>NC_136072.1:576280436-577691798 GCF_964261635.1 Lissotriton helveticus
CTGATTTTGAAAGAATCTTATGGATAGGCTACTTCCAGCAGCCCCCACCCATCTAGACAGAGATCAAATTCTCCTGGATACCAATAATGTTCCATGGAGGGAGTCCACTCGCCCACTGTTTGAAGACAACTGTTCTGGGAAAATACTATTTCCCCCAGGCATCTATTTGCACTGCTCTCAAATAGTATGTCATGAGCCCTAGTGCAAGGAAGGAAAATCACCCCCTGCCTGCTGTTTGAAATGCAAAATATATCAATAATCAGGGTTCAGTGGGCATCACAGATCTTTGGGCCCGGTGCCACTGCACCTGCTGCAACAATGGAAGCTGCATCCTTGCTTTCAAAACAGGCATTGTTGGCTCTACAAAGCAATTAGTTAAGTTATTCCTTGATGGGATACACTGGACTTTATGGATACTGATCTAGAATCAGTAGGGCAAGTTCAAGGGAGGCCAATAGAGGTTTCATTGATGATACTGCATGCTCCATAGGGGTGTAATGCAGGCCCCTGCAGCTCTTCTGGCGCAGTCGTGACCCATGCAGGTGAGAGCGGTGGGGCGGTGGGGGAGGTAGGGGGGAATTCGACAAACGATAAAGAGGGAAAATTAATTATTTATTTAAGTTTCCATCATCATCGTCCGTCGAAATCCCCCCCAGCTGGCCCCACTGCCCCACTGCTCTTACCTGCACAGGCCTGCTCTGGCGCAGGGGGCAAACCCGTTAGGGGACCCCAGTCCCACCGGGGGCCTCATTGAGGCCTAGACCAATGAATATCTGTGAGATATGGGAGACGCATCACATTCTGCCGGGGACCCCATTATTTTGCCCTACGCCATTGATGCTTCCCCTAGCGACCCTGGATTGTCGATATTAAAAGCTGGAAAAAGGTAAATCTTGGCCCATAAAGTCACATAAATTTGGACATGTTGGGGCAGATTTACACATTTCTCATACAATGGAGCACAGTCACCGGTGTACAGGGTGCACAGCGAAGAGTCACAGCTGTTGAGATTGGCCTGCTGCTGTAATCTGCTGCTGCTGATGTCCTCCTCTGCACCGGCTCTCTGGAAAGCTACAATGTGAGAAGCTTAGCCTTGCAGAGGTGAGTGTGCTTTGTCTAGCATACAGGCCCGGACTGGCCGTTGCGGGCACCGGGCAATCCCCCGGAGCACCGCAAGGGTGGGGGCTGGTTTTGGGCCCCTGGGAGCCGTTTTTGTTACACGGCCCTGTAACAAAATCTGCTGAAAACCGGCCCTGGCAAAGAGCTCGGCGCACCCCCAAACTCCCCCACCCCCCAGTCCGGCCCTGCTAGCATAGGAGCTCAGCTGTAGGGAAGCATACCCTTCAAAGACAAATACCTATGTCTACATAAAAATAAATGGATGCCACGCACTGGCAGTGAGCTGTGAACTTCAGCACACAAGCAGCGTCTGCTTCATGGAGGCATTATTTATTTTTGGATGCAAAGCATGAATTGACTATCTTAGTAGATTTGTATTTTGCGTCAAAAGCTATGGGTGTTTGCGTTTTAATGCGCTAGTAATGTCCCCTTGATGCAAAGAGGTGCAAAAGAGGGCAAAACCTTTTATGCACTGAAAAAAGGGCATGTTTCCTGCACAAAATACCTTTTGCGCTGGAAAGTAAATACCAATGCTTTGATTGGCACCATTTTGCGACAGCACAAAATGTTAGTGTATCTGGGCTTTCATATCATTGAAGCTGGGCACCGTTTTTAGACTTGTCTGAAGTTGCTGATTCATGTCCAAATTAATAAAAAGAGACTTTAAATGAAAAGGGACGTTATTTCCTACATTAATCTTTTCTGTTTTAGGGAAGGTTGAAGTCAGCGAGGCACTCATCACAGGAAGCCTCCTGATTAAAGATGTATCTGCAAATATTCTCAGAAATTGAAGGCAACACTTTTGGCTGGGCCTGGACATACATATGTGATCATCTTACAGAACACATTTTTTCTCTACAGAAGTTAATCTAATAACATATCATATTTTTCTATGTGAAATTAAGCTTGCTCATCTCTTGGACTTGAAATTCACAACCTAAGCCAGTGTAGGAACATTATGATGTATTTAGGCCGCATGTAGGATTAGTACAGAAAAGAAGAAGAATTTGACTTAAGGGCAGGCCTGGCCTTGGCAAGCCCACCACTATTTAAAAAGCATATACAATGGAAATTAAAAGATCAAACATTAAAAAGCACAACAATACTACAGTTTTATGCAGTAGGAATACGCTCAAAAGAAAAATGAGCAATAAGCCTTTGCGCCATTAGCTAGACCCACCAGCTTGTGGCAAGCAAGCACA
This sequence comes from Lissotriton helveticus, assembly GCF_964261635.1. Classification (NCBI taxonomy): domain Eukaryota; kingdom Metazoa; phylum Chordata; class Amphibia; order Caudata; family Salamandridae; genus Lissotriton; species Lissotriton helveticus. The sequence goes on from NC_136072.1 coordinate 576,282,758, forward strand.
GTATTATTTGGGTTGATGTGAGCAAAATACTGTCACTCCATGTGAAATAGAGCCTATTGCTTCAGTGGGTTGACCACCAGCCCATGTTTTATGCTGCGGAATCAAAATGTGAATGACACTTGAACACCCCAGTAGATGAAGAGGGCTGACCAACAGCCCCTAGTTTTATGTATATGTATGTTTTTGCATGAATTTTTTATTAATTACATGAAGCTGGCAAGACCACTAAAGCAGCGACGGCCCGTGTAGGGCGTTACAGCGGGCGGTGACGTGAGGCGGGGGAGGGGCATGGTGGGAGGGGATGTAAAATATGGGAAACAGACGATTACAGGTAAGTAATGTAAAAAAAAAATGAATTTCGTTGCGCGCGCTGCAACGCCAAATGCGATGCAGCGCGCGCAACAAAACTGGTTTTATTTATTTTTTACGTTACCTACCTGTAATCGTCCGTTGTCCTATTTTACACCCCACACCCTGCCCCTCCCCCGCCCCACGTCACCGCCCGGTGTAACGCTCTACACGGGCGGTCGCTGCACTAAAGGGGTTTCTAGGCCAGACCTAACAAAGGACAATGCTACTATTGAAATATTTAAGCACACAATCTGTGATAATTTGATTATCCATGATATCAGTTGGGTATCTTGTCAAATTTTGACTTTATCAGTTTTAAAACGGATGTGTGCCAGTTAATCTGTATCTTATCATATATTCCATAATTTTTGTTACATTCATGTTGAAGGCATTACGACACAACCCTCCCCATTACAGTTAGACTTTATCCTAACTAGCCAAAGTCACTGATATTTGCCTTTCTTGATTTGTATGCTCCTGTTGGAGGAGAATGGATTAAAAAGGGGGAATTTATCAAATCTAGTGTCAAGTAGCCACTGTATTAGTATATTCACCTGCTGCATATTGCACAAAACATACAATTAAAAAATGAATCACACAATGCTGCATATTTTTTTAGAAATACGGAGGTTTAACAAAACTTCGTGCTAGTGCAAAGTCAAGCAAAGTGAGCCAAGTGGTTCAAAGTCTGAGAAGGCATTTACTTATGTGAAAAATTAAGCTTAATATCTGGGAAAGCACAAGTCCATACCACTTTTAATGCAAAATTATTAAACATGCAGGTGTCTGCCAGGTTTGAAAACGGGGTTAAGTTTGCTTCACTGAAAAATGTATTACTACATGAGACAAAATGGCTTCTGGGTCTACCATAGCCCAGCAAAGTTGTCAGATAACACAACCCAGTATTAAATAAAGATTTGACTCAGAACAAAACAATTGCTTTCCAGCTGCACCAAGGGTACATATCACATGTATAGTAGTGTATTATGTTTTCAGACACTTCTTTTTAAGAATATACTACACATAATCATTTCCCTTCATATATATACTCAGGGCCTCATTACGATGGCGGTCGGAAAGCCTCTGACCGACAGTTGGAAACTCCCTGACCACATTGGAGCCCTTCCGACCGACTCGGCCAGTTTATGGTCCGACTGCCCAATCACGATGTTTGTGGTTGGAACATACACCGGCCAGTCATTCGACTTGGTTGCAACCAGCTCTCAGAGTATTCCTGTCAATCAGAACTGCATCGTAATCCCCTATGGACGACATTTCCACTGTCAGATTCAGACAGCCTTTCCATGCCTGCCTTTCCGCCATATAAAGGCTGTCGGATAGTGACTTTGGTCGCCCGTGGCAGGGCCCCCTTGCCCCCGCGGCCTACGGTTACTGGCTAAGGGGGTGCCTAAGGTACCCCCCTGTAAAACCCTGTACTGTGTGGCAGGCACAATGGGGTGCCTGCCACAGGGTGCTGACTTTTTCACACACCTCCCCATTTTCTCATATGAGCTTGTGTTATGGGCAGTTTGCGGCCGTAACACAAGCACCCGCAGGGAACAATGGGAATCGGACCGGACAGTGTTCGGTTGCATCATAATCTGGTGGTCGGAACTGCTGACTGCCTGTCAGTAAATCCAGAGTCTGTGACGTGTTGGTCGGATGCTTTCTGACTGACATCGTAATGAGCCCCTCAACTTAATACAGCACAATATATTATGTTTTACAATTTGCAGCACAAATGCTATTTTGCACTGGAAAGTGCTCTTCTGTCTATGCAAACTATGCTTTGTGTTTCTTTCAGGCACTTTGCGTCAAGGTGGTGGTGTTATCTGGGTGGATCATAGCAGCTACCCATAGTTTTGGAAGAAAAAGAGAGAGGGAGTGGGAGAGAGTAGAAGGGAGATGAGAGAGGGAAGAGGGGAAAGTGAGAGGGAGAGAAAGATAGAGAGAGTGGGAGAGAGTAGAAGGGAGATGTGAGAGAGAAGAGGGGAAAGTGAGAGGGAGAGAAAGAGAGAGAGAGGGAGAGGGAGAGAGAGAGACAGAGACAGAGAGAGAGAGAGAGAGAGAGAGAGAGAGAGAGAGAGAGAGAGAGAGAGAGAGAAACAGAGAGAGAGAGATACCCATCTCATAGCTGAATTTAAAAATGTTGAACCAGTTACCTTGGAATAAATTCTGGCCTCCCTGCTTGTCCAAACTATGTGATTATAGTCAAATATTTTATTTCATAAAGCCTTCCTTTTCTCTTTTATCACATATGAGCGCACTTTAAAATGCTTGAATTCAGGATGTGCGCTCTACAAGCACCTCTTATATTTGATTTAATACACTGTGATGTTGCTGCATCTATAATAAAAGTCTAGGCCCCATTTAAGGTTTGCATGACTACTGATTTGCCTCCTAGTTCACTAATCGCTTTATCCGTGATATAATCTGATGTAGTAAGTTGACGTGCTTCTGTATGTTAAATAACTGCAGTGCAATTTTTGAATTTTGAAGATATTTTATCATATTTTAACATTCGGGTTTAATACATGGGGCTATCAGCAAGTAGATGAAATTATTTGCAAAAGGCGAGGACTAGACACATTAAGCCTAGCACAAGGAAGACAGCACGCGCGCTTCGCTGCTGTACTGTAGGCTGCAGCGCTTGTATTTTAAAATAATTAGCGTTTTTATGTTACATTATTTTTTTTCGTTTTTCCTAGCTGGTTTTTAAATTTCACCAGTAGTGCCCACATACCTCCATTTAAAAAGTGCCCCGCACCGCTCTTTGAGCGGATTTACCATCTGTGTGCCAGCGTTTCTGGCGCGAGGCCGCCATCTTGGGGGGGGCTTGTGGCGAGTGGGTCACTGGTGGAGCGCTCTAGCGCTTCCCTCCATCTTCTGCTGGACCCTACTTAATGCTCGCGGGAATCGCGCAGCGGTGACGCGCAGCGGTAGCGCCTGGTCGGCGCCTGAGTCAAGCCAGAGTCCTGCCCGTCTGCGCCCGTCAGCGACCCGGAGGCGCGCGGGGCGTAGCGGCGGACTCGGCTCTGCGCTATGTGCCGAGCAGGTTTCTGTGTGCGGCGCTACACGGCTGGGGAGCTTCGTGCTTTCCTCCCGGCCACAAGTGGTTGCTGCACTGTCTTCCCGGGGCGTCACCGCGGTAAGTCCATCTGCCCTGGTTGTGGTTGGCGTCCCTCGCGTACTCTGTCACTGCCTCCTGGTAATACCGGTACCAGTGTACGATATCTCTGCATGCTATTAAATACTAGATCGGCATGCAGACATGCTCAAGATATCTTTGAGCTTCTGGACACGGCTAAGCCTCTGTGTCTCATGCTTACGGAGACATGGTGGGGAGACGCGTCGAATCCAGATGTCGCTACGGCAATACCACCTGACTACAATGTATTTAGGAAGGACAGAGTTGGGGGAAGGGGCGGTGGAGTGGCACTTGTGGTGAGGAAGGACATTGTATGTTCGATCCTGCCAGTGGAGGATATTCGTGGCTCGGAGGTCCTTGCTTTTACTATTTCTTTAGCTCCACACCAATCTGTGAAGGGGTTATTAGTTTATAGACCGCCCGGCCCTCCCGGAACGTTTTTTTGAAGATCTAGACTCCACCCTTCTGAGACTGGCCCTGAAAGCAGAACACTGCATTATGGCCGGGGATTTCAACTTCCGGATGGACGATCCTCTGGATGCAGCCGCAATTAAAATCTTTGAGGCTACGGCTCCATTGGGTTTGCTTCCTTATTTACATGAGCCGACGCATAATAGGGGGCACACCCTAGATCAGGTTTTCTCGACCTCTCTTTTAGAGGCGGTAGAGACTGTCCCGGTTATATGGTCTGACCACTCGCTGATTAAATTTTTGATCAAAGGCACAGCTAAATCGGCTGCTGCTGTCTCTCAGCGACATGGTCAACCCTATAGGGCGTACCATCGAGTGACCCCTGAGATGCTGGCTCAGGCTGCTCTGGATCACCCCTGCCCTCTTGCCGGTGATCTGACGAAGGATGTGGAGTCCTTGCAGGCGTGGTTGGTTGATAGGCTTAATGACCTGGCCCCGGAACTAGCCCCCCATCGTACCTCCAAGCGAGTCTCCGCCCCTTGGTTTACCGTTGCACTGTCGGCTAAGCGGCAGCAGTGCAAGGTAGCTGAAAGAACTTGGCGATCAAAATACGATGTGGAGGCAAAGGAGGCCTTTAAGAACTTGGTCAAGGAGTATCACCGAGATATTCGACTAGGTAAGAAAATCTACCTGGCAGGTAGGATTGATGCTGCCTCCAACTCCTGCAAGGAGATCTTCTCTATAGTGAGGGAGTTTACATCGCCCCGGATAAACACTACCGAGGAGAGGCCCTCTGACGTGTGGGCGGCAGATCTTGCTGTCTTTTTTACCAGCAAGATCCAATTGCTACAGGCCTCTTTCCCGGGGACCATTCCCGAGGAGCGGACTGTTAGTAAGGCCATTCGTTCGCCCCCGGCGTTGCCGGGCCCCACACTGGGCGCATTTCCATCTATTTCGGCGCCCGTTTCCTTAGCACTTCTGAGCAACTTGAAGTCCGGCTCGCCCCTGGATCCTTGCCCTGCTAAGATTCTGGCGAAACTGGCTGAGGTTATTAATCCTTTGGTTAATCCGCTGCTGAATCTGTCGTTGAGCCAGGGAGTGGTTCCGCAGGCTTGGAAGCAGGCGATGGTCATCCCGCTGCTTAAGAAGCCTGGTCTGGACCCTAAGGCCCCGGTCAACTATAGGCCTATCTCTCTGCTGCCGGCTCTGACGAAGGTTGTTGAGAAGCACGTGCAGACGGTGCTCTCCAACTTTTTAGAGTCGAACGAGATTCTGCATGCTACCCAGTCAGGTTTTCGCCCGGGTCTTAGTACGGAGACCGCGCTCCTCGAGGTCTCCGAAACAATCAAGGAGTCGTTGGATGCAGGGGGTAAAGCCATGCTGGTGATGTTGGACTTGTCGGCGGCTTTTGACACCGTTCCCCATGATGGTCTTCTCACAAGACTTTGTGAGATAGGACTTCGGGGAACGGTGCTCAGCTGGTTTTCTTCCTTTCTAGCCGGCCGCCGGCAAACGGTCTGGGCCGCTCCAGATTCCGCCGTGATGCCGCCTCTGGGAGTCGGGGTCCCTCAGGGCTCTATTTTGAGCCCGACCCTCTTTAATATCTTTATGACCCCTTTGGCGGCTTTGGCGGAGTCTTTCGGGGCCCGGATCGTATCGTACGCCGACGATACCCAGCTCCTCTTCTCTTGTAAGAGAGGAGTGGACTTTGAGGGGGAAAGTATCCGGGATTGCCTTGAGGCTGTGTTTCAATGGTTCCATCTACACAGCCTCAAGTGCAACCCCGATAAGTCTGAGGTACTTTTCTTCGGGTGTGATGTGGAACCAGAGTGGCAGGCCTGGTGGCCTATTAACATGGCCCCCCCTTCGTGCTCATCCCAATGGGCTAAGAACCTGGGAGTGAAGATGGACACGGGGCTAACAATGAAGGCCCAGATCCTCGGAGTGTCGGGTATGTGTTTCGGCCTCCTGAAGATGCTACGGAGGTTTCTTCCCCTACTATCGGAGGAGCACAGGAGGCTGACTGTGCAGGCCCTGATAGGGTCCAGGTTGGATTATTCCAACGTTCTATACCTGGGCCTGCCAGAATACCTGCTACAGCGGCTGCAAGTTGTGCAGAACGCTGCGGCGCGTGCAATTTATGGATTGAACAGACGGGCCAGTGCTACGGTTCTGTTACAGACCTTGCACTGGCTGCCAATCCGTAAGCGGATCGCCTTTAAGACCTTGACTCTGACGTACAAAGCGCTCCATGCGACGGGGGCTAAGTACCTCCAGAGGAGACTCACCTTTTATCAACCGGCGCGCTCCCTGAGGTCAGAATCGTTACTCTTGGCGACCGTTCCTCGAGTAAAGCGTGCACGCCTGGGAGGTCGCTCATTTAGTTTACTGGCGCCCCAATTGTGGAACTCTTTGCCCCTGTCTCTTCGGGGAGCATCTAGTTTATTAGCCTTCAGAAAGGACCTTAAAACGTGGCTATTCTCCCAGTAGGCCCTCGGTGTTTTATTTTTTTCTGTTGTTGATTGTGTAGCTGTTACTCTCTTTTTAATGTGTTATGTTAGTTTCACTGCAGCCTGTTAATTAAAAGCGCCGGGACACTCTTTTTGAGTAGCCGTGCGCTCTATAAAAGCCACTATAACATAACATAACATAACATAACAAATGCACAGTTTTGACAACTCTACCATCAATGACTCTTGTATAAAGAAGAATAACGTGCACATTGAAAATACATTTAAAATAAGTGATCCCATGGCAGAGACTCCTGGCCGGTGTGTTGAATATGACTGCAGTTGTGAGTTTCCAGGAAAACTACCAGAACCTGGAGGGACTAGCAGATGCATAGCTTTAGCAGTGTGTTTGGGTTGTGACACACCTCTAGTGCATTCTTGGTTTTGTACTTGGGTCCAGGCCAGGGGCCCTGAGACAGGTCTTTGCTAAGTCTGTGCCAGTATTTCTCTTTATTCTCATTTCATTAAGGGGTTTTAACTCGTTCATTTTTTAGATCAGGATATTAAATAAATATAGTGACTAGTTTTCCAAAAAAGTAGTAAATATGCACCTGTAGAGCTACTCCTTAAATGGAGTGGAATGTACTACTTTTTGGAATTCATAAACGTTGGCAGTAGTAACCTTGGAAAGTGTCACTCTCAAGTTTCAGGGCACACTACTGGTAATCAAACACCCAAAAGGTGATGGGATGAATGCTTGCAAATGGTCTAACCAGTGGCAATCGCTCTGGTAGCATTCCAACCAATCGTTTCCCTCCCACTGTGCCCCTCTAGATAGTGGCCCATCTAATGCAAATCAGTACTTACCCTATTTCTCATGGTAACAGTTAATCCCAAAACTTGGTTATCTCACTCCTTCACCTTGCAGCCTATTGTTGTTTAATTGTGAAATTGGAGATTCACACCCCTTCCTCTTGAGTCTCACTAACTAAGCTACACCCCTGACTGTACAACGCACATCCAATATGTGGAATTTTATAGAAATTGTCTAGGCGTAGAATTCTGTATTAGAAGGACATTCTTTCAGTACAAGACCTAAGCGAGACATTTTCACACACTCCTTTTTTCCATGGTACAATGGTTGTGTGTGGTGCTATGTAGCCTGTTTTGGGCAGGTACAGGGGATAAGAGCAGCAGCAAGCCATTTCTAGCAGATATGGATCTATGTTGCGCAACCAATATTAATTTTGCCCCAGTGTTCCTTTTGCAGGAGAACACATTTGAATATTGGATGCAAGTTGCATGGATATTGTGAAGGGATTCTGGAACCTGGAAACTGTGAAAGAGAAATGAACAATTTGTACATTCTTGATTTGTGAAACTGTTCTAGGATAAAACATGGTTATATAGTACACAGGTATAGCTAATGTCTGTGCAGAACGTATGGGCCAAATGTACGACCATGACAATTTGCGACTTGCAAATTGCGCTAGATTGCGAGTCGCAAAATGCCATGTACAATAGCGTCTGAGACACTGTTTGCGATTCCCAATGCGGTCGCAAATTGCATGCCTCATCAATATTCATGAGACATTCGCAATTTGCGACCCCATTGGGAATGGCTGGCCCTCCCAGGGATGGTGGCCTGCTGGGCTGAGAAGACGTTTCATTTTTTTTAATTGCAGCCCATTTTCCCAAAAGGAAAACAGGATGCATTTAAAAACAAAAAAAATGAACTGCCTGCCCCATAAAAATATTTTCCCTGCATTTGCAAAGGCCCATTTGTGAGTGCATTACCACCCTCCTGAAGAGGGCAGTAAATTGCGAGTGTTGTATAGAGTCGCTATTAGGAAGGAACGCCCTTGAAGCGCCCCTTCCTAATAGCGAGTCGCAATTACTATTTAGCCAGTCGCAAAAAAAAATTGACTTGCTAATTAAGGAATTGTAGATGACACTATTCGTTTTTGCATGCACAAACCCTTCGCTAACCTGTTTGCGAATGCACTTTAGGATCGTACATCTGGCTCTTTATGCCTTATAATATAGCCTTATAACCCACAGCTGAGGACTATACCAGTTGTTAAAGAGCCTGAACCTGAGTTGCGACTTGGGCCTATGGCAAAGGAGAGGACCTTTAACAACTGGTATAACCTGGGACAGAAAGTCCATGAGGCTCTTAGAGCATTCCACGCACTGAGGGTAGAATGTTCCAAATTGAAAAGGGAGAAACAGAAAGACTAACATTGGACTGTTGGAGCAGAAGGCTAATGCCGGCCATTGTAAGCCTAGAGCTACTCCATTTTCTTCAATGGAGCTCTCAACATTCCAATGTTCTAATATAGCCTTAGAGTCCGCTGTAGTGGGCTATATTCACCATTAAAGGCTCGTTCCAGAGTTAATGGCCCGAGCCGAAGGTTAGGGCATTTAACAAGGGAACAGGCCTTTAATGGCCAGTAGAGACTGCTATGGAGGGCCCCAAGGCCATTAGAACATTCCGCCCCTAGAGGGTTATAATTTGTAAAACAAATTTCACCAAGCCTGAGGCTGTTAAAGCCCCTTGGACTCTGTGAGGCCTTTGTTCACAGCAACAGCTGTGAACAAACCATGGAATTTTGAAGCGCTGGGCTTCTACCAGCCATTAGAAGCCCGGATAACTCCATTTTTTTCAATGGAGCTCCCAACATCCCAATGTTCTAATATAATTTTAAAAAGACACTATGCGTGATCCAACCCCGTCTTTTGGTTTCACTTTAAACCATGTGATTCAGCCCTGCTAGAAAATGGTGTGTTGACCATGAAAAACGATGCCTAGATATTGATTTATTTTGAGCCTGGTCATGAAAGAGCATAATTTAACATAAATGATTAGCCTACCAGAAAAGTTGCATCTAATTTTCCATGAACGCCAATTTAAAAGATAGTGCCTCTCGATGCGAGGGTCACATAAGCTTAGAATTTGTTGGAACTGGATGGCAAAGTTGACCTATTCTGATAATTGACAATCGTTTCCCCTGCAAGGGAGTGGCTGCAAAATACTAGATGAAACCTCATTCAGCAGCTATTGAACTCATAAGCACATAACTCAGGACACAACAGAATCAGGACTACTTAATATTAACTAAGCACCAACAACTAACAGAGGATAACATTATTAGATATCATTACAAGAATAAGACATATCACCCTTTAAATTCATGATTTTTTAGTACAAACAAAGCAGAGATCCTTTGCTTGTACAGAGCGGCAGCTCGAACAGTTTCCGGTTATGATCACTTCAGGGATGCCAGTTATTTAATATAACAATAAATAAACTCAAAAGTACAAAACACTCTAGTCTTCTAAACACTGCAAAGGGCTTAATGACCTGGGAAGGTTGTGTTAGATTTGGAAGTTTAAGGAGGGGGTCCCTTCAAAGGTAAACTTGAAAGGTTAGTAGCCATTTTAGGGAGTGAGGTTTCTCTGAGGAGGGGATGCCTTCCTCACTAATTTATTCATTTTAATCAGTTTTACCTACTATCCCAAATTAAAGCATATGCATGATAGTTTGGAAAAAATAGTTCTGGGCTAATAACAATCAGAGGCAGTTATCAATAAACAAATTGTGTTCACTCAATATCAACAGAGATTATGAACGACACTTCTCAGAAAAAAACCTTTGACTTGATACATTTCACATTTTAAGGGGTTTGAAAAACATTTCGAACATGTGTCTTCTCACATGAGACTTATATTGTTTTACACTTTTACAATTTGCAAGACTCTGAATTGTCGTCAATCACTCCTGGAAAATATTGCTGCAGGCGAGAAATGTCCATACATAATTTTTGGGTTTCTAGAGCAGTACCACAGGGAGTTCTTCTGGATTAGATTCCTGTTTTCCCCCCGCTCAAGGTGATAGGGAAGAGTTACTTTTGTGGAAAATGAATGCAGAACTTCCATTAATGGAAAGCTCATGTAAACTCAAAAGAGCCCAGTTCTTTGAATTTTATTTGTGGCAGGTCAATAATTGTAAAGGCGCCTGGAATCAGATTTTAGCTTTGGAATTATTGAATATCCCTACAACAGGTTCAATGGTGTTTTCTGTATCCCACTGTTGTTCACTGCTTGGCATATATATATATATCATGTGATCAAGGTCCAAGGGGGCCCAAAACACGTCATGGCTAAGGTGCGGGGTACTTGCACAAATAAATAATTGCACCTTAAAGATTTGGGTCCGCTGTCGTCCTTCCTACAACACAAGGCTTCGACTTTCCTTTTTATATATATATATATATATATATATATATATATATATATATATATATATATTCCAGCTCCAGGTGCCCCTCAGGCAGGACGCACACAACACAAAGAACGGAGATTAAACCTTTATTGGTTGAAACTGCCCCGTGTGAGCAGAAAGCTTCATGCAGCCAAAGTCTCCGATTCAGCCTGTCGCGTTTCAAAGCTATGCTGCTTCTTTTTCAAAGGATCGACGAACAGTCTTCTCAAAGCTCAGATGCTTCTCTATAAAAAGTTCGACCTCACGTGCTGTTTCTTGACACACCCCTTTGGAATCTGGAAAATACCACGCCTTCCTACCCCAAGGATCTCTGGGTCCTGTAGTGTGCCAAAATATAACCCTGGATGGGTGCACTGTGTCTGTTGCATGTCGCACATTTACAGTTCGTAGATGGACCTCCGCTCACAGGGACAGTAACAGTCCATAATCCGTGTTCCACGAATGAAGCTTGGTAGGATACCAGGCCCCGTGGTACCCTGCCGTCGCGGGTCGGTGCGCTCCTCGCGGCAAGGGCTGCCACGAAAAATGTTCCAGCTCCAGGTGCCCCTCAGGCAGGAACGCACACAACACAAAGATCGGAGATTAATCCTTTATTGGTTGAAACTGCCCCGTATGAGCAGAAAGCTTCATGCAGCCAAAGTCGCCGATTCAGCCTGACGCGTTTCAAAGCTATGCTGCTTCTTTTTCAAAGGCTCGACGAACAATCTTCTCAAAGCTCAGATGCTTCTCTATAAAAAGTTCGACATCACGTGCTGTTTCTTGACACACCCCTTTGGAATCTGGAAAATACCACGCCTTCCTACCCCAAGGATCTCTGGGTCCTGTAGTGTGCCAAAATATAACCCTGGATGGGTGCACTGTGTCTGTTGCATGTCGCACATTTACAGTCCGTAGATGGACCTCCGCTCACAGGGACAGTGACAGGCTATAATCCGTGTTCCACGAATGAAGCTTGGTAGGATACCAGGCCCCGTGGTACCCTGCCGTCGCGGGTCGGTGTGCTCCTCGCGGCAAGGGCTGCCGCGAAAAATGTTCCAGCTCCAGGTGCCCCTCAGGCAGGAACGCACACAACACAAAGATCGGAGATTAATCCTTTATTGGTTGAAACTGCCCCGTGTGAGCAGAAAGCTTCATGCAGCCAAAGTCGCCGATTCAGCCTGACGCGTTTCAAAGCTATGCTGCTTCTTTTTCAAAGGCTCGACGAACAGTCTTCTCAAAGCTCAGATGCTTCTCTATAAAAAGTTCGACATCACGTGCTGTTTCTTGACACACCCCTTTTGAATCTGGAAAATACCACGCCTTCCTACCCCAAGGATCTCTGGGTCCTGTAGTGTGCCAAAATATAACCCTGGATGGGTGCACTGTGTCTGTCTCACATGAGCATAAAAAGGCTTAAGTGCAAAGTCAGCAATAACTAATAACAAGATTAAAGTGCTACCACAAGTGAAAAGTGCAAGTACTTAAAGATAATAAGTGCTAATAAAATTAATACTTGTAATGAATTAAAATTTAGGAATGGAAGCGAACTACTCAGTATGTTTACCATTTTAAAGTTAAGTCCTACAAAGATGTTTACAGGTAAGTATGACAGTCCTCGCCTGCATTGAGACCATTAGGAGTCTTGGTATCCAATAAAATGATATGTCTTGTTTCAAGTCTGCGCAACAACAATTCACGGTCACCACCTCTCCTCTGGGGTGGCACTGTATCAATGACAAAATATTTTAGTCCTGATGGATTTTTACCATGCATTTCATCAAAGTGCCTAGCCACAGGGTAGGCCATATCTCCATTAGTAATTGCCCTGAGGTGCTGAAGAATACGTTTGTATACATGTGGCCGCGTGCTACCAACGTAGCGCAAACCACATGGACATTCTAGTACATACACCGCGTATTCTGTACGGCAAGTTAATTGACTTTGAATGACAACCGGCTTACTGCTAAATGGAGTAGAGTATTCCTTACGACTTACTCCATTTTTACAGGCTTTGCATGAAGCACATTTGCGAAAACCTCTGCTAGCATCCAACCACGTGTTAGTACTTCTGATTTCAGGACTACTAGAAACTAAACAGTCATACATATTTCTTGCACGTTTGTAGGTGATGCTAGGTCTCACCCCAACAAGATTGCATAACACCGGGTCACTGGCAATCAATGTCCAATTGCGTTTGATTATGTTTCTAATGACCTGGTGTTGGTTATTGAATCTTAGTATCAGCCGAGTCTCACTGATGTCATTTTTGGATGGCGGAGATCTATTCTGCATCAGATTGGGCAACAAAGATGTTCTGTCTCTAATATTGGCTCTGCCAATAGCTTTATCTAAACAATCCTGTGAGTATCCTCTCTTTAAAAATCTTGCTTTGCATGCAGCTTGGGCCTCCCTGCAATCTATTTCATTGCTGCAAATACGTCTTATGCGAAGCATTTCGCCATAAGGAATACTCTTAATAAGATGGGACGGATGGTGGCTGCCAGCATGGAGGATACTGTTGCCAGCAGTTGGTTTACGGTAAAGCTTAGTTTCAAGTTTCCCCCCACGGGTGAAAACCTCTACATCAAGAAAACATACTGTGGACTCACTGATATGCGCCTTGAATTGCAAATTCAGATTGTTCACATTGATCTGTGAAATGAAGGCCTTCGCATCACTAACAGACCCATCCCAAATTATAAACAGGTCGTCAATGTACCTGAGCCATCTTACTACATTAGACTGCATTATTTCAGTGTAGCTAGGCATGAGGACATGCTCCTCCCAGTACCCCATGTGCAAACAGGCGTAACTGGGAGAAAAGCATGCCCCCATTGCCACACCCCTTGTCTGTTGAAACAGTTGCTTACCAAATAAGAAAAAGTTATTGTCTAAACACATGGAAATCATAGACAATATCATCCGTGTGTGCTCTGCAAGGTCACTGGGTCTTGATTCCAAATAGTGTTGCACTGCACGCAGACCATCTCTATGAAAGATGCTGGTGTAGAGTGACGTTACATCCAACGAAATTAACAAATAACTATGTTTCCATTCAACATCCTTTATCTTATTCAAAAAATCCCCTGTATCGAGTACAAAAGAAGGTAAATTCCTGCAAAAAAAAGTCAACGTATTTACTCACATTTTCTAAAATACTGTTGCAAGCGGAAATGATAGGACGACCTGGTGGAGTTACACTGTTCTTATGTATCTTGGGAATAAAATAAGCAACTGGTGTTACTGGATTGTCCTTTTTCATGAACTTAAATTCATCCATGGAGATAATGCCTGTGCTCCGCCACGCCATCAATTTAGAATAAATATTCTCCTTGGCTTGTTGCGCTTGGTTGGCATCTATGCGTTGATAACAGGCTCGATCATTCAATTGTTCCATCGCTACTTGCATATACATTTTTATGGGCCACAGAACAACATTACCTCCTTTATCAGATTGCCGAACTACAATGTTTGGATTGTCGTGTAGTTTTTTCATGAGTTGATGGTACTCAAGATCACGGTAGTAATGTTTGTTGGAAAACCCACTTCTTTTTAAGAAAAGTGTTTTTAGATCTTGGGAAACTTTATCATGAAAGAGGTCTACATTATCTTTCAGCATCAACGGACAAAATTTAGACTTAGGTTTGAAAGTAGTAATTGTTGACACAGTATTCAAACTGACCGTTGGACTCAATAAGGGTAAATCAGAATTATTACCAATATCAATCATTTCTTGAAGTAAGATAGATTCATCAGAAACCAAAGTTGTAGTTTGCGTAGACTGGACATTCTCATCTAAAGGTGGATTCCTTTTGTGCAAGCTGTGATATTTCTTCAATTTAAGCTTGCGCACATATTTAAAAAGGTCTATGTTAGTTCCTGCATAGTCAAAATTAGATTTGGCGCTGTAACTTAGACCCAAGGAGAGTATAGATAGTTCTTTTGGAGTCAGTGGAGTATCAGTAAGATTAATTACCGTTTGTGCTTCGTCAGATCCCTGACTTATCTGCGATTCCACTGCTTGCGCGTTTTCTTCGCTTTGTTGTTTGCTCCTGCGGCGCCGACTGCACCGCCTCCTTGCTGCCCGTTTTGAGGTTGCATTTTCTTTGCGTTTACACCCTGAGCACTTGAACGGAGGGTCTCCCTGCGATCCCGCTGGACTACCTCGATTTCTTGTGCCGGGGTGAACTTGCGAAACCCCACTCTCCGGGTACGGGCTTGCTCATTATCCGACTCGCTGTCTATGTTGGAGCTGCCATCTGTTGTAATCGATGCTTCATTTGCAGCTGCCTCAGGCATCTGTGATGTTGACTGTGCATTAACCGCTGGCAAGACTTGTGCAGATTTTTTAATATTGTCATATTTTCTGGCAAATGTGAAAATTTGCCCATGCTCATAATCAAGGCGGTCCCTCTGAAATTTGTAAGCCTTACGCCGCTTGATTATGTCTTCTTCTCTTTTTAAACGGGCCGCCATTTCTTCACGGTGTTTTGCAATTAAAGGTGAGCTCGGCAATTTCTCAATTTCCTCATTGAGTCGATCAATCTCCACCAATAATTTAGCCCGATCAGTCTCTGCAAACTGCACAAGTATGATCATAAGTTTCTTAGAATATTCCAGGTTGCACTCTGCCCAAGCTGTTAGCATAAGAGGGTCGGGTTTTCATATGAAGGTGCAAGCATATTTCTCAGGCCTCGTGGAACCCTCCCGACCTCTAAATAGCCAGTGAGCGAACTATGTTCCCACCACTTGGATAGTTCAGCTTTGCTGGCCTTTTCTAGCGCTTTAAACAAATCCTTCATATTGCCATGCGTGATTTGTGAAGAACTTGCCGCTGTAACGGCAGGCGACTCCCCGGCCGGGGAGTCGGTAAACATATTTTTCGCCGCTTCCATTCGCCCCTGCAACGTGTCGGTGGACATGGTGAACGATGTGAGCTTTAACAGTATTGATGTAAATCCGTTAGAATAACTAAAGTCTTGTGACGGATGTACACGGCACACTCCACACGGGACTTACTTTAGAGCTCCGTTATGCGAACAGGTACTCGTAGGTGCAGTCTGCATCCTCAGCCAGCGAAAGCCGACTTACGACCCGGAACCACTCCCACGGACTTCCCTGCTGTTATTCCGGAACTTCTAATCTCCCGGGGCACTCGGGTCACTCCTTCGAGAGTCTCGTTACAATAGATCCAAACGAGGATCACAGCTTCTCACCCAAGAGCCCAAACGTGGAGGGGTTCGCCAAATCCGGGGAAGCAGTCCCGAAGGTAATGTAGGCAAACAAACGTCACAGCAAATTTGTAGAATGACGAGATGAACCCAGGAATCAGTGCCAATTATTTTATTCTGCTCAGGACCACTCCACCACTACGCATTTCGGCCGACCACGGCCTTGATCACATGACAACGTTGGGGGCGTATGTGCTCAAATTTAAAGTGCTAGTGCTACTAGTTATTACTAGACATAAACAACATACTTTGATGTCGTAACTAATAACTGCATGTATGCAATTACTTATAAGCCTATCCGACAGTGCAGATGCTCATGAAATTAGTAAAAAGAAGAACATATATATATATATATATATATATATATATATATATATATATATATATATATATATATATATTTATATATAGATAGATAGATATTCAAACAATATTGTTTTCAAGAATCCAACAAACAATATGCCACGGCTACAGCCACAAAATATGCTTTCAGCGTGATTTTATTTTCTCAGCCTCGTCACTCCACACGTTTCAGAGCCCTTGCTCCTTGCTCACGAGTAAAAGATATTTTCTGGCCGTGGCATATTGTTTGTTTGATTCTTGAAAACAATATTGTTTGAATGTTCAGGGCTCACGACCCCGTCACGGCTCGCCATTGAAAAAGGCTCGGGCTCCTGGTTGGAAAGCAGAGTTTTATACATATATATATTCACTGAAAAAACCATAGGTTATAGACCATATATAGTTAGGAATTAGCATTTACAAAACCTTGAAAATTCACTGAAAAAAACATAGGTTATAGACCATATATAGTTAGGAATTAGCATTTATAAAACCTTATTTTACTGACACAAAACCATTGAAATTCGCATATATAGTTAGTTGTACTAACTATATATTTCGCGCACCCGCAATCCACTGCTGATGATGTCACATATTACATCATTCATGACATGGTCAGTGACATCACTGATGACATCACTGATATCAACATCCAGTGTCTGTATGTTTCTGTAAAGTTTAAATATGTCTTACATATTGAAGAATGAGTGGATGTATAAGTGTCTGGATGAAGGATTTAGTAGGTGCATGACTGACTGTATGAGTGAGTGATTAAATGTGTCTCACTGAGTGCATGGGTTAGTGACTAAACTGTCTTAATTTGTGCATCATTATGTCTGTTGTTTTGTAAACTGCTGCATGTGTTGATCAGTAGCTATATGAGTAACTATATGGGTTATTGATTGGTTGCCCAAGTATTTGTATGGGAGACTGAGTGTGTGTGTGGGTGGTTGGGAGGTGTATGACTCTGTGCATAGATGTGTGAGCAGTTGATTCACTAGATGTATGGGTTCAAAAGTGCATGTGGAAACAGCTGATTGGGCGGTTGACTGTGTGCATGAGTGTATTGGTGAGTGAATGGATATCTCAGTGCTACATGTCAAAGTAAGAACATATGTAAAACACAGTATATGTGAGAGTTGACATATATAAATAACTGTGCATAAGAGCCAGTGAATGTGTGAGTGGCTGTATGGATCATTCTGAAATTGTATCAGGGATTGTATAAGAGAGTAAATATGTGTTAGTATCTGTTTGAATAAGTAAGGTGTGTATAACTGTATAGTTGAGGAAATGGAGGTGTGATTGATTCTTTGCATGACTGACTAGGTGTGTGAGTAACTCCATGAATGAGTGACACTCTGTGAGTGTCTGTTTACACTGAGTGTATATAAGGTTATATTAGAGTCTGAAGAAGTTCATCGTATTATCACATGAATGATGTCATCAGTGATGTGATCAGTCATGTCAAATGAGATGTCATCAGTGATGTCATCACTGATGTCATTTGAGATGTCATCAGTGATGTCATCAGTGATGTCACTGACCATGTCATGAATGATGTAATATGTGACATCATCAGCAGTGGATTGCGGTTGCGCGAAATATATAGTTAGTGCAACTAACTATATATGCGAATTTCAATGGTTTTGTGTCAGTAAAATAATGTTTTATAAATGCTAATTCCTAACTATATATGGTCTATAACCTATGGTTTTTTCAGTGAATTTTCAAGGTTTTGTAAATGCTAATTCTAACTATATATGGTCTATAACCTATGGTTTTTTCAGTGAATTTCAATGGTTTTTTAATAGCAAATATTAAAAGCTGTTAAATGTATTCTTTTTTTAAATGAAAAATATATTTTATATGTATTTAATATAATTTTTTTATGTATATATATATATATTTTTTTATTTATTTTTTTTGTTTCGCTACCGGTCCGCGCACCGGGTAGCTTCCCGTTAGCTCAATTTGGTGCCGCGACCCGGTCCG
This sequence comes from Lissotriton helveticus, assembly GCF_964261635.1. Taxonomy (NCBI): domain Eukaryota; kingdom Metazoa; phylum Chordata; class Amphibia; order Caudata; family Salamandridae; genus Lissotriton; species Lissotriton helveticus. The sequence continues at coordinate 576,300,950 of NC_136072.1, forward strand.
CGAACCGGTAAACATTCCGTTAGCGCAACTGCCGCGTTAGAAAACAACATTGTGACGCGTCCCGTAAGCGCGACGTATCGCGTTGCCGCGTAATGCTTCTTATGACGTGCCGCGTTAGCGCACCCGGAAGTGCTCCGGAGCGTGAACCGAGGCGCGAAGCGCAGCTCCCCGGAAGCGATCCGGAGCGCGTCGCGTAAGCGCGACATATCGCGTTGCCGCGTAATGCGTCTTATGACGCGCCGCGTTAGCGCACCCGGAAGTGCTCCGGAGCGCGAACCGAGGCGCGAAGCGCAGCTCCCCGGAAGCGATCTGGGGCACGGCACGGAGCGCGTAACGTAAGCGTAACAGGTCATGTGACTTGTTAATAAAACTTTCTATTGGTTCATTTCACTTTTGGTTTCCTAATGATGTAAGGCTAGGTCATGTGACCTAAAAATAACACTTTTCATTGGGTTAGAACATTTTTTTTCCCAAATGATGAAAGCCCCCACCTTTTTTCTCACTCTGACTTTCAACTTTGTGAGAGGAAGACCTATTTTCATTATTAAGAGATGGCTTCAATAGTAGCTGCAGCTGGTGCACCCCCACCACCACCACCACCTCTTAGGAAGGAAGGACCACCTACCCAGTTCCTTCCCAACCGTGAGGAAGAGGAGGAAGAAGAGGAAGAGGAGGTACATGAGAGAGTATTCTTGCCTGAACAGCCCCGGAAATCCCACCACAAGGACAGTTTCATTTGGCAATTTTATACATTCCCAGAAAGCCAATAAAAAGTCAATGCCCGTTATGTCACATGCCTGATCTGCAAAGAAGTTCTGTCCCGAGGCACAGATAAAAAATATAGCTACGGGAACTATACTATGCATCGCCACATGCAAAGGTGGCATCCAATAAATTACAGCGTGGCTGAGGTGCGTGACCTCCGTGAAAACCCACGAACTCCTGTGGCCACCACCTCAACACAGGAAAGTTTTTCGGGACCAGAGGCGAGGGAGACGGTCCCCAATATCCAGAGCAATTTTCAACACATCAAGCTAGTGTGTATTTATTGTGGGGGACTACTTTGCCAGGGGGAGATGAGTGTGATTTTAATGAACAGAGCATTTGAAAATCACAAGTGCTCAAAACGCCCCAAAAAGTGATTTTTTTTTTGCTCCTGTTTAGCCCTTTCTAATGCCTGTTTTCCGTTGTTCCCCCCCCAAAAAAACAAAAAAAACATAAAATTGTTCAAAAAATACAAAAATAAAAAAATGTTCAGAAAAAAAAATAATATATAAAACAACAAAAACATTTAAAAAAAAGTTCTTTTCAGAACTACCTCCCATTTTTAAAAAATGACTAACATTTTTAGCACTCTTCACTTCATTTTTCTCATTGGTGCGCTTCCCGGTACGCGCACCGGTGACCGCCCCGTTAGCGCAACACAAAAAAAAAGAAAAAAAACAAGAGAAGGAGAGCATAAGTGAAAGAGAAAGAGAGAGTAATGTTAAGAGACAGACAGCAAAAGAGAGCAACACAGATGTACTGTGTAATACATAGTAAAACAGTGTAAAAGATATAACAAAGTGTAAGAGAGAAAATGTAAAAAATATAAGGCTGTGAAACAAACAAAGAGAGAAGAAGAATACTAAAGCAGAGGCACATGAAGAATGTGAGTGTCTGTAAAGACTAAAAGGAAAGAGAAAAAATGATGTACAAATAAAAGGTAATAACGGAACCAGATTTAAATAACACTGGTAAAGGAGAGAGAGAAAAAAGTAGTGTGCATAAATAAAGAGGGATGAAATAAGATGGATAACATCGAATAAAGTTAAAACATGTGGATTGACAGAGAAATGCGCTACCCATAGTATAAGTAAAGAGGGGTGAAAGAGGGAGAAATATTGAATTAGGATAACACATGGTGAGTGACATAGAGAGTGGACATAGAGAGTAAAGGAAACAGTACCTGAATGGGCTTGAGTAAAACAGCAAAAAAAGTTAAGTAATGTAATGTGTGTGACCTACAGGGAGTCAGTGGGTGTAGGTAGGAGTTTGGGTGTGTAAGGTGTGTCTGTGGGTGTGGTTGTGTGGACTGTTTTGGTGTGGGTAGAAATGAGGGTGTGTGAAATATGTATGAAAAGTGTATGAGTGTGGGGTGTATATGTGTTCGATGTATGTGTGTGTATGGAATGTGTGTGTGTTTTTGAAGAGTGTGTGTGGGAGGTTTTTTTTGTGTATGAGGTGTGTGTGTGGTGTGTGTGTGGGTGTATGTTACAGGTGTGTGCATGTGTTGGGAGGGGGATGAGCTATATGTGTAGGAGTAAGGTAAATCATTAAAAAAAAGAGAATGAGTGAAGAAGCAAAGGAAGGGAACAGAGGGTTTCTAATTCCAAACTCTATTACCAAATTGGATGTCACTCTTGTGAAAAATACATTTCTGACAAATAGGTACTTAGCTCGGGAAGAGGTTGAGTTACAGAAAGACAGTGTTAGGAAACATGTATTACTCAAAACCTGTCTTCAAATGGAACCATATCTATCATGGCCCATGACAGGCTATGAACGCTATTTACTAACAAGGTTCCGTTTTGATTTGTTTCACCTTTTACTGGCAGTACCGAGTGGAGCCCATCGAGGCCAAGTGCTGCCAGCTTGCGGCTTCGACGGAAAGTCTCCGCAAGACCTGGCGCACTTTTTATTTATTTGCCCTTTTTATACAGTACCCCGGAAGTTATACTTAAAACCTTGTCTTAAGGAACTGAAATTTGCACAGATTAAGCCAGCACTTTATTACCTTCAACTCCTGAACTGTGACTGCACTTTGTTTGTATGTTGCTTCATGAAGTTAGCTATAAGATTCAGAAAAAGTATGGAGGGATAATATTGTTGCTGGTGCTAGGTATAATGCAAACTTTTTATCTTTGCTATAAGTATTTATATTTTTAACGTGTATATTCTGCCTGTTATTCGTGTTTTATAGCGTTCACATAATCCTGTCTTACATATGAATTGGATCACCTGCTTATTTTAACTGTATGTTTATCAACTGTGCTTTTATGATTGTACAACTAACAATCGAATAAAGTTATTTGTACTTGAACTTGAACTTGGGTAAGTGAAGTAAAGAATAGGGATCAAAAGAAGTTGAATATGAGAGGGTAAATAGGAAAAGGGGAGTAAACATGGAGAATAAGAATAAGTGAAAGAAGCAGAGTAAAAACACAGGAGTGAGGTAGATTGAGAAAATGTTAGTGACCTTAAAGCAAAGGGTGATAACAAACTACATTTTTTTAGTCATACTTACCATATAATAAATGTAACTTTAATTTTTTTTTACTACAGTTGGTATCTGTGAAAGAGAGAAGAAAAAATAAGTTATAATTAGTAAAATATGTATTTTAAATTAAAAGATACAAATAAAGAGCTAAAAACATCATAACACTCTATTTAGAAATAAAGTGAGAGTGAAGAACACAGAAAGGGAAATAAACTAAGGTAGAAGGACAAAAAGAGGGAAAAAGAAATAGAAGGAGAGCAAATTACAAAGTGTAAGGCATATAGATTCACTAAGAAAAAGAGAGAGAAGTACAGAGAAATGAACTGAAGGTAAGAAAGATACTAAAACAATGTGAGTTAGCAAAACTAAATCAGGAAACAGAAGTAAGTAAAAAGATAATGACTGAGACAGAAAACAGTCTAATTAAGGATGCATTTAGAAGAATGAGGAATAGAAGATAACTGAGAGTAAGAGAAGAACAGTCATAGAGTGAAAGGATGAAGGGAGACAGAATAATATACAACAATTGAAGGAAATGGACTGAGGAAGTTATAACGTAGACACACTAAGAGAAAAACGGAGTGAGGTGGAGTACAATGAGTGAGAAAAGAAAAAAAGTAAGTCTGCAAAAAAAAGTAAAGAGAGGAGAAGACGACTAAAACAGTGGTACAGAGAGAAAATAATTTGGTGATGAAAGTAAAGAGAAGGACATTGAAAGAAAGGAAATGATGGATAGTAACGGAACCAGAGTAAAAGAAATCGGATGAAGAACGATGAGAGAGGAGCAGTGAAGTTGTTGTAAAAGAAATGATAGAAGGTAGATAAACACAAGTGAAAATAACACAAGTAGAGTGAGGCACTGAGCACAGAGAAGTAGTGAACGAAAAATAGAGAGAAGAGGTCAAAAGTAAGAAGCAAACAAAGATAAGCGAGGGAGAGTAGATGTCAGAGAATGGGAATACAATTTAATTTACACAATTCAAAGTATAGAATAATTTCTACAACATGTTACATAGTTTATTTTTGCTGTTCTCAGAATATATTGAATTTCACTTAAAGCAGTGAGTTCAAATTACTCATCATATGACAGCGGGAAAAAAAAACACAATCTAAAAGATTGTGTTTTAAAAAAAAACGTACATACTGACAAACGACAAATGTACGCTAATCTTTGATTGACTTACTTTTCCTTGAGGCCAAATAGTATATCATGGAGGTCCTTTTCTCGTTACATAGTATTTTGCTGTTCACTTAGAAATCCATTTCATCGACTTTCTACAAGAAAAGCTCCAAGAACATCTGAAATATTTTCAAAATTTTAATATACTCCTTTTTTTCAGTCATGACTCTTTACTCATTCTTGCACCTTTCCATTTGGCCAAATAGTGTCACATGTATGAGTATATATGAGTACTCCTCCCGTCTTCATAGGCCAATTACCTTTACCTAAATTTTGGCTGTAAAAACACTAGGTATGAATTTTTTAAAGCCAAAAGGCAAACGTTGTTTGAAAGTCAAATTATTGTCGTTACATTGGTTCCAACCTTTAGAAGTTTTTAAATAGCATGTGTAATGCCCTGATGTTGTAGAAGGACCGTCATGAAAAATAATAGCTACAGTTGCAAAGGTTCTTCCTGATATCGATAACTGAGAAGCCACGAAATTTTTAATAGAAGTTGTCAATTTAGTTCCATCAGGTCTACATCGTTGGAACATTAAAATAACATAGTGACCATAATTTTGTAGAAATAATGTGGACAGCATTGCAGACTTACATTGAGTACACACCATATTGTGATCCGCTGCTTTAACTAGATTATTGAAAGACACTGATTTGCAGTCTGGTAAAGTTAAATATATAAATCTTTCAGAGTCTAGTCTAGTAGTACTTGATGAAGCACAGTTATCACAGTCATGTTGCCATTGATAAGAAAGGCCAAATAGATTTTTTATATCTACTCCTTCATCTTGTAATACATCAAACATATACATTAAAAATTCCTGACAATCCTGCTGAATATTCTGTGAAAATTGATTTTGACCTGAACATATATCTAGAAGATTTCTAATTTCTGAAACACTTTCTATTTTAGCTCTATCACTACTACATTTCTCTAACACAGAATTCAATAAACAGCACAATGTTTGTTCCCGATTTTCAACAAACTGTCTTTGTAAATTTTGAAGAAAAAAAACAACATTAACTACTACATTAGCATAGCAGTTGACACCAGAACTGTTTTCAAACTGAAATCCAACAACATCTTCAACAGAATCATTTTTGTTTCTCTTTACAATTACACTTTTATCTACTTTATGTCTTTTTGCTGATACCTCACTGCAATTACTCTCATTTCTTCTTTTTCGGCCTACCACACGTTTTTCAATCAGAGGATATTGAGTCAAATGTGGAGCATACTCTCTTCTTAACCTATTGTATTCTTTTACACAATCTAAATCTGCACAAATCTTTGTTTCATCACACTCAATCAAGTACAATCCTGCTAAAGTTCTGACTCGTGATAATGCCACATATGCCATACCCTCTTTAAACACAGAACTTCCAATGTTCACCAAAGCGCTGTCTACACTTAAACCTTGAGACTTATGAATTGTCACCGCATATGCCAAACAAATAGGAAACTGTTTTCGGCGAACATATAAGTCTTTCGCGAGCAAAAATCTAGCTGAACAACGACAAATTTGTTTTATTTCATCAATGTCATCAAATTTAATTTTTTAAATTTCAATTCCATCTCTATTTTTGTAATTCAGAAAACCAACAACATAACCCATTGCTCCATTTACTAGACCTCTTTCAACATTTAAATTCCTTCTTAAAATGACACGACAATTCAAACACACATTCAGAGTCTTTTCAAAACCAGCAGTTTTAGATATAGTCTTCTCTAATGAATCCAATTTTGATTTCAAATTTTCAGACAAAATAATTGTTGCTCCCATATGCTCTATTTTATCAATAGCTTCCAGTTTCACTATCTCTTCATTTTCTAACTGTAACATTTTGTTTTTGAACATGGAACATTCTTTCAGAGTTGGCAACAAACATATGCCAGATTTCTTCTCGTTAATTTTCTTAAATATGTTCTCTGGAAGAATGTTTTCATTTGGGTACAAATTTGAAATTAATCGTGCATGTAAAGCTTCTTTCCCTTGCTGACTTACTTTTCCGATCCTTACATCTTGTAGAATATTTTTATAATCTTCATCATTTGCCTGCCGCATATTTTGAAGCAGTTCTGCATATTTAAAGTTTAACCATATATTAACGTTTCCGATGCTCCCTAAGCACTTCCTGGTATCTTCATGTGTGAGCATTTTGAACACAGGTTGTCCTATCACTGGAGTCAACTGCAGAAGATCTCCAAAAACAATAATATGTTTTCCACCAAATAAGACATCATAGTCTGTTCTAATAATTTCTTGCATTCTCAAATGCACAAAAGCAAGCATGATATTTGACACCATGCTTACTTCATCAATGATAAGAAGTTTCATTTTCTTCAGGACTCTCGAAACTTCGGAACACGCATCTCCTGATAGCTTGTGATACTCCAATTTGTTATCATGCTCCACTGGCAGCATCAGTAAACGATGTAAAGTAATCCCTTTAATGTTATGTGCTGCCAGCCCAGTTGGAGCAGTAACAACACAAGACAGCGGTGATTCAGTCCTTTTCTGCAGATAAGTTGCAATGGCTTTAATCAGAAAACTTTTTCCAGTTCCCGCTTCTCCACTCACGTACAGTTGGACAGGCTTAAATGATGTACATGAGCATTCTTTTTTCTCATGACTGAATCCATGTTCAAAGTTAACTACATCATCTTGACCTTGTTCCATAACTCTTTCCACCTCATCCATGGCAGTAGCAGCTTCATTTTGGATAATTGGTCCTCCTAGTGGATCCTGACTCAATGAAGCAGAACTCTGACTGCCTTGAGAACTGTCTCTCGCAATCTCTACAGCAATTGTGGCTTCTTGCTCTATTTCTTCATTCAACATTTGCAGATAATTTGGAAAAACAGGAAATTCTATGGTATCCTTCGTTGCATTAAAGGAGTCTTCATAACAGAGAAAATCTCCAAGAAGTTCCTCTTCTTCACGCCATGGTTTAAACAGTTGCAAAAGAGCCAAATAATAAAATTCTCTTTTATCTGGATTATCACAACTCAATTTGCGATGATTAATCAAATGACCTTTTTTCTGTTTCACTAGACATCCTTCACATCCAATGACTCCATATATTCCATTATTGATATCTTCTCTGATGTTCCTCTTATAAATATATCTCTGCAGAACTTCATAGAGACAAGCGTTCTCAAGGTGATGACTTCTATTTGGATAGTATGTATCCAACATGTTTGTCTTCAAAATATCTGTACTTTCTGGTTCTTTCTCCGCCAAATACTCTATCTCTTGTACAGATTTCAAAACTCGATTTCGTGTTGCAGCAAGACCTAGACTCACCCAAATGATGGTTCTAGATTTGGCATAGAGACTTGCTGACGACAATCGATCAGAACATTCATACGCTCCAATTTCTCGATGCGACAACATCTTCAGACTGTAACTGTATAATTTCTTGCTTAGACTCTTTTCATGTGAAATGTCTTCCCACATTTCCTTTAGTTCTGTCTTTTCTTTTTTTGTGATGTAAGACGTCACATATCGAGCCACAGCAATAGAGTTGTCAGCAACGAATTGAATATCCATGTTAGCATTCCACATGGACAAAATCACTGGGTTGTAGTCGTTGATGTACTTAGACTCTTCGTCTCTTTTTAAATTGTATGTATTTTTTGGTGATTTCCTCGTCACAGTATGTCGCAGAGAAGACATCAAATTATTTACTCTTCCTTTAGAAAACACTGGTCGTGGAAAGCTGAAACGACATTTTGTGTAGAACTTGTCCTTGTTTCTGAATTTTCGACGACAGTACTTTCCACAACGATGGGATTGAAAGCGAAAAACTTGTTGCCTTAAACTGTTTTCTTCTGTAGTTTTCGGAACAGCACATGTTGAATACTCTTCAATGAAACTCATCACTGTGTCATCCGAATCTGTTCCAAATTTGGGTGCATCTTTAATCCACAACAACATATGTATGTGAGGAGCACCTCTCGCTTGATACTCCTTTCTCCAAAAGAAATCCAAAACCTCTCCAAGGGGGATTTTGTTGGTAATAAAAGACATCATAGCTTCAAATCTATGATTAAAATATCTGCATACATTCACTGGATCCAAAGAGCACAGTTCTCCAGGTGTTTTGAATTCTATATTTTGTATATTAGCATTGGACTCTTGTAGAAATTGAAGTAAGTCCTCCCATGCATACTCGGCACAGCTAAGAGTGAGGAACCATGTAGGAGTTCCTAAGTTTCTTAGCATACATTTCAATTCCCCATGGCGACGGTACCAATACTCATTTGTACCACGCTGACATGCCATGAGATTGATTAGATGAGATTCTAAAATATTATCTTGAAGATTCACTTTCTGCATAAAGTCCCTCGCCGAAACATTTTGTAGATGTGCTCCACTTTTCAGAATATGGTTTACTGCATAAGAAAGCCCAGGCAAGTCACTTTCATACAGTAGATGAAACAAATAGGGAATGCATTGACGAAACCTTGCATCTTCAGCATATAATCTTACAGTTCGATATTCAGATGCAGGAATTTGAAGTGGTCGATCGTCATATCGTCCACCTCGACCTGTTGGAAATAGCTGTGGAAACCAACGAGCTTACAAACTTTCTTCCCATACACTAATGGGACTTCCTTTTGCTGTTTTCATTTGAAACAAGCCAATTGCATTCCCCATTACTTCTTTGGAATGTAAAGGATGAACAGTATAATGTTCATATATTTCTTCACTTCTAGACACATCAACTTTTTCAATTTGGCCAGCTGAACAATCACTGTCTTCATCTGCAGCTGTTTCCTCTGCTGCAACACATACATCTTTGTAGTACTCATTGTTTTTGACTAAATACAACGTTGCCTTTTTGACTTTCCTAACATCCACTAAATCTTGCCAGATTTTTTTACTCTTTGTTGGAACCTCATTAACTAGAATAACTAAAGGTTCCTCTTCTACTTTTTCTATACCAATTGTATCAATATTTTTTTTCAAATCTAGGGGCAAATAAACAACTCTTCCCTTTAATCCTCCCTGCAAATCTGTAGGAGGCAATTTCCCTATCTTAGTCTCCATGCGAACAATTGCCTGAAAAGGATGGACACATTGAATCAAAATAGACTCATATGTATTTAAATCGATCAATTCACGGGGAATGTCTATCAACTCCAGATTATTATGAACAGCTCTAGCAGGCATTCTATTTTGATTTAATTTGTCATAACAATATTTACAAATACGCTGATCAGAACTCAAATCAAAAGAATTCTCCACCCACAAATAAGTTGCTAAATCTTTCCACTCATAATTATCCATCTTTTCACTTTTTGCATATAAATCAACTAACCTAGTCTGAATCTTATAATGAGTCCGTCGACAACACACACAAGTAAAATTCGGCCTTTCACTTGATTTCACCTTAAACCTGGTAATTTCCTTCTCAAACTTTTCTGTATTTAAAATCTGTACATTGTCTTCCACATTACCTTGAATTGCTGTCTCAATTTCTACACTGTCCTCTTGCTCACGAAAATAACAAATCTCAATTTCTTCACAAATCTTCTTCACATCTAATTCTGTTCCATGCAAAAGAGCACTGTTTAATTGTTTAAGCTTAAGTGCTGGACTTTTTGCATAATACAACATTCTCACTAACTTCCTCATTTTGGTATGATGCACTGCTAACATCCTAAAATGATGAAAAACACTCTGACAGACTTTTCTAGAAAGACAAGCCAGTGAATGGCCTTGCAAACCTGTGATTCCTCTCACTCTGCAAGGATCTAAGTCTTGCAACAACTTCATTTTCTGCTTTAGACTTTTCTTACTATATGTACGTAAGAAATTACAAAACAAATCAATTGATTCCTGTCGCACACTACAAATACTACTACACTTCCAAGTGTACACTGGACCCTTAGTATGTCTCCCTAAAACTCCATCAGATAACACCTCTTCTGGTTCTCTAGGCACAATTTTCTCTTTTTCAATCGGACAACCGTCTTTCACTTCATACGCTCGACCACTGGTGTCAACTGCATGCACTAAATCATTCTCCTGGAAGTAACTCTCCTCATTAAAAAATGGCTCACAACTTGAACTGTGCATCCATTCTCCAGAAAAAACTTTACAAAAATTAGTCCGATTAATTACTCTTTTCCATCTACTGTTTGATTTGAAAACATCAATTGTCTTGTTAAGTGTCCTAATTCTATTGATTATTAAAATAAATAATGTTTTCTTAACTTCAAAAGCATGATCAACAATCTTCTCTACACTTTTCTTTTTCTTATAAAAAGCAGCTCTCTGTTTACCTTTCCTAATGTTTTTTAACAAATTTAAAACCACCCTATTGCGAAACATTCGTCTACGAATGTCTCTAAACTGATTCTGCCTTCTATTCCTATACATATTATTCTCTCCTGCTCCAGTTTTAGGATTCTTTGAATTTCTCTCCTTCCTTTTCAATTTTACTCTCTCATTTTCTTTTTGTACATGGTGTCCATTATTTTTTCTGGATGTACATATGTTGCGTAAAAAAGACTTAGTTGTCTTACCAGGAGCTTTGTTCCTGTTTTTTGAAGTATCTGTTGTTGAAGAATGCTGTAATTCTTTTGCTATTTTTGATTTTTCCCGGTTGCGTTCTTTCTTTATCCTTTCTTTTGTGGGCATCTTAGCTTTTTCTTCAAATAACGATTTCAATCTGTGTTAAAGAAAAACAGTACCACATTATAGACCACTATCACCAAACAACAAAGCAATGACAAAAAGCAAACGATCAATACAGGGTTTCAGATCAGGTGAGGATTCTCCAGTGGTGCACAAAAGGTGAGGAGTGTATTGAAAAATATAGTGGAAGACAGCTCTGTCCACTACTACAAAGAAGATCGGACCTATGTCTAACTCCACTGCACTCTTATACACAGGCTTCACCACCTATGCTTCCCAAGAAAATATTGAGTTATATAGTTATATAAAATTGTATTTTATAAAATTGTGAAGCTCCATGAGAAAGCGTTTGCCTCAGTCTTATTCCTGTTGTGAGGCAGGTGCAAGATTTTGCCTCAGTCTTATCCCTGCTGTGAGGCAGATGATTGTAAATAGGATCTGTGCTGTGTTTCCTAAATGTGATTTCAAAAACGATTTTGGAGAAAATGATTGGTTTTTACATTTTTGATTATAATGTGGCGCAGAGGTTTAAAAAGTGACGCATCTACCTACATGCATCAATTTTTAAATATGCAGCAAAAAGGTACTTGTTTGGGTTTTCCTGGGGAGCGTAGTTGGTGAAGCTTGTGTCTAAGAGTGCAGTGGACTAGGCTTCATGAAGCATATACCTGTCTGCATTCTTAGACGCAGGTGTCAATTTGACTCTTTACAGTGATGTTAGCTGTGTTTTAAATCAGTGTAGGAATCATATTGAGTTTGTTTGCATAGAGGAATTGTATTTTGTAAAATTGTGAAGCTCCATGTGAAAGCGTTTGCCTCAGTCTTATTCCTGTTGTGAGGCAGGTGCAAGATTTTGCCTCAGTCTTATCCCTGTTGTGAGGCAGATGATTGTAAATATGATCTGTGCTCTGTTTCATAAATTTGATATCAAAAACGATTTTGGGGAAAATAAATGTATTTTAAATTTTTGAGTATAATGTGGCACAAAGGTTTAAATATGGGGAAAAAGGGTACATGTTTGGGTTTTCCTGGTGAGCCTAGGTGGTGAGGATTGTATCTAAGTGTGCAGTGGACTAGGCTTCATGAAGCATATCCCTGTCTGCATTCTTAGAGACAGGTGTCAATTTGACTCTTTACAATGATGTTACCTGTGTTTTAAATCAGTGTAGGAAGCATATTGAGTTTGTTTACATAGAGGAATTGTATTTTGTAAATTTGTGAAGCTCCATGAGAAAGCGTTTGCCTCACTCTTATTCCTGTTGTGAGACAAGTGCAAGATTTTGCCTCAAAACACCTTTGTCTAAGAATGCAGCAGAGATAGGCTTCATAAAGCCTAATCTACTGCACTCTTAGACACAAGCCTCAACACCTATGCCCCCCAGGAAAGCCCAAACAAGTACCTTTTTTTGCCCCATATTTAAAAAATGACACATGTAGGTAGATGCGTCACTTTTTAAACCTCTGTGCCACATTATATTCAAAAATGTAAAAACCATTTATTTTCCCCAAAATCGTTTTTGACATTACATTTAGGAAACACAGCACAGATCCTATTTACAATCATCTGCCTCACAGATAAGACTAAGGCAAAAGCTTTCACATGAAGCTTCACAATTTTACAAAATTCAATTCCTCTATGCAAACAAACTGAATATGCTTCCTACACTGAGTTAACACATGTAACATCATTGTAAAGAGTCAAATGTATTTCTATTAAACATGCACACATTTTTTATTTCTTTTAAAAAATGTAAAAACTATTTTTTCCCCCCAAAATCGTTTTTTACATCACATTTACAAAACACAGCACAAGTCGTACGTAGACGCATTCCATGTCACAACTAAAAATTCACAATTTTACAAAATACAATTACTCTATGCAGTAAAAACTTTTTACCAAGCATTATCAAAAAGCATGACACAAAGCAACATGTAAAGGCCACAATTTTCTTCCAAATCTTCTCCATAGAATATACAAGTCTCTATGTATATTAAATGAATCATAACTCACCTTTACAAATGCTTTAGGACATTCACAACAGTGTCAGATACACACACCAATATTTCTTTAGCAGAGCAAAAGGTATGTTCTCCAACCACTGCAAACCATAAAGGCACAGAAAACCTCTAATTCTACACAGATATCCCTTTTTGTTAACCAATTAAAACTCTTCCCTCTCTACATTCAAACCAACACCCTTCCCCCCATCAGCTCTTTCTACCTGTTACCATAGCAACTCCCTCCTCACTGAGCTGCCAGGGTTAAAAGTTTATTCTACAACGTTGCAAATCACCTCTGCAAGGATGTTTGACCTGCAAATACACCAGCTTATCTGGTGTAAGGTTTCTTTAAATAACTTTTTTTTAACCATTCAAATTACTTCTTACACAGAACACAACCATGCACCCTAACTTTCAGTTTTCACCTATCTCATTCTACCAATCATTGCAAGAGCACTGAAACTCCACAGTTTTTTTTTTGCAAACTCCTATTATTCCAACTGCCATTTCTTTTCCACACTTCATCTAACTGCACCAGAATCTCCTCTGACCATGTATTCTGTCTGGATTATTGGACATAGTTATATCCACTGGGCTCAAAGGTATGCTAGTAACAGAAATTTACACAACCTTGATTTATCAAACGTGAACATAAAATGGATTAGCCACAGAGGATTAAAATGTCACCAATTGATTCCATTGGTGAAAACCTTTTTGCATTTGCCACACCCTGACCTGTTAATTCTGCACTGTGGAGGAAATGACTTGGGCACTTTGACTGGTGTAGGTCTGGAAATGCTTTTAAAGGACACCTTTGAGCAATTGATGGCACTTTTTCCACAAACTGCATTGGTATATTCCAATATATGCCAAAGGCAGAAATGGAAGTGGTCCAACCAATTTTGTCCACAATTTGAAAAAGCACGGAAACATGTGAATAAATCTGTTTCTGCTTACATGAGAGACTATGGAATGGGTTCAATATACAACAACAACTTGCATTACAACATGCAAGATATTTACAGAGAAGATGGTGTGCACTTCTCAGATGAAGGGAATAGAATATTCCTCCTGAATTTAAGACTGTGCATTGGTACCTAAATTAGCCACAGAACCCAAAAGCCTTTTTCAGGGCTACCCTATCTCTGATCACTCCAAATGATTATCTTTTTCTAACTTTTTTCACTATTTTTCACCATAGTACGCTCCCCGGTACGCTTCCCGGTGCGCGTACCCGGCGCTCCCCCCGCGAAAATTTAAAAATATAATTTTTTTTTGTCCTATATGGGCCTCCTAAGACCCCCTCAGGAAACCTAGAGGGTCAGGGAGTGCCAACCGTGCCCCCTTACACCCATTCCCAACGTTGTTTGTCCGCCATTTTCTGACTCAAATCTACCGAAACACAAAATGGAGGACTCCCGTACCGCTGCCGGTACGCGTACCGGGGCGCGCACCGGGAAGCGCTCCAAAAAAAATAATAAAAGTTAATTTACATAAAAACCACTGGAGACACTGTCACCAAATATAGAATAGGCAATACTACATACCAGTCCCTACCATTTTCCCAATTTTGGTGGAATTCCATTCAGCCATTTGGCCTGTAGCCCTGTCTCAATATCCTGAGGTAAATTACATAACAAAAACACATCTGAAGTGTTAGAATTGACAACCAATTAAAATGTTACTTTCATTTTCTATTTTTTTTCCTGACATTTGATTGGTTATGTACATGAATATAAATGAAAAATGAGAGAGAAACACAGCCATTTTGACTACTACTTCCTGAAGTGCATTTGAAAAGGATTTTCACTGAGAACTTCAACTGCTTTCTCAAAGGTAAGTTGTTATTTTGGAAAGTGAAGTATGTTGTGCACTTTAAGGTAATTTGGAAAACATTTTCTGATAGTTATATACTATCCCTCTGTAATAGTTATAGATTGAGATAGGCTTCTCTGTTATAGTTATGGATGGAGTTAGGCTTGTCTTGTATAATTATGAATTTACTTAGGCTTTATCACATACACTTTTTTTATATATCTACTTCCAACCTGATACCATACACTGCCCAAACATAACTTCACTGTTAAAAAATCAAAACTACCTGTCTGAACTTAAACCCAACAGTGCCCTATCTCTTCTGATATATTTATTTTTTATGCAATTTACAGCAAGAAAATGGAAGGACAACAGAATATTTCTTTCGAAATTGTTCTGGAGAACAACCCTGAAGAAATTATTGATGAGAATGATGACTTTGATTTTATGGATGAGTAACTGGACCATGAATTAGTTCAGTTTGTGGAAGCAATAGAATCACAGAATGAAAATGAGGACATTCCAGACAATATATTGTTAGAAGTTTTATTAAATTTTGAAAGAATCAGAAAAATAAATTTATATTTAATAATCAAAAATTGTTTGAGACATTATTCATTATTATATGTAATTCATAAACTATTACCAAATTGATTATAATATAAAGTCAGACTTATAGTATACTGTGCAACGTATTTGTGTTACATAGTAATTTTGCTCATAGTTACTTCCTTTCTCCCACTATATTATCTCCAATGTGTATTTGACATCTCTTTTTCATCTCCTGCCTCCATGTTGTTTCTGCTTCCCTGACAGACTATGGTATAGATTCCATATACATACCACACTAACTTCTATAACAACATGCAAATTATCTACAGAGGAAACGGTGTACATTGAATTTAAGACTCTGCATTGGTACCTACATGTTGGTACTTAAATCACCCACACAACACAACAACTCTATTCAGAGATACCTTACCTCTAAGCATTTTAAATTATTATTTTAGTGTTTCACTGAGTTTTCCCCATGTGTGGGGGTGGGGGAGGTGTGTATAGGGGATGTGCGGGGGGTGTCTGTGAGGTGTGTATGTGTGTGTCTGTGTGTCTAGGGGGGATGAGGTGTATAGGTGTGTGGGGTATATGGATGTGGGTGGGGATATTGGTATGTAAGGTGTGTGTGTGGGTGTGGGTGTGTGGGGTGTTTGAGTGTAGGTGGGAGTGTGGGTGTGTGAGGTGTGTGTGGGGTGTGTGAGGGTGTGGGAGGTATGTGTTTAGGATGTGTATGTATGTATGAGATGTGTGGATGTGTCTGTGAGTTCTCTCTGTGTGTGTTGGGGGGAGATGTGTGTGTGGGATGTGTGTGGTGTGTCTGTGAGATATTTGTGTGTATGTGCATGTGTGTGTGTGTGTGGTGGAAGGGGGTGAGGTGTGTGTTTGAGTGTGGGTGTGTGGGATGTGGGTGTAGCTGTGGATGTGTAAGGTGTCGATGTGGGGGGGTGTGGTGTTTGACTGTGGGTGGAAGTGTGCATGTGTGAAGTGTGTGTGGGGAGTGTGTGGGTGTGTGAGTGTGGGGTTGTGTGCATGTGGGTGTGTGTGGGACACACTTGTAGGTACCTAAAACAGCCACAGAACCCAAAAGCTCTTTTCAGAGCTACCCTACATGTTATCACTCAAAATGATTATTTTACACTATTATTTTCACTATTTTTCAACTAAGTACGCTCCCTGGTACACTCCCCGGTGCGCGTACCGGGCGCTCCCCCCGCAAAAATCGAAAAAAACAAACTTTTTTTGTCCCACGGGACCCTTTTATGGCCCCCACATCAAACCTAGGGGGTCAGGGGGGGGTGTACCCTGCCCCCTTTTGCTCATTTCCCCCTTTGATTTTTGCCACCTCTTGTATCTCAATCCTACAGAGACACAAGATGGCGTCCGCTTGTGACTGTTTCAAATGTTTACAGACACCCGAGAACCAATCAGCTTGCTGTGCGCAAGTCGCGTGGCGCGCCCGGAGCGCTCCCCGGTACGCGTACCGGGCGCGCTTACAGATATATACATTTTTTTAAACCTAAATTACTCAAAATCCACTGGAGCACATATCTTGAGACATAGCAAAGGCACATCGGGCTACCAGTCCCTACAATTTTGCTAAGTTTGGTGAAAATCCATTCAGCCGTTCGAGCTAAAAGTGCGACAGACCGCCCTATGGAAATTAACATGGGGAAAACACGTTTTGGGACCCCCTTTTATCTCGGCCCCCGCTTGACGAATGCCCCCCAAACTTTCAGGGAAGGAGCGGAGCGCGCGAGGCAAAGTTGCTGAAAAATTCAGGCAGATTCCTCAACCGGCGCCAAAGTTATTCCCAATAGAATGTTGCGATTTCCCTATGGAAATCGATCCTAACTATATATACCTACTAGCGACCGCCAGTAGGTAATATATCTTTCTTGGATATATATATGTATATATATATATATTCGCTGAAAAAACCATAGGTTATAGACCATATATAGTTAGGAATTAGCATTTAAAAAACCTTATTTTACTCACACAAAACCATTGAAATTCCATATATAGTTAGTTGCACTAACTATATATCGCGCACCCGCAATCCACTGCTGATGATGTCACATATTACATCATTCATGACATGGTCAGTGACATCACTGATGACATCACTGATGACATCTCAAATGACATCACTGATGACATCACTGATGACATCATCCAGTGACTGTGTGTTTCTGTAAAGTTTAAATATGTTTTACATATTGAAGAATGAGTAGATGTATAAGTGTCTGGATGAAGCATTTAGTAGGTGGGTGACTGACTGTATGAGTGAGTGATTAAATGTGTCTCACTGAGTGCATGGGTTAGTGACTAAACTGTCTTAATTTGTGCATTATTATGTCTGTTGTTCTGTAAACTGCTGCATGTGTTGATCAGTAGCTATATGAGTAACTATATGGGTTATTGATTGATTGTCCAAGTATTTGTATGGGAGACTGAGTGTGTGTGTGGCTGGCTGGGAGATGTGTGACTCTGTGCAGATCAATGTGTACTTGTATCAATGATTGTATACGAGAGTAAGTATGTGTTAGTATATGTTTGAAAATGTAAGGTACTCTATGTTTAAGTGTATAGATTAGAAAATGGAAGTGTGATTGATTCTTTACAGGACTGACTAGGTGTGTGAGTAACTCCATGGATGAGTGGCAGAGTGTGAGTGTCTGTATAGGTGTATGAGTGCATATGATAGTGTTGTAAAGATGAGTGATTGTATGTATGAATGATTGTATGGGTGAATGAGTGAATGTGTGTGTAGACATAGGAATCAGTGAGTGCGTATGTAGTAACTAGTATTGGTGTGTCAATGGTTTCAAAAATTATACTCTGTATTTAACACTGGGTGTAACAGAGGTTATATTAAAATGTGAGGAGATGCCTTGTATTGTCACATGAATGATATCATCAGTGATGTGGTCATTGATGTCAAATGAGATGTCATCAGTGATGTCATCAGTGATGTCATTTGAGATGTCATCAGTGATGTCATCAGTGATGTCACTGACCATGTCATGAATGATGTAATATGTGACATCATCAGCAGTGGATTGCGGGTGCGCGATATATAGTTAGTGCAACTAACTATATATGGAATTTCAATGGTTTTGTGTGAGTAAAATAAGGTTTTTTAAATGCTAATTCCTAACTATATATGGTCTATAACCTATGGTTTTTTCAGTGAATTTTCAAGGTTTTGTAAATGCTAATTCCTAACTATATATGGTCTATAACCTATGGTTTTTTCAGTGAATTTCATTGTTTTTTTAAAAGCTAATATCTATAGCTGTAAAATGTATTCTTCTTTAAATCAAAAAATGTATTTGATATGTTTATTATTTTTTTTTTTATTATTATATTTTGGTTCGCTCCCGGTTCGCGAACCGGGAAGCTTCCCGTTAGCTTAATGTGGTGCCGCGACCCGGTCCGCGAACCAGTAAACGTTCCGTTTGCGCAACTGCCGCGTTAGAAATCAACATCGTGACGCGTCGCGGAAGCGCGACGTATCGCGTTGTCGCGTAATGTGTCTTATGACGCGCCGCGTTAGCGCACCCGGTAGTGCTCCGGAGCGCGAACCGAGGCGCGAAGCGCAGCTCCCCGGAAGCGATCCGGGGCGCGGCGCGGAGCGCGTAACGTAAGCATAGCAGGTCATGTGACTTGTCATGTGACTTGTTAATAACACTTTTCATTGGTTCATTTCACTTTTGGTTTCCTAATGTTGTTAGGCTAGGTCATGTGACCTAAAAATAACACTTTTCATTGGTTTAGAACTATTTTTTTTTCCCAAATGATGAAAACCCCTCCTTCTTTTCACCTCATTCTTACTTTCTACTTCCAGAGAGCAAGACCTATTTTTCACAATGGCTTCTGTAATAGCTGCAGCTGGTGCTTCTCAGCAACCACCACCACCACCACCACCAAAAGGACCACCACCAACACTGGACTTTGGTAGAGAGGAAGATAATGAGGACGAAGAGGAGGAGGAGGAGGAAGAGCAAGTAAGGCAGTTCCTGCCAGAAACACCAAGGCAGAGCCATATTAAAGAGCACTACATATGGCAATTTTTTTAAATTCCACCTGGACAAAAGAAGGTCAATGCACCCCAGGTGTCTTGTTTGATATGTAAAAATATACTTTCTCGTGGCAACCCCAACAAGAAATACAGCTTTGGCAATCATACAATGATTCGCCACATGGAGCGATGGCATCCTAATAATCTTTCCCAAGCACAAGTAAGGGATCTTGCTGCCAACCCCCCAGATGTCATCCCCAGCACCTCCAGTGGACAAAGCTCATTCGCCGGACCAGAAGGCCGAGAAATAATCCACAATATTCAAGCTCCTTTTGAACACTACAAAATAGTTTGTATATATTGTGGAGGAACTATTTGTTATGGAGAGAAGAGTATTACTTTGATTAACCGAGCTGGAGAAAATCATAAATGCAACAAGATGAGAAAACAATGAATCCTTTTTATTTTTTTTTGCTCCTGTTGAGACATGTTCAAACCCTGCTTTGTTGTTATTTCCCCTAAAAAAAAACAAAAAAAACACAAAATAGTTTTCAAAAATAAAAAAAAAATAAAAAAATTGTTCAGAAAATTCATAAAAAAAAGAAAAAAAAGAAAAAGAATAAAAAAACAGTTCTTTTCAGAACTACCTTCCATTTATAACAAAATTGCCAAAATGTTTATACCCTGTCTTTCTTTTTTCCTCATAGTACGCTCCTCGGACCGCTTCCCGGTGCGCGTACCGGGCGCTCCCCACGCAAAAACAAAGAAAAAAAATATTATTTTTTTTTGCCCCGCGAGGCCCTTTTAAAGCCTCCACATCAAACCTAGGGGGTCAGGGAGGATCTACTAGGCCCCCTTATGGTCATTTCCCCCTTTGTTTTGGCCTCCTCTTGTCTCTCGATCCTACCGAGAGACAAGATGGCGGCCGCTCCGGACTGTTTATAATGTTGACAGACACCGGAGAGCCAATCAGCTTCGCTACGCAAAGTTCCGTTACGCGTCAGGTACGCGAACCGGAGCGCTGCCCGGAGCGCTGTCACAGATATATATCTTTTTTTGAACGTTAATTTCTCAAAATCCACTGGATCACATATATTGAGACCTAGCAAAGGCACATCGGGCTACCAGTCCCTACAATTTTGCCAAGTTTCGTGCAAATCCATTCAGCCGTTCGGGCTAAAAGTGAGGCCAACCGCCCTATGGAAATTAACATGGGAAAAACATGTTTTGGGACCCCCCTTTTTTCTCAGCCCCCCCTTGACAAACCCCCCCCAAATTTTCAGTATCTGCTCAGAAACAAAATGTTCCATTGTCCTGAAAATTTCAGCCAATTCCGTCCACAAACGCCAAAGTTATTAGACATAGAATTTTCAAAAATCCCATAGAGAAAAAATCCTAACTATATATACCTACTGGCGACCGCCAGTAGGTAATATATATATATATATATATATATATATATATATTACCTACTGGCGGTCGCCAGTAGGTATATATAGTTAGGATTTTTTCTCTATGGGATTTTTGAAAATTCTATGTCTAATAACTTTGGTGTTTGTAGACGGAATTGGCTGAAATCTTCTGGAAAATGGAACATTTTGTTTCTGAGCAGCCCCTGGAAATTTGGGGGGGGTTCGTCAAGGGGGGGCCGAGAAAAAAGGGGGGTCCCAAAACGTGTTTTTAACATTGAGTTTTCCATAGGGCGGTTGGCCTCACTTTTAGCCCGAACGGCTGAATGGATTTGCACGAAACTTGGCAAAATTGTAGGGACTGGTAGCCCGATGTGCCTTTTGTAGGTCTCAATATATGTGCTACAGTGGATTTTGAGAAATTAACGTTTAAATAAAGATATATATCTGTAACAGCGGACCGGGCAGCGCCCCGGTTCGCGGACCTTACGCGTAACGGAACTTCGCGTAGCGAAGTTGATTGGCTCTCCGGTGTCTGTCAACATTCTAAACAGTCCGGAGCGGCCGCCATCTTGTCTCTCGGTAGGATTGAGAGACAAGAGGAGGCCAAAACAAAGGTGCAAATAACCATAAGGGGGCATAGTAGATCCTCCCTGACCCCCTAGGTTTAATGTGGAGGCTTTAAAAGGGCCCCGCGGGGCAAAAAAAATAATAATTTTGTTTTGTTTTTTTGCGTGGGTAGCGCCCGGTCCGCGAACCGGGAAGCGTTCTGGGCAGCGTACTACAATGAAAAATGAATGAGAGACTTTTCAAATGCAGTATGTTAATTGATTGTTGGTTTTGTTGATTATTTTTTATTTTCTTTATTTTTTAAGCATTTTTTTTATTGTGATTGTGTTTCATAATTTATTAAACTTTCTAACATTTCATTGTCAGAAATTTCATAATTATCATGGAATATACATTGTAGTCTCTGAGGGTGTAAAATGTCCTCATTTGCAAGGAGGTTATCTACTGCTTGTACACATTGCAGTAGTTCATTGTCCCAAGTTTCATCGAAAAATTCAATGTCAATTTGGTCAATTGTATCAATCAATTCTTGGCTGCTCTCTTGCAGGTCCATTTCAAAAGAAACTTGGTTTTCGCCTTCCATTTTGCCTGAAATTTGGATTAAAAAAATATATATTAGTAGAGATAGGGCAATGTTGGGAATAATTTTAGATAGGCATTTTTTATCAGTGAGTTTATCTTTGGGCAGTGTATAGTATCAGAGTGGAAGTAGGAATATAAAAAAGTGTATGTGTTTTAACGTAAGTAAATTCATAATTATACAAGAGAAGCCTAACTCCATCCATAACTATAACAGAGAAGTCTCTCTAAATCTATAACTACTACAGAGGGATAGTATATATCTATCAGAAAAAGTTTACCATATTAACTTATAGTGCACAATATACTTCAGTTTTAAAAATAAAAACTTACCTTTAGAAAGAAGTTGAAGGAATTAGTGAAAATACTATTGAAATGTACAGCAAGAAGTAGTAGTCAAAGTGGCTGTGTTTTCTTCTCTTCCTTTATATATATTCAGGTATATAACCAATGAAATGTCAGGTAAAAAAAGTAGAAAATGAAAGTAACATTTTCATTGGTTGTCAATTCCAACACTTCAGATGTGTTTTGTGAAGTAATTTACCTCAGGGTATTTAGAGAAGTCTACAGGCTAAATGACTAAATGGAATTCCAATCAAATTTGTGAAAATGGTAGGGATTGGTATGTAGTATGAGCTAATCTATATTTGGTGAAATTGTCTCCAGTGGCTTTTCTGTGAACTACTTTCCCACCTTTTTTGATGGTGCGCTTCCCAGGGAGCGACCCGGTACGCGAACCGTTGAGCGCCTCGGTTCGCGAACCTTAAGCGTTCCGGGAATCCACCATTTTGTGTTTCGGTCGAATTAAGATACAAGATGGAGGGCAAATAATGTTCAGAATGGGTAGAAGGGGGCACGGTAGAGTTATCTTGACCCCCTAGGTTTTCTGAGGGTGGCTGAGGAGGCTTATATGTGCGAAAAAAAACATTTTAAAAAAAAATTTCGCGAGGTTAGCTCCCGGTTCGCGTACCGGGTAGCGCCCCAGGGAGCGTACTTTGTTGAAAATTAGTGAAAAATGTTAGAGTAAAATAATAATTGTGAGTGATTAGATGTAGGGTAGCTCTGAGAAGAGCTTTTGGGTTTATGGTACATTTAGGTACTTATAAGTAGGTACCAATGCACATTCTTAAATTCAGAGTGAAAATTCTGTTGCCCTCATCTGAGAAGTGAACTCCATCTCCTCTGTAGATATCTTGCATGTAGTAACGCAAGTTATTGTTGTACAGGGAGCCCATTCCATGGTCTCTCATATAAGCTGAAACAGATTTGTTTACATGCTTCCTCGACTTCTCAATTTGTGGACAAAATTGGTCTGACCACCTCCATTTCTGTCTTTGGCATATATTTGAATATAACCAACAAAGAAGAGCAGACCAGGTCAAAGGAATAGTGTGTAGCTGTACTAGCCAGGGTGCAATAAAAGGATGCGCGCAAAGACACATGATGGTGAAGATCACTGACTATATGAATCCCATCAGACCACCTTCGCGGTGGAGTTTGCGTCATGTGGGATATTTGTTGATCATTCCAAGATGCAACAGGCCTATATAGTGCCGATGCAGAAATGGATGTCAAAAAGATAGTCGTGATAATCATCATAAAGTGATATTTGACTAAAGTGCAGTGCCTAGAGGAAAGTAGTGAGATAAAATCAACTACATCGGCATTGTAAAGTATTCAAGTTGAACTCGATGTGTCAATGTTAAAAACACGCCGGGTAAAGTATTTACCGAAAGGCGCTGTGAAGAACGGTCGACATGTTTCAGCTCTAGGGGCTTTCCCCCAGCTTTCTTCAGGACCATAACAAAAAAAGGCTACTACAACCCAAAATGAGATGTTAAATCAAAACCCAATTATGTACTAAAAAAATGGGTACATATCTACCAGGAACCATCAAAGTTGAATGTCCACTGGAAGGAAAGGAGATCATCTTCTTCCTAGAAAATAGAGTTTGATTTACAACAACACCATATGTCGAGTACGCATCCAGATATAAACACACAGGCCGCACAGACAAAACACACTTGCATGAATAATTGACATTCTGCATTTATGGAAAAAAGCTTAATAGCTCAAACAACATGAGGCATTTCCGCATGATGCTACTCACCCAGCCTTGTGTGGGTGAAGACCTCACCTCACCCGGCAACCGCTCGGGAGTGTGAGACCCCGCTCTATAGTGTAGATAAAAGGAAACAATGAGTACCAACCCTATAGCTTCCAAGCCAATTGCTCTACACAGAAACCCAACATACGTGTGAGAGACCCCCTACTGTTCAAACCTCACGGACCTTACTTTAATGTGCACGGCACACGTGCTGGACCCAGCTAATATGATTCCATCAGACACAAAGACATACTCAAGTCCAATCAAGTTGGTGTTGCCAATAGGTTATAAAGCATATATACCTATAGAACGCGGTATGTGTTCGTGTGTGACCTAGCGCTAGTAATTCCAAATTACCATAGTCCTGGATGATGCATTTACCTAATGATATTAAGCATCAAAGCCATTAGTAATTACCTAAAGATGCATAGGCTTCACGGGCCGTCATAACTAGACAGCGCAAGGTTCCTCAACCTAACCACAAGACTCCACAAAACGAGATATCCATTCCTACTCTTACAAGTTCAAGTTAACTTCAGCGAGACAAGCAGGGAACTAACCTGTCCGTCGGTGACTCGGATGGTGACCCGAGCGGAAAAGGAGGTGTAGGAGAGGCCACTTGCCTCGTTTATATAGCTGCCTTTCATTTAAAGAAGTAGCCACAATCGCCATTGCATACCGGCAGACTGTAGCGTGAACGGCGAGACACCGCTCACACGCGCATGCGCATTAGCGCATTACAGATACAGAGCGTCAGCGCGTACAGAGAGATACTGCTCTTGCGCACATGCGCCGCGACATGGAGCTCACAGACAGTGATGAAAGATTCGTTACTGTCTGTGAAATGATTAAAGAGCACAAAGTGACAATTAATGGGGACAATGGTCCCAAGGGTGCGGGTCGAATGAACGACTCCCGATCTCGATATTAAGGCTTTTCCCACTCTAAGAGCTCATATTGAATAGTCAATAGGGTCGTGAAAGCACCATAAATATTCGTTTATGTCAGATTAGGACCATATGTAAGTGTCCTACGCCCAATGAGTGTTAAAAAGGAAAGGGTGGATGCGGTCTTCTCGAATGGAATCCAGATGTGGTGGAGGGGCTAGAACCCCGAGGTGCAGTCAGAAAAAATTGTAATCTCTGTGGAATCACTATAAGAGAATCATCCACAAAAGACTGCTTATCCTGTGGAGTACTGAATCTCCAGGTGATAACTCGTAGTAAAGTTATACAGGGTCACAGTTAGATAAGGCAAAGGATGGCCCATAGATAGTAGGTGCCAAAAATAGGGTTTCTCAGAAAAAGGGGTTACATTCACAATTATGTTAGGTGAGCCTTAAAGGATGCAACCAGAGGTGCGTTGCGTCCATTGACAAAAGTGACCCGCAACTAGAAAGTTGCTCATAATACTAACAACAAAACAGGTATGTGGAGGGTCAAGGGGATATTTAATGACCTGTCTGCTCATACCCCTTAATACAACATATAACCAACAAAGAAGAGCAGACCAGGTCAAAGGAATAGTGTGTAGCTGTACTAGCCAGGGTGCAATAAAAGGATGCGCGCAAAGACACATGATGGTGAAGATCACTGACTATATGAATCCCATCAGACCACCTTCGCGGTGGAGTTTGCGTCATGTGGGATATTTGTTGATCATTCCAAGACGCAACAGGCCTATATAGTGCCGATGCAGAAATGGATGTCAAAAAGATAGTCGTGATAATCATCATAAAGTGATATTTGACTAAAGTGCAGTGCCTAGAGGAAAGTAGTGAGATAAAATCAACTACATCGGCATTGTAAAGTATTCAAGTTGAACTCGATGTGTCAATGTTAAAAACACGCCGGGTAAAGTATTTACCGAAAGGCGCTGTGAAGAACGGTCGACATGTTTCAGCTCTAGGGGCTTTCCCCCAGCTTTCTTCAGGACCATAACAAAAAAAGGCTACTACAACCCAAAATGAGATGTTAAATCAAAACCCAATTATGTACTAAAAAAATGGGTACATATCTACCAGGAACCATCAAAGTTGAATGTCCACTGGAAGGAAAGGAGATCATCTTCTTCCTAGAAAATAGAGTTTGATTTACAACAACACCATATGTCGAGTACGCATCCAGATATAAACACACAGGCCGCACAGACAAAACACACTTGCATGAATAATTGACATTCTGCATTTATGGAAAAAAGCTTAATAGCTCAAACAACATGAGGCATTTCCGCATGATGCTACTCACCCAGCCTTGTGTGGGTGAAGACCTCACCTCACCCGGCAACCGCTCGGGAGTGTGAGACCCCGCTCTATAGTGTAGATAAAAGGAAACAATGAGTACCAACCCTATAGCTTCCAAGCCAATTGCTCTACACAGAAACCCAACATACGTGTGAGAGACCCCCTACTGTTCAAACCTCACGGACCTTACTTTAATGTGCACGGCACACGTGCTGGACCCAGCTAATATGATTCCATCAGACACAAAGACATACTCAAGTCCAATCAAGTTGGTGTTGCCAATAGGTTATAAAGCATATATACCTATAGAACGCGGTATGTGTTCGTGTGTGACCTAGCGCTAGTAATTCCAAATTACCATAGTCCTGGATGATGCATTTACCTAATGATATTAAGCATCAAAGCCATTAGTAATTACCTAAAGATGCATAGGCTTCACGGGCCGTCATAACTAGACAGCGCAAGGTTCCTCAACCTAACCACAAGACTCCACAAAACGAGATATCCATTCCTACTCTTACAAGTTCAAGTTAACTTCAGCGAGACAAGCAGGGAACTAACCTGTCCGTCGGTGACTCGGATGGTGACCTGAGCGGAAAAGGAGGTGTAGGAGAGGCCACTTGCCTCGTTTATATAGCTGCCTTTCATTTAAAGAAGTAGCCACAATCGCCATTGCATACCGGCAGACTGTAGCGTGAACGGCGAGACACCGCTCACACGCGCATGCGCATTAGCGCATTACAGATACAGAGCGTCAGCGCGTACAGAGAGACACTGCTCTTGCGCACATGCGCCGCGACATGGAGCTCACAGACAGTGATGAAAGATTCGTTACTGTCTGTGAAATGATTAAAGAGCACAAAGTGACAATTAATGGGGACAATGGTCCCAAGGGTGCGGGTCGAATGAACGACTCCCGATCTCGATATTAAGGCTTTTCCCACTCTAAGAGCTCATATTGAATAGTCAATAGGGTCGTGAAAGCACCATAAATATTCGTTTATGTCAGATTAGGACCATATGTAAGTGTCCTACGCCCAATGAGTGTTAAAAAGGAAAGGGTGGATGCGGTCTTCTCGAATGGAATCCAGATGTGGTGGAGGGGCTAGAACCCCGAGGTGCAGTCAGAAAAAATTGTAATCTCTGTGGAATCACTATAAGAGAATCATCCACAAAAGACTGCTTATCCTGTGGAGTACTGAATCTCCAGGTGATAACTCGTAGTAAAGTTATACAGGGTCACAGTTAGATAAGGCAAAGGATGGCCCATAGATAGTAGGTGCCAAAAATAGGGTTTCTCAGAAAAAGGGGTTACATTCACAATTATGTTAGGTGAGCCTTAAAGGATGCAACCAGAGGTGCGTTGCGTCCATTGACAAAAGTGACCCGCAACTAAAAAGTTGCTCATAATACTAACAACAAAACAGGTATGTGGAGGGTCAAGGGGATATTTAATGACCTGTATGCTCATACCCCTTAATACAACATATAACCAACAAAGAAGAGCAGACCAGGTCAAAGGAATAGTGTGTAGCTGTACTAGCCAGGGTGCAATAAAAGGATGCGCGCAAAGACACATGATGGTGAAGATCACTGACTATATGAATCCCATCAGACCACCTTCGCGGTGGAGTTTGCGTCATGTGGGATATTTGTTGATCATTCCAAGACGCAACAGGCCTATATAGTGCCGATGCAGAAATGGATGTCAAAAAGATAGTCGTGATAATCATCATAAAGTGATATTTGACTAAAGTGCAGTGCCTAGAGGAAAGTAGTGAGATAAAATCAACTACATCGGCATTGTAAAGTATTCAAGTTGAACTCGATGTGTCAATGTTAAAAACACGCCGGGTAAAGTATTTACCGAAAGGCGCTGTGAAGAACGGTCGACATGTTTCAGCTCTAGGGGCTTTCCCCCAGCTTTCTTCAGGACCATAACAAAAAAAGGCTACTACAACCCAAAATGAGATGTTAAATCAAAACCCAATTATGTACTAAAAAAATGGGTACATATCTACCAGGAACCATCAAAGTTGAATGTCCACTGGAAGGAAAGGAGATCATCTTCTTCCTAGAAAATAGAGTTTGATTTACAACAACACCATATGTCGAGTACGCATCCAGATATAAACACACAGGCCGCACAGACAAAACACACTTGCATGAATAATTGACATTCTGCATTTATGGAAAAAAGCTTAATAGCTCAAACAACATGAGGCATTTCCGCATGATGCTACTCACCCAGCCTTGTGTGGGTGAAGACCTCACCTCACCCGGCAACCGCTCGGGAGTGTGAGACCCCGCTCTATAGTGTAGATAAAAGGAAACAATGAGTACCAACCCTATAGCTTCCAAGCCAATTGCTCTACACAGAAACCCAACATACGTGTGAGAGACCCCCTACTGTTCAAACCTCACGGACCTTACTTTAATGTGCACGGCACACGTGCTGGACCCAGCTAATATGATTCCATCAGACACAAAGACATACTCAAGTCCAATCAAGTTGGTGTTGCCAATAGGTTATAAAGCATATATACCTATAGAACGCGGTATGTGTTCGTGTGTGACCTAGCGCTAGTAATTCCAAATTACCATAGTCCTGGATGATGCATTTACCTAATGATATTAAGCATCAAAGCCATTAGTAATTACCTAAAGATGCATAGGCTTCACGGGCCGTCATAACTAGACAGCGCAAGGTTCCTCAACCTAACCACAAGACTCCACAAAACGAGATATCCATTCCTACTCTTACAAGTTCAAGTTAACTTCAGCGAGACAAGCAGGGAACTAACCTGTCCGTCGGTGACTCGGATGGTGACCCGAGCGGAAAAGGAGGTGTAGGAGAGGCCACTTGCCTCGTTTATATAGCTGCCTTTCATTTAAAGAAGTAGCCACAATCGCCATTGCATACCGGCAGACTGTAGCGTGAACGGCGAGACACCGCTCACACGCGCATGCGCATTAGCGCATTACAGATACAGAGCGTCAGCGCGTACAGAGAGACACTGCTCCTTTGACCTGGTCTGCTCTTCTTTGTTGGTTATATGTTGTATTAAGGGGTATGAGCAGACAGGTCATTAAATATCCCCTTGACCCTCCACATACCTGTTTTGTTGTTAGTATTATGAGCAACTTTTTAGTTGCGGGTCACTTTTGTCAATGGACGCAACGCACCTCTGGTTGCATCCTTTAAGGCTCACCTAAACCTAACATAATTGTGAATGTAACCCCTTTTTCTGAGAAACCCTATTTTTGGCACCTACTATCTATGGGCCATCCTTTGCCTTATCTAACTGTGACCCTGTATAACTTTACTACGAGTTATCACCTGGAGATTCAGTACTCCACAGGATAAGCAGTCTTTTGTGGATGATTCTCTTATAGTGATTCCACAGAGATTACAATTTTTTCTGACTGCACCTCGGGGTTCTAGCCCCTCCACCACATCTGGATTCCATTCGAGAAGACCGCATCCACCCTTTCCTTTTTAACACTCATTGGGCGTAGGACACTTACATATGGTCCTAATCTGACATAAACGAATATTTATGGTGCTTTCACGACCCTATTGACTATTCAATATGAGCTCTTAGAGTGGGAAAAGCCTTAATATCGAGATCGGGAGTCGTTCATTCGACCCGCACCCTTGGGACCATTGTCCCCATTAATTGTCACTTTGTGCTCTTTAATCATTTCACAGACAGTAACGAATCTTTCATCACTGTCTGTGAGCTCCATGTCACGGCGCATGTGCGCAAGAGCAGTGTCTCTCTGTACGCGCTGACGCTCTGTATCTGTAATGCGCTAATGCGCATGCGCGTGTGAGCGGTGTCTCGCCGTTCACGCTACAGTCTGCCGGTATGCAATGGCGATTGTGGCTACTTCTTTAAATGAAAGGCAGCTATATAAACGAGGCAAGTGGCCTCTCCTACACCTCCTTTTCCGCTCGGGTCACCATCCGAGTCACCGACGGACAGGTTAGTTCCCTGCTTGTCTCGCTGAAGTTAACTTGAACTTGTAAGAGTAGGAATGGATATCTCGTTTTGTGGAGTCTTGTGGTTAGGTTGAGGAACCTTGCGCTGTCTAGTTATGACGGCCCGTGAAGCCTATGCATCTTTAGGTAATTACTAATGGCTTTGATGCTTAATATCATTAGGTAAATGCATCATCCAGGACTATGGTAATTTGGAATTACTAGCGCTAGGTCACACACGAACACATACCGCGTTCTATAGGTATATATGCTTTATAACCTATTGGCAACACCAACTTGATTGGACTTGAGTATGTCTTTGTGTCTGATGGAATCATATTAGCTGGGTCCAGCACGTGTGCCGTGCACATTAAAGTAAGGTCCGTGAGGTTTGAACAGTAGGGGGTCTCTCACACGTATGTTGGGTTTCTGTGTAGAGCAATTGGCTTGGAAGCTATAGGGTTGGTACTCATTGTTTCCTTTTATCTACACTATAGAGCGGGGTCTCACACTCCCGAGCGGTTGCCGGGTGAGGTGAGGTCTTCACCCACACAAGGCTGGGTGAGTAGCATCATGCGGAAATGCCTCATGTTGTTTGAGCTATTAAGCTTTTTTCCATAAATGCAGAATGTCAATTATTCATGCAAGTGTGTTTTGTCTGTGCGGCCTGTGTGTTTATATCTGGATGCGTACTCGACATATGGTGTTGTTGTAAATCAAACTCTATTTTCTAGGAAGAAGATGATCTCCTTTCCTTCCAGTGGACATTCAACTTTGATGGTTCCTGGTAGATATGTACCCATTTTTTTAGTACATAATTGGGTTTTGATTTAACATCTCATTTTGGGTTGTAGTAGCCTTTTTTTGTTATGGTCCTGAAGAAAGCTGGGGGAAAGCCCCTAGAGCTGAAACATGTCGACCGTTCTTCACAGCGCCTTTCGGTAAATACTTTACCCGGCGTGTTTTTAACATTGACACATCGAGTTCAACTTGAATACTTTACAATGCCGATGTAGTTGATTTTATCTCACTACTTTCCTCTAGGCACTTCACTTTAGTCAAATATCACTTTATGATGATTATCACGACTATCTTTTTGACATCCATTTCTGCGTCGGCACTATATAGGCCTGTTGCGTCTTGGAATGATCAACAAATATCCCACATGACGCAAACTCCACCGCGAAGGTGGTCTGATGGGATTCATATAGTCAGTGATCTTCACCATCATGTGTCTTTGCGCGCATCCTTTTATTGCACCCTGGCTAGTACAGCTACACACTATTCCTTTGACCTGGTCTGCTCTTCTTTGTTGGTTATATGTTGTATTAAGGGGTATGAGCAGACAGGTCATTAAATATCCCCTTGACCCTCCACATACCTGTTTTGTTGTTAGTATTATGAGCAACTTTTTAGTTGCGGGTCACTTTTGTCAATGGACGCAACGCACCTCTGGTTGCATCCTTTAAGGCTCACCTAACATAATTGTGAATGTAACCCCTTTTTCTGAGAAACCCTATTTTTGGCACCTACTATCTATGGGCCATCCTTTGCCTTATCTAACTGTGACCCTGTATAACTTTACTACGAGTTATCACCTGGAGATTCAGTACTCCACAGGATAAGCAGTCTTTTGTGGATGATTCTCTTATAGTGATTCCACAGAGATTACAATTTTTTCTGACTGCACCTCGGGGTTCTAGCCCCTCCACCACATCTGGATTCCATTCGAGAAGACCGCATCCACCCTTTCCTTTTTAACACTCATTGGGCGTAGGACACTTACATATGGTCCTAATCTGACATAAACGAATATTTATGGTGCTTTCACGACCCTATTGACTATTCAATATGAGCTCTTAGAGTGGGAAAAGCCTTAATATCGAGATCGGGAGTCGTTCATTCGACCCGCACCCTTGGGACCATTGTCCCCATTAATTGTCACTTTGTGCTCTTTAATCATTTCACAGACAGTAACGAATCTTTCATCACTGTCTGTGAGCTCCATGTCGCGGCGCATGTGCGCAAGAGCAGTGTCTCTCTGTACGCGCTGACGCTCTGTATCTGTAATGCGCTAATGCGCATGCGCGTGTGAGCGGTGTCTCGCCGTTCACGCTACAGTCTGCCGGTATGCAATGGCGATTGTGGCTACTTCTTTAAATGAAAGGCAGCTATATAAACGAGGCAAGTGGCCTCTCCTACACCTCCTTTTCCGCTCGGGTCACCATCCGAGTCACCGACGGACAGGTTAGTTCCCTGCTTGTCTCGCTGAAGTTAACTTGAACTTGTAAGAGTAGGAATGGATATCTCGTTTTGTGGAGTCTTGTGGTTAGGTTGAGGAACCTTGCGCTGTCTAGTTATGACGGCCCGTGAAGCCTATGCATCTTTAGGTAATTACTAATGGCTTTGATGCTTAATATCATTAGGTAAATGCATCATCCAGGACTATGGTAATTTGGAATTACTAGCGCTAGGTCACACACGAACACATACCGCGTTCTATAGGTATATATGCTTTATAACCTATTGGCAACACCAACTTGATTGGACTTGAGTATGTCTTTGTGTCTGATGGAATCATACTAGCTGGGTCCAGCACGTGTGCCGTGCACATTAAAGTAAGGTCCGTGAGGTTTGAACAGTAGGGGGTCTCTCACACGTATGTTGGGTTTCTGTGTAGAGCAATTGGCTTGGAAGCTATAGGGTTGGTACTCATTGTTTCCTTTTATCTACACTATAGAGCGGGGTCTCACACTCCCGAGCGGTTGCCGGGTGAGGTGAGGTCTTCACCCACACAAGGCTGGGTGAGTAGCATCATGCGGAAATGCCTCATGTTGTTTGAGCTATTAAGCTTTTTTCCATAAATGCAGAATGTCAATTATTCATGCAAGTGTGTTTTGTCTGTGCGGCCTGTGTGTTTATATCTGGATGCGTACTCGACATATGGTGTTGTTGTAAATCAAACTCTATTTTCTAGGAAGAAGATGATCTCCTTTCCTTCCAGTGGACATTCAACTTTGATGGTTCCTGGTAGATATGTACCCATTTTTTTAGTACATAATTGGGTTTTGATTTAACATCTCATTTTGGGTTGTAGTAGCCTTTTTTTGTTATGGTCCTGAAGAAAGCTGGGGGAAAGCCCCTAGAGCTGAAACATGTCGACCGTTCTTCACAGCGCCTTTCGGTAAATACTTTACCCGGCGTGTTTTTAACATTGACACATCGAGTTCAACTTGAATACTTTACAATGCCGATGTAGTTGATTTTATCTCACTACTTTCCTCTAGGCACTGCACTTTAGTCAAATATCACTTTATGATGATTATCACGACTATCTTTTTGACATCCATTTCTGCATCGGCACTATATAGGCCTGTTGCGTCTTGGAATGATCAACAAATATCCCACATGACGCAAACTGCACCGCGAAGGTGGTCTGATGGGATTCATATAGTCAGTGATCTTCACCATCATGTGTCTTTGCGCGCATCCTTTTATTGCACCCTGGCTAGTACAGCTACACACTATTCCTTTGACCTGGTCTGCTCTTCTTTGTTGGTTATATGTTGTATTAAGGGGTATGAGCAGACAGGTCATTAAATATCCCCTTGACCCTCCACATACCTGTTTTGTTGTTAATATATTTGAATATACCAAGGCAGTCTGAGGAAAAAGTGCCATTAATTGCTCAAAGGTGTCCTTTAAAAGCATTTCCAGACCTACACCAGTCAAAGTGCCCAAGTCATTACCTCCACAGTGCACAATTAACAGGTCAGGTTTGGGCAAATGCATAAAGGTTTTCACCAATGGTATCAATTGGTGACATTTTAATCCTCTGTGGCCAAACCACTTAATTTCCACATCTTGTAAATTGAGGTTAGGTAAATTCCTGTTTTCAACGTACCTTTGAGCCCAGTGAATATAACTATGTCCAACAATCCAGACAGAAAACATGGTGAGAGAAGGTTCTCCTGCAGTCAGATGAAGTGTGGCAATGAAATGGCAGTTGAAAAAATGAGAGTGTAAAATGAAAAAAAACTGTGGAGTTTCTGTGTTCATGAAGCAGTAACAGTGATTGGTGGATTTTAATTGCTGAAAACAGAAAGTTAGGGTGCACGGATGTGTTCTTTGAAAGATGTATTTTGAGTGGTCAATAAAAAAATCATTAAATGAAAGAATGCACTGGATATGCAGGTGCACTGAGAGTTCAGAGTTCAATTGCAACATTGTTGTGTGAACTTGCAAACAACAGAGGTCTTCCAAGAGGTGGTTGCCATGCAGAAAAGGCAGAAAGAGCAGAGGGGGGAAGGGTTTTCATTTGAAAAAAAGTGAGGGAAGAGTTTTGATTGGGTGACATGAGAGATATGTCTGAAGAATTACAGCATTTCTGTGCTTTTGATAGCTGCAGACTCTGGAGTGCATACCTTTTGCTCTGCTGAAGACAAATTGGTGTGTTTCTGAGACTGTTTTCAAACTCAAATATTTGCTAAGGTGAGAAAATATTTCTTTAATTTAGATAGAGAATAGTGTGCTTTAAGGAGAAAATTATGAATTATGTGGCGCAAATTGCTTGTAAATATGCTCCCACCTGTGCATGGAAAATTTAGATTTTGAATGTTTGTGTTACATAGCCATGTTAAAATTGATACAAACATGCTGCAAAGGCAATTAAAAAACGCTTTTATGTGTCTTAAGGACATTTTAAGTAATTTTCCCATGTGCAGTGTTTTGAAATTATGATTTGAAAATCGTTTTTGGGGTAAAGGAATTGTTTTTAAATTTATGACAAGGACATAATGGTGTATGCTTCTTTATACGGCAATTGACTGTCCCCAATGTTATTTTTCCCATTTTAATGTAAGACCTTTCTCTGTGGCGCAAGTTGCTTGTAAATATGCTCCGACCTGTGCATGGGAAATTTAGTTTTTAAATGTTTGTGTTATATAGTCATGTTAAAAGTGACCCAACCATGCTGGAAAGGAAATAAAAAAACACTTTCATGTGTCTTAAGGACATTTTAAGTAATTTCCCTGTGGGCAGTGTTTTCAAATTATGAATTGAAAATCGTTTTTGAGGTAAAGGAATGTTGTTTAAATTTATGTGCGCCATATGCCCCCAAATTTCGTTTTCAGGGGTGCAGCAGGGTGTTCTTGAGACACCCCTGCACCTTTGGAAAAATTCCTAATTTGCGATGAGCTAATTGCTAATCGCAAATTGCACCTTCATTCCTATGAGCCTCCTAGCCCATGGAAATGAATGGGTAATTTGCAATTAGCAATTTGCTCATTGCAAATTAGGAATGGTAAAGAATTGCTATTTATTCCTTAAAATTCGCTATTTAGGAAATGCAAAATAGTTTGATGGTACATATGGTGGTTCATCTGTAACAAGATAAGAAGCTTAGGGATACATTTATGATGACTGGCGCAATAAAGTGGACATTACTTACTTCATTGGTAGGCCTTTACATGTATTATCTCCTCTGTATTCTTCATCAAGCGTAACTTTAATCTGCAATCCTGAGTAGGCCTCACCTTAAACAAACCTCTGGATAGGCCACACCTTATCGTCATCCTGGATTAATCATTTAAAATGCTAGGGTCAGATTTATGATAGGTGTATGCCTCTTTTGCGCCACTTACAAAACACTGTCCACGGGGAAATGACTTAAAATGTCCTTAAGACACATGAATGTGTTTTTTTAAACTGTTTGCAATTTTTTTGGGTGACTTTTAACATGGCTATGTGACTCAAACAGGCAAAATCTGAATTCACCATGCACAGGTGGGAGCATATTTACAAGGAATGTGCTCTATGGGGAAAGGTCTTATAATGTAATATGGGAAAAATGACATCAGAGACACTGAAATGCCTTATAAAGAAGCATACACCATTATGTCCTTGTCATAAATTTTGTGACTACTTAAATGCAATGTATCAAACAAAAAATATGTAAAAAATGACATTAAGGATTTGGAAACTATTGTGGTAAATTGGTGGTAATTTGTGAATTCTTTTCAAAAAGCTTTTTTTCAAAAAAACAAAAGGTGCCATATGACGCCAACACATGCCCTTAGGGCATGTATGTGTGCCATATGCCCCCAAATGTCTTTTTCAGGGGTGCAGCAGGATGTTCTTGAGACACCCCTGCACCCTTGGAAAAATTCCTAATTTGTGATGAGGAAATTGCTAATCGCAAATTAAACCTTCATTCCTATGAGCCTCCTAGCCCATGGAAATGAATGGGTAACTTGCAATTAGCAATTTGCTCATTGCAAATTAGGAATGGTAAAGAATTGCTATTTATTCCTTAAAATTCGCTATTTAGGAAATGCAAAATAGTTTGATGATACATATGGCGGTTCATCTCTAACAAGATAAGAAGCATAGGGATAGATTTATGATGACTGGCGCATCACCAGGGATGTGTTAGTCATTCTGTGCCGCTGTTCCGTCACCTATGGTGTGCTGCATTTACAATGCGGGGCAGCATGGGGCAAAAATGGCACAGATGCGTGACGTATCTGTGTTGTAAAGGTGGCGCATTGCTGGAGTTGTATCGCAAGTGCGATGCAGCTCAAGCAAGGGTCGGGGGTGCCCCTGTCGCAGGGTTTCTGTTCTCACACAGAACTGTGGACAGAGGATTGGAACCTCGGCGAATTTTATATATGAATATATATATATTACCTACTGGCGGTATATATATATATATATATATATATATATATATATATATATATATATATATTACCTACTGGCGGTCGCCAGTAGGTATATATAGTTAGGATTTTTTCTCTATGGGATTTTTGAAAATTCTATGTCTAATAACTTTGGCGTTTGTGGACGGAATTGGCTGAAATTTTCAGGAAAATGGCACATTTTGTTTCTGAGCAGCCCCTGAAAATTTGGGGGGGTTTCGTCAAGGGGGGGCCGAGAAAAAAGGGGGGTCCCAAAACGTGTTTTTAACATTGAGTTTTCCATAGGGCGGTTGGCCTCACTTTTAGCCCGAACGGCTGAATGGATTTCCACGAAACTTGGCAAAATTGTAGATATTGTTTGCCCGATGTGCCTTTGCTAGGTCTCAAGATATGTGGTCCTGTGAATTTTGAGTAAATTAGGTTTAAAAAAAGATATATATCTAGAGCCGCGCCCGGTACGCGTACCGGGGAGCGCTTCAGGCGCGCCACGCGACTTGCGCACGGCAAGCTGATTGGTTCTCGGGTGTCTGTAAACATTCGAAACAGTCCGCAGCGGCCGCCATCTTGTGTCTCGGTGGGATTGAGACACAAGAGGTGGCAAGAATCAAAGGGGGGAAATGAGCAAAAGGGGGCAGGGTACACCCCCCTGACCCCCTACTTTTGATGTGGGGGCCATAAAAGGCTCTCGCGGGTGAAATTTTTTTTTAAAAAAAAATCGATTTTCGCGGGGGGGGAGCGCCCGGTACGCGCACCGGGGAGCTTACGGGGGAGCGTACCATGGAGATTAAAAATGACAGACTTTTTTTAAAAAAAAAAGCTTCTTTTTATAAATTGGAGGTAGTTCTGAAAAGAACTTTTTTTTTGATTTTGTT
Organism: Lissotriton helveticus; assembly: GCF_964261635.1. Taxonomy (NCBI): domain Eukaryota; kingdom Metazoa; phylum Chordata; class Amphibia; order Caudata; family Salamandridae; genus Lissotriton; species Lissotriton helveticus. Next base: position 576,338,896 of record NC_136072.1, read on the forward strand.
GTTTTATATATTTTTTTTTGTTTTTGTTGTTTTATATTTTTTTTAGACTTTTTAAAACAATTTTATATTTTTTTGGGATTTTTGTCAAGGGAAAAACAAAAACAGGGATTCCAAAACTGCTCAACAGGAGCAAAAAAATTTGAAAATTTAGGGACTGGCAGAGCAGCGGTGTTGCTGTTTCTTTAGGGCAATGAGTTCAACACTCTGCTCCCCATAGCAGAGCAGTTCGTCACACTCCGTGCACAAAAATTTGATGCCTGCAAACACCGGCTGAATGTTAGGGACCATTCTACCACGGGGTGGTCCCGAAGGTGTTGCTCCACCGGTGGAGGTGCTGCCGCCATCTGTTGGTACATTCCGTGCCAGCTCTCTGACACTCTCCCTGGCAAAGTTGTTAGGGTGTCTTCTTTTCACATGCCTGATCAAATTAGCATTCCCAAAACTATATTTTTTCAGAGGATTGCCTCTGGATAAACTACTCCCACATATTTTGCAGGTTACTTTGGGAGCGTTGACTTTTTTCTGTCCTTCAGGGATGTCGTAAAATTTCCAGATGAAATGGTTTTTTTTCTTTTGCTGAGGAGGGTCCTCATCTAAAAATCCATCTGAATCACTGCTGGATGACTCTCTTGCAGCCATTGCTGGAGATCAGAAAAGTAGGAGATAGAGTAGACAGAACAGCTCTTGCTCTCTCCAAGTACAAAGCAATAGTGAGAGAAATGGGTGGGTTTCACACAATTTGGAAAAAAAAAAGTTCTGAACCAATGAAAAGTGTTATTTTAAAGTCACATGGTTTGACGCGCTTACGCTACGCGCCTCGGGGCGCGTCCCGGGCGTGTATCGTAAGCGCATCGGGGCGCTTACGTTGCGCGATCGGGTGCGCTTACGCGGTGCGTCATAAGACGCATCTCGCGGCTACGCGATACGTGTCTTATGACGCAAGGCGTGGCGGCTACGCGATACGTCACGATGTTGTTTTCGTTCGCGGCAATAGCGCTTCTGGGACGCGTATTAGTACGCGCCCGAGGCGCGCCGCAACATTGCGCTTACCCGTGCATTCACCTGTCCGCGCCCCGGGAGCGAACAAAAAAAAAGTATTAAAAAAAAATTAAAAAAAAAAAAAATTATTAATAAACATTTTACAGCTACAGATATTAGCTTTTAAAAAACCAATGAAATTCACTGAAAAAACCATAGGTTATAGACCATATATAGTTAGGAATTAGCATTTACAAAACCTTGAAAATTCACTGAAAAAAACATAGGTTATAGACCATATATAGTTAGGAATTAGCATTTAAAAAACCTTATTTTACTCACACAAAACCATTGAAATTCCATATATAGTTAGTTGTACTAACTATATATCGCGCACCCGCAATCCACTGCTGATGATGTCACATATTACATCATTCATGACATGGTCAGTGACATCACTGATGACATCACTGATGACATCTCAAATGACATCACTGATGACATCACTGATGACATCTCATTTGACATTACTCATGACATCATTCATGTGATGATACGATGAACCTCTTCAGACTCTAATATAACCTTAGATACACTCAGTGTAAACAGACACTCACAGACTGTCACTCATCCATGGAGTTACTCACACACCTAATCAGTCTTGCAAAGAATCAATCACACCTCATTTCCTCAACTATATAGTTAAACACACCTTACTTATTGAAACATATAATAACACATATTTACTCTGTTATACAATCCCTGATACAAGTTCACAATAATCCATACAGCCACTCACACATTCACTGGCTCTTATGCACAGTTATTTATATATGTCAACTACCACATGTACTGTGTTTTACATATGTACTTACTTTGACATGTAGCACTGAGATATCCATTCACTCACCAATACACTCATGCACACAGTAAACCGCCCATACAGCTGTTTCCACATGCACTTTTGAACCCATACATCTAGTGAATCAACTGCTCACACATCTATGCACAGAGTCATACACCTCCCAGACACCCACACACACACTCAGTATCCCATACAAATACTTGGCCAACTAATCAATAACCCATATAGTTAGTCATATAGCTAATGATCAACAATTGCATCAGATTACAAAACAACAGACACAATGGTGCACAATTTAAAACAGTTTAGTCACTAACCCATGCACTCAGTGAGACACATTTAATCACTCACTTATACAGTCAGTCATGCACCTACTAAATACATCATCCAGACACTTATACATCCACTCATTCTTCAATATATAAGACATATTTTAACTTTACAGAAACATACAGTCACTGGATGTTATCATCAGTGATGTCATCAGTGATGTCATCAGTGATGTCATTTGAGATGTCATCAGTGATGTCATCAGTGATGTCACTGACCATGTCATGAATGATGTAGTATGTGACATCATCAGCAGTGGATTGCGGGTGCGCGATATATAGTTAGTACAACTAACTATATATGGAATTTCAATGGTTTTGTGTGAGTAAAATAAGGTTTTTTAAAGCTAATTCCTAACTATATATGGTCTATAACCTATGGTTTTTTCAGTGAATTTTCAAGGTTTTGTAAATGCTAATTCCTAACTATATATGGTCTATAACCTATGGTTTTTTCAGTGAATATATATATATATATATATATATATATATATATATATATATATATATTGTTCAACAAAGGGCGCTGCACTCCCGGAGGTTTATAAATTGCATTTATTTGTTCCATTAGCACTGGACCAGCAAAGCACACCACGACGCGTTTCAACAGTCTTGTCTTTCTCAAGTGGTGATCATTAGTGGTTGCAGTTCCCAGCTTTAAGTACTTGAGCAATGCATGGTGGGAAATGTAGTGTTGTTATTTCGATTTGAATATTTAATGCTCAGTGCATATATCGCTCTAGTAGTTTGAAATTCAAATGTCCATATTCCATCAGCCTTGCAGTTATTTTTATCATGCTTGCTCCCGGACCCTGAATTCACACAGAACTGGGTCGCATCGATGTTGTTGAATGTAAAAAGGCATCTGCTCACCATTTGACGAGCATGTCATTTTCTTTGAATCTCGCCAGGCGTCTTAGAAGTCGTGACCTGAGTCTTCATTCTTCTAGGGTTTAGTACCCACGCAGGAGCATAAAATCTCCCCGTCGATTCCGCATTCTTTCCAACATCGGGCGCAGCCGCTTGTATTTAATGTTTTCAGCAAAGGTGGTTTGAAAGCGGCACGCACTTCCTGCCGGTGCCGCGTTAGGGGAAAACCACAGTTCCCAAAAGATAATTGTTCAACAAAGGGCGCTGCACTCCCGGAGGTTTATAAATTGCATTTATTTGTTCCATTAGCACTGGACCAGCAAAGCACACCACGACGCGTTTCAACAGTCTTGTCTTTCTCAAGTGGTGATCATTAGTGGTTGCAGTTCCCAGCTTTAAGTACTTGAGCATGGCATGGTGGGAAATGTAGTGTTGTTATTTCGATTTGAATATTTAATGCTCAGTGCATATATCGCTCTAGTAGTTTGAAATTCAAATGTCCATATTCCATCAGCCTTGCAGTTATTTTTATCATGCTTGCTCCCGGACCCTCAATTCACACAGAACTGGGTCGCATCGATGTTGTTGAATGTAAAAAGGCATCTGCTCACCATTTGACGAGCATGTCATTTTCTTTGAATCTCGCCAGGCGTCTTAGAAGTCGTGACCTGAGTCTTCATTCTTCTAGGGTTTAGTACCCACGCAGGAGCATAAAATCTCCCCGTCGATTCCGCATTCTTTCCAACATCGGGCGCAGCCGCTTGTATTTAATGTTTTCAGCAAAGGTGGTTTGAAAGCGGCGCGCACTTCCTGCCGGTGCCGCGTTAGGGGAAAACCACAGTTCCCAAAAGATAATTGTTCAACAAAGGGCGCTGCACTCCCGGAGGTTTATAAATTGCATTTATTTGTTCCATTAGCACTGGACCAGCAAAGCACACCACGACGCGTTTCAACAGTCTTGTCTTTCTCAAGTGGTGATCATTAGTGGTTGCAGTTCCCAGCTTTAAGTACTTGAGCATGGCATGGTGGGAAATGTAGTGTTGTTATTTCGATTTGAATATTTAATGCTCAGTGCATATATCGCTCTAGTAGTTTGAAATTCAAATGTCCATATTCCATCAGCCTTGCAGTTATTTTTATCATGCTTGCTCCCGGACCCTGAATTCACACAGAACTGGGTCGCATCGATGTTGTTGAATGTAAAAAGGCATCTGCTCACCATTTGACGAGCATGTCATTTTCTTTGAATCTCGCCAGGCGTCTTAGAAGTCGCAAGGCTGATGGAATATAACAACACTACATTTCCCACCATGCCATGCTCAAGTACTTAAAGCTGGGAACTGCAACCACTAATGATCACCACTTGAGAAAGACAAGACTGTTGAAACGCGTCGTGGTGTGCTTTGCTGGTCAAGTGCTAATGGAACAAATAAATGCAATTTATAAACCTCCGGGAGTGCAGCGCCCTTTGTTGAACAATTATCTTTTGGGAACTGTGGTTTTCCCCTAACGCGGCACCGGCAGGAAGTGCGCGCCGCTTTCAAACCACCTTTGCTGAAAACATTAAATACAAGCGGCTGCGCCCGATGTTGGAAAGAATGCGGAATCGACGGGGAGATTTTATGCTCCTGCGTGGGTACTAAACCCTAGAAGAATGAAGACTCAGGTCACGACTTCTAAGACGCCTGGTGAGATTCAAAGAAAATGACATGCTCGTCAAATGGTGAGCAGATGCCTTTTTACATTCAACAACATCGATGCGACCCAGTTCTGTGTGAATTCAGGGTCCGGGAGCAAGCATGATAAAAATAACTGCAAGGCTGATGGAATATGGACATTTGAATTTCAAACTACTAGAGCGATATATGCACTGAGCATTAAATATTCAAATCGAAATAACAACACTACATTTCCCACCATGCCATGCTCAAGTACTTAAAGCTGGGAACTGCAACCACTAATGATCACCACTTGAGAAAGACAAGACTGTTGAAACGCGTCGTGGTGTGCTTTGCTGGTCCAGTGCTAATGGAACAAATAAATGCAATTTATAAACCTCCGGGAGTGCAGCGCCCTTTGTTGAACAATTATCTTTTGGGAACTGTGGTTTTCCCCTAACGCGGCACCGGCAGGAAGTGCGCGCCGCTTTCAAACCACCTTTGCTGAAAACATTAAATACAAGCGGCTGCGCCCGATGTTGGAAAGAATGCGGAATCGACGGGGAGATTTTATGCTCCTGCGTGGGTACTAAACCCTAGAAGAATGAAGACTCAGGTCACGACTTCTAAGACGCCTGGCGAGATTAAAAGAAAATGACATGCTCGTCAAATGGTGAGCAGATGCCTTTTTACATTCAACAACATCGATGCGACCCAGTTCTGTGTGAATTCAGGGTCCGGGAGCAAGCATGATAAAAATAACTGCAAGGCTGATGGAATATGGACATTTGAATTTCAAACTACTAGAGCGATATATGCACTGAGCATTAAATATTCAAATCGAAATAACAACACTACATTTCCCACCATGCCATGCTCAAGTACTTAAAGCTGGGAACTGCAACCACTAATGATCACCACTTGAGAAAGACAAGACTGTTGAAACGCGTCGTGGTGTGCTTTGCTGGTCCAGTGCTAATGGAACAAATAAATGCAATTTATAAACCTCCGGGAGTGCAGCGCCCTTTGTTGAACAATTATCTTTTGGGAACTGTGGTTTTCCCCTAACGCGGCACCGGCAGGAAGTGCGCGCCGCTTTCAAACCACCTTTGCTGAAAACATTAAATACAAGCGGCTGCGCCCGATGTTGGAAAGAATGCGGAATCGATGGGGAGATTTTATGCTCCTGCGTGGGTACTAAACCCTAGAAGAATGAAGACTCAGGTCACGACTTCTAAGACGCCTGGCGAGATTAAAAGAAAATGACATGCTCGTCAAATGGTGAGCAGATGCCTTTTTACATTCAACAACATCGATGCGACCCAGTTCTGTGTGAATTCAGGGTCCGGGAGCAAGCATGATAAAAATAACTGCAAGGCTGATGGAATATGGACATTTGAATTTCAAACTACTAGAGCGATATATGCACTGAGCATTAAATATTCACATCGAAATAACAACACTACATTTCCCACCATGCCATGCTCAAGTACTTAAAGCTGGGAACTGCAACCACTAATGATCACCACTTGAGAAAGACAAGACTGTTGAAACGCGGCGTGGTGTGCTTTGCTGGTCCAGTGCTAATGGAACAAATAAATGCAATTTATAAACCTCCGGGAGTGCAGCGCCCTTTGTTGAACAATTATCTTTTGGGAACTGTGGTTTTCCCCTAACGCGGCACCGGCAGGAAGTGCGCGCCGCTTTCAAACCACCTTTGCTGAAAACATTAAATACAAGCGGCTGCGCCCGATGTTGGAAAGAATGCGGAATCGACGGGGAGATTTTATGCTCCGCGTGGGTACTAAACCCTAGAAGAATGAAGACTCAGGTCACGACTTCTAAGACGCCTGGCGAGATTCAAAGAAAATGACATGCTCGTCAAATGGTGAGCAGATGCCTTTTTACATTCAACAACATCGATGCGACCCAGTTCTGTGTGAATTCAGGGTCCGGGAGCAAGCATGATAAAAATAACTGCAAGGCTGATGGAATATGGACATTTGAATTTCAAACTACTAGAGCGATATATGCACTGAGCATTAAATATTCAAATCGAAATAACAACACTACATTTCCCACCATGCCATGCTCAAGTACTTAAAGCTGGGAACTGCAACCACTAATGATCACCACTTGAGAAAGACAAGACTGTTGAAACGCGTCGTGGTGTGCTTTGCTGGTCCAGTGCTAATGGAACAAATAAATGCAATTTATAAACCTCCGGGAGTGCAGCGCCCTTTGTTGAACAATTATCTTTTGGGAACTGTGGTTTTCCCCTAACGCGGCACCGGCAGGAAGTGCGCGCCGCTTTCAAACCACCTTTGCTGAAAACAATATATATATATATGTATATATATATATATATATATATATATATATATATTACCTACTGGCGGCCGCCAGTAGGTATATATAGTTAGGATTTTTTCTCTATGGGATTTTTGAAAATTCTATGTCTAATAACTTTGGCGTTTGTGGACGGAATTGGCTGAAATTGTCAGGAAAATGGAACATTTTGTTTCTGAGCAGTCCCTGACAATTTGGGGGGGTTTCGTCAAGGGGGGGCCAAGAAAAAAGGGGGGTCCCAAAACGCGTTTTTCCCATGTTAATTTCCATAGGGCGGTTGGCCTCACTTTTAGCCCGAACGGCTGAATGGATTTGCATGAAACTTGGCAAAATTGTAGGGACTGGTAGCCCGATGTGCCTTTGCTAGGTCTCAATATATGTGTTCCAGTGGATTTTGAGAAATTAACGTTCAAAAAAATATATATATCTGTAAGCGCGCTCCGGGCAGCGCCCCGGTTCGCGTACCTGACGCGTAACGGAACTTCGCGAAGCGAAGCTGATTGGGTCTCCGGTGTCTGTCAACATTCTAAACAGTCCGGAGCGGCCGCCATCTTGTCTCTCGGTAGGATCGAGAGACAAGAGGAGGCCAAAACAAAGGGGTAAATGACCATAAGGGGGCATAGTAGATCCTCCCTGACCCCCTAGGTTTGATGTGGAGGCTTTAAAAGGGCCCCGCGGGGCAAAACAAAATAAAAAAAATCTTTTTTTTTGCGTGGGGAGCGCTCGGTACGCGCACCGGGAAGCGGTCCGAGGAGCGTACTATGAGGAAAAAAGAAAGACAGGGTATAACAATTTTAGCAATTTTGTTATAAATGGAAGGTAGTTCTGAAAAGAACTGTTTTTTTATTCTTTTTCTTTTTTTAAATTTTTTTTTATTAATTTTCTGAACAATTTTTTTATTTTTTTTATTTTTGAAAACTAATTTGTGTTTTTTTTTTTTTTAGGGGAAATAACAAAAAAGCAGGGTTTGAACATGTCTCAACAGGAGCAAAAAATAAATAAAAAGGATTCATTGTTTTCTCATCTTGTTGCATTTATGATTTTCTCCAGCTCGGTTAATCAAAGTAATACTCTTCTCTCCATAACAAATAGTTCCTCCACAATGTATACAAACTATTTTGAAGTGTTCAAAAGGAGCGTGAATATTGTGGATTATTTCTCGGCCTTCAGGTCCGGCGAATGATCTTTGTCCACTGGAGGTGCTGGGGATGACATTTGGGGGGTTGGCAGCAAGATCCCTTACTTGTGCTTGGGAAAGATTATTAGGATGCCATCGCTCCATGTGGCGAATCATTGTATGATTCCCAAAGCTGTATTTCTTGTTGGGGTTGCCACGAGAAAGTATATTTTTACATATCAAACAAGACACATGGGGTGCATTGACCTTCTTTTGTCCAGGTGGAATTTTAAAAAATTGCCATATGTAGTGCTCTTTAATATGGCTCTGCCTTGGTGTTTCTGGCAGGAACTGCCTTACTTGCTCTTCCTCCTCCTCCTCCTCTTCGTCCTCATTATCTTCCTCTCTACCAAAGTCCAGTGTTGGAGGTGGTCCTTTTGGTGGTGGTGGTGGTGGTGGTGGTTGCTGAGAAGCACCAGCTGCAGCTATTACAGAAGCCATTGTCATAAATAGGTCTTGCTCTCTGGAAGTAGAAAGTAAGAATGAGGTAAAAACAAGGAGGGGTTTTCATCATTTGGGAAAAAAAATAGTTCTAAACCAATGAAAAGTGTTATTTTTAGGTCACATGACCTAGCCTAACAACATTAGGAAACCCAAAGTGAAATGAACCAATGAAAAGTGTTATTTTAGGTCACATGACCTAGCCTAACAACATTAGGAAACCAGAAGTGAAATGAACCAATGAAAAGTGTTATTAACAAGTCACATGACCTGTTATGCTTACGTTACGCGCTCCGTGCCGCGCCCCGGATCGCTTCCGGGAAGCTGCGCTTCGCGGACCGGAGTGCTTCCGGGTGCGCTAACGCGGCGCGTCATATGACGCATTACGCGACAACGCGATACGTCGCGTTTACGCGACGCGTCACGATGTTGTTTTCTAACGCGGTAGTTGCGCAAACGGAACGTTTACCGGTTCGCAGACCGAGTCGCGGCACCAAATTGAGCTAACGGGAAGCTCACCGGTTCGCGTACCGGGAGCGAAACAAAAAAAATAATAAAAAAAAAAATACATTAAAAAAATGTATTAAAAACATATAAAATATATTTTTCGATTTAAAGAAGAATACATTTTAAAGGTTTTGATATTTGCTATTAAAAAACCATTGAAATTCACTGAAAAAACCATAGGTTATAGACCATATATAGTTAGGAATTAGCATTTACAAAACCTTGAAAATTCACTGAAAAAACCATAGGTTAGAGACCATATATAGTTAGCTGGACATTTTATTGACATAAAACCAATGAAATTCCATATATAGTTAGTTGCACTAACTATATATCGCGCACCCGCAATCCACTGCTGATGATGTCACATATTACATCATTCATGACATGGTCAGTGACATCACTGATGACATCACTGATGACATCTCAAATGACATCACTGATGACATCATCCAGTGACTGTGTGTTTCTGTAAAGTTTAAATATGTTTTACATATTGAAGAATGAGAGGATATATAAGTGTCTGAATGAAAGATTCAGTAGGTGCGTGACTGACTGTATGATTGAGTGATTAAATGTGTCTTACTGAATGCATGGGTTAGTGACTAAACTGTCTGAATGTGGGCAACAGTATGTCTGGTGTGTAAGCTACTGCATTTGTTGATCAGTAGTTATACGACAGGCTATATGTGTTATTGATTGGTTGCCAGAGTATTTGTATGGGAGACTGAGTGTGTGTGTAGGTAGCTGGCATATATAAATGACTATACATAAGAGCCACTAATTGTGCGAGTGGCTGTATGGATCATTGTGCACTTGTATCAGTAATTGTATACCAAAGTAAGTATATGTTAGTATATGTTTTAATAAGTAAGGTGTTTTGTGTATAACTGTATAGTTGAGGAAATGGAAGTGTGATTGAATCTTTGCATGACTGACTAGATGTGTGAGTAACTCAATGGATGAGTGGCAGAATGTGAGTGTCTGTATAGGTGTTTGAGTGCAGATGATAGTGTTGTATTGATGAGTGACTATATGTATGAGTAATTCTATGGGTAAATGAGTGGATGTGTGTATAGACCTAGGAATCAGTGTGTGCATATGTAGTAACTGGTATTGGTGTGTCAATGACTTCAAGAATGGTTGTCTGTGTTTAACACTGGGTGTATCAAAGGTAATATTAGAGTGTGAGGACGTGCATCGTATTATCACATGAATGATATCATCAGTGTTGTGATCAGTGATGTCAATTGAGATGTCATCAGTGATGTCATCAGTGATGTCATTTGAGATGTCATCAGTGATGTCATCAGTGATGTCACTGACCATGTCATGAATGATGTAATATGTGACATCATCAGCAGTGGATTGCGGGTGCGCGCTATATAGTTAGTGCAACTAACTATATATGGAATTTCATTGGTTTTATGTCAATAAAATGTGCAGCTAACTATATATGGTCTCTAACCTATGGTTTTTTCAGTGAATATATATATATATACATCAAGGATACAGGGGACTTCCTCAGAAAGATTTATGATGTAAAATGGGAGAGGGACTACCTACTAATGACCCTTGATGTTAATACACTCTACACGAACATAAGACACACTGATGGTCTCAATGCACTACACCACTATTTAGGCAAAATACCTATGCCCATGTTCCAGCATTCACTGATGATTGTTCAAATGGCTGAGTTTTGTCTTGATAACAATGTGTTTGTTTTTGACAATCTGACTTATAAACAACTGCAGGGCACGGCCATTGGTACTTGCTTTGCCCCCAGCTATTTTAATCTGCATATGGGCTGGTGGGAGGAGCAAATACTCAGGGTGGTGCACTCTACAACTTTTGCTGAAAAAGTAATAATGTATGTCAGATATGTCGATGACACTTTTAGATTGTGGAAAGGGTCAGAGGAGAGTGCTAGAATCTTCTCTGACGAAATCAACCACAATTCACTGAATCTCCGTTTTACCTGTAACACGAGCAATAAAAGCATACACTTCCTAGATCTAGAGGTATATGTTGAGGGAGGCAAACTGCAGTCTAAAATGTTTAGAAAGCCCACTGCAGGTAACGCCATAATGCATGCGCACAGCTTTCACCCTACCTCTCTCAAGGAAAGTATACCCTACGCCGAATGCCTCCACATGAAGCAGAACTGTAGCACCACCAGCAGCCTAGAACAAGCATCAGGGGAACTCTGCGATAGACTGTCACGCAGAGGCTATAGTCAAGAAACGCTTACCAGAGCCAGAAATACAGCAGCAACCAAAACATGCAGAGAGCTTCTAGACTCTGAAACTAGCACCAGTGCCAAAACAACTGAAATGGAATGTACTACCATTAAGACACCTAGACTGATAACAGGCTGTAATGCATACTATGCCCAAGTCAGAAGAATAGTATACAGACACTGGAATTCTGTTAGAAACGACCCTGTCATTGGAGCTATCTCCAGTAAAAATCCCCAAATCACTTTTCAGAATAACTAAATCAATGAGACAGGAGATAGTGAACAACGCTCCTTGCAAAACCAAGACCAGTGGCTCATGGCACAAAACACCCAAAGGCTTTCATAAATGTACCAATTGCAAGGCCTGTTAACACGGTGCGAATAACAAGGAAGTCACATTACCCTTTAGACAGTCCACCTACATCATCAGAGGGTACTATACATGCAAATCTGACTTTACTGTATATGTCTTGTCCTGTACCTGTGGGAAAATTTAGGTGGGCAGCACCATCCATCAAGTCCATGTACGCATCTTACAACATCTAAGAGCAATTGCAAATAATGACCCTACATATCCTGTTGCATGACACATCAACACAGCCCATAGTGGCAGGGTGCAAAATCTTTCTTTCTATGTGGTAGATACCATCCCCAAGAACCCGAGGGGGGGCAATAGGCAACTTGCACTTAGAAGGCTGGAATCACGCTATATCATCTTGTATAATTCCAAAATTCCCAATGGGATGAATGCAGACGAAGCACTAACTGTTCATTTGTCTCTCGCTGCTTGTCTCGCTTCTCTTTCCAGACTCTGCGACGCTAGGACACACCTTCTTTCTAATATATACTTCATTTTCTTCACCCTTCTCAATCACGACTTTACGACCTTGTGACACCTTATCATCACCATCATTTATAGCGCCCGCCGAGCTCACTTTTCACCTATTAGCTGCGCTTCACTTTTGGCAGCAGAGGTTTTCGTTTCTCCAGTTTTTATATATTTGCATTTCACTCATGTTCAATTAGACGTTTTTATTCCTCAGCCCACTTGGGCAGCAGCCACCTTCCTCTGGAGTACATTTATTTCAGTAATTTCACTGGTTGGAACCCCCCTTTTTTCTACTTTCCAGGCAAGCGACACACTCCTACTGGCACAATGCGGCCCCCGGGGAAAGCTGGCCGACAGACCAGTCTTTTCCCCGGGTTGTTCGCGCGATAGGACAGGCAGGCAGGAAGTTAGGTTAGGGGGTGGGATTAGGGGGTGGGGGGTTAGGAGGTTATTTAAGGGGTCAGGAGGGGAAGGACTTCCTCTTCCTGTCCCCAGTGCCTTAGGGAATATGTTTAGTTTGTCCGCCCACCCACCCTACAAGGTTTCAGGAGTGGGGGTATTGGGCGTTCTTGTTTTGACAAGTTGTAAGGCATGCCAGTTTAGGACAGGATGACACGGGGGTGTTTGTGGGACCTGGGAGGGGTGGGGAGTCCATGACAGGCAGAATCACCCTTCCGGGGAGGGGGTTACAGGTGCAGGATGGGGGGTGTGGTAGACGGGAGTGCGATGGATGGAGATGATGGAGGAGTTTGGAAGTGAAAGGGGGAAGTGAATGGTATACGTGAAGAGGTCGTGGTGTGAATTGGGAGTGGCTATTGGAGTACGTGAGTGGATGATGGTTGAAAGGCAGGATGTTTGGGGGGATTGTTAATTGTTAATGATGTTATGTTGATTTTGGCTGTCATGCCTGTGGAGTGGTTATTGCGCGATGCGTACTTACACAATCGGCTATTTAACTTGTGCCCTTTGTGATTTTCGGTCCTTGAGTTATTGTCAGCCCACACAGGCAGCAGTTCTTACTCAGATGTTTTGCCTAATGACAGGCTTCAGCAACCTACTCGTATTATTTCATAGCCTGTCGCACGATAAATTTTGCCGATCTGTGAGACACTCAGCCGGGATATGCTACAGGTTAACCATCCACCTCCGGCATCATTATTTCGTAAACACCAACCAGCTTGCGACATTTTTTAGACGGCAACAACCGAGCCATTCTCACCCATTTTGCTCCTCCTCCGCTCATTTTTTACAATCAACTGTGCAGATCGTAGGTTGACGGGCGCTCAAATGTTTTCTTTATCTCTACACATGAGAGTAGGATGATGTCACACACGGGCAGACACTAGTACTCAGCTGCTCACGTTGTTTCACGAGTACTTTAGTTTTGTAAATGCTATGCCATTAGTACGTTTACATTGTTCTTGCTATTTTACTGTAATTTACTGACATTTCTGGCATCAAGGGGACGTTTTTCTGTTATTTATGCACTGTCATGCCCAAATTGTAACAGGGACCCTCTATGTCTATGATGGTGCTCGTGCGGTAACCATGTCAACCTTGACATGAGTGAAGTGTATACAGTCTGTACAGTAGTGTGACCTAGACGTAGTGACTGTACGCCGCCGAAACGCGTCTAGCTTTTGTTGGATCATTAAACCTTTGTGCCATTACTTCACAGAGTCTGTGCCTGACTGTTCGCCGCAGCCAGGATTGGAAGTGAATATATATATATATATATATATATATATATATATATATATATATATATATATATATATATATATATATATATATATATATTCAAACAATAAATCAGTTCCTCAAAACAGACGTACTTGGACACCTCCAGTTGCGATTGTGCTCGGTAATTTATTCAGCAGGAAACCTGCTGAATAAATTATCGAGCACAATCGCAACTGGAGGTGTCCGGGAGGTGTCCGAGTGCGTCTGTTTTGAGGAACGGATTTATTGTTTGAATTTATTGGATAACCGGTAACCCTGCCTCGGACCGCCCATGAGCTGGCTTGGCGCAATCCTTGTCACCGGAGTTGCTGTTTGAAAAAAATATATATATATATATTTAGGACTACAAAGGTCGGGCAGAACTGAGCTTTCTACAGTAAATAAAGGTTGTTACCTGCCCGTTGTGGAGTGCGCTTTCAAGCTCTGAGGGAATTTGGGTACCCATATATATATATATGTATATATATATATATATATATATATATATATATATATATATATATCAAGCACCGTCTCCGTTCCCACTCAAACAGATGAGAGCACACCCAAGTTGTAGTGCAGTTATTCATTTATTTCTCTTCCCCACACCACCGCCATGACGCGTTTCCGCCTCCCACGAGGCCTTGATCACATGAACGCGCTGAGAAATGATTATTTAAAGTGACAATGCTCAAAGGATAGCATCACGTATGCCGTAATAATAGACATGGAAAAATTGAAACCACTGCGTTTAGATAGGGTAGATTAACAATGTACACACGCCTGTGCTAGGCTCCTCTTTCAAGTGAAGCAGGAACTGTGCAAGTGTAGGCCATAAATAAATTAAAACGCAATAAATACAAATATAAATAGTCTTAAAAAATTCTGATCAAATACATAAAAATGTTAAAAACTGTCAAGAAAAATTAATATACATTGTCCTAAAACAGTCTCAACAATAGGTTTGATCATCACTAGAAGGACGCCAGATAACATCCTAGATCCAGATGTATATCGGTTCAGTTCAATCCAATTTAAATACATGTCAACTCCTAGTCTGGTATACATATTAATAAATCACGCCAAAGTAGACCATTCCCTATCCAGAACAGTGCATGTCTAAAAGTGCAAGTGCAAAATAATACAGTACTATCAGCTATGCCAATACGTGCCTATATATTAAGAATGTGAATAATAATAAATGTAAACAAACATTTTATACTAATAAAATACAGTGAAAATATTGGCATGATAAAAGACTGGATATACTAGCTATTATTAATTAAATTCTCTATGTGTAAAATAGCTGTATCTTAATGTAGAAGTATATAAAAGTATGACAATCATCAGTCATGGAGTCACATCATAAGCATGTGTGCATATCCTCACTGGAATTTAGTCCATTCGGTATCTTAGTGTCTAATTCCAGTATATACTTCGTCTCCATCCTGCGTAACATAGCTTCCCGGTTACCCCCTCGTTTCATGGGAGGAACACTATCCATAACAAAATAACTCAAATCCTTGAGATTACTGCCATGGCAGGCTTTAAGATGTCTTGCAACCGGGTAAGTAATGTCATTGTTTGTGATAGCGCGTATGTGCTGCAGTACACGTTTGTGCGCCTGCAACTTTGTGCTCCCAATATATTGCAGGCCACACGTGCACTGCAGCACATACACCACAAATTCTGTTTTGCAGGTCAATAATTTTGGAATGGCGACTGCTTTGGTTGAAAAGGGGGTAACATAGGTAGTTTTATTAATGCCATACTGACAAGCTTTACAAGATTGGCATTTAAAAAAAACGTTCTTTGTATTCAGCCAGGTCTTGGGAATACTTAGTTCCGGACTGCTGTTGACAAGGTTGTCCCCCATAGAGCGCGCTTTCCTGAATGTCAAAACTGGCTTTATATATTCAAAAATAAGATTCTTCTTCTTCTTAGGAAATCATCGTCCAGCACTCCAAAAGGGTTTGGTCACTCTGATCTTTATTTAAATGACAAATATCTACGCGTTTCAGCAGTCTCAGCTGCCTTGTTCACGATGTTGGAGCGCCATTATTTTTTCATTAAAATACTTGGTTGCAAAGTAACAACAATGAGAAAGGACTACCATGATCTCAACACATTCGCCTGCACACTCTTTCTTCCGTTGAAAGTGGCGGCCATATTTAAATGTATAAGGTGCAAACATAAGCAGCTAATCCCATGGCTAGTTCCAATTTATACTGTATACTTCGCCAAAATGCAAGCGCAGAGCTTTATCTCATTTACAGATGTTTGTGCCATATTTCAATCTCGTCTCTCTGGATTTATATAAATCACAGAGGTATTACACCCCTTGCATTTCTAATCCAAAATAAGAAATAAAAATTAACAATGGTTCTACTAAACATCCAGTAGTAGCAAAATCACATCTATATATCTGCACTTATACATTTTTACACTTTTACAGTAAATGTGTTTCTTTGTATATTTTTTAAAAATAAGAAAAAATGTTGTTGCCTGGGAAATAAAAATGGTAATATTTTTCCATTCTGTATACCAACGAAAAATTCACAACTTATAACAAAGTGCTAGTGCTTTGTGCAAGTTAATCATTGAAAGTGCCAGTGCTTCACAGTATATTCTTATATCTATTCTTATGTCTATTTCATGAATTGATTTGCAAATAACACATTATAAAATAAATACATAATTAAAATATCATTACGTATTTAAAAAAGTTTTAAAATGTTTACAGTGCAAGTGCTTCACAGTACATTTCTATATATATTTCATATACTTCATTAAAACACTTTAAAAAAAAGTAAAATACATAAATAAAATAGCATTATACATTTTACAAATCAAATTCGATGTACAGAAAAAAACCATCACCCCTATGTCCTTTTTTACTCATCATCTCCATCTGTCTTAAAAACAAAAAGGTCTCATTTTGAGCAGATTCTACCCTTATTTAACTACCTCAGCGCAAACATGTATACAAATCTTGATCGACATTAAGTCCATGAGGTTCCTTGCTATTGAACTCCAGGATATATATATATATATATATCTTCAAGAAAAACTTGGCAAGATTCCCACCATAGTTTCCACAGCACAGAGGGAGTCCACAACGTTTTTTTCTTTCTTCACATGATTTATTCCATTGTATTACACTATCTGCAAACAAAACAGGACGGTTGACGCGTTTCGGCTGTTGCCTTCAGCTGGACCATAGAGTCCCACCGTCTAAACAGTCTATTTAAAGGTAACTGAGTGCAAAGATCCCTCATTTGTGTAGTTAAAAAATAGACTAGACCAGTAATGTATGTAGGTATACTTGTAAAGCGCACTGCCGCCCCATCTCGGGGCATCCTGGTGCTGTATACCACTGTGGAACCCTTCCTGCCTTTCCCTGTGAGATGCTCCCTACTGGGCACCCCCAAGTAAAGCCAGGCATCCCAGCGCTATTGGGGCCGTTGTGGAGATTAAGCAAGCTATTGCCCAGAGTTGCAGAGTGGGACCCATGATTAGAGTAGGCACCGAGGCGAGAATTATCGAGTCTGCGGCCATTGAACCCTGGTCCCGGGCCAGACCTCTGCATCAGGGACTGCCGCTTCTAACCAGTGAGCCACACTTCTCCATAACCCACAACAATGTTCTTGGCGAATAGTGGCCGCCATTTTTCCACTTTTAACTATATTTGTGAAGTACAATTTATCATTTTTAATTATAACATTTTTAGATGAATGTAAAAAACATAAAAGGACATTTTGCCACTTTAAAGTACATTTTTTCTCATTTTCTTTGTTATATTTTCTTTATATGTCAAATTTTGCAATTCATTAACAGTAAAGTACCTAGAAGTAATAAAATATGGCATGTTCGAAGCCCAACAATATTCTCACAGAGTCCACTGTTACGGAATAAAGTGCATTAGTGCTAAGATAGGAGGGAGATAGGAGAGGATAAGGAGAAGAGGGGGAAACCGAGGGGACTAAGTATGATATAATCGAGAAAAGGAGGAAGAGATTAGGCGGGAAGGGAATAGGGGAACAATGTAGATGGTATGATATGGAAAAGTTTAGGTCCGGATGAGTTGAAATTCTGTCTGTGAAGTACATTATGTCCATAGTCATCATATGTCCAACCTCGGTAAAGACTAGAGGGTTAGCTCCTCAGTCATATGCTGATAATACGGCCATCAATGTCTTCCCAACATATATTTCCTCTTGTGTAATTTTATCTAGACACAAGTTCCCAAAATATCACATTTTCTAATAGGCAAGAAAAGTTTTTTTGGGTGTATGTATGTGGAGACATAGCACTGGCAATCAAACGTGATAAAATCCATATTACACAATTCCTAAAAAATATTAAAGAGATGCTAACAAGAAGAACAGACTGGTGAATACGCAACAATGTTCATATATTCCATCACATATTCTAGATGTTATTGTATATTACGTCATTTCTTATCGATCATTTTATGCCAGAATTTAGATTCGAGTCCATTTGTGAGCTTTCAAAAACTTCATTACCATTCTTCTTTTTGGAGTTAGACTGAATTAAAGTGACTAGTGCATTGTGCAAATACAGTGTGCAATTTTCAGTCCATGAAAAAGGTCTTTCTCCATTTGTTGATTATTCTGATGGATGGTTATTATTATTTTGCTCTTTTCTTTATTTCTTTCGGACTGTTGAATTCTGTTGTTGACATCGGCAAATACATCATACAGTAATATTTTGCAGTTTTTGACCATTATTCCTGTTAGTTCATCGTTCTTGTGAAGGATAAAGTGACTGGTGCATTGTGCCTTCATGGTGCAAATCTTCGCAATTTAAGGAATTAACAATATAAAAGTAACATATCAATTGCTAGTCTATATTATAATGCCTTGGTGAAATGGGAGTTGGATGTTGGATTTCCTTAGACATCTTATAGGGCCTTTATGTTGATTTTCAATTTCATTAAATATATATTGTCCTCCTAAGTCTGTCTTTTGTCGGGGCTGCCCAACCACTGTTAGCTCTTCCACAGATAACTTCCTCTTATTCTCATGTATTTCCCAATTCCACTCTTTCCCTTTTCTGGTCGATTTATATGGTTCTTAGATTCCACCACTAATTTCATTCATAAATCCCAGATGTACTCATTCGAATTTTCCGTCTCCTATGCTCCCAATGTCCAATGCTGTATTTCAATCCCATGTGTATTCACAAATGAACATGCAACTCCGCATCCATATTGTTACCAAATTATTTCTCTGTTCCCATTGCCAGAATTAATTTTGTCAAGAGTTCAATCTCCCCCACTTTCATTCTGTTTTACAAGTTTGGCACCAAAGTATCTCAGTCCTTTGCTGTTATCCTGATGTTCCTCTGAGAAGTGTTTGGCCATGGGGTACGATAGATCCTTATTCTTTATTGCTCAAAGATGTTGTAGGATCCGTAGTTTGAGTTTATTGATTGTACTCCCCACGTACATTTTCTTGCAGGGGCATTCTAATACGTAAATTATGTATTTTTATTCACATGTGATGTGAGCGGTGATGTGTTCTATCTTTCCGTGTAGCAATGGGTATGTTTGGGTGTTATGTCCGTGTTCACAAGCTTTACACGTGGAACATTTCCAGAAACCGGCAGTTGTTAGCCAAGTGCCTTTTTCTTTTTCTTTTCCACTCCCTTCCATGTGGCTATGTGTCAGAAGATTTCCTAGTGATGCTGTTTTTCTGTAAGTGATCTTTGGAGTCAATGGTAGGTTTTTCTTTAGGGAGTCATTAAGTTATAAGATCTTCCAATGCTTTTTGATGATGTTACGTATGCATCTGTTCTCCACATTGAAGTCCAGAATAATTTGGGTGGTGTCCTCATTTTCCATCTCTTCTCATCTATATATATCAAAGCTCCAAGGTTCCCACCTGTTGGAGACGCACTCCGACATCGACTGCAGCAACCTTCATGAGGCATATATATATATCTATATATATATCTATATATATCTATATATATATATATAATGTATATATATATATATATATATATATATTTAAATGTACATATACATACATATAATTTCTTGCACCCCTTACTTCACTCAGTTCCACTCACAATCTCTCATTCTTTTTCTGATTCAGTCATACTCACAGTCACTCTCTCTTTTAATCTCAATCCCATTGTGAGGAGTCCGACGATTCGAAAGACCGGAAGTGGGAAGAAATCAGGCAGAACATGCACCTAACTCGAGAGTCAGTCAGCGGTCTAGCGACACTGGGGAAGAAGACGGATGTGCCCATGAGGTCATCAACAGGAGACACACAAAGAGAGAGAGATCTGGAAGAAGAGGACGCCGATGGCGGAAGGAGCGGATCGGAGAAGTCCAACACGGAGGCAGCGGTCCTGGAACAACAGATCCAGGCAGCACAGATGTGTCCTACTAACCAGCAGGTGCAGGACACAGCAATCTTGCACCTCACAGATGCCATTGTAAGTACCTGAGTTCGCCCTAATGTCCCCAGCACAGTCCTTCAAAAATTCCAAGAAGGGGACGATCAGGATTATTTTTTTTTAACTTCGAATAGGTGGCCACTACAGCAGCCTGTCCCCAAGAAAGGTGGAGTCAGTACATTGCCCCGCTCCTCTCCGGCGAGTTACAAGCTGCTTACCAAGCAGCAAATCCTGCGGGTACTACAGCCTATGAGGATGTGAAAAAGGCCATCCTCAAGAGGTTGGGATGCGACCAAGAACACTACAGGAGTCGATTTTGAAAAGACAAATGTGGAGCGGGAGACAACCCCCTTGTCCTGTATTATCGGATCAGAGACCTTGGGAATAGATGGTTGACTCCCCATACCTCATCGGTAGATGAAGTAGTAGAGAAAGTATACTTGGAACAGTTTTTGGAGGTCCTACCCCCCGTTACACGGGCATGGGTGAAGCAACACCCCAACCTCTCCTCTGCGTCAGCAGTAGAAATTGTTTGCGCCTATCATAGGTCGCCTGATTTTAAGGCTGGAATAGCATGGTCCCAGTACAACCCAATCCCAAAAGGCACTCCTAAACCCGAGTTTAGGCCCCAGTTGCCTTCCTGCTCGGTCCCCAGGCCTGCATAACCGCCCCCTGGCCCAAGCGGGCAGGGGCCACAGTGTTACAATTGTGCAGAATGGGGGCATATAGCCGGACAGTGTCCTCACCGCACCCCGACATTAGAACCAATGGAGGTTGGGTACTCCAGAGGCCGTATATACGTAACAGGGAAGGGCCCTCATCAATTTAGGAAGGAAGTCCTGCTTAATGGGAAGAGACAACAAGCCCTGCTAGACACCGGGTGCCACGTGACGGAAGTGGATGGCACTTTGGTTTCCCCTCCCGAGTTAAAAGACACAGAACAAGTATGGGTAACTTGTGTTCACGGCGATACAAAAGCCTACCCAGTGGCCGAGGTCCTGTTAGAAGTAGACTATGATCCCCAGTTACGAAGAGTAGGGGTGATACCCACTGTACCGAAAGCCGTTATTATAGGGACAGACCATCCTAAATTCCATGAATACTTGGACAACACAAAAAGGGACGACAGGACCTGGCTGCAGGAGGCCCCTTTTTGTGGCACTGATTTAGAGGCCCCTAGTTCCAAGACAAGAAAAAGTAGACAAGAGAAAAGAAAATATAAGAGAGATGTTGCTCTTGCACAGCTATCACATCCTGCCTTTCCTCTCTCCTTTACAGACACAGACAGAAAGAAACTGGCTAGCTTCCGTTTGGCACAACGGGAGGACAACACCTTTACCCATGCCAGGGAGCAGGTCCACGGACAAGAACCAGAGCAGGTAGGACCATATTTCCTCGTAAAAAAATGACCACCGTATAGAGCTTTCAAGTGGGAAACACAGACGTATACACACTTGATAGTACCAACACCAATCAGGGAGCACGTACTTCTCTTGGCCCATAATAAGATAGGGGGAGGACACTAAGGCAAGGAAAATACATTGAAATATCTCCTAGAGAAGTTCTATTTGCCTGGGGTGATTAGGGACATAGCCAAACACTGCGCTGCCTGTGTTCGCTGCCAGTACACCAGCCATGATATCATTCTTCTCAAGGGTGGGGTTTCCAGCAGCGATACTAACCGATCAAGGGACCCCCTTCATGTCTCGTCTTATGACCCAAATCTGTACAGTACTGGGCATTGACAAGATAAGAACCTCCGTTTATCACCCCCAAACAGACGGCCTTGTGGAGCGTTATAATAAGATGATCAAGAGCATGCTCCGCAAGGTCATCTCAGACTCCGGGAGAGATTGGGACCAGAAACTACCCTTGGTCCTCTTTGCGTTGAGGACCCACGAACAGCGGTCTACGGGGTATTCTCCTTTCGACCTGGTGTTTGGATGGAAACCGAGGACCGTGCTTGACATGGCGGCAGAACAGTGGGAGGAGTAGGACGAAGAGGGGAAACCCCTGTCACACTATGCCGCCGACCTTCAGTCTTCCCTAACTCAGTTATCAGGCTTTGTGCACAAGCACATGGAAGAGGCCCGAGGGGCCCAGAAGCGGTATTACGACTGAAACTGTTGCCTACGCGAATTCTCCCCTGGCAACAAGGTCCTACTGTTGCTTCCTTCTACGGAGGACAAAATATTGATGAAGTGGCAAGGGCCATTTGTCATAGAAAAAAAGTAACCCCAGTCATCTATAGCATGTTGTTACCCCAACGTGTCGGGGGAAAACAGATATATCACTTCAACCTGTGAAAAATGGGAATACCCCCTGCCATCCCACACCACGAGATTCCCCGCTCACCTCGCCTGTACTAATAAACCCTTGGAGTTACCCCTCCTATCGGTCAAGGACCCGGTGGTCGAACCGATACTAACAGGAAAGTGTCTGTCATCCACACAAACCAATCAACTAACGTCACTACTAGAGACCTTTCCAGGTCTCTTTTCCACCATACCAGGATTAACAACGATGATCCACCACAACATTGTGTCCTTAGACAAAAAGATTGTACAGCAGAAACCCTATTGTATCCTGGCAGCCCGTACAGAACCAGTAGAGAGGGAGGTTTCGGTTATGCTTAAGTCTAACATCATAGAACCCTCCCAGAGCAATTGGTGTTCCCCAGTGGTGCTTGTACCGAAACCAGATGGGAGTCTGTTTTTTTCCATAGACTTGAGACAGGTAAATGCCATCACCGAATTCGATACATACCCCATGCCAAGCATAGACGAGATGGTCGAACTCCTGGGAAAGGCCAGATACATGTCAACCCTTGACCTCACAAAAGGGTATTGGCAGATCCCTTTATCCCCCGAATCCAAGGAAAAGACAGCGTTCGCGACTCCCTCTGGTTTATATAAATTTAAGGTGCTCCCCTTTGGGTTGCATGGGGCCCCGGCGGTGTTCCAAAGATTGATGAATCACATACTCAAACAGCACAAAGGATATGTTGCAGCGCATCTTGACGACTTTGTCTTATACAGCCCAATGTGGGGAGAACATATCCAACACCTAGAGGCCGTATTCAGAGCAATTCAAGGGGCTGACCTCACCTTAACCCGAAGAAATCACAGCTAGTATTTGGGTTACACCATCAAGGAAGGACAGATATTTCCCCAGTTAGACAAAGTAAAGGCTATCAGAGAACTTCCCAGACAACAACCAAATGAGACGTTCGTTCATTTTTAGGATTTATAGACTACTACCTTAGAATCATACCTAATTTCTCTTCCCTAGCCAGTCCCCTAACCGACCTCCTAAAGAAAACCCAGTAATTCCGCATACACACCTGGACACCAGAACACAAGACCAGCTTTAAGACCCTAAAACGTGCCATCTGTACAGCCCCAGTGATACACTGTCCTGATTTCAATCACACGTTTGTTCTTCAAACCGATGATTCAGGCCTCGGTCTGGGTGCCGTGCTGTGCCAACCTGACCATAGCAATGACCTAAAACCAGTACTGTATATCAGCAGGAAGCTCTTTGCACGTGAGGCGAACTACTCAACAATTGAGAAAGAATGCTTAACCATGAAGTGGGCCATGCGAGTACCGCTACGGTGAGCATTCTGGTGGGGGGGTGGGAAGGTGCTGGATCCTAAGACACGGTATTAGGCTAAAGGGGTAACCAGGCCAACCCTCACTGCTTGCCTTGTCCCTCTCCCACACAACGTCTGGTGGTGGTGGCACATAGTATTCATAAGCAAGGAGCTTTGATACTAATACTTGTTTATTATTTATTTCCCCCTCCTTTTTACCTCTGAGTGCCCTGGGAAGACGTGACAGGAACAAACAGACCAGGACCAAGCCCTAAGAAGCCCGAGAGGCCGGCCAAAAAGAATCCCTACTACAGCCCCTACTCCATTTAATTTGTTCTATACCTGACATAAAAGGACCATTATTTTTGTTTTGTTCAAAGGACAATATAGACCTTATAGGACTGAGATACAAAAGAGCCCGAAAACCATTGTCACATAAAGAATAAAACCCCTGAAATCCCTGTACTATACACGTGTGGTGTATCCTTCTGCAACCCGCGTCCCCGTCCCGCCTACACCCATATTCTAAGTCACTCTCAATTATTCTTTCTCACTGATTCACTCATTCTCACTTGTGGTTACATTCACTCACTGTCACTAATTCTCATTCACAATCTCTAACACTCCCTCACATGTCTTCTTGCTAATACATTCTCACACACCCACTCTCCCTCACCAGCAGTCACTCTCACTCATGCTCACTCGCTATCTGTCGGAGAATCTCACCAATAGACACACATGCTGGCACACAGACACAAATGCACTAACATACACAAGTTTTTGCTCCCATGGTCACACTCTTACCTACAAACACATGCACAAACTACATTTAAAAGCATTTTTATGACCTCAGCTGCCAGTGAACATCCATTTTGCTTTTTTTAAAACACTCAAAAATAGAGCATGGCACCATGATGCCCAAAAAGGCAAGCTACACCTATGTTCTTGGCACTGAATGCTTCACCTTTGAGGCCAGTCAATAATTAAACGATACAACAAAAACTATATATATATATATATATATATATATATATATATATATATATATATTCACTGAAAAAACCATAGGTTATAGACCATATATAGTTAGGAATTAGCATTTAAAAAACCTTATTTTACTCACACAAAACCATTGAAATTCCATATATAGTTAGTTGCACTAACTATATATCGCGCACCCGCAATCCACTGCTGATCATGTCACATATTACATCATTCATGACATGGTCAGTGACATCACTGATGACATCACTGATGACATCTCAAATGACATCACTGATGACATCACTGATGACGTCATCCAGTGACTGTATAATTCTGTAAAGTTAAAATATGTCTTACATATTGAAGAATGAATGGATGTATAAGTGTCTTGATGAAGGATTTAGTAGGGGCATGGCTGACTGTATGAGTGACTGATTAAATGTGTCTCACTGAGTGCATGGGTTAGTGACTAAACTGTCTTAATTCGTGCATCATTATGTCTGTTGTTCTGTAAACTGCTGCATGTGTTGATCATTAGCTATATGATTAACTGTATGGGTTATTGATTGGTTGCCCAAGCATTTGTATGGGAGACTGAGTGTGTGTGTGGGTGGCTGGGAGGTGTATGACTCTCTGCATAGATGTGTGAGCAGTTGATTGACTGGATGTATGGGTTCAAAAGTGCATGTGGAAACAGCTGTATGGGCGGTTGACTGTGTGCATGAGTGTATTGGTGAGTGAATGGATATCTCAGTGCTACATGTCAAAGTAAGTACATATGTAAAACACAGTACATGTGAGAGTTACCATATATAAATAACTGTGCATAAGAGCCAGTGAATGTGTGAGTGGCTGTATGGATCATTGTGAACTTGTATCCAGGATTGTATAAGTGAGTAAATATGTTTCAGTATATGTTTGAATAAGTAAGGTGTGTATAACTGTATAGTTGAGGAAATGGAGGTGTGATTGATTCTTTGCATGACTGACTAAGTGTCTGAGTAACTCCATGGATGAGTGACAGTCTATGAGTGTCTGTTTACACTGAGTGTATCTAAGGTTATATTAGAGTCTGAAGAGGTTTATCGTATTATCACATGAATGATGTCATCAGTGATGTGATCAGTAATGTCAAATGAGATGTCATCAGTGATGTCATCAGTGATGTCATTTGAGATGTCATCAGTGATGTCATCAGTGATGTCATTTGAGATGTCATCAGTGATGTCATCAGTGATGTCATTTGAGATGTCATCAGTGATGTCATCAGTGATGTCACTGACCATGTCATGAATGATGTAATATGTGACATGATCAGCAGTGGATTGCGGGTGCGCGATATATAGTTAGTGCAACTAACTATATATGGAATTTCAATGGTTTTGTGTGAGTAAAATAAGGTTTTTTAAATGCTAATTCCTAACTATATATGGTCTATAACCTATGGTTTTTTCAGTGAATTTTCAAGGTTTTGTAAATGCTAATTCCTAACTATATATGGTCTATAACCTATGGTTTTTTCAGTGAATTTTCAAGGTTTTGTAAATGCTAATTCCTAACTATATATGGTCTATAACCTATGGTTTTTTCTGTGAATTTCATTGGTTTTTTAACAGCTAATATCTGTACCTGTAAAATGTATTCTTCTTTAAATCCAAAAATATATTTTATATGTTTATGAATAATTTTTTTTTTAAATATTTTTTTTTATTCGTTCCCGCTTCGCAAATCGGGAAGCTTCCCGTTAGCTGACCTTGATGCCGCGAAATAGACCGCGAGCCGGTAAACGTTTCTTTACCGCAAGTGCCGCGTTACAAAACAACATCGTGACGCCTCCCGTCCGCATGACGTTTCACGTTGTCGCGTGATACGTCATATGACGTACTACGTTAGCGAACTGGTACGCGAAGCGAGTCGCAAAGCGCAGGTTTCTGGAAGCAAACCGGGAGGCCCTGCAAAGCGCTTAACGTAAACACAGCAAGTCATGTGACTTGGTAATAACACTTTTCATTGGTTCATTTCACTTTTGGTTTCCTAATGATGTAAGACTAGGTCATATAATCTAAAATGAACACTTTTGATTGGTTGAGAACTCTAGTTTTTCCCAAATGATGAAAATCCCTCCTTCTTTCCTCACTCTGACTTTCATCATTGTGAGAGAAAGACCCTTTGTGATCACTGAGCAATGGCTTCTTTAGTAGCTTCAGCTGGTGCTTCCCCACCACCTCCACCACATCCAAGGAAGAGTGGACCACCTGCTCAAGTTATAATTCAACAAGAAGAAGAAGAAGAGGAACAGGAGGACGAGCACGAAGAGAGGCAGTTTTTGCCTGAGCAGCCCAGGACGTCTCACCGGAAAGAAAACTTCATTTGGCAATTTTTTAAAATTCCCAAAGGTCAGAAAAAAGTAAATGCAAGATACGTAACTTGCCTTATATGTCAAGATAGACTGTCCAGAGGGACCGACAAAAAATACAGTTTCGGAAACTACACAATGCATCGCCATATGACTAGGTGGCATCCTAACAACTACAGTGCTGCACAGTTTCGGAACGACCTAGATAATCTCCCTATTATGGCCAGAAGATCTGTTGTACCGGAAGTAACGGGACCAGAGGGCAGGGAGATGGTGCCAAATATACAAATGAGATTTGGTGATGTAAAACACATCTGCGTATTTTGCGATGGATTCATTTCCTACGGAGAAAAAAGCATCACTCTGATCAACAGAGCTATTGACTATCATATGCAAGTTTGTACGAAACGCCCAAAATAATAAATACTTCCTTTTTTTTGTTTTGTTGCTCCTGTTGAGCCCTTTACAATGAATCGTTTTCATTGCCCCCTCCAAGAAAAACCCAAAAAAATATAAAACTGTTCCGAAAAATTCAAAAACAGTAAAAAAATGTTCAGAAAAATAAAAAAAAAAGTTCTTTTCAGAACTACCTCCCCGTTATTAAAAAATTGGTACAATCTTTGGAACTGTGCCAACCTCTATTTCTCTTAGTTCGCTTCCCAGTTCGCTCGCCGGTACGCGAACCGGAAGCGAACCAAAAACAGTAAGTATAAGGGAAGGAAACAGACACTTATGTTAAAAGAAAGACAGCTATAGGGGAGTAAACTAGAGATACTATTACCCGTAATCCACTGCTGATGATGTCACATATTACATCATTCATGACATGCTCAGTGACATCATCAGCAGAGGATTGCGGGTTTTTTGGCAACATGCCTTATCCACGGTTTAATAACGCTGCCTTTTGCTTTATATAAGTTTTCAAATTGTATGAAATATATACCAATAGGTCGTTATGAACCTTTAGGTAGTGCTTTTCTTCATGAGGTCTGGTCGCTTCCATACACATACAGATGTTTCAAAGATGATCAAGAAGTTTATCTGAATGGAGAGGAATGCACTGAGACGCCAGATCATTCACTAATGTGTAGGCACATACAGTTACACGGTTCATGCAACAAACACCGACCAAATATGGCTTGCGTGTTGCAAGGCACGCCAGTTCCTGCTATCATCCCCACGTTCAAGTTGTTGGAAAATGGTAGTTATTTGATGCTCAATAATGAAGATTGTTCTGAGTTAATTAAAAGTATTCCTTTTATCGTAACAGTAAGTGAACGGGTTATTTGCTGCAGAAATGTTCTATTTCCTCCCACACATGAACATAGGGAGTTTTCAATCTGGCCACAAATACCAACCTTGGGACACGTTTCAACGGCATGGCAAGAATAAGAGCTCTTTTGTCTCAGAGAGAGGTGGCCTTGAGTTCGGCCCGTGAAACTTTCGTACTTCACATAGCGAACACCCGTACAGAGGTGCACACCCTTTTCAATTAAGATTTGCCTTTCAATTTCAGCAACATGTTTCCGACTATCTTTAACGCATCCTCCACAAAGTCCCTGGCGCACTTTTTTAAAGTTGTTACCAGTGGTCTCGTGACTTCATTTGAGAAAATCTTTGGAGTCATCCCTGCTTCCTTTCATTCTATTTTCTCCACTCTGGTTCGTGGATTGGCATTTTTACTTGCATTACCAGCGGACGCTCTTGTGCTTTTTTACATTTTTAAATATGGATGTCCCTCCTATGCAACCTCCCACCCTGCAGCTGCTGACACTGTTCCGCAATCGCATGCTAGAATATTATGGCACAATGCCGTTGGCGATATTAAGCACGGCATATGGATTATCTTTTCGATTCTCCTACTTCACCTGTGTCCAGCCTGTATTTCACTGCCTGACCTGTGATTTCGATTGGGCCATTGATTTGTGTCTCTGCGGACCGGTTTCTCCTGACGTCGACTTTAATCAGCTGATGACTCCTATCATTACTCACGAGTTGGTTTGTCCTGGCGAAAGGATTATGGCTGTGGCATTGATGCATGGACTACTTGGTCCCTGGAATTTACTGGCGGCAGCACAGTCTTTCTTGGAACAGAGCTTTCTTGAAAACCCACCGAGCTGTCCTCTGATGGTGATAGAGGATCCGGTGCTGGGAGAGCACGTATGTTCTTTTCCGCTTTTAAATTGGATGGCTGAACTGTTTTCGGATGAAGACGGTGACTTCCTATTGGAGGCTGTTGCAGCTTATTTTGCATACACAGTTATGTCATAGACCTTTTTCATGTTTGATATGCTGAGTACTAGCATTTCATTGACAATTCATTGACTTATTTGTCAAGTTTTTATTATTTACCTTGCCTATTGGCTTAAGACTCGATAAAGTACTTGGCTGTTTTATTTTTCTTTAGCATTAAATTTTCCTAGTTTTTAATGCTTTACCTTGCGGACCGTCCACATATAAACTTGCAATCTGCTCTCATGAGATGGCACTTCTATTATCTTATTCAGTTCGTTTCCGGATCATGGGGAGGTGTCATCTAGGTCCTGGATATCTTTACACCGTGTTAAGTTAGCATGGGCTCATTACCGGTTTAAACGCCATTTTTCCTTTTTTGCAACTTCTGCACACGACACTTAGTTGTTGCTTTAGCTTTCCACCTAGTAGTTCATCGTGGTTTACATGAGAATAATATGTTATTGGTCTACTATCTGCTTTACTTGTTAAACTATATCTGTACAGCGAGTGCTAAAGTTTCAAGAACAACACGATACAGAATTGTTATGAGGTCTGATCTCCACGACTTCATACTCATAACATAAGTGCAACTTCTGCCAATTCTGGGCATGAGGCGGGTTTTATATTGCTTTGCCGAACACACATACACAACAGTTGATGCGGTTCACATGAAGAGAGAGCTGGTGTATGCTGATGTGATTCCTTCAAATCTAAGACACTAAAGTATGGGCACGCCCTAAACCAACACAAAGAGACCTTCTTAGCAAATAATATAATATGTGTATTAGGGAGGGTGAGATATAAGCAGCCGCGGGCCGTGGAGGGAGTTACGATGGGGCAGGGAGGCGGGGAGGGGGAGAAGCAGGGTGGAGCCCTCTCTACCTTGCCCCTCCCCCTCCCCGCCTCCCTGCCCCACCGTAACTCCCTCCACGGCCCGCGGCTGCTTATAAGTGTTGCTAACTCTTATTCATTTACAGCATGTTAACATACTGTCACCATTCGCTTTTTATGTACTAGTAACTATGCTGGTAATTTTGCTACTGATAATATGTGTACTTGTATTCTCCACCCTGCTTCTCCCCATCCCCGCCTCCCTGCCTCACCGTAACTCCCTCCACGGCCCGCGGCTGCTTATAAGTGTTGCTAACTCTTATTCATTTACAGCATGTTAACATACTATCACCATTCACTTTTTATGTACTAGTAACTATGCTGGTAATTTTGCTACTGATAATATGTGTACTTTTATTATCTAAGGTACTACGCCTGAGAAGACGGCATTAGTAAATAAACATTTCAAATACACATCTGTTCTTCTTAACTCCATGTTCTGGTTTCTAAGAAATCTATAACGACCGACTGTTCATGAGTTCCACGTATCCTGAGGTACTATAAGTTCATATTCTGGATTGTCTAAACATTGAGAGTTTGTTATATCCAATGTGACACTGTACCTAGCTTGCTAAGGAGTTTTTGATTACTAACGTGAGTTTTGGGACACCCTAATTCGCCGAGGTTCCAATCCTCTGTCCACAGTTCTGTGTGAGAACAGAAACCCTGCGACAGGGGCACCCCCGACCCTTGCTGGAGCTTCATCACACTTGCGATACAACTCCAGCAATGCATTCGCCGAGGTTCCAATCCTCTGTCCACAGTTCTGTGTGAGAACAGAAACCCTGCGACAGGGGCACCCCCGACCCTTGCTGGAGCTTCATCACACTTGCGATACAACTCCAGCAATGCGCCACCTTTACGGCACAGATACATCACGCATCTGTGCTGTTTTTGCCCCATGATGCGCCGCATTGTAAATGCAGCACACCATAGGTGACGGAACAGCGGCACAGAATGACTAACACATCCCTGGTGATGCGCCAGTCATCATAAATGTATCCCTATGCTTCTTATCTTGTTAGAGATGAACCGCCATATGTATCATCAAAGTTTTTTGCATTTCCTAAATAGCGAACTTTAAGGAATAAATAGCGATTCTTTACCATTCCTAGTTTGCGATGAGCTATTTGCTAATTAGCCGAATGTAGCCCACTGAAGCCCAATGTAGCCCAATGTAGCCCAAAGATGGCCGCCAGACACACAAAAAAACAAATGTAGCCCAAATATCAGCCAGATGTAGCCCAACTATAGCCCAGTGACAGAATGACCAATCAGCTTCGCAAACCTCCGTTACGCGAAGCGGAGCGCTGTTACAGATATATATCTTTTTTTGAACGTTAATTTCTCAAAATCCACTGGAGCACATATATTGAGACCTAGCAAAGGCACATCGGGCTACCAGTCCCTAATATTTTGCCAAGTTTCGTGCAAATCCATTCAGCCGTTCGATTATTATTATTATTATTTTTTTTTTCCCCGCGGGGCCCTTTTAAAACCTCCACATCAAACCTAGGGGGTCAGCGAGGATCTACTATGCCCCCTTATAGTTATTTCCCCCTTTGTTTTGACCTCCTCTTGTCTCTCGATCCTACCGAGAGACAAGATGGCGGCCGCTACGGACTGTTTGGAATGTTGACAGACGCCGGAGAACCAATCAGCTTCGCTTCACAAAGCTCCGTTGCGCGAAAAGTACGCGTCCTGGGCCGCTGCCCAGTCCGCTGTTACAGATATATATCTTTTTTTAAACGTTAATTTCT
Organism: Lissotriton helveticus; assembly: GCF_964261635.1. NCBI lineage: Eukaryota > Metazoa > Chordata > Amphibia > Caudata > Salamandridae > Lissotriton > Lissotriton helveticus. The sequence goes on from NC_136072.1 coordinate 576,371,116, forward strand.
CAAAATCCACTGGAGCACATATATTGAGACCTACAAAAGGCACATCGGGCTACCAGTCCCTACAATTTTGCCAAGTTTCGTGCAAATCCATTCAGCCGTTCGGGCTAAAAGTGAGGCCAACCGCCCTATGGAAATTAACATGGGAAAAACGCGTTTTGGGACCCCCCTTTTTTCTCGGCCCCCCCTTGACGAACCCCCCCAAAATTTTCAGGGGCTGCTCAGAAACAAAATGTGCCATTTTCCTGAAAATTTCAGCCAATTCCGTCCACAAACGCCAAAGTTATTAGACATAGAATTTTCAAAAATCCCATAGAGAAAAAATCCTAACTATATATACCTACTGGCGACCGCCAGTAGGTAATATATGTATATATATATATATATATATATGTGTATATATATATATATATATTCACACACAAGAGAAAACATCCCATTTGAGGAGCCACTGCAGGAAGATGAAAATCCTTTATTGAGGGACTTCGCAAAGCAGCAACCAACATGAAGAATCCTTTCAAAGTATACAACGCCCAACGCGTTTCGAACAGCAGGGTGTTCTTGTTCACGGGCACTCGAAACTGGTTCTGGCAGTCTTGATGGGAACTCCCTGATAAGTACAAACTTGCCCCGCCTCTGTGGTAGAGTGCCGCTAGGCATGCTGGAGCTCGTAGTTCACATCGTATTACCCCTGTGGGCGCTACCAAAATCAGCAAATGTTCGAAATTAAAAACCCCAGTGGGTGAAGGTCTGCTTCCGAGGGTGCTGCCTGCATGATAACGAGTACACTAAAGCGGTCTTTCTGCTCCATCTCACTCCTCTTCTGACGAGCGCTGGATCTGTCATGAAAAACAGCGGGCTTCCTCGCGACCGGGACTGGCCGCCTTTATATTCACACACAAGAGAAAACATCCCATTTGAGGAGCCACTGCAGGAAGATGAAAATCCTTTATTGAGGGACTTCGCAAAGCAGCAACCAACATGAAGAATCCTTTCAAAGTATACAACGCCCAACGCGTTTCGAACAGCAGGGTGTTCTTGTTCACGGGCACTCGAAACTGGTTCTGGCAGTCTTGATGGGAACTCCCTGATAAGTACAAACTTGCCCCGCCTCTGTGGTAGAGTGCCGCTAGGCATGCTGGAGCTCGTAGTTCACATCGTATTACCCCTGTGGGCGCTACCAAAATCAGCAAATGTTCGAAATTAAAAACCCCAGTGGGTGAAGGTCTGCTTCCGAGGGTGCTGCCTGCATGATAACGAGTACACTCAAGCGGTCTTTCTGCTCCATCTCACTCATCTTCTGACGAGCGCTGGATCTGTCATGAAAAACAGCGGGTTTCCTCGCGACCGGGACTGGCCGCCTTTATATTCACACACAAGAGAAAACATCCCATTTGAGGAGCCACTGCAGGAAGATGAAAATCCTTTATTGAGGGACTTCGCAAAGCAGCAACCAACATGAAGAATCCTTTCAAAGTATACAACGCCCTACGCGTTTCGAACAGCAGGGTGTTCTTGTTCACGGGCACTCGAAACTGGTTCTGGCAGTCTTGATGGGAACTCCCTGATAAGTACAAACTTGCCCCGCCTCTGTGGTAGAGTGCCGCTAGGCATGCTGGAGCTCGTAGTTCACATCGTATTACCCCTGTGTGCACTACCAAAATCAGCAAATGTTCGAAATTAAAAACCCCAGTGGGTGAAGGTCTGCTTCCGAGGGTGCTGCCTGCATGATAACGAGTACACTCAAGCGGTCTTTCTGCTCCATCTCACTCATCTTCTGACGAGCGCTGGATCTGTCATGAAAAACAGCGGGCTTCCTCGCGACCGGGACTGGCCGCCTTTATATTCACACACAAGAGAAAACATCCCATTTGAGGAGCCACTGCAGGAAGATGAAAATCCTTTATTGAGGGACTTCGCAAAGCAGCAACCAACATGAAGAATCCTTTCAAAGTATACAACGCCCAACGCGTTTCGAACAGCAGGGTGTTCTTGTTCACGGGAACTCGAAACTGGTTCTGGCAGTCTTGATGGGAACTCCCTGATAAGTACAAACTTGCCCCGCCTCTGTGGTAGAGTGCCGCTAGGCATGCTGGAGCTCGTAGTTCACATCGTATTACCCCTGTGGGCGCTACCAAAATCAGCAAATGTTCGAAATTAAAAACCCCAGTGGGTGAAGGTCTGCTTCCGAGGGTGCTGCCTGCATGATAACGAGTACACTCAAGCGGTCTTTCTGCTCCATCTCACTCATCTTCTGACGAGCGCTGGATCTGTCATGAAAAACAGCGGGCTTCCTCGCGACCGGGACTGGCCGCCTTTATATTCACACACAAGAGAAAACATCCCATTTGAGGAGCCACTGCAGGAAGATGAAAATCCTTTATTGAGGGACTTCGCAAAGCAGCAACCAACATGAAGAATCCTTTCAAAGTATACAACGCCCAACGCGTTTCGAACAGCAGGGTGTTCTTGTTCACGGGCACTCGAAACTGGTTCTGGCAGTCTTGATGGGAACTCCCTGATAAGTACAAACTTGCCCCGCCTCTGTGGTAGAGTGCCGCTAGGCATGCTGGAGCTCGTAGTTCACATCGTATTACCCCTGTGGGCGCTACCAAAATCAGCAAATGTTCGAAATTAAAAACCCCAGTGGGTGAAGGTGGCTCCTCAAATGGGATGTTTTCTCTTGTGTGTGAATATATATATATATATATATATATATATGTATGTATATATATATATATATGAGGTATGTCAAGCTCCTTCGTCCACAAGCGCTGCAGTCTGCCACACAAACGAACAGGAACCAACGAGACCCAAAATGCGGTGCAAAGTTATTTTATTGTTTTAAAACCCAGCACCAGTCCGCCACGACGCGTTTCGGCTAAACGTAGCCTTGTTCACATGACAACGTCACGAGGGCTGGCCACCCTTTTAAAGTGCATAATAGCCATCACATGATACAAACATAGAAGAGTTACTATGATGTTATAAGTTAACTCGCACATGTCTTTCCAAATTGCAGCGTAAATGCTGTTAATTTGCACACTATTGCACATAACAAAATAGTGTCAATTAATATCTGTACAACTGATTGCAAAATGCAAACTACCACCACACATTAATAATTCCTATGGAGTCCCTATTACCAAAATTTCATATATACACATCAATCACAATGGTTACTCAATAATTGATAAAAGCTCAAAAGGACAATATAAAAGTTAAAAACATAAATATTTACATTTGAAACCATGTCCTGATGGTGGAACTCACTCCTAGGTTTATATGTAGTTGACCATATTGGCAGCTAAATCCATGTGTAGCATATACAGTACAGTTGACTTAATGTGAAAGTAGCAAAGTTTTGCAAAATATCTCTAAATTGATATATGTACAGATGGCTGAAAAAAGGTGCTACCATAAAGTGAAAATAGTGATAGTACATACAATGTGATTAAAATCAGTTACATAATGATATGGAGAGGCGTCCAGGGTACATGATAAAGTTTTAGATCAAATTCAGCTACAGAAAGGCAATGTAATCCTAAGTTACATATAACAGTGGACACAATTCATTAAAGATAGGTGTGGCAGTCCTCCCCAGTGTTGAGGCCCTGTGGTACCTTAGTATCTAAAAGAATAATGTAGCGTGTTTCTAATTTGCGCAACAGGGACTCTCTATCACCTCCTCTCCTCTGGGGAGGAACACAGTCTATCACAAAATATGACAAGAGGGAAGCATCTTTGCCATGGCACTTATCAAAGTGCCTGGCAACTGGATATGAGGTGTCAACGTTACAAATTGCTCGTAGATGTTGAAGAATGCGCTTGTGGACCTGAGGCCTCGTACTGCCCACGTATCTTAGCCCACAAGGGCACTCCAAAACATAAACTGCAAACTCTGTCTTGCAGTTGAGCTTGTGTTTAATCTTGATTGGAAATGGCGACAATGGTGTTTTCACTTCTGTTTTGCTAACGCCATTTTTACAAGCCTTACAACTCGAACACCTCAAAAAGCCCTTACTCTCGTTAAGCCAATTTCCCATCACCACCTCAGGACTGCTAGACACCAAGCTATCCTTCATTGACCTAGCTTTGCGGTATGCTATACTGGGAAATTTTGGAATAACTGGACCCAAAATAGGATCCTCAGACAGTAGGGACCAATTCTCCTTGATGATTTTGTAGATGCTGTTATGCTGGTTACTGTAACCCATAATCATCCTTGTTACCCCTTGTGAATCCTTAACTTGTGCTTTTGAATTCGTCCCTCCTGAGCCCAGGAGTGACAATCTGTCCGTTCTGTTAGCCTTAAGAATTGCCAAGTCAATGGCCTCCGATTTATAGCCTCTAAGAAGGAAACGAGATTTACAGTGGAGTTGTGCCAGCCGGCACTCCTCCTCACTGCTGCAGATCCTCCTGACACGGAGCATCTCCCCGTAAGGTATGCTCTGTATCAGGTGTGCAGGATGATGACTCCCAGCATGCAGCAATGTGTTACCCGCAGTGGGCTTTCGGTGCAATCTAGTTTGAAGGCTGCCTGCCTGGACGTAAATCTCAACATCTAGGAACACTATTGAAGTTGCACTGATATTGCTGGTAAAACGGATGTTAAGATCATTATCATTCAGTTTGTCAATGAAATCAATCACCTCCGTCTCAGTGCCCTCCCAAATAAAAATCAGATCATCAATATACCTTGACCACAGTTTCACCTTGGTATTCATAATGGCCAAATGTTCTTGCCACAGGACTTGCTCCTCCCAGTACCCCATATGCAAACAGGCGTAACTGGGAGAGAAGCAGGCCCCCATAGCCACACCCCTGGTCTGAAGAAAAAGCTGTTTGGCAAATAAAAACACATTGTTCTCTAAGCAGATTGCAAACATGTCCATCAGCATTTTAGAATGATCTTGGAAACAGGTTGGTCTTTTCCCAAGAAAATGCTGTATTGCTCTCATACCATCTTGATGGAATATACTGGTATATAAAGAGGTGACATCCATAGATACCAATATATAGTTTGTATTCCATTGGAACTTTGCTAGTTTCCTTAGTAAGTCACTAGTATCCAAAATAAAAGATGGCAGGTTTCTCACAAAATCTTGCAAAAAGAAATCAATGTTTTTGCTCATATTCTCCAACAGGCTATTGCAAGCCGAAATTATGGGCCTGCCTGGAGGTTGTTGATAACACTTATGAACTTTCGGAATGAAATAGATGACTGGTGTGACCGGAAAATCATTCCTCAAGAATTTAAGTTCATCCATAGTGAGCAGGCCCTTGCTCCTCCAGGCTATCAATGTTGAATATATTGTGTTCCTCGCCTGTAGAGCATCCTGTGGTGTAATGCGTTTGTAACAGTCCCTGTCATTCAGTTGTTTCAGGGCTTCTTCTAGGTACATCTTACGTGGCCACAAGACCACGTTACCCCCTTTATCTGACTTACGTATCACCACATTTTTGTTTGCACTCAGCTTTTTAATTAATTGATGATATTCACTGTCCCTGTAGTTGAAACGTTTCTTTCTGTGGGCATTCTTAATCTGTAGCTCCTTTAATTGTAGTGCCACTTTGTCATGAAATATATCCACATTATCTTTTATCATGAGTGGACAAAATTTCGACTTCGGTTTGAAAGGTGTTGTACATAAGGCAGTGGCAGGTTCACCCCCAAGTGTCATTGAGTTGTAAGATCCTGAGGAGGATTCCTCCTCTTGAAGCTCAAAGAGTTCTTGCGTTAGAGCTGATCCCGTAGATGTTTCAACATTCCTAATTGCAGGGGTGCCTAGGCTAACGTCTACAGGTTGATCACTGCTACTTGCCACACTCTCAGTTGTTTTGTGCGCATTGTGGTATTTCCTCAACTTGAGTTTGCGCACGAATTTAAACACATCGATCTTCGTGGTTGTATAATCAAAATCTCCCCTTGGACTGTATGTTAAGCCTAACGCCAGAATGCTGGTTTCTTTGGGGGTTAGGTCGATGTCAGTCAAGTTGATGACAGAGTGTCCATTCTCATCAACTACTGTGTTGGCGTTCATTCCTGTGACGGTGCTGGCTGTGCTTTGTTGCGCTGCCAGCGAGTACGCTGTCTCCTTGGGGTTCCCCTTACGCTTGCGGCGTTTGTTGCTTTTACGCCTCTCTGAGCGTTTCCGGTTGGCTTGCTGCCTGCGGTAGATTGATTTGCTGAGCGCAAAGTTAATTTGCGATCCCGCTGGACCAACTCCAACTCCTGCCCTGGGGTAAATTTTCGAAACCCCGACCGTTGTTGTCGCCTTATTTCCGAGTCCGACTCACTTTCGGGTTGTGAGCTATCCCCCGAAATTGAGGACAGTTCTACCTGTTGTGGTGGTACAGTGGTATCAGTTAAATTTGTAGCAGCAACGGCCGATAAATTTTTACTTTGTTTGATGCTGTCGTACTTTCTTGCAAAAGTAAAAATTTGGCCATTTTCATAGTCAAGTCTATCTCGTATAAACTTGAAGGCTTTTCTCTTCTTAATAATGTCCTCCTCACGTGCTAGTCGTGCATTCATATCTGTTCTATACTTGTCAATTTCCGGAGTAGGAGGCAATTTGAGTATATCAGCTTCAATCAAGTTAATTTCATTTAAGAGCTTCAATCTATCGCTCTCAGCGAACTGAACTAATATGGCCATCAATCGTTTGGAATTTTCTAGGTTGCAGAGCGCCCATGCTTGTAGCATAAGTGGGTCAGGCTGTTCATAAGACGGAGCTAGCATAATGCGCAAGCCGCGCGGTACTCGCCCCACGTCCAAATAGCCGGTCAGGGAAGTGAATTCCCACCATTTGGATAACTCTCTCTTACTGCATTTCTCCAAACGTTTGAACAGTTCTTTTGCCTCATTTCTCGTGCTGCTAACCGCAACTACAATGGAATTAGTGTTGGACCCGGACCCCCCAGCCGGGGAATCCATGAACATGCCCCTGGACGCCTCAACACACCCCCTTAACGTGTCCGCCGACATGGTGCGTGGTAGTGGGTAAAATACAAAAGTGCACACAGCAGTCGATGCTCCTACCGGTTGAAATGCTGCCGAGCCGATCCTGCTACTCCACACAGGGTATCTCGCGGTCTGTCCGCACAGCGTCCCAGGTACACACACGGGGAGTCCAGATGTTCTCAATCCGCTTCCGCCGACCCAGAATCCCGAACTCCTACCGGTTTTCCTCTGACCCGCCGCAGTCAATTCCGCTTTCCCTGGGGCATAGGCGACTTCTCCTACACGGAGCTTCGATTAGAGTCCCAAAAGAACATTGCTTCTTGCCGCCATTGCCCAGAACATGGAGGGGTCTCGTAAAGTCCGGGGAAGCAGTCCCGGATGCCAAATACGAGGTATGTTAAGCTCCTTCGTCCACAAGCGCTGCAGTCTGCCACACAAACGAACAGGAACCAACGAGACCCAAAATGCGGTGCAAAGTTATTTTATTGTTTTAAAACCCAGCACCAGTCCGCCACGACGCGTTTCGGCTAAACGTAGCCTTGTTCACATGACAACGTCATGAGGGCTGGCCACCCTTTTAAAGTGCATAATAGCCATCACATGATACAAACATAGAAGAGTTACTATGATGTTATAAGTTAACTCGCACATGTCTGATATATATATATGTATATATATGTATATATATATATATATATATATATGTATATATATATATATATTCACTGAAAAAACCATAGGTTATAGACCATATATAGTTAGGAATTAGCATTTAGAAAACCTTATTTTACTCACACAAAACCATTGAAATTCCATATATAGTTAGTTGCACTAACTATATATCGCGGACCCGCAATCCACTGCTGATGATGTCACATATTACATCATTCATGACATGGTCAGTGACATCACTGATGACATCACTGATGACATCATCTAGTGTCTGTGTGTTTTTGTAAAGTTTAAATACGTTTTACATATTGAAGAATGACTGGATGGATGGAAGACTGAGTGTGTGTGTGGCTGGCTGGGAGGTGTGTGACGCTGTGCATATCAATGTGTACTTGTATCAGTGATTGTATAAGAGAGTAAGTATGTGTTAGTATATGTGTGAAAAGTATGGTGTTCTGTGTTTAACTATAGATGAGGAAATCGAAGTGTGATTGATTCTTCACAGGACTGACTAGGTGTATGAGTGCATATGATAGTGTTCTAATAATAACTGACTGTATGTATGAGTAATTGTATGGGTGAATGAGTGAATGTGTGTGTAGACGTACGAATCAGTGAGTGCGTATGTAGTAACTGGTATTGGTGTGTCATGATGTCATCAGTGATGTCATTTGAGATGTCATCAGTGATGTCATTTCAGATGTCATTAGTGATGTCATCAGTGATGTCACTGAAGTATGGTGTTCTGTGTTTAACTGTATAGATGAAGAAATGGAAGTGTGATTGATTCTTTACAGGACTGACTTGGTGTGTGAGTAACTCCATGGATGAGTGGCAGTGTGTGACTGTCTGCATAGGTGTATGAGTGCATATGATAGTGTTGTAATAATGAGTGACTGTATGTATGAGTGATTGTATGGGTGAATGAGTGAATGTGTGTGTAGACGTAGGAATCAGTGAGTGCGTATGTAGTAACTGGTATTGGTGTGTCATGATGTCATCAGTGATGTCATTTGAGATGTCGTCAGTGATGTCATCAGTGATGTCATTTGAGATGTCATCAGTGATGTCATCAGTGATGTCACTGACCATGTCATGAATGATGTAATATGTGACATCATCAGCAGTGGATTGCGGGTGCGCGATATATAGTTAGTGCAACTAACTATATATGGAATTTCAATGGTTTTGTGTGAGTAAAATAAGGTTTTCTAAATGCTAATTCCTAACTATATATGGTCTATAACCTATGGTTTTTTCAGTGAATTTTCAAGGTTTTGTAAATGCTAATTCCTAACTATATATGGTCTATAACCTATGGTTTTTTCAGTGAATTTCATTGGTTTTTTAACAGCTAATATCTGTAGCTGTAAAATGTATTCTTCTTTAAATCCAAAAATATATTTTATATGTTTATTAATAAAAAAAAATTTAAATATTTTTTTTTCTTCGTTCCCGCTTCGCGAATCGGGAAGCTTCCCGTTAGCTGACCTTGATGCCGCGAAATAGACCGCGAGCCGGTAAACGTTTCTTTACCGCAACTGCCGCGTTAGAAAACAACATCGTGACGCCTCCCGTCCGCATGACGTTTCGCGTTGTCGCGAGATACGTCATATGACGTGCTACGTTAGCGAACTGGTACGCTTACCGAGTCGCAAAGCACAGGTTTCTGGAAGCAAACCGGGAGGCCCTGCAAAGCGCTTAACGTAAACACAGCAGGTCATGTGACTTGGTAATAACACTTTTCATTGGTTCATTTCACTTTTGGTTTCCTAATGATGTAAGACTAGGTCATATAATCTAAAATGAACACTTTTCATTGGTTGAGAACTATTGTTTTTCCCAAATGATGAAAATCCCTCCTTCTTTCCTCACTCTGACTTTCATCATTGTGAGAGAAAGACCCTTTGTTACCAGTGAGCAATGGCTTCTTTAGTAGCTTCAGCTGGTGCTTCCCCACCACCTCCACCACATCCAAGGAAGAGTGGACCACCTGCTCAAGGTATAATGCAGCAAGAAGAGGAAGAAGAGGAACAGGACGACGAGCACGAAGAGAGGCACTTTTTGCCTGAGGAGCCCAGGACGTCTCACCGGAAAGAAAACTTCATTTGGCAATTTTTTTAAATTCCCAAAGGTCAGAAAAAAGTAAATGCAAGATACGTAACTTGCCTTATATGTCAAGATAGACTGTCCAGAGGGACCGACAAAAAATACAGTTTCGGAAACTACACAATGCATCGCCATATGACTAGGTGGCATTCTAACAACTACAGTGCTGCACAGTTTCGTAACGACCTAGATAATCTCCCTATTATGGCCAGAAGATCTGTTGTACCGGAAGTAACGGGACCAGAGGGCAGGGAGATGGTGCCAAATATACAAACGAGATTTCATGAAGTAAAACAAGTCTGCGTATATTGCAGTGGATTCCTTTGCTACGGAGAAAGAAGCATCACTCTGATCAACAGAGCTATTGACTATCATATGCAAGTTTGTACGAAACGCCCCAAATAATAAATACTTTTTTTTTGTTTTGTTGCTCCTGTTGAACCCTTTACAATGAATCGTTTTCATTGCCCCCTCCAAGAAAAACCCCAAAAAATATAAAACTGTTCAGAAAAATTCAAAAAAAGTAAAAAAATGTTCAGAAAAATAATAAAAAAAATATAAAACAACAAAAACAATAACAAAAAAAGTTCTTTTCAGAACTACCTCCCCGTTATTACAAAATTGGTACAATATTTGGAACTGTGCCAACCTCTATTTCTCGTAGTTCGCTTCCCAGTTCGCTCGCCGGTACGCGAACCGGGAGTGAACCAAAGAATTTTTCAAAAAAAAAGAACAGTAAGTATAAGGGAAGGAAACAGACACTTATGTTAAAAGAAAGACAGCTATAGGGGAGTAAACTAGAGATACTATTACCCGTAATCCACTGCTGATGATGTCACATATTACATCATTCATGACATGCTCAGTGACATCATCAGCAGAGGATTGCGGGTTTTTTGGCAACGTGCCTTATCCACGGTTTAATAACGCTGCCTTTTGCTTTATATAAGTTTTCAAATTGTATGAAATATATACCAATAGGTCGTTATGAACCTTTAGGTAGTGCTTTTCTTCATGAGGTCTGGTCGCTTCCATACACATACAGATGTTTCAAAGATGATCAAGAAGTTTATCTGAATGGAGAGGAATGCACTGAGACGCCAGATCATTCACTAATGTGTAGGCACATACAGTTACACGGTTCATGCAACAAACACCGACCAAATATGGCTTGCGTGTTGCAAGGCACGCCAGTTCCTGCTATCATCCCCACGTTCAAGTTGTTGGAAAATGGTAGTTATTTGATGCTCAATAATGAAGATTGTTCTGGGTTAATTAAAAGTATTCCTTTTATCGTAACAGTAAGTGAACGGGTTATTTGCTGCAGAAATGTTCTATTTCCTCCCACACATGAACATAGGGAGTTTTCAATCTGGCCACAAATACCAACCTTGGGAGCAGATTTCAACGGCATGGCAAGAATAAGAGCTCTTTTGTCTCAGAGAGAGGTGGCCTTGAGTTCGGCCCGTGAAACTTTCGTACTTCACATAGCGAACACCCGTACAGAGGTGCAGACCATTTTCAATACTGATTCGCCTTTCCATTTCAGAAAGATGGTTCGGACTATCTTTAACGCGTCCTCCACAAAGGCCCTGGCGCACTTTTTTTAAGTTGTTACCAGTGGTCTCGTGACTTCATTTGAGAAAATCTTTGGAGTCATCCCTGCTTTCTTTCATTCTATTTTTTCCACTCTGCTTCGTGGATTCCCATTTTTACTTGCATTACCAGCGGACGCTCTTGTGCTTTTTTACATTTTTAAATATGGATGTCCCTCCTGTGCAAGCTCCCGCCCTGCAGCTGCTGACACTGTTCCGCAATCGCATGCTAGAATATTATGGCACAATGCCGTTGGCGATATTAAGCACGGCATATGGATTATCTTTTCGATTCTCCTACATCACCTGTGTCCAGCCTGTATTTCACTGCCTGACCTGTGATTTCGATTGGGCCATTGATTTGTGTCTCTGCGGACCGGTTTCTCCTGACGTCGACTTTAATCAGCTGATGACTCCTATCATTACTCACGAGTTGGTTTGTCCTGGCGAAAGGATTATGGCTGTGGCATTGATGCATGGACTAATTGGTCCCTGGAATTTACTGGCGGCAACACAGTCTTTCTTGGAACAGAGCTTTCTTGAAAACCCACCGAGCTGTCCTCTGATGGTGATAGAGGATCCGGTGCTGGGAGAGCACGTATGTTCTTTTCCGCTTTTAAATTGGATGGCTGAACTCTTTTCGGATGAAGACGGTGACTTCCTATTGGAGGCTGTTGCAGCTTATTTTGCATACACAGTTATGTCATAGACCTTTTTCATGTTTGATATGCTGAGTACTAGCATTTCATTGACAATTCATTGACTTATTTGTCAAGTTTTTATTATTTAGCTTGCCTATTGGCTTAAGACTCGATAAAGTACTTGGCTGTTTTATTTTTCTTTAGCATTAAATTTTCCTAGTTTTTAATGTTTTACCTTGCGGACCGTCCACATATAAAGTTGCAATCTGCTCTCATGAGATGGCACTTCTATTATCTTATTCAGTTTGTTTCCGGATCATTGGGAGGTGTCATCTAGGTCCTGGATATCTTTACACCGTGTTAAGTTAGCATGGGCTCATTACCGGTTTAAACGCCATTTTTCCTTTTTTGCAACTTCTGCACACGACACTTAGTTGTTGCTTTAGCTTTCAACCTAGTAGTTCATCGTGGTTTACATGAGAATAATATGTTATTGCTCTACTATCTGCTTTGCTTGTTAAACTATATCTGTACAGCGAGTGCTGAAGTTTCAAGAACAACACGATACAGAATTGTTATGAGGTCTGATCTCCACGACTTCATACTCATAACATAAGTGCAGCTTCTGCCAATTCTGGGCATGAGGCGGGTTTTATGTTGCTTTGCCGAACACACATACACAACAGTTGATGCGGTTCACATGAAGAGAGAGCTGGTGTATGCTGATGTGATTCCTTCAAATCTAAGACACTAAAGTATGGGCACGCCCTAAACCAACACAAACAGACCTTCTTAGCAAATAATATAATATGTGTATTAGGGAGGGTGAGATATAAGCAGCCGCGGGCCGTGGAGGGAGTTACGGTGGGGCAGGGAGACGGGGAGGGGGAGGGGCAGGGTGGAGCCCTCTCCACCCTGCCCCTCCCCCTTCCCGCCTCCCTGCCCCACCGTAACTCCCTCCACGGCCCGTGGCTGCTTATAAGTGTTGCTAACTCTTATTCATTTACAGCATGTTAACATACTGTCACCATTCGCTTTTTATGTACTAGTAACTATGCTGGTAATTTTGCTACTGATAATATGTGTACTTGTATTATCTAAGATACTACGCCTGAGAAGACGGCATTAGTAAATAAACATTTCAAATACACATGTGTTCTTCTTAACTCCATGTTCTGGTTTCTAAGAAATATATAACGACCGACTGTTCATGAGTTCCACGTATCCTGAGGTACTATAAGTTCATATTCTGGATTGTCTAAACATTGAGAGTTTGTTATATCCAATGTGACACTGTACCTAGCTTGCTAAGGGGTTTTTGATTACTAAGGTGAGTTTTGGGGCACCCTAATTCGCCGAGGTTCCAATCCTCTGTCCACAGTTCTGTGTGAGAACAGAAACCCTGCGACAGGGGCACCCCCGACCCTTGCTGGAGCTTCATCACACTTGCGATACAACTCCAGCAATGCGCCACCTTTACGGCACAGATACATCACGCATCTGTGCTGTTTTTGCCCCATGATGCGCCGCATTGTAAATGCAGCACACCATAGGTGACGGAACAGCGGCACAGAATGACTAACACATCCCTGGTGATGCGCCAGTCATCATAAATCTATCCCTATGCTTCTTATCTTGTTAGAGATGAACCGCCATATGTATCATCAAAGTTTTTTGCATTTCCTAAATAGCGAACTTTAAGGAATAAATAGCGATTCTTTACCATTCCTAGTTTGCGATGAGCTATTTGCTAATTACAAATTACCCATTCATTTCCTTCATTTCCATAGGGCGGTTGGACTCACTTTTAGCTCGAACGGCTGAATGGATTTCCACGAAACTTGGCAAAATTGTAGGGACTGGTAGCCCGATGTGCCTTTGCTATGTCTCAAGATATATGCTCCAGTGGTTTTTACGAAAATTAACTTTGAAAAATATATATTGGGCTACATTGGCCTATATATATGTTGGAGCCCAAATGTAGCCCAATGTAGCCCAATGAAGCCCAATGAAGCCCAATGTAGCCCAAAGATGGCCGCCAAAGACAAAAAAAACAAATGTAGCCCAAATATCAGCCAGATGTAGCCCAACTATAGCCCAGTGACAGAATGACCAATCAGCTTCGCAAACCTCCGTTACGCGAAGCGGAGCGCTGTTACAGATATATATCTTTTTTTTAACGTTAATTTCTCAAAATCCACTGGAGCACATATATTGAGACCTAGCAAAGGCACATCGGGCTACCAGTCCCTAATATTTTACCAAGTTTCGTGCAAATCCATTCAGCCGTTCGATTATTATTATTTTATTTTTTTTTGCCCCGCGGGGCCCTTTTAAAACCTCCACATCAAACCTAGGGGGTAAGCGAGGATCTACGATGCCCCCTTATGGTCATTTGCCCCTTCGCTTTGGCCTCCTCTTGTCTCTCGATCCTACCGAGAGACAAGATGGCGGTTCTACGGACTGTTTGGAATGTTTACAGACGCCGAAGAACCAATCAGCTTCGCAAAGCTCCGTAACACGAAAAGTACACGAAGCAGAGCGCTGTTACAGATATATATCTTTTTTTGAACGTTAATTTCTCAAAATCCACTGGAGCACATATATTGAGATCTAGCAAAGGCACATCGGGCTACCAGTCCCTACAATTTTGCCAAGTTTCGTGCAAATCCATTCAGCTGTTCGATTATTATAATTTTTATTTTTTTTTGCCCCGCGGGGCCCTTTTAAAACCTCCACATCAAACCTAAAGGGTCAGGGAGGATCTACTATGCCCCCTTATGGTCATTTGCCCCTTCGGTTTGGCCTCCGCTTGTCTCTCGATCCTACCGAGAGACAAGATGGCGGCCGCTACGGACTGTTTGGAATGTTTACAGACGCCGGAGAACCAATCAGCTTCGCTTCACAAAGCTCCGTTGCGCGAAAAGTCCACGAACCGGAGCGCTGCCCGGTCCGCTGTTACAGATATATATCTTTTTTTGAACGTTAATTTCTCAAAGTCCACTGAAGCACATATATTGAGACCTACAAAAGGCACATCGGGCTACCAGTCCCTACAATTTTGCCAAGTTTCGTGCAAATCCATTCAGCCGTTCGGGCTAAAAGTGAGGCCTAAAAGTGAGGCCTATGGAAAACTCAATGTTAAAAACACGTTTTGGGACCCCCCTTTTTTCTCGGCCCCCCCTTGACGAACCCCCCCCAAATTTTCAAGGGCTGCTCAGAAACAAAATGTGCCATTTTCCTGAAAATTTCAGCCAATTCCGTCCACAAACGCCAAAGTTATTAGACATAGAATTTTCAAAAATCCCATAGGGAAAAAATCCTAACTATATATACCTACTGGCGACCGCCAGTAGGTAATATATATGTATATATATATATGTATATATATGTATATATATATATATATATATATATGTATATATATGTATATATATATATATATATATATATATATATATATATATATATATATATATATATATATATATATATATATATATATATATATCGTTTTTATTGTATCGTTTAATTCTTGTATGTTTATGGGTTATACATGAAATAAACTGACTCGACTGACTGCCAATAATAGTAAAGATGCCTGGTTCCACTGTCTGTCAACATATAACTTCATCCTTGAAATTCATTTTGGGATTAAAGTTAACTAAAATAAGATACCCTGCTGGCGTAAAAAATATAAAACTCACGTCTCTTTTACAGTTCACACTAACATTGCACAGGCAATGGCGACCCTTTCTAATTTTTTTCTTCTGTTTAAAAAATTAACACTTGTTGAGCAACTTTTGTTACAGGTAAAAATTATACAGGTTACTGGCAAGCCTTTTGCATGTATTGTAAAAAGTGACATTGCACTTTCCTCTATGTGTCATTGGCTTATTTACAAACAAGTGATGGCTT
This sequence comes from Lissotriton helveticus, assembly GCF_964261635.1. NCBI lineage: Eukaryota > Metazoa > Chordata > Amphibia > Caudata > Salamandridae > Lissotriton > Lissotriton helveticus. The sequence goes on from NC_136072.1 coordinate 576,387,015, forward strand.
AACGCCACGCTCTACCACTTCAGAAATTCAGGGCTGCACCGTATTTACAACAATTGATTGCAGCCCTGCATTTCCCCCTGCACTGGCGCTAATTCCAGGTGCCTAGCACTCACATATGCACCCGTGCACCATGCAAGGGTGCCTGCGTCGGGGGAATGATTTGCAATAAGGGACACCTTTCTGACCATAAGCAATCATACATGGCGTTTTGCTGTTTCTATGTGTGCTGCACAATGCAACACACATAGAAATCACAAAAACGAGGAGAAATACAGCATTCCCCTTCGTTTCACCATGTTAAGACTAGGTTTATTTTGGTCTTACTTTTGGCTCTGCCTCCTATTTACGCCACCCTTGTAAATAGGGGGTAGCATCAAAATCAATGGGTGTTGCGGCAGAACGCCCACTGCAACACACATTGCCCACCCTTTTCATGCGAAGTATGGCTTGAAAGGGTGCCTTATTTACAAGGCAGTGTTAAGCTACTTAATGTGGCTTAAGCCCCTATTGCCACAGTGACGTTCCTGTAGCGATAGGGGCTTGTAAATATGCCCGTATGTATTTTGCTGTGCACTATTTTCTCTCAAACTTCAGCCATCCCAAGATTATTGTCATTGAACCAAACTCTAAATACAACATACAAATCCCCCTGAATCTACATACTGTTCTAGCTGAGCATTTTGTGTCACATACGCATGTTTTTTCAATACAAACATGTTTTTGCCTGCGACAAGTTTTCATGCATTATTGAACGATTACCGCAAAGCTTATTTGAAGTTGAATGCCTCTGCAAAATCAAATTAATTATTTCAGCGTAGCGGGCCATTTGATTGTATAGTGTTAGAGATACAAGGCCAATTCCTGTGTTGTTTATTATGTTTGATTTATGTAAAAAATGTGTTTCTAAAACCGTTTTTACGCTAGTAAATATTATTTAAAAGAATTCTGCTGTAGCTTTTTATTTTGTTTTGAGCACTGCTTGCAGCTTTCATTTTAAATTACATGAATCAGTATAGATCAAGTGTAGATCACTCGTTGTAGTTGAGGCAGTGAGAACGCCACTAGAATTCCCCTAGAACACTAATATTCATTGATGCAAAATGTGCAGTAAATAACTTTGGGGCATATTACCAACAACTAGCGATATTTATCACTAAATGCGCTTAGCGACTTTTTTTTATCGCTACCTATCGCTGGATATTTTAGCGGAGAAAACATGCTATTAGCAACGTTTTTCTCCATAGCGCTAAAATATCCAGCGATAGCGGCGTAATGCGAGAATATCGCTGAGAATATAGCGATATTCTCGCATTCGCGACGTAATGCTCTTAGCCATGTTATCCACCTCCCATTGGATAACATGGCTAAGAACTGGTCAGAGCAGGCGTTAGTTTTTGGCGATAGCGGGACTATTTCCATCGCTACACCAGCCTTGTGAATAGGCGATAGCGACGTTATCGACTGCTTTCAGTCGCTAACGGGTTGGGTACGCCCACTTTGCATGTCATTAGCGATAAATATCGCTGACATGCAAAGCGGGCCCCAAACCGCTCCCTATCGCCTTCAAACTGTTGCTAACTGCTGTTAGCGACAGTTTGATAATAGGGCAATAGAATTTTCGCCGCTTAGCAGCCGAAAACGGACGCTAAACCGGCGAAAAGTGCCTATCGCCCCACTTGATAATATGCCCCTTTGTTCTTTGTACACTTATCCTTAGCTCCGTTCTGTATGTGTTTGTTTTAAATCCCTGAGGGTTGTTGAAATTCAAGGTTCCACAATAGTCCTCTCGTGGGAAACTGAATGAACCCGCTATAAACAGGGCCACATGAACTATACGTCACGGGAGGATCAAATTATGTGACAAGTTTGACTAAATTATGTGGCAAGAAAAGGCCAATTATGCAGTATAATGCGGCACATTTTGTGATAGTATTGCATCATTAATTTGTGATTTTCACACATGGTAATATTGTCAGTGGAAAGATGTATCTCATTAGTACCAGTTTAACAACCAAATACAGTAATAAACAAATGAAATATGACCAATCAACCTTTGCGAAGGGCCTTATACTGCACAGGACCACATGTCGCCACATTTTTAGGGACTTTTGATCCGATTTAGCTAGGAACCATTTTTTGGTTTAAATCTGTAGATTATGCAGCAGATGGTAGAGTAAATAGCATATGCAGTAATTTATAATTATGTGGAAATCGCTGTGGCTCCAGAATCACATAATTCCAGTTGCTCTGGCTATAATTAAGTATTCCTTCGTGCAAGGCTGGGCATTTAATCTGACATCCCGGAGACTTTGAAAACTCAATTTCATAATTAGGATTGACAGTGGAACAAACCAGTACTGTATCACCTTTCCTGAGAGAGAGGATCAGGATTTCCAGTTTTATTGTACAGTTTGTCTCTTCATGGGCAGGAGGGAGAGAACAGCAGTGCTGTTCTGTGTCTCAGTTCTAGAGTCACGATTTGTTTCAGTTGCACCGAAAGAGTCTTGATGATCTGGACCCTTGTGAAGAGGGGTTATGGCCACCAGAAATCCAAATGTGCCATTATCTTAAGTCATGATTGCTCGTGATGCTCATTGTGAATTTCTGGGGGGTCTTTTTGACTCTTCTGTGTCCCTCGCCAGGTAAAGAACTTCAGGAGAGGAAAGAGACCATGGTTTTTGCCATTGGGGCAGGTCAACAACCATGAACCCAATACAAGGTGGACTGATTCTGGTCCTTAATGCCATCATGTTTAGGTCCAATGTATATTTCAGGTGTACAATAGTACACTCTAAATGAGCAAAAGGGAGGCCAATCGAGGCAGAGAATATTTGCTGTCCTTGAGGGTGGTGTCCATGTCACAGAGTAAAGATGCGGCGCACATGCTCTCAAACAGTTTCCAGAGGCAGAAGTGGTGTCACCAGGAGTAATTCGGCTAGTTCACTACATTTTTTAATAAGTTGGTTCATTTGATGATGTGCAGAGAAGGGAGCATAGCTGGTCAGATCTTCTCTGGCTCAGCTGTGGAACTCTGGAGGATAGGCATGCTGGTCCAGGGCTGTTTCTAGCTCTTGTACAACAGGATCTTCCAAAGGTGCAAACAAGCATACAGAAAGACAAAGGAAAAGAGGAGGACCATTGGTCAAGTGGAACTACTCAGTTTGAGTCATGTACCCCCCCCCCAGTACCGTAGAGGTGCGCCACTCAGTTTGAGTCATGTATCCCCCCTAATTCTGTAGAGGTGCGCTACTCAGTTTAAGTCATTTATCCCCCTAGTTCCCTAGAGGTGAGCTACTCAGTTTGAATCATATGTTTCCCTAGTTCCGTAGAGGTACTCTACTCAGTTTGAGTCATGTATCCCCGGAGCTCAGACTTCCAAGGCATTTCTCACACTTCTAATGTGGAACCCAGGGTCTGGTTACAGGGGGCAGCATGGATTCACACGGGGGAGTATCACGGTCTGGGTTGTCGTTGAACCAGCAGCGCTCTATCGTGAGCTGCTGGGAATTACTCCGTAGGATAACGCAGTAACCTTGTGCTGTGCATGACCACCCAGACAGGCTGAGTAAGGGTCACAGAATGCAGGGTGATGCTCTTACAAGAGTAACCATGGAAGGATATTTTATTAAGAGAAGGTGGGAGTGCTGTTTCGTACTTAAACTTAATATCCATGTATCAATGCCTTGAGCCTGCCAGCCCCGGACCTGGGAGGCGCTGATACCGAGTTCCACCCACCCAGAAACAGCCGGCCCGGATTTGCTCTGCCATTCCTGTGTGCTCATGTATAACCCTGGGTGAAGCACTACGCTACGCTCGCGTTTGCGCAACTCGCACTACGCGACCTGCACGTAGCACTGTGTGAACACGTGTAGCGTAGTGCAGTGGTCATTTTTTGCTTGTTGGTGGTCCTCAATGTCATGTTCGCGACCGCGAGCAAGCAAAATGACATCACGGCGAGACTCTCAACGCGGGGAGGTCAGGTTTCTCATTGCGAGTGGTCGTGCATGCTCGCGACCGCTCGCGATGAGAAACTACCAGTTCGCGTTGAGAAAGCTGCTGCTCGAGTAAAAATCTACTCGAGCGGCAGAAAACTACAGCTCACACTGTGCAAGATGCCTTTTTCAATGATTGCACAGTGCCGGATGCTTGTTCGCTCTGTGCAATCATTAAAAATGCATCTTGCACAGTGCGAACATGCTACTACGCAGCTCCCGTAGTGCTACGTGAAGTTCGCGTAGTTTCGCGTAGCGCTACTTCGCGAACTACGCCCACCCTTACTCATGTAATCAGGCCGGCTTTTGAGCAGTGCGCTTGTTGCAGCCGCACTGGGCTGACCTGTAGAGGCGGCGCTGACCTCAGTGCGGGCGCTGTGTTTAGCAAAAAGTTATGATTGGAGAGATGAGGGGTGCTTTTTCCCAGTGGTAGTGAGAGAATTCGAGGAGGCGATCATGGGGTGTGGGGGGCCAAAAATGAATATCGCTCCATAGCCGGCCCTGCTAGATTTAAATTGCTTTGAATGTTTGTGCCAATCTTCCAATTCATTCAGCACCAAGGTGAAAGGCTGTGAACCCTCGATCCCCTCCCCAGGTCCACGCCGTGCTGGAGATGACGTGATCTGTTTCCCTGCGGTAACACTCTAATCCATATACAATTTCCTTCTATTTAAAACTCAAGAGCTGTTGTCAGACAGCCTGCTTACTAAACGAGCGTTAGGCACGTGTGGGCTCCGCGTGGGCATCTCCTGCACGCGCCGCGCGACTGAGGCGCAGCCCAGGGTTACTGCTTTGATAGATAAGTATTCTGGAAAATACATCTAGTTTCCACGAGGTTATTTTCTACATATGTTCCCTCATGGTTGAAGTTAATGGGATATAATTCATATTAGCATATTTTGATTGCTTTTGATTAAGTATAATTATCTGAAAACACATCACAAATATCGATGCACCAGAGAAAACGGCAGCGCTGCCCGGACCTCTGGATGCGCGCGGGCGCCATTCTGCGGCGGTATCTTTCAATCTGTTCCTATCCGTTCTTTACATCACCATGCTTTGGCATCGCCTCCCCGTGGCCCTCCGCAACCTTGGGGCCACAGCAGAATCTACAATGTGTTTATTTACAGATACCGCATCCCCGCTGGCCGGATTTATTGCCTTTACTTGCTTGTTATTGTAAGACGAGCACGGTGGTTGCGCTGAAAGTCGAGTTTGACATTGTGGTGCAGAACTAGAACACGGGCAGTAGTGATGCAAGCTTCCATCACATGCATAATAGGTAAAAAAAACACAAGGAGCAGTGGTGCATGCTTCTGTCACACCACACGCAGAACAGGAAGAGAGAGCAGTGATGCAAGCGTCTGTCGCATGGTGAACTGGAACCACACAGGCAGTAGCGGTGCAAGCTTCCATCACATGCATAACAGGGAAACAATAGGCAGCAGTGATGCATGTTGCAGTCACATCACACGCAGAACAGGAAGAGAGAGCAGTGATGCAAGCGTCTGTTGCATGATGAACTGGAACCACACAGGCAGTAGCGGTGCAAGCTTCCATCACATGCATAACAGGGAAACAAGCAGCAGTGGTTCATGCTTCTGTCACATCACACGCAGAACAGGAAGAGAGAGCAGTGATGCAAGCGTCTGTCGCATGGTGAACTGGAACCACACAGGCCGTAGCGGTGCAAGCTTCCATCACATGCATAACAGGGAAACAATAGGCAGCAGTGATGCATGTTGCAGTCGCATCACAAGATGAACAGGAACAGAGAGCAGTAATACACACATCCATCACATGGTGAACTGGAACCACACAGGCAGTAGTGGTGCAAGCTTCCATCAATTGCACAGCAAGAAAAAACCAAGCAGCAGTGGTGCATGCTTCTGTCACATCACGGGCAGAGCAGGAAGAGAGAGCAGTGATGCAAGCTTCTGTCGCATGGTGAACTGGAACCACTCAGGCAGTAGCGGTGCAAGCTTCCATCACATGCATAACAGGGAAACAAGCAGCAGTGGTGCATGCTTTTGTCACATCACCGGTATAAAAGGGGGTGGTGATGGACGGAGCATCTGAATCAATCAAACACTCACACCCAGTCAAAAGATCTGGGTTTAATCCATCACCGTTATTTAGCCCACTCTGCCACCCCAGTACAGACATGGCTATATGCAAATCAGTCTGACCCTGTGCCTCATGGGAACAGTCCAGCCCGAACTGCCAAGCCATGTCTTCCCTGGACCGAAAACAAGCTTCCGAGGACCGGTTTCTGGCATTCCAGCCGTCTTCAGCCCGGCTTGCTTGAATCCAGTGGCAAAATGAGCAAGGGACTCACGTCTGAGCATACACTGCCACACTTATGGTGGCCAAAAGCGGTACAAAAGGGGGTGGTGATGGACGGAGCATCTGAATCAATCAAACACTCACACCCAGTCAAAAGATCTGGGTTTAATCCATCACCGTTCTTTAGCCCACTCTGCCACCCCAGTTCAGACATGGCTATATGCAAATCAGTCTGACCCTGTGCCTCATGGGAACAGTCCAGCCCGAACTGCCAAGCCATGTCTTCCCTGGACCGGAAACAAGCTTCCGTGTAGCGGTTTCTGGCATTCCAGCCGTCTTCAGCCCGGCTTGCTTGAATCCAGTGGCAAAGTGAGCAAGTGTGTCACATCACAGGCAGAGCAGGAAGAGAGAGCAGTGATGCAAGCTTCTGTCGCATGGTGAACTGGAACCACACAGGCAGTAGCGGTGCAAGCTTCCATCACATGCATAACAGGTAAACAAGCAGCAGTGGTGCATGCTTCTGTCACATCACAGGCAGAAGAGGAACGGAGCGAAGTGGTGCAAGCTACCGTCACAGGGTGAACTGGATCCACACAGGCAGCAGCGCTGCAAGTGTCTGCCACATACAAAATAGAGGCAACACAAGCAACAACTCTGCAAGCATCCATGACATGAAGAACAAAAACAACAAAAGCGGTAGTGGTGCAAACTTCTGCCATACACTGAACCGGATCAGCGTAGACCGCAGCGATGACAGGTTCCAACACATGCTCATCTGGAACCACACATCAGTAGTGTCAAGCATCTGCCACATACAGACAATGGACAAAACAAGCAAAGGTGGTGCAAGCATCCATCACATGCAGAAACGGAACAACACAGGAAGCAGTGGTGCAAGCTTCTGTCACACAGAGAAGAGTAACAGTGGAGAGAGCAGTGGTGCAAGCGGTCATCATGCTAAAAAGTCACAGCAGTTGAAGCAGTGATGCAGACTACTACTACATGCAGAAGAGGAACAGTACAGACAGTAGTGGTGCAAACTTCAATCAGCTTCACTATAGAAAAATCACCCTGAGCAATGGTGCAAGCTTCAATTATATGCAGATCCGAAATGGCACAGCATGTAGGAGTACATGCGTCCATCACATACAGAAAAGAAAGGGCACAGTCAGCAGTGGGCCAAGCTTCAATTTTATGCAGATCCGAAATGGCTCCGCATGTAGGAGTACAGACATCCATCACATACAGAACAGAAAGGGCACGGGCAACAGTGCTGCAAGCTTTTCTCACAAGCAGAACATTAACAGTGCAGAGATCATCAGTGGAAGCTTCCACCATATGCTGAAGTGAAACCATATAAACCTCAGTGGTGCTAGCATCTGTCACATACAGTAGGGAGACAAGACAAAAAGTGGTTATGCAAGCTTCCATGGCATGAAGACTTGGAACCACACAGACCGCAGTGGTGAACGCTTCTGTCACATACAGCAAAGGGACAAGACAGGAAGTGGTGGTGCAAGCTTCCATCACATGAAGGATAGCAACAACACAGGCAGCAGTCGAGTAAGCTTCAGAACCAGCACAGTGGAGAGTGCAGTGTTGCAAACTTCCAACAAATATCAAACAGGAAGAGCAGAAACAACAGTGGCGCAAGCATCTGTCACATGCATGAGAGGAACCGCGCAGAAAGCCATGGTGCAAGCTTCAATCACATACAGAACAGATATGAACACAGTGCAGTGGTGCACGCTTTAATTACATACAAAACTTGAGCATAGGAAGTAGTAGCACAAACACCTATAACAACCATAACAGAAAGAGCACAGGTGAAAGTTTCCATCACATACAAAACAGGAACAGCACAAAAGAGCAACAATGCAAGCCTTCATCACACATAAACAGAGCAATGCAGGCAGCAGTGCTGCAAGCTTCCATGGCATGCACCACAGGCAGCAGTGGTGCAATCTTCAATCACAATTAGTATGGAAATGGAATAGAGATCAGCGATGTGAGTTTCAATAATATGTAATACAGAAAAGGAACATTTCAGAGACCCGTGCTGCAGTCTCCAGTCACACGCTGAGAAGGAAAACCAGAAAGAGCAGTGATGCAATTTTCCATAATGTGCAGAACAGGAACAGCATATAGAACGGTGACAGATAGATTCTTCTGCCATATTTACATTGAGAATATCAGAGAGTGAGGTGGTACAAGCTTCAATAATGAGACTAAAAGAAACATCATAAGCAGTGGTGCAAGCTTCCATTACATGCATAACCAAAATAGAACAAAAAACAGCAATACAAGTTTCTGTCACACTCACAGTGGGGATAATATAGAGATAGTGGTACCAGCTTCAGCACATCAAATAGTGCAAGCTTCATCATATGCTGACCACAAACAGCACAGCAAGATTTCATCTCATATAGAAAGTAGGAACGGACAGCAATGGTGCACACTGTCCAGCACATGGATACCCTCATGGGTGACAAGTAGCGCTCTACAAATCTACTGATTGTTTGATTGACTGTCATCATATGCATACCACAAACAAAACAAACAGCAGTGCTATAAGTGCCATAACTTACAGAATAAGCAGAGGGAGGGGGGATAGGAACACATTGTCCTCCAATGATACAAGTGTCCATCACATCCAGAAACGAAAAAGCAGAGGTTGCAGTGGTGCGAAATTCGAAGACAGTCTGACCGCAGCCAGCACACAGAGCCAGTGATGTAATCAGTGCTTAATTTAATGAAAAGAAGAAGTGCCAGGGCCCTCGTTGGGTGGCCACTGCAGTTTGCACATCCCCTCGCCCCTGCCAGCACTGCCATTGATAGTACCAACACAACTACTAACCATCATACTCCCACAAGTATGACAATTTAGACTACTCCAGTCCCCAAAGCTATAAGAATGGTGTGGCCAGCACGTATTAGCCAAATTAATGTATATTGAATTAATAAACTACTGTAGTTGTGCTCATCTCCAAATAGGACAAACAATTCCAGTATGTAGTAAACTTACTTAAGTGCCGGTGTTGACATTTAAGTGCCAGTGCCGAGCACCGGGAACCAATCTCCCATCCCATGCAGAACAGGAAGGGCACCCATCTTTGGAAGCTCCAATCACATGGAGAACAGTAATAACATGGGCATCAGTAGGTTCTAATACAAGGCAGTTCCAGCATTGGTGGCAGTGGTGCCAGTGATCCCTTGCTCAAAAAGCTAGTACATCAGCAGCAGCAGTGATGTATGCTTTTTTCAACCAGCAGCAGGCAACATAATGGCAGGAACAGGGCAAGCTTCCAGTCTGCAAAGATTTGTATACATATGTTATCACTGCTGGCAACACTAGAGGGATTTTAGGCCTGGGAGCATTTTAATTACACAATCAAAATTCGCATAACTCCCGAATTTGACATTATTCAGGTCTCCCAAAAGTATTTAAAATTTCTCACTACACAAATTTGCATAATTTTGTCATACAACAGATTTGTTTCTACAAAAAATATATTACCAAGAGAGATTCTTTTGCTGTATCTTGCAAGGCTTTTTTACCTGAAGTGCACACTACCATGAAAAAGGTCACACAAACTTCCAGCAAACAACATTTTATTATAAGGCACAGATTTACTAGATGACTACGCAGGGCAGTGCGGCAGTCACAAATGCTGCGCTGGTCAAAGGGTAGGGGGTAAAGGGCCCTAGGCCTCAGCAAACCAATGGTAATAGAACTTATCTGGTGAGATTTTACTCATTCATGACAATGGGAAACCCCTTCCCCATTAGTGTTTGGAGTACTTGTGGATACGTTGGAGCGAGTAGAAGAAATCAGATGTTCCCTGGAATCAATTCCAATTTATTTTGTCATGTTTCATTGCAAGGTGAGAACATTTTATAGCCAACACGTGTTTCGCCCCTTCACATCCCCCAGCTGGTCTGGGGCTTCCTCACCTCTGTATTCTGCACCACTGTACTCTATGCCACTCTACTCTTTTCTGTAAATATAGAACAATGGGACACACTCGTCTGTGGCCGAAACCCCGACTGACTACCACAGATGCGTGTTACCCATCATTCTATCAGACCGCAATACTTTTCTGGGAAAGGCCCAACTACCCCTCTGATCCCAGTTACCGAATTTTAACGCCCTGAGGAAGCCCCAGGCCGGATGGCCAATGTAAAGGGGCGAAACACGTGTTGACTGTAAAATGTTCACACCTTGCAATGAAACACAGCAAAATAAATTGGAATTGATTCCAGGGAACATTTGATTTCTTCTACTCGTTCCTAAGTATCCACAATTACAAATGCTGCGCTGCATGAGAAGGAGAGCACCATATATACAGAAACTAGTGCAGTAGCGTAGAGTACAGTAGTGCAGAGTATAGAGGTATAGAATGCAGCGGCATAGACTAGAGTGGTGCAGATTGATTAGAGTGGAGTAGAATGCAGTGGTGCAGAGTACAGATGTGTGAAATCATATGGCATAGAGTAGAATGGCCCACAGTTGAGTAGAATGGCGCAGAGAGTGAAATAGCACAGAGTGCAGTAGTGTAGAGTAGAGTGGAATGCAGGGATGTAGAGTGCAGAGCCATAAAGTGGTGCAAGTAGAATTGAGTGGCATAGAGTGCAGGTGTCGTGGAGTGCAGTAGACTAAAGTAGAGTGGTGTAGAGTAGAGTAGAGCAGCTTAGAGTGAAGTGGCATACAGTGCAGAGGCATAGAGTAGAGTGGTGTAGAAGAGTACAGCGGCTTAGAGTGCAGTGGCACAGAGTAGAGTGATGCAAGTAAAATTGAGTGGCATAGAGTGCAGGTGCTGTAGAGTTCAGTTGACTAGAGTAGAGTGGGACAGAGTAGAGTGGCTTAGAGTACAGTGGCATATAATACAGTAGTGCAGAGTAGAGTGTAATTGAGTGCAATGGCCTAAAGTGTAGTGGTTGAGAGTAGAGTAGTGCGCAGTAGAGTTTTGTAGAGTGCAGTCACATAGAATGCAGTGGCGTGGAGTGCAGTGGCATAGAGTGCAGTGGCATAGAGTAGAGCGGCATAAAGTGCAGTGGTGTAGAGTAGAATGATGCAGAGAAGAGCAGAGTGGCATAGAGTGCAGTGACGTAGAGAGCAGAGGTATAGAGTGGCATAGAGTGCAGTGGGTTAGAGTAGAGTGGTGCAGAGTAGAGTACAATGACATAGAGTGCAGTGCATAGATTAGAGTGGTGCAGAGGAGAGTGCAGTGGTGTAAAGTACAGTGGCAGAGAGTGCAGTGGTTGAGAATAGAGTCGTGCAGAGTAGAGTGCAGTGACGTACAGCGCAGTGGTGTAGAGTACAGTCGTGCAAAGTAGAATGCAATGGTATAACGTGCAGCAGCATAAAGTAGAGTGGTGCAGACTGGAGTGCAGTGGCGTGGAGTACAGTGGCATAGACACTAGCGCAGTGGTGTAGAGTGCAGTGGGGTAGAGAAGAAGCTACAGGATTGGAAGAAAAGGTAGCAACATAGAAAGGGGGTTGGTGGGAAGTGAAAAGAAGCTACATGGAACGGAAAATGGGAGACAGACTGAAAATACAAGCATTCATTTGGACTGCTTGAACACAAAAAAATAGTTCCAAAAATGGAATCCGTGAAAGTACTTGCTCCATGCTCCAGAGCAGGGCCAAACACGAGTGGAGGACATGACGCCCCCATGCCTCTATGCGAATGAGAGCTAACCTGAAGCTAACAAATGGTAAGCTACGGGCAGGCTGTAAGCCCTCTGTATGTGAACAAAAGACTCGCAGAGACAGCGCACGTGCTGTCTCGGCTAAACCTAAAAAAAAATGTAATGCAGTGACATCCAGTTCCCACACACTTACCTGATTTGGCATTTGAGCTATAGTTTTAAACTTTCTAGCGACACGGACAACACCCTTTCAACCATCCCCTCCATCTGGTGAGCTAGAGAAGAACGGAATGCCCGCCACGCCTGCGACTGGCTTTTTCTGACTTGCTGGCGCCCGCTTTGCTGTGGGCATAATGCAGCCCGCGCATTGTTGTGAGGGCATTTTTGCAGCTTCCTCTGATCAGGCTTTGGAAAACAGGATGAAAACAAACACGAGCCGGTCTGCGAGGCACGAGGTCCCTTGAAGACCGGTCCAGCTGGCTCTTAGCTTGCCGCCATGAAATATGCAAGGCCCTCAGGCTGGCGCAGCTACAGGGATCCGCGGATAATGGACAGCATTTGTTTTTGGTGCCAATCGGGCGCGTAGAAACACTACTCGGAGACGTACAATGCTTAATGGCCTTTGCACAGATATGGGAACGTGTTATCTTACAATTTAGTCACAGTTCGAATGACAGCGTATTTTAGGTCAGTGAAAGAATGCAAGGGGATTCATTTTTGGCTAAGTCTGAAAAGCAGACCTATTATTAGCCAATATGGACCTGCAAAGATTGATTCTATCCAAACCCGGACCTGTGAAGGATGTTATTTTGGCTAATTTCTAAATTCAGAAGGTCGCTTGACTGCTGAAGTAGAACCATAGGTATTTTTTGGGTCATGTGCCTCTCTGTTCAATTGAGAGTGTGGGTGATTTTTGGCATAGCTGGATCTGTAGGTGACTATTTTGTGGAGGTGCGCAGTTGGTCACTGCCCCAACACTTTGCTTGTGGAATTATAATTATGCCGAACGCTAGAAATCCCTTATATTAGCTTTGCAAGCTTCAGGATCATCAAAAACATGAAAAAGTCCCAAATGTAGTGCAGCAAGCAAACAACACAACACACTTAGACGCTCCTGACCCTTATGCAACTGGGGCGCTACTACAGATCCTCTGATTATGCTGCAGCTCAAAAGAAGCGATACAAAAGGGGATGATGGACGGAGAGTTTGAGAAAATCAAACACTCATCCCCAGTCAACTGATCTGGGTTTAATCCATCACCGTTCTTTAGCTCACTCCGCCACCCCAGTTCAGACATGGCCATATACAAATCAGTCTGACCCTGTGCCTTATGGGAACAGTCCAGCCCGAACTGCCAAGCCATGTCTTCCCTGGACCGGAAACAAGCATCCTGGGACCGGTTTCTAGCAGCTCAAAAGAAGGCTGCTTCTTCATTGCCCAATAGTACGCCTGGGTCAAATTCACATACTTTCCTTTCCTGAAATCATGTAAAATGCCTTTAAAAGGTATGCAAAATTACGCGTTCTTATGCAACATGCCCGTTTGGGATTTTGAGCAGTTATTTAAGTACAAAATACATCTCCGCATCTGTTTTGTTAGATAGGAAACGTTTTACACTAATTCAAAACCATAAAATCATAAATTAGGCAAACAACAGCTATTCTTGCTCTGCTCATTATCATTATTCTTGTGCTCGCACAATCGGATTCTTACCACATCAAAGTTCCAGTTTTGTGACATGGCATAATGGCATAATCTCTGTCATATTGTGTAACGAGCGTGGCATGAAATGACAGAAATAAAGTGAGAGTACCCCAGTGTCAACAACATTCCGTCTACGTCCACCCAAGAGACACAGTGGCATATTTACATGAAAATGACGCAGCTTGGTGCCACAAGCAATTTTGCTGCACCGAGCTGCGTCATTTTGAAAATGTCAGGATGCGCCATATTAACAAGAATGCAGCACATCCCTGTGCTCACCCCTGCACCAGTGCTGAAAAAGCTGCCTAGCACCAGCACAGGCACCATGGTGCGAGTGCGCCTGCGTTGTAGGGATGATTGTGTTTCTGCTGGAAGGGACACCTTACTGCACAAGAACAATCATCAGTGGTGTTTTGCTCCTTCTATGTGTGCTACAGAATGCGGCACACATAGAAAGAGCAAAAAAACGAGGAGAAATAGAAGTATTTCTCCTCGTTGCGCTACATTAATGCTTCCTTTTTAAATGCGTTAGTTTTTGGCGCTGCCTCAGAGTTACAGATCCTTGTAAATCTGGAGCAGTGTCAAAAAGCCATGGGCTTTGCTGGCAACGCCCACAGCAACACCCATTGCACGTCCCTGTGCCGCTGAAAACTGTGTTGCAGAGGGCCATATTTACAAGGCTGTGTTAAGCCATGCAAAGTGGTTTAGTGCGGCCTTGTAAATATAGGCTAGCATAAAGCATAACTGGAGCGTCAAAAAAGTGACTGGTGGTGGTAGGGGCTTGCAAATATGCCCCGTATATAGTGAAATGCACATCAGACAGTTGTCACAGAAGGCATAGAACCGCTAATTCACTAAAAGATTTAAAAAAACACTTTTTTTTAAAGCACTGCTCCTTATAACTTGAAAGGCCCATTGAGCGAATAGGTTAGTTAAGGTGTCCATCTTGGCATTCATTCACCACACCGATAAGGTCATTTAGGTTTATACCCAATGAGTAAAATCGGGCAGAAACACATCTGCGCTCATATTACATGTGACAGATGCTTACCCTCTTAACTGCGCCGAACGTTCCGCGCTAGTGCGAACGTTCTATTGAGCGGGCGGGGCCGCGACGGCCAACGGTCGTGCGCAGCACTACCGAGGTAGTGCACATGACGGTCGTTGGCCGTCGGCAGCAGCGATGAGGTTACGCTCTTTTTGCAACCAATTGATAATTGGTTGTAGTGAATAAGAATAACAAGCATAAATGTTATTTGCACATATTTTGCCATCTTTAATTCCCATAGTGCACTGGTATTAAAGCACATTTCCTCCAGGTATGAATTGGTGACAAATGCCTGTGCCAACACAGGAGTACGTGCAATTGTAGTCACCTCCTGATCATTGCTTAATTAGTGAAAGAAAGAGTGCTGGTGCTTAAAGCTCTGCTTAGAAGCCCTCAGTCGGCACAACTAGATGTTGTGCACCAAACAGTCCATGACCCTCTTACAGGTTCCTGCTTTCCCCTTTGTGATGTTTTTTTCCGTTCATCGTTTTTATATTTTCTCTTTCTTGCTCTTGGTAAATTTCAGATGCGGAAAAATAAGTGCTGGTCCCATAAAATGAGTCCCCAGGGCCTCACCTACAACCACCGGCTCAAATTAAGCACTGCTCCTGGTGTGAACTAGAGTAAAAACAGGAGTAAATACTGTTGAGACCAATTCTAACACAAGCATTTCTCAAATATTTTGACTCACATTCTGTCTTTCACAGAAATCACGATTCAGAATCCCAAGTTTTTAAGGTATTTACTGAATGTGCAGATTATACCCTGAATGGTAAACACCTGCTCGAATTCTTGGAGGGAAAATACTCACCAAGCCGAGTCTTCGCAACTATGTAGTGGAGACAACACGTGGAATTACCATGTTACCCCCATTTCTCAGGTGCAGAGCACAGAATTATATGGTAATATTATACACTGTAAATACCGTTCTCGCGAGCATTTGTATTTAATGGGTATGTAATAGTACAACAAAAGACTACGGAAGTCAGAATGATCCTCGTGCTTTTCTTCCTGGGTCACAGGGTCAGATACGGATACCACAACCAAGCTGAAAGGAGGAGATTATGTGGTGGAGTAGTGGAGTTGTGGCCTAGCAGCTATTGCTGTTGGTGTAGGAACTGGGGAGCCCTGTTCTACTCCTGGCCTCCTCTCAACATCATGCGATACACAGGAAGTCACTTAGGGCCATATGTACAATGAAGTGGCGGAGAGAGGCGTTAGCCTTCCTGGCTTAACACCTATCTCCGCCACTTCAGAAACACAAGGCTTCACCATATTTACAAGAAAGTGATGCAGCCTTGCGTTTCCCCTATGATGGCTCTAAGTTTAGCACCTTAGCACCAACACATGCACCCATGGTGCAAGGGTGTCTAAGTGCAGGGGAGGATTGTTTATGTGTAGGAAGGTGTCAGTTCCTACATATAAACAATCCTAAAAAGCTATTCTGTCACTTTCATGTGTGCTGCTTCATGCATCACACCTGAAAGTGACAAAATGTCATTTTCGTTAAAGGTTTGTTTATGTACAGGAAGGAACACCTTCATACTCATAAGCAAACCATGGCATTTTGCTTTTTTTTTATGTGTGCTGCACAAAGAAACACACATGGAAAAAGCAAAAATGAGGAGAAATAATGCTTTTCTCCTCGTTTCGCCAACTTAAAACCAGGATTTACCTGGTCTTGATTTTGGCGTTGCCTCCTATGTACGCCACCCTCGTACATAGGGGGCAGCTTCAAAATGAATGTGTGTTGCGGTGTAACACTCACTGCCCATCCCTTTCATGCTAACCATAGCATGAAAGGGGGCCTTTATGTACAAGGCAGCGTTAAGCCGCGTTCAGTGGTTTAACGCTGCCTTGTACATAAGGCGCCGCCCCTATCGCCACCACAACGTCGGTAAAAGTGGCGTTGTGGTGGCGATAGGGGCTTATACATATGCCCCTTATTTTCCCTGTACTTTATGTGTAATGTAATCAGGGGCTGTAGTGTATACATATATATCTTTGACCGGCGTCCTGAACCAGAAGATCAATGCACCGAGCGTGACGAGTTTTTGCAGAGACACATTGCGCCCTAACAGAATTGCGAATCACTGTCCTTTCCCTGATGAAGGGCCAAAGTCTGGGCCCGAAATGCATTGGACTTGACTAAAGGATTGTGAGATGTTAAAAACAATCAAGTTTTGAATATTGGATGTTGAATTTCTTCAAAAAATATTTGATGGGAATAAAAGACAATGAAACATTTTTGAACGACTAAAAAGTGTGTGAAACCTCCATTGTGTGAGAGGAATATCAGTGTGCACATAAGGATGGGACCAGTGGTCCACTGGCCCCACAATCATCATATGTTATAGATGACGTCGTAGGACACTCGACGCCACTTGTGGAGCACCTAAAACATTACAAAAAATTGAGTAACGTGAGAATTATTACAGCTGTGCATCAACCCTATTATTATTTTTTACATATATATCTTGACATTTCTCTGAGCAAATGCATGAAGTGTGGACAGCACACGTTGGAAATAGTGAGCAGGAATTATATCTCTGTTTCCTTCTTGTTCTCTCTAAAAATCATGGATTAATTTAGAGACTTTTGAATTATAGTATGAACTTTAAACAACTCGAATGCAAAAAATATAGGCGCTCTGTTCTACGCTGTGCAAGTGCAGCTCTTCATGATACTCCACTAGATTTCTTGTAAAGCGCTCTAACGGCCCTGGGCCAAGTTGGCGCTATATAAAACTGCAAAAAAAAAAGACTTTTGAGGAGGTTAGGCCGCGGGAGACCTATGCCTGCTGTATGTAGTAAGCTTGGAACGGAGGGGAGCAACTTTTATGCGGAAAGCAGCCCTAATGAGTGAGCCACATATACTTGGAAAAAACAGTATTTTAATATGCATGGAAATGCAAAAATTCGAGAACGTGTTAAAGGCGACAGATGATACCAGGAAGGACGTGTAAGGGAAGCTCAGCTTTCTCGCTTCACTGGCGGAGGAACACGTTCGTCATAGAGAGGGCGCGAGCAGGATATAAATATGTACATAACGCGGGCGGAGGGGAGGAAGGAGGTGGAGAGGAAAGTCAGAGAAAAAGGAGAACCGGGAGAGGAGTCACACTATTAGGGCCCAGGGTACAGGAAGGGAGGGAGGGTGTGAAGAGAGAGTAAGGGAGGGACGGGGGAATCAGGGCGAAGAAAGCAAAGCAGGAGACCGAGTAGAGAAGGGGAGGCTATTAGGAGGGGGGGGGGGGGGTGCGGCAGGGTGCAGTAGAGACGAAAATAGGGAAAGAGCAGCATGAGATACATTTATTTATTTTTATTAATTTATTTAAATTTATATATTAGCGCACAGCTACCCACAAGGGCTTCCCGGCGCTATACGAAACAGCAGAAGTTAGAGAGACCTATTGGCTGAAAAGCAGTGTTTTGAGAGATCTACGGCAGTGGTTCCCAAACTTTTGACTCCCGAGGACCCCCATTGAGTCACCACTGGAAGCCGGGGACCCCCAAGCAATTTGCATGATTTAAATTTCAAATATTAAAACAGTAATTCGAAAAAAACACACATGTGCACACAAAACAAATACTCAAATTACTAAGCATTTTGGGGCCAGATGTACGACCATTTCATTTAGCGCCTTGCAATTGGCAACACATTTCCAGTGGTAAATTGCGAGTCGCTAAATGAAATGTACAACAGTGTGTTTAACACTGTTTGGTACTCCCAGTGGGGTTGCAATTTGTGAGCCCATTCGGAATGCCAGCCCTCCCAGGGATGGTGGCCTGCTCGGCTCAGCAGACCACCATGTCTGGGACTGCTTTTAAATAAAGAAGTTTAAAAAAGAAATGCTGCCTGTTTTCCATGCATTAAAAAAAAAAAAAAGAAAATGACATGTTTTCGTTTCATTTTTTAAGGGCACCACTGCCTGCCCTTAAAAATAATTTTGCACGCATTTGCAAAGGGGAAGGGGTCCCCTTTGGGACTCCTTCCCATTTGCAAATTCATTACCATCAACTTGAAGTAGGTGGTAATTGCGAATATTTTGCGACCGCGGTTGCAAAACATTTGCACATGGTTTTGAGACTCGCTATTTGGAAGGGAATGCCCCTTCCAAATAGCAAGTTGCAGAACCTATTTAGCGAGTCGCAAAAAAATTGAGGCTCGCGAAATAGGCTATGTACATGGCCCAATAGGTTTTTGCATGTGCAAACGGGTTCACAAACTTGTTTGCGCATATAAAAACGGGTTGTACATCTGGCCCTTAGTATTTTAACTTGAAGGAATTTTAAAATAAAGAACAAATTTAATGTGAAGGTTGGTCCTGCATCTCCGTGGCTAACTAAATTGCTGGTTGGTGTTATTTCGCAGTACGATGCTGTTTAGCAGTATCAGGATAATGAATGACTGGGGAAAACATAAGTAACTAACTGGTACCAATCAGTTTGCAAGCATTTCTTTGATGACAGTTTATAGGTCCTTCTGCTAAATTATGATTGTCACTTATGAAGTGCACAGTAACAAAAGAATCTCTGTGACAAAAGCAGTAACCACCGACCTATGGACATAAAATACTGCTTTTCAAAATGCATGTTGCACGTTCTGTGCAGTAGGCATATTAACCCTCTGTGCTACATTAGTTAAGTCAAAGCTGCCACTGAACAAAACTCTCATCTCTCTCCAGCAGGTACGTTAATCACAGGCATTATCTTGACACTTTTATTGTTGCTCTAAAGCTGCTAATTAAACAAGTAACTTTTCTGTGCTTTTAAAACTGCTGCCTACGGACCCCCTGGGAATGTGTCACGGACCCCTGGGGTGTCCGCGGACCTCAGTTTGGGAAACACTGATCTACGGTATAGAAGAAGGTTTGATTGCAAGCGGAGAGGCAGTGTAGGGCCATTCCATAAGGTGGGGCCCAGGTAGGCAAATGAGAGTCCTCCCATTCGAGCAAGTCTAACTTTAGGAACTTGGAATTTCTCTTGGGTGGAAGAGGGTGCGGGAAGGGACATAGGGACTTGCTAGATGTTGTAAGTAACGTCGAGACTTTGCATGCTTAATACGAAACATATAGGTCAGAGCCTTGAACTTGACCCGTTTCTCCATTGGAAGCCAGTGGAGGTCTACCAGCAGCGTGGACGTCGGGGCAGTTTTTGGTGCGCGGCAGAGCAGTCTAGCAGCCGAGTTTTGTACTCGTTGCAATTTGCGTGTTACCTCTTTGTTGGCTCAAGTAAAGAATATTCCCGTAATCCAGCCTGGGTATTACAAGGGCTTGGATTACGGTATGCTGGGCGTCAAGTGGGAGCCTCTACACAATCTTCCTCAACCATTTTAAAATGGTGAAGCAAGTGGCAGCAACCTTGGTGGCTTGTTGCAGCATAGAGAGAGTGTCATCGATAGTGAAGCCAAGGTTGCAAACTTGGGTAGAGGGTTGAGGAAACGTGCCCATTTCTGGCAGCCAATGTTGAGGGCCCCAGAGACCTCGATCTTTGCCCAGGATCAGGACCTCAGTTTTGTCGCCATTGAGTTTTAAAAAATTGGCGTTCATCCAGGCCACAACTTTGCTAAGGCCTGATCTGTGTGCAGACTGCTCAGAGGTTTTTTCGGCTGAGAGAGAGAAGATGATCTGGGTATCGTCAGCATATGAAAAATGCGACAGCCCAGATTCTTCAACCAGAACTGCCAGGGGTCTGACGTAAATGTTGAGCAACAGGGGGCTTAGAATAGAACCTTTGGGACCCCATAAGGTGAAGAGTGAGGCTTGGATTTGGAGGTGGATGAAAAGACCTGAAAAGTGCGGTCAGAAAGAAAAGAACTAAGTCAGTTCAGAGCCACCCCCAGTGACACCAGAGGATTGAAGGGCCATTAAGAGTACGGTATGAGAGACCGTATCAAAGGCCACGCTCAGGTCAAGCAATACCAAGACCATGGTTTCACCCGCATCAATGCTGTGTCGAAGCATTTCTGTAACCCCTAGGAGGGTGGACTCAGTGGAGTGCCAGTCCCAAAGCCGGACTGGGAAGGATGCAGCAGCCCATTGGTTTCAATCAACTTCGATAGATGCCCGATAATATGTCTCTCGATCTTTGAGAGGGCGGGCAGAAGTGAAATTGGACAGAAATTAGACGGGGTGCAGGGTCAGAGTCCGTTTTTTAAAATAATGGAACAACCATTGCATGTTTCCAGTCAGGGGGAACAGTGAAAGTCGTAAGGGATGTGTTGAGAAGTTGAAGGATGTGATTGAGTGCGGGTGGTTTAATTTCCTGTAAAACTGCAATGGGCAATAAGTCACAAGAGGATCCTGATTTAATTTGACTGAGGTGTTGGGTGAATGTTACAATATCCAAGAGTGGCCAGGTGTCAAGAGTAATCATGTGTGATTGAGCAGTGCAGGTTTCGGGCACTAAGGCAAGGTAATCCACGGTAGCATTAGGTAGGGGAGAAGAAGAGGGGATGGTGCTAGCCAAATTGGAGTAAATAGTTTCCACTTTATTAAGGAAAAATTGGGCAAGATTCTCACATTGAGTCGTATTTAGACTGGGATGGGGTTGTGTTGTAGCAGAGCCAGATAGATCTTTGACAATGTTAAATAAAGTTTTAGGGCACTTTTTGGCCTGGATGATGGATGTGGAGACATAAGTGGAGAGAGAAAGAAGAGAAAAGAGGCCATAAAGGACAAAGAGGGAATTGTGAAGTGCTTCGAGGCCAGATTTACTAAAATGCCATGCAACTCAACGCAGCAACTACAGTTACGCTAAATGCCCGAAAAAAGCATGCAAAATCACGCACTATAATGCAAAAGGCCGGTCTGGACTTTTTAGCTATTCTTTAGCTCAAAATGCATCCTTGCGCCTGTTTTGGAAGTGAGGACATGTTTTGCACTTAAAAAATAACACCAGTTCATAAATAAGGTGAACAACTGCTTTTCCTGCTCTGTTTATTTGGATTATTTCCGTGCTCCTGTGATAGGATTTTTTCAACAAAATCTCTCAGTTTTGCGATTTGGCATATTGGCGTAATATAAGGAAATTTGCAGAACAAGCATGAGATGAAATTACATGACATTATGCCGGCGTCAATTACATTTTGCCCACGTCTCCACAAGTGATCTGACAAGGGACTGCTCATCAATTTCCAACAAAGCACAACACCTCTTACCTACAAAACCAAGAAGAGGAAAAAAACGTTTGTAAAGCATTGAACTGCAGCAACGTTCATCCTGAAACTTGCAAAAGTAATATTGGGAATTGCTAGTGTTGCAACTTGCGTTGTTTGAAAGGGATAAAGCAGAACAGCGCAAACCTTATAAGATGTGGCGCTAGCAATGTCACAGGATTGCAGCGGCTGCAAATAAATAAAGACAACACCAGGCAATGTACTTTGGCAGTCTTCTTACCAACCACGCCCCTTTCCACATGCTTATTTATGGTCGGATGCAAGCGGTAGACTAAACCAACACACTTACGCCCTCGGGATAACAATCTCACTCCCCCCTTTCCGTGGACATCCCCCATGGTGTTGCCTGACATGTCACAACACTACATTCCTCCTTTACCATAGGTTTGGAAATTGTAACAAGACAATGAAAGCAATGTAACAAACTACATTAGACACAAGGTGCCCAGCTGTGCTGATAAGGATTTTCACTGGGCACAGATTCTGAATGCATGGCAGTTCAGTCAGTTAGAAACTCGGCGTAACGTTGGTATGGCTCCAGATTGGGCTTCAGAAGGCACCATCCATGACCATTCCTGGTGGAGCTTGCAAGGGATGACCTTTCTGTGCCAGAGTTGCTGGCTACATCCTGGCTTCTACCACTAGACACAGGAATAGGACACGGTGGAGCGGTGTTGAGCCGAGGTGAGGGTGGACTTGGCAGACTGGCAGGGTCCCTAGGGGATCGATCAAACTACTCTTCTTCAACAGTCATGCTGTCCCCAGACCCCTTGTCTTGGGGGTCACCCCTGACCAGTAGTCGGAGGGGCTTTCATGAACTGAGATATCTTGTGGGACCCTCTTACTGCAGTCACCTTAGTGCCTTTGATCTCGGTGACAGTCCAGGGGTCAATCTCAAAAGGCAAATGAAATTTGCCCTCAGCGTGACGATCTCTCAACATGACTTTATCTCCGTGCCTCAGGTTGATGCGGTTGGCATGCAGTATCCTCGAGGGGTAGTCATTGTTGTTGGCTCAATGGCACGATTCAGGGGTGCAGTTGATCTAACCATGCGGGATGATGGGGGATGGTGTCTGTCAGTGTTTGTCCAAAACACAACTTGCTTGGGGCTATGCCAGTTGTCAAATGAGGTGTTATCCGGTACTCTCACAGAAAGTTGTAGATGGCACATTCAACAATGCTGTTCTCTACCACGGCTATGCGGATAACTTTGGTCAAGGTCCTGACCAGGCGCTCTACCTCACCATTGGCTTCGGGCCAGTGGGGTGTGACGTGGCAGTGCTTGGTGGCTCTGGAGCCGAGGTACTGGGTCCATTCTTGGCCATTGACAGGGGGGCCATTATCGGTGGGGAGCTCTCCGAATGGGTCATGAGTGGCCATCAGGTTCTACATTTTCAGAATAACCTCCGATGCCACTGTGGTTGAGACAATCTCCACCTCGGGCTAACAGTAGTAGCTGTCCACAACAAGGATCGTATGAGATCCATCAGAAAGACTCCTGGAGTCTGAGCTAACCCACTGCCAAGGAGTGGTTGGACCTTCCTCTGTAATAATGGGTGCTGTGGGGTCAGGTTGGCCGGTGGTCCGGCAGGCGGAACAACCTTGTACAACTTCCTCCACTCTCTGGTCCAGGCCTGGGAACCAGACCGTGCTCTGCAATCTGTTTTTGAACTTGACAACACCTTATATGCGCTCCATGGGCTAGGAGAATGGTCTGGTGATGCAAACTGTCGGGGAGTGCTAGCAGTGGGCCTCTCATTAAGCAACCTTTGTTGGTCATGGACAATTCCTGGCGGACATCTTTCAGGGGTAGTAGAGTTTATTTTGATTTCTCAGTGCGGTATGGAGCGGGACAGCAGAGAGGATGGTAGTCCCCTGACAGGGTTGCTTGGATCTCAATTTGTAGGAACTAAGCCTGCTTAGTGGCTTCTACTACATCAGTCACGGAGATGAGGATTGGCCTATACTGTTCTACCACTAAGCAAATGTATTCCTTGGTCTCTTGGGCATCAGTCAATTCTGAGGGGGTAGCTGGACGAACATGGCGAGATAGAAAGTCCCCCGGATTGCGACTGTCAGGTCAGTATTCCATAGCAAAGCTGAACTCCTGCAGCTGCAGGATCCATTTCTCAATCCTTGGCGGGTGAGGTGGGGGGGGGGGCTTTGATGAGGACCCCCAAAATAATGGTACTAAAGGTTTGTGGTCCGTAACCACCATGGATGGATGCCCATACAGCTAGAGTACTTGCATGCACAATGGATTGATATGGATTGTCATTATGTGGTATAAGTTTAGTGGACTTACGTTTAGTGATACGGTGTTTTGAAGAGTAGTATGTACTGTGTTAAAATATGTGGTGTGGTGCTGAATTATGTGGCAGGATGTGGAATTGTGTGCTGTGTATTGGTGGATGTATGTGGTATGTAGTGAATTGATGTGTTGTGGAGTGGAATTTTCTGTGGTGGAATAGAATTGTGTGAAGTTGAATTGTGGTGTGTGGAATTGTGTGGCACTGAGTAAAAATATGTAGAGTGGAATTATGGGCCATAGTGTGGAGTGTATTTAAGTGGAGTGTTATGTGGCATGGAGTAGACTTATGTTGAGTTTAAGTATGTGGTATGGAATGGAGTGTAAATATGTTGTGTGTATAGAATTATGGGGTTTTTAATTGCTTGGCGTGACATTTTGTGGAATTGTGTTGCATGGTGTGAAATTATGTGGAGTGTACATATGGCTCAAGTTGGTTCATGAGCTACCTAGGCAAGACCTAAAAAATGGGAGCAAGGCAACGCTTGTCCTGTTCTCCTTCAGTCTTTATGTGGCGTATAATGATGTGGTATGGAGTGGAGTGCATTATGTTGTGTGGTATGCAATTGTGGGGTGTTGAATTGTGTGGCTTGGCATTGTGTGGAATTGTGTTAAAATATGTGGAGTGGAAATATGCTCACGTTGCGGAGCTGAATTCTGTTGAGTGTAAATATGTGTTGTGGGGGTGTGTGGATACATGTGGAGTGTAAATATGTGGCATGAAGTGTAATTATGTAGTATGGAGTATAAATATGTGTAGTGGAATTATTTGGAGTTGAATTGTTTTGCGTGGAGTGTAATGGAATTATGTTGCACGGAGTGGTAGTATGAGAAGTAGAATTGTATGGCATGGAATGGAAATTTGTGGAGTTGAATTGTCATCATGTGACATTCAGTGGAATGATGAAGTGTTGAATTGTGTGGTGCAGAATTATGAGAAGTTGAACTAGTTTGTGTAGTGAAATTATGTGGTGTGCAATTGTGTGTTGTGGAATGCATGATATTTAATTGTGTGGCTTTGTGTTTAATTATGTGTAGTTGAATGTTTTTTGTCTTTAAAGTAACGGTGTTGACGTGGATGAATTCAGGACTTTGAATCTGAGCCACATGGACTCCTGCTTGAGCTGCGATTTCAAAAGATTACATGCATTCTCCTGGAGATCAAGTTACAGATCTCTCTAGCACTGGCAACGCATGCCCAGCCCCACACACCATTTTCCGTTGTAGCAGCTTCAGCTTGGCTTTGTTTGTGAAAGAGGGAACACAGGAAAAAGTTGTGTGTAAGATTTAGGAAGAAGTGATTCTTTGAGGGAGTCACTTACTTGTTTTGCCAACTCATTCCGAATTGAATATGGCTCAGCTGTAACTGGCTCAGTACTCATGGCATTTCAGTATAAAGAAGAAACAGACTTGGCCTGTTTTGTTTGTAGCATGGATCTCTTTGGCAGGGAGTGAGATGGGGCTGTGTGGTAAATCCACACTCGCTGCAAGACTTTGCCTCTGGTCTCAAACATGAAAGAGTTTGTGCTCTGTGGTATGTAAGAATGAAAGGTCTGAAATATGTAAATTGCACCTCCAAGATGAGAAAGCAGCCGCTAGAGTCCCTTGGCTTCTATGATTGTGAGAGGTATTTATTGACACATACCTAAAAAGAAGCTGTTCTAAAAAATGTGTGCCTCACAGGCTCGTCAGAAGAAACAACAAGAAACATAAAAAATACAAGTGGGTAGAGGAGCTGCGGTGCAGGTGAGGCAGCTGGGATGGGGGGGGGAGGGGGGGAGATGCAGCTAGGAGGGTAAAGAACAGAAACCCTCCCCTGAGCTGGGAAGAGCTGTGGAGATCACAGCCGACATGTTAACAGATGAAAGGCGGTGGGCGCCCTGTTGATCAAAATGAAAATAGTGCCACAAACAAACATAAACAAGCATTTACAATGCAACGGTTTCGCCTTTGCAAAAGTTAGAGCTATTGGCATTGTAAATGACAAAATATTTATTTATGTGTTGGTTTTGAAAACAGATAAATAAATGCATTGTCATTTACATTTCCAATAGCTTAATCTCTCGCAAATGTGAGACCTATTGTACCCTACTGGACGAGCTCAGCAGACAGCAATTACTACCACACACACACACACACACACACACACACGCACACACACGCACACACACACACACACACACACAGCCACCGACCCAGGTGAGGAGCCGAATAAAACAGATAGTGAGAAAATACAATAGTGCAACATGCAGCGCACACAAGCCCAGTGGATCCTTTTTCTGCCGCCCTCAGCTCCCAGGCAGACCTGGACAACTTCACAGAAGGCAGATGGAGACAAATGAATGGCCGCCCTGCGCCAGACGTGGGCAGTGCCCAGGTTCGCGCTGGAATGCAGCGAATGACACAGGGGGGTGTTACTTCACAGTATTCAAGTAGACGGCCGCCAAGTGCCCGTTGCCTCTTCCCTGGGGGCCGACAGGAGTTTGGAGATGGGCTTCAGTCGGCTGAGCCCTGGCATTTTCATTTAACTTTTGATCACAGACAGTGAAGAATGTGACATATGTATCAACAGACTTATCACAAGACCAAATAACGTTTCTGTAGCACCACAGGTTGTAAATAGGCACTTTTCTTCTTAGTTGCAGTTCAAAAATAGTTCGTTTACTTTACTTCAGTAAATAGTTCTTTGCGTGTTATTTCCTACACAGTTCCCTCAGTTCCAGTTACTTTAAAAAGACAGGATAATGCCCCAGTTCTTTGTTGGCAAGGTTGGAAGTCCACTAAAAATACTTCTGGGGCGGTTTCTAGGACTTCAGGCCAGTCTTAGGCCTTCTGGGTGCTTCATAGCGCTTCTGTGCGCTCTAAACGGGAGAAATCGCGGCACCCTACCAAATCTCACGCATCTCGCGTGAGTCGCGTACCTACGGCCCTACCAACTCTCACCCATCACGCGTGAGTACGGGTACGCGACGTACTGAAGGAACGAAGCGTACTGTTCAGAGGGGTACGCAGCGTATCTTGCAAGGCGCACAGTCCTCCCAATGTGAAGCGTACAGTTCAGGTGAGTACGCAGCGGACCTTACAATTAATCTGCAGGTGGGAGGAAACAGAACGCCCAGTACGTGGAGTACAATTCTAAAAGCGCTCAGTTGATTTAACGCTTTATGGGCAATGCGAGGCGTACTCTGGTCACCAGCACTACGGAGCGCCCTCGGCTACTCAAGCAACGCGCAGCTCGATCACTCATCTGAGTTTGAGCCACTCTATTACCACAGCCTCGAGGCAAGGAATGCACATCCATCATCCTAACTCAGAAACTCGGGATAATTATAAACATGGAGAGTTTTGCTAACCCACCCAGGTGATGAGCCGATTAAACAAGCACTCACCCGAGGCGGCGGTCGAAGAGCTGGGGGGCGTGTTTTTCGTGCTCTCCCCTTCCCATTGGCTGGAAGGTAAAATTCCAGCCAATGGGAAGAGGAGAGGGCGGAACTTAAAAAAAGAGTCAGAAACGCCCACGATTCGCGTTCTGACCGGGAAAGAGTGATGGACAACCGTGTCTTCCAATGGCTAGCCTCCATTTATGGAGCTAGCCAATGGAAGAAGGGGCGGTTCCAAGTCCCTACTATTGAGATAACATTAGATTTCGTCCTGGCGTTGCAACTGCTACGCAGTTGCAACATCAGGACGAAACCTAAAAGTATTGTTGCAGGGTTTCTGTACTCACACAGAACTGTGCACAGAGGAGTGGAACCTCGGCAAATTAGGATGTCCCAAAACTTACCTTAGCAACCAACTCACCCCTTACCGAGCTAGCTACAGTGTCTCATTGGACATATCAAACACCCAATGTTTAGACAAACCAGAACATGAACTTACAGTACCTCAGGGTACGTGGGACTCATGAACACTCTTTCGTTATATTATCATTACAAACCAGAACATGGAGTAAAGAAGACACATGTGCATTTGAAATGTTTATTTACTAATGCCGTCTTCTCAGGCGCAGTATCTTTGATAATACAAGTATACTTATTATCAGTAGCAAAATTATCAGCATAGTTACTAAGACATAAAAAGCGAATGGTGACAGCATGTTAACATGCTGTAATGAATAAGAGTTAACAACACTTATATCTCACCCTCCCTAACACATATATTATATTATTATCTAAGAAGGTCTCTTTGGGTTGTTTTAGGGCGGGCCCATACCTTAGTGTCCTAGCATGAAGGAATCACATCAGCATACACCAGCTCTCTCTGCATGTGCACCGCATCAAGTGTGTTAACAATTCTCGTGCAAAGCAATATCAATCCCGCCTTAAGCTCAAGTTGGCAAAGGCTGCACTTGTGTTATGACTATGAAGGCGTGGAGATCAGACCTCATAACAATTCCATATCGTGTTGCTCCTGAAACTTCAGCACTCTCCGTGCAGACATGTTTTATTAAACAAAGCAGATATCAGAGCAATAACATATTATTCTCACATTCACCACGGCAAACCACTAGGTTGAAAGCTAAGTCAACAATTAAGGGTCGTGTGCAGAAGTTGCAAGAAAGGAAAAATGGCGTTTAAATCTGAAATGTACCTATGCTAACTTAACACGAAATATGGATATATAGGAACTATACAACACCCCCCCATGATCCGAGAACGGACTAAATAAGGTAACAGAAGTGCCATCACATGAGAGCAGAATCCATTTAAAAACGAGCATGAATAAAAATTCAATTAAAAAAAAACTAATGCTAAAAAATAGCCCACAAATATAATGTGGCTCAAGCCAATAGGCAAGCAAAAATAAAAATGTCTTGACCAAAAGTCAATAAAATCAAGGAAATGCTATCAATCAGCATGCCAATCTGAGGCAGTGTCTATGATAAGACCGTATATGAAAAGTAAGCTGCAACAGCCTCAAGGAGGAAGTCACTGTCCTCATCCGAAAACAGTTCAGCCATCCAGTTTAAAAGATGAAAGGAACATACGTGATCTTCCAGCACCGGATCCTCTATAACCATCAGAGGACAGCTCGGTGGGTTTTCAAGAAAACTTTGTTCCAAGAAATTTCGCGCTGCCGACAACACATCCCAGGGACCCATTAGTCCATGTGCCACCGCCAAGGCCATAATCCTTTCGTCAGAACAAACCAACTCGTGAGCAATGATAGGACTCATCAGTTGATCAAAATCGACGTCAGAAGATGCTGGTCCGCAGAGACACAAATCAATGGCCCAAAGGAAATCACAGGTCAGGCAGCGAAATACAGGCTGGACACAGGTGAAATAGGAGAACCGAAAAGATAATCCAAACGCCGTGCTTAGAGTCGCCAACGGCAGTGTGCCATAATAATCAAGCATGCGGTTGCGAAACCGCGTCAGTAGTAGCTGTGCGTGGTCTTGCACAGGAAGGGCATCCATATTTAAAAAGGCAGAAAACCACCAATGCGCCTGCCGCTAAAGCAAGTAAAAACGGGAACCCTCCAAATAAGGAAGAAAAAATAGAATGGAAGAAAGCAGGGATGACTCCAAAAATCTTCTCAAAGGAAGTCACGAGACCACCGCTAACAACTTTAAAAAAATGTGCTAGGCCCGTTGTGGAGGATGCGTTAAAGATAGAACGGACCATGGCTCCGAAATGCAAGGGCAAATCAGTGTTTAAAAGAGCCTGAACCTCCGTGCGGGTGTTAGCAATGTGAAGCACGAAAGTTTCACGGGCCGAGCTCAAGGCCACCTCTTTCTGGGACAATAGAGCTCTTATTCTAGCCATGCCGCTGAATTCTGCTCCCAAGGTCGGTATCTGTGGCCAAATGGAAGACTCCCTATGTTCACGTGTGGGAGGATAAAGAACATTTCTGCAGCAAATAACTCGCTCACTAACTGTTACTATGAAAGCTATACCTTTAATTAAACCACAACAGTTTTCATTATTGAGCATTAAATAACTACCATTCTCTAACAACTTAAACGTGGGGATGATAGCAGGAACTGGCGTGCCCTGTAAAACGCAAGCCATATTCGGGCGGTCCTTATTACATGAACCGTGTAACTGTATGTGTCTGCACATTAAAGAATGATCTGGCGTCTCAGTGCACTCATCCCCTGTTAGATAAACCTCTTGGTCATCCTTGAAACATCTGTATGTGTATGGGAGTGACCAGACCTCATGAAGAAAACCGCTACCTAAGGGTTCAAAACGACCTATTGGCACATATTTCATACAATTTGAAAACTTATATAAAGCAAAAGGCAGTGTTATTAAACCGTGGATAAGCCACGTAGCAGCGGTGGATTCTGCCACAGAAAAAGGTAAAGATTCCAACCTTTCAATATGTAGCATGGAAAAGGAAGCATCACGCATTGAAAGCAAGCGTTGTTTGTCTGTCAAATTAAACGGTGCAAATAAAGAAGAAACGTTCATGTATCCCCAGGGAACTTTACCCATTTTCAGAGTCTGAAGTGTCCACGCAAACTGCATGATTGAACGTAATTGATTTTGACCATGGTATAATACAGATACTTCATCATGTACAATATCAACAACAGACGACACAATATTATCCAATGTGTAAATTCTTGAGGAAAGCACGTTAATGCTATTGTCAACAACTGCAAGAACTTTCTCAAGATTTGCCTGATCAATAGCCCTAAGGCGTGAAGCAGCCTCAATTTGTGAGAGTTTCCAAATTTCATTGTAAACACCATATAACCAGCGTTTCGACCTGCCACTAGCTGGGCCCTTAATGAAATCATTCAAATCCACGTCTGCATTCAGTTTGGAAAGGTGATACTTAACCGCAGGTAAAGTTGAATGTTTCAGCCAAGCTTGACACAACTTGCCAACAGAGTAAGAGGTGACAGTATGACTCAAATCAAAACGGGGATCAGATCTAACAGTCTTAAAACCGTCAGTTATATTTAAAAATCTTTTTTGGCAAGCATCAGCACTACGGTGCCAAAGCAGCCAACCCTTGGGATTCATACTGGAAATGTTAAAGGAGGAATTCAGAAGCAGAGCCTGTATTTCTCTAATGGACAATTTAGTAAAATTACTCCAATTCTCATATTCCTCCAACTCCGGGAAAGACGGGGTGTTTAACCTTTTAGATGTAGCCAATCCAAAGCACGTGGTCTGGGAAATGGTTTCATTCAAAAACCACATATGATTTGGGATGAGACATGCACGGTGCAAAGCCTCAGTGCCTTGTACCTGCCAGGCCCTTGAGCCCCAAACTGATTTAAGGTCTATGGTATCCTTCCATAACTCATACCCTCCAGCAACTAATTTATCCAGGAAGGCCTTTGAATACAACAATTTTGTATTTGTAAGTCGAACCTTGGACAGTGGCTGTTTGTTAAATTTAAAATAAAATGACTCGGGATTGGACTGATTAAAGTCAGTGAAATAAGTATACTTTTTAAGAAACGTTTCTGAACTTCCTTGTTTTGGTGCTGGGCAATGTTCCCACTGAGTAAAATTAACCGCATCCCTACGGGAAGATGTCTTGTGTAAGAAGTGATTGCCATAATGTTGGTAACAGAACAATTCACCATAATTAGCAGATTCTAAATATAAATCCTCAGCATCAAAAGCAGCATAATATTTCAAATCAGAAAACAAACTTTCCACAGCATTAACATCCCAATCATCAGAACGAATGTTTTGTTTCACCACATCCCCCATATTAACTCTTAGTACATTAGGAACATTAACGACTTCCGTTGGGCCATGAATCTGAAAACGAACTGCATCCCACGCGATTCCATCCAGAACAGGCCACGCTGTGATGTTAACCAAAGTCAAGTCTCTTTTTAATCTGTGTGTAGAATGTGAAGAGGAAAGTGGGGCCAAAGTTCCATTCAAATGAGTAATGCAAGTTCTCTCCTCGACATAGTGTCCATTCATAATCCGAAAAAAATAAAACACAAAACCAATTGACATAAAAAGGTAAACTGAAAAAAGGACCAGCCAAATGTATATCCAAGGAGGTATCAAAAAATGTTTTTTAAACAGGCTAGCATATAATGCAATTTTAGAGGGTTTTTTCGAGGCAAGGGAAGCAGAGTCAAATGAAAATCTGGATTCCGTGGCTACACGAGCTTGCAGGTCAGGCATGGACAAATCAGTGGGGTATGTATAGTCTGTCTCATCAAGGTTAGTTCCTGGTAAATTATTCAATAATGGATTGGAAACAGCAGGTAATTCGATGGCCACCTCAGGTTCATTATTAGAAGCAGTGGGCATAATTGAATTTCTCACAATGGAAGGACAGGAAACAGCCGGTGTCATGCTAAGAAGAATCGGCCACTCTGTGTATCTTGACATTGTCAATAGAAATAAACCTGTTTTCCTTACGACCTGGAAGTGGTGGTAGAATGACTGTTCTTGTGCCCTTCACTCCAAGCACTGGGACTGGAGCTCGATAGGAGGGACCAAACTCTTTCTTGTTGTCGATCTTCTCTCGAACCAGTTCTCCAACTTGGGGTAGCCAGCCAACTACCGGGATCTGCAACGCATCATCCGATGTGGAGGGCAAATGTTCCTTAGCAAGAGTGTCTCTCGTCTTTTGTAGATTCTGTAAAATATTACAATGTTCATCTGCGTCAAAGGAAGTGGCGCGAACCACCGAGTCTAGACCGTCAAGGTCAGGGACGAACATCTTGATGCCAAAGAGCATTTCGTATGGGGTCCGCCCACCCAGAGACCTTCTAGGGAGATTATTAAGAGCACGCTGCACGCCATAGAGGTGGGCCAGCCAGTTTCTGCCAGTGCCTATAACTCGGGCTGTCAAAGATTGCTTTAAATCACGGTTCATTCGTTCAACTACACTATTACCCTCGGGTCTGTAGGGTGACGAAAACTTGACTTGGACCCCCATCGAAGTCATGGCATCCTTATACGCCTTAGAGGCGAAAGCCGGACCCTGATCCGAATGGAAGGTACCACAGGCAAAAATCCCTATAAAGATACGCAAATCTCTGATGACAGTCCGGGAATCAGCGCTGCGATGTGGCCATAACCACACAAAGCGTGTGCATGAGTCAACTGCTACTAAGATGTATTTATACGCAGTATCAGATGAAAAAGGACCGCAGTGATCTAAATAAACACAGCCTAGTGGTTTATCAGAAATGTACAACTGAGTCTGAGGCGGACGCGTAGCAGTTGAAGGTTTAATCTGCTGGCATATGTCACAAAGAAGGACATAATCACGCGTCTGTTTGTACAGTCCCCGCCACCAGAAACGTTGTTGTAGTTGCGTTACAGTGGCTGAGACGCCCGCATGCGCAGACGCCACACCTTCATGAGCCGCTGTAATCAAGTCTGTTCTGCGATCCGAGTTGGGAATCAGCCGTTCCCCAACATCAGGAATTGTCACAAAAGGAACCTTTTCGGGACTTAAGTGGTATTTATACTTCGAAGGGAATCCCGAAGGATGTTTACTTCCCTTCTCAGAGGCAGCAACCGCTGCCAAGATGTCGCTATCAATCTTGGTTTTAGACCTAGTAACCGCTGCAACTAAGTATGTAGATACTGCTGATTTCGCCGCTTCATCAGCAAGCGAGTTGCCAAGAGCGTGTACTCCCACGCGCTGATGACCGAGAGTATGAATCACATAAACGAGTGGCAACATAGCCTTAAGCTCTGCCACTCGAACCCAGATCATTTTATGTTTTATTGTGCTACCCTTGGAATCACGAAAGTCATTTTGAATCCAAAAGAACAAGTTTTCATTGTAAGACTGGACACAGTAGTAAGAATCACTTACAATTAGAGTAGTAACACTTGGATCTGCGTACTCCAAAGCTAGTAATAGAGCACGAAGCTCTGCTAATTGTGCAGTGCAATCGCCC
This sequence comes from Lissotriton helveticus, assembly GCF_964261635.1. Classification (NCBI taxonomy): domain Eukaryota; kingdom Metazoa; phylum Chordata; class Amphibia; order Caudata; family Salamandridae; genus Lissotriton; species Lissotriton helveticus. The sequence continues at coordinate 576,421,035 of NC_136072.1, forward strand.
AGGGGCAACGTGTGTACCTCCCTGGAAATGAACTCGTCATTCAACATAGCACCGACCACAATGGCGCATGCGGAAACGTAGGCATGTTTAGAGCCATGCGCAACCTGCGCCGACCCATCAGTGTAAATGATGCAATGGAAGTCCTCCAAAGGTCGCATCGACAGAGGAGCAGGATGAACTAATTCATACTGCAAGTACTCCTGTGACCGTAAGGAGGCGTCAAAAATAAACATGACATCTGCGGATGACAATGACGCAGCCCACTGAATCCACCGAGGGTGCAAAGCCTTTGAATTTGGTACACTGGCTTTCGTGACTGCCTCCAAATGAGGACAGGGTGTTACCACTAGCATGCGTTTCCCCTGTGACAGAGCACGTTCTTTTAGAATTGCCATCTGTACAGCAGTTAAAACCTTTTCTATGGTGGGAAACCGCATCTCAGCCGAGGTGTACAAGTGTGACTTGTAAGCAATAGGTACTGTGTCACCTTCATTAAAAGTGAGGTAGGTGAAACCCACCGTCCCAGGAATTATTCTTATTACCAGGTTGGTGTGGTTATCACGAGTCAGTAAATATTTAGAAGCGAGCAGATCAGCCTGCAACGATTGCAAAATGGCTGAATGCTCAGGCAGCCAGCATGATTTTGAGAAAGTTGGTTGTATCAAAGCATACAGAGGCTTGACACGTTGGGCATATTCCGGAATGTAAGTTCTGCCGAAATTCAAAAAGCCCAGTAAGGATTGTAATTTCTTCAGTGTTGTTGGTGCGCGCAATTGTGCGCACTTCTCCAAGAAGTGAGGAGCCAAACCTCTACCTTCATTGTTGAGCTCATAGCCCAAAAACAACACTGTATGTTCAGCAATGTGCGATTTTGCAAAGTTGAATTTGTAACCCATGTCTGCGAAGTTGCAAACAAGAGAATTCACACGACACAGATGCTCCCAAATATCGTCGTCTGTGAGATATATATCATCCACATACGAAAAAGCATCAGGGTCGAGTGCCTCCAGAATAGAGACAATTCGAGCGGTAAATACACCAGGACTATTCTTGTAGCCCATTGGAAGACGCCGGAATTGCTTTTGGACTCCAGCGCTTGTAAAACTGGTCCATTGGGAGCTAAAGCTGTCCAATCTGTGGGCATAAAAACCATTGGATATGTCAAGCGTTGTCTTGAAACGCTTACGCACGAGACTATCCACTAGGGCAGAGCCGTGGGTATTCTGTACTGCACAGTTACGGCAATGCGAGTTCAAATGCCGGTAATCCAAAACCAAACGATATGATCCGTCAGGTTTATTCACAGTAAAAAGGGGATTATTCATCGGTGACACACACGTTTCAATAACTCCCTGATATTCCAATTGTTCAAGGATTACTGCGACGGAAGATTTTGCTTCACGTCGAATCGGATATTGAGGTTGAGGCTGCGGCTGAGACCGCAACGGAATTTCGTGGCAAGGCGACAATTTATCCCAACCACATTGGTTACGGTACAGAGCCGGCGCGAGAGCCCGAGCCCACTCTTCTGCAAAATGCTGCGCATGCTCCTTCGAGACAGTGTTCGCGAAACTGGGTAGGATTACCTCCTCCCCTCGCGGCGCCGCGAGCACAAAAGGTGGGGGCCAGTCAGCCTCCGAAAGTAAAATATCATATGTGGAAGACAGATTCTCCCAAAATACACCTTTAACGGTACGCTGTATGTCACCTTCAATTAACAGGACGATTTCATATAGTCTTTCAGGGGGAGCAAGTCTTGTATCCGCTGTTTCTATCACAACGTAGACATCAGTCGCTGTCACCCTCAGTAGTGGACGCAGCGCCTCTCTGACTATTGTTATCTCCGCCGCGCTGTCCAGCAAGGTCAGAGCCCACGTCAGATTCCGAAGCCGCGTTCTCACTATCTGTGGCATATCGATGCGCTGTTAAGGCTGCGACTTTCTTTTTCGCAAACTGCGGACGCCTAGGCGTAGAATCCTCCTGCTTCACTGCGCCGTCCGTCTGGCGGGACTGACCACGTCCTTGTTGGCCACCACGTCCACGTCCACCCCCTCCTCCTCCACCGGTTTTCTGGGCCGATGCGTCCTGAAAGGAACGAGGAGAGCGTTGATCAGAAACCTGAAAACGATCAGGTGATTTAATCATCGCGCGGTCGCGCAAATCATAAACTTTGTCGGATGGTGCAGGAGCTTCTATTGCAGGAAAAGAACCCTGAGTCTGCATTGTCTGCTTCCCCTGTGTCTGTTTTTTAGGCCAATTTTGTTTCTTGGACTTTGGCTGGGCATCTGTCACTGCAGACTGCCCCTGTGGTTGTTTTTTCTCCTTCACTGGAAAATATTTCAGACCTCTACTGGTGCGGCCAATCGTTTTATAAGCGGCCACCACAATCTTTGCTAACTGGCGGGGTTTGTCGGCATCGGGCAGAGCAGCCAAAGCATTCGACACCTGAAAGTTAACTGCATCTCCTTTAACATTGGAGAGAATGAGATCACTTACAATCTCAAAAGAACCACACAGGCGCATACCCAATTCAACCGCTGCCTCTGGACCGTGATCATTCTGAACACGTCGAACGATTTCAGGCAGGGCAGTCATAGACGGGGTGCCGAAGCACCTTGTATAAACTGCCGCAAATGTTTTTCCCCAGCTGTCACAGTCAGCAAGTTCAGGAGTAATATCCTTCGGGAGAGTAATCGTCAACATTCTATGTTTATCAGCAGGAGTGGAATTCGGAAAAACCGCTTCCAGTTGATCAAACTTCTCTGCTAGCCAGAATGGGAAGTCATCGTTGTCAACAGGACGCGCACCAAAAACCGAATTTACCATCACTGGATTGAGACGCATTCCGCCTCGTTCCAAGGGAGCGGCCGCACCCCCCTGGGGACCACCAGGAAGATGTCGACCGATGTATTGCACTAATGCACGAATCACGGAAATGGAAACTACATGTAGCCGGCGAATTTCCGCCAGGGTACAAGCCCCGTGATTCGGGTGCGGGGTAAAGCCACCCAACGCAGGCCAATTAGTACCTGGAATAGAGAGTGGACCTAACCTCGCACGGGACAAAGAGTGGGGGAGGGCGCCATCAAACCAAACTCGATGCTGCCAATGATCAATAGGTATTTCCAATGCCCTGTATGGCGTATATTCAGCCGGGACATCCGAGGCGGTGTAGGAGTGGTACAAACCAGAATTAGCGTCCACAGCCGGAAACGTAACCCAAGAGTAAAACAACTCGTAAGGAAACGCCGGATCCGCACTCACCACGAAAATCACAGCCATCCCATCTACTGGGACCTGGTACGTCTGAAGATGGTTGCGTATCGCTACGCGACTATGCTGCGCAATAGCCACCGCTGCCGCCATCACAGAATTGGAAACAAGAAAACACAAAGAATACTTTGTAGCACAACTGGGTAGTAATTCAAAGAAACCGTTTAAGTAAGAATCAAGCTTGAATAAAGACCTATTTCAAAAAATAGGTAGGTTTCACCAACACCCCGTTTTCCGGAAACGGATGTGAAGGGGTTAAGGCATGAATGATAAACTACTCGAGTGTCATGATATAAGACCACCGAAACCGTTGGGCGCCATGTTGCAGGGTTTCTGTACTCACACAGAACTGTGCACAGAGGAGTGGAACCTCGGCAAATTAGGATGTCCCAAAACTTACCTTAGCAACCAACTCACCCCTTACCGAGCTAGCTACAGTGTCTCATTGGACATATCAAACACCCAATGTTTAGACAAACCAGAACATGAACTTACAGTACCTCAGGGTACGTGGGACTCATGAACACTCTTTCGTTATATTATCATTACAAACCAGAACATGGAGTAAAGAAGACACATGTGCATTTGAAATGTTTATTTACTAATGCCGTCTTCTCAGGCGCAGTATCTTTGATAATACAAGTATACTTATTATCAGTAGCAAAATTATCAGCATAGTTACTAAGACATAAAAAGCGAATGGTGACAGCATGTTAACATGCTGTAATGAATAAGAGTTAACAACACTTATATCTCACCCTCCCTAACACATATATTATATTATTATCTAAGAAGGTCTCTTTGGGTTGTTTTAGGGCGGGCCCATACCTTAGTGTCCTAGCATGAAGGAATCACATCAGCATACACCAGCTCTCTCTGCATGTGCACCGCATCAAGTGTGTTAACAATTCTCGTGCAAAGCAATATCAATCCCGCCTTAAGCTCAAGTTGGCAAAGGCTGCACTTGTGTTATGACTATGAAGGCGTGGAGATCAGACCTCATAACAATTCCATATCGTGTTGCTCCTGAAACTTCAGCACTCTCCGTGCAGACATGTTTTATTAAACAAAGCAGATATCAGAGCAATAACATATTATTCTCACATTCACCACGGCAAACCACTAGGTTGAAAGCTAAGTCAACAATTAAGGGTCGTGTGCAGAAGTTGCAAGAAAGGAAAAATGGCGTTTAAATCTGAAATGTACCTATGCTAACTTAACACGAAATATGGATATATAGGAACTATACAACAGTATGAACACTTGTAAGAAGGGCAGTGTGCTGGGAGGGCCTCGAACAGTAAAAGGTGGGACAAATTAACCACATTCACCAATGCAAAGCAGCCATTTACCAAGGACATGAACAGGAGCCAATTGAAAACATGGGCGATTCTTCCAGCCCATGTACCAGATACAGCATGTCTTGCAGAGACAACGCATGCAGTGCATGCGCAGCCTAGGCGAAACATAAAAATGGCAGGATACCCAAATTTGGTTCCACCCAGAGCGCTATCTGAGCCCAGGCCAGCCTTGGTGAGGTGATCATTATGGACTGAAGAGCAAATCTGAAGTGAACTTTGAGAAGACCGATGAGAATGCAAGAGGGCCTTGGGGGATTATGGGATAGCAGTGGAAAGCAAAGGAGAGGGAAAGAGGAGGGAACAAAGTATCATTAGCGAAATGTGTGGAACAAAGTGGAGAAATGGGTAAAGGGAAGTAAAAAAGGCAGCAGAAAAGGTAAAATTAGATCAGGTGATAGAAGAGACGGACAAAACAAAGTTTACAGCAAGGTGAGGATAGGGAAAGTATAAAGGCGAAAAATGGCAAAAGTGGTGGGAGTCGATCATGAGAGAGAGACAGGAGTTTCAAAGAGGGAAAGAATGACAAAAGGGAATGGGAGCGGGGGTAGGGAGAGACAATAAAGGCAGAGTAGGGTCAGATGGAGAGCAATAAACAGGAGGAAGTACAAGCTACAATGAAAAGATTAGGTGGCAGTGAAAGAAGGAAACGAGACAAGATGGTGTGAGACTGGAGGAAATGGAGTGGAGAGTAAAAGTTTGCGGGTAGGGAGACAGATCAACATGATAGTTTAAAGTAACATACAACTTTAAAATATCAATAGCAGTAGTGATCATAATAGTAATAATGATATTAATCATCCTTATTATTGTGAAGAAGTTAATTTTTTTGCTATATTGCAGAACATGGACCGCTGGTGGGTAGGAGGTGGAGATTTCTTTTATTGCTTTGTGGAGGTAATTGGGCCCGGCATGTGGAGTTTGGAGAATCTGGCAATACCAGGGGTTGGAAATAACAAACCAACGTGTACGTCTGTCTGTATGTATAATATGTATTTTTATGGTATTTCTATAGGTCAAACCTAACCAAATGGCAGCGGAGCACTGTATAGGGTGAAAGCCAAGCATAAAGTCAGTGCGTGATAGGAGAGGTAACTGGTTTGTGGACTATTATTGCCTTATGATGTATTGTTTTTTAAAGGGGTAAGTCTTCAACTCTTTCCTAAACTGGAAAAACATTGGCCAATCCTGTTGGGTACTGGGTTTTGTTCCAGATCCTGGGTGCATAGATGGAAAAGGCTGGCTGCCTTGTTTTTTTTTTGTTTTTTTTACACAACCTAGGGGCCAATTACGATTTCATCAAGAAAGCCTTCCTACCAATCGTCCCGGAATGCTTTCCGGACTACCTGATCGGGTGAGTCTGACCGAGCGATTTGGTTGTATCCGAATGCTTCCGGATACTTTGACTTCAATGGGAGCCTGTGTTACGAACAAGATCACAGGCTCCCTTTGAAGAAAGGGGTGGCTGGGGAAAACCTTGCACCCTGTGGCATGCACACTGTGCATGGGTGGAAAGGGGGCCCCTTGGGTACCCCCACAGGCCTGATTCAGTGGGCCCTGGCCCCCAAAGACAGATTCTGGCAGCGGATTAGTTCCAGAGAAATTGGAACGGCTGTTTGAATCGGTCATCGTAATCACTCGCTCGGAAACCGAGTCCATAGAGTTGTACGATTTGGCTCCGAAAGACTCAAGCTGTCTGAATGCATTTTGGAACCCATTCGGACAGCCCTACCGGGTTACAAGCATTGTAATCTCGTTGGGAACTGTGTACGATTCTGTCAGAAACAAGGGTTCTGAATCGGATTAGTCAAACCCGAATCCGATTCGCAGTCCTTCCGAACAGGATCGTAATCGACCCCTTAGGAGCCGATTAAGATTTCATCAGGAAAGCATTCCTACCGAATCAGTCCCGGAATGCTTTCCGGACGACTCTGATCGGGTGAGTCTGACCGTGTGATTTGGATATATCCGGATGCTTCCGGATACGATTTGGTCGGACTTCCATTGACTTCCATGGAAGCCTGTGTTCCAAACGAGAACACAGGCTCCCATTGAAGAAATTGGTGGCTGAGAAAAACCTTGCATCCGGTCGCAGGCACCCCACGGTGCTGGCCACACTGTCTATGGGTGGGGAGGGGGTCCCTTGGGTACCCCAATGGACTTGATTCGGAGGGCCCCGGGTGAAGAGAGGCCTCAAAAGACAGATTCCGGCAGCTGATTTGTTCTAGGGAATCCAAATCAGAACAGTCATCTTAATCATTAGCTCGGAAACCAATTCCATAGAGCTGTATGATTTGGCTCCAAAAGACTGAGCTGTCCGAAAGCCTTTCGGAACCGATTCGGACAGCCCTACCAGTTTACAGGCATTGTAATTGGTCGTTGGGAGCTGTGTACGATTCGGTCAGGAACAAGGGTTCCGCATCAGATTAGGGAAGCCCGAACCCGAGTCGAAGTCCTTCCGAACGGGATCGTAATCGACCCCTTAGTCGGAAGTCTGATGGAGTGCTGGCTGCTGAGACCCCCAAAGATGGTGAGCATTGATTCTAGATAAGTTGAGTAGGGTCGGTCAGCATTAATTGGGGTGGTGGAAAATGGGTTGGGGGGAGGGGAATGTAAAAAAAAAACACCTACCTTATCGCGTGTCTCTGCTCCGTTTTGGAAGAGGACCCAGGAAGCACACCCAGGCTTCCCTGACCAATCACAATGCAGCAATGCAGCATTGTTATTGGTCTGAGTGCCATGGTTTGGTGCTCTGACGGGGAGTGAGGTCCTGAACATGTTCTCCACCCAGGCTGTAATGCAACATGCAAAGTGCTCATGACTGTTTGGCTGACCCCAGAGGGCCGGCCACGCCTCATGCACACTTGGAGTGGGCAAACCACTCCTCCCCTGCCTTGCTCTGAGAGCAGAGCAGCCCTGCCCACCTGCCAGGCAGCTGGAACAAATAAAATGATAATGACATTCAGTTACTATCATTTTATTTTTCCTTTCTTATACTGTTTAAAAGCAGTGGTGTAACGCTCCTTTGCTTTAGAGGAGGAGCTGCCACTGAAGTGGAGGTGCTGGTCATGATGCTTTGTAAATGATGCAGCTGGTTTTGAAGATGTTGTTGTCCAGCAAGAGGAGCCATGGTAGTTTAATCTGGATAGGGTTGATGTAATCAGATTTTTTCATGTCCTGGATGAGGCCTGCGGCGACATGCAGCATGCCCTTAAAGGGTGTCAGTGTTGAGTCTGGGATGCCATACAGCAGTTCAATACCATCATCCAGATGCCATGCCACAACACTTTCCATGGGCACAGGAACTTTGAGATAGTGTCTATCTGAAAGCATATACCTATAGCAGGGAATGGGTCATTTAGCAGCACAAGCTGGCAGGGGAACGCCACAGAATGTCAGCCTGATTCAGTTAGAAGTCATCACCAATCACTGACTTGTTCTACCTTTCAAAATGCCTGCAGGACCCCCTGACTGGAACAGAAGAACACTAGAAGTCTTCTGGAAATGTGGTACTGCTCAGACCCTAAGTGACACATTAAGAATGAGCTAGCAGCTTAATCCAGGATGAGTGAGGCTCCTGGGATGTAATGTACCTGTGAAAGCAAATGGTTCGCTGTATGTATTTAGCTTGTTTATATGAGCCAGCTATGCAGAAAGTCGCAGTGTTGTTCTCTATACCTAGTAAGTGTAGTTATCTCCCTGTGAGCTAGTCAGCTGGCTTGTGATGGGCCCTGCTTCACTAGGATCCTAGGGCCACATGAACAAACCTTTTTGCCTGTCGCAAATGTGCCGATTCGCAGAATTGGCCCGTTTGCGAATGCAAAAAGGCTTTTTGCCATTTACAAAGCCCACATAGTGATTAGGTATCTATTATCATTTTTTCTTTTTTAAAATAGGCAGATTTACCTTTTTCTAACTCTGCACTGTCGCTGGACCAGCTAAAGATGGGTGAGGAACAGGCCAGCTAGTGGCAGAGGTAGTGACGGAACATTGGCGCCCACAGTCCCCGTGGTGCGAGGGGGCCCCTAAGCTTCAGGGGTCCCCATCCAGCACTGTGCATGTGCATCTAGTGCCTGGTCTGAGAGCTCCTGGAGGTGGTCCTGAGCATGGGGACCCCTCTCCAAACACTTTGCAAGTGGGCCCCCACAAGTTTTGTTGTGCTACTGGGCAGAGGTGTTAATTTACTCGGCCGCCTGCCTATTCAGAAATTTGTAAATGCAAGCCAGGCCTGGCTCCCTGCATATTTCCCCAACCCTCTACTTCTCTACTGCCAATTGTTAACTGCAACCAGTCTGCCGAAAGCCTCCTTGGGACTTCATCAACAACTATTTCCTATAATGTGTTAAATGCGTTCATTTCCTAAAATTATTATAAACTGCATATATTTAAGGAAAGATTTTTTCTTAACACTTGTGAAGGTTTTGACAACAAAAAGAAAAGCTGCTTAACGACCCAGATGAGACGCAAGCGAGCATAGTAACAGCTTTTTTCAGTAGCGTCCTGCTGTTAGCCAGTGCTTTGCTGACATGTATGTGGTATTTGGAAAAAATATTGAGATAAAAATATCAGACACACAAATATTGAGTTTTTAATATCCTGAAACAGAAATATTGTGTGCAGAAACATCGTTGACAAAAATATCGATGTTTTTAAAGTAAGAAATGTCGTTTTTGAAATTTCTTTATGTTTTTTAAATATTTAAATTGTATATGTTGTATATTGTTTGTGTAATTGCCATTGTTATTAAATCTGGTTTATAATTTTAAGTTATTTATATTTTTAATTTAACTGTAAAATAGTAATTTATAGTGTTGGAACGTATAATTAATTCATAAATATTTTTTGATTAACATGAATTCTTTGTTTGGTAATTTGTTATGTAAATTTTGCAATTGATATTTTTTTGAGTTATATTTTAGGTGCGGGTTGTTGGATTTGTAGCAGTATAGGGTGGAAATTAATTAACTTATACATGATTAATTATTCATTTACTATTAATTCATTAATTGTTCATTAATCATTGAAATTGTGTGAATATTATCATTTTTTATTACATTTTAGGTGAGAATTGTTGGGTTTTTAGGGGTATAGAGTGGGAAGGTAATTAATACATAATGTATTTGTAATTCATTATTGATTTATTATTAATTATTACATTGATTATTATTTATGCAAATTATGAAGTTATATTTTTTTAAGTTATGTTTTAGATGCGGGTTCTTGGGTTTTAGGGGTATGGGGGAACTTAGTGAAATAACAAAATGTAATAATTCTTTTTTTTAACTGATAATATGTATGTCAATTGTTTACTTAATATATTTTTTAAGTTATATTTTAGGAGTCGGTTGGAAATTTAGGGGGTATGGTTGGAAGGTATTTAAGTAATTACTAATTAACGAATATGTAATAATTTATTAGTAATCATTTTTGTTAATACGTAATATGTCAATTGAGTTGTAATTTTTTTAATTAGATATATGTTAAATGTGGACTGCTAGGCATGTGGGAGCATAGTGTGGGGATTTACAGAAATACATATTCTACAATTTTTTATATTTATTTATTCAAAAAAGTATAACTATCTGAATTGTTTTTAATATATATATATATATATATATATATATATATATATATATATATATATATATATATATATATATATATATATATATATAGGAACATGTGAGCAAAAATAAAGAATATCTGCCCTATACCCACTGGAGTTCGTGCTCTCTTTCTCGCCATATGGAAGTGCAGGAGAGACTTTGGTGATTTTGATAACAAAATTTAAAAGACAAGTGAAAGTCTCAAATAACAGACAGAGAGAGGAATCTCAGGATCCATGAATCTAAATACATTATTGATTTGGATTGCAAGACACCTAAAGGAATGAATGGTGGGGGGAGGAGTTTGCCATACATATAGGCCGGTAAGTAATCCTTCACAGGTCCTGAACAGAGCTGCACATTATTTGAAACTTTCACTTGTCTTTCAAATTTTGTTAATTTTAGAACACACATTTCATCACAATTTTAATATGGAGCACCGGGCAACACCAGTAACAGTGCACATTAGATTCCTATACAGATATCTTAGGTTATTCAATAGGAGCAGTATTTGTGCCCAAACCTTAGTGGTATTATCCGATATATAGGGTAATGCCTTCTGACCAATTTGGTTCTTCATTTTGCTCTCGTCACTATGAAGGGCGATCACTCACCACAGTCCCACAAAATCCTTTGCACTTTATATATAGGCCTTCCTGTCGCCATCCCATTAATAGTATATTGACTCCCGATAAAGGTGCCAATCCCTATACATTATTGAATTGCGTAGGAATCTTGAAAAGATGTATTATAGAGATTTTAGGTGTGACATTTGGCATTAATTATATCTGCAATATCACTGTTAGATGGGGCATTTGCCGCTATCTACACAGCAACATTTAAATATGTGGGTATGACCTACACATTATCGGCAAAATTGTGAGCACATGATAATTGTTCTTAGAATCCATAGGATTATATTGCACATCGCACTTCATTGACGAGGAGGTATTTGTTGATTTGAGAATTAATTTGTATAAAGTTGATTTATAATGAATTTAATTGTAAATGAATGAATTGTATCAACCATGCTACCTCAGAATTGCTGTTACATCTGCAAACAACATTGCTTTTCTGGCTTAATCATGAGTGTATGCTAAAGCCGGTAGTAACTCTTTCATGTTTATGCGCCATGTAGTCTATTTCTAAGGGAGATTACTGTACAGGAAATCTCTTGGGAAAGGCTTAGGCCGAAATGCGCCGTCTTGTAAATAGTGCACAATAAAGTTATTGTGCAGTCCTCTGGTGTGCCGTTTCTTGGTTTTTGCTGATTGCTGCGAAACTACAGGAGCTCATTTGCATATATTTATATATATACATTTGTTACATTACATTAAAAAATAGAAAATTTATATATAAAATAAAATCATTATTTTAATAATAGTTTTGCATTATATATGTGTCCATAAACATACACACATATATGTGTGTGCATTTGTTTGAATAAGTATATATGTATTTATATTTGATATATTATTTAAATATATTTAACTTAAATTATATTATTGCTACATGCAAATATATTTAATATGTTTAACTCTATATATCTTAAAAAACAATATTTTTGTATATATTTTTCGATATCAGTGTAAAACGATATTTTTTCTCAATATTTTTGTATTTACCATTATATGTATAGAAAACTGTATATTGGCAATCAAATGTTTTGACACAATATTTCTATAGCATGATATTTAGGTCTTTACTATTTTGTCAAGCAACTGTGTATGTTGCTTAAAATGGTCATGTTGCAAAATGCTTCCACACCTGGACAGTAACGAACAATAAAACATAATCCATCTCAAGCAGACAATTCAAATCGATATGTTTAACCAAATGCACTTTTCCGATTTTTGCCTGAAAGAGATCTTACATTACTGTTTACTGCTGACTGATGTTGAACAGTTTTTTCTAAAGACAGGCAAATTTGATGCCTGCCACTAAAATACCGAACATTTTGTGGTTTGGGACTGCGAATTTTGCATTTTCTACTGCTAAATTTGACATCTCAGGCCACATAATCCTCGCGGGTCTGGCTGACATCCTGCTGTCGGAAATAAAGCACTTCAACAGACTCCAAATAGAGCAGGGAAACTGCAAGTTTGGTCAGGCGGGAGTCAATGCACCTCGCCCAGCACTTCAGTATGCATAGATATTCTAGAACCAAGCCCCCAAAGCACCTCAGCTCTGCCCTCAGTGCCACCTAATCCCAGAGCTAAGACTGTATCGCATTCATGCTTTGCTCTCAGATGGTCCAGTATTAAGACCCCCGCTCTGATAATGTTTTCTTCCAGGATCCAATTTTTGGGAACCCTGTAGAAGTCCACTCATGGGAGATGTGGGAAACTGGAAGCGGCGCGTCAACTCGCCGCCTCAACGAACGCGCTCTGCTTATTTTTGGCTAACTTCCCCGAACAAAGTTATCTATCCCCAGCCTTGCCCCTCTTGGGGCTTCCCAGATATTAAACATTTTTCTAATCTCTGTCAAGCTGACAGCTTCAGGCCTCTGACAGGATGATGGATGAGGTTGTAGGCCTGCTCAGGGAGTGGTGGGGTGGTCCTCAGGGGCTGCTTTGCTTACCCTTCTCTTATTTTGATCTGTGGCGGAATGGGGATTAATGAGATAAGTGGAAAAGGAAATGTACTGTGCTGTCACTGAGTTTACACTGAAGATTTTGGCTGCTAGCTCTTTCCTGTTTCTAAAGCCTAAGAAAATAAAGCTCCATATATGGTGTTAACTCCTTGAAGGGGGGTCGGGGTGGGGGGGTGCGGTGGGATACAGTAGAAGAGCTTCAGGCTTGTTAAAATGGTGTGTATCAAATAAAAAAATGTCATACGAAGAGGCATTTGCTATTCGTACCCATTCAATCCTTGGCCTCTATGAAGTGAAAGTGATCATCAGTAGGAAACAAGAAGGGCATCAGTGTCCAACGTTGCTCTGTGAATACCATATGGATGCTGGGTTTTCAGACTATTCATTTGTTACGTTATGTCATACATTTGCATTTTGCCCGTATACGCTCATTGGTATGGCTTCAGAGCACCAAATGAGTTTGGTAGCTTCTCATCCCAGTTTACTACCTTCTTTCCCTGGTTCTACAGGTTGGGTCCTAGCTTTGTTTGGGAGTTGACGTTTGTAGACATCAGTGCAAAGTGTAGTTTTATTTTGGTTGGTAATTAGTTGTCTTGTAAGTATTATTGGGAGTGGCTGGAGATCTACTACGTCATTTATTTATGATGACTGATTTATGTGGCGTGTACATTGCTCCAAATATTTGTGTAGGTTTATATTTACTTGAGTAAGTGGGTAGTGCTGGTAAGTCCGATGTCCATCTGTTTAGCTGTGCTCTATTGTATGTTGGTATGGGGTGGTGCTGTGGTGTGTGTGTTTTTTTCAGCCCGTTGCTGGGTGCAATGCAGAGTAAAATGAGGAATTGCAAAGAGAATTAATTTGAGTTCTCATTTCTAAGGGGTCACTCAGGGTCCAATTAATAATTGGCCAGTATATCCTTGCCACCAGGAGTGAAAGGCAATCGTTTTATTGGTAACTCCAGGAGGTGGAAAACGTCCCTAGAAAATTATCCCAGGAACTCATACTGGTGTCCTTTAAGGCGTATAAACAGTTAATTTTTCTTTGTTCAGAGTATTCACTACTGTGTTCTACAGCAGTTTCTTTCGTCCTGACTGCTGTTGGGGTCTATGATAAACCTTTAGAGGCACATCCGAGATATATACATTTCTCACTAAAATGTAGTGAATGAAAAGTTTTCCTCTGTGGATAACTTTATAACAGGGAATGCGATATGACCCTCGTGAAGCAACATTGGCCATCCTGAATCAGAAAGCTGTACTTGGCTTTGAAAATTGAAAAGACTAAACATTTCTGCGACAGTGAACCTTCAACTGACATGGCAAGTTGGGAGACTTGGAAAATGCAGTGAATGTCTCTGGAGGGAGTTTGTGTCCAGTGAAAACCTGACCTCTTTCTGCAGGGGGCACCCATTTAGGATTAAGCTGACTTCCAAGTTACCTTGCCGATGGAGGGATCTTTAACAATATGGGTGTGCCTATATATTGCATTCTTTTTCTCCAAACTTTTCGTAAAATTCCATAAAAAATTCAAGTAATTATATAAAAATACATTTTTGCAGCAAAATGTGATTTGCCTGGTATCTCGTCTCACTTTTTTATGTGAGCGTGCACCTCAGGTAAAAATGGTAGCGAGATGGTGATAGGAATCTGTTTCCAGTGAAAAATGTTACTTTTTTACACATTTTTTCTGCAAACCAATCTCCTGTTGGTATCTCACAAGACTTTTTCTATGCAAAATGCACACTTGCAAAAAAAGTTATACAAAATCATGTGATGCAAATTGAGATATTTTGCACAATTAGCATAATATGAAATTTAGGAAGTTTGCCAGCTTAATTTTGTTTTCTTCACGAACTATCTAACATATGGCCAGACATTCCTGTGAGACTGCTCACAGGGACTTTGGGACAGTGCACCCAATGCAGACAGGTTTGTGAGTGACCTGATTGCCTCATAATTCATTCCTGATGGAGGAGACAGCCTCTCATTCTTCTGAGGTCGGCCCGTGGAGAAGCAACTCACATTAGGGATCTCAAGACTATACTGTCTTGTGACCCAAAGAATCAGCCATATGATTAAAGGTACATACCCCCATGTAATGGTATTCCAGGGCCACCTGACAAAGACATTTATAAATCAAGCAGTTCTATAGATCAATCAGTTATCCCTAGTTACCGAGACACAAACAAAATGTTTGGGCTCGCAATTAGCCACAAGGCTGTGTGCTGCTTCCTATGCAGATATTTGGGAAGACCTCAGTTTAGTGATTGGCTTTGATCTCACCAGGAATTCTCTGTGCCACCTACGGCTTTTGGTCAATGGTCATCTGAGAAGAAAGGCACATCCTAAATCAATTTTTGTGATCGTAAGAAGCACCTTTAAGCTATTAGTTTTACACTAGGACTTTTGGTCACATCTTTGTGGAAGGGCGAGATTTTGATCGATACCTTAGCACTATTGATCTAAACCTCGATCTGGTCGACTGAACCTTTGTTGCCTGTCTTTGAGGTACAAGGTACATCTATTTCCAAGTTAGTTCACCCAATAAAGGACTCTGCTCCCAAAGATCACAAACAACTTCTAGCTTTCAAAAGTTTATTGTAAGGATATGATAAGCTGCAAATACAGGCATCTCAGAATGAGATTCACGAGGTACACAGGTCCAATTACATACATGTGCTCTCGGAAAGCCCTCAGACGAGCAACGGAAATCACTAACACAAGTTCTAAGAATAATAAAGCTATCAGCATTGACGCATATCTCTCCTTCATTTAAGTTGGAGGAAAACGCACAGGTTAGGCTGTCCCTACCCTGCTCTAGATGGTATCCCTACTTAACCAAGTCCCAACCTAACAAAGGTGTCAGCAGTGAATGACCCCCAAGGGAAGTCACTCACTCTAAGTCTCTTGGTGAAAACCTATAGTTCTCCAGTCATGACCCCTCTCCGCCTACCCATCCGCTCTCTAAAGGGTCCTCAGGTATCTGCTCTAACTTCACCCAGGGGTGCTGTCCCTAATACAAAACAGTCAACAACATTTGAGACGCCCCTTTCGAGACGCCCCTCACGTGGTGTAGCTTCTGGCTTTTTCCATGATGCTTTGTATTGGGCCTCATACGTTAGAGTTGACCTTGCTTCTCAGACTCTTCTCCGGCCCGCTGATACCCCTTAAACATTCCGGAACCCTCCTCCATGTCTGGGCCGTCTACTGAACAGACCTCTATTCATTCATTTATAATTGGATCCCCCCTTTTCCTTTGCAGACAGATATCTGCAGCCAAGAACCCAACTCTCATAGACTTCCAAAAAGGCCTGCAACATTTCTCAGCCCAGACATGTACGTGTAAACCAACGTTAAAACATTTCAGGCCTACAATATTTCTCATAATGATTATAGCATTCAACTTCTTCATTAATTAAAGCATGTTAATACTCTTATTCTATCATTCAGTAAACATTTTATAAATCGTGGCCCATTAATGCAATGACCAAAACATTAATACAATCTTTGTCGTGAAACGAAACACCTTCCCTTTTAGCTCTGGCCCTGAGGCCTACCACATTCTGCGTTTAACCACCTACCATCTTACATTTTAACAGCTACACGACATGGATTCAGGAATAATTACATCTAATAAATCATATAGTGTCACACATTTCTGTATTAGTTCCACTTCTACTTAATCTCTATATTAGCTATACATTTAGAATATAATTGCAGATACTATTAGCACTCATGGCATTTCTCCTCATGATTTGGGCTTACTACAGGTAAGTGTGATGCACTCATACATTTAGGTCAGTTTGCGCTCTCTCAGTTCCCCCCTTTGATGACCTCTCGGGGTCATCACTAACATTTAAACTGCAGTTATTGGTAGCATAACTTGCCTCTGCGCTTCCAGAGCCCTCAGACTCCTGTACTGATTATCTTGTATGGCAGCCAATCTCTGCAGCTGCTCTCTTTGGGCCCTTTCTGACCTTCTTGCTCTGTACCATTTGAATACCCTCACCAATCCCCACAATATGATCCCACAGATCAATATTATGATGACAGGTTTTAGAATATACCACACAAAGCTTTTGCCTAAGGTGGAAATCCACCCTCCAACTGCACTCATTCCGTGGCCCACCTTTTCCCAGACATTTTCTTTACTCAAGTCTTCGATCTCCTTGTGAATATCAGTTATGTTCCTAATAACCTTCTCAAGGGGTTTTGAATTGTCTGGAATGTAAGTGCAACATTCCTGGACCTTCAAAGCCTTACAGACTCCGCCCTCTTTTGCTAGTAGGACATCTAATGCAAGACGGTTCTGAAGAACCATAGCCCTTATCGATTGCATCTCTCCTTCTACCAGCATTAAGGACTGAGCAGTGCTGGCAGACAACCTGTCGACAACTGTTGCCAGTCGTCTAATTTTAACATCATTAAGGATTACTCCCAAAAGAGGGAACATAGCTCCAAAGACATCTCCAACCATTTCTGCATCACCTATATCTCTCCTTCCCCTCGAAGATGTCTTGCCCTCAATGATCACTAAGTCTTGTGCATGATATATTTTGGGGAAGACAATTGCTAAGTAACATGATCCATACCAGTTGTCAGGTAGTCTCACGTAGGCATTTCTTCCACATACAAAATACACATTTGGAATCACTTGCATTCCCTTCAGGAAATCTTTAGTATAGTACTCTATATTGAAAGCATGTTCACAGTCGACTTCTCCAACGTATACATTTTCATAATACGTTTTGGCTCGGTGAAGACATAGCTTTCCTCTCTGCGTTTTATCTAAAGCTATTGGACCACTACTACCCTTTCTCTTGTGTGCCTTTTCTTCCTCGGTCCAATCTGTTTTCCATTGTCCTGATTTTTTCAAAATCTTTTGTCTCCTGTAACGATCATCCACCTGCCCTATGAACTTCTTCTCGACTTCTGACACCTTGCATGTCAGGTTATTTCTACGGGCATGTGAAGTGTCTAAGGTAATCCAAGGAATGAAGAACTTGGCCAATCTGTCTTCACTCTTCCAGTAATCCCATTTGTTCATCTGCTTATAATTTGGGACTTCTGGCAACACTGAATCATAATTGGAGAAATAGTATTCAAAACTATCTCTCTCATAAAATATACTAAGCAATAAGCTACATGTAATGCCATATGTCAGCGGGAGGTGATGATATCGAATTCCTTCGTCTACAGACGCCGGCAACTGCATGCAGACGTAGCAATCCTTAACCTCCATGGCATCCACGTATTCATATAAGAGTTTAGCATAAGCATTTGACCTAAAGTCTCCTTGGGACTCATCTACGTGTAACCTGCGGGCTTCTGCAGCTAATAACGCTCTCTCTTGAGTGTTTTCCCCTTTTTCACCAGCAACAGTGGGTGTAAGCGTTTCTACAGATTTCACATCAGTTACCTTTGCCTCTTCCTCATGTCCCTTTACATAAGAAATTGTTACCACTAAAGCTATTAATATTATCACTCCTACTATTAGTGTACCTATTATACATTTAGCTCTGCGGTTCTGGGTGCCGGCCTCCATTTCGTCAGACAATATGGCTCTCTCTTATCTTAGCAAAAGTTCTTTTCCTCTCGTTCCTTTACAGTCTCTTTTTAATCCTTTTGTCCCTAGAATCCACACAATTGGAAGCTGACAACCTTCTTCGCAAAAGTCCTTTAACAGTTCAAACAAGACAACCCTAGCCCTTCTCCATCAACTCAAGGGAAGTTCCCTAATATTCTCTGCTTCCTGGGCGCTAGGTAATCTTCTTTTTCTGGTTGCTTTATTTACAAAGTCCTTAACAATCTACTATCAGATTTGTTGTTGCAGCTTCAATAGCATAGTTCAATATTTCCAAACGAAGATTGTGCTCTTCATGTGCTGTTATCGTTGTACCAAAGTCGGGGAATTGCAATTCTGAAAGAAACATGTGTTTTAACTTGCTGAGGCGGGGAGGTCTGGGGAGCATGAATGTTAGTGACCCTTCTTGTTCGACACCGGGTACCAACAGTCGTATTTCCACGGTGATAATGGGCTCAGAACTGGACACCACCACCGCTCGGATCCTCCCTGTCTCCGGTTTCACAGACATTTGTCACCAGATATGTCCACTCAGGTGTGGAGTATCTTCTGTTAGGCACACGCACTCTTCTTGACCTTCTTCGGTCCGGTGCTTCAGCGCCCTGAGCACCTTCTTCCGGGTCTGAGTCTTCTGATATCGGAGGAAGGGTTACTTCTGGAGTTGACCTCAGGCTAGAGCTCCTTCTTTGCGGCCAATTTGCTTCTCCACGTGCCCTTCTACTCCTTCTCCTTCTTGTCTGTTCTCTCTCCCTCTCAGACCTGTCTGTATCTGACTCGTACTCCCAGCTACTTTCTCCTTCTGTAGCGTCGTCTGTTTCACTGTTGTACTGACCGTCCTCAGCTTGGTCAGACTCTTCCCCTGCTTCCGCTGGCACCTCTACAGCTTGGCTAGCCCCCTCTATGGCTTCTCGGTCCTCTGCTGGACGTCTATCCGAGAGAGGAGCTGTTTCTTCCAGAGGTGCTGGAACCCTTCGCGTATGTGACGCGTGGATCCAATTGGGCAGGCCTCCCACCTTCACAGCTGTGTTCGTGATCAGGATGATCTGGAAGGGCCCACGCCAACGAACATCCAGACAGCTTCTTCTCACGTGTTTTTTCACCAGGACCCAGTCCCCAGGATACAGGTCATGGCACGGGCCCTGGCACGATGGAACCTCGGCAGCCTGCACCTGAAGGGACACAGAACGAATGGCGTCAGACAGCCCCTTACAATAGTCCAGGATCATATCATCTGTGATATTTAACAGTGCAGCAGTTGGGACAGATGGCAGCCTCATTGCTCTCCCCATTAACACCTCATGTGGTGACAACCCTGTTCTTCTGTCTGGGGTACTACGAAGGCTCATGAGGACCAATGGCAGGGCGTCAGGCCAACTCAGGGTCGTTGAGGAGCACACTTTCGCTATCCTGGCCTTGATCGTGCCATTGATCTGCTCCACAATCCCTGAGGCTTCTGGTCGGTAACTGCAATGCAACTTCTGATCAATATTTAGCGCTACACAAATCATCTTCACAAGCTCGCTGTTAAAATGCGTTCCCCTATCTGATTCCAAAAAGGCCGGCACCCCGAAGCGCGGGATGAGTTCCCTAAGCAGTAACTTGGCCACGGTGAGGGTGTCGCACCTACGTGTAGGGTATGCCTCAACCCATCTGGAGAACACACAAACAACCACCAGGACATAGCGGAGGCGGTTGCACCTTGGCATTTCAATGAAATCTATCTGCATTCGGTTGAATGGACCTCCAGACCTTCCTATGTGACTCAGTGTAACTGGTGTTCTTTTTCCTACGTTCAGCTGCTGACAGGTCACACAACGCTGGCACACTGCTTCTGCTGCTATTCTAAACTTAGGATTGTACCAAGTCTGTCTAAACACTCTCAGCATAGCATCTCTCCCTAAGTGTACGGGACCATGTATGAGTCTGGCCATTGGACTCACCATCTCATTGGGCAACACTGCTCTGCCGTCTGCTGAGACCCAAAAATGGGACTCACCCATTACACATCCTGCCTTTTCCCATGTTTCCTTTTCAATATCAGGAGCATTTTCTTGCATGTTTGACAGTTCATCCCAAGTATCAACAGTTTCCAATATCATGGCTAATTCAGTTCTTACATTTATTCCGCCCACTTCCACCTCTGTGAAAGAGTACCCTTGCTCCGCGCAATACCGCGCAACTTCATCTGCATATCTATTGCCTTTTGAAACAAAGTCCTCATTTCTGGTATGTGCGGTGCACTTTACAACTGCGATACCTGCTGGGCATTGCAACGCCTCTAACAACAGGCGCACAAACTCTCCATTGCGAATGGGAGAGCCTGAAGAGGTCATGAACCCTCTTTGAGACCATAACTGCCCGTAATCATGAACTACCCCATAACCATATTGGCTGTCGGTGTATATGGTGACTCGAATTTGATTGCTTGCTAAGCAAGCACGTGTCAGGGCAATAATCTCGGCTACCTGAGCGGAGTGTACTCCTTCCAGGCACCCAGCTTCCACAACTCCAGTAATTGTACAAACAGCGTAAGCTGCTCTCAACTGCCCAACTTCGTCTCTTACACATGAGCCATCGACAAAGAAAATTTCATCTGGGTCGGTCAGTGGCTCATCTACGATGTCGGGTCTGGGTTTGGTGCATAGTTCAGTCACATCGAGGCAGTCATGGTCTGTACATTCATCATCATCCTCGATATCATTTGGGAGTGGCATCAAGGTGGCAGGGTTCAAAACAGAGCATCTCTTGAGGGTCACATTCTCTGCAGCAAGAATAACTTGCTCATATCGCGTGAGCCTGCTGTTGGTCAGATGCTGTGTTTTGGTCCTGGTCATCAACAGTTCAACAGAATGGGGCACGCACACCTCTAACGGGTGCCCCATGACGATATTTTCACATCTTTCAATGCTGACACCCGTTGCAGCAACGGATTTGAGACATCCGGGCAACGCTGCGGCTACTGGGTCTAAAGTAGCCGAGAAATAAGCAACTGGTCTACGGGCATTCCCATGGATTTGGACTAACACAGACAACGCACAACCCTCTCTCTCACAACAGTAAAGAAAAAATTGTTTATTGTAATCAGGCATTCCCAATGCCGGAGCACGACACAGGTCCTCTCGCAGCTGTAAGAATGCCATCAAACAGTCTTTGTCCCATGGTACCGGATCGCTCACCTCCTTGTGCGTCAGTTTTTGCAAGGGTTTTGCTTTCAGTGAAAAGTTCGCGATCCACTGTCGGCAATAACCCACCATCCCTAGAAACATCCTGACCTCTCTCTGTGTCTTAGGCGCATTCATTTTCATGATCGCCTCTATCCTGTCTGGTGACACCTTTCGTTTGCCTTTCTCTATTCTGTGTCCTAAGTACTGCACTTCTGTCAGGCAGTACTGCAATTTTCCCGGGGACACCTTGTGCCCATTGGCAGCTAGGTGATTTAACAAAGCAATGGAGTCCTCCCTGCAAGCTTCTTCTGTTTCTGACGCCACGAGGAGGTCGTCTATGTACTGGACCAGAACTGACTTCTGGGGCAGCACTAGACTTTCAAGATTTTTCTTCAAAAGCTGGTTAAAGATCGATGGACTCTCTGTATACCCCTGAGGGATACGACACCATGTTAGGACGCGATTTTCCAGCTTAAATGCGAAAAGAAAATGGCTTTCTTCGTCCAGAGGGATCGAAAAGAAAGCCTGACAAAGATCGATCACTGTGAACCACTCTGCTTGGAATGGAATCTGAAACAGTATCACTGATGGATTCGGTACCACTGGACAACACGAAACGACTATGTTATTAATCTTTCGAAGGTCCTGTACTATCCGAAATTTCCCATTTGGTTTCTGCAGACCCATAATCGGGGAGTTGCATGGACTACCCACGATTTCTTTCAGTATTCCCTGTTTAATCATGGACTCGATCACGGGTTTTATGCCTGCAATCGTTTCTGGAGTCAATTTATATTGGGGTGTTCTTGGGAACTCAGCATGCGGTTTCACTACAATTTTCACTGGGTCCACCCCTTTGACCAAACCTATCTCTTCCCCAGTGAAATCCCATACTTCTGGTGCCACTGTCTCCCTCAAGTCCCAGGGGAGCTCATCTACTGTCAAAGTAGGATACAGCTCCACGCATATTCTTGAGTTTGCAACCTTGAAATCTGCGTCGTCATCATTGGTCAATACCTCCACTCCCTGAGGTGTACAGTATATTGTACAATTCAATTTACACAACAGGTCTCTCCCTAGCAGACACACAGGGCTTGAATCGCAAACCACAAATTGGTGCTCATCGCTGTACTTCCCTATTTTCACCTGTACCGGTTCTGTCAATTGGCTGGTTATTCTCCTATTTGCGACCCCTACCACTTGTATGGTCTCTCCAGACATGGGCAGGTCTGGAACTGCAGCTGATCTGATCGTGGACCTAGTGGCTCCTGTGTCCACCAGAAATGTCGTAGGGCACCCTGCTACTTCTGCTTCGACATAGGGTCCCCTCTGGTCCACCTCTAAGGCTGCCCCAAGGGTGCAGTCTTCTCTTTCCACTCTCTGTCCGGTTAATGGGTCCACATAATAGCACTCTTCACCTTCCACAAACAGGGGCATTTGTCTATAGGTCTTACCCACAGTCCCTACTCGAGGAGGCTGCGGGAACTGGGCTCGGGGAGGAGCCCCCCCCCTTTGAGCACCTTTCCTTGATATGGCGTCGCCCCTCTTGTAGGTGCGCTCTGGACCTCTTCCTCCTCTATCTCTTGTTCTCCTATCTCTACATTGTAGGGACACTCGCGTTTCCAATGCCCCACCTCGTTACACTGGTGGCACCTAGTCGTTTTCTTCAAGGCAGCTATGTCTATTCTGGGTCTAAAGGTAGAACTCTCCTCATTGCCCTTGTTCTGACTGTACTGCTTCTTTCCTCCTGTACCTGTTCCTTGCTGCTGTTGCTGCGGTCCCCCCTTTCCTGCTGCCTGCATCTGTACCACCATCAACTTTTCTTTTAGTTTCTTAGCCTTGGAGTCTATCTCATCACAGCAGTACCTGGCATATCTCAGTATTTCATCTAGGGGTTTACTTTGCCAACAAATCGAGTGTTGCTGAATCATTAAACTAATATCCGGTCTCAGTCCCAGGACGAACTTGGACACAAATTGCCCTATGTCCTTTGGATCCATTACATCCAAGCCGCTATACTGTTTAAACGCCTTCAGCAATCTCTCGTAATATTCGTGGACTGTCTCTTTGGGTTCCTGTCTGGTTCGGTCTATTCTGACCCAATCTATGTCTTGCATTGGCACTTTCTCTTTCAGCCAAGTCATCACTCTCTCGAATTTTGCCATCACAATCTCGGACGGCCCATTAGTCTTAGCATCTCTCTCTGGCTCCGTTGTGGGCCACTCAGCGCTAACCTTGCATGCTGTCCACAGATCTCCTGGTACTACAATGTCAAACAGCGTGTTCAGATCTATCCATAGGACCTTTGAGATTTTTACAAACCTCTCGACTTGCTTGTACCACTCCACTGGGTTTTCCCGCAATTTGGGGAAGGAGGTGGTAAAAGCAGCTAAATCTCCCCTACTCCAAGGGACATGCACATAGTTCCCATTTGCGACTTCCCGCAAAGGGTATGCCTCTATTCCCTGCAGTCCTGGTGTCATACCAAGCGTGCTTCTCCTGCCGGTCCCTTTCTTGGACCACCTCTCTTCCCACTTATCTAGTGCCCTCCATGTCCTTATTCCAGCGATCAGTTCCCTTATGTGCGTTTTCAGCCCAATCGTTCTCCTCTCATCTAGGTCTCGATCTGTGTAATGTAGCCTGTGGTTACCCTGTAATGCTTTGGTTCTTGACAGATCCACCATATATTTGCCTGCTAGTTCGACTAACTTCTCATGGACTGCTCTCGCCTTTCGAGTGATGTCCTTTGCCATATACAGTATTTCATCCTGTTCATACATTTCCATTCTTTCTAAAGGCAGGGTACCATCTACCATGTCATCCAGGTCTGACCTTAAGCTGGCGACATCAAGTCTCTTGGCTTTTATCTCAGCTCGCAATATGTCTTTCGAAGGGGGCTCACTGGTCTCCCTACCATCCCAACTTCGAGCTCTGCGTTTGGGCTCGGGAGAGTTAATGGGTGCCCTCCCTTGCTCCCATCTCTCCAGGTCCCATGCTCGGCCATCCGATCTTGGAAGGTGATGGAACACGGGCCTGTTACCCCTACTCTTGCTCTGCCCACTCTCTTCTTCTTCTCTCCTCTCACCGTACACCTCTCTGTTATTTTCCCTCTGGTCGCTACTCTCCCTTTGCCTCGTATCGCTCAGTATCCGATACGATCCTTCCTGGTTCCCCATATTCCCTGGGCTGCGCTCATTTCCGTCATCACAGGGTCTATGGTGCGACCTCTCACAACTCCCATTCAGTTCTCTGGTGCCAGGCACACAGTGTGGACACTTAAAGCTGTTTCTGTACTCTTGTGCTCTCCTCTCCCCTTCACTGAGTATTGGGCGCGCCACCCCTCCACTCCCGGGGCCCCCGTTTTCCAGGTCTGTTCTATCTCCACTCCGGGCCCAATGGGTGACTCCCCTACTATCTCTCTCTCTACAGTCCCACTCCGGGCTACTCTCCCCAGCCCCGCAGTGAGTCCGAGCTCGGCTGTCCTGACTTTCCCTTTCAGCTTCCGCAGCTATGATGTTCTTTTGAGCCTTCACTGCCTCATCCCACTGCTTCATGTACTCATTTAGCTCTTGAAAGGATTTTCGTCCAGATCCCCTCAGATCCACTGGCCATCTAGGGCCCCCAGGATCTCCTCCTGGGTCCCCTACTGGGTGCACCGGAGTGCTCCATTCTCTTGGTATCGGCATCTGACTTGGGGAATTAATCGTATCGTTCCTTCTTGCCTTCTCTGCTCTTTCTCTGTCCTTCCGTACCCGTTCTTCCCCTCTTGCTCTCTCTTGGTCATATATCGATATTATAGGACCTATGGTAACAGGTACCTGTAGTGCATCTGGTAATGTGTAGGGTGTGGCGCTTTCCGTTTCCGGCGCTCTTTGTACCACAAACCTACCGACCACCTGTTGCACCTGACTAGGCTGGGACAACTCTTTCTTTGCCTCAGGATCCCACTCTGAACTGGGAAGCGGTCTATGCTCTCCTGCATTGCCCCCCTTTTCTCCTTCTGTATGCTCGACCTCTCCCCCTGCTCTATTATACGGGGGCGGCCTGTCTGTCAATAATCTGTTTATCAGGCTGTCCTCTGTTTCGCTCTCATCATCTTCTTCTAGGGGGCTTTTATTTACGGGCACCTCTAATACTGGGTACAGTTTATTTACTTCCAGGTTATGCACTCTCCATCTTTTAGCATCCGCATCCCACCTGGCATCCTGCACTGCCCTTACCGATCGTTTCACCCTTTCTTGTCGTCTGTTCATATTCTTTTCATGCGCTGCCCTAATCCATGCTTCAAGGGCTTCAAACTGGGTCGGTCTAGGCAAGGGTCTTATTGAGGTCATGACTGATTTTAATCGATGTAACACCTCTAATCTGAACGTCCCGTACTTCGGGAACGTCAGTTCCTCATTTCCTTCCGTAATCTTACTCCATTCTGATATCCAGAGGATCGTATGCAACCCAACATTCACTGCCATGTAACGAGCTGGCGTACCCTCCGGCGGGGCTTCTTCCCCTTCATACGATCCCCGCTTCTCTTTTTTAAACACCGCTTTCAACCATTTAAAACACTTCATAATTATGCGCACAATATCCAGCCTCGCTACTCTGTTTACTTCCTGATGACAATCCACCAATCCTGTCGCGGCTTTGCTAGCTTGGCCTATCGCAGCGCGGTCTTTCTCCGGTCGGCCAATCACGTCGCGACCCTTTCTGACGTCACTTTTCTCCGCTTCGCAGCAGCACCCCTCCTTTCTCAACTCGTCTCCCGGTTATGCATGCGTCCCATTCATACACCGAAAAATGACTACTTCCGACCAAGCGGTCACTTCTCTCGACTGTACGTCCACAGTCTATATGTAATTGTCAACGTAACTGACGAAATGTCTATCGTCTCTCTGATAGGTTGCTTACACACACAGTAACTTCCGACCAGCGTCCGTTACTCACGCACTCACTCTTACGTTCCCCCTATCTCGGTCTTTCGGGTGATCAATGGTACCTCATGACCCCCTTCACACTAGTTGACAATTACTCTGGGTGTCCGATACACCCGAACCACTTAAGCTCTCCTTGAACTTAAGATTTCCACCGGTTGCGCGCGCTCACAACCTGTTCCCCAGTCACTCTACAGGCATTCAACTCCGCCAGACATTACAACATAGATACAATACAAAACACCGCAATCTAACACGCATAACCCTTTATACTCACTCTCGACCGATACTGCTGCTTTTTCTGTCTCACGTCATCCGGATCTTCTTCGGCGGGCTGTTCTTCCGATCATCGATTTCTATGGGCCTTGGGGTAAGCTAACCTGGCCTAGGTTACCGTCCTCAAGAAGGCAACCATCCTCTGCTACCAACTGGAAGGGCGAGATTTTGATCGATACCTTAGCACTATTGATCTAAACCTCGATCTGGTCGACTGAACCTTTGTTGCCTGTCTTTGAGGTACAAGGTACATCTATTTCCAAGTTAGTTCACCCAATAAAGGACTCTGCTCCCAAAGATCACAAACAACTTCTAGCTTTCAAAAGTTTATTGTAAGGATATGATAAGCTGCAAATACAGGCATCTCAGAATGAGATTCACGAGGTACACAGGTCCAATTACATACATGTGCTCTCGGAAAGCCCTCAGACGAGCAACGGAAATCACTAACACAAGTTCTAAGAATAATAAAGCTATCAGCATTGACGCATATCTCTCCTTCATTTAAGTTGGAGGAAAACGCACAGGTTAGGCTGTCCCTACCCTGCTCTAGATGGTATCCCTACTTAACCAAGTCCCAACCTAACAAAGGTGTCAGCAGTGAATGACCCCCAAGGGAAGTCACTCACTCTAAGTCTCTTGGTGAAAACCTATAGTTCTCCAGTCATGACCCCTCTCCGCCTACCCATCCGCTCTCTAAAGGGTCCTCAGGTATCTGCTCTAACTTCACCCAGGGGTGCTGTCCCTAATACAAAACAGTCAACAACATTTGAGACGCCCCTTTCGAGACGCCCCTCACGTGGTGTAGCTTCTGGCTTTTTCCATGATGCTTTGTATTGGGCCTCATACGTTAGAGTTGACCTTGCTTCTCAGACTCTTCTCCGGCCCGCTGATACCCCTTAAACATTCCGGAACCCTCCTCCATGTCTGGGCCGTCTACTGAACAGACCTCTATTCATTCATTTATAATTGGATCCCCCCTTTTCCTTTGCAGACAGATATCTGCAGCCAAGAACCCAACTCTCATAGACTTCCAAAAAGGCCTGCAACATTTCTCAGCCCAGACATGTACGTGTAAACCAACGTTAAAACATTTCAGGCCTACAATATTTCTCATAATGATTATAGCATTCAACTTCTTCATTAATTAAAGCATGTTAATACTCTTATTCTATCATTCAGTAAACATTTTATAAATCGTGGCCCATTAATGCAATGACCAAAACATTAATACAATCTTTGTCGTGAAACGAAACACCTTCCCTTTTAGCTCTGGCCCTGAGGCCTACCACATTCTGCGTTTAACCACCTACCATCTTACATTTTAACAGCTACACGACATGGATTCAGGAATAATTACATCTAATAAATCATATAGTGTCACACATTTCTGTATTAGTTCCACTTCTACTTAATCTCTATATTAGCTATACATTTAGAATATAATTGCAGATACTATTAGCACTCATGGCATTTCTCCTCATGATTTGGGCTTACTACAGGTAAGTGTGATGCACTCATACATTTAGGTCAGTTTGCGCTCTCTCAGTTGTAAATGGTGAAGAGCAAGTCCTTGATCTATCGGCAGACTATTGTTGGGTAGGAGTATGTCTTGATCCGAGTTGTCCGCCCCATGGTGAGTTAAAGCAGTATGGTCCTCTTTATGGATGGGCTGGAGAAGCGTCCCCAGGAGGAATACTTATTTCAAGGTGCCCACAGCCCCCCAGAATTACCAACTCTGCTGCTGCTCGAGGTCCCACCCTACCATGTTCCTGCACACAGAGCTGGCTTTAGCGCTGCTGATGCCCGGTCCAGTGCGACAATCTTTTTTGACCTCCCCAAAAGCCTCCTTCTCCACAAATCCTCTCACTCCCACCCTCCATCATTGCCCCTGACTGATACTAGTAGGCCTTATATTTTGACAGTATGTGGTCTGGAGAAGCCCACACATATAATTTAAAACGTACCATAGTGACTAGCTTTAATATAAATGTATCCAAATGAACCCTTTTTGTCAACATAAGGATAATGACAGACTGGGAAATTAAGCAGAACGTTCTAACCTATACCACACAGCTTGCATGCAGCTCTTTGATGACAGTTCATAGCTCAACGTGTTATATCACGGTTGGAACTTATGAAGTTCAAGTAACAAAAGGATCTCTGTGACAAAAGCAGCAAACCATTGAGCTAGCTACATAAAATACAATACGGGGTTTGCGTTGTGCGAGTTCTTTGCAGCAGGAATATTAACCCTCTGCACCACTTTATCATGAGTAGAAACTGATGCTAGACAAATCCCCTAGCCCTCTCATTAGTTATCAATTATCTTGACATTTTTATTGTTGCCTCAAAACCTGCAGGGGGCACATGAAACTCTACAGCAGGTGCTTTTTAATTGTGTGTTATTTTTAAGCACTGCGCCCATAACCCCCTTACCCCCCCCCCACCCAAATCAGAGCCAGGTGCGAACGCACTGGTGGCACCACCCTAGAGCCGCCCCTGCCAGCACAATAGGTGAGCTGCAATGCTCCCTCCTTTAAGTCCACATTTGTAAAGCGCACAATCACCCGTAAGGGTCTCTAGGCGCTGGGGGCCGTCGGGAAGATTAAGCAAGCTATTGCCCAGAGTCACATGGTGCGGAGCTAACCTGTCGCCGGAGCCGGGGATCGAACCGTGGTCCCCAGATTCCAGCGTCAGTCGCCCTGGCCGCGGCGCCACACCTCTCCTTTGACCTGCCGTGCCCTCTCCTGCCAACCCAGCGCCGTCTCCACCACCCATACCACGGGCCATACCCACGTACCCCCTGCTTCTGGCAGGCGCAATAATATGTTGGTCAGAAAATAAAAATATATTTTAGAGATTTATAGTCCTCAATCCAATATTTTGGTTGTAAAGGAATCGGATTAGTTTGTAAAATGTTTTTGGGTCTTTATATTAGGAATTTGAATGTTAACTGTTTTAACTTCTCCCTGAAATGGTTATGAAGTAATATAATGCTAATACATATGTTATGAAGTCATATAATTCTAATACAACATAAGTTTTTATAGAGAAATCGAAATGGATTTTGTAACTGATACATTTGATTTTTTATAACAAAAAATAATACAATATTTAATCATTTCTTTTCATTTTAATTTCCTCGATTTTGTTGATTACAGTGCAGAACACACTGATGCAAACATTCTTTTTCGGCCGCAGATGGAAAAGTTGAGCGATTGCTCGGAACTTGGAGAGATGAGAGAATGTGTGCAGCTCTTCAGTGTTACAAGTTTGGCAAAAGTTGCATTTAGATTTTTCTTTCATTTGCTCTGATTGATCATCCACAAGATAATTGTCCAGATTTGGCAACAGATGAGCCGAGTGTCTTCTTTCAGCTACACTAACTGTGGAAATATTTGACCCTGGGCCTGCAGTGGACAAGCTGACCTTTGAGGGGGCGATCAAGCCCTTGTGTCTTCAGCTTCACACACACATTATCTCAGAACTGTACAAAGGCTGGATGGATCCTCTTGGGATTGTGTGGAAATTGCCAGATCATGAAGAACATTCCAGCCATTGTCTCTTGGGAGCCGAGCGACGTCGCTGCGGCAGAGCGCCTGGAGGCAGGACAGTTGCCTTCATTGAAGTTGGCCATGAACCCCCGAGCCGGCTTCTGACAGCCTCTCCATCATACACAGCCAAAGATTGAGTTATCTTTGGAAGAATGGGTGGGAAAGAACAAGTGAAGCCTTGTGAGGCCTCATTAGCCCTAAGCGCCACATTGGTCATGGGTGTGTGTCAGACGACCTGCTCCCCCACCACAGGAAGGTCTTGAGAGCTATCTGGCACAGCCTTGGGTAGGACTTGGCACCCAGTATAAGTGACAGCACTCCAGGGCTCAGCGGGAAAAGAAGAACAGTTTTATTAATAGAGAAGCCATTTTGTGCTGTAAACGTCTGTCAATTTGCTATTTCTGTAAAATCCATGGATTTCACCCAGGGTCACAGCAGTAACTATTTTACCCCCAGACTCATTGATCTACCTAGATCCAAGCTGTCTAGATGCAGGCATGGGACAAGCATGGAAGTTCTGCTCTGATCAAATCAATATATATAAAAACCAAAGTATGTCCGTTTGTCCTTTATGCATTACTACACCGTTCATCTGATCGGCATGAAACTTTGGGAAGTTGTTGAGTACACTCCCGCAAAGGTTTCTGGCTAAAAAAAATAATAAAAAAAATAAAAAACTGTAATTAAAAAATAAAATAAATAAGGTGTTAAAAGTTGTTGAGTACACTTCCGTGAAGGTTTCTGGCAAAAAAAAAACAATTGTTAAATATCGGCCCCCAGGGCCCTCATAATCTTTCCAATACTGAACGTTTACAGTTTACGGTGCGACTCGCTTTTGCAATGACCATCAACAAAGCACAAGGACAATCGCTGCAAGTGTGTGGACTAGATTTGGAGAATCCGTGATTCTCACATGGACAACTGTATGTGGCCAGCTCACGCCTCGGAAAACCTTCTGATTTATTCGTGTACGTAACGTTTACAGTTTCCGGTGCGACTTGCTTTTGCAATGACCATCAACAAAGCACAAGGACAATCGCTGCAAGTGTGTGGACTAGATTTGGAGAATCCGTGCTTATCAAATGGACAACTGTATGTGGCCAGCTCACGCGTCGGAAAACCTTCTGATTTATTCGTGTACGCACCAGACGGAAAAACAAAAAATTACGTGTATCCACAAGCACTCGAATAAATAAACAGAATTAAAACAACACTTTAAAATGTTTTCCATATTAAAATGAATGAGTTTCAATAAAAATGACACAATGTAAATTGAATGTTATCATGACAATTTTCCTTAAATTTCCTTTCCTCTGAGATTGCAGCAACGCGCAACGGGTAAGCTAGTTGTTTAATAAACCACCAGCCATCTTTTCTCTCTGTTTCACTGTCTTCCTACTTGAAAGCATGTTTGGCCCTACTGATCCCCTTCAGCCCACTGCTCCCACCTTCTGTCCCCAACACCCATGTCTTATTGATAATCTAACTTATCCTCATCTATCTTCATTCAATTTTCTCTGTGATGTTAATACCCTCTGGTTTGACCCTTCATTAAATAGCAGTACGGTCCTAATCATGATTCAGCCGGTAATCTCTTTTTGGTGGGCAACCAGAAGTTACCAAATTGAGATTTGGGTTCCTGTAGGAGCACCCCAGATCGAGAGTCTTCTCTGGGGGGTTTCGCGTGCTGAGGTGAACCAAAATGTCTAGGTGAAACCCCTTCCAAAAAGGAAACTAACATGCTCAGAAACAACCACTCCTACCATTTAGCTCTCATCCAGCTGCATAATTCGTAGCGCCATGATACGGGAGCAGAAACACCATGCCGTAATGGTAATGCCGTACTCTGTGATACCGTTTACCCTCTACAGGGCCACTGGTGAATGGCCCATGTATAACTTCATTCTGTATGTCTCTCAGGTTAATGCTTCAATCGCCTTGTCTCCTCCTGCAGGACACCTTTCAGCATTATCACTCCCGTCTCTCTTCTCCTGAGAAAGCCTGCACCTACCTCCATCTCTGGCCTTTGATATCCCTTTTCTCCACCTTTGGTTGCATCACCCTGCCTGAGCTCTCAACTCTCTTTCTGTGTTGAAATTGAGCTGGTACTCAGGTTTCCACTCCTGACCTCTACTTATTTCACTTCTACCTCTATTTTTAAATCTGTGATGTAGATTTTAAACATGTGTAGCAGCTGCTTATTGCTTAAAACAACATATTACCCAGTAGCATATCCTATATTACCACACATATCAGAAATCCATACGCTATGTTCGCCAATCACTGGAATATTAGCTGAGAACATAAAACAAAGGAATAAAGACAAGTTGTAAAAACCAAACAACATAACTCTTGACTTCTTGGTGTTTTCTTGTTATGTGTATTTGTAAAGGCTGCTATCACCGCGAGGATGTCCCGGAGCTAAGAGTGTGCATCAATATCTTTTCCACTAGTTTTCTTGGTTGTATGACGTTACAATGCATACTTTTACAACGCATTTTTACAACGCAACATCCATTACAAGAGCATTCCATTACAACGCATGCCATTACAACAATTTTTTAAAAACTACCTTAACAACGCATTCCTTTACAACGCATACTACCTTTACAACGCATACCTTGCATGTATGGTAAGTATTGGATAGTGTAGGGGTAAAAATGACTATTCTAACTCCAGGGGGGTGCAACAGTAGGGTAAGTGTTGGATAGTGTAGGGGTAAAAATTACTATTCTAACTCCAGGGGGGTGCAATAGTAGGGTAAGTGTTGGATAGTGTAAGGGTACTATGCGTTGTAATGTTATGCGTTGTAATGGTATGCATTGTAATGACATGCGTTGTAGTGGTATGCACTGTAGTGTCATGCGTTGTAATGGTCCATTGTCTCTTGTTAGTCTCCTGGTTGATCTGCCTTCGATCGAATACCACAACATAGTGTTTCTCTGTGCAGGTGTAAATCAAGTTAGCTCCCAGCCCTTCAGGGGCCTCCAAACGTTCAGGGGGCACCTTTCAGCCAAAGGCCAAGTAATATCTGTGAAATATGGGACATTCAGGGCCCCGCATCACATTCTGCAGGAGGGCCCGACCATTTTGTGTTGCACCGCGTGCTCGGCGATGCTTTGTCTAGGCTCTGAGGATCTAGGTATGGAGTATCTGGGTGATGGCCTCTCCTCCATGGGGCGTTGCACAGGCACGGCATCCCAGTGCATTGCTGCACTCAAGCCACCTTATTATTTACTGACTCACCTAACAATGTCTATCTTGTTTCCAAAGTTTTGGTTCCATCATCCAGCTGGAATTGGTTAAAAGGGGCAGTGGGAGGGAGCGTTTGTGGGCACACTAGTTACATATCCTTTGGCCTTGATCCATTTCACGTTAGAGGGGATCCTGTTTCCATCGCTCCTCTTTCTCCATCTCTATTTTTTGATCATGTGTCCCAGCTTTGAATCGAAAACTCCCATGCTTCTCGTTCAGGTCTGGGGTCTAACCTATCCTATGGGCTTTTCTGGTGCAGCCGAGAGCCAAACTTTTTTTTTGCTTGCAGGGATAAAGTCAATGTATTTAATCTAATATTTCTCTGAGTTACTGCTTTACTTTCAGTTGTTACAGCACAGAAACAGTGAGCACGGTTTGTTCATCAATGGGTCATGTAAGAATAATAGTATACAGATGCCTTTTCCGTGTGTCCCATTACACCTTTTTCGGTTTATTTCATGAAAGTTCCAGAGAGTTGTTTTTTTTGTCTGTGTTTAAGTGGTGCCTAATATCACGTGCCACTTGAACACCAACACAAGTGCTCCCCAGTGACACTTTAGGCGTCTACTCAGACAAGAGAAAAGTCAAACATTGGGGCGATTATTTGCTCTCGATGGGTACATACCCTTGACTGCTTTATTATTGGGTGGTAAAAGCAAAAGGAACAAATGATGGATGGAATACTGAACAATGCAAACAGTCACCCCCAGTCACAGATCTGGGTTTAATCCATCATTTCTTTGCTCACCACGCCACCCCAGTTCAGACCCAGCCATATGCAAATCAGCCTTGACCCTGTTCCTCATGGGAACAGTCCAGCCGAACTGCCAAGCCAGGTCCTCCGTAGACTGGAAACAAGCATCCTGGGACCAATTTTGGGGCATCACCACTCATCAGTCAGGCTAGCTTGAATCCAGTGGCACAGTGAGCATGGGACCCACGTCTGGGCATACCCTTCCCACTTAGGGCGAGAAAAGCAAAAGGAACATATGATGACAAGCCAAAAAGTGGGGTAATCATATGCTCTCGATGGGTACATACCCTTGACTGCTTTATTATTGGGTGGTGGGAGGCAGCAGCTTATAGCTTTTTAGATAAACTGTAGAAATTCAAACTGGTAGAGACCTGTTAGAGACTGATTTGCACATTCAAGAGAGTCTGTGGGCCCACACTAAAAATTGTAATCATGTGTGGGTGCGCATCTGTGCACATGTCTGCATCTGTGTATGTGTGTGGCTGTCTTTCTGCAGGAATGCTATGGCCTTCACGCCCCTCACTTCCCCACCACATCCTACCTGTAAAGCAGGACACAACCTACAAAACAATCTACAGCTGCAGTGGATGACATGTAACTTTAAGCATAACTTTCAACACAATTAACTGTGGGTGGCTGTCACAGGTGTCCAAGAGTGTGAATAAATTCTGGACCTTTACCTCAACAAGAAGAAGAACATCTCCTGAACAAGACCTGTGTGAACCTACATGACCCCAATATACGCCCAAAGCCCATCACAAAGCCTGAAGCTCTGTTTCAGTCTCCAGAACCTCCACAAATATCCATGAAGAATGCATGAACAGGCCCAGCACACCAAGAAACCCCACAGGTCTTGCACCACAGTTGGCAGATGGCAACATTGATCTACCCACAAGTACAAATGAGCCTCACCCATGAGTGATGGCTGCATGGAGAATAACTCCTACTCAGCAACCTTTGCTTCCTTGAAGTTCAGTGCCCACATGCCACAGGATTCTCTAGGACAGTATGCATTCTCTAGGGCAGTATAGAACCATCTTGTATGTCTTCGCTTCTTGAAGAAATGTCCCAGAGCCTCGTTTTGGGGTCAACTCACCCAGTTTGGCAGCTCAGTAGAGATATTCCTGGCTGGCCCAGTTCCCACCATATCCACAGTTCAGGTTGTGGTCTTACAGATCCCTTTGAGTATCTTTGTCTACCCAGGCAGGGACTGCAAAACTGCATCTGCACGCCCTAACCACCTTGCACACCCAGAGCAACTACCCCAGTGCTGAGGCATGTTGTGCTTCTTCTGCTACCATGAACAGGGAGAAAGATACAGCCTTCTAGATTTTATTGGAAGTGACTAACCTAAGCTGAGAGACAGCATATATACCCCTTTTTCACCAGTGCTCGAAGATTTTCAACAGGCACTGGTACTTTCTACGTTATCACCTTTTCAATATTGAGAACTGTGAAAACTGGACAACTAGTAATCTAGCTAACTGCACTTTTATAGACGTTGGTGAATGTTGAAATATTTCAGCTCTCTGAAACATAAAGTATTAACTTGGGAATGATTACAGCTAGAAATGTCAGATCACCCTCATTTATGTTTTATAATTTTCACTATTCTACAATGTGAATGGCTAGCAATAAAATTGACTGGACGCTTATATTTATTGTGAGCGAGATGCTTTTGTTATAGTGTATCTGACTCAAACTTTACACTCCTCTCATGAGCCAAGTTTTGACTGTTGGATAGTCAAGCAGGCTTTGGAGTCCTGACTCTCACTGGTGGGCATTTGCAGCATGGGCTGGCCAATTTCAAGGGAATCACTGACAAAATATCGAATGTCAGCATATCGACCTACAAAAAGATCGCAGCAAGAATATCGAAGTCAAGAATATCAATATCCTATCTACATTATGGTAAGTACAAAAATATCTAGAAAAAAAATATTGAGGTAAAAATATTGTTGTTAAAAATATTGTTTTTTATTTAACTTAAAAAATAATGTAAAATAAAGTAAGTAATATATAATTAAAATAAACATAGTTAAAAATGTTTTAAAATGTTAAACAATTATAATTTATATATATAAAGTGAAAATAAATTAAACATATACATATAATATAGAATATATATACTTACTATTATTTTAAATAATTATTTCAATAGCCTACACATTTTTTTAAATTATCATATAAATTATACATACATCTATACACATAAAGGATAATATAAATAAAAAACAAATCAATATATAACAAATTAAAATAATTAAAAAGATTGCTAGTCTTTTAAATATTAATGATATATTACATTAACTAAAAGAATACAAAAATGATTAGATAGGGGAGGTAATAAAATGACTATTCCCACCCCAGTGAGTGCAACAGTAGGGAAAGTGTTTGAATTGAAGCGGTAAAAATTACTATTCCCACTCCACTGAAGGTAACAGTAGGGAAAGTGTTGGATAGCGTAGGGGTAAAAATTACTATTCCAACTCCAGTGAGTGCAACAGTAGGGAAAGTGTTGGATAGCGTAGGGGTAACAATTACTATTCCCACTCCAGTGAGTGCAACAGAATACAAAAACAACCCACCACATTTTTTATTTCGTCCAATGCCATACCAGCCCTTAATGATGTTTTAAAAGAACATATACCAGAAACAGGTGTTTTATCCACCCATGACTAGCACTGGCTTTGGCTTATTGGATGGCCACATGGTAAGATAAATAAACAATGCCAATTTAACTGCCATGAAGGAAAAGTACTGAACTGTGCAACATTGTTTCTTTACAAAAGAAGAAAAATTAAATGGAAAAATATAGCTAGGCCCCTACTGAAAATGCAGGCCACTCACCACAATAACTGTGAACATTTGATTACATTTACAAATACATACTGGTGCATGCTCTCTATCAAACAATACCCTTATACAAGAGTTTCTGAACTTTCTTGTGAAATCTCAAATACAAAGTCCTTAAATCCAATGATATATATGCAGCAGACAAGGAGAGTAATCCTTCCAGCTCCAAATCCAAATGAAAAGTGACTAGGAGATGGACAAAGCACTGGGAGGAGCCTGCTAGACAGGAACAGAGAGATAGAGTCTCTGGGGCACTTTCTTCCTGGTGGAAGCAAAACATTTTTTTAAAAAAGGATTCTTGCACAAAAAACAACTCCAACAGTCGTTGGAGAATAAAAGTCCACTCCAAAGCACTTTAGCTGCTTCTTGAGCACAAAAGC
Source organism: Lissotriton helveticus (assembly GCF_964261635.1). Classification (NCBI taxonomy): domain Eukaryota; kingdom Metazoa; phylum Chordata; class Amphibia; order Caudata; family Salamandridae; genus Lissotriton; species Lissotriton helveticus. The sequence continues at coordinate 576,458,618 of NC_136072.1, forward strand.
TACTTAAGTGGTGCATTCATGACCATGAGCATCACTACATTGGCTTCGTCACAATGGGAAGTCATGTGAATGGGCCCAAAGTCTTGTGCACGCTCTCTAGCAGCCCGAAAATATTTTGGCGCTCGCGAGTGAGTGACAAAACAAATCTTGAAAGTGAACAGGAAAAAAAACTTGTTCCCGGAAGGTAGAATCCAGGAACTCTGTGCTCCACACTCTGCCATGGGGCATGGAGTGCCCGAATTACACAAACCCCGCGAGCGGAGCAAATTTTACTGCCGGGCCTACAGCTCAGCTCTGCACTACACCTTAATTGGTGTCACGGCTTTTAATTCTGTGGAGGAGACTTTTGCTTTGCTAACACCTTTAATGAATGTTACTAAGGTTTAGGACCTCCCCTCACGTCAGCTTCTTTCTTACATTAGGGTAAACCAATGATATGAAAAAATAGAACAGCCTGCCTTTCCCTTGCTCAGCACTTTTTAGGTTTCACCTACAAAGTGCTTAAAAGGGCTTAGTGCACGCCTATTACTTTCCTTGCTTGCCATTGGCTGGCTCTCACGTCAATCTCACGTCAATCTTGTTTCTTTGCTTCCAATTGGTCAGCCCCTCCTCCTCACCTTCATCTTCCTCCTGGGTTTCGAGTCTTTGTCCTGCATAGTGGAGCCTGGACAAAGTACTACTTCTTATGGGCAGTGTCGTTCTAATGCAGGCACTTGCAGGTACTTTCTTTTTTTAACTTTCCAGGCCATCTCCTTCACCCGTGGCCTCCTCCCACTCTCTGTTGTTATTTTCAAAGCCACTCCCCATCCCCAACTCTCAGTTATATCTAAACCCACCCACACCCTGCCCCATCACAGTTCTTTTTTAAATTCCCCCCACTTCCCATTGTTCTTTTCAAACCAACCACCTCCCTCTTGCCGCTCTTTTTAATCCAGCCCACCACCTTCCAGTGGGTTTGTATAGTGTAAACGCAACCAGAAGCACATTATACACTTCACTCTATTATGTAACAGTATGTGGCTAAACCAGTACAATGCAGAGGCTTGTTTCTACGCAGGAACCAAGCGGGACAATACAGCAACTGACTCTAAGGCAATGGGGAACTCTATGCAACCCGCCCATCCACTCTGGACCACATCTCAGGACACAAACAACTGGTAGAGGACCAGATGAGATATCTGTGACTATGTATCCCAGCATGCATTCTGTCTCACTTAGGGGTCTATTACGATGGCGGGTGGACTTTGTCCCCGGGAAATGGGACCGCCCGCTATGTGTGCGGCGGTCCCGCATGTGCAATTAGGTTGCGCCCGCCACACTGGCGGGCACATTCCGCATTTTTTGCATTGCGGTGGGCAGTGCTGTCAGCAGCACCCACTGGAATCCAAAAAAGGCACTTGTGCATTTGCATGCGCAACGTGGCAGGCACCGCATGGTGTCTGCCAAATCATCCATGCAAATGCAGGGGGGTACCATAGGTACCCCCCTTGTGCCCCCCCACCCCCACAACATCCTGGGGGCCTGCAACAGGCCCCCAACTGAGGAATCTGCATGCCATCTTTGGCGGCAATTGCCGCCACGGAAAGGCTGCTTCCCTCTGACATTGTAATATGGATGGCGGTGTCTAGCAGACACTGCCACCATATTCAACCCTTTTCTGCCCGGTCAACTCGTCGACCGTTCAGAAAAGCTGCGGATGGTCTTCCCGTCCGCCGCGGAACTCCCCACCATCATAATATGGTGGGGGAAATGGGAGGCAGGCGGGGGAAGATGTCGGGCGGATCGCCACCGCCATGTGGGTGGTGGCAATCCACCGGACATCATAATAGACCCCTTAGTAATGACAGGCCCGGGTGGAAGTGCCTCTTGTCCATCTTGCCTAGATCCCAAAGAAACAGTTAGTCATCTACTTTTTGTGTGCCCTGCATACTCTGCCCCGCGCAGAGTCTGGTTGCGGCCCATGGCCAAACTGCTGGGTACTCGGAGTGGAATTGTGGCTGCTAGAATCATCTGTACAAACCCAAGTCCTTCAATATATATAGCTGTGGCGAAATTTTTAGGATGGGCCTGGATTATTAGAAATAAAAATGTAAAGGGATAGGATATTGAATAACTACTTTTTTCCTGAACACTTGATGTATTTTAACATGATGAAATCCTTTTATTGTAATGAATTTTAAATTTTTGTGTAAATTTTAACTCTATTTTTATAAATATATTTCTACCTGTAATGCTTTTATGACTAACTGACAGGCCCGGGCCTCCTCGTGCCACAACAATCAGAATGAATTAGGACTGGAATGAGCGCTCTGAACTATACATCCCAGAATTTACTCTGATTTATTCAGTATAGAATTCCTGTCACACTAAAAGGAGATGCACGAACATAATGATAAACAAGCATTGGCAAAGCCAATAGTTTAACCCTGCAGAATCGATTGGATTTGTCAATTTGTTTTTAAGACGCGTCACAACATAGCTTAACATTTTTTTAAAAGCTCTATGAAGCAGTCAGCATTGATCACCTCATAGCACTTTTTTTTCTACTTTACGCAAAGCTGCACAGCTCTATCGCCCTCCCTCCCTCCATCTATCTATCGCCCTCCCTCCCTGCCTCTATCTATCGCCCTCCCTCTATCGCCCTCCCTCTATCGCCCTCCTTCTATCGCCCTCCCTCTATCTATCGCCCACCCTCTATCTATCTATCGCCCTCCCTCTATCTATCGCACTCACTCTATCTATCACATCACCACAGCATCACTCAGCACCACCACAGCATCACTCAGGGGCACAACAACATCACTTTGCACTACCATAGCATCACTGAACGCCACAGCATCACTCGTCGCCACCACAACATCACTCAGCGCCACCACAGTATCAATCTGTGCAACCATTCAACAATAACTGGTTCAAATATGTTCTCTCAATGTTTCAAGCTTCATTACAAATGTCACAAAAAGATGTTAATATTTCACTTCTGTTCTTGGATTTTCGTCACAATAAAATACACTGAACATAATCTTCACAAAAGTTATTTACAAAAGTTTAAGCTATTGCCATTATAAATTACAATAACTTTTATTTAAGCATTAATTATTTTAAAAAAATTAAAAGCCAATGTTATTTGTAACATCTAAGCCACGTAAATACAAACATATTGCATTACAAATGCTATAGGGGTCAAATTTGTGAAAGTTAAAACTATTGGAATTGTAAATGACAAAGCTATTAATTTAGCTATTTTCAAAACCAACACATAAATACAAAATCTATCATTTACAATATCAATAGCTCATACTTTCCTAATGCGAGACCTATTGCATTGTAAATGCTTGTTAATCCAGCCCCCCACCATCCAGTAGGTTTATATAGTGTAAACGCAACCAGAAGCACATTATACATGTCACTCTATTATGTAACAGTGTCTGGTTAAACAAGTACAATGCACAGGCTTGGCTCTACACAGAAACCAGGCAGGACAATACAGCAACGGATTCTAAGGCAATGGGGAACTCTATGCAACCCGCCCATCCTCTCTGGACCACATCTCAGAACACAAACAACTGGCAGAGGACCAGATAAGATATCTGTGACTATGTATCCCAACATGCACCCTGTCTCACTTAGTAATGACAGGCCCAGGCCTCCCTGTGCCACAACACACAGAATGAATTGGGACTGGAATTAGCGCTCTGAACTGTATATCTCCGAATATACTCTGATTTATTCAGTATAGAATTCCTGTCACTCTACAAGGACATGCACAAACATAATAATAAACAAGCATTGTCGAAGCCAATAATTTACCCCTGCAATATCTATTGACTTTGTCAATTTGTTTTTAAGACGTGTTACGCAGCAGCATTAGCTGCTGTACAATATGGCTTAAAGTTTTTTTAAATGTGCTATGAAGCGACAAGCGTTGATCGCCTCTCAGCACTTTTAAAAAAAACGATTAGCCATGCTGCACAGCTTGTGCTGCTGTGTAACGTCTAAACAAAATTGACCAAACCAATTAATTTCCCAGAGGTAAAACCTATTGGCTTTGCCAATGCTTGTCCAAGAAAGGATTTGTCTCTCACCTCGGTTTAACATGTAATGTCAGGGTGTACCAATATAAGTCCCGAAAGAAACCCAAATCATTGCCTTTTGGTGTTAACTGACAGACAGAAGGCGAAGCCAATCAAGTGGCAGAACTGCACAAGAAGAAATTTTGCTTCAAATCCCAGCTTCCCCACTTGACAAACTATTGTGATCCTATTCATATCGCTTTATTTCACTGTGCCTCATTGTAACTGAAAGTCAAATCTGAGTCCACCCGTGAAAAGATGTGTCCCAAATAAGAACCTCAATGATCTACATTTTAATAGACAATAATGTCACTACTAATATTGTCCATTGATCTTACTTTTATCTGATGTCAACACAGTGATATAATCTTGCGTATTAAAGTGAAACACACGTGGCTCGGATCGGTCGACTCTTCTGCTCTTAAAGTCAAGCCAGAATCGTGGCTTGGGTCTCTCTAAGGATTTCCTGGCTCACCCACCTCAAAACTACAGAATAGTTATCTAACCCGTCCTTAAGACAAATAATTGAAGGAGGTTGGAGCTGCACCGCAGAAGTGTTCCAAAGCTGCCTCTGGGCTCCGTGAGAGGTAAAATGGCGCTTCATGCCGTCTCTCCGGGATCACACAATTGGCTGTGCCTGAGCTTCTGCATCTGTAATAAAGGAAAGTCCCAAGCGTGGGAACACAGCCTGCTATGAATGAGAAACAGTGCTGCTGGCCACTGCGCTTCCAGTCAGAAACATATCTGCAAGACATGAAAGCAGAGCTGGAGACAGTGCAGAGAAAACAACAACAAAAAGAGAGCGTGCAGCCCTCTGCTTTGTAACCTTTCACTCGCATTCAAGGTCAACTGGTCTGCGTCCTGTCCCAAAGTGAGTTTACCAGCCTAATTTTCCAGTTTGTAAAATACGGTCTGGTGTTCCCGCGCTTAGAAAATAAGTCCCAAGGAAAGTCATCTTTTTTAATTTCCCGTGGCTCAATGTGCCACTGGCATATTTATAAGGCAACGTAACGCCACGTTAAGTGGCTTTTCAGGGTCTTCAAAATATGTGCCCCTTTCACGTAGAAAACTGTGTGAAAGGGGCGATCCATGGGTGTTGCTGGCGGCATTCCCAGCAACATCCATGGCTTTTTGTCACTGCCCCAGATTTATGAGAAATCGTAAGTTTGAGGCAGCGCCAAAAACGTACGCATCCGTAGGGAGGCACAACAAAAAGAAAAATCTTTATTTCTCCTCGTTTTTTCCTTTTTCTATGTGTGCTGCATTCTGCAATGCAGCACACATTGAAAGAGGAAAAAGCCTCTTGTGATTCATTTTGTGCAGGAAAGTTTCCCGTCCTGCACAAAAATAATCATCCCCACAACGCAGGCACCCTTGCACCATAGTGCAAAGATGCCTGGGTTGGCGCACAGCAGCCCATGTGCGCCGGCGCAGGGGAAATGGACAGGAATGTGCTGTATCTAGTTGATACAGTGTAATCCTGCCCTTTTATTTTGCCATGGGCCAAGCAAGTAGCAAGGCCTACTGCGCTGCCCTACGGCAATAACCCCATAAATGAGGCCCAAAGAGTGCAGGTACATAGGAACATTTATATCTTGAAATATGCCTATTGCCAGCTGGTAAGATAACAAAGCAGGTTGTATGAGGAATACCGACCACAAAAATAAGCTGGTACAAAAATCTAATTGTCAAAATATCAACAACAAAAATATCGACCTCACATATGTTTAATGTAAGTCAGCCAATCTTGTAAGAGGACTTTGGTGAAAGAACCTCACCTGAATTTCCACCTCGAAAACAACAACGACGTTAACTCCGCCACCCTGATCAACAACCTTGCCAACCTTGGCCTCAGACAACTCGTCACCGCACCCACCACGCCACTGGCCACACACTGGACCCCATCTTCTCCACAGGCACCCACGTTGCCTTCGACCACACCACCGAACTACACTGGACCGACCACCTCTGCATCCATTTTACCTTCAACAAACCAACCACGCACCACCGCACCCAACAGCTGCATCGCCGCTGCTGGAGCAAAATCACCGAAGACCAGCTGATCACCACCCTCACCCAGAACCCACCCACTGACGCCACCAGCCCAGACGCCGCAGCCTGCAACCTCAGACAGTGGGTCGACGACTGCGCCAACACCCTCGCCCCACTCAAGAAACCCTCCAACAACCACGCCAGCAAGAGAGCCACCTGGTTCTCCGACGAGCTGCAGACCTCTAAATGCGCCTGCCGGAAACTGGAGAAGATATGGCTCCACGAACGCACTCCGGACAACCACGCAGCCCACAAAGACGCCACCCGCAGACATCACCACCTCATCAGATTAGCCAAGAGATCCTCCTTCAAAACCGCCTGGATAACAACGCACATAACAGCAGAGAGCTAATCAGCATCGTAAAGGAACTCTCCAACCCCAGCGCCAACGCCAACGACATACCGCCCTCACAAGAACTGTGCAACTCACTGGCCATCTTCTTCTATCGCAAGATCGCTGACATCCATGACAGCTTCAACACCATGACCACCCCGACTACGCCAGACCCCACCCCCCTGTGAACACCACCAGCGCCAACAGCCTGACCTCCTGGTCCAACGTCATCCACGAGGTCATGAACTCCATCCACTCAGGATCTCCGTCAGACCCGTGCCCACACCATGTATTCAACAAAGAAGACGCTGCCATCCAAGACCTAGAACACCCTCCCTACCCACCTACGGCAGACCCAAGACCTACTCGCCTTCAGAAGACTCCTCAAGACCTGGCTCTTCAAGCAGTAGCGGCACCCCCTCCTCCCAGCGCCTTGAGACCCTCACTGGTAAGTAGCACGCTTTACAAGTACTCTGATTGATTGATTGATTGATTAAATGCTGCATATTCATTGGATGTGCATTTTATGGTACTCAGCCCGGATCACTGAAATAATATCGAGTACAAAAATATAGACATACAAAAATATCGAGGATAAAATATTGACTACAAAAATATCGAATTCCTATCTACAAAAAGGTAAGTACAAAAATATCGTTTAAAAATAATATAGTCAAAATATCGAATTTTTGTAAATGTCTTAAAAGTAATAATAAATGAAATATTAAAAATAATTAACTAAAGCATACTTAAAAATACTTAAATAAACTTAAAATTATAAAATAAATAATTTAAGCTAAAAAAACATACAATTTTATTTTTTAAAACATAAATATATATATTCACATGATATTAATAAAAAACATACAATATTTTTACCGTAGGATAGCGTAGGGGTAAAAATTACTATTTCCACTCCAGTGAGTGCAACAGTAGGGAAAGCGTTGGATAGCGTAGGGGTAAAAATTACTACTCCCTCTCCAAAGAGTGCTACAGTAGGGAAAGCATTGGATAGCGTAGAGGTAAAAATTACTATTCCCACTCCAGTGAGTGCAACAGTAGGGAAAGCGTTGGATAGCGTAGGGGTAAAAATTACTATTCCCACTCCAGAGAATAAAAATAAATTAAATATCAACACCAATAAAAAAATCATTAAAAGTAAATACCAATTTAATATAATATAATAATTAACCAATTAAAACACAAATAAATAATAATTATTAGAATTCATTAACTATTAATACAAATTAATTACCAATTTACAATTAATTAATTAACAAATACAATTTAATTACCAATTAATTCAAAATAAATACCAATACATAAATCAAAACATTTCATTAATTACAATTAAGTAACTTCCCACCCTATTCCCCTATAAACCCACAACCCGCTACAGAAAATAAATAAATAAAATTCACATAATTATCAATTAATCAATTAATAAAAATTAATTACCAATTAAAAATTAATTCATTATCAATTAAAAATTATTTAACAATGTATTCAAAATAAATACCAATAAATAAATTAAAATATTTAACTAATTACAATTAAATCACTTCCCACCCTATTCCCCTATAAACCCACAACCCGCTACAGAAAATGAATTAATAAAATTCACATAATTATCAATTAATCAATTAATAAAATGAATTACCAATTAAAAATGAATTAACAATTTATTCAAAATAAATACCAATAAATAAATTAAAATATTTAATTAATTACAATTAAATTACTTCCCACCCTATTCCCCTATAAACCCACAACCCGCTACATAACTAAAACGCAAAATCAAATTAAAAATAATTAATAATTTCTAAAAATGTATATTTTATTTAATATAATTAAATTAATTCCCACCCTATTCCCCTATAAACCCACAACCCGCTACAGAATTAAATTACGCAAAAATTAAATAACATAAAATTCATTACTTAAAATACATTACAAAAAATATACACTTTTCACACATATACTAACATACAAAACACTTAAAAAAATCGATATTATTAAAAATTCGATATATTTTAATAACCTATATTATATACTTCGATATTTTGGCTTTCTATATTTATAAAAATCGATATTACATTACTTACCTTAAATTCGATATTTTTGCTGACTATATTCTGTCCATTCTATATTTTGAACTCGATATTTATGTAATTCGATATTTTTTACTCGATATTTTGTGTAGTTACCACTCAGCCCCACTGTGTTTGCCCTTATCTCAGTTATGTATATTAGTATTAGTGATTATAGAAAATTTTGGGCACAAGGTAGATCCAAAGAGCAGGGCTTTTGCCTACTTCAGCAAAGAATAATTTATGCAGCTACTTGCTATCCACATTCATTCCATTCATACTTTGGTGTACATCAATGTGCTGGTCTAATCCTACGTATAAGTAGTTCGAGCTGTTGTGCATTTAATATATTTCTATGTTTCTGTCTAGAACTTTCCAAAGTGAAACTCATAACTGACACGTGTTTCACCCATCCTGTTTTGATACGCATGAAATATTCACAACCGAAAAAGCAATTTACCATTTCTATTTTTCATCAATTTTAGCATTAAAAATACGTAATCACATAATTCAAGAAGTTTAAAATAAACATGTTAAATTAAATTAAATCAAATATTAAGATAAGTAATTGATTAAAAAGTTAATATTTGACTTTTGTTGTCTTCCAGTTCCAATGTTTTCCATGTACCACTAGGAACGCCCCGTCATTTCCCTTCAGCCGTGTCTCCCCCTATGCATGCTTTTGTTTAGTTTGAGCCCCCTTGCCCCTTCAGTTTTTCCTCCACACTTCTCTGTGTCTGCCTATGACTCCCTGTGACTCCCTAGCTTCCTACTTATGTGTCTTCTCTTGTCTCTGCTTTTCCATACCTGAGTCGGGCTGGGCATTATATGCAATGGAGAATTTTCTTCACCTTGTTCACAAACAGTGCCTAGAGTAGGGTGAGGCTGCATGGCTATTCTGGACACAAACTGACATACGCATGAGTAGGAAAGGGCTTCTGCCTTTTAATTTAAAAAGCTTGATTAATAAGCTGCATTTTTAAAATTGTTATAATTTGGGCCGCATTGTAATTTTATTTTCTGTGCACTCTCTTCCTCGACTTCCCCGGTCCACCACTGTTATTCAGGTTGAGTGGAGGGAAGCTTCAATCAGACACTCGCCGGCAAGTTTGCAGTTCCGGTCTGAAGCTGCACCACCACGAAGGTTATCAGGCTAGTCGGCCGCCCCTTCGGTATTTACCCATCATGCCTCCTACAACGCGCAGCGGACGTGCGCAGTGGGCGCGCCAAAGGCAAGCCCGTCTGCGCCCGTCCGCGCCTGGACCGAGCCTAGGGCCACCCCCCTGCCAGTTTCTCGATTAACAGCCCAGAGGTGACTGTGACTTATGATTCAAAGCAGCTTCACTCTTTAAATACACTACTTCACTCTTGCCCTCGTATTGAACTGGCCAATCAGCCAAATTCACTCCCTTATGTCTGCTCTACCTGTTCCTATGTTACTAATAACTATCGTCGCTTATGACAGATACACCTTGCAGTAAGGGACCACTGCCTAAAGCTCTTATGACGGCTTTAATAAATGCACGTTCTCTGCCCAAGCACAAATATGAAATATTGAGTTTTATTGAGGACCACAAACTTGATCTTCTTTTCCTAACCGAAACCTGGGGTGATCTCTCCCCACGCTACCCCTTTCAAAGGCACTCTTATCTATTGCCCCCCAGGAACCCGGGGTGCATTTCTTACTAACCTGGAAGTTTTACTTGAGCCATTAGCAGGCGAAAACCAGTATACTATACTGGGTGATTTTAACTTTCACCTAGAGGCTTTGGACAATCCCGATACTGTAGCTCTCTTATCGGAATTGGAAGTAATAGGACTCCCACAATTAGTTTCAGGTCCCACCCACACTGCGGGCCACCTTTTGGATGGTCTTTTTTCTAGCCATATATCACTCAGGATAGGAGATGTTCTGCCCTTGACGTGGACTGACCACTCTGCAATTCTTTTTGATTTTCTACTAAAAGATAGTCCCTCCCCAACTAATAACTCTTTATCCGTCAATCATTTTAGAGCTTGGAAAAGCATTGATACTCTTGCATCCCAATCATTACTACTGACTTCGCTGCCGTCTACTGTGACTGATCCTGAGTTAGGAGCTATTAACTATACCAACTGGATTCAGAACACAGTCAATGTGACGGTCCCTTTAAAGAAACAATCTATCAACAGGGCTTCTAAGTCCGCACCCTGGTACAATGATATACTTAGGCAGGAAAAGCAAAAATGTAGACGTCAGGACTGTAGATGGAGACAAGACTACGATCTAGATCAAAAATCATGCTATAAAATTATGGTGTCTCTATATAAACAACTCATCATCATGGAAAAAGGTAAATTTTACAGTAATCAAATCAATCTGGCGCACGATTCTGTGAAACAACTCTTTCAGGTAGTCACGCGTCTCTCTGGCTAAGCTACATCTATCCTCATCATAGCTACTCAAGAACTTTGTGACTCCTTGGCGGACCATTTTCAAAGTAAAGTGACTGATATTTATACCCAATTTAAGGCACACACAATTAATACTGTACACTCACCTTCCACTCAAAGGGATCACAAGGACTTGGCGTGGTCGGGCTTTACCCCGCCCGACTCGACCTTCCATCCCTCCTTTCAGAATTTTACTCAGGTCCCGTCAGAACTGGTATCGCACCTACTATGCACTACCAATTCTGGCTCGCCGGAAGATCCATGTCCTCCTTCCATTCTCAAGATGTTCCCTGACATTATAGGTCCTAGACACGCTGATATATTTGATGTCATGTTTTCCTCAAATATCTTCCCTTCCATCTGGAAGAAAGCGACTATTAAACCTCTCATTAAGAAGAGTTCATTAGACCCCGCTAAAGTCGCCAACTACAGACCTATAGCTTGCCTCCCTTTCCCTGCTAAAATTGTCGAAATGATCATGAATATCCAAATTTCAGATTATATCAATCACAATAATTGTTTGGATAATTCGCAATTTGGATTTCGAAAGGGACATGGGACGGAAACCGCGCTTATTAAAGCTACGGATGAAATCAGGATGACACTCGACGGGGGAGGATCAGCAGTGCTTATTTTATTGGACCTGTTCGCCGCGTTTGACACAGTCGATCACTCCATCTTGATCTACCGTGTCTCAGGGGTGGGGATCACACATGGTGCTAGGGATCTCATCTCCTCCTTTCTTGCTGATCGAGTGCAATCCGTTGCTTTTGACAATTTCAGCTCACCATCTTTTACTCTCCCCTGTGGTGTCCCCCAGGGATCCTCGCTAAGTCCAACACTATTTAACATCTATGTGTCGGACTTGGCGAGAATCATTAAATCCCATCACCTGGCGGTGACAACCTATGCTGATGACACTCAGATTGTGTTGGCTATTAATAAAAACGGAGACAAAGTGGCTTCTGATTTTAATTTAGGAATGCTTGCAATAAGTGACTGGATGTCCACAAATTGCCTTAAACTTAACTCCGATAAAACGGAGGTTATGGTGTTTGGTAATCTCTCCCCAGCCTGGTCACCCACTTGATGGCCTGCTGCTCTTGGACCACCTCCGTCCCCAGTGACCAAGGCAAGAAATCTGGGGGTCATACTGGACAGTAAACTTTCCCTTATGCACCATGCTAACGCGGTGGTGTTATCCTCATTCTATACTATGAGAATGATCAAAAAACTCCTTTCTTATCTTCCTATGAGTAGGGCCAGGACATTGGTCAGTGCATTAGTGATATCTCGCATTGACTACGGCAATGGGCTCTTTGTGAATGCGCAGGAAGGATTTCTCAAAATACTACAGTCGGTGCAGAATGCTGCGGCCAGACTGATCACTGGGACCCCTAAGTTTACACCTATTTCCAGTACTATTAAACAGCTTCACTGGTTGCCAGTAAGACAAAGAACTAAATTTAAGGCACTTTGTATTGCCTATAAAGCAATTCACTCCCTAGGACCTGCTTTCCTAAAAGATGCCTTCTGCCCTTATATCCCGGTAAGATCCCTCCGTTCATCCACTGCATGTCTTGTACATGTCCCAAGGACTAAGAAAGTCTCATGGGGTGACAGGTCTTTTATAGTGACTGCCACCAAACTTTGGAATAGCCTTCCGTGCCAAATTAAAACCTGCACCTCTCTTCTTTCTTTTCGCAAACAGATAAAAACATGGCTTTTTAAACAGTAATCATTTTATGGACAGCATAGTGGACCCACAGCAAAAATAAATAAAATGTGTTCTCTGATGACCGGAACGCTTGGTCTGAGATTGGGTTTGTTAAATCTACTTCACTCTTCTGGTTGGTTGAGCATCAAAGGCCAAGTTCACATGAACAGCGATAGGCTTCAACCAGATACTGTGTAGCACAATTATAGAATACACTGTAAATATACCTGTCCAGCAGATCTATAACTTGAAAAGGAATGCAACATAAACTGAGAAAAACACAATTAACTGAGCAAGAGATATGGTTTTATGCTAAGAGATATGGTTTGGGTTTTAGAGAGCTACAATGAGGTTCACTTACAGTTTAGGTACTGTTCCTTGGTTCTGAACACAGGGGGATTTTGGCTACTTTCCGCCACAATAAGGGACTCATGAGTCTTTTGAGACCATATACCCAGTGCCCACCAATGCTAGGCACCTAGGGTAAGGTTCCTTAGGTAATGGAGCGGCCTTTCTTGAAGATAATTGGGATTTGGACTGATGCAGTTCCCAAATATCCAACTTTTAATGAAATCCCTGAAGGTCCAAAGTTCATACAGTAAGCCTTGTGGTCCCAGCCAGTACATCCTGGTTCCTGGAGTGCAGAAGCTGAAGTGATTTGGACCTCTTAATAGTCCATCAGCATCCACAAGTCCAATGGTGGTGGGTAAATATGCCTGTACTACATCAGAGGTGGTTTGGAGAACAACTGATGCTATAAGTGGGGTCCCCACCATAACAAAATGCCATTCAGTGGTGCAGAAGATTGAGCCAGCCTCCCTCCCTTTCCTTTCCTTCCCATCCCTTCCCTACCCTTCCCTTTCCTTTCCTTTCCTTTCCTTTCCTTTCCTTTCCTTTCCTTTCCTTTCCTTTATTTCCTTTCCTTCCTCCCTCCCTACTTGCCTCCCTTCCTCCCTACCTTCCTTTCTCTTTTACTCTGCCACACTCCCTCCCTAGATTCTTTTTTGGGGACCGTGGGACTCAGACTAACAAGCAGAGTACACTTGGGCATCACTTATGGGGTATCACTAGATTCTGTGCAGCAGGTTCGAAGGTCACTCCCAAGCTCCATAAATGTCTGGGAACTGATGCTCTCCAAGCAGTGTTCCCAGCTGAGAGGTGTCAGGCTTGCTCATTATTATTTATGTTGAACACCATGGGACACTTTGGACTAACTAAACTAGGGAATCAGAATCGTCGCTATGGAGATTGTATTGAGCTATACCTTAGACTCCCTGCCAACTCTGATCACATAATTCAATCCTCCTGCTTAGCCAACATACCAATAGAACTAGAACACTGGCAGCTAAATCTAAATGCAGAATGTATTCTTCTCTCAAGAACACCTGACTTCCATCTGAAGAAAAGTTGTATGAACATAATCAAATTTGTGAGCTTCAACCTCAAATTATTTAAATTTGTCCACTCCCCATGTTTTGAACTATAACCTGAAACCAACATTAATAATCTGATCAAAGGGGCATTTTTTCCAACATAAACTACTTCGAAACTGCAAAAATTTATTGCCACCAAAATGACAAAACTGCAGCGTAAGCCCTTGTCCTTCCTTGCCTCTTAAAGTCAATTCTCTTCTCACTGGACTTCAAAACAAAATCAGTGAATGGGTTCCACATCATCCAGAGGCAGTGTGAGGAAGGAGCACAGACACACCACGGCTCCAGATCATTCATTTGGGCCCTTATCAAGGAGGCTCTCTTTGTCCTCGGAGCCGCCATCCCACCCGTGACTGCAACTACACTGTCAAACTGTCATTCTCTACCAGGAGACCTCACCACTACGGAACCCATTGGAATTCTTCTGCAAAAATACATACGACCTGATGAAGTTCAATCCTGTTGAACGCAACGCGTTGACTGAGTCTTTTTGCACATTTCTGTTGGAATATCTGAACTAAGAACATTTTTTCACCAAAGGATAATGACTACTTGTTGTTACTGAAACAAAAGACCAGGGTAGTGCACCGCTCCATTTTTTTTCAAAAGTATAAACAACAGTCACATCATATTTATTCAGGAGACAGGCTATTGAACTTCTCGACTGGCATGATGTTAATTGATGCACCACTGTATTTGATAAAGGTTACGGGGCAACCGTTGACCTTTATTATAATCTTGGGGCAGTCTCCAAAGGTATTAGGTTGTTTGGTTTGGTGGTTTGCTTTTGTCATTTGTTCTTCTTTGCAAGCAGCCAAACCTACATGTGCCTGTCATTCCTTGGTCACTGCCATCATCACACATCCATCTTCTTTACATGGGCTTGGTAATGGCATTGAAGCGCCTTTGTAGGATGAATTTGACGACAATTGACTTTGTCTGGTTTTTACTTATTGTAACTGATGTTGCATTTTAGCCTCATGGGCATGTCGAAAATGCTTCTGGAACCTTCTGGAGTCCATTTCCTCTTCTTGCTGTGAGGTATTTGGCTTCTCTTTCACTTTGCAAACCATTATGAAGTGGTTTTCTTTCCCGAAACCTTTGCATGTCTGTCCTACGGCTTGACATTTGCTTTTAGGTGGAAACAAAAATCCACATCAGAAACACACCTTTTTCTTCTTTGGAAACATTGACTAGGGTGTATCTACCTTGTGCTTGCTTTGCATGATCAATGAAAAGTGAAGTAGTGTGGCTCAATGGTTAGAGCGGCAGACACTGATGCAGCGGTCTGGCCAGGGACCAGGGTTCAATTCCCGCTTTGGCGGGTCTTGGGCTCAATTTCCTCGGACCTGATAATTCTCGCCTCTGTGCCTATTCTAATCATGGGTCCCACTCTGCAACTCTGGGCAATAGCTTTCTTGATCTCCACAACGACCCCAACAGTGCTGGGATGCCTGGCTTCACCTTGGGGGTGCCCAGGAGTGGACATTTCACAGGGACAAGCCAGGAAGGGTTCCACAGCGGTATGCGTTACAGCGCCAGGACACCCAAGGGTATTAGTGCGCTTTACAAGTACAAATTACAATGCTAGTTCTTTTTTCGCTGTTACAGCTTCCATATCAGCAGCCACTCAATCTGCTCTTTTATCGGCCTTCACAACCATTAGTTCTTTCTCTAAACTGAGCATCTCACTCAACATGCGCTTTCTGAAAGAGTCTGAAAGACAGCCATCGGTTACTCTGATGTGTATGGCTGAACATAAGTGTTTGTACTGCACCTTTTCACTTGTAGGAAAACTTTAATCTCAACAGAGCAGGACTGAGTTGGTCATGATGACAACTACGGATCCAGGTTCTAAGTCTGAAAAGCTTATTATGAAAATTTATGACAACTGCAGTAGGATTTGATGTTCGCTACCCCCTTTGAAAAATCCTCAGGGTAGAGGTTTCGCACTGTGACAATCCACGTTATGCCTGCTTAGGAGGAGTAATATATTTATTGCTAATTGCTGTTTCCTGTAAATGTTTGTAATGTTATGATTTTATTACTGATGGATGCTTGGGAGAAAGCTTATGTCCAGTAGAACAGGCGTTGGTTAGGATGGCTAGCCAATGACGAAGGCTAAAGGCCTGATTAGTTTATTGGGAAGGTTATGTCAGATACCATATGTCTTAGCTGTTCAATATGAAAAATGATGATAAAAGCAGTGGGACTGACTTCTTTATTATGAAAAGCATATATTAAAGCCATGAGGCATTTAAGGGTGGTTTATCATTACTCTGTGTTAACGCCTCTAGGCAATCATAGCCTTACGTGGATTCACATGGAATACTATATTAGGCAAGAGTTCTAGAGCTGGTTCCCCTTCTAACAAATTCCTGGGGCTGGAACATTTGCACTCTGAGAAGCCTTGTTATGCCCTCTTCCAAGGGGTTGTGTTTTGTTTTGCCAACTTTGGTAGATATTTCTAATTTGTATTACTCTATACTTGACTGCTATAATGTTGTAAAGCTTATGCTCAAAATAGTAGGCCTGAACTGTTAATTGGTTTGAGCCATTTATAAAGGGTTTAGTACAGTAAAAAAAAAGCACTGAGAGGCAACATTAATATTTCAAAGCACAAATGCACAAAACAAGAAACAATCCGGACTCTTCAGTGTTCAATATGCATAATGCATTCCAAATCATATTAAATTCTTCTGTTCACTATGATAGGTGAAAATCCTAAGGATGAAAAGGTAATCCGCAAGCGTTACTGCATTTCAGCCTCCTGTAAGCCGCTGTATTCCTTGACCCGCTGTAAACGTTTCCGCTGTACGTTTCATCCTTAGGATTTTCACCTATAATAGTGAACAGAAGAATTTATTGGGATTTGGAATGCAGTATGCATATTGAACACTTTGTGCCATGAGTTAAGTGATTGTGGAATCTTTATTGAAGTGGGAGACTAACTGAAAGTGTTCCCTTGAGGATATTTGTATCAATGGAATGATGTCATACCAATTTGGAGTATTATGATATAATGATCTTGGGACTTCAATGACCATTATAGGATTGGAGTGTTCTGACAATTGCCCTGAGGAAGCCACATCTAGGGTGAAACGCGTTGGCTGTATTGTTCCATCTTCTTACGCCACGAGTGGTCCACAAATCCATGAAAAGATCATATCTGGCATCACTGAAGAGTCTGGATTGTTTCTTGTTTTGTGCATTTGTGCTTTAAATATATTTGTTCTTCTCAGTGCCTTTTTTACTGTACTGTAAGTGTGGGGTCCTTTGGCAGTGGACCAAGGAGGTGGGCAACATCGACTCATAAGCATATCTATGACCTGTGTATAGCGAGGTGGAGCAGCTTTGAAGTATCCCTTACTGCCTTCTTTCTGTTTTTTATGAAGGGTATAGGCCTTACTGGTTTATTAAGAAAAGTCATGTCAGATGCCATAAGTTAATTTGTTTATTATGGAAAATTACAACAAAGGTATGAGGCCTGACCTATTTATTGTGAAACTTATATAGAAAGCCAGAAGGCCTTTTAGGGCCGACTGGTATTCTAGTGATACATGGAATCTCGCACATTACTCTTGTTAGCAAGGTATTTTGTATTGGTTACGTATCTGGCAAACCCTTGGTAGAATATCTGTACAGTGACAATATGGAAAATAATGGGAACCACCCGGCAGGTGTAGTTGTCTGCAAGGGCCATTTAATAAATCATAAAAGCTCTACATACATAGAGGTCTTGAGGTCAGCCTTCTTCTGTCTGCTTGAGTGTCCTTTACTTCTGTTGCTCCCCAAGACAGCATACTCCATGAGGCAACAGGACAGTCCATTTCTGCCATTGGCTCTATTGCTCTGTGAGGGCATGTGCTCTGGGGTATTTTCCCTAGTCAAGTGCACATCTGCAGAAAAAGGAGTGCACTTCAGTATCTGTGGTAATCTCTTCTATCTCTTTAGTGGCATCGCTTGCTGTCTCTTCTAGGACTGAAACTAAAGAAGCTGTTCTAAGTATGCTCTGGGCACATCGTACTACTCCCAGCTCCATCACAGGTTCCAGTCCTTTCAAACTTCCCTGAGGTAGAGAAGCTTCTTTTCACATGTGCCCTGCGTGGATGAAGAAATTGGGTTCCCTGACCAGGTGTGGGTAGTCTCATGATAAGGGTGGATCACTTGATCAGTGTGTTCTTCCAAATCGTAAGAATTTTGAATCTAATGTTTCTGTGGGAGATTGGGTGGGAGCTAAATCCCGTCTTAATGTACCTAAAGGCCTTTCAAAATGTGGTCCTTCTGTCAGGGTTGATGCTGTCTCACGATTTGCTGTTCGGGTCAATGGGAAGAATTGGTGGAACTTATCTAGGATTTACAAGATTCCTAAGAGGGTAGTATTGCAACAAGACCTTGAGCCAGGAGATGTGGCAGACACTTTAACAATGACGTTCAAACAAACTCAGAAAGTGAGTTCTGATTTTGCTGAGTTGTCTATGAAATATGTTCCGCCACGTAGGAGTGGTAGGATTAGTTTTCCGCCTAATCGCATGGATTTGTAAACTTTATGCTTTGTCAAATGTACTTTAGTTCTTATTATCTTTTATTCTTCTTCATCACATAATTTATTTATTTCTAGTTTTCTTCTTTGCTGATCTGTTCCTCTGGTTTTTATCTTTGCCTGTCTTTATTATTTCTTTTGCACTTAGTTATGTTGTTATTGGGAAGAGAGGAAATGTTGTGGTAATATCTTCTATCTATTTAGTGGCATCTGTGATGTCATTGTCATGACAATAGAATGCACTCATTTGAATGTCAGGAGCCTGTCAGTTCCTGGGAGCTGTGGAGGCAAACGGTCATTAAACATGAAGCCTCCTTACCTACTTGTCTCAGCGTAATTACTTCAGCATCTTTAGCCCATATCTTTCCTTTATAAATCTCCATTACTTTCTTTCTTCCGGCTTTGTTTTTAAAAAAATGCAGCAGCTCCTCTGACAGTGCAACCAGGATGCTCATTTCATCTGCTGTGTGCTGCATCCCGTGCCACCACTATTTTGAAACTGGGAGACTATTTGGAATAGAGTTGTTCACACCATATCACTGTTTTACTGTTTCAAGATGCCATTGTGTTTAGCATTATTTTGGCCACCTTTCATCAGTACAACAGTGAAACATGATACCCTTTATCATTCAAAGATGGGTGCAAAGTTTACCAAGCGCCCATATTTTAATGGGAGGAGCATAATGTATCATTGCTTTTAGAGCTCCAAGTTGGCTAGCACGTTTCCTGTAAAGATGGCAGCTAGGCTGTAATGTTAAACAATGAAACGCCATGTGCAACAGCATATCAAGATGGCCACCCACTGACAGGTTTAATTTTAATTTTGTAATGCAAGCATATGCCAAACAACATTAGGTGGCGGCATTTTTTTTGTCGTCTGATTTTATTCTATTAATTTATCTTTCATATGTTTGTTTAATTTGTCTGCTTTATTGTTGGTGAGTACGTGGATGAGTACAAGAATGTGGCGTACATGCCAACCTTCCCAATTAAGGCGCGAGACTACCGATTTCAAGGCTAGTCTACCGCTTCCCGAATCCTGCATGCTAAAACTTTATTCTTCAACGGGCTTCTGCTGACAGGGACTGGTCTTGTGTAACTCGGATTATGCACTGCCAGTAACCTGCTCCCACAGGTCAGTCCACAATGTCACGCTCTCTCTGCTTGCAATAGCGCTCCCTCGGTGCTCCTGACAGGTAAGAAAATAAAATAATTTTGCTTTTCTGATATTCTACCTTGCAGCAGCACACTTGCAAATCCCATGCAAGACAATGCAAGACAATAGACCCGATTAATGCCTGGCCCTCCATAGAAAGCAATGGTAGAAATATATTCTACTGATTGTTTTTTAATAATTTCCTGCTTTCCTTTTCTAAAATGTTGCCATGTGTTCACTAGGTGGATGAATGGGTGTATGGCTGCAGGTATGAGTGACAGAATGCTTGTGTGATTACTCACTCTAGGCACAAAGGGCCAGATGTAGGTCACCAAATACCGGTTGGTAACGGCCGAATTCGGCCGTTACCGACCGGTATTTGGTGATTGAGATGTAGGGGGCATTATTTTACAGAATCGGTAAATTTACCGAATCGGTAAATTTACCGATTCTGTAAAATACCGAATCGGTAATTTTACCGATTCGGTAAATCCATATGTAGGTGACACTCCTAAGAGTGCCACAGGCCCTTAAGAGTCGGTATTTTACCACCCAATCCTATTGGGTGGTAAAATACCGAATTCAGGTGTGCATGCACATCTGTGCATGCAAACCTGTGCAATGTGACACACAGACATGCCCTTAGGGCATGTATGTGTGCCACATGTCACACATGCCTGTACTTGGGGTGCTAGAGGGTGTTAAAGTGACACCCCCTGCACCCTTGCAGGATTCGGTATTTACCGAATCGGTAAATACCGAATCGGTATTGCCCATTGATTCCTATGGGCTTCAAGGCCCATAGGAATCAATGGGCAATACCGAATCGGTATTTACGGATTCGGTAAATACCGAATGTTACCGATTCGGTAATTCAAAAACAAAAATTACCTACATCTCCCTCCTTCATATTTACCGATTCATAAATACCGAATCTGTAAAATTCGGTATTTATGAGTCGGTAAATAGAAGTTACCTACATCTGGCCCATAGTGCTTTAACTCACTTTAGACTGAAGAAGCACTTTCTGCTATCAGCTACAACCTTTGGCGCTGCCAAAGCTTGTTTTCTTGAAAATTTACTAGAAATTTGTGATGCAGTGACTCTGCAGTCTCACTTTGCATCTCACCCAGTAATAACTGTGGATCAGTTTCCTTCCGTATCTAATTTGTATGCTCTATTATTAACTGTTAAAAATGGGAGGTGCTTTATGTTTTCCCTCCTACCCCAATGTTCCTGAATTTTTATTGCAAATTATTTTTCTGTATTCGATATTTCTTTGATCAATTCCTTCCTTTGTAAGAGAGATTTCTTGTTTTTTATAACTTATGACTGTTTCTTCATGTACTGTCTTTATTTCTTTATGCCTTAATAAAATTCAAACTTAAAAAAAAAAATGGGAGGTGATATAAGTTCCCCGAAGCCTTGTTCACACTTACATAAAAACGTCCAAAAATAAAATTAAATAATTGAGTTGTCCATGACACGAAAATGTACGTGATCTCTCTTTTTCTTTCACCCCTCCCTTCTTCCCATCTCTCTTTCTTTAAATATTTTTCTTTTACAGACTTCTTTCTATTCATCTCTTTATGGAATCTGTTTTGTTTTTATTTTGAATAATTTACACTCGACCCTCACTTCCTCCTTTCTTTCGCTGAAGCCTTGTCTTTCTAAGTTCCTTCTGGTTCCTTTTCCTCTTTCTCTTACTATTCTTCCATCTTTCCTTCCAGATGCAATGCCAAAATTCACAGATGCTATTTAAGTCCCTGCACATAGCACATGGCGGAGGGGCTGTCAAAAATATTGAATTCTCAGCTGGTTCTAAACACACATCGACCAGGGGCCATGAGTTTTGCTTACCAGCTGCAGGGTCCTCTTAAGGATTTTGGGGGCCCTGGGCCAAACATATTTTAGGGGCCCCTTTGGAACAGCTTTAAATTTATGATCCAATTTCTGCTTTTAATGTGCCTCTTTTGCCAGGTCACTCGTCCAAATTCTAAATGTGCTTTCATTTAATATTCAGGGATAGCACATGATTTCATTTTTTAACACAGCAGCATCTCACTAATACTACCGCAAAGAATCTCTGTAACACTCTCCCATTTCTCATAAGTAGTATATAGTGATACCTTCACTTCAACTCTGGCCTTAATTTTGACAGCTCCGGCCAGGAATCCTGGCCTTAAAAAGTGATGGGTCTAGTCTTAATTATGACAGGCCTAGTCTTAAACTCCTGGCCGGAAATTTGACAGCTCTGGCTGGAAACCCTGGCCTTAAATTTAACAGGGCCTGGGCGCAGGCTGTTGGCCTTGAACAGGCCTGGCCTTAAAAGGGGGGTGACATGTAGGGATATTCCCAAGAAGTAACAGGCTGCATCTTAATTGTGACAGGCCTAGTCTTAAACTCCTGGCCGGAAATTTGACTGCTCTGGCTGGAAACCCTGTCCTTAAATTTAACAGGGCCGGGCCTTAAAAGGGGGGCGGCTGAGTCATAGGGGGGTGTGTAGTTTTGTTTTGGAGACATAGGCGTGGCGGAGCCGTCAGAATACATATAAGCCGGTGTCAGGAGCCTGATATAGCAAGCAAGCAACCGCTGGACTACGTGAAGGAGCGCCATGGCAGAAAAGAAGAGCTACAACCCATTTGCGAGAAAACACGGGGTTGGTGGCTCACAGACCCCCTTCATTAGCTATTACAGAACCATAAGCCCTTTGGTAATGGACGAGAATGCTCAATCAGAAGAACCTAAGGATATGGGTTGCGACGTTACTGCTTATGGCTGTGGGTTTGCTAAGCGCTTTGGCGCCCCTGGTTTCAAGGATTGGCGGTGTCCGCTGTCCCCGATTAAGAGCGATAGCAGCAGCGGCTCTAGCGAGGGTTCGAGTGGCGACTTGACGGTTGAGCAAAGCATGCTCTTGGAGTCGGAGGATGCGGAGGACACCATAGTTCCGCCTAATACACCCGTCTATGAAGACGTGGGTTTTCGCGAGAGTCTTTTTCCTGAGAATGTCCCTGTTCAAAAACTTGATGCAAACGTGGAAGCTGAGGGAGCATCGGATGTTATTCCCGCCTCTCAAAATGTCAGAACCGCGGCTGATGGGGCATCGCAGGATATTAACAACTCTCAAGATGGCAGAGCCGCAGCCGAGGGTGGTGAAAATGTGGGGGTGAGTTAAAATGTTATGAGCAGCCATTTATCATAAGGATGTATTTTATTTCTACAACTATCGAACGCTAATATTTCGTTTTTGTTTGTGACCCTCTAGAGAGCAGAACCAGTGGGGTGCACTTACTTCATAATGCACAAAGAAAATGAAACTATGCCCCCTCCTAATACCCACATCTATGAAACCATGGATGTTCAGAAGGCTATGAGTCCTACGAAGGTAGTTGTGCAACAGCCTGATACAAGCGTTGAAGATGAAGGGTCCCCAATGGATGTTACCGACTCTCAAGATTTCAGAGGCGCTGCAGAGGGTGGTGAAAGTGTGTGGGTAAGTAAAAAAAAAATGTTAGGCGTAGACCCTTTACTTGAAAGTTTGTTGTCTTTCTACCGCTAACGGGGTGTCAATATTTGTCTTTTGAACCTAGGATGAAACACCGAAAAGAACTGAGGCCCAGGGGCAGACTGCAAAAGGTCGCAGCTTGAATCTGTCCTGTATATGCTGTGCAAACCAGACTGGAAGTTCCACAAAGCCGAGTTCACCGCTGCCCATGGAATGTGAAGATGGTTCTAAGAACGATGAGTTTGTAAAAGCAACGGCGTGGTTCCCCAGAGACACTATAGCTGGTGTCAAAGGTTTCGCAGCTATAGTTGTACGCGCGTGTGTCAAACGGGACTATTACAACATGTGTTTCGGCCACCATATTAGGGACCCTCAACAGGAGGCGCACGAGTGTCTAGCCGAATCATACAGAGACCGAATGATACGGCACATATGTAGTTTGCTTGATCCGTACAAGATGTATAAGCTGCTAAGGGTGGTGCACGGCCTGAGTGATGAAAATAATTTTGTCCACCCTAACATGTTGAAGATCTTGATGGCGACAGTAAAGGAGATACGCTATGCCAACGACCCCTGCGCAAAACTAAGAGGCATGCCAAACGCCTGTGCGTGCTGTGACAGAAAAATGATAGAAAGACTTATAGAAAGGCGCATGTGTAATGTGTATCTAAAAAGCAGAAAAGTAGTGGCCATCGCACCACAAAGGCTATTTTATAATAGATAAGTCCTGATGTATTGCTAAGTGCTAGCGTGTATTTAAAAGTAAAGTAGTAGAATGTTACACCCAAAAAAGTATATGTGTTAAACCGTACTTACTACGCATACTGTGAAAAGATATGAAACCCCTTTTTGTTTTGTGATTTGGTAATACTCATTATTTTTAATAAAATGTTCTTACACAAAACAAGCGTCTTTCATTTCCTGTACTCTAATGACTGCTAACATGTCGGAAGGCCTGTTAAGAAAACTTTATTATGATACAAGAGGGGTTGGCAGCTTTGGAAGCGGCGACGCTCTATATAGAAGGGCTGTGGCTGAAAAGAAGTCGGTAAGCAGAGAAGCTGTGAAGACATGGTTATCAGGAGAGGAGGCGTATTCACTACATAAACCAGCCAGAAGACGCTTTAAGAGGCGTCCTACAATCGTTAATGCGTGTATAGATTATCAGTGGCAGGCGGACATAATCAGCCTTCAAGATACTGCAAAACATAACGACGGCGCCTGTTATATATTAACAGTCATAGATGTGTTGTCCAAATACGCGTACGCAGAGGCGCTGCGTGATAAAAGTGGAGCTAGCGTCACGGCCGCTTTTAAAGCCATCTTCGATAAGGGACGTATTCCTCAAAAACTACAAACAGACGCAGGAAAAGAATTCTTAAACAAGTCATTTCAGAAATTATTAAAGCAGCACAATGTTCAACATTTTGTAACACACACCGAGGTAAAAGCAGCGGTTGTAGAAAGGTTTAACAGAACTTTAAAGTCTAAGATGTGGCGGTATTTTACGGCCAACAATACGTACAGATACGTGGATGTTCTACAGGCTTTTTTAGCTGTATATAATGCCAGTTATCATAGGACCATCAAAATGGCACCTGAAGAGGTAACATCTAGTAATTCGTTAACTGCTTGGAGAAACTTGTATGGTCCTAACTTTGGGACAAAGGTGAAGAAGTCTATATTTAAAAATGGTGATCACGTTAGGATTTCAAAACTGAAAGGAGTCTTCACAAAGGGTTACCAACAGACCTTTAGTGATGAAATATTTATAGTGGAAAGTGTGGAGCTTAAGGAAGGGCTGTATATTTACAGGTTAAAGGACTACGATGGGGAAACGGTGTCGGGATCCTTTTACAAGGAAGAGTTACAAAAGGTGCCCAATGATCCAAACCGTGTGTATAGGGTTGAAAAGGTTCTGAAAAGGCAAGGTACAGGTGCTAAGAGCCAGGCATATGTCAAATGGCGCGGCTGGCCTGAGAAATTTAACAGTTGGGTGTTGGCCAGCTCCCTGAAGGGTGTGTGAGCTAAAAGCCGCTGCTACGATGGAGACTACACCCTTTTATATAACCTTACCATCCAACGCTTCTAAGGACATGTTCCCCAGCAATCAGATTTCTAATTACACCGTCAAATTGGCTAAGGCTGTGGACCTGAAGGGGGACTGGGAGGTTGCCCTAACAGAAATACAATACCCTAGAACATGGAATACATTTACAGCGGCCGAAGCCAAGTTTCACATCAAGAGGGAGCAGGACCCCATGGGCATACACACATCCTTCCCGCCCGGCTACTACCCAAACATTACAAGCATTATCGAAGCCATCAACAAATCCATAGCCGCTATAGAACCACATCCGAATATTCATCTGGCCCTAGATAATGTGAGAAGGAAGGTGTTTCTTAAATCCATAAATCGAAACACCCTGTTTAACTGCTCAGGTAAATTAAAAAGGATTTTAGGGACAGTACAACATGTGAAAAGCCCCGTGGAACAAGATCAAACGTGCCCCGATATTAATGGGGGGTTCTACACGCTCTACGTGTACAGCGATATTGTAGAGTCTCAGAGGATAGGTGATAGTTACTCGCCATTGTTAAGGTGGGTGCATGTACAGGGTGATAATAATACCATGGTCAACATACAATTTAACAAACCCGACTACGTCGCAGTTTCTAAAAACCATTTTGACACTATTTCAATTATGATCTACGATGATCAGTCTGAGCCGGTGGCCTTTAAATACGGGAAAGTTATTGTCAAGCTTCATTTAAGGCCTAGACACGACAGAGGGTATTAGGCAGCCATCATGGTGGTTATGAAAACCTACGGAGATCCGTCTATGTACAGAGACTATTACAGAAGTCAAGCCGGTTATGGAGGACCACCGTACTTTCAAGGTTCACCCGTTATGTACGGGGCTGGATTAGGAGGATTCTTTAGGAGTCTGTTTAGAAGAGCTATGCCTTTCCTGAGAAGAGGCTATGAAATTGCAAAACCTCATGTTAAGGCGGCTGCCTCGAACATTGCCCAGGAGGTGGTGGGGTCTGTTACCTCGGCGGTTGCAGAGCGCATGAACAAGCAGCCTCAAGAAGGAGCTGGTTTGATGTATAAGCCACGCGCTAGTGTCAAAAGGAAACGGGGTGTTTCCAGACGCCGGGGTCCCCCAGCCCCCTATAAAAAAAGGAGGACCGCTTCAAAACGTCCTCAGAAAAGAAGAGCTCCAAGACGGAAGAGAGCTGCAAAGAAGCGAACCGGCTCTAAAGTAAATATTTTTTAAAGCCTTGTAAGCACAGCCATGGCCTTCGTACATTGTGGATCTGGAGAGTGCGCCAAATCCGAGTTGGACTTGTTTAGTCTAAAGCCCACACAGACAAGCATCGAAAACAGCTTCTTCATGGAGGTGTCGCCTTTAGCAGCATTGACACCGTTGGCACCTATAGAGTTTTATGTGTCAGGGGCCACGGATATGTATTTGGATCTCAACAACACTCTGCTGCATCTTATGTGTAAAATCGTAAAAGCGGATGGGACCGACATTGACGACGGTTCTAAGGTGGCACCAATCGCTTACCCTGTAGCTACCATGTTTAATCAAGTGGACATCACCCTGGGCGACCGACTCATCACCCAGAACGATAACATGTACGCCTACAGAGCCTACATAGAGAGTATTCTAAATTACAGTAGCGATGCCCATGACACACAACTTTCAGCGGGTCTCTTTCACAGGGATACACACGGACAGTTTGAAAGCACAGCTCTGGATGGTGATAATAAGGGCTTTATAAAAAGAGCGGGGCATGCTACAGCCAGCCGTACCTTTGACCTCCTGGGGCGCATACATTCGGACCTCTTCTTCCAAGATAAACTGCTCATCAACGGAATTGATCTTAAGATCAAGCTCAATCGTAACAAGGACTCATTCTGCCTCATCAACGGGGATGCGGAACAGTACAAGCTGAACATACTGTCCGCGAGCCTGTTTGTAAAGAGAGTGAAAGTGTCCCCGAGCGTCAGGCTAGCGCACGCCGAAGCTTTGCAAATATCCAACGCCAAGTACGCTGTGGAAAGAGTAGCTCTGAAGGTATTCAGCATCCCTGCAGGTACCCGCTTAACACAACAGCAGAATCTATTTCTGGGACAGCTACCAAAGCTCATCATCATAGGGTTTGTGGACAATACAGCTTTTAGTGGCACCTATGCCTCAAACCCCTTCAATTTTAAACACTACAACATCAACTACGCGGCGCTGGTCCACGAGGGCAATGTGATTCCTGCAAAACCCTACACCCCCCAGTTTTGCAGCAGGGCATTACATCAGGGAATATCAGGGACTGGTTTCGATAACAGGCAAGCATCAAAGGGACTGCGGTGTAGCGGTGTCAAGAGAAGGCTATGGCCGTGGATACACGTTGTTCGCATTCGACCTGACACCGGACATGGAAGATGGCGATCACTACAACCTGGTCAAAAATGGGAATCTAAAAGCTGAAATACGATTCGCAGCTCCACTGGCGACGAATGTGAACATGGTCGTATTCTCTGTATTCGACAGCATCATTCAGATCAACCACGCAAGGCAGATTTTGTTTGACTATCTTTAAAAACATTTGTGAAATGGATACGGTGCAGATACGTGACTTCTTAAGCAGACATAAATACGCTAGGAAATACTTTTTGGGTGTTTTCCCTAGCGATGGGTTACCAGGCGACATAGGGGCAGAAAGACCATGCACCCTAGTCTTTAACACAGACCCGCATGACCAGGCTGGGACACATTGGGCAGCCATGTTTATAGATGTTGACAAGGTTACAGTGTTTGACAGTACAGCAGAGTTCCCTGAGCACAAACTCTATACAACCCCTATATTCAAGTTTGTGAAAAAAGCTGCAGCGGTGGTGGAGTATAACAAACTAAGGGTGCAGGATTCCATGGCCATCACATGCGGGGAACATTGTATTTATTTTATCAGTAAAATGTCACAGGGTCTTTCGTTTAGAAATTTCTTAAAGCTATATCCGGGGGATCTTGTTAACAATGACCGTATAGTTGTGAGATATGTAAAAGAAAACACCAGGGTGTCGGTCAGACCTGTGAAAACTGAATATGTACCTTGTCAAAACTGTAAGAGTTTATAACAGTTGTATGCTTAATGTTGAACGTTTAAAATAAAAGACATTATATTTTTAAAAACATGCATTCAGACTCGTTATTTCAATATACATGCACCATAAAATGTTTTTTGAAAGACGACTGAGACGGTTTGTAAAGTTATAACAAGGTGTTTATTACAAAATATGTAGTTGACAAAACTTTATTGCAGAAACCTAGGAATAAAAAATTCACACACACTTAATCAAAAATCCATGCGAAGGGTGGCTGGGGCAATGTCTTTTTTTTTTTTCGAGCTGGCACCGACGGTGCAGGAGTAGTCCATTTAGGGGATAGTCTGTGGCCTTCAGAGCCTGTAGGCGATGGCAGTAGGGGACTCTTCAAATTGTCTAGCAGGCGGCGGTGTTCATTATTACCAACAAGCGCGGAGGGTATATTGAGTTCAGCAGCGGCCTTCAGAAACTGCTCCCAGCCTCTCGGGGCATTTTGAGGCGTTAGGATTTTGGGGTGTGTGAGACCTTTGACTAGATCGTACATATGCGACCCTGCAACAGGCTTGCCCTTGTAGAGGAACTCGCCGCGATCATTCCAAGAGGTTAGGTCTTTAGAAGCGGCTAGTTTACTCATGAGCATCTGCGCAGCCCCTCTGTGCCTTTGACCTATATTTTTTAGGAGGTCTCCAACAAAGGTATCTGAGGCTGTCGCACCATCGGGAGGCGGTTGTAGGGGCTGCGGATCGGGGGCCTGAGCAGCTGGTTGTTCAGAGTCTGGGGTATATAGAGTCAACTTGTTCTTCTCGGTATTCCACTGGGTGTAGTAATTTAAGAATTTTTTGAGAGTGCTGTTGTAAAGGTTAGCCTTGTCATAGGGGTTTAGATCAGTCCTGCTCAAAATGTCTTTAATTTCAGTATCCAGGCGTAGAGTCTCATTTCTACGGATATCCCAGGCGTTGTCATTGGTGGACCCCATTTGCTCCATCTGCTGCCTAGGAACCAGATACATTTTTGTGGCGTGGTCCATCACTCACCCGTGAGGAGGCTTGTAATTACAGGTATAGCTATCCCCAGCAAGCTACCTATAAAACCTCCAGACTGTTTCACCAGTTTCTTCTTTGTTATGAGTGAGCCCCTTTTATTACTGAGCTTCTTGATAAGCCCCTTCTTCTTCTTCAGAACCTGTAACTGCCGCTGTGATATAGGGACATTGCCTTTTAGGGTGTTTAGGGCTATTTCTGAAATGGCAGCCACTAAATCGTCAGAAGCGGTGCCCAGGATGGCCTTTCGATGTTGGGGACTGGCTTTAACAAGCATTTTCAGGAGGGCTAAATTGCGGCGTAGGTGTGCAGACATGGTCACCACTGTGCGTTATAAGGGCGTGGCTGTAAATGGTTCTAAAATACATCAGTGTTGCTTTTTATAGGGCCTGGTCTTGGGCTTTGGGGTGTAAACTACTGGTAGCTCTGGGGGAAAAATATCAGCCCTTAGTCTATAGTCTTCTAGAGTTTCATTTTTTAAGTCTACCAACAGGTACCCGTGGGGTTTTGCTGTAGCGTCGTTAAAGGCCTCCATGAAGAAGTGTGTGTTTCCTGGGTACATCTGTTTAGCTATGACGGATATTTGTTGTTTGTCACAAGGGTTTTTAAATAAAACAAGGTATGAAGCGTTGAGAGCTATAGACCTACTGTTCTTGCCTTTGTAAAACAAGTTCTGCACAATGTAGCAGATGCTTAGATTACGATGATGGGAATATTGGGTAAAAGCTCTCTCTAACTCGGGATGATCACCACCTTCACGCATCAGATCATCAACAATTATCATATTTACAAGGGTTGGGGGTAGTAGCTCATCATCGTTGAGGTTATCCGGTATACCCTCTATAAATTTGATATGTGGGAACCGGCGGCCCAAATCTGTATAAAGAGGCTGCCAGCATGAATAAAGCCACACAATGTTGTTAGGGGTTTGTGATAAAGCAGAGCCGGCATTTTCTAAGAGCTTTTTTATAAAGTAGCTTTTCCCGCAGTTTGAGGGACCTGCTAGCACGCAGGAGAACGGATGCTGTAACCTAGTGTCCATGCTGTGGCGGCTGTCTCTCTAATGGGTCTAGTAACCATAAGGCAGTGTTTTATAGTCGGTGGTCAGGACCCTTTTATCAAAAACAACTCGCAATGTTTTATGTAGAGGCTGGGTTGTGATTTCCCACTTCTTTTTGGATCTGACTATGCAGGGCTGGTTCACGACTATGGTTTTAGCATTCTCAGAATCGTCTGCTGTAGCGTATTCATGCACCAGATTCTTCAAACTATCAAAATTGATTTTTAGGGTGTTGCTGACATTTAATGTTATCCCTTTGACCTTCATACACACCTTGTTCTTGTTGGTACGGTAGCTGTATGTTTTAGGTCCGGAGGACGTAAATTCTTTTATAAACTCATCCTTATCTAGCTCACTGGTTAGATTACCCAGATAATCTCCCAGAGGGGGGTCTTCATCCCCCGGCTTGCTCAGAAAAATCACAGAATCTGTATCGTGATACAAGCAGCGATCCTGGAGCTTATCCATAACCCCGTAAAGCTCTAGACGAGCGTGGGCAGTCGTGAAGCAGGCTATGAAAATGTTTATGTTGTTACTCGATGTGGGGTACTCTTGGGCGTATTTCCAACACAAAGCAGCGGTATCGTCATCGATAAAGTCGCAGCTGGACACCTCGTAGCATGGGGCAAACAGGTACTTGAACAGTTCATCAGGATCTGATATTAAGGTAGTATTTGAAAGGTTTGTGCGCTGTGCAAATTTTCCCCATAAGGAGTTGAGACAGAGTTTGGCTAACTGGCGGCGTGCAGGATTGACCTCTATCAGCTGGGGGCGTAAACGGATACCCTCGTGAGCGTAGTAGTCGTCGATGTATTTCTGTTTTGCATCCTGACTAGTACACCATTCAGGATACCCTGAGGCCTCCTGTTTGTCTCTGAGAAACAAATTAATGTAGGGGGCAAAGAGTTGTGTTGTAGTGCTCTTAAAATGCCACACTTCGTGCACTCTACCTAGCCTGTACCCTTTCTCTAAGGCAGCTTGTACCTCGATGCTACACCAGGTCCCTGTGAGCATCCTTTGTTCATCGGTGTGTCTGCAACCGTCAACTTCTTTAAGCATCGCACATGTTCGACAGAGGGGGAACATCAGCTTGCCATCGACTCTGCATGGTAACACCGGGAAGTAAAGCTGCTTAGGAGGATAGATTTCACATTTGATAAGCCCAAAGTATTCGGATAGGGGCTTAAAATCTCTATAGATGATGGTGGGATGACCCAGCGGGTACAACTTCATCTTGTTCACAAAAGGGTACAGACTGGTGAAATCATAGTAGTGCATTTTCTCACCCTCACCAGCGGCCTTGTACAGTTGTATGGCATTTGTGCGCCCCCCAAATAAGGCATCGC
Source organism: Lissotriton helveticus (assembly GCF_964261635.1). Lineage (NCBI taxonomy): Eukaryota > Metazoa > Chordata > Amphibia > Caudata > Salamandridae > Lissotriton > Lissotriton helveticus. Next base: position 576,490,510 of record NC_136072.1, read on the forward strand.
GGGGTTCCAGAGGTGTGGGTAAATCACGGTTCTTAAGAAAAGAGCAGAGGTCTGTGTCGGTTTTTAACATGTCTAACCACTCGTGCTCCCAAAGAACTCGCATAGCAAAGCCCTGGTTTTCAACATACTGTGCCTTTGTCAGAGTACGTCTGTATAAGTGTTCAAATTTGGATCCCAGCATTTTGTTATACTCGTGGGGCTTGTAACACTTGGGGCATCCGTGGTAAAAACAACCGTTGAATTCAAAGGCCGTCGGCACACCGTTAATTACAGAGAACCCGTCCAGGTAATAGGGCCCCAGGCGGTATTCACCACCCTGTAAGGCATGTTGAATTTGTATGTCTTCCTTCTCAGAGACGTGCATGAGCCACTGGATAGAGGGGGTTGAATAACGTTTCTGTTTACCGTTATAGAGGTCTGGCGGTACTAGAGCTATAGTTTCGGGCCTTAAAAACATGTGTTTGTAGATGGACATACACATGGATGCCAGAGTGACGTTTTGAAATGGGTCTATGTATTCGACCGCATGCCGCGTTTCAGGGGTTTTGGATTTCAACACCGTTACTTCTTTAGTCATAGACACCACAGCATCTCTGAAGATGTTACAAGCTTGCCGCAGGATCATTACATCAGCCTGACAATAAGCTTTCAACTCTGTTTGAAAGTGAAACGCCTTTTCACGGTTTTCAGAGTACCATTGTAGAAAGCTCACTTTCTCATCAGGCATCATGTATTCCACCCCGTAGCTGTCGGTAGGAGGCATGGGTCCCACATAATTCTGATTAGCCCAGGTGTTAAAAAAGTGTGGAAAATAACCTTTACACCCAGGGAACCCAAAGGCCTTTGGCAGCTTGCTCAATTTCATGGGTAGGAAATTCAGGGTGTCCATGAAGCGTATTTTTAAAGGGCATACCGTCATCAACATCAGTTTAGACCCCTGTGTTATGAGTTCCACCGGTATCTTTTCACGAATCATGTCTCGTAGAATAAAGAAGGAGTCATAGGCTTTCGAGTTGTGGGCGAGCATGGTATATCCTTGGAATTTGGCTTGAATGAAAGTGCTCAGGAAATCACCAACGCACGTTCGTCCCTCAAACTCCCAGCTGTCGTCGGAAGTTAGATGGTGGGCGTAAATATAGTTAGGTTGGTGTACCCCCGTCTCTTGTGTGCACTCTATATCAAACACTATATAGTCCTCGGTCTTGGTCTGAGGTAGACCTTTAACCATATAACACTGATGGCTGGTGCCTGCCTCGTAAGACACATGACAACGGGGACATATCATGCCTTTGCACTTGTGATCCGTTGCCACATACCGCCCACACTCACTGCAGTCCTTTTTAGGGACGCATGTGAAAGATTTCTCGTGTATGCTCAAGCAGTTTTGCGAGCGACAAAACATCCTACATGTGCCGCACCTCACCTTCAGGGTAGCGTCTTCTATACAGCCGTCCCTCTGACACATCTTGCAATGCATTTCACATTGGTGGTATGTTTTATTGCTGTATATATGGTCACAGTGGGCGCACACATTCCTGACACCCAAAAAACCTTTAAGGTTCAAGATGCCGTAAAAATGATTTTCGGCGTGGAGGACATATACGGTCTTGTTTCTCACAGGGCCCCCTGTTGTAAAGTACTTCCAGGAACCGTTGTGATGAAGAACTTTCACCGTCACGGCGAAATAGTTCTCAAAAAGACCTATATCGCCAAAGCCGACCATTCGGTCAGGAGGTATTTCAAGAACCTCATGGGCTTCAGCAGCTCTAGACATGATGACAGCGTCAGGGGTCTTGCGAGCCATCAGCAGCCCCACGATGCTGGCCGCCAGACATGTGTTGGCAGAGGGGCTGTTAAAGTTGAGCAGCCACCTCTGTTTCTTACCAATTATTTGACTGTAGAGTATGCTCTTTAAAGGTCTGGAAACACCACCCTCACGCCCCCGTACAATGAGGGCTATGACTCTAAAAGTGCCATAGGCGACTAGTTCTGCCTTACTCTGTAAAAGCCTTGAGAGGTTTTCTAAAAATTGCACAGCGTCAAAAACATCTCGGGCCTTCCGCCTGGTGAACAACGGAGTGTCAAAACCCTGCCCCTGGAAGCGGAGTTGGAAAAAGTCATTAGGCCCCACATTGTGTAACAACCTTTCTATGAGCTCCTGCACAGCCTGATGTATAGCCAGAACACCCTGATCGGATGATGTTATTTGATGGATGTTAATAAATCTAAACTCCTCATAGTGTTCTACGGCCCTAAACCTCTCTACATTGCGAGTGTAACTTCTAACCCTCTCTAAACACAAGGGCTCTGGGCCCTCAGCAGTAGGAGTGTGAATTGCGGAGGTGTTCTCTGTTGTGTCATTTTGGGGGGTCCTGGTGGGACCTGTCTCAGGAGTCCTTGTAAACCTGCGGGTAGCGCATATTCTAGCCTTCTTCAGCTTATTTATTAAGCGCCTGCGTTGCTTTGTACTATTAAGCCACTTTTTTTTTCTTTTACGACCCCAGGCTTTTCGAGATACCATGCCCCAGCCTATCTGAACAGGTTGGTTGGTGTCATTGTACGCCTTGTTCATGGAGGCCGCTGCTACAGTTCCACCCCTAGGTCCTTCTGAATGTTGCTGTGTTTGGAGTTTTAAAGTCCGCCCCCCTACCCCCTTCAAATGGCCGACCCTCGGTATGTTTGACCCTGCACCTATGTATTGTCGGCGGTAAAGTGTTGGTTTATATGTTTCAGGAGCTGTTCTTGAAACTATGGGCCCTTGTTTGAAGGGGTCGAGGGAAACAGATGTTTCTTGTTTGAAGGGTTGTGAGGCATCAGATGTACGCTGCTTGAGCAGTCTTAAGAAGCGTGCAGACTTTGTCACTAACCTCTGGACCTTACGGGTATATTTTGGGGGCCTCTTATGAGCACCACTGGCTGTGGGGGTCTTTTGGGGCCGGTGTTGCCATAGTCACGCCCGTATAGCATGTATGTCTGCCACAGCCGCCTGACACTCCTGGATGATCACTTTTTTACACACCCCAACCCTTTCCACGATCTTCTGATGGGCCATACTTGTGTACAGGGGCTTGTTCACCCCCACCACCCATTTTAGGTTTGCGGCGAGCGCCTGGCGTTTTAGTTTTCGAACAGCCATCTGCATCTCTTTTACATGACCCGCAAATACCTCATATGTGTTTACAGACCCCTCTTGCGCCTGCTTAGAGGGCCCCACCTTGCGAGGCATTATAAATGGCTGCAACGTCTTAGGACCATCTATACTGCTAACAGCCTTAGCACCATTCTGTAAAGCCTGTTCCGATAGTGTTCTAGAAATAGGACCCCCCGGCGAACGCCCTGGTGCGGACAGGAATGGAACATTGCAAACTTTGTATGGAAAAAGTGGCTGTACCCCCTGGGCCCCCGTGGTCTTGTCATCCACACTTATTGCTGAGGGCTGTGTGGGGCTTACGACGGCCGCGGGGCTGGACCCGGGACTGTACACGTGGCTGGCAGCGGGGCTGGACACAGGCCTGTACACGGGGCTGGCAGGTGGGCTGGACGCGGGACTGGACACGGGACTGTACACGGGGCTGGCAGCTGGGCTGGACGCGGGGCTGGGCGCGGGGCTGGCAGCAGGGCTGGTGGGGTCGTATGCCCCCGGAGGGGTACTAGGGGACAATGGGTATGAGGATTGTGAGGAGCTGTCGTTATAATCAGGGGTCCTAGCTGAAATGCCTGTGTCAGGGTGTGCTGACCTGTTAGCTGGGTTCTGTAAACCCGCTGTGCTCAAAGACCCCTGGGACACCGCTTCAGGGGTTCTACCTAGGCTGTCTACCACCCCCCTAATCAGCTCAAGAGCTGGGGTGTTCACGATAGAAGGCCCTTCTAGGGGTTGCGTGTTATTACCCGTTGAGACCCTAGGCTGTGCCTGAACACTTACAACCGGCTTTGGGGGCTGCTCAGGGGCGTGTACCTCTACATGTACAGTTATTTTATTTGGTACTGTCTGGGGTTTCAGGATGCTGGATGGATCCAGCGTTGCATTATGGTTGCTGAGGGACGCTGCTATCTGTAGCTTAGGGACCCCCGGTTTCAGCTTCAGATGTTTTCTTGAGAGGCGCGATGTTTTAGGGGGCTGTGGCGGCGCCATCTCTTCTACATCCACAGCTACAACTACCGCCTCCTTGGGGCTCACGGGTGTATAGGCCTCATTCAAAGGTTTAACAGTCTTTTTTACAGATAGGTCTAAGGGGCTATCATGGGGTTCAGGGGTCCTAGGTTTCTTCTTCTCGGGGCTTAAGGGCTTTGCCTGGACCTCTGGGAGCATCGGAGCCGTCTTCTTTAAGTTTAAGGGTTCTGCTTGGGGCTCTGTGAATACCTTGGAGGACTTCACACGTTTTAAAGGGTTGGGAAGGTTCTCTGAGTCCTTATGTTTCTTCTTAAGGGCGGCAGTGATTGAGACACCTTTCCCTTTTGATACGCTGAGAGGGCCCAGACCCACTGTAGCTGTTTTACACAGACCCTGCCCTGTGTTATCTGTGTTTGTCAAGACTCCGCCAGTGCTGACTCCACCCCTGTGCAGAATAGATTGGTGTAGAGGATTGTTCATCATGTTTGGTGTGTAGTGCGCGGAGACTTTTTCGTGGCGTACACGCCTACTCACACCTTTTGTAGCGCTTCTGTTGTTCTGGACGGTTGCTGTTATGTCCCTTAAGGGCTGCGCCGACCTCTCTTCAGCAGCATGTTTCTGAGCCGCTTCTAAAATATAAACAGAAAAAATATATATGTTAGAGAAAGTATAAAAAGAACACACACACACACAATCCTAAGTTCTACACCGCCGCCTTTTTATATAGGCCTTGCTACAAGTCGTTGTACCCTTCTGCTTGAGAGTCTGTAACACCGATAGTACTTTTCACACCCTTTGTAACAAACACACCTGATAGAGGTCTTTTTGCAACTCCTTTCTTTGACGGTGGTCCCACTTTAGAAGGTAAAGCTTTCCTCTTCAAAGGGCTTTCTTTTGATTCTCGCGATGCCTCTTGTACCTCGACGCCGTTCGGGCATAACGTGGGGGTGCCTGTAAAGAAAAAATAATACCCCGCCTTAGTCATATTTCTGAGGAGTCCCACTATACACCATCAGGGTCAGGACTGTGGCCTACCCCTCCAACTCCCCAGCGTCTTAGACAGTTTAAAATAACAGGGGCTTTTTAATTACATGTAGGAACTGAAGTGTTTTGCACACTGTTCAGAGCGTCTTGAGCCTCGATGTACTCCATAAGCTCGTCAAAAGCTTGTTGTAGGTCAGGGTCATAAGCTGTAAAAGCATACATACATGAGAGCCCATTAGAAAAAGAGAACTTCTGAGAGACTGGTGTACAAAACTACGTAGAACTACATAACTCTAAATATATATATATATATATATATACCTGGCTGTGGGGTCGACAGGTGACCAGCGTTGCTAGTTATTACAGCTGGGTCCAGCGCCGGGGGCACATTGGTGACGGTTGCATTTGCAGGGTCTTGCATCTGTATTAAACATTAAATTAAAAAAAGAAATAAAAACGGTTTTAGTAAACGCTTACAGCGGCAAAGCATGTATTGTAATAGTTATGCACCCTTGGGGATAGCGTTAGCAAACATTTTAAAATAAATAGAAGCACCCTACGCCATATCCTGTAATTCTGGGTACATGACTTAATGTACCACCAACATCCTACCTTGCGACCATTGCGCCTAAGTGCTGGGCACTCTTTTGTAACATGTACACGCCTCTTTTCTCTTGTAACACCCTGCTTGCGCCCCTCTTGATTACGCCACATTGTCTACCACGTATTGCAGTATTATACCTCTACCTGTAACCTGCACACATTGCACTTTTTTTTCCTCATGTAATGCCCCGTTTGATAACGCCTGTATTTTGTTTGCTCACCATTGAATTTTTTTGTCCATGTAACTTATCGCCTGCTCTTGTAATTTGCGCTAACAACCAGTATTTTTTTCTGTTTGTATCTTTTATGTAACACCTGTAATTCTTAGACGTTATGTTTTACATAAGGCTCTTGTGTAAAGCGCTTTGACACATTCCAATGCTAACTCTCAGTCTCACATATATTGCAGTATTATACCTCTATATTTTATTTTGTACGCTTTTTGTAACCTGCACACGTCACTTTTTCCGCCTGCAATGCATCGTTTGCTACCTCTTGTATTTTGTTGACTCACGATTGTCACTTTTGTAATGCACCGTTTACTACCTCTTATACTCTGTTGGCGCACAATTGTAATTTTGCTTCATTTAATGTAAAGTTTGCCTTTGTATTTTGCTCACTTGTAATGTTCTCATGTAGCAGTTCTGTTCCTATTGTGAAGCGCTCTAACACCTTCGTGTTCGCGCTATCTCTCAATAAATAAAATAAAAAAACACACACCGGGCCTGCAGGCTTGGCCCGCCCCTTCAGTGATGTCACCAGCTCATCACTGGTGGGGGCGGCCCTAACCCTGCAGCCCCGGAGAAGCTCACGCCGCCATGCTGCCGCTGCTGGATCCACGTGGGGCCGTGGGAAAATGCCCACAGGACCCCTCACAGCACCAAGGACACCGGAGTCCGCCCCCCAGAGTCCCCCGAGCAGCGCCCCGATGCAAGCGGGCTCGGGGATATATTTTAAAAAACGGCCCAATTATGCACACGGGCTCCGGAGCCCCACCGGGCACCCGGAGCCCGCCCCCTAGAGCCCCCGAGCAGCACCATGGTGAAGCGGTCTCGGGGCATTTTATTTTAAATAAGAACGGCCACGGAGGCCCTGGGACACCGGGAGACCGGCACCCCGAGCAGCGCCATGGTGAAGCGGTCTCGGGGCATTGTTTTAAAAATAACGCTGCACTAGGGACCCAGAGACCCCCAGGACACCCAGAGACAGCCCCATAACACCCCAAAGGACTATGGCGACCCACCAGGAGCCCCCCCTCGACAACTGGCCCCCGGGTTTATTTATTTTTTAAATACAAGGCCCTCAGGACCCCACCAAGGAGCAGCAAGGACCCCCGGAGCCCCCCTGGACCCCTCCAACTCTCTACAGCGGTTTGGTGAGTGCAACAAGGCATTATTTATTTTTAATTATATGCCATGTATATTATTTAAAGCCCCTATGGTACCGTTACAGTGTAGTTAAATGTTTCTATGAACTGTAAAATGCACGTTTCCCCTCTGCATGTACCCTCCTAAGACCTACAACATTATGCCCTTAAATAAAAAAACGCCTGCAAACTCTGCGCCATCCCCCACAACACCACCCCTATTAACATTAATTGTCTACACACATAGCTTTAAACTCAAACCTTCAACACAGCCTTTATTCATTTTAAATACATTTACATTTCACGTCTTGTAAAAAACTTCATTGGCACCTTTATTCACATTAAACACAACACATCGCCTTAAACATTAACAGTTTACAAAGTACTCTTTAGCATTTTCAAAACTACAGTTTTGTATACTTTTAACACCACATAAACATACATCCTTGCGCCCATGCTTTATTTACCCTCTCTACATGTTCACAGGCGGCGTCAATCTGGGAAAAGTTGCTCGGGTCCATTCTTGCCTTTAAGTTCCAAGGGTTGGCGCTGTGACTCCAAGACAGTCCACTTGCTCCCCAAGGGTGTTGAAGGGCTTGTTGGTGAAGAAATACTCAAAGTGCAAAAAAAAAAAAAAAAAAAAAAAGCAATCCACAGCAGTCGCTCCCAGAAGTTTTTTGAATGGGTGTTTGACAGTGTTCCATGAGGGGCCTTTTTATACCTGTCCATGCATGCTAATTAGAAGCCCCCACACCCCTTATGACTTGAGGGGGTTTAGAACAATGTCTTGGGGTCTTTGGATGGGAACTTTTTTTCTATGCTTGCACAGTTTACGCTGTATACATCTGTTACTTACATTCATGGCTTATCTTGGGGAAGAGAGACCCCCGGGAACCGACCTTTGCCCCATCACTAAACCCATCACATGTCATCTTTCCAGCCAGAGTCATCAAGTCCTGGCCTAAACTGTCACAATTCCGGCCAGCATGTCCAGTTTCGACCCTGGGGCTTTGGAGGTGTGTGAATTACGTCAGAGCACTTAGCCTTCTGCTTCAGGTTCTCATGGGAAGACTTGCCATGACATCTGTCTTTTTCACCTTGCACCGTTTACGCTGTATACATCTGTTACTTACATTCATGGCTTATCTTGGGGAAGAGTAGGGTGCTTGGGGCCATATTTTAAAATGGCTTATCTTGGGAAGTAGAGACCCCCTGGAACCGACCTTTGGCCCATCACTAAACCCATCACATGTCATCTTTCCAGCCAGAGTCATCAAGTCGTGGCCTAAACTGTCACAATTCCGGCCAGCATGTCCAGTTTCGACCCTGGGGCTTTGGAGGTGTGTGAATTACGGCCGAGCACTTAGCATCCTATTTCAGGTTCTCATGGGGAAACCTTGCCATGACATCTGTCTTTTTCAACATCTCAAAGCTCAGGGTGGCTGAACATGGCTTGTGCTTTTTAAAACACACTATGGGTTTCCCAACAGCTACAATTTAAAAGCTCCCCTTTTTTTTTTTCAAACATAAAAAAACATCTCCCAACACACAGGGTTGGGGACTCAGGCCTGTTCAGCAGCTGTTCAGCCTGCAGCTGTCTGCAACACCCAGTTTTAAACATGCACAGACATTTCCAGCCTGCACGCACTTTCATATGCACTTTTAAAACATGTACACAATTACCACATGTTTTGCAGCCTGTTACTTCTTGGGAATATCCCCACATGTCACCCCCCTTTTAAGGCCAGGCCTGTTCAAGGCCAACAGCCTGCGCCCAGGCCCTGTTAAATTTAAGGCCAGGGTTTCCAGCCAGAGCTGTCAAATTTCCGGCCAGGAGTTTAAGACTAGGCCTGTCATAATTAAGACTAGACCCATCACTTTTTAAGGCCAGGATTCCTGGCCGGAGCTGTCAAAATTAAGGCCAGAGTTGAAGTGAAGGTATCACTATATACTACTCTCATATGTAAAGTGCTGTTTCGATCCGAAATACCTTTTTTTATGGATGTTTATGAAACATAAACACATTTCTCTAAAATAATACACTCACACATTAAAAATAAATTATATGTAAACAGTATTTAAATCAATCTGTTTAAGAATAATTAAAGGTTATCAGGGCAAAACGCTTTGTAGAACACAGATGGCTCTAAAGGGGTCCCCTGAAAGGCTGGAGCCCTGGGCCAGATCCCACTTTGCCAATGCCTTAAAACGTTCCTGACTAGCTGACAGAGGTAGGTAATGCCCCCCACGGTCCCGAAGGGCATCAAACTCCACCAAACTCTAAGCCTGACACTGACTTATTCTTTGGAATCAGAAAACATTCTAGAACATTTCCAGGTTGGTTGCCACTGAGCAAGACCACAGAAGATGCACATCTAACAGTCGTGGATAACCTACGTTTGACAATGGACAATAATATCTCTTCAGTTTTTATGCATTTAGACCACTCCGCTGCACTTGACATCATCAACCATGCCTTGTTAACCCCTTGCGTGCGTATGACGGAACCACACCGTCATGAGCCGGTTCCATCATGCAGCTGCCGCTCCGCCCACGCGGCATTAATTCCCCGCCTGTGTGGGTGAATTAATGAGCGGGCTGGGCCGTGATGGAACCAAGCCGTCATGAGCACATGCCATCCGTGACTCATGGCAGTGTGGTTCCGTCATGAGCACGGAAGCACCGCACTCACCCCCCACCGCCTGGCGCCGCAGCGAAATTCGCGCTGCGGCGAAGGGGTTAAGACAGCTTCAAAATATTGACATTCGTGGTGCGGTATGAAAGTCCTTTTTTCATTCCTTGAAGGCAGAAGCCAACATATTATGTTTGAGATGAATCTATCATCTCCTAAACAACGAACCTGTGCTGTTTCTCTTTGTCCTCATACCTGTTCAGTTTCTATTTGTTACCTTGATCCCAAAATACAATATTTTGGCTTGACTCTGTGCACCTGTGCTGACAATACTTAGGGGATCATTACGATGGTGGATGGACTGGAGTCCGCCAGCCATTGTGGTGGGGATCGGGAACGACCGCCATACATGCGGCGATCTCGCACTACAAATTAGGATGCAACCGCCACCATGACAGTCGCATCTTGCCATTTAACATTGCAGCGGGTGCTGCTGACTGCCACATCTCCGGAACCTATAGGGTAACAGCGGTTCCTAGCCAACAGCAACCTGAAAACAGGACTCCCAAGCACAGCATAGCACTAAATATGTCAAGAGTCATCTGTATCAAACATGGAAGCTTGGGGACAGAGAGGAGGGAGGAGGGGAGGGCAGGGGAAGGATACAGAATTGGATAGGGAAGGGGAAAAAGGAAGAGGCCACCGTGAGGAAATCATGATCAACTTTCAGCTGACTGAGTCTCATTGGTTGCACATCTGTATTGTAGCATTAGTTCTATTATAATAAATGCCCACAGAGAATCTTTCATTGTTGACTGTCTATGATTGGGTGGTTGATATTTTAAGCCAAAGCTTCTTCCCCATCCCACCCGTAGCCAAAGTGAGGGGTTGTGGTTGTTCCGACTCAGGGCCTAAATCTGATTTCGCTCGGAGGGCTCCGAATCGGATTTGAAATTGCCTAAACCGATCCGGAGCCCTTATTCCTGACCGATTAGTTCCCAGTTCCGAACAACCAAGTACTATACTTGGAAAGACTTAGCGCTGACCGAATCAGTTCCGGAAGGCATTCGGAGAGATACAGCCCTCCACAGTCAAATCGTACAGCTCCATGGAGTAGGTTTTCCAAGCGAGCAAGTACGATGAACAATTCAGACAGCCTTTCCATTTTGGTTTGCCCGGATCAAAAATGCTTCCGGAGTCGGTCTTTGGGGGCCCATAGCAGGCCCCCTCCACTCAGGGCTCTCCGAATCTGGCCTGTGGGGGTACCCATGGGTCCCCTCTTGCCATTCATGCACAGTGTGGCAGGCACCAACGGGTGCCTGCAACAGGGTGCACGATTATTCCCAACAAACCCTTTTGTCAATGCGAGTCTGTGTACGTGTTCGGTACACATGCTCCCATTGAAGTCAATGGGAGTTTGACCGAATCATATCTGGATGCATTCAAATGCATGATACTCATTCGGTCGGACTCTCCCTATCTGAGTCATCAGGAAAGCATTCTGGACTGAGTCGTTTGGTATTCTTTCCGAACTAGATCAGAATTGGACCCTCAGTGAGGAGAATCATCCTGTGGATACATCTCTTCTTGCAATGAGAGTTGCTGCCTCACCCTTCCTTAGGTGGTTTTGGTATCCAACATCGACGGGTCTAGATTGTTGTAGCATATTGATGTGATGCACACTAGGATTCTGGTGGCACTAGGCGGACTCTGAGACAGGAATTACGTAAGATGTGGGGGAGTTGTTACAGTGTGTTTTATAGGAAGCATCAGGTAAAGATCAGAGTGTGAATGAATGTCGGAAAATAAAGATATGCTCAACTACATCTCCCGTATGTCGCTTAATCTATATTGCATGCTCCATGGCTGGGGAAGATATTGCATTTGTGAGGGATGGGAGGTGAGACCCGGCCATCAGTAAGCACAGAGTGACTATGTGTAGGATATATAGATAGGTGTACAGTGTGGAGCAGCAGAGGGGAAGTGTCCACAGTAAGGTTCTAGGGAACATCCCCACTGAAATCTCCATTGTCTCCCTATAGTAAAACCCCCAAAGGAGGGAAGGAGTAGAGCAATAATCTTTTCCAGTAGTTTGAACCACACATCTGAATGTTCCCAGGTTGAAGGGCCAGCAGGGAAATTAGGCCTGAGGTCAGTGAGATCCCCATAACACAGTGCTCAATGTTCCATGCAAGTGATACCACTCAGAGGAGATGACGCTCTGCTATATGATGTCACTCAAATGCCCCGGTTTAGTCATTCAATTTGTATGAGATGGGCTTTTGAAGGGTGCACTCTGTGGAGTTTAATGTGCCATTCATTCGGTGTAGGGTTTGTGGGATGTCGCCAACGGCACAGAATACAAACTTTAGCCACTGCTAGGGGTGTGTGTGGGCTCCAGATCAAAAATATCTATTGTGCCAGGTGGGCAGATGGGGGATGGAAGAGGCAGTGTAGCTCCGAAGATGACAACACACTGATGCCCAGTATGATTGTATAGGTGGACAGGACCAGAGAATATGATATAGAGTGCAGTTCTCCACAACACATTTCAAGCAACGGTCAAGGGGAAGCAGTACCCCTGGTGCAGTTTGGGTTGGGCTCAGTAACAACCGTAGAGCATCTTAAAGTGCTGAAATTTCAATCAAGATTTCTTAACGACGTAATGATGCTCAAGAAGTAGTGTCACCAAATCGTTGGGCGAGCATTCTCTGCCATGTGAGTCTGATTAGGTTCAGAGTGGGACCAGAATGTGCATGAGGACCCCATGAAAGTCTTGAGACCATGCCCTTAAATCGACTCCATAACCATACGTACTGTGGTACAGTGGACAATGGTATCACAGCCAGTGGGGTCCCAAGCACCGCTTTGAAGGCAGTAGGCCAAATGACGATATTTCCAGCAGTGAGTTGAGGGGAGGCCAAACTTCTCTCTCAGCACAGGAAATGTTTTGAGTATTCCTTTTTAATATGGTTGATCTACAAAGTACACCACCTGTGCATTTTAAGAATCCCAGTAAAAGGTTTTGATAGCTATGTCCAACAGCTTTTTCTACTACAGTTGAACCCGTCTGTGGAAAAATGGACGTTCACCTATCGATTTATGTACAGAGTGCCACGTCATGACTGTCACTTTACAAATTGGATTCCCGGCTATAGCCCAGTTCTAAGTCGGAAGGTAAACTGGTAGGATGATATTTAGGTTTCCCAAAAGGAATCATTCTTTCTTTCTTCCTTTCTTTCTTTCTTTCTTTCTTTCTTTCTTTCTTTCTTTCTTTCTTTCTTTCTTAATTTCTTTCTCTTTATCCGGCTGTGAACAGCCATAAAAGCACACAAACAGCAAAATCAATCAGAATAATACAAGAAAATACATACATTCATTAAGATCAAAATGTGAAATTCTAATATAAAACAAGCAGTAGACCTGATAAAACCACATTTAACATTGTAGAATCTCCAGTCCAGACCATAAGCTTAAATAAAACAATCAAACTTTAAGAAAGCATTGATTCCTGTGAGTGAACAGCTGCATGAAGGATGACCCCACTCACACACAAGATTCTTCGTCCTCAAGTTGCTTAAGAAGATTATAGGCTGTGGTACAATCTCTAAAATGTCTTGCTTTCAGCAAAGTTACTAAAAACTTTTTGAAAAAAACTGATAAAAGCCGCAAAGAAACCCAAAATGCATCATTGTTAGTTTTGAGATACCATTACACGGGTATGTCCTTAGATGAAGTTTATGTTGGGAACCAACTGGGAAGCATAATAAGGATTTAAGTGCATCAGCCCTATAGCAAAATGACAAGGAATGCTCCCAGTTACTGCTGGACTCCCATACATAATTTGTCATAGTCATGGCTTCACTACTTACCTCATGTAGGTTGTAGCCATTGGGCTTAACGATTCTGCCTTAATTCTGGCCTCTTCTAGCTTTGCCAACAGGAAAGAGCACACTCATTGCTTATCCAAATCTAAACATGAAGTGGGATATGTAAAGGTATGACCAATAATAATTCCCTCCAGTGCTTTTTTCATAATAGGCGAACCAGGGTATTAATACTCTTTTGTCAAATGCCAGACAGATAACCAACATATTATTGGCCTTGTGCAAATAACGTCACTCAGAGAGGTCAATTCTAGCTCTTAGTGGCAAATATACTGGGGGTTGAAATAGGAACTTCCCAAAATTTCCTACAAAATCTGTTTTCCTCACTTTGCAATACAAAGCAGTCTGAGATATCACAAATTGCTGCCCCATAAGTTGCAGCTAGTAAACACTGTGCCTTATAAATCTGGACCAAGGGGCTCAGAGACCTTCCCTCCAAAGGCTAGGTAAATTCAGTAAAGATCCTATTGCTCGCACGAGAATTAACCTATTTTGAGAAACATGAAGAGCCCAGGATAAGGAGGCCCTAATAGTAATGCCCAGATATGAAAAATGATCAATGTTTATCAGTCTATTGGTACCAGCAATAATGAAAGGTACGCGTGACTTTTTCAGGCCACAGGAAAATTTTTACAATTGAAAAAAAGTGTCATCAAATCCAAATCAGCAACAAAATCCACAAATGAGTTGACCAGGTGTCGCAAAGCTTTCAGCGACTGAGCCATTAAGATGGCATTGTCTGCATAAAGTAGCGCGGGAAGGAAGACTCCATTGTCCTTCGGTGCATCCTGCATACAACCAATCAGATGTGAGCTGAGGTTATTGATATAAACAATGAACAGCAGGGGGGTGAGCTCACAGCATTGTCTTACTCCACGCTCGGTCTTAAATGTATCTGTGACTTCGCCACCTTGACCAAACCTCACCCTAGAATTTGTATTGGTATGCAGGACTACTAACATTTTAACAGTATCAATATATAGCCCCAATTCGAATAGGCATTTCCATTACTTTTAATCTATTAAGTAAAGTGGTTCCCATCTGTCCACTGTGAACTTCCTGATTATTAAATTTAAGTTAAGGCACTGCTCTATTGTACCGATGCCAGCTTGGAAAGTATATTGGCCGGTATGTAGGATGTTATTCTCGGTTCCCCAATCTTTGATTCTTTTATATAAAATCCTTACAAGAATGTTTGCAAGAATATCTATCAATGATATGGGTCAGTCACACTGAGGATTAAGCAGTCCCCATTCTTAAAAATTAAAACTATGGTTAAACTTTTCCAGGAGCTTGGCACATTGGACTCGGTGGCATTGTTGTACACATTAGTTTATAGAGGGCCCCCAAAAGTAATAAGAGTTTTTATTTTAACTATTTGTACCCTGCCAGGTCCTTGGGCTTTACTCCCCCAACCCCCCCATCCCCCCCCCCGCCGACACTTGGTGAAATAGCCATAGTCACTTCCTGCAGCGAAAATTTTATTAATTCATGGAAAGCCACCTGTCTCACGACATTGGTCATGTCACTTTCCTCAGGCGCAAAATAAATTCTGAAAGAATGGGCTAACCAGGACTCACTGTTTATGAGACAGTTGATATGAGACAACCTCTGATCGAATGCATGCATATTATTTACTGCACCCCAGAAAGCTTTACTTTTTTTGGTCTGGGCAGTGGGCCTATGTCTCCCATTGCTATGTTAAAATGTCATTACACCTATGACTTAATGCCAACTTGTACCATTCCTGCAAAGTGATAATCAAAACCCTGTCTCTAGGCTTCCTAAATAAGGCGTTACTTAGTGGACGATTTGCTCTAGAACATTCCTTATTAAACCAACGTGGGTCTGGGGTGTTTTCTCAAGAGGCTTATAGAGCAGATTTCCAATGGCATTACACATGGCCTCATATGAACCAACCACATGCCCTTCATCAGCCTCAACAGATAAACAAGTGAGGGCTAAATCCATGTTCTCCTTAATCACTGATCCATGAATGATGTAGGATCCGCCACCTTCTAG
Organism: Lissotriton helveticus; assembly: GCF_964261635.1. Lineage (NCBI taxonomy): Eukaryota > Metazoa > Chordata > Amphibia > Caudata > Salamandridae > Lissotriton > Lissotriton helveticus. Next base: position 576,506,115 of record NC_136072.1, read on the forward strand.
CAGCATCTTAGATTATCACTAGATGGGTATAGATCTTTAAGGGTGGTCACAATCTTGAACCCTTTCCGGGAAGGAACAGCCAGCTCCAATTCAACCGAGTGTGATCCCTAAAATTAGTATTAATCATTTTGCTGTGCGATAGGAATTGTATAAGGTAATGGGAAACAAAAATATAATCAATTACAGAATAACACTCCCTACCGCTAAAAGTAGGGAAAGCAACATGATTATTCCGTACCCAATCCATTATATTTGGCATATCGGCTGCAGCTAAAAAAAACTTGCAATTCCCTACCCCTTATATCCCCGGAGTCTGCCCCTTCTGCTATTGTGCAGATCTGTGCTCTGGCAATTTAGTACTAAAATATCCTCCAATGCAAATATATATGTAACGCCCCTTTTTGATGCGTTCTCCAAGAATAGCATCTGTTACCACTTATGCCAAAACTACACGTGGCTTAACAACGCAGTCAATACCACAACTGTATCATTACCATGAGTTCCATTAGAACGCAAGTCATTACAACGACTTGCTTTAGGGAAGTGCTGGTCTTTGGAATAGATTAAATTACTATTCCAACTCCAGTCGCTGTATCAGTAGGGAGGATGTTGGACTTAAAATCCAACACCAGTCCAACACCGCAGTCTCTAAAGCAAGTCGTTATAATGACTTTGTTTGTAATGGAACTCGTGGTAACGTTGCAGTCGTGGTACTGACTGTGTTGTAAAGGCTCTACGATGTAATCCCTGGGTTGTAATAGATGTCTCCCGTTCTCCACAAGGGAAGCAATTTAATCAAAAAGCCATGGGAATCTTTGGTTCAGGATGTTCAGAAATCATTATTATAAAAGTTTATTATATGGAAGGGAGAGTCAACCCTGAATAAAATGTCCTGAAAATCATTCCCTGGGACATGAAGGGCCTCTGTATTACCATCCAATAACTTGTTGATCCAAATGGATAGACCTCTTGATGCTCTACCAGCACAAAAAGGAGTAGTTGGTAAGTTAAAACAGAGAAAACACTCATAGTCTATAGAATCTATTGCCCAGGTCTCCTACAACAATACTATATCATAGGAACTAATTAGCAGTTGCCATTCTGGTACCACCAGCTTATTTCGAAGCCCTGCAACATTCCAGCTCATTATCCTCAGAGGTTGCGGAGCATCTAATATTTTATTTTTTGTAGTTGTAACATTTACTGGTCTTGAAATTCCTATGCTAATAGAAAAAGTCTCCATTACTAGAGGGGCCATGACTATTTAAGAGCCAATTAGCTGCACATCAGTTTCCAAATTCCCATGGTGACTTACAATTGGGGACCCAAAATCATTTGATCTATCTTATCCAGTACGCCCCAATAATCCCTTCTGTCAATCAACATCATTACAATCCTGCAAGGGAGCATATCTGTTGGAACATATAATCCCCAGAAGTGGCTGGTTAAGAGGAGTATGCGAAACAAAATGATTCCTCACATTGGCATGTTTATAAAAAACGCAATTGTATAAGAATTTAACATTGCATCCCCTAGATCAACATTTAGCAGTCTCCGCACAACACAGGGGTGCCTGAAATTTTCAATCATGCGGTAACCTGGGATATTCTTATGGCCATGCCCCAACCAACCCACCTGCCAGGCCATTATAATGTCTTGACCCTCAATGTCAGTTAAGCGCTTGCTCACCTTTATCCAATGTGTGACCTTATTCTGGGCCTGTTCCCAAGATTCAGTTTGAGACTTCTTCAAGGGAGGTAGGCCCGCCAGTATCACAACATTCGGGCACCACTCAGGGGGTACTATTAGAATGGTAGTGTTATTGTTTACAGTTTCCATACTGGACTTCTCTCGTATGATAGATCCATCACAAAGAGAGGGAAGCTCAGGAGGAGGGGGTCGATGGAACGAACATAAGATATCACAACCCCTGTCATGCCAATTTACAGAAATAGTCCACACCCTCTCCCTGATTACCATGTCAGGCCACTGAACAGCTCGGCTAACAGGATTTGCGGACATAACTGTGTTGGGCTGACCTTGATTCCCTTCAGTGGGTTTATATAACACGGTGGTTCAGGTATTCCCTGGCAGGGTACATCCATGTTTGAAACAAGTTGAACAGGGAAGCAGTTTTGCTTTTAAAAGCCCCTCAATTACTGTCAGCTGCTCTGATATAGGTGCCAAACTCTGATCCAATACCGCCTTCGTTAAAGCATGCATAATGTCAGCATTAAGAGGGTCTGCTACACCCTTCCATTTCCTACTATTGTCTTCCCAGGTTGCATTTTACCAGGCGGGGCACAAGAAGCTGCCTTTTTAGGTCGAGCGTAAGCGTACAACCTCTTGTATACTTTAGTATACATATATCTCTGTGGGCCAGATGCCATTCCTTGCTTTTCATTTGTTTATTTCAAGGTCCTTTGAAAATCCTTGCTTACTAGTGGACAGTCCTGCCTCTTTGTCCCTCCTTTTTCCTCCAAGGAGCAAGGACTTAATACAATATCATTATGCTTTGTTCTGTTGATCTGCGGGTGGGGGAACTATTTTATTATGTGTTCTACGTAGTGTTACACTGTGGCTGCTCAGACCCGTAGCTGCTTACCTTTTATTGTAGCAATCACTAACCCTGGGCGTAGTTCGCGGAGCCGCACTCCGCGGAGCTACGCGAAGACGCACTTGCACTCCGCGACCTTCGCGTAGCTCCGCGGACATGCGTAGTTGGTTGCTAGACCCGTTCGCGCGCCGTTTTTCGTCTTCGGGAGCGCGGTGCGTGTGTTCGGGGCGCTGCCTGCATGCTCGAGATAGCTAGCGCGCTAAGTTACCCAAGAGGTTTGTCCCGCCCGCTTGCGTTCCCTTATTTCCTGTTCCGGGTCACAAGTAACGTGTTCGCGTTGTGTAAGACATGTTCGGGAACTCATCTTCTCGTTCGCACTACAAAAGTGCGTGATCGCGTCAAATATCGCGCGAACCTACCCAGGCGGTCGCGACGGGCGGAGCCATCTTGGATTTCACACTCTGGCTATGGTTTTGGGCCTACTTTAGCATCTACCTCCTATCTGTTCAATCCTGGTCTTTTCACCCACTTTTTCAAACTTTCTTTAGTTATTACCTATCTCTCTCTGTGCCTAGGTTTATATTTTTCATTTTATTTCTACTTTTACAACTTTTTTGCAACTTTTCTCTTGTTCTATATTACTTCCTTCTTTTACCTTGCTTCTTCCTTCCCCTACCTTTTTGTCTTCAACTTTTCTTCTCCCCTCCACCCAGAACCATGGTGAAGGGTGCCAGCAGCATCGGCGGCTCAAAGGGCAAGGCGGCTGTGCCCAAAAAAACCCGGCTGCCTTGCGGCAGAATGCGCCCCGCAGGAGTGACGGCCCGCCAACTTTTTGGGGAGGAGGAGGTGGCTGCCCTGGTCTTTTTTATCCAGCGCCACCTCCCCTTGACCTTGGCAGCAGGCGGCAGGCCCGGCTCCGGCTACCGGCGTATTGAAGAGCGTCTCCGGCGGTGGGCGAAGGTGCGCCGGGCAGTCTTACGCTGTTCCGGTATCCGGCGTACCCACCATCAGCTGTCCCACCGCTGGGCCGACATTTTGGACCGGGAGCAGGACCTGTTGGACCTGCTTGGTGTCGAGGTTGTGGGTCTTGGTGAGTGGCTACCCAAAAAAAAAGTGTGTGTGTATATATATATATATATATATATATATATATATATATATATATATATATATATATATATATATATATATATTTATATTTATATATATATATATATAGTAGTATAAATATTGTTATTGTATCTTTGTAAATATTGGCTGAATAAGTAACGCGATGACTGTTGCTCCTAGTTACATTTCCGATGTATTCCGGTATATCTACTGTAATTGTATGACACTGTTCTTCTTCACTGACTCTTGCGTGTTGTTTCAACTTGGCGCTAGCTGTTGCTGTTTATTGATGTGAGATTTTCTTTATTGTAGAGAACTGAAGTTAGTTAATGCTATTAATAGTGTCTTGTCCTTCCTTTGTCCGTCAGTGAAATAGCGGTGGATGGATAATTGTACGTAGTTTGCATATTGTAGCATTTTTTTCACGGCCTTCTCTTCTGCATGAATCCTCCTCTGGCAATGAATGCTAAAGTTACTTTGTTCTTCTTACCTCAGCCAGGGCCGGCTTTAGGCATGTGCAAGCTGTGCAACTGCACAGGGCCACCAAACTTCAGGGGCCACCGCACCAATATATATCCTTAGTTGAATAATCCTCTGAGGATGGATACATATTTGGGTGGCGGCCCCTGGCAGGGATTTGTTGCCTCCGGCTCTGTTCCACTTCCAAACACCCTGACTCCCCCTCTTCACTGTCCTCCGTCCTCCGCCCGACCTCCTCTTCCGGGGCCCCTACCTACGCTCCCTGCCCAGGAGGACCACCATGAGCCTAGAGCCACCCCTGCCTCAGCCCTCCATAGAACTGATGTAGTTTGTTTAATGAGTGGTAGGCTTGGCAGCAGTAGCATTCAGTCAGTAGCAGAACAAAATATGATGCAACGAACGTACAATTTCGTGTATGCACAAAATTTCTGCATGTCTCCTCCTTGTGATCTATGCATTTTGCTGGCAAAAATGAAAAAGAAATGACTACTCACAGATAATTGATTACCCCATTCTTGAATCTCTTCAATCGGTGGTGTTGTTCAGGTGTTACTGCCTCTGTGTTACTTAGTAATCTGCAATCAGAATGTTTATGGAACATGTGATTTGTTTTCTACAAGTATACAGTCAGTGAATCCTGCAAGGCAGTAGTCATTTGGTAGATCAATGTTTGTTTCTTTTAATGTTCTAGCAGTGGTTTTTGAAATGATGTCTATGTTTCACAGCACTCAATGTTTTTCTCTTTGTTTATTATTTCTTACATGAACCACAGAACCCAGGGGCAAGCAGAATGCTGGGACCGAGTCGGCGGGTGAACCACCACAGGCACAGAGCTCCTCTACTGAGGATCCTGCTGCTGTCCCCAGTAAGTCCAACAGTGCTTTCTTTTGGAACAATGATATTTCCCTAACTTTGTAACAGAGCTTTTTTTTTCAACCGATTAATTACATTTACTTCCTAAAGAAATTTTGACTCTTTAGTAAAGGTATTAATCTTTTCCATAAATATGTGATAAAAAAAATTAGAATAGCTGTAGGCACAGGGTCCACTCCTGTTTTATGTTTTTTCCTCTGTAATGTCTCTGCTTTGGCAATTGACACCAACCAAGTATGCATCCAGATGTTTGTCTAGTATTTTGTAAACGTTAGTATACCACTACTAGTCTTGTGGGTATTCTATCTTCTATGGAGTCATATACATATTACTTAACTGTGTATGCACCAGAAAATTGGATGTTGGTGCTGATAGGCAGGTTGGACCTTACTTACACCTCAGTCACAGAACTCTGAGGAACCCACAATTCACTGAACGACAACCTATATGGGCTCAGTCATTGGTCAATTATTCAATTATCACACTCCTGAACCCCAATACCAAGATGCCCAATGCTTTTATTACACAAACCATAACCTAAGAAACCCCCTTTTGCTCACTCACTCGTGTGAGTCTACAAGACAACAGACACTGAAAATAAACTTCAGAGTCAAAGTGGTACTTCAAAAGCTTTATTTTGTTAGAAGTAAGTAAGTAACATCAATGTTTTTAAGTTGTTCCATAAAATACGTCGAGGGGCCCACCAGAAAAAATCCAGAGTTAAAAAAGGCAGAATAAAGTAATCAACATTTGTACAGCTACTAGTGCACGATAGGGAAATGTGGGAAATGTCGGAGACCCCTCACCATGGAACGTATACTGGTTACATATGCCTCTTTTTGGTAAGCTCTGGAAATGTCTGCTTCGTAGAAGGAAATCTTCTCATCTGCAGAAAATTAATGATTAAAGTGGTGCACGTTAGACAGTGTGAAATACATTTAGGCCAGTTTTATGCAGCCATGCTAAAAAGAAGTTGTAACCTGTAAGCAAACTCTATTCCACAATCCATAGAGAAAACTTAAATACGGGCCCTTTTATTTTCCAACCTCTTCAGGTGTATGCATTGAACAATCATGTTGCCTCAAAGGCGTCTTCTCGTACTGCGCAACAAGCTGCGAGGTAGCATGCGCAGAACTGGATACATTGAAGTACAAATGTTACATAGTTCACTTCAAATTTCCAAGGACTAGAGTAGCAGTACAGATGAGATGAGCTTGGGTACCATACCATAACAATGAATGCTAATATGTGTAGTGACTCTGCTGTACTATGCAATGTGGACTCCCACTGATTACGTACGTTGTACTTAACTGTTTTGAAGAACTCCATTCTTGGTGAACAAGTACAATGGGGGCTGTGCATCCATCTAAAAAGGTGTACTTATTTTTATAGGTGCAGAACCCGTACCATCCACCAGTGCCGACGGGGACAGCGGCGCAGCGTCAGCGATCCCGGCGGGGACAGGAGGACCAGAGGCACCTACACCAGCACCAGCAGCAGTGGGGGGGGAGGCAACAGCGGTGGGCGATGGTAAGTTACATTCAATAGTGATCCGCATTACTTGGTGGGAGGGGAAAACTTCCTCACTGTACTCTACTGGACAATATATGATGTTACCTTTACTTGTCATTACCATGCTTAGCATTACCACTACAGTAATGCAGGTGGCTGATAGCAGTCGGATGCATGGGTTGTTGTTGAAGCATGGAAAGGGGAAAACACAGCTGCCAGCGTGGTTGGGAGACACACCCAATATCGGTGGTTAGTGGATAGTCTCAGCAGCAGCGGTGTTTTGGTCAAACCCAAAGGCAAGGGAAGGAGGGGACGACTGGATGCATGGGTCGTTGCTGGTGAAACACAAACCAAATAAGGTTTGTTGCGCGATATAACGAATGATAGTCTCTACTAGACATGTACTACTAGCTGCCCCCTGTTAATTAATGTGAGTTTGAGACTGTTCACGCCTTCCCGGAATCAGAGTATATAATATAAAACGAGATATGAAAAAGACAGGTGTTCGTTCTAATGTGTGTGACCGTTGAAGTACACCCATGCTACTAGGGCAGGCATAATGCCGTGCCAAAAAGTCCAACAAATTAATTATATAGGCCGTAGAATGTTCAAGATAGATGCAACACAATTTTTTGTACTCAGCTTGCTTGCTAGTGCTACTGTGCCACTATGTGTTGAATCAATGTTGTGTTCTTGATTTGCGGGGATTTTGGATTACAACAATTCTGTTTCTTTCTTTATAGTTACTCCTTCAAAAGCAACAAGGAAGGAGTTGGCAGTCCGGGCCCGGCAGCGGAAACTGCAGGCCATCGTAGAGGCCTACCGCCGGCTGGTGGATCAGGCCGAGGAGGAGGAGGAGGAGGCGGCGGCAGCAGCTGCTGCCTCTTCCAATGCCCCGGCCCCCAAGCCTGCAGGACTACGTCGCCGTGGTCAGGCAGCCGCCCGCCGCCGAATTGTTACATCATCGGCGGCCCCCCCACAACATGCGTGCAAATGTAGGTGCCGGGAATTTCAAGAAAAGGTTCTCCGCCGGGTAGCGAGGCTTGAGGAGGAGCAGAAGAAGCTTGAGGAAGGAATAGAGGAGCGTGTCAAGGTCATGGTGGACAAACACCTGAAAGCCCGCCGGCTTTGAGATGGACCCTGTTGTTTGCCCCTTTTTAAATCCTTTTGTTGGTGGGTGGGATTTGGGTGTTGGGGTTTACATTTAACTTTGAAATTTGGTTGGGGTTAGGGGAGGGTAGGGACAGCTGTGGGGTAAGATTTGATATATATTTGATTTTTCTATCATCATTCTTTATGTTATGTTAAAATAAAAATGAGACAAAGTTATTTTCAAAAGAAAACATTTGAAGTTCATTTGTGTTTGTTGGGGGAGTGGAGGGGGGGCTGTTTCACCAAATAATGTACGTTGTGCAACATCACAACGTTTAATTGGCCATGCAGGTCAGGGGACAGTGCTTTCGAATTAAAAAATATATTGGCCACATCTTTAACATGCAGACAGATAGATGCGGTAAACCCTCACCGAGTTATATTTGTAGTATTAGAAGAACTACCAGTCTGTCTTGCGTTATACCTCACAGCAAACTTATCTTACCTGTGATTGCTGATGATGAAGTGGGCTGCATTTGTTTCCCAAGACAATGGATAAGAATCTGTTGTTCTGAACTTCTGTGATAGTAGTAGTAGACAGACCCTGCCAGTAGCATTTTGAGACAAAAAGAAAGAGGCAGTCATTTTCGTGATAGACAATGTGGGGGTAGTATAAATATTAAGTACAGTACATTACACGACTGACCCAATACAATTTTGCAACTGCTAAACTGAAACAAAACAATGGTTTTGGGGACTGGAAAGTAAGTGCAAGAGAAGATAAGAAGTTCAACTGTAGTTGTAGTACTCAAGTCAACGTCAAACTTTTCTAAATCATAATGCTGTAAACTTAAACACAAACAATGACGCCAATTCATTACGTATTCGTTGTTTGATGGTAATGGTAAATTAATTGGCATTATACACAGAGCTTGAGTTGGGAAGCAGAAGAAGATCCCGGCCATGCCTTGTTGAAATGACACTATTGTTGCTTTCACCACATCTGCCCCAGCAAGCGCGTGATCAAATTGTTGGTGTATATTTAATGTAACAAACATCGCACCTCAATGAAACCACGCAGCCCGGGGGAAGAGGGTTAGGGTTTGTTGAATGGATGGGTACGGGGGTTTTCGGAAAGGTTTGAGAAATAAAAACAGTACGCATGTAGACAACAAAAGCAAAACAATGAAGACGATGATTTATGATGTTGAATTTGATCCACTAGCCAATGAATGTAAGGAATAAACGTAGAAACAGGATACGCTGAATATCATTCTTTGTTTCCCGCCATCCAATTGCTTGATGATGATGATTAGTGGTAATGGTGAGTAGACGCTCATAGTATAATAGCAGTGGGTGAAAAACGTCCAGCCTGTGTGGATTGAAAAAGAAAAGGCAAATACAAAAGAATGTGAATGACCTAAACAAAGTGGATTTGAAATACAGTGAAGATCAAAAAAATAATACAAGCGGAGTAGTCGTAAATAGAGAGGACTTTCAGACTGAGGCGGCTTCGATACAATATGTTATGTATAAGTCTACTAGTTGCACATCATTATTAATCTAGAAGTACAAGAAAAGATAGGAGCCAGCACAGAACAGACCCACGACACAGGGTCGCCAGTAACACAAACTGCATTTACCTAACAATTTGACTGAGCCAGAGAAAGGGGCATAAAAATTAAAAAAGCAACCTAGCGTTTTCAAAATTAATCAACAAAATCAATGCGTCATTCTCAGTCACCAATCATACCACTATTGTACTGTACCACTGCACAGTGCACACACATGAAGTAGCCTGGGTCTACTGTGCTGTGCCTCTTATTTGTATTTACCTTGTATTCCACTCCAAGAAACATCGTACATCAATCAGCGCAGATCCAACTGCCTGACAGCGTGCAATGATATGTGTGGTGTCACCATCATTATCAGGTCTGGCACGTCTAGTCCAACAGCACCAGCAACTCAGTCTACTCTGTAGTGAGTGACTACGAACGATAAATTAAGTCCTGACTGCACCTGTAGTAGTAGGATCACAAGTGCGTAAATAATTTATATTATTAAATAACATGGAAAAATTGCCCATCACGTGAGTCTGAACTTACTAGTATACTTCAATTCCATGCACATTTGCTCAGAGTCAGCTAAACATCCTATGCAATGCATTGCATCATTCATTTAATATACCTGTCTTGCTCTTGTCTTTCACTATCAGATGATTGATCACAGATGCTGCCGGGCCTTTTAAAAATAATGACGAGTCACAACAAGTTGACTTCAGTTGTGGATGCCTGCTCAAGTATTGACACTGAAGAGTCGTCTATGAATGCCTGCAGACAGAGGTGGTAGCCTTAAGAGTAAGACAGTGATGAGTTGCAGATTTCAAATGATATAGAGGATGGCTGTAGTCACGACTGAACGGTTCACTTGTTATGGAGGGACTGTTAGAGGCTACATTATTGTACTATACTCCATCTACATACAACATCCAATGTATGGCTGGCAAAATGGAATTGTATTGACTTGAGTGGGAGGCAAGAAGATGTAGCAAGACTCTGAGGAGTGCTGCAGTCAACAAATGCACAGGCGTGCAACTCCAGTAGGTACATAAAAAGAATCAGTGGTGGGGATGGATTTGGTTGTGGTTTTTGTTTGCAGTTTAGCACCAGAAAGCCATTGTTAATAAGAAAATAACACAAATAAAGGAAGGGAGAAAGTAAAAATTTAAAAGCCTAGTTGTCAGGGAAGAGGAGCTCGTCCTCAAACTCTGTGCGTTCGGACAGAAGTAGGTCATGTAACCCAGTAGTGAGGAGGACTTCGGACTCGCTTTCTTCATCCTGCTCTGATTCACGTACTTTATAGTCTGGTGGTATGAAGCGTTGATTCATTTTTATCATTGTCAGCCTCTCCACGCTTTTGGGGGAGAGACTAGTCCTTTTCGATGTCACAATGGCACCAGCAGCACTGAAAACCCGCTCAGAAGAGACACTGGCTACAGGACAAGCCAGATACTTTATCGCCAGCCTGCTCAGCACTGGCCACTGTCTCCTTCTTTCATACCAATAGACCAATGGGCTTTGCTCCATGAACACCTCTGTTGTGTCATCCAGATAGGCCTGAACCATCCGCTCAGTGTTCATTGGGGCTCGGCTTTGCTGGTCCTCTTTCCCCTTTGCAACAGCAACGGACTTACCCATCCCTTTCTGTAGAAAAAAAGCAGTTATGCTTTTGGTTGTGTCTGCTGAATCAGATCGTGTAGGTGCTGCTTTTGGTACTGTTGGTGCCTGCTGGAAAGCAGACGCACTGCTCTCATGCTGTGAAGAGCTTGCGTCAGGAGTACTTGGACTGGCCTGGGCTGGCACTGGCAGGCCTTTAAGTAACAGCCGTTCACTTTCAAAATCATTAGCTTCCGCAGCTATGGAAGTTTTGTACTTGGCAACATCCTCATCTGAAAAAGGAATTACTGCGCTACTGCTGACAAATAATTTGTACCGTGGATCCAACATTGTTGCAGTTATGTAATGTACACCTGACGCAATCATTTGAAGCCTTGCGTTTAGAGATAAGCGGTTGGCTAAGCCCTTGGCCAAGGTATATGCATCAACTTTTTGTTCATCACCTTCGTATGTTTGAGAGACCTCCTTCACCTGTTGCTCAAGCATGTACAACAATGGGATGGCTTGGCCCATAGTACAGTCCTCCCTGCTAACTGCACGTGTGAAGACCTCAAAGGGTAGTAGCATCTCTGTGATGCATTTAATGAGGTCCCACTGCCACATCTCAATGGTCAGGGCTTTAAGATTAACAGTAGGATCCCCTAATCTTCTTGACATGACACAAGCATTCAGTGGTATGTACTGCTCAAAGAGACGCTCAAGCATGAAATAAGTTGAGTTCCAACGTGTTGGGACCTCCTGGATCAGTGCTTTGACTGGCAATTTATGCTCACGCTGAATGACCCGTAGCAGCTTCCGTCCTTTAAAAGAATGGTTAAAGTGCGTGCATATTCTTCTGCAGATGATCAGTATGTTGCTGACTTTCAGAAAGTCTTGCACGACTAAGTTAATGCAGTGTGCCAAACAGGGTACCCTGAAATAATGTCCTTCTCTCATTGCCTTCACTACATTACTGCCATTGTCGGTGGCAACAAAACCAATCTTAAGGCATCTTGGTTTCAGCCATTCAAAGACCTTGGTGTTAAACTCAGACAAAATGTTTTCAGCAGTATGACTTTTCTCCATAGCAAACATGGCTATAGTTGCATGTCTGCGCGCATCATTAAAAATCCCAGCAACGTCAAGGAGGCCTGAAGTTAACTTGTCTTTAACACCTGCAAAAGAGATCCAGTGTGCGGTGATGCACATGAAATCTGTAGCATCGCAACTGTTCCACATGTCTGTTGTCAGGTGGATACAATGGACAACACTCTGTTGTAAGGCTTTCCCAATCAATTCCAGCACGTCGTGGTGTAGTGCTGGAACAGCAACTCGGGCAAAATAGTAGCAACTGGGAACGTTCCATTTTGGGCAGAGGGTTGCCACTAATTCCAGAAATCCAACAGCCTCAACAAATGAAAATGGGAGAAGGTCCAGTGCCAACATTTTTGCAAGTTTCGCATTGTACAAACGTGCTATTGGGTGGTTCTGCTCGTACTTTCCCTCCTGCCTAAAAATGCTTGGAATGGTACGCTGCTTTGTATTTCTTTCAGTTATGCTAGACGGACCACCTTGCATCGCAGACTTTGCACTCCTTGGTGTCTCCAGCTGACTCTGGTGCCACTGAGAAGTTGCTGATGCGGAGGATGTGGACTTTACCACTCCAGTGCTGGCGACAGGGCTCATTTGTGTACCACTCCTAGATAGAAGGTCATCGTCTCCCTCTTCTTCTACCTCCTGGTCAACCATGAGTGGACCTTGTAGCACTGTATCCCCACCAACACCAGTGCTCACATTTTTTAAGCTTGCAAGGTGGTTCTCCCACCTGATTAAGTGTGTTTTTTTCAAATGGGTCGTTTGGCCTCCAGTACCATAGTTTGTACCAATCTTACCACGACTAACATTGACATGACAAATGGTGCATACAGCAATGTTCTCCTGAACTGGGTGAACCGTAAAGAAGTCCCACACTGGGGAGGTAAACTTTTGTCTCCTGCCATAGGAAGAGGAGGACCCACTCCCAATGCCGGATGGACTGGAGGATTGTTAAATTTCACTATGTGACAGCTCAGTCCTAGTACTGCCACTACCTCCTTCTGTTGAAGTGGCGCTTCTGCTGGATGTCGGATGCTGCCGGGCCTTCGCTGATGAAAAAATGGGAGCTGGTGTTACTTTGGGTGTTGAGTGTGTAGGAGTTATGCGTGCTACCTGCTCATCACTAATCGCAGCATTTCTGGATAGGGTGAAAATGTTGGTCTCTACATCCTCTGCACCAGGAATAACGCTCGTGATGATGACAGTGTCAGACCCGTCTTTATCACCAGCAGTATCCTGCTCACCTACATCGGCCTCCATAAGTTCAAGCCTTGCTGGAAACTTCCTTTTTCCTAGCCTGGTCTTCTTGGGATGTCTCTCCTTTGAATGCTCAGATAGTTGTGGCTGCCAATCCGTATCAAGGTCATCGGAAGGGATGCTTGGCAAAGAACTCGATGCACTAACCCTCCTTTCCCTTGGTTAATTCAAATACAATAGATCACCTCCAGAAGTGGCTTCCTCTTCTTCTTGCTCGGAATGAGGCTCTACTTCCTGAACTGCCCCGACTTCGGGAGGAACAACTACTACTATTGCGTGCGGAGATGGTGGTTGTTGTTCTTGAGGAAGTACTATTGCGGGCTGTGGTTCTTCAACAACTCCAATTGCGGGCGGTGGTTGTGGGTGTTCAACAACTGTTGCGGGCGGTGGTTGTGGTTTTTCAACAACTGTTGCGGGCGGTGGTTGTGGTTGTTCATCAACTGTTGCGGGAAGTGGTTGTGGGTGAACAACTCCTATTGCGGGCGGTGGTTGTGGTTGTTGAACATCTACTGCTGGCGGTGGTTGTTGACACTTCCATCTTGTGTGGATTGTGTACTACTTTGAGACAGCGATAAGTTTAGTTCAGGCTCAGTATCACTGCTCGCAAACATTAGGCTGGCTGCCTCTTCGACCCTCATCATGTGCTTGGCCCTGGGTTGGTGGCTTGCCCCCACTAATGCGGATGTGCTGGTCCCAGCTTGCACCCCAGACACCGCTGCTGCAGGCGTACCTTTTGGGGTCCCAAAAAAGGTTTTGGGGTCCATACCAGACTTAAGTGACACTTCCTTCTTCTGTTCCTTCTTCTCAGCAACTTTCTTCGTGGTGGAGGACCTGGTAGCTTTCTTAGGGCCCATCTTCTTCTGATGTCAGCTCACAGCAGCACAAATTGCAGAGATGTCTGGTCAGATGAGTCACACACCACACGTGGCGTACAACTGAAGGACGTCCGTCTGGCAGTAGAACGGGCGATGGATGAAAAAACAACCAGCACCTCCTCAGTCTTTTTTTGTGCACCTACAAGTAAAGAAGGCAGAACAACATCAGTCAAACAAGCAATAAGGCAACATGAACAATTGAAAGACACACATGCCAATGTATAAAAGACAAAACAGAAGACTAATACTACCAGTCCAGCACCACAGCTCCAAGCCACATGAAGTCCAGAAAGAACCAATAAAGTCAAGCAGGCCTATATATACCAATATGGACAGAAAAAGGAGGATGCCTGCTGCACATGACAGGTTAATGCAAGGAATAAAAATACCCCATGGCTAAGACAGAGGTTGTAAACCTAACACCGCAAAAACACATAAAAACCCCTGCCCAGACAACACATTTTGGAATGCAATGCCATACACACATGCCCTAATGATGTTAATTGCATACACCGAATTAAAACAGCTACATAAAGGCAGCACCCCCGCTAACTACTACCTCTGGGACTCTGGCCTACTGTCAGATCAGACCAAAAGCTGGGAGACCAATGATAAATGCACAAAGGAAGTACCTACAAAATGTCCGCCACCACATGGCCTGATCACCCCCAGCAACATGAAAAGAAAGAGAAAAGAGAAGACAGACAATAAATGCCTATGGGAAAGGGACACAGCTTTGTTTTGCTTCACAAAGTAGCCGCACCGCTGCCCACGTGGTCAGCCCACCCACAAACCAGAAGACAGACACAGGAATTGTTCCAGGCTCCAAAAACTACAACCAAATGACAACTTCAGTTTTTTTGGGTGCACAAGAAACACATGCAACATTTTCGAGAAACTTTTATGCAACTCGGGACATATTGTTCGCGAGAATGCAAAATCGGCGTGTTCGGCAGCGCGAATGGAATAAAAACGTCGTTTTCGCGTTCCCGAGCAAGTACATTGAGCGCGCGAACAAGACAAAAAATGTAATGTCGCGTGTCAAGAGTTGATTAACTTTAATGCACCTATGGCTATGAGTAGTAGTAACTCTGCCCTACTGCCAGAATAGTCAAAAACCTTGGATGCCTATGGCAAAAGCACAAAGGAAGGACACACAAAATGGCCGCCACCATAGGGCCTGGCCACCCACAACAACATGGAAAATTCACAAAGGAAGCATACACAAAATGGCCGCCACCAGAGGGCCTGGCCACCAACAACAACATGGAAAATGTTAATGTATACACAAAATGGCCTCCACCACATGGCCTGGCCACCAACAACAACATGGCAAAATCACAAAGGAAGCATACACAAAATGGCCGCCACCACATGGCCTGGCCACCAACAACAACATGAAAAGAAAGAAAAGACAGACAATAATGCCTATGGCAAAGGGACAATGCTTTGCTTCACAAAATGGACACACCACCACCGCCCAAATTGGTCACCCCACCCATAAACAAGAAATCATTACATAGAGAACAGAAAATGGAAGTGGTCCATGCTCCAAAAAGAGAAAACTACAACCAAATGACAACATAAATGAGGACTTTTTAGCACAAGAAACACATTAAACATTTTCGGCGTGTTCGGCAGCGCGAATGGAAGAAAATGTCGTTTTCGCGTTCCCGAGCAAGTACATTGAGTGCGCGAACAAGACAAAAAATGTAAGGTCACGTTCTCACCCTGTGCGAAGTTACCAAAACTACCCAAGCTGTATTCCTAGGGTTACCTAATGTCAGAAATTGACAGAGTATTTAAACACACCCAAACCCCACACATAAAAATAAGATTTTCTACATCAATCCAAGCCATCCATGATTTTCAAATTAAGGGTACACCACAAAAACAGTTGATTAACTTTCATGACCCTATGAGTAGTACCTCTGGCCTACTGGCAGAGTAGGCCACAAGGTTGGAGGCCTATGGCAAGAGCAAAGTGGCTGGAAACATAAAATGGCCGCCAACACATGGCCAGGCCAACCACAGAAAGTTAATACAATGAACTCAAGCATGCCTACACACTAACTACATGGAGTACTAGGGTCAGCTATTGGCTTAAAAAATAAAAACATTTCAAATTCCACAAACAGAAATTCCACAACAGACATTGCTATTGCATAATGAACATAATCCAATGCCATCCATGATGTTTGTTTACAAACTGGAATAAAAATTTAAACACAGACCACAGAAACATGATTGGACCCATGGGTACCTCTCTATGTAGCCTGGATGAAATGTAAAAAAAAAAATACAAGTTGGGACCTCATAAAAGTACAGGCCTCCATCAATAATTTAGTTCCAGGATTGAATACTGTAGTTAAAAAAAACTCAAATCAAACAAACACAATACTACATCATACTCACTCATACATTACACAAACTTACTTGAAAAAGAGAATTCCAAATCCAAAAGTCCTCAATAAATCCAAGAAAAATCAGTAATGCAGCCAACACACACAGAAAGTGATCCTTCCAGCTCAAAATCCAAAGGAAAGTGAGCACCACGTGGACAAAGCACTGGGAGGAGCCTGGTGGACAGGAACAGGAAGTTGTAAACTCAAGGGCCCTTCCTCCTTCCTCCTTACTCTTCAAAACAAGAGTAGAAACAAAAAGAGGGCTCCTTCCCCCCAAAAAATACAGCCAAAGGTACAACTTTAAGATTTTTTTTCATTTTTTTGCTAACCAAAATGGTAATTCAAGTCACGACTGAAGAAGTGGAAAACACGTTAACATCTATAAAAAGCGGCTCTCCTAAGGATCCCGCCCCACTCTGAATTCTTAAAAAGGTTGCCCCCACGATCATCCCCCCCGTGACCCACCTGATTAACACCTCACTCCAACAGGGAGTTGTACCCCTAAGCTGGAAGGCGGCGGTCGTGAAAGCTCTGTTAAAAAAAACCTCCCTTGACCCCGAAAACCTGGCGAACTATAGGCCCATCTCCCTACTCCCAGGAATCAGCAAGATTGCTGAAAAACTGGTTAATAGAAAACTTTCCCAGTTCCTGGAAGTCAATAACATACTAAAAAGCTCCCAGACGGGCTTTCGCCCAGGGCAGGGCACAGACATCGCCCTCCTAGCAGCGGTTGAGGAGGCCAGAACGCTACTGGACGGAGGAGGATCAGTGGCAGTGATCCTCCTCGACCTAAGCGCGGCCTTCGATACCGTCGACCACCGACTTCTTATTAAAAGACTCAAGGGAGCCGGTGTAGAGGGCCCCGCCTTAGCCTGGCTCACATCTTTCCTGGCTCAACGGACCTACCAAATCTGGGAGAACAACGCCCGCTCCTCCGAAATTCCCCTCCAATGTGGCGTGCCTCAGGGCTCCTCCCTGAGCCCCACATTATTTAATATCTATATGTCCACATTGGAGGAGGTCATCATTCCATTCCGAGTGAGTGTCGTCAGTTACGCTGACGACACACAATTGGTTGTGTCATTATCCCACCCCAAACAACAACCAGCAGACCTATTCAATTGCCTTGCGCAGGTCCATCACTGGATGAACACCTCTGCCCTAAAACTAAATGGGTCAAAAACGGAGGTTCTGCTCCTTGGCCCACCAGGATTCACACTGTCCCCGAACATCTGGCCAGCCTGTCTGGGCCCTCTTCCCGAACCCAGAGAGGAAGTAAAGAGTCTGGGAGTGTGGCTTGATACCGACCTCTCGTTCACTGTGCAGGCAAAGAAAGTGGCCGGGACCTGCTTTGGACTTCTGAAATCATTGAGCAAAGTCCTGCCCCTCCTGCCCACCGACTCCCAAAAGTTGCTTATTCAAGGCCTAATAATCTCGAGGCTTGATTATAGCAACGTGATATACCTAGGCGCCCCAGAGGTGACTCTGAACAAACTTCAGAGAATTCAGAATACCGCGGCCCGGATTCTCACAAATACCCCTGCCAGAGCATCGGCCAAACCGGCCTTAAAACTCCTCCACTGGCTTCCCATAAGAGAGCGGGTCAAATTCAAGGCCCTGTGTCTGGCCTACAAACTACGACGAAATCAAGGCCCCCCTGTTCTCAAGAAATTCATCAAACCTTACAAATCCTCAAGACCCCTCCGCTCTGACACAGAAAATCTCATTGTTGCCCACAAATTCAAGAGAGCCCGGTCTGGAGGAAGGCGTTTCTCAGTCCAGACTGCACGACTTTGGAACACACTTCCCCGAGTCCTCCGCCTCGAACCTCAATACCTCCGCTTTAGGAAACAGCTCAAAACCCACCTCTTTCCACAGTGAATCACTCTTGGCCCTTATCTTGTTCTTTCGTTCCACCCTCCCTGTCCTTTTTCCCTTTTCCCCTTCCCTTGTCCCACTGTACTCAGGAGATAGTATTTTCTAGCGCTGGGATACCTCCGGGTGACTACGCGCTCTACAAAAATAAATAATAATAATAATAATTTATTATGGTTTTAACATGCTCGCGAGTTATTCTGTGCAAGAATGCAGTTTCTGCGTGTTCGGCAACTCGATCTTACCAACAAGCATCCTCCCGCATCCTTATGACGCTATCGCGCATCCAAATGACGTTATCGCGTTCGCACAGTCGCACGGGATTGTGCGAGAGTGTGTAATGGTTCTCAGGCAGGTTCCACAGGAGCGCCAAGGATCCGATGAATATTCCACAGCCTTCCCCTACGGCCTTCCGACTCTATCAAGCACTAGAGTACCGAGAGGCTCGCCAGGGGAAAACAGGGAGACAAAACAAGGAAAGGCGGGGAAAAAATATTCTTTTTGGTTGTAGACTTCTGAGTGGATGGACATGCACCTGGCCTGGACCTCTGATGGGTGTAGGGGCTAAAACCAAAACAGGAATTACTAAACTTCAATATCATACACAAAATAACAACAGTAACCTCTACAAGCTATGTGTACTACATACCAAGAGTAATTATACTGTGCTGGCATATAACTGTGGATACTTGACAGGGGTTTGGTTGAGCTAAGGTGGAGGTACAAACAAGAAACACAATAGTGATTACTCAAGGTGTACTGTGCAATTGTATAACACTGTTCAAGATTATGTTAGTCTTACTTGATGACATGTAGAAGACTCTTAAACCAACATCTGTATCGCAGTAGAGCACCCCAGAATCAGAACATTCACGTAGAACTAACTGTTTGAGATGCAAAACAAACATACATTAAATTCAAGAATGGCCTTAGAGATAATAACATAAGAATAGCGCACTGCGCTGTTACCGTGCTTCTGAGAGATGTGGAGATGTATCTTTAGCGAGTCCACGCAAGTGCAGTACCCACACACAGAGTATGGCCAGGAACTCAGGAGGTAAGGGAAGATGATAGGACCAAGAAGAAAACAAATGGCGGGTAAAGGGAACCACCGGATGGCGGAGACTAAGCCCGGCCGCCGGGTGGAGGGATGAATTAATACGGCTAAATACCTAAAGCATCCACTGCAAGGCAGCGGGGAAAGCAAGCCCGGCTGTAATGCGGAGCAGGTAATGGAAATGAAGGGGAAGCAGCAGCCCGGCCAGACGGCGGAGTATAAACCCGGCCGTCGGGCGGAGCCAAGGGAAAAGAGGAGAGGTCAGCACACTGCCCGGCCAGACGACGGAGCAAGACCCGGCCGTCGGGCGGAGCCAGCAAGACCAAGGGGGACACTGACACTCTGCCCGGCCAGACGACGGAGGAAAACCCGGCCGTCGGGCGGAGCAGTCTGTAAACAAACGAGGCTCAAGGAATAAGTTCCAGAATACGGAACCACAGCCGGAACAAGGAGAACGCCTCAATGCAGAGGAACCGAGGCGAGCCAGTTCACGACAAGAATAACCGGAAATCAGGAAACAGGACAGGAAACGCAGAAACGGGAGCTTGACGCAAGGACGTAAAGCGTCGCTCCAAGGGCTCTAACTGCTTATGTAGGGGTTTCTTAAAGGGACCGCCCGTCTGCGGACCTCGAGGCATGACAGTGTGTTTCCAAACATGGTGGCACACGCGACCAGGAAAAAGCGAACGCAGAGCCAAGGTAAGCCATTGCCGCGCACGCGATAATGTTATTCAGCGCGCGAGAACTACGCTACGCACCGGATCGCGGAGTAATCGACAGCTTCGCGTTCTCCGTAGAACGCGGAGTTGCCGAAACTCCGCAAGCTCCGCGAACGGAGCGTAGTTCTTCGCCCAGGGTTAGCAATCACTCCCAGTTCCTTCCATGTGGCTAGCATCCTTTTGTTTTCTCTCCAAAGGCAGCTCCCAGGCTAGGTTGGAATGCAAGTAATTAAGTATTTTGTGTTTGCTTATTGTTACCATCGGGGCACACGAGCTTTAGCTGTAAACATCGCAAGCTATACTGCGGGTACCGCGATTGCTTAAAAAGTAAAGAAATAGAAAAAATATGTTTTTTTATTTCTTTACTTTTTAAGCAATCTCGGCACCCGCGCTTTAGCTTGCGATGTTTACAGATAAAGCTCAAGTTCCACAAAGGCTTGTGGTGTTTTATTGTAATTTCCAAAAATGTCATGTTACTTGTTTGTGTGACGTTTGCAGTATATGCAGTTCGAAATAAATAGGTGAATAAATAAACAAAAACATATCTCTACAAGGGCAATGGAAATATTTTAAACCTGAAAATATTATGCAGGTGTATGTTTGAAAAAGAGTTCACGCTAAGCAAATCATGTAAGAAACGCATCCATGAACCAATCTTTTACAATGAATAACAAAAATAGATATAATTACTTTTATCCTTTTTATCTAGTAAAAAACAGTGTAATGGTGTGGATTCGATATGGTCTCTTTTTTTCTGCTTTGTTAACGTTTAGTAATTACACCTCGTTGACTAATGCATGCCTGCAACGCTAGTTACTTTGCAATGAGGGCCTAAAAAGAGAGTATTTGATGGAGTCACTGGTGCAGACTAAGGGCCACAATATCAAGCCTGGGCGATAAAATTATCGCCGCTTTATCGGCAGGAAACTGCCGCTAAAGTGGCGATAATGGGCTTGATAATAGGCTCTATGGAATTCCAACCGAAGCTCATGTTAGATGTCCTTCACATCTAACATGGGCTTCGATTGGAATTCCATCGAGTCTATTATCAAGCCCATCATCGCCACTTTAGCGGCAGTTTCCTGCCGATAAAGCGGCGATAATTTTATCGCCCAGGTTTGATAATATGGCCCTGAATTTTCTTGCACATCTGAGCCAATAAGGCGATGTACGTCTTGCTGTGTAGCAATCAAGGCCTGCAAGAGGGCAGTGCACCTCAACAAGGACAACGATTAACTTTCATAAATGTCCACTTCATTGCAGACCTAAAACCACAACTGACCTGGTCAGTGCGTGATTGGGTGTAGACGTGTCCACTGGCGATGTCTGGTTGACCTCTGGGTTGAACCTGCATGTGCTGCCCCTAAAACGGAGGGGGTGGGATGGGAGAGTTGCGGAGCGTGATGCGATAAATCACTGGGAAAAAAGAGTGCAGTGGGACATCGGTCAAAAAGCAGATGAAAAGGTGTTTGCCAGGAGGAGAGCAGCGGAGGCAGAAGTGGACTCGGTCCAGGGAAAGCCAGACAAATCTGTCTAACAGCAGTTTTGCTGAAGTGGAGAATGGTTGTTTTATTGGCATCTTCTGGGAGGGTCCATCGAAATGTCCAATGTATAGAGATTACATCACTCTTGCAGATCTGCGGCTATTCTCCCAGGACTGACCAATCGTCCTCAACTGGCGTAGTTTCACTAAATTATAGCCCATTTCTTCACTAACGTGCCTCTGTATAGTCGACTTTGCCAAGTGGTTCGTCTGCTGTGTACCTTGGCACATGACTGGTCCTCCTGACTGGCTGACATTTAGCGCTATTCGAGTGAGCACTGTTTTTGTTTCGTGCCCCTTTGGGTAATGCAGGAGGTTAGACTGGCAGACTTTGTTTATAGGGTTATAGTACAAAGCCCCTTTAGCATCAGTGGTGTAAGGGCTATATGCCAGCAGACATTTATTTCTTCATCGTTCCAATAACATTAAATAATAAATATATTCCTGTTGTAGACAGTGCTTTAAATAGGCCGGTACTGTTAGTTACTGTGTACTGGCACTTTTTTTTATTTATTTTGAGAGGAAGAGTACTTGCACTTCTCAGGAGAAACGTAATACTTTTAATTGGAGAGTACCAACACTTATCAGAAACAAGCAAGTACTCTGATAAAGAGTGCCTACACTTCTATTTTTCAATTTTAAGCACTGGCTTTAGAGGAATAAAACACATGGACAAGATACCAATAATAATAATAATGCTTTAGTCGGAGGGGGGTGCTAGAAGTACTCTACTATATTGATATCAGTATTTAGAGAGGAGTTGGTGTTTACCTCTCTCTGGGACACAGAGCCATAACAACAAACCTCTTTGGGAGGCAGCAAGAGTGTTAGATGGACGGGTCATGGCGGCCTCGCACCTTTCTTTAGACGCGGGTCGTCTAAAGAAAGGGCGTGGCCACCATTAAAGTGAAAACGCGGCATGTGGCGCTTTTAAACAACATTGGAAACTGTATATTATTTACATTTAATACGTTTGTTTAATGAGCATTGTCTATAACCAATGTTTGAAATATAATTTTACTTTGGTCAAAGAACGTGATATTGTATGATTTTTCGTGATAATTAAAAACAGTAGAGCTGGTCTAACACATTAATTTAGCCAAAAATTAGGAATTGAAACCTTAGGGACTCGGCAGAGCGCCTCACAGACCTGGGTGTTCCCAGGCCTCGACAGTGCTTTCAAAAAACAACCATTTGCAATGCAATAGGTCTTGCATTTGCGAGAGTTTAAGCTATTGGCATTATAAATGACAATGCCTTTTATTTACGTTTTAACCCCTTCGCTGCGGCGGCAATTCCGCCGCAGCACTAGGGGGGAGGGGGACCGCGCGGCGTTCGCATGCTCGTGATGGAATCGCTCCGTCACGAGCCTCGGGTGAGCTGTGCTTGTGATGGAGCGGTTCTGTCACGGCCCCGCCCACTCAATAGAACGCGCCGCGCAGGCGCGTAATCAGCGCCACGCTGGCGCGGCGGCCGGGCAGTGACGGAACCGCTCCGTCACCAGCACAGCCCACCCGAGGCTCGTGATGGAGCGGTTCTGTCACGAGCATGCAAGAGGTTAAAAACCAAACACATAAATAAAAGGCATTTTGTCATTTACAATCCCAATAGCTGAAACTCTCGCAAATGTGAGACCTATTGCATTGCAAATGCTTATTACTTTTTGCCATTGTTCCGGGGAGGAATAATAACTGGAGATACCCTTAGAAGCCATACGTTTGCAGGTGCTTATGCTCAGTTTCCTCTACTGTTCATATCTAGAGGGCTCTTACTTCTGAAATCCTCTCCTGGAGTTGCATCTGAATCCCTGTAAGGAGTGCCAGGTGTATCATTGTTGCTGAATTCTGAAAAATCTATTGACTCAACCAAGCGCAACCCTTGGCCGAGGGAAATCCATCGCTCACTTAGGGCGATTTCCGTACTTACTACTCCAATCACCTTCTCAAGCATGGTATCAATGCTTGCCTGCTTATGGGGCTGCAGGGGGTGCTCGCTTGCTCTACTCTTTCCTTGGGTTTTCTTGAGACACCCCCGTCTCTCAACACCTAAGAAGTGCTGTTAGGGTGCACTGATTGTTTTCCAATTCATATATAGCACATAGTCCGCATGCCTCCTGACCATATGTTTGCCACTGCACCTATGGTATGACTCAGATGCAGGTGAGACTAACTTCTGTTCCAGAAAAGTACTGCATATTCTGGTCAATTGGGAGCACATGCACTCTCAGGTTTAATACCAATTAAGTATGGGGTCAATGTACCTTCAGGATTGGGGTACACATTTTACAGGACGTTTCTCTTTTACCCAATATTTCAGCCCTTATCTGCTGGTGAGCAAGGGCTTCCTCATCCCACCATGGTATGTAATATTTATGTTGCTAACCTATTTTTTCATCAGAACGCATTTAGGGGGGACCATGGTCCTTTTGACTTGGGTCCAAGCATCCATCATAAACCCTTAAGGATCGCTGATCATGCTCAATGTAAAGCTAATGCCTGCAAAAAAAGGTCTTTGTGGGATACAGCCTTGGCGAAGTTTTAATTATGCAGCAGATTCTAAAATGTTGTATAATGTAAAATGTAAAACATTTTCAGAAATTGCATATTACCTAGTTTCATGTTATTTTTTGCTGTGAGACATTGGTTAGCACAGAAAATGTATTGCTCAAGAGAAATTGTCTTTGTCACACCCAAGTTCCTGTGTGTAATTTGCCCTTAAAATAGATGCAAACCATATTTAAGTTAATTTCCCAGGATTGCCTGAAATTTCAAAAAGGAATTAAACAATTTTGCACATCCCCAGGATATTGCAGTTCACATATTCAGAACCCTACCACCTCTCTTGTAAGGATGAGTACCACTGAGTTAATTAATAAGCATTGAATTTTTAAACAGTGCGAAATGTGCTACACTTAGAGTGTAGAGACCAGTTAAAGTGAGTTATTCATTGTCTTTTCCCAAAATGATGTGCACGACATGCTCAGGTGAGTAACCTCGTGTCCCTGGGCATCGCCTTGTCCATTCCTCAGCCGCCTGGCAGGGATTAATCTTAATGCAATGGGATGATTGCTGGTGAAAACTCCAGAACCCCAGGAAGACCCTTCTGGGACTCACATAGCCTGATGAATAGTAAACATACGGAGGCTTGTGCCCCAGGAGAGCCATTTCAATTGCAGATGAGGAGACGGCCAACATTAGCAATGTCAATAGGTACTTAGGGACTGTGGAGAGCAGGCAGCAGGAGGCATTCATCACACTCTGCTCTTCATCAGGAAGTTAAGTAGAGATGAACAGGGCAGAGCAACAGTGCTGGCAGCTGGAGCCCTTCGTGCGTTACCAGGGCGGGCAGTCACTGCGCATGCGCCTTTACTCTGCAGCATGGACAGCATCACTCCACGTTTCCCTCACACTCTAAACTGGAACAACACTAGCAGCAGTGCAAGGAGAGAAGTGCAGGCTACACATGACAAACACACACACCTGCATCCATGCACAGCACACCAGGGGTAGCAGCAGTGCAGGCTCCCATCACAAATTAATGGATACAGCACTGGCAGCAGCAGGAAGATATCCATGCCACTGAAACACACAGCATTGGAGCAGCTGTGAAAACAAGCATTTGCAATGCAATAGGTCTCGCATTAATTACGTTTTAGCTATTGGCATTGCTAAATATTGCAACACCAATTGCAACAAAAGTCTAAAAATTGTAAGCCAATTTTTTTTAAATTTATTTATGATGCAATGGTGGCATGCTGCGCTTTAGATGAATATGTTTAAAAGTAAAGTGCGCCATACTGCGATTGCTACAATAGTTAATTGTGGATGCGTTAACAATTGATGTGTGCACTGATGGCTGGTGGTGTGTGTGCCTGTAGAAATTGTGCACTGATGGCTGGTGGTGTGTGTGCCTGGTGGAAGTGTGCACTGCCGGCTGGTGGTGTGTGTGCCTGGTGGAAGCGTGCACTGATGACTGATGGTGTGTGTGCCTGATGAAAGCGTGCTCTGACTGCTGGTGGTGTGTGCCTGGTGAAAGCGTGCACTGATGGCTGGTGGTGTGTGTGTGCTGGGTGAAAACGTGCACTGACGGCTGGTGGTGTGTGTGTGTGCCTGCTGAAAGCGTGCACTGATGGCTGGTAGTGTGTGGGTGCCTGGTGAAAGCGTGCACTGATGTCTGTTGGTGTGTGCCTGGTGGAAACGTGCATTGACGGCTGGTGGTGTGTGTGTGCCTGGTGAAAGCGTGCACTGATGGCTGGTGAAGTGTGAGTGCCTGGGGAAAGCGTGCACTGACGTCTGTTGGTGTGTGCCTGGTGGAAGTGTGCACTGACGGCTGGTGGTGTCAGTGTCTGGTGAAAGTGTTCACTGACGGTGTGGTTGTGTGTGTGTGTGTGTGGTTGTGTGTGTGGTTGTGTGTGTGTGGTTGTGTGTGTGTGATTGTGAGTCTGTGGTTGTGTGTGTGGTTGTGTGTGTGGTTGTGTGTGGTTGTGTGTGTGGTTGTGTGTGTGTGGTTGTGTGTGTGGTTGTGTGTGGTTGTGTGTGTGGTTGTGTGTGTGTGGTTTTGGTTGTGTGTGTGGTTGTGTGGTTGTGTGTGTTGTGTTTGTGGTTATTTGTGTGGTTGTGTGTGTGTGGTTGTGAGTGTGCTTATATGTGTGCTTGTGGTTGTGTGTGTGTGGTTGGGTGTGGTTGTGTGTGTATGTGGATGTTTGTGTGTGGTTTTGTGTGTGTTTGGTTGTGTGTGTGTGGTTGTGTGTGTTTGTGTGTGTGTGGTTGTGTGTGTGGTTGTGCTTGTGTGTGTGGTTGTGTGTGGTTGTTTGTGTGTGGTTGTATGTGTGGTTGGGTGTGTGGTTGTGTCTGTGGTTGTGTGTGTGTGGTTGTGTGTGTATGTGTGTGTGTATGTGTGTGTGGTTGTGTGTGTGGTTGTGTGTATGTGTGGGTGGGTGTGGTTGTGTGTGTGGTTGTGTATGTGTGGTTGTGTGTGTGTGTGTGGTTGTGTGTGTTTGTGTGTGTGTGGTTGGGTGTGTTTGTGTGTGTGGTTGGATGTGCTTGTGTGTGTGGTTGTAGTTTTGTGTGGTTGGGTGTGTTTGTGTGTGTGGTTGGGTGTGGTTGTGTGTGTGGTTGTGGTTTAATTATGTTTGCGCGCCCCTGCGCCCAACCCCCTCCCCGTAGATGCAAGCCGCCGCAGAGCATGCAGGGCAGTGCAAAATACAAACACACATATGCAGGCACATGAACACAAACATATAAACAAATACAAACACACACCATACAAACACACCTACAACCCCCTCACACACACCGCACCAACCAGCACACACACACACACACCACACCAACCATGGCAGGTGCATAGGCTTCCCTCACAAACAGAGCAGGGACAGCATTGGCAGAAGCAGTGCAATCATCCATGACCCCGATGTCGACAGCTCGGTAAACAGAACCGCTTGCAAATCAGTGTGAGTTACGCACACACACACACTCAGACACACACAGGTTTGTCAGGAGGATGACAAGTTTATCTGGAAAGTATGAAGCATGATGATCAGGACAAGATATGCATATCTACTGCCACACAAAAATACATACATGCACAGGCAATGACTCACATACACACACACTGTGCAGCGCAGGCCGAATCATTGCAGCTTCCCACACACCACATATTTTCAGGGAAAGTTGGTTCTTCCAACACCACAGCAAGATGTTGAGTAATATATATGAAATGCCAGTCCTTTCTTACCATGCACCACCTTGTTTTATCCAGGATTTTACAACAGTACATATCACCCACATTTGCACGTTATTTCCAGAGTATTGGCTGGTAACTTTGATGTTGTCTGTGAACCACTGTGTTGACAAGCTAACTTACATGAACTACAGACAGCAGTGCCAGAGATGCAGGGTAGTGGACACTGCAGCTGATCATGGCATCCTTTTGGCCAGGGTTATCTCTGGTAGGAGGCAGGCATTTGGACATCAATTACAGGGTGCCAGGGATAGCAGCAGCTAGTCCTAGGTAGCTCTTTGGTATTCCTAGCAGGGACATCTTAAAGAATTTGGAGGGGCCCTTTTTGGAACAGCTTTGAATTTATGATCCAATTTCATCTTTATTCATGCTCTCTTAGGCCAGGTCTCTGACACTGCACAGGCACACTGGTCCAAATTCTAAATGTGTGTCCTTCTAATATTCAGGGATGTTGATGTGTGTTTTCAATATTGTAACAAAGCAGCCGCTCAATAATATTTTTGGAAATAATCTCTCTGACCGACTGCCAATTCTCATATATGAGATACTGTTTTGATCTAAATGAACTTTTTTTATGGATGTTGCATGATGTTGAAAAACAAACAACATTTCTCTGCAACGCCGAGGCTTCTGGGACCATTCTTGCGCCACTGATTGTGATTTCTGATGTTATTGTTTTTATATTCATATTGATCGTACGGCTGCAAACAATGAACATTTTTAATGAAGGAATATATATTTTTTTAAAGTCATTGACACAGTGCCAGCCCATTAAAGAGCTCATCAGGCCAGTTGCTGTTTCTCATTTGAACTATACAAATGCAGAGTTTCCGACATTTCCAAAAACATATCTAACTAAACTTGGAAGGAGTAGAAATTATGAGTTCCAGTTGGCAAGGGGACCTAGTAGAAAACATGATTCTGTAGCCAGAAAATGTTTTCAGCAGCTTTTTGTTAGAGAAGCCAGGATCTAATTCATGTAAAGGGGCTGCAAAATATTGCAAGAAAGGCAAGTCCTAGCAATGCTGGATGATGCTTAGGGTTCTTCAAATCTTAAAACGTATAGGATACTATATGGATTAGACATAGGGCATAAGGCTCAATTATGCATCAAAGATGCTAAGCTACAAAAGTTGACAGTGGATTTGCTTGAAGAATTGGTGCTTCTTTCTCCTGAGATAGAGCTAGCACATCCAGGAACTACATCAGCATTACAGTGCAGAAGTGGCAATTCTATTTGAACTTCAACGGTGCACGGAGCGTGGAGGGCTACAGAAACCGCGGTTATCAATCGTGGTGCCTTCACGTAAAGAGAAACTGAAGAAACTCCAGCTCATCAGGGCACCAGAGAGAGAAGGAACACAGAAAGATTGAATCTAGCTCCATCTGTTGCAGACACAAGATTTCAGCTTCTTTGACACAAAAGTGGAACTTATTGCTCCTATAGAAATGCATGGATCAACGTTAACCTGAGCATTGTGAGATACCTCTTTGCTATATATTATATGTGTGATTCTCAGAGTCTGACCAGTATATAAAAAGGAATGGCCTCGGTTTATCCTATGAGACTCTATTAGTCTATCAGTGGCAGGGGCCATCCACAGAGCCATGTTATACTATGTTATCAGAAGGACACTCTGTAACAAAGGTTTCTCTGGAGCCTTCATTGACTCTGAAATACTTTACACTAAGAGAATGTGGGGTAGCTAAAATGTACCTTATATAGGGTAGGTAGGGTCATGACTCTTGTGAACTAGTCCCTGGTGGTGTAACTGTTTTTACTTGCACAATTTCCTGGTTAGTGAAAAGAGCTAGCGTCTATAGAAAACCTTTGATAATATTTTGATAACACCATATTCCAATAACATTATTGTTGGAGCTTTGGGTACTGTTGGTATAGTTGACACTGGAACTCAAAGCATGCCCTCTGTAGTAGCCCTGATTTCCTGTTGCTCCTGGGCTATCATCTTGCAGGTAGCATTACTGGGTACCAACTAGCTAATGGGCCAGTTCTTGTCTAGGTGCTTCCTAGTGTGTCTTGGCACTCTGGCACTCCATTGATAGGTTTAAGTGGCACCAGAGTACAAAACAATACTGGTTACTTACAGTCTTAATAGAAATGTTTCCATTCCCGAGACAACCCTGAGCTTTAGTCAGTTCTAGTTAATCACCTTTATGGGGCTATATCTTGAGTTTGGTTGTTCAATGCTGTTTTCTTCTGTCTGGGGTCCCTCTCTGTTTCTGAAGCTGTGCAGTCCCATTTGGGCTGCCACAGAGATACATGCATTGATGGTTTATCTTGCTAAACAGTCAGCTGTTTATGAACAGTGATTGAGGGCATGGGAACCTGCTATGGACCTCAACGACATCTAGTAGAGTTTAGTTATAGAATCCATTTACCATGGGTCACTACTGCACTGCAGAGGTAGGGGGCAGGTGTTCTGTAGTTCCTGCTAGATTTCAAAGTAAGTGCAGTGCGTGTTGCAGAAAAGGACCCACAGTGGCGTCCTCTCAGTGGAAGTGTTCAAAGTACCACTTCTGACCTGGGACTTCAGATGCAAGGGCAGTGCTTTTACAAGGACTGCCCCTGGCAGGCTGGATTGCAACCTGGCAATGAGAGTTCTTTGTCACTTAACAAGTAGAGTATGAGTCTGCATGGGTCATCTACTAATTGTTGGCTGGTCCAGCTGTCCAGTCCCCTTCATAAAAGAACATCCTTTCAGAAAGGGAAGATACTTGGATCTTGGGAAATAGGTAAGGATAGTTCTCTTACGGTGATGGGCTTGTCAGTCAAGCAGGTAGGCAGAAGCAGACCAGGGCACATGAATGATTGCCTTACGGCTTATTGCCTTGGATGCTGCACTCACATTCAATACTCTGTCTAAGAGGAACATTGTTTGAATTTCAAATACTCTGGCTTTTCCGGAACAAGAACATAATCACACACTTCTTTCCAGGCAAAATCGAGGATGCAGAACGTAGTGGGAAGTTTGGTCTCTTAAGCCAACTATCAGAGGACGAAATGTATGTCATTATATCATCACATATGATTCCAGAAGTGGCACTGGACTGTTCTTCTGCCTCTTGAGGTAGAAATTCTGCTGGCAAATGCACTCCAGCACAGTTTTGAGACATATGGCTGTAGGCATCTCAGCACAAAATAAATGCTGTTGACTGCACAAACCGTGCTACAGGGAATTACATGCATTTAGTACAGGCAGCGGGAGATGTGTATTCTGCACACTTCCAGTAAACTGACTCCAACCAGGAAGCCTTCCGATAAACATTTGAGGGATGTCACTAAAGGATACAAAAAAGAAACTGGCTGAGGGATGGGACAACCCAACTAATTTGTATGGCCCGCACCCTAGCTCTCTCCTACTGCAGTGGCGTCTTGCGTGGATAAGAAACAAAAAAAGTAAAGACAGTAGGTGTAGGCGAGTTTTTACTAATTAGAAATAATTCCTAATTTAGACATGGTTTAATTAGCCTGACTAGGCCTCGGTTGGTTTGCATTGACAGATGTTTGCATTTGCAGACTAATAGTGGAAGTATGAATTATATAGAGCAAAGCCTTTCTATCTCTGTATGCTTGTGTTTTTCCAGTTCAGGAAAAATATTGACAAAGAAGACTCAACTGTAGTAATTGTAATGTAATATTTTGTGCTTTATCAAGGAAGTAATATTTAGGATGTTCCTTTACTCTGTAACATTTGAAGTTTTCCTACTGATGGTTTTGTGTGTGCGATTCATAAGTAGAAAAGACTACTGTATTATGTAACGGAAACAGGACAATTAATTTCCTACATTAGTCATACACTGTCTAACCAATAAGATACAATAGAAAGTAGGTGTCTCTGGAAGTACCTTTTTTAAAGTAGAATATTGATTAACCCATATCTTGCAACACTGCTAGGTCAACCTTGTCCTGCCATATTCAGACCATGACTGTGTGTGGCTTCTGTACAATGAAACCTTACAAAAACTGCTATATTTTGGAGATGAGCCATTCTTCTTAGAAGTTTTCTAAGAAGGCATATTCAATGTAAGTCTGTCTGTTTTCTTTATACGCCTTTTGGATTTTTTCAGAAACTGACCATATTTTAGTCTTCTCACAGAATATGAATTTGACTATTTTTATTGGATTAATTAAATTATTAACTAAGTACTTTTTGTTTTCTGTATTTATTTATTTGTTTAGTGTTTTATAGAGCGCGAACCAGACCCATGAGGGTATCAGAGTGCTTAAAGGTAGTGACAGGTGGGATACAATGACATGGGGGGGAGAGAGCCAAAGGGATCGGGACAGGTAGATACAATATATTGGTAAAACAAACAATCATAATACCCGGATACAAGTCGATACATTAAGCTAGAGAAAGCAGTCTCAACACCTGGGAGGTTTGTTCGGAAGTGCCGGGTGGGTATCATAAGGAGAAAAGGCCCCAGGATAGTGCCGTAGAGATAGGTGAAGCCAGGTTGCAGAGGTGATTGTAACGTGAGTTTTAGGAGAGTAATTTGCATATTAGGAAAGTTTTGGCCTCCTTTTTGAAGTGTGCTAGAGACAATATTCTTCTGATGGCGGGTGGGAGTGAGTTCCATACTCTTGGGGCAGCCACAGAGAAGGCCCGATTGCATGTTATTTTTTTCCTGAAGCATACGGTTTGTAGCAAAATGTCTCTGGTGGACCAGAAGTTTCTGGCTCCTCCGGATATCACGAGTTTCTGGGTGAGAAATGCAGGGGACTTGGAGTAAAGAGCCTTGTGGGTGATGCAAGCCAACTTAAATTAGATTCTGGCCTCAAGAGGAAGCCAGTTCAGAGCTTTAAGGTGGGGCGAGATATGGTCGAACTTCTAAGAGCAAGTTAGAAGTCTGGCGGCAGCATTGAGGCAGGCTTTCAAGGGTTCCGAGAGCTCTTGTGTAGGCCTACGAGTGTGGAGCAACCATATTCTAGCCTGGAGATGACTAGAACCTGAATTGCCGATTTTAGATCTGGGGTGTCGAGGAATGGTTACAGGTTTCTTAGGTAGTTCAAATGAAATTTGACAGTTTTGGCCATCGAGTCGATATGGCCATGCATGATCAGGTTGCCGTCTAAGGTAATTCCAAGGGATTTAGCAGAGTCTACAATGGTAGGAGAGCAGTTTAGCGCTGTGATAGCCTTGATCCATTCTTGAATGTCTGTATTGTCATTAGGTGGTGAAATTAAGAGGAACTCTGTTTTTTTAGCGTTGAGTTTAAACTGGTTAGATGTGAGCCAGTGAACAGTCAACTTCAGGGCTTCATTCAGGGAGAGAATGTCCTCTGGAGAAGAGATTTTGATGTAGAGCTGTGCGTCATCAGCATACATGTGGTAGGAGATATTGGTGGTGCGCAGCACCCCTGAGAGTGGTTCAAGGTAAAGATTGAAGAGGGTAGGGGACAGTGTTGATCCTTGAGAGACTCCAACTGTGATCGTAGAGGGAGCGGACAGGTTGCCGTTTATCAGGACTTTCTGTGAGCGATTCTGGAGGAAGTACCTATACCATGCAAGAACAGTGACATCTAGGCCCATCCTAAGTATGAGGCGACTAAGGAGAATTTCGTGGTTAACCATATCGAAGGCTGAGGATAGATCCAGGAGGATTAGGAGACAGGTTTTGCCTTGGTCAAGGGCTTCAAGGGCATCATCCACGATGTGGAAGAGTGTGGTTTCCGTGCTGTGCCCAGGTCTGAAGTCGGATTGAAAGTCGTCTAGTAGATGGAAGTTGGTTATGTGATGGCTCAACTGCTGTTGTACACATTTTTTCAGCACTTTAGCTAGGAGTGGGATGTTAGAGATAGGTCTGTAGTTGTCAGGTGAAGCCGGATCTAGCGTAGGTTTTTTTAAGATGGGGACGAGCTGGCCGGCTTTTAGAGAGGCCGGTATCGAGCCCTGTAAGAGAGAGGAGTTGATTATTGCAGTCCAAGAGGGGATGATAGCCTGAGAGGCAGCGGCTAAGCAGTTTGAAGGGAGAGGGTCATTGAAGTGATTGTGGGGTTTAAAGAGGATAGAATTTTTGAGACAGATTGTTCATCATAGATTTTAAAGGTGGACCAGCGCGCTTGTTTTTTGAGGGAAGTCTGGGAGGGTGGCGTGGAGTGAGGAGGTAGAGCCGGCGGAGTTTGGGAATAGGTAGCAGACATGAGTCCCTTTCCTAGGGCAGAGATTTTATCGCAGAAGAAGGAGCATCATTTTAAATAAGCCCATTAAATTTAACCTGGAAACTTGTCTCTCACAGGATTATGTTCAATTGCCTTAGACTAAGTCTTATGAAGACTCTCAAAGTCTTATGAAGACTCAGACAATCCTAATCCTGTGCATTTACCCTCTTAATTAGTTAATTAGAGCATCGACATAGGAACAGAAAGGTAAAACACGCCTAACAAGAAACATCAACGTCAGGAGCAGCCAAAGAAGCAAAAACCCAGGAACACTCCACAGTCGATGACAGAGTAGTATGTGACCAGTTTGTGGATGATGACAAGAATGAAAACGGAGGAAGAGAGGAGACCTGATGTGAAGACTGATATAGTTCAACATCCTGCTGCAGTCCAGGATGGCTTTGGCATGTGAGATGTGTGATTTTAACAGCAAGTAGGAACACACTTGGAATAAAGTAGGGGGACAGTTGATAAGTTCATGATAAAGTTAGTTATTATGATTTCTTAAGCACTTTCTTCTTTTCAGGCCCAAAGGTTTATCATCCCCACTGTACAGCACCCAGAAATAATAAAGGCTGTTCAAGATTCTGTAAAATACACTGATTTAGTATCAGACCTGACAATCATGAGCTTATCTTTGAGTTCCTACAGAAGTCACACACACCTAGAGAACAACTGAAGGAAAGACAAAAGGAAACAGAATATCAGATGAAAGTACAGAGGCAACTCCTCCATTGAGTGTCTCCCACTGGCTCAGAGCCAGCAGCTGAAAAATAAAACGATATTTTAATATCATTTTATTTTTCAGCTGCTGGCCCAGCCAGCCTGTGTAGAGTGGGACGGGCTGGGGTCACAGGGAGAAGTGATTTTACCCTTCTAAGAGTGCATGTCTGTTTGGGCGGCCGTCTTGGGCCAGCCCAACAGACATGCGCAGTTAGCTTTCTCTAATCCTGGTGTATTCTACAGTCGGGTGGAGGAACGTGCCAAACTCCCTGTGCCTGAGTGGAACTTCTAAGCAGCTGCCTCAGGTTGGGGAGTCTGTCCCAGGGACTGTCTGGAGCATCAGGAGAAGCGCGAGGCAGCCTCAGGATCGTGTACGTTTACTTTAATTAATTTATTTAGTTCAACCCTCCCCTCTTCCCCAGCCACTGTTGCTGCTGCCCTGCCACCCCCTCTGCATATTGGCAGCAGCCGTGACTGTGAAAGTAACAAGAAAAAAAAGAGCTTATATAAAACTTACTAGCAGCCCGTCCTGACCTTGTCCGGGAGCAATCAGGCATACCGGCCCCCCGCCCGCCCCGACATTGTGCAGCAGCAGACCGGCCCCCCGCCCGCCCCGACATTGTCAAGCAGCCCGGGCCCTCGCCCGCCCCGTCCTGTCCCCCGCCCGCCCCGTCCCCTGCCTGCCCCGACATTGTCAAGCAGCCTGGGCCCCCGCCCGCCCCGTCCCGTCCCCCGCCCGCCCCCCGCCTGCCCCGGCCCCCCGCCTGCCCCGAACCCCGCCTGCCCGGAGCCTTACCTCACCCGCCGCTCCTCCCCCACGCTCCTCATTTCACCGCTCCGCCACTCCTCGCCGCTTACCGCTCCTCCCGCCTGTCCGCCGGTCCTCACCGCCATTCCACCATTCGTCACCGGTCCTCTCCCGTGCCATGTCCGCCGCTCCTCCTCGCGTTCCTGGACGCCGCTCCTCCCCGCGCTCCTGACGTCAGTACGCAGGTCGCGGCCGGCGCTACTTCGAAGGGACTACTTTTTTTTATGTTAATTTTTTAAATAACGCATATTTTTATACTTTATATAGCCTATGTCCATCTGCACACCCTGACAATTACAATGATGTATCGGGTGTGTGGATTGGCACTGTGGTTCCCGAGTTTACCCGCCTCAAAGTTGCAAAGTTTTTCCTTTATAATAGTAGTATAGATAATATAGAAACTGTTAGGAAAGGAGAGAGGGAAAGTTATTCATCTCTAACGGATATAGAGAATTACATATAGACATCAGATAAAGTTTTTCTTTTCATCTTCCTGTGTTTGTTAGTTTTTTCCCACTACATTAAACCATACCAAGGTCTACTTCTGAGGGACACTGACTGGCCAGAGATGAGGAGACTTTGGACCTTTCATTTGCAGGACAGAAGAAAGAAAAAGGCTTGATAGTAAACAATTCTATCCTAAAAGACCGAGAAAGACTTTAGAACTTTCATTTGCTTTTTTAAACATAAAACACACCCTCTAAACTCTTTTAATAAATTGTGCCTGATTGTTGTGTTTAATCCCACCATCAGAAGGGCAGAACGACACAACCCCTCTTCCGAACCCAGCTAAAGCAGAGGGTCCCACTGGTGAACACTAGAGTTGAAACCCTAGAGGACTGTATAAAACAGAACTAAGGAATTCTAAGGAAATAAACAAAAAAGTGGCATAGGGGGTTCTTGTGGCCTCATTACAAGTGTCATAGTGCTGGATGTGTTAGTTCTGCACTCCCGGAGAATGGGTTTGTGTTAACTCTGTAGCTGCAGAATTAACACGGATTAAGAGTCTAACCCTCAGACTTTCCTGAATAATGAGGAATTATTGGGAAATCATTAATTCTGGGTCTGATTCACTCTGGAAATTCTTCATTCTCCTCCCACAGCAACCTTCATACATTTTATCTGCTTTCATGACAGATCCATAGTAGATCCATGGACCTCATGATTACAGATGGTGATGGTAAAAGGGTTATCACCGTTGACTCCTTGGGGAATTATAGGCCTTCTATAATATACCTGAACTCTGGTGGATACACTATGTTCACTATTAAGTCTGTATGTTTGAACTAAGTTGAGTTCACTGGGATTATAAACTTTTCACAGATATGCTTTGGCATCATTACAGTATGCCATCCAAGACAAGTTTTATCCTTTGATGACTTAGGGCCTGATAACGAGTTTGATGGTCTGATGAACTGCGAAACCCAAAGCGGAGTTGTCCAACCACTGCACCGCCAGTCCGACTGCCATATTATGACTTTGGCTTTTGATCCTCCACTTAACAGCTGCTACAGCCAGGGATCCATGATCCCTGGCGGTTGTGTAGCAGTCTGAGGCCTGCAATATGCTGGCAGTGCAGCTGCGGCACCGCCAAGCATAGTATGAGTTTCCTCCCTGCCACAGCTTTCATGGCGGTGAGCCCACAATGAAAAGTATGGCATGAAGAAATAAGGGGGCCCTACAGGGACACCGGTTGTGTCATAGCCAGAGTATGCATGCAGGGGGACACATCTTGTGCCTCGCTGTCTTTCTGCACCCCCAGTTC
Source organism: Lissotriton helveticus (assembly GCF_964261635.1). Lineage (NCBI taxonomy): Eukaryota > Metazoa > Chordata > Amphibia > Caudata > Salamandridae > Lissotriton > Lissotriton helveticus. The sequence goes on from NC_136072.1 coordinate 576,542,941, forward strand.
CTGCACGGCATGGATTTCATAGTCCATGCTCTGCAGGAAGGCACTTTGGCAGTCCCACAGCGGTGCCTTTCTATGGCTCTGCTATGAGCCTTACAAAGGCACCTCCATGGGACCACCACAGGAGAAATAATTGCTGGATTTTAACTCGTAATCAGGTAGGTGGTGTGCGTAAGGTTGTGACAGTCTTGGAGTGGCCACTTGAAGTGGTAGCGGAGCTCTGGCGCTGCAGCCCACTCTAAGACCGCTAAAGTCATAATCAGGCCCTTAGTAGCCAGTGCATTTATGTTTCATTGTGTGATAAGTTTGAGGAGAATGTGGTGATGGTGGCAAAACTGGCAATTAAAATTCTGACATCAGTGGAAACATTTGTTTGCAAGCATTTTTGAACGAATCCAGCATTATGCCAACAGTTGGATTTTTCGTCCAATGCATTTCTCTAGGTGAATCCTGTTAAATTTACAGCGTGAATAATAATGGGACATTTGAAAAATGGTGGAGTGAGCAACAAAGTCTGCATGTCAGCCCTAATTTTGAGGGCAAAATTCAGAAATGCAGTAATTTATTATGTCCGATTAATAATCAAACCCCTATATATACTTATTCATCTGATATAATAACTAACAATGTGATGATGCAGAAATTATAATTGAACCCTAAGTCATATAAAAAAATGCTCTACTGCATTCACTGATTGCCAAGGTTGTACTAAACTATACAGCCTCTCTATCCTTTTATATTTTGCTAAACCCTATATATTTATTTACCTGTGGCCTTATGTACTCGTGTGATGCAATAATACCATTGACATATACGGCTAGATTCATCAAAGACCCGTTTTGCGAGTCTTTAATAGCGATTCATAAGGAATCGCTATTAAGGTCTTGCAAAACGGGATTCATGTAGGAATCGCAAAATAAATTGCGATTCCTACAGCTTCTTTATTTGCGAATAGCAATTTGCTAATCGCAAATAAGGATGCGATTTCAAGGGTGCAGGGGTGTCCAAAGGACACCCTGTAGCACCCCTGAAATGTGAATTTACACTGATGTTGTGCACACACATGTCCAAAGTACATGTGTGTGTGTGTAACATGCAACTTAGAAAAATGCATTAAAATGCATTTTTCTACGTTTTCGCTATTTACCACGAGGTTTGACTTCATGGTAAATAGCGGTCCTAAATTGCGAAATCGCAATTTTTCAATGTTTCATGAATGGCATTTAAGGAATCTCTAATAGAGATTCCTTATATGCTAATCCTCGCAAATTTGCAAATTCTTTATTAGCGATTTTTGCATTTGGGATGATGAATCCCAAATGCAAAAATTGCACTCGCAAAGGGCCAGATTCTCAGAATCTGGCCCTTTGCGAGCGCAAATTCCTTTAATGAATCTAGCTGATAGTGCACTAAGGGTATAGAAGGCGCGTTTATTTTGTGTTCGAGAAAAATCTGTGTGTGCATATTAATGTTTTTCCTTTTCAGAAACATCTGGATTGTTGATATTAATCTTCTATAGGTTTAGATTGTAAGGTGGTGCACTAAAACGCATTTAATGCAGTGCATTCGCCAGAGATTAGTGAGAAGGAATCATATGTGTGATCAAGGCTATTTTTAATAAATTGCGACCAGTTGTCATTTAAACATTTTTTTTATTAGATTACTCTGCCACATTTATTAGAACAGTATAAAATAGCTTGATTCCTTTATAAAAAATTTAATTTATTGGATTAGATGTAGGTTGTAGAAGTAATATCTATTTAAAAAAAACTGTTAAGACAGCATGATTGTGGGCCTTAAGCTTACAGTCGAGACATTTAAGGCTAACGTCAAAGTTGTGTTTCTGCATGTTTTCTCTTCTGCAGTTGAGGATCAAAGTCATTCATTAGTCAGTAAAAAGTACAATGTATTTAAGAGATATTGAGGTGAGGAAGAACTGGCAAGGTCAAATCATTTTAATGAAGAACAAAGAGGGGCATATTCTCAAGGACTCATCGCCAATTTAGCTGCACTTTTCTGCCACGAAATTGCCGATAGATTTATTGCCCTATTTACAAGCCTGTGCTAACAGCAGACATCGTCAGCTTACCTGCGATAGCTGGCGTTAAAAACATCGCCAAGGCTGACAGCGACAACTAACGCTAATCATATGCAGAGTAGGCGTTCCTGGAAAAAAACTCACAATAACACCACTTTGCGATATTCTCAACGACCAGCCATATCGGCAATGCAGTCCAAAAACAGGCGATAATGCACGCTAGCAGCAGGGACTTAAGACCTGATGTTTTCTGGTCTTAAGTAGGACGAAAATCTGCAGTATAAAGGGAGCCGAGCCCAGCGCCACATCTGAAGACCAATAGATGCCATGGAGCTACTAATCATGCAGCTTGGAGGCCCAAGAGGCTCACAACACCCACCACCACCACCCCTAGGACCATTCTCACCCCCCAGGACCACCCCCTCGGATACCACCGAGGCAGCGCAGAACAAGACTGCGGACCTTCTGAAAATGCACCAGCCTCAGAGACTTAACGTCAGAGGATGTCATTGCCCACTACAGGCTGAAAAGGACAACCATCCTCCGCATTTTGACCCATATTGCCCAACAGGCTGGCGGTACCAATACAGCAGACAACCAAAATCCCTCCACAGACAAAGCTGCTGGCTGTGCTGCACTTGTAGGCCTCTGGTACCTTCCAACCAACAACTGCCAGAGTCAGAAGAGTCTCACAGGCAGCTCCATCAAAGTTCCTCACACCTGTCTTGGATGCCTTCATCAGCTTGATACCCCAGCACCTTTACTTCCCCCACATGGCATAGGAACAGCTGGAGACCAAGCAAGGCTTCTACGCCATAGCTGTCTTCCCGCATGTGTTGGGGGCAATTGACTGCACACATATTCTACTTGTGCCCTCTGCCGACACGGCACACAATTACAACAAAAAGCACACGCATTCCATCAATGTGCAGGCAATAGTGGACCACCGGGGACTGTTCACCAATGTCGTTCTCAACTTCCCAGGCAGTGTGCATGATTCCTACATCTTCCGACAGTCCATCATCAACCATCGCTTTCAGGATGGCACCTATGGAAAAGCACTGCTCTTTGGTAAGTACAAACGGAACACACCACACACCTCAACTCCACAATCATACAACTCACAACTGTGGGAATGCACATGTAACAAAATCACATAGAACATGCCAACTAACATGCCCACCTACCAGACATGACAACACAAGTAACTGTGGTAATAGGGGCCATAAATGTCCAAAAACCATCCACAAAGGCATAGCCCCTCTGCCACACAATTGCAGACTGTGGGGAGAGGTGGGAACCAAGAATGTGCGAAGGAAGCAAGTGACCCATGAATAAGAATGTACACAATGGCAAGTGTGGCGGTGATGTGCTGGAGAGTCTTGAGTATGCAGAGCACAGACATGTCCATGTGGACATATACTGCTGGTGTTTGTAGTGTTGTGGACAGTGGACACAACCATGTTACCTCAGGCAGTGGGGAAGACCGTGGACATCTAGCTGTTGTTGCCCCCCCTGTAAGCGTAAGCGTAGTGGGCTGGACCGGCATACGCCAGTCCAGCATAGGAGTGTGAATAAATAGCTCGGTGCTCTGGGTCTCGTTCACTTCCGGGATGGCCACCAAAGTAACTACTTTGTGTGTCTCTGTGTCTGCCATATCCTGACCATAGTCCTACACACACATGGCCGACCACATTCAATTTACCACCAATTTACACTAATCTCACTTATCTCTCACAGGTGATCAAGGATATGCGCTCTGCCCACGGATGATGACACCCCTCCGAACCCCGAACACCCCAGCCCAGAGGCAGTACAATGCGGCCCACAAACGCACCAAGGGCATTTTTGAGCGCACATTTGGCGTGTTAAAGTCACATTTCAAGTGCCTGGACATCACAGGTGGAAGATTCCTGTACAGCCCAGAAATAGTGTGCAAGATGATCATTGCATGTTGTGTATTGCACAACATATGTGTACGCAGCAATGCCCCATGGATCCAAGTGCCAGGTGCACCAGATGATGATGAGGAAGATGAGGCAGGTGGAAAACACCCCACTGCAGCTGCAGCAGGAATAGCCAGAAGGAACACAATTACTAACAATTTCTTCGCATGAGCACGTCACATTGTGCCTGTCCTTAGCAATCATGGAACAGTACAAAATGACCACATGAACAGCATGTGCAAATAAATTAATTGCAACACACATTCCCTGTGCATGTCAGTCCTCTGCATTAGCACATCACTCTGACAAGTGTAAGTGCAACATTAATTGCTATCAATCTCCCAAATAGCAAATAGATGGTGGGTATGTCACCTCTGTACAGAGAGGCTGTTTATGGTGTCACTTATTCGAAATGCCATTTCAGGGTGTCATATGGAATTGCATGCACCCGGCACCTTCTGAGAGATACCATAGCAGCTGATGACTACTCCCACACTACCCACAGTGCTAACCAAAAACCAAAGTATACACACCCCACACAGAAGTCCTTGCTTGCAGTTCTCTTGCATGGAATGACCTTCACGGTAGGCAGACAAAATATCGAAATTAAAATATCGATATGCAATAATATCGATGTTTAAATATCGATGGTATAGTATATCGATGTGCCATAATATCGACAGACAGAATATCGAGATTAAGGTATGTATGTTAGTAATACCGAAATTTTGTTGTTTAGTGTTATGTATTTTATTTTGTTGTTTATATGTTTGCTAAATATGTTTAGAAATGTATGTTTGAAAATTAGTAATTTTGTTAACATTTTGCGTTTTAGTATTAGAGCGGGTTGTGGGTTTATAGGGGAATAGGGTGGGAAGTAATTTAATAATAATTAATTAATTAATATATGTTTGTAAATATTTTTAATTAATAATTAATTGGTAATTAATTAATATTAATTAGTTAATTAATTAATATAATGTTGTACATATTTTTAATTAATAATTAATTGGTAATTAATTAATATTAATTAGTTAATTAATTAATATAATTTTGTACATATTTTTAATTAATAATTAATTGGTAATTAATTAATATTAATTAGTTAATTACATGAATTAGAGTAATTTTTTAATATATAATTTTTTTATTGTTAATTAATTATTTGGGAAAAATTAATATTAATTAGTAAATTAAATTAATTATAGCTAATGTGCTAATATATTTACTTTATTGTTATTGTTAATTAATAATTAATTGGTAATTAAATAATGTTAATTAATTTTGGGTAAAGGAGTATTTTTAGGGTTCAGGGTCAGTTTTCAGTTTTTGGGTAAAGGGGTATTTTTAGGGTTCAGGGTCAGTTTTCAGTTCTTGGGTAAAAGGGTATTTTTAGGGTTCAGGGTCAGTTTTCAGTTCTTGGGTAAAGGGGTATTTTTAGGGTTCAGGGTCAGTTTTCAGTTTTTGGGTAAAGGGGTATTTTTAGGGTTCAGGGTCAGTTTTGGGTTTTTGGTGTACAGGGGTATTTTTAGGGTTCAGGGTCAGTTTTCAGTTCTTGGGTAAAGGGGTATTTTTTGGGTTCAGGGTCAGTTTTCAGTTCTTGGGTAAAGGGGTATTTTTAGGGTTCAGGGTCAGTTTTCAGTTCTTGGGTAAAAGGGTATTTTTAGGGTTCAGGGTCAGTTTTCAGTTCTTGGGTAAAGGGGTATTTTTAGGGTTCAGGGTCAGTTTTCAGTTTTTGGGTAAAGGGGTATTTTTAGGGTTCAGGGTCAGTTTTGGGTTTTTGGGGTACAGGGGTATTTTTAGGGTTCAGGGTCAGTTTTGGGTTTTTGGGTACAGGCGTACAGGGTAAAAATAAAATAAATTTAAATTTATTTTAAATCAATTAAATGAAATTAAAAAAAAAAATTACATTAAATTATTAAGTTTTTAATTTATTTTAAATGTATATGTATTACTTTTAATTTTTTAATTATGTTTTAATGTTTTTATTTAATATTTGTTAAATTATATGTATTTTAAAATTATTTTTACATTATTATTAATACATTTAAAAAAACAATATTTTTTAAATTTTGATATTTTTGTACTACGATATTATTTGTTCGATATTTTTGTACTTACCATTATGTAGATATAATTTCGATATTTTTGACTTCGATATTTTTGTCTCGATATTTCTGTAGGTCGATTTTCTGTCTGTCGATATTTTGTCAGACATTCGACCTTCACACTTACACACAGACCATCCAAGGAGTCCAACCACTGCACACTCAAACAAATCATTGCTCCGAGCTGTGGCATCCACATAACTTTGACTTTGACTTTTTTACACACAGCCCTATTTCCTACATTGACGTGGGGCTAAGGTGGGAAATTGTGATATTGCTGTTTAGGAGCAATGAGACCACAGCTAGTTCACACATTCCCAGTCATCTCACTGCCTATCTGGGTCACGGTCAAACATGCGCATTGATATCAGTTCCCAGGGAGTACTTTTTCTGGGAATCACTGCCCCTACATTCATCCATACTTTGATACTTGCTTGATCATAGACATGACACATTTGTGTGAATTAGAATGTTTTAATCACATTCGGTGTAGTGTTGAAGCTGGACCAATACATGGCCTTGCAAACCTCACTTTACATTGTTGCCCTGTGGAGGGCCAGCCAGAGTCCTTTAGGGATTGACAAGTTCATTGGAAGAGGAAGATTTCAGACCGCAGTCTGATTGCTGTGTCATTGTAATCCAAACTAAATATGGCAGTCCATGTCGAGGGCCAAGGTAAGTGTTGCAGAGTGTATCAGGGGACAGTGGAAGGTGTTATTCCAGGGCATGATGCAGAGGGCAGAACCAAGCTGAAACAGGCCATATGGTGGAGAGGAATGCTACCGCTTTCTTCTTACCACCAAGGCAGAATCATCCACATCATCGTCCTCTGATGTGTGATGTACCTCACATGTGGGTGGTGGTGTTATGTCTGCAGCACTGTGTGGCAGTGACACATCAGGGGCTGGAGGTGGATTGTCTGCTGCACTTTGAGGCACTGACACATCAGGGGGGCGGGCGGAGATGTGGATGGAGTAGGTGCAACAGCATTCATCTGCACCAGGCCTTGTGGCAGCAATGCCACGATGAGGATCTGCAGGGCATGGAAGAAACCAGCTACATCTCACTGATGGGCAGCCGTGGCAGCCATTCTTTCCGTCTGCATCCACTCCATGTGCTCCATGATACTCCACATGTGTCCCAACTCCCGGCTGACATTGCAGAGCCACTCTGACTAGACAGTTCTTGTCTCAGAATCATGACTCCAGCGATGTCAGCCATGGCTTGTTGGAGAGCATGGAGAGGACTGTGGGTGTCTGTTAGGGACTGTAAGTGGTCCCTGATGGGACTTAGACACCCATGTATGGCATCTAGTTTGGCTGCCATGAGGTTGAACCCCACCCGCACCTGATCAGCCATCTCCTTCTGGCTCTCTAACACACAGTGTTGGAATGCCATGTGTTGGTCATGGGGGTCCTGGGAGACAGCCGTGGTGGTGGGTGCTTCCTGCTGTGTGGTCTATGCAGGGGGTGGGGTCTCCTCTATGCAGCTGGGATGCCCTGCTCCTTGGGGTGGGGTGCCGAGGGTATCCATGAGCTGTTGGAGGGCATCGGGGTTGATGGTGTGGAGGTCCTCTTCCTCATCAGTGAAGAGATGTACGGTCTGCTCTGCAGGAGGTGTTGATTCTCCTGCTGCAATGTAAATGGGAAATGCAGTTTAACAGTGTGTTCCATGTATGTTCACGTATTGGACAAGTTTACAAACAGACTGCATGACAATGTACATTGTGATTGTTTGGGAGGAGATGCCTATTTGATGGGCGACAGTGGACATTTCTACACCATCAGGGATGTGAGGTTGTACTTGTACATTATCAACTCACAGTTTCCTGCTATGCCAAATGTGATTGGCCAGAGTCTTCACACAAGCGGCAGCAGTTGTGTCCTCTGTTCTGTTGTGAAAGTGTTGCAGTTTGTACCACATTGTTGTCAATGTTGATGTGCTCTGATTCTTATGTGTGTGTGCTGCATTGTGGAGAGTCACCCCTGAAGCTCTAATTTTGCTGGCCCTTATCCCTTTCAGGCGGTGTGCCTATTACTTCAGTGCTGAGATGTTGCAGACTTGGGTATATTGGGCTCTTGGTGGAAGTTGGGACTCTTGGGCATGGTTTGTCCGCAGATGGCTTGCTGATGACAGGGGTTGTTTGTGCACATGAATGTGTCAGAGTGTGTCCTGCTCCTTTACAGATGTGGTCCACACTCAGCCACCTCAGTGTCGTGGTGTGCACCATGTCATGATAATTGGACTGCAGCCATGCTAATCGTCATGCAGTGTCACTTGCGTTGTCAGTGTGGCTCATGGACCCGCAGGTTTGCTGGGTTTAGCACATGTGCATCGGTTTGTTGTGAGATTAGTGATGTGTGGGAAGGGCCCTCTGTGAGACTTTGTCGATGGGGCCTACTTGCTGTTTCTATGTGTGCTGCAGTATGTCAAGGAGGTCAGGGACATGATCCAGAGTCATTGTGGGTGTGCACTGTGCTATACTTAATTGTGTATGTGTGCTATTGTGCCCATCTCCACCTGTTTCCCCAGTCCCTGGTCGTTACTCACCCTGTTGCTGTTGGGTCAGGTCATGTTGAGCAGTGTCTGGTCCCCCAACTCCTGCCAATGTCTCCCCACTGATGACTATGGACACCATTTCCTCCATCTCAACCAGCTCCTGCTGTGGCGCTTGACTCCCACCACCAGTCTGCATTGCTGCTTTCCGGTTGTTAGCGAGTTTCAGCTCGGTTTTGCGCTTCACATCATTCCAGCGCTTCTTACAGTCGCCCATTTCCCTTCTCTTCACTCCGACTGCATTCACCTGGGCCAAGATGGACTCCCATATTGCATTTTTAGTTGCCAATGACACAGTGGAGGTGAAGAACAGTTGCTGGCGGTGTTCTATCACCTCCATAATCAGGATCTTGTTTTCCTGTGGACTAAATTGCCGGTGCCTCTCCTTCTTTTCCTTGCCCTTCTCCTTCCCCAAGGTCCCCGGTTGGTCCTCGGGGGGGGGGGTTTGTGGGGTTCTGGTTGGCATCTGTAGTTACTACAGCTTCCATGGTGCTTCTCAGTTGTTTGAGTTTTGTTTTTACTTTTTTTTGGCGTCTTTTATGGGGATTTTTCTTGCCTGACGTGGGAATTGCAAGCCTGGCGCTGCTTATCGTTGATATTTTTATCGCTGTTAGGCCCATCGCCACTTTTTTCACGTTCAGGTTTCCTTTTTTATTGGCGTCCTGGTAATTTTAACGCAGACATTTCACACGTTATTGGGAAACTATTGCTTGATGTCGGCGTGTTGAGAATACGCTGTTAACATGGCGTTAGTTTCCCGTGATAGATGGCGTTATGTAAAATTGCATTAACCTAGGTTGGCGATAATTATCGCCCGTTCTTGAGAATATCCCCCACAGAGTGGTACTAATTGGTACTATCATACAAAGGGAGGTATCAAAGGACACTTTGGAAGTGAAGACTGGAATATGGGAGTAGTGTTCAAAGTGCCAAGTTCTTTCTTGGGAACTGTAAAAGTACTATGATGGGTATGAGGTCATATTTCTCTAATGTTCTTTGTGCATGTTAATTAGTGAACCCACTTTGAGTTTGGTTAGTTTCCCTTTAGACTTATAGAAGTATAGACCTCTTGTCATTTCTCATTGTGTGGCTTCATGCTATGCATGACTCCTTGCCTAAAGAATTTCTACAGAGTTTCTGATGCTGGCACCTTTCTTGCTTCCTTGATTCAATATGGTTTCCCCTATCATTAGTTGATTGTATTATTTAGTAGATGTTGTGAATCTTTTCCATGCATGGGGAGAAGAATCAAAACCATTTGTCTAGTCATCAAATCCTGTTCCTTATTTTCTGCATACCTGCCACAGAAATTCTTATATGCACCTTGCTGTTGAGGACCAATATTGTACGCCGCTTTGGTCTTCCTTTGATAATCTTGTATTTTTATTGTATGTTCTTGAAATTGACTTATATTGTCTGGCTTTCAGTTTGTAATAAACTGGTTAATTTCAAGTTACTGACTCAGGCTTATATTGTGGGCTCCTAATAGTCATACTCTACCTTAAGATTTAAATTGTACCCATACACATACCGCCAAGACAAAGCACCAGGTGAAAAACTGACTCATGACTTCTGGAGCAAACAGTAGAAATGTAGGGTGAAGTAAAACACCTATGCGGTACACACTCCTGGGGTCGGCAGACTCCCAAATGCACCGTCTGCCACAAAAATGCCCCACCAGACAGCCCAGGCATACACCACATGCCAGAGTGCCTAGGACTTAGCCATCCTTCCACACCGGCAGCCAGGCACTCCAGAAACATCCAGGCATAGCCCCTGTGCCGCAAACCAGCGGCTGCAGTGCGTCTTCCATGAGCCCAGCCACCAGGAAGACATCCCCCGCAACCATAACCACCCAGGAGGGATGGCGCACCAGCCGCAAAGGGCTTGCTGTTAACATCTGCACTCTCCGGCAAGACCAGCAGGCTGGGAAGCACATGAAACCTCTGTTGAGGACAGCCCAGCAGCCAGACGCAGACCCCACAGAAAACCACCTCTCCGATCCAGCAGGTGCAGCTCCTAGGTCACTCATCCCATTCTGTCGGCAGACAGAAAAAAGAACAGGAAGAATGCTGGGTAAGTACTGGTTAAATACTCCCAGTGGGAGGGGGTGGGGTAGGGGCCCCAGCAATCCTCCGTTCTTTTTAGGTCTTGCCTAGCGAACGCAGCGCATTCGCTGCTTCGCTTGGCAAGACCCTATTGTTGTGGGTTGGTGAGCAAAGGTAGACAAACCATGTGTGCACACGGACAGGTGATGTGCGCACGCATGGCGTCTCCTCTGCCTCACACGCTCACACTACATGGCAGCGACGGTACAGACCTCGACCGTTCCTGTATATGTAGGTACCCACCTACACCCTGTTTATACACCAAACACAGCTCACCACATTTCTTAATGTTAGTTTTCATATTTTATTTTAGGCTCTCTTTCTGTCCTGACGAAGACCCCAACATGAGGCTATAAACAACCCTTCAGCGTACATGGGGGTCGAAAAGTAGACTACGCCAACCCCACACACCATAGGACTGAACTGAATAGACTTACCTAACCTATGTGTGATGTGACCTGGGAACACATATATTACCTTGATTGTAAAGGCGTATAGATTTCATTGTGATGTTAGTAATGTCACGCCACCTTTACCCAGTCCCTCACAAACCTCCTCACAGCCCTCCCCTTCCTCACTGAGAGCACTATTGATGTAATGTTTGTATAATTACAAGCACGCAATTTGATGATTACAAACAATTTGTATGGTGATGAACGCACCGTAGTACACGATTGCAAATATAAATGCAATTAGATTTTGAACGTTAAATCTCCATTTTCCATTTAGTTCAGTTATAACTTATTGAAGCTCCACTGTGGTGAATGACTGTATGGAGTAAATACAGAACATTTATGGAATAAGTGTGTCAAACTCGGACCACCCCTTCTTTGTATCTATTTAGTGACCCAGGTCCAGGAGTTTTCAGGGCCCACCCCGTTAAAACTCAATACACACTACATGGCAGATACGCGCTTGTTGCTTCCTGAAAACCATGACTTGAAGAAACGGTTCACAACCTCTCTGTCCTTCTTTAATTTATTTGCTTCCCTGTGAATTGGATCCGAAAAAGAAAAACACTATTGCGGGAAATGCCCTTTTTCTGAAATTTTCTATTCCAAAGTGCAACCTCAGGATAGAGAGAAATAAAAGGTTTTAAATATGAAAAATAAATACATAACTAAATAAAGCAAGACAGAGTGGTTGCAAAGTGGCCAGATTGGTTTTATTCAGATCCAAACACATCAGCCTCACTCTACAGACTTTACAGGGAAGCGCTCCTTTTGTTTTCTCGTCTTTCTTTGAACAGCATTGTTGTCCCCAGGTGGGGAAGTGTACCATTCCTGGATGTATTGCAATACCTGGTGTATGGGTGGATTGGAAAACAAAATGTGTACCATGGCTCTGTGTTTATGGATATGGTCTTTTTAAACAATACTGCTTACGTTTTGTAAGGATATAAGCAATGGACATTGAAACAGTTCCCTTCAGGGCCCAGTAGTCATGTCTTTAACTTTTCAGGTAAAACCACTAGCTGATTTCTGAATGGTGAGTGAGAGATTGTTAAGGTAGCCATGTTGTTTCTGCTTACATTTCACATGCTTTACTTAATCTTGCACTCCCTACGAGTGTTTGCTTTACTTTTTTTTAGGCAGGATATTACTCTTATCAAGTGCATAGTTTGAATTGAGCCACAGCCAAGTGTTTATAGTGGGCACAATTTGGTTGTAGCTGAAGGCAGTGTGAGTTTCTCTCAGTAGGGCAGTATAGTGTTCAGTGGGGGAGAGGATGTGGCCCTATGTCCAGAGCTATCGAATTTGGAACTGGGGAACCGAGTTCAATCCACCAGACCACTCTACTGAGGGAGCATATTCCCATGCTTGACCTTTGACGGCCCGAAAGACCTTAGAAAGCCTGATGTCCTAGCACAAGCAGGCGTACCCTAGTGGTGTCAATTGTGGGTTAACCTTGAAGGCCTGTCCACCACAATCCATACTGAAGTTCATCTCCAGTCTTGCAGGCAGGCCTACGAAGCAGCACACCGTAGAGCAACAGTGATCCAGTCTCTGTGACCCTGTCATTGAGGTCACATGAACCTTGAGCAGGTTAGGGCAGTGCGAACGGAGTGACCGCACTGGGTACCTATTTCGGGTGGGTGCTTAGTGTTTGCAAGTATATTATGGTTAAAAAAAAAACTTGCTGCTTCCTTCCTGGCCTCCAGCAATTTTCAGCAACAATAAAAATGTCATCATAACTTCGGTGATTAATATTCTTCCTTGAGAGAGATCAGAGTTTTGTCTAGTGGAAAGGTTGACTCCTGGAAAGGTAGCACAGACGGTAATTGTGCCTGCTGCAAATAACATGTACCATGCAAATCACAAAGTGCTCAAAATGTTAGCTAGGTTAGTAGGTTACTGCTTTTGTCAGAGAGATCCTTTTGTTATTTGCAGTCTATAAGTTAAAATCCTAACATAGAACAGTGAGCTATTAAACTATACTGCCTACTAGTATGGTTGTCATGTGGCTTCTACACCGTGTAGTCCTTTGTCTTTTGTAACATTTCCTATACAGTGATTTACACACATATAAATGATTGTCTCTGTGTAATGTGTGAGATGTAAAGTGCTCTGACACCGTATGCTGGTATGAGTGGCGCTGTAAATCAAATTTAATGCATCTGAGAAAGAGTGTGGTTATGGAGACTTGAGGGAGACTGTTAAAGGGTGGTAGTGAGGGAGTCCGAGGTGTAGGTGATCATTGGGGGCACCAACAAACATTGTTGCACACGGCGCCACCAGTACTAAAGCCGGCCCTGCTATCACCCATTGGTACCTTCATTGGTCTTGTTTCAGCAGTAGTAGCTGCAACTCACCAAGGATCAGCAAAGCAGGATTTGCACGCACCCCAAACTAAGTTTGCAAACTTCACAGTCTCTCTGCTTCATGCACAAGCACTTTTAACATTTGCTACCTGCTCTGGAGCCACTGGAATTATGCGGCAATGGGGGACAAAATGATGCTGCAGTGTTGAATAAATTATGCAACAAAAAAAAGGTTCCAGCGTAATGCAATATGTTTTCTTATACTTTATTATTTAGATATTTTTACACATGTTAAGTCTCTGCAAAGATTCTGCCTCATCAGAATCAGTATAACATACAAATGCAGCAGTGAGAAAGGTGATCAGTCAACCTTTGCGAAGGGCCGTCCACTTTGCAGCAACTCAAGTCACGTTTTTTAGTAACTTTTTATCCGTTTGAGCTACAAAAATGATTAGTTAAAACTATAAGATTATGCAGTGGATGGTGTATTATGTGGCAAATATGGCAGAGCCATAATTATATATAAAACATTTGCAAATTAGGATATTTTGCCATTCATGTTTCAACTGCTCTTGTGGAAGAAGGGAGGAGAAGTGCTAATGAGTGAAACTGCATTGCTTGGAGACAAATGGCTTGTGATTCCACTTTTAAGCGTATTTGGGACATTGTGTGATTGGAAATATATCCCACTTTGTGAATGTATTTAAATGCCAATAACTCCCAATAAATCTTAAATAATCAAGTGTATCCATTGGTTGAATTAAATAACAAAATAAGCTGTAACTGAACTGTGAAATGCCAAACAAATACTAAAAATTGGGATGTTTGGCACATTCTGGCAACATCTCTGACTCCGCCCACTGATCCAGTCCTTGGGTTATCCCCGCCCTCTGAGTCTCCGCCCAGAGTTCCCCTTCTTTTTTCCCCCCACTTCGACCACTGCATACATGTAGTGACCCACATCAACACTAGAACTCCCCATGTCCTTCCGCAGGACCAGGGCGGAACATGGACCCCATTCTTTGGACGGTTTCACCCCGCGGTGTAACAGTGCCCACCATGGGTGGTAACGAAGTGCGAACCGCGCTCTTCGAACGGAAATAAGGTCCCTATGCAAGGCGGTATTTACTTTGCTTTTGTTCTCTTAACACACAACAGTGCCATCTTCTGTAGTATTTGCTGCTCTGCCCAACCTCCTCTCTCCGCTCCTGGGGGTCTCCCCGCTCCACCATGCAATAAATGTACCGCCTGCACTTGGTAAGCGGCATGCTTTATTAAGCCCATTTGAAGGTGCTTGCGACTGTGTAATTCGTAAGCTATTGTGGCACACAATTACGCAGTAGTAAAAGCATTTATGCCTGCTACGTAGTCTTTTGTTGAAAACTGAATGCCAAAAACACAGTAATTGTGGGCTGTAAAAGTATGCTTACCAACGAAAATGCCTTTGTAAATTGGTCCCCAAGTAGTTTTAGACCCCCGTACCCCAGAAAGTGAACATTCAACATTTGCACCACTTATGACTTTATTATGCCCATTTGAAGGTGTTTGCGACTGTAATTCGTAAGCTATTGTGGCACACAATTACGCAGTAATAAAAGCATTTATGCCTGCTACGTAGTCTTTTGTTAAAAACTGAATGCCAAAAACACAGTAATTGTGAGCTGTAAAAGTATGCTTACCAACGAAAATGCCTTTGTAAATTGGTCCCCAAGTTGTTTTAGTCCCCTGTACCCCAGAAAGTGAACATTCAGCATTTGCACTACTTAGGATCTTTGCCAGAGTGCAAAGATGGCGCTGTAATCGGAGCAGGTTGGCGCTGAAGCGCAGCTCCCAGGAATGTGTGCAGTCTGTGTGGGCCAGGTAATTTCAGGCTACCTCTTGTCCATGCATCTGAGCACAGATCTCTTCTTCTGCTTTCATGCTCTGGAAAACAAAGATTCTTAGACTACCTGCGTGTTATTAAAGCTTTGGTGCTCAATTGTTACCGCTCTCACATTTTTAATTAAATGATTGATGACTCAAAGTAAAGTCACAACATCGTTTTTTTGTCCTGGCTTAACCTGGGCAGCCTACCACCCTATGCATACTTAGTTTGCTGACCTACATCCGGTTCGAACTTTAGTTTGGAAGAGGGTAGGGGATGGGGGGTTGAGAGGTCATGCACTTCCTGGTGTAATGTGTATATTATCTGCAAGTAAAAAGAAAAGGGAGGTCTCCTTTTTAGTCTAGTGAGGGACAAGGAGAAAAGGAATGAAGAACTTAACAATATTCAACTCTTGAAGAAACCTCTTATATATTGCCCTCATAACTCAAAGTGCCAATTGCATAGAAAAGTACAGAATATTAAACATACAGTGGAAACAAAAGAATTATAAAAAAAATTATAAAAAATTAATAAAACATTGTTTGTTTGTTAAAAAATTGAACATTTTATTACAGATCCATAAAATAGATGTTGAATAACAACAGTAAAGTCCCATACAATAAAATGTAAATGTTTTTAAAAGTGCCAATATACATATGCAATGATTAAAACCATAAAGTTCAGAGTTATCAAAATTGTCAAAACCACAAAGTTTCAGAGTTGTCAAAGTTGTCGACGGAGCGTTTCGGTGTATTGCGATATCACCTTCATCAGGACAAACAATTCTATACAGAAAAAGTGTACAATTAGATACATCCATAGATCTTATCAAAAAAGCACATTATTTTTACATTTTCATGGCACTGTCATGTTTTCACAGCTTCTTGTACTTTATTTTCTACACCAATATCCATTCCTATTATTTATTAATCTGGCATTTGAGTTACAACGGGCTATATAGTTAGGGTCCTGACTGTGTGACCTAAAGTCACTGTTAGGTAGCTTTAAAAGGATAAATCATTGTGCATACCTGCGGAAAATAATTATCCCTCTCGTTTTAATTGGAGGTTGTCTGTTCGTTGTAGATCAAGGGGAAGACGCTCTGGTCTAACAAGTCAAATGTAAAATTCCTTTCTGAGAAGGCATAAGATAATAGAGAAACAACTATCAATTGAGTATCCCATTATCATTTATCAATTTGTGCCCATAGTTTATAAATGACTCTATCATATGGTATTACCTGTTAATTTCAGGAACTCAGTGGTGAGGGTAAGGCCGGAGGGGGGCCACCGTTTTTTTTAAAAGTATATCACTATAAGAAAGCATATGTATACATATTAAGATATCTTGTGCATTAGTTGATACTATACATAGTATGGTTACATGCAAACTACTATGAAGCAGGTCATGATTCAGGTATTATGACAGTTATTAGCTGCACTTCGAGAATCTTTATCTCACGAACCTAATGTGGTCTTCTAGGGCCAGATGTAGGTAATTCATATTTACCGACTCTTAAATACCGAATTTTACCGATTCGGTATTTAAGAGTCGGTAAATATGAAGGGGGAAGATGTAGGTATTACAGAATCTGTACAATACTGAATCTTTAAGATTCGGTATTTACCGATTCTGTAAATACTGATTTGGTATTGCCCATTGATTCCTATGGGCCTTGAAGCCGATAGGAATCAATGGGCAATACCGAATTTGTAATTACAGAATCGGTAAATACCGATTTTAGCAAGGGTGCAGGGGGTGTCACTTTGACACCATCTAGCACCCCAAAGACGGGCATGTTTGCCATGTGGCAGACAGACATGCCCTAAGGATTCCAATTGGATTGGGTGGTAAAATACTGAATCTGTAAGGCCATAGGGACTCTGAAGAGTCCCACCTACATGCCGAAGTTACCGAATCGGTAAAATTACCGATTCGGTATTTTACCGATTCGGTAAATTTACAGATTCGGTAAATTTACCGAATCGGTAAATGAAGCCCCCTACATACCGAAAACCCATTTACCGGTCGGTAACGGCCGAAATCGTCCGTTACCGGTCGGTACATGGCTCCTACATCTGGCCCCTAGTTGTTAACTATTTTGAGCATTGTACTCACCCTTTCAGCAGGGTTATGAGGCCCACCAAGCAGCGTAACTGGATTCTTTTAACTTCTGCCAGTGCTGGGTTTTTTCTTGCATTTACAGTGTCTCTTTCAATTTGACCAGCAAAGGGTTACATTATTTGTATTTTATTACTATATCTTAACAGCCTAGCTGGTTCTCGCTGTTCGTTGTACATTATTACTGCACACTAGTAAATTCAATATTACGGCTCTCTGTTTAATTAAATTGTTAAAAGCTTTTTAACAAACAAACAATGTTTTATGAATTTTTTATAATTTTTTTATAATTCTTTTGTTTTCACTGTATGTTTAATATTGTGTACTTTTCTATGCAATTGGCACTTTGAGTTATGAGGGCAATATATAAGAGGTTTCTTCAAGAGTTGAATATTGGGACTTGTTAAGTTCTTCATATATTATCTGCAAGTCACTCGCTCCAATCTATGGGGCCTATTACGATGGAGGATTTTCCGCATCCTCCGGGCCGGCGGAAGCCACCGCCGGCCCGGAGGATGCGGAAAATCCTCTGCGGACCCACCAAAGACCCACCGCCACATTAGGATGGCTGGTGGGTCCTGGTTTCCGTCCGCAGCTTTTCCGCCGCGGTTGGCTTACAACCGCGGCGGTAAAGCACTAATATGGTGACGGTGTCTCTCAGACACCGTCAGCCAGATTAGGATGGGCTCTGAAACATGCTTTTCCGCGGCGGCTTTTCCGCCGTGGAAAAGCATGTGTAACTTCACTGCGGGGGCCCGTTGCGGGCCCCCTAGGTGAAGGGGGGGGTGGGGGTGCACATGGGGGTACCTATGGTACCCCCCTGCATTTGTATGCAGAAAGCGGCAGGCACCGCGCGGTGCCTGCCACTTTCTACATACTAATGCAATGCATGCAATTTTAACATTGCTGCGGGTGCAGCTTGAAGCCGCACCCGCCGCAATGTTAAAAATAGAGGATGTGACCGCCAGGGTGGCGGTCACATCCTAATTGCACAGGAGGGAACTCCGCAGCCCATGCGGAGGTTCCCTCCTACACTATGGTGGCGGACGGACTCAGGTCCGTCCGCCATCATAATGTGCCCCTAAGTGTCTGATTAGTCATTTATTGCCTTTCATTTTATAGCACTTAATGCCGTGGCGTGGGCTTCTAAGAACTTTGAATAGTAACATTAGTTATTACCTATCGACACCGGCACCCTTTTTACTGGCCTTGATAAGATGAGAGGTGGTGATGTGAGTCCAGCTTGGTTTTTTGAAGGGCAGGTCTCCCCCAACCCCATCCTCATTCGTTAAATCCATGGGAGCTTCCCCCCGCTTTAATGTGATAGATTAGTGAGCTGTTGTATCTGTGTGCCACAAGTTGCAGTTCAAGCTGGACAGCCTTTCATCTTTTAGCTGTCAAGACATTGCGTACCATTCATTTGGTAATATTGCTTTTCATCAAACGTTTTCTGAGACAATTCATCCTGTGATAACTGATATGAATGTTCAAAAATGTCAAGGCCCTTGTGAACATAGCAGAGAGGCAGACCCTCTTTTTAGGTTGAGCCTGGGCAGCGCATGCGCTGCTCTGGGAGGCATGCTGTATTTAAGTAAGGACCTGAAGCTCCGCCCACTCTCCGCCCATATTTTTCATTGGCATGTGTCATTGTCCACTGTGAACTGTGGCTTTTCATTGGTCAATGGGCTTAGTAGTCCCTCCTTAGTACCGCTTTGTCTTCTTTTGTCACCTCCCATAAGGACACCCCTGTTACGTTTGTTGTTACATGGTAGGCTTTATTTATAGCCTCCAAGCACTATTTTCTTAAATCACTTTGTCCACGCTCTGTCATATCTCTCCTACCACTTCAAAAAAGAAATCTTTATAGTATGGGTGCCGAACGCATTGGCAATGCTAAAGGTCTTGAATTTGCGAGAGAATTGAGCTATTGGCATTGTAAATGAGAATGCCCTTTATTTATCTGTTTTAAAAATAACATATAAATAAAAGGCTTTGACATTTACACTGCCAACAGCTCAAACTCTCGTATATGCGAGACCTATTGCATTGCAAATGCTTGTTTCTATCTGGGAGAAGGTTATCTCCATAAGCCATGAACGGGACGAGGACTGGGGGGACCTGGGGGTAATCACAGTCTGCCCATCTGGTAAAAAAGCAACCTAATTCCTTACTTTCAACATGTAATTTCGTTATAATTTTTTTCTCTCTTAGGTACAACGATTGAATTTCTTTCTCAGGTGAAACGGTGTTCTTTCACATTAGAAGGAAAACACAACCTTCCTATCTCGCTCTAACAATTCAAGAGGAAGCGGTTTCCCTCTCAGTTAATAAACCTTCCCTCACAACGCAGGTTGTACAAGGTGTGCCCCAGTCAATGGAACTGTGCAATGTAGACTTGTAATTTCATGATTAATCTTGTGCTTTCTCTTTAGTGCCATGGTGTTCCCTCAGACCGCAATTCAACTAATATCCGCCTTACTCTAACAGCAGAATTATAAAGTGTAATTTTTAACCAATAGTTTTTTCCTCACATAACACTGGTATCTCCTTCTTAATGCATGTTGTGCTTGCCCTGTCCGTTTTACTTAGACAGCTGAGTGTAACTTTAAGTTGGTGTACCTCAAATTAAAGGTTTTTCACTGCCTGACTATTTCACTCAAATCATTCAGTGGCAACATGTAATTTCAAGTTCAAAAGATTTGATACATTTGCATTATATGTTTTTAAGAATGAAAATCCAGAGTGTAGGCACTGCCACGGCTAGTCCACCCGGCTTCAAAATTACTTACTCTTTCACTAGTGCCTAGCAACTCATTCTTTCACTATTGTGTCTTATTTTTATTATAGTGAAAAAATATAAAGTGAACGCAAAGCAACCAGTGATATAAGAAAGTGAGATGTGTTTTCGTGGTAGAGACATTTAGCACACTTGGGGGCATATTTACAAGGGTTTTATCTCCGCTTTTTTTGGCTTACAAAGCCTGAAAAGCGTAGATAAAACCAGGCCCTATTTACAAGAGGGTGCTAACATGCATAATCGCATGTTAGCACCCTTTTTCCCCACGCCTCCTTTTGCATCTCCAATGAGATGCAAAGTGGGCGTTACTGGGCGTACCCCAGATGGACTACCTTGTAAATATCGCTGATGTTTACATCGCTATATTTACAAGGCAGCCCACATGATTTTAGCACACATTAGATTTTGGCAAAAACTGCCATTTTCGCCAATATCTAATGTCTCCTAAAATCCTGACTCAGCCATACCTAACATAGGGGGTGGATTATGCTGATACGACCCTATGGGTTGTATCAGCAAGGTTATTGCCCTTTTGCAGGGAACATCGCTGGAAAACCAGCGATGTTTCCTGCAAAAGGGTGATAACCTCTCTATCTCTGGAATTTGTATCGCCCTGGAGTAACGCGTTGTTAATTACGCGCTACCAGGGTGATAAATACCGCTGGCCGTTGTTAATATGCCCCCGAGGGATCAGACTGAGGTACGAAGTTACAGCCACTTATTTGATATAACCCACTATTACTTTAGAGGAAGAAAGTATTCATGTTATGGTGTGTAAATGGTCATACATAACATCGAAGGTTGGAGTAATTCCTGCGCAAAAAGCTAAGCATGGAATTTTGGCTTTTTTTTGTCCCACCCTTGGAGTGGAATTTGCCCTGATCCGCTGCTCTGGAGTGGGGAAGTAAGCACTGCTGCCTGTCTAAGCACTAAAAGGGCCTGGCAGGAAATATTGTGTGCACTGTGTACTTGCCAGGCTCTTCTGCTAGGCAGGCACCTCACTCAAGGTTCTTAGATAGGAAGTTCCATTAAAGAGCACTGTCAAAGGACTACCATTGAAATTAACTTGATATAATTACAATGAAGGTAATTATAATGGCCGACCCCTGACTGAGCCTCACTGGCACAAGAATTCCTCATTCCTATCATTTTTCAAACGGTGTAGAAAAGTGGTCCAAGACCTCTATATTTGATGCCTGAATTAATAAGTGATTTTTTGTTACTTGTGAAGATATATGGATCACCACAAGTGCAATTTGCGTGAATAGGACTGTGCCTACCTCTTCACGGAATAATACACCTCTCCTGAATTTTTAGGTTAGAAGAACACCTTTTGGGATGTGGAATCAAGCACCACCCCCTGGAAGGGTTCATCTATTACCCTTGGTTGCCTCCCTATTTTCTGTCCTGATGAAGACTCGCCTAGCCCAGGCTTAAACGACCGACAGGCCACAAAGACGAGTCGAAACGTCGACACTTTTAGAAATAACCTGGACCAATTTGTTCCTACATATTATTGTGCAAAAATTTTGGACACTGATCAATTATGAATAGTTAAAAAAGTCTGTTTCAAATTTTTGGTTGGCCAGGTTGAACAGTACGATTAATTGATTCTTTGTCTGTTATGGATGTAAAATAGTTTTGAATATTTTATGTCACAAATATTCTCTGTGAATTCCTTTCCTTCTTAATCCCACACACTTTATCACTATACTTTTTCTATCTGCACGCTCTAATTGGGGCAACCGTTGTTATTTATTTATTCTATAATGCTTGGAAAATGATTAAGTTGTTGTCCTTGAGGTATTAACCCTAGGCTTGTATATTGTTTTGCTGTTGCTTGCTTTAAAATCTTAATATGGTATACAATGAGATACAATAATAGAACATAGCTGATCCCTTGTGACAAGCTTTCAATTTTGTTGAAACAAAAAATCACTGATTAATTCAGGCATCAAATATAGAGGTCTTGGACCACTTTTCTATACCGTATGTAACCCAGGTCCAGTACCTTTTTGGGTCACCCCATTACTTTAATGGTTATCATTTTTCAAAGGCCACAGCTAAATTTTGTTTTGCAGGGCATTTCACCTGCATTCCTACGTTTTATCAATCAAGGGGATGTGGATGCAGAAATAATGTACTTGCCTACAGCTTCGTATCCGTTTACCACGCATTGAGAAAATGGCAATTTAGGGAGCCACTACTTATAATATAGGGGGGATATGTTCTACTAAACGTTTAGGGTCTGATAATGAGGTCCTGCCATGATCGCAGTGGGAGTGGGCCAACCTGACTAGTAAATTTTACTTTATTTGATTTGGTTTAAATCATAAAAAGAGCGGATTAACCGCTAAAACACTTAAACAGTTGTGACTTCATGGATAAATACAAATTAATTAGTAAACTTTCCATTTAAAACATTTTGATCAATAAAACAAAAGGAAACAGTACAATTGGTGCCTTTAGTCTTATAGAAGTTATTCTAGCTTGAGGTATTTGATTCTTATTCTTATATTTGCTATGAGGTGATTGTCTAAGCTTTTTCAAGATCAAGTTCTATGTCTTTCTTTTCTAGTGCTTTTGCAGCTATACTTAAAAACTTTAATGATTTACATGCCAATTGCACTGTTGACCCTCCTAAACATTTTATTACTGCGGATCTGCAGGTCCTTATCTGCTCTTTTTTCATTAACGGCCGCAGCAGTTTTTTCCGTTTAGATGATAATGCCGGACATATACAAAGTAAGTGGAGCACTGATTCGTCGCCTTGTCCGCAAAGGCGGCAGTCCGTTGAAAGCCAGGTGCGTTTCCATTTTGGGGTTAGATCTTTAGTTGGGTACACTCCTAGTCTCAATAAAATTAATTGCTGTTTCATTCAGTTTGCAAAGTGTTCCAAGAGATATGGTGGGGGCTTTATCTTTTTATATGTCGGCAGCACCGTCCATGCATTTGTTTTCGTGGACAACGCAGCTTTATCCTGATCTTGAGACATTTGGTTAACTGTTTTGTTGACCAATTATTTGAACTCCGGGTAGGACGGTGTAGTCTGCCATGCTTCCTCTAACTTTAAAGCCTCAATCGATTTTTTTAAGAATGAATAAACTGAATTAGTCAGTTTTGATTGCTTTTCGACCTCCAGCCAACAATAATGTACCAAAGAGTCATCCTCTGCTGCCCGCATTCTCCAATAGTATTTGACCAGCGCTCCTTGTCTTGACATGATCTGGTTTTTTAGCCCAAATTCAAGTCTAATCCGGTCTTGAGAGATATAGCGCGGGATGTTAAACAATTTTTTGAAGAGACTAGTTTGGACGATATTCAAGGATGTTGCATCCTTTGTATTTAAGAGTTCGGAACCGTATGTAATTGCGGGTAGACATTTTGATGCCACGACCTTTAATAAGTGGGTAGTGGAACTGTCACAAAGTTTTTTTTGCAAGGTTTTAAATGCAAATAATAGTTGTTTAGCTTTTGTTTTCCGGTGTTCTTGGTGTTGCTTGTAATTAAGGTGGCAATCCAAAGTTAACCCCAAATACTTGTATGTCCCCTCGCAGTCCAAGCTGTTGCTGTTGATCGTCCAGGTGAATTTTGGTATTTTTTTCTGTGGACTAGAAAAGCACATGACCTTTGTTTTTTTAAAGTTTATCTGTAGTTGGTTTATGTCTGTATATTGTACCAATTTGTTTATCAGTCGGTGTAGGCCGCGAGGCGTTTGGGAGAGCAGCACAATATCATCTGCATATTGCAAACTTGCTGTTCTCACATTCCCCAGTTTTGGTAGATCACCTAATGTTGAACGTAGGTGATAGTCTAGATCAGCTGTATATATATTAAATAGACAGGGGGCCAAAACGCACCCCTGTTTTAGACCATTGGTGGTAGTGATTTTGTTTGTTAGACTTCGACCATCTCCCATTTTTATTTGAACCCATGTTTTTGAGTAAAGGTTGATTATTGCATTCAATAGGTTTGTGGGTGCACCCCAGGATTCCATTTTTGCCCACAAGGCTTGTCAAGGGACCTTATCAAAGGCCGCCTTGAGATCCACGAAGCACGCATACAATACTTTAGAATTTGTGATAGATTGATTAGCCAGGAGTGTAACGGCGGATATGTTTGCTAAAGTGCCCATGCCGGCTCGAAAGCCTGTCTGTGTGTTGGGGATGAGTTTGATGTTATTTACCCAGTCTTCTAGATCTTTAAGCAGGTTTGCAGCGTACATTTTTTCCTTGACATCTATGAGGGCTATTAACCAGTAATTTAAGGGATTTGCACGAGCCCTTGATTTGAATATTGGATGCAAGATGCTTCCTCGCCAGGAATCGGGGATAGTACGGGACTCCAAAATATTGTCATACAGTATGGCTAAATGATTGGACCAAAATGGTAAGTCTTTTTTTAATAGGGCGTCCCTTCTGATCTCTGTTTTTTTATAATATTCATTACTTGTTTTTGTGTGATCTGTCTGTCGGCTACTAATTGATCTGACCCTGGTGTTTCTGGATGGTCTTGCTGCAATTTTCCTTCCATTTGTTTTTCTTGTGAATTACTGTGATATTTCAGGTACGGCTTGCTAGTCGTGTGGTTTAGGGCCTGCAAAGTTGGTTTCAGTGTCTCTGCCTTCCTCTGCTCTCTTGTTGGAATCTCACTAAGGGTGCTGTGGTTTGGTAGTTTCACCTTCCGTATATCGTTTTCAGTGGTAGCTCTGGAGGCTGTCTATGGATTATATGTAGCTTCTATGTGAGCTCGCCATACATGCTCGGTTATATCAGAGTTGAAATGCCGATTTTTTCCATTGGATAAAACATTAAATTGGGCCCAAAACTGCTTAGAATTTTGTTGTCGACTTACATAGAGCATTTTTGTCCAGAACTGCTCATTATATATACGTTTAGCTCCCTGAGTCTCTTTTTTTAGGTCACTTTTCATTTGTTTAATTGTTGTCAGGACCTCCCGGTAGGTTGTTGACCACGAGTTCGCATTTGTCTCAATACTTTGTTTAATTTTTGGTTTTTTATCCTTAGGGCTTTAGTATACCATTCTGAGACGCTGATCCGGGCCGCTTTTTGGTTATTAGAGCTGTATGTGACCTTTCTGTTCAAGCTGTTAATTGAGGACTCCCAAGCCTCTATCCCCAGTGGTTATGCGCCTGTAGTGGTCAGGAAAGCTGTGCAGGACTCCATGATTTTGTCTACAGTGTTTTCATTCCATATTAACCGATTTCAACCTGACTAGTAGTTGGAGGTCCCTCCTGCCAGATTAGATGCGACCGCCGTGTAGGTGGTTAGAAACATCCCTTTTTCGAGTGCAGCTTGTGCTGTGGCCTGAAAAAGGGCAGTAGCACAAGCCGTATTAGAAAAAGGGATGTTTTTAAATGTCCATGCACCATGTGCCAGGCACCATGTGGTGCCTGGAACACAGTGCATGGAGGTTTTGGGGGGCACAGGCCTCACCACGGTGGTCTACGGGGGACGGGGCCCTGCTAGGGGTCCCCAAAGTCCTTTGCCAACACCCTTTCCATGGCATTTGCAGGCACCGCCTCCATTGTAAGAATTAGGCTCCGACTGGCACCTGGGCGGGCTCCTTGAGCCTGTCGAAGGTGGCCGTCTTTCCCCCCGCATGCTATGCTCCAACTGCTGGTATCATAATCCAGCGGTCGGACCGCTATCCCAGATGTCTGGCGGACCGACATCAATGGCCTGTCGCTGGCAGTCCACCTGACATCGTAATAGGGCCCATAGTGTGTAGGTGGGATGGGCTCACTATTTCAACTTGAGAAGTAAGAAAGCTGGAATGTCAAATTTCAAAACCCCCCACAGAGACCAAAATGTAGAAATTGGTGTATGTTTGAATTGAAATATTGGAAGCAATCTACAGGAGGTGTCACCACCAGGTATTGCACTCTGGTCCACCATCAAACTCAAGGCCCATTACGAGTTGGGGGGAGCAGAACTCTTGTGTGGAATAGTGCTCCACACAATTATGATAAGGCCAATGTTCCCACATTTCAATACCAGAAAGTATTTTACCAGCTGAACCCTTGACCAACACTGGAGCAAAGCAGAGTAGGAGCAATAAATGCTACCCCCCTGCTAGAGGATATTACATCCTCTCAATCCCCCCTGCCTGGCACAGGTCTCCTGCTGACATTTACGACATGGTCACAATAGGTGGTAAATGTCTGCATTAAACCACATGGAATAAGGAATTCCATGCAGAATTGCTGCTGGTAAATGTAGGTCTACGTAGTTATTCCCCATTCTGTGGGATGTCATTCCTACTTGAATTGCTACAGGTACAATGCTACCTGCTACCACACAGTACTGGTCTTCAGAGTTTTCACAGTCTTTACCATGCAACTCATAATTGGGGCCTTCCTCACATCACTCGAGGCTGTTACACCAGTGTGGCTGAGGTTAGAACAGAGGTCACCCGAAAAGCTTTTTTGTGTTCTTAACCGCTTTGCCGCGGTGGATATTCTGCCGGGGTGTAGGCGAATTTGATGCGTGCGCAGATCAGACGGCTCCCGCCATATGACTCACACGCCCCCGTCCGACGCATGGAAATGGTTAATAAGTTTAGCACCATTCAATGAATCTGCACAACACTTCCCCAAACCAAGGACATACACTTTGGGTTCTTCATGGCAAGTTTTGTTCAGATCCATCAAGTAGGAGACAAGAAAAAAAGGGAGCCCCAAAGGCAAAATTTCCCATAGAATTCCGTGCACTGGAATACAACAAAAGGCTGAACAGAATTACATCAAATTTGGCATGAAGGTAGAACTTTTGGTTTGGTGTAAATTTAGAGAAATTATTGTTTAAATATGAGCTCGAGTTGGGCAGGATGAGTTTACATTTTAAAGTTATGTAGACCATTCATATGCACATTTTCCATGGATTTGCCAATGCACAGAGGATTGGTGACTCCATTTAAAAAACTAAAGGCACCTCATTGAACTAAGGAGCTTTTTCCGCCTTTGTGCATTGCAGATTCACAAATCTGCTTTCTGATTGGCTGGCCTTTACAGAAATATTTCTCTTGTGGCCAGAAATATCAATCATGGTGCACAGAGCACCATGTTAGTCAAAATAAAGAGAAAACGGTAAACGAGGGCAGGGCTAGCCTACCCTTACCTCCAAGCCCATGTGTGCAGCCCCTAAATGGGGCCGGGGTAGTCAATTAAACATTTAAAAAAATGCTTTTAACACTGGAATCGTATTTGCTATGAGGGATAAACTCCCTAGCCTCAGGGTTTGCAAATCCAGCATAGGTTCTACAAAACATGCAAAAACAATGGAACAAAACTTAGGGGCCCATTAGGATGGCGGGCGGATTGTCCCCACCAGGCTGGCGGTAGCCACCGCCGGCCTGGCAGGGGCAATCCGCCCCTATCCTAACCAGAATGACCCCCTGCCATATTAGCATGACTGGGGGGCCCGCGGCAGACGGAAAGACCGTCCGCTGCTTTTCCACCCCGGTCGCCTTGCGACCGGGGCGGAAAAGGTTCAATATGGTGGCGGTGTCTATCAGACACCGCCACATTAGTATGGGCTGCAACAGATGCCTTTCCGAAAGGCAGGCGATCTTCACTTCGGGTGCCCCCTGTGGGGGCCCCGGAGTGAAGGCGAGGTGGGGGGTGCACATGGGGGGTACCTGTAGTACCCCCCAGCATTTGCATACACAAAGAGGCAGGCACCGCGCGGTGCCTGCCGCTTTGTGTATGCAAATGCATACATGCATTTTTAGCATTGTGGCGGCCGGTGCTGAGAGCACCGCCCGCCACAATGTTAAAAATGCAGGATGCGCCCTCCACTGAGGCGGGTGCATCGTAATACCCCCCATGGGACCCCCGCCCTTATGGCGGGCGGTCCCAAGTACCGTGAGGATGGTGGGCGGGCAAAGTCCACCCGCCATCCTAATGGCCCCCAAAGTATTTAGTGTACTAAGACTATGCCTTGCCAAAGGGGGCATATAGGAGTTGGCCACACACAGTGGAGCTTGAGCAGGGCTCAAACCAGGTATTATGGCCAATGCAACATAGTTCATGGCTGAAGACCATGCAGCGCAGGAGTTGGCTGCCTATTGTATGGTAGAGTGTACAACCAGACCCTATGATCAATCCTGCTGTGTATGGTCGAAAGCCATGTGCAGCAGCAGTTGGTCGCCTATGTTGAGTATAGGGCTGGCTGGAGGCCAGACTCTGCAGCCAATCCCCTGCTATGCATGCCCAAAGGTCATGCACTGTGGTACTTTGCTGCCCATTGAGAGTTGGGTGCACAGGGTTCTGGAGGCCAGGCCCTGAGGTCATGTCATAAGCAGATGGCCAAAGGTTGTGTGCAACAGGGGTTTAGTGCATGAGGAAGGGTCAGTGCTTGATCTTTCCCAACAGCCATGCAAACCACAACTTATACACCACATACAATGCTTATGACATTACAATATTGATATCATTAATACCAACACCTAAAAGCTAAATATAGTTAAAGAACAAATTGAACCAATGGATGATACTACATTAATAGTCAACTCTATTAAAGTGGTGAGTGTAACATGATATGTAGTTGATTTACAACATTTACAATTGCACCTGCTTCATTAAAGGTGAGGTCATGAGTCTTGCATTTTGTGTACGAGTTAAGGTTTAAAAAATAATGCCCTTTCAGGTTTAGGGGTCAATTATGATGGTGTTAGGAAAGCATTCCGAACGACTCGGATTGGGGGAGTCTGACCGAGCAATTTTGATGCATCCGGATGCTTCCAGATATCATTCGGTCAGACTTTCATTGACTTCAATGAGAGCCTTTATTCCGAACAAGAACACTGGCTCCCATTGACAAAAGAGGTGGTTGGGGAAAACCTTGCACCCTGTGGCAGGCACCCCATGGTGCCTGCCATACTGTACCTGCATGGGTAGGGCGGACCCATGGGTACAACCACAGGCCTGATTTGGAGGGCCCAGGGTGAAGGGGGGCCTGTTACAGGCCCCCAAAGTCAGATTCCAATAGATGATCTGTTTCAGAACAACAGATTCGGAAAGGCTGTCCGAATCTGAAATCCTAATCGCCCAGCTGGAAATGCGCTCCATGGACCGCTATGATTCGGATCTATCCGACTCGGTTACTTCGAATGCCATTCGGAAACGAGTCGGACAGTTCAAACGCTTCCCAGCACTCATAATCGCTCATTGGGAAATGTGTCCGAGTTGGTTGGAAAGGCGCGTTACGAATCAGATTCGGGCGAATTGAAAGCCACTCGGAGCCTTTCTTAACGACATTGTAATGGACCCCTTAGTGTGCTGCATAAGTTAAGCAAAAAAAGATGCAGGGAACCCTTGGTAGTTCCCAGGTTTTAAGTGGAGAGCAGCTCCTTTATGAGAAAACTCTACAACACAAGCAACATTCTAAACCTGCTGACCTCAAATGTTTGTTTTCCTAGTACTGCTTTTAAGCAAAGGATTAGCACAGTAACATCTACGCTGAGTTAAAAAAAATGAAAAAGATTTTTGGCATTCTTTTAGCAAACTCTTCACACATAGGATTAGTGAGTGCCTTCCACAGCGAGCTGAAAAATGTCAAAAGTCTTTTAACATTCCAGGCACATTATTGCAGCTTTTGCTTGGTGATCAGCGATGTCATTTGGAATATCACCAGTGATCCCATCGATGATCTAATTTAACGTGTCTGAGTAATGTAGTATGAGAGGTCGTAAGTGATGCATAGCAGTCGGAAATTATAGTTAGGCCAGTAAAATATAAGTGGTGAATTTGAGCATTTTCTTTGGTTTAACCTTTTTTTTTTCTAGTTTTTTTTAAATGTAAGCCGAAACCTTACCAAACTATGGGGCTATGATTACAGTGCCGGTCAGATTCTCTTCTGACTGGCACCCTAGTGGAAACAGGACCGCCTGACTAGAATTTGACAGTCCCTCTGCCCGGATTACAATGCGACCGCCATGTGAATATTTTCTTTAGTGGCGTGTGCTGCGGGCTGCAGCACAAGCCCCAAAAGAAAATAAATACTCTAAAAATATCCCTGCACCGTGTGGCAGTTCCCATAGTGGAGGGCCAGGGGAGAAGCAGGTCCCCCAAAGTAACTTTCCGCCTGCCCGTTCATGGCGGGAGAACCGCCATGAAAGGGCAGGCGGAAAGGGACATTGTAATTCCTACTGCACCGCCCTTATTGTAGGGATTACTGACCCTCTGGCGGGCTCCTTGATCATGTCGTAAGCACGGCAGACGGTCCCTCCACCTGCCACATTGTAATGCGGCAAGCAGACTGTAGGGGCAGATGTCGGTGAGTCCGACACCGACAAGCTGTCAGTGTCAGAGCCACCAACATCGTAATGAGCCCCTTTAACCTTTGTTTTTTTCAGTAAATTTCTTTTAAACATAAATCAAAATCTTATTACGATAGTCACTATAACATGACATCTATCTATCTATCTATCTATCTATCTATATATCTGTTATACGTATAGACAAGGTGTAATATGTTATTTATTGACCATTATTGAGTGTGGAGAGGGGCTATGGCTCACTGGAGGCGAAGCCTTGAGTTAGTTACGATGCCCCTCCCACCTTTAAATGAATCTGTGCAAATATAGTTTATGCCATGACATTTTTTCATATGCAGTTGTTCTAATGGAAGGTATTTAATCAATACCAGGATCCAAGGGTTACATTTATGCAGCAAGGTAAAATTACCACTAGGAGAGTTGTTTACCTGTTACATGCAATCTGTGATTTTATCATGTCAATTTTACTGTACTGCGATTAATAATATACATTTTTGCCATTTCCACTGTACTAATAAATATAAGAATGCATATTTAATTTGTTGTGTGTGCGTGTGTGTGTGCTTTTCAGAGTAAAAGAACTACGAGAGGCATACTTCAAAACAGTTCATTTTAGTCGAAATATTTGTATATTTGTAGGTCCTCTGAAAAAGATTTGGATTTTACTGTTCAGTGCGTCATCAATCCCAGCCTTACCCTAGATGTACTCCTAATGAATTCTTGCAATGTCTCTACAATGCTCTTACGTCATACACTAAATAGTTTGGGCAAAGCTTGTTATTAGATGTATTGCGTGGGGCCCTAATTGAATGGTAACATTTTGGAGAATTCGTCAGCATTCAATTTTATGGTACATGAGTGATCATTTTTATTTTCAAGTAAAACTGAGGATATTTCGTTCCTGTCCTCTGACACACTTTTTTCGTTGGTCTGATGAATTCGCAATTCTTTATTGCAGTGAAAGACACTGGTGTTTGTCTTCTTCAACTACTTTTTTTCCCGCTATCCAATCAGATTAAGAACTCGTACAAAGTGACACCTTTTACATTTGTCAGGTTTAAAAAAATGATTCATACATATTTAATAAAAATCGTTTAGTGTGTGACCTGCACATTAATACCATACAAAGCATTTCCTCACCAAGATCAAAACTATTTTTTATATTTTTGTATGACACCGAAGTGAAGGATTTTTTTTAAAAACGATTGGTCCCACTTTACCAGGTTTTTCTTTCAGGCAGACAGAAGCCTTTAAGCCACGCACACCACAGATGTAATCGAAACATATAACACACCTTAAAACCTTGAACAAAATGTTCATCTTGTAAGAGAGGAGATGGGACACTGAAGTGGGTGGGGCCCAAGAGTGGGCGGGTCTTTGAGTTCCTCACTGGCACAACATTCATGGAAGGGCACTAGAGGGGAGAGGGCCATGTAGAGAAAGCAGCGCTTTGTGCTGGCTGCTACTTGGGCAGCCACAACTACCCTCCCAAAAACACAAACAAAGGCTTCTGACGTCCCCCCCATTTCCTGGGAATTGCCCCAAAAAACAATGAACCTCAACTGTGAAGAGCACCATACGCTAGATGGAAGCCAACTTGGTGTCGCTTTCCAATAGCCTTTCCGTGTCGGACAGGTCGACAAGGAAAGGTGGCTGGGAAACCGACATCGTAATCCCGATGGCGGAAACTCCGTCCTTAGGAGATTGCGGTGCGGTTCGGACAGCCGGAAGATTCCAAGAGCCGTTGGAATGCTTCGGAATGACTGACCGGTTCACGTCCTGACTGCCGACATCGTAATTCAGCGGTCGGTCCGCAAACCGACCATGTCAGTTAGAAAGCCTCCGACCGCGATCGGAAAGCTTCCGTCTAATGGTCGGGGACTTTCTGATCGACATCGTAATCGGCTCCATAGTATGTGAATTTGCAGACATCCTCCATGCTTACCCTGCTGGGACTATCAGCATTCTGACCATATGTAAAAGTAAAACAATGAAGGAAATTAATTGTAAATCCAGCATATTGAGAGGCAGTAATCTGGCATAGTATTAAGGGGTTCCTCACCAAAAATGTCAACTGTGGAAACTATAGGTAAATTGTGGACAAAGGTTAAAAAAATGTTCTCCTTTATACAGATAGCCTAGAGAAGATCCAATGGCTGGAAAAGACAGTTACCAACTGTGCTAAAAGTATACTTAATGCACTTAGGGCCCGATTGTGAGTTTGGCGCTGCAGGAGCGGGTGACCCCACCACCTTTCCACTCCCACTCCACTAAACATGTCCATGGGTGACCCACCAGATTACAAGTTTCCTCGTGGTCCAGCGAGTGGTTCTTTGGCATTGTCACGGCAGTGCCTTTCAAAAAGGCACCGCAATGGGAGTGTCAAAGGTCATTTCTGCATGGACCGAAATGCACAAAGTTGTGCATTTCATTCCGCGCAGGAACAGGAGGTGCACACATACAGGGATGCACAAAATGTGCCCCCCTGCATGTACCCCCCTGCACAGAAGCAAGAGTTTCCTCACAGCCACCGCACCTTCACCATGGGGTAGGCGGTCTGATGGACCGCCAAACTCGTAATCAGGCCCTAAATCTGTGGTGCTTTCAGAGACTAGTGGAAATTACACCAGCAAAGTATTGTCTAATATTCTTCCAGTTGAACCGCCCATTGTTTGGAATGAGCCAAGGAAAAACTCAACTATATAGGAAATCCTGCTAGTGCATTTACCACCATTCGGTTTGGTCGAATATTTTCTTCTAACCACATAGCAACAGTGTAAAATCCTCCAGGTAATGAATTTTGTGCACACCATTGAAACTTTTAATATGGCTATTCATACAGAAAGGATATATGACTTGCTGAGATTAAAAAAAAAGTCAAAATATTTTTATATACAATGACAAAGCAAACTTTGTAGAGAGGTGGTCCAAGGCCACGTCCCTTTTTACACCTCTATGCAACGCAGCTCTGTGAGACTTACTGGAGTACCTGGTGGGCTAGTTGGACCCCAGGGACCGTCAGGATTCAAGGTGAGTTAATCCCCCAATTTACAACGCGATAGAGGGCCCGTTTGCACAGTGGTGAAGGGTGGGGGCTGGACCTCATGTGACAAGTGTGCAAATGTGCTCTGCGGTGCGTTTTAAGTTGGGGGATTAAGTTCCCTTGAATCCGGAGCATCCCTGGGGGTCAACTAGCCCGCCAGGTACCTCCAGTACGCGCCACAGGGCTGCGTTGCAGAGAGGTGGTCCAAGGCCATACCCATTTTTACACCTCTCTGCAACGCAACTCTGGGACCCCATTTCCCAGGGCATCTGCAATTTTTTTTTAAAGCCTGCGTGGCCCCCCTCCTTAGGCCTCTATTGGCCCTGGGGACCACATTCCCTGGGGCTGTGCCTGTTTGTGTTTTTACAATCTTAATACTGAAGTAAAGTAAAGTAAAAAGTACTTTTACTTTTACTTTAATACTGAAGGGGGGCCATGTGGCCCCCTCCTGGGCCACTTCTTTCCCCCGGTGATCCCATCCTCCGGGCCGGCCCTTTCCGTTGGGGACTGTGGGGGGAGCCCCAGTACCCCCACAGTCCCA
This sequence comes from Lissotriton helveticus, assembly GCF_964261635.1. Taxonomy (NCBI): domain Eukaryota; kingdom Metazoa; phylum Chordata; class Amphibia; order Caudata; family Salamandridae; genus Lissotriton; species Lissotriton helveticus. The sequence goes on from NC_136072.1 coordinate 576,577,120, forward strand.
CCTGCGGGAGCTGGCATTGCTTTCCACAAGGGGAGCTGCTGACATGCAGCTCTCCTTGAATGAATGAATGAATGAATGAATAAAATTTATAACGTGCAAACAGTAACCCTAAGGTATCAAGGCGCCTAACAAAACAGATCAAAAGTGAAATTGTCCTTGTGGAAAAGTAATCTGCTTTGGATTTCAGAAGCTTCCAAAATCCAATCCAGGGTTTTCTATGACAGGGCGGGAGCCGCATGGCTCCTGCCCCGCCATAGCAAACAGAATTTTCCTGGGGATGGGTACCCCGGGACACTGCAGGGGCCAGGGGGCCTGGGGGGTGGTAGTCGCCAGGGCCATCTAGGGCTCCTGGAGGGGGGCCAGGCAGCCCCCTCCCTTGAGGTTCAAAGTCCAGGGGAGGTGGTGGTCCCTGGGGCTTTGGGGGGCTCTCTAGACCCCCCCCTCATTATTTAAAGAAGCTCCAGGGAGGTGGGGATCCCCAAGGCTTGTGGGGGCCCGCAAGGCCCCCCTCGTTATTTATTGGAAGCCCAGGGGAGGTGGTGGTCCTCATGGCTGCCGGGGGCCGCAAGCCCCCTGCATCCAATTAATAATGCCCCGGGGAGGTGGCAGTCCCCGGGGCTGTGGGGGTTCCCACGGGCCCTGCTATTATTTTTTGGGCAAGCCTCTGGGACCTGACCCACCCGGGGGCCCCATTAAAATGGAGCGCGGAAGTCAGTGCTTCATTTAAAAAAAAATGTTGGCAGGATTCGCGACCCCAGCTCAAATTCCACTGAACATTTTTTTAAACTAATGCTTTTTTTGTCCCTTGTGGGGCTCTCTGAACAGGCTTAGGGGGTCAGGGTGTTTCTACCCTGTCTCCTTTTCTTGTTTTTTATCTTTGTTTTACTGTTTTCTTGTGACTAGGTTCTACTGAGTCACAAGATGGCTGCCAACACTTCCTGGTTTGGAGTGATGGCAGTCAATCACAGTGAAGCTCGTGCTCTGGAGGGTTTGCCAACCCACCGCTGCCCTAGATATCAAAACTTATTCTGTTTCGAAATTCTCTGCAACTGCTGAACGGATTTGCACCATTTAAAAACGGGGCTCTTTCTGAACCAAAACCTACCTTTTTGCCAAATTTGGTGTAATTCGGTTCAGCAGTTCGGGCTGTAGTTTTGTCTAAAGATTCCTATGGAAAATAACATGGGGAATACGTGTTTTGGCACCCCCTTTTTTTCTCAGCCCCCCCCCCTTGGAGAATCACCCCGAAACTTACAAGACAGGAGCTGACCAGAGCTGGTCACTAGGTTTGAAAATTTTGCGAAGATTCATCAATCGGCGCCAAAGTTATTAGGAAAACAAAAAACGCTTTACCTATTGAAACTAGGTCCTAACTATAACTACCTACTGGTGACAACCAGTAGATAATATATATATATAACAGCTATGCGATTGCTAAACACATGAAAAGCCATCCAGGGAAAACTTGGAAAGACATAAAATATGCAGGGATTGCAATGATAAAAGAAAGTGAACGTGGTGGGGACAAAAAATAAGAAACTAAGACGGCTTGAATCCAAGCTAATAATAAGATTCAAAACCCGCAGCCCGTGGGGAATGAATGCGGATGAGGAACTGTACGTACATCTCTGAGACTGTAAATAATCACTAATAATTAATAATCAAGGACTTTATGTTTGACACCAATGAATAAACAGCTTTCTGTTGTAATTTAATCTTGGACATATAGCAAATAGGCGAATCATGACCTTCAATATGATGAAACTAAGATCTAAACTTGTTAAATGAATTCTAAGAAAGTATTTATCATCCAAAGCCTGTGCGGACCAGTAGATCGACATGGCCGTATAAAGTGGACCAATTATATACACCAAGGCACTCAGCCAACATGTTTAAACAATACCCAGTCAATACTCACAATATAGAAATAACCACCTGGGTTAACTTATTGAACAGGGGCACTTAGCCCTATATTTGTATATAATTTAATGACAATATAGTCAACTAAAATGACCTATGCCCTATCTTGAATCGAAAATGTCGAGCACAGGTCTGACACAGGCGAAGGATGAGCCCAAAAAATGGGTATGTATGAACAAACTACCAAACCCATAATGCAACGTAACACTGCCATATGGTGTCTATGGTATAAATAAGAGAAACAGACAAGGGACAAATGTTTGTTAACCGTGAAACGTGTAGGTGGGGAATACCTAAATGAAATAAAAACGAAAATAACCTTTGGAGTGGTGTGCGGCGATCTTCTTTATTGAAGGATTTTTGCTTCGAAATATATATATATATATATATATATATATATATATATATATATATATATATATATATATATATATATATATACTGTCAGGCTCTGCTTTCTGGCCTCTTCGGGGCTGTGTTGAAATACCTATAACCTCCCCTATGAACGACCTCAGAGTCTGAAGTTTTATAACACAGACTGCTAAGTGAGTCCAACCGGGGAGGGAAAGGAAGGGGACAGCGGGGAGGGAGATCTGAAACGACAAAGAACAACTTGTTTAGAAACCCCTCCCGGGTGTGTGATTCTATCCCACCCACTACTCTAGATTCCTATACATAAATGATTATCTCCAGGCCACACTCGTATCTGTAAAGGAAAATGCAACAGACTGTTTCTTTAGTAGACACGAAGGAAGGTGGTACCAGGGACTTTACCCAGCTGTAGAACAACAAACAGAGAGGTTTTTCATGAACATACTAATTTAGTACTAACTACGCTATGTCATTGGAGAACCCACACACCTACCTAAACATGGAAGACATACACTTAAATGGGTAAGCACCATCCCTCTGTTAAGGTACCCCTCCTGTGTCTCCTGAGTTGGGTAAATGATAAACAAGTGTTGTGGAGGGAAAAGTATAGGAAACAACAACATAAAATAATAAAGGAATGACCGTTCCTTCACAAATGATTGACGAGTCTATGCAGTGTGCATTAGAAACACACCCCAGGTTATTTGGTTCCGTAATTGTACATCCAGGTTACATCACTGTGTGTTGCTAAGAGTGAAAAGCAAACACCACGGTTCCCCGTACATGCACCAAAGTAAATGTCACTCTTAAAGACCCCCGGTTACCTCTCAGCCGAGAGGAAAGTGAACGAGAATCAAGTCTCTACGCCGAATGCGTGGCGCGTTTGGTCCAATGTAGCAAAAAAGCAAAAGAACAAGAGTACGCGGCAGAGTTCCACTTTCTTACCGCAGCTCTGTAGGTACCAACCGTTACCAAGGCAGAATCAAGGAATTATCGGCGCCGACTGGATCCAACGAAGCCCCTTTGTTTCCGCGTTGCGCACGCACCATGCGTCGCGTGCTTGGCATCCCTTCTGCCTGCCGGGAAATGTAGTTTTGGACCTTCCAATGCAGCGAGAGCGTGCTGCTCGAGTCGCCGCTCTCTTGTCCAGCGGATCTTGACATATACATACATATATATATATATTCCAAGAACATGATATATTTAAAACACAAGTCCTTTTAATTAAAATAAAAAATAACAACATAAAAAAGTTACTAAAAATATTAAACACAATAAAAACATTAAGAATAATAAACATTGTAATTTTAAATAAACAAAATATTATAAATTCCAACAGTATCACATAAATGATAACATTTTACATTTAATACATATACTGTTCCCACTACAATTTATACAAAAGTACGCAAAGTGTTGGGCTGAGTATGGATAACATTTTCTTCTCTCACTTCATGCAGTGCAACAGTAGGAAAACAGTTACATCGCACATGGTAAAATGTACTATTCCCACTACAGTCTTTGCAACAGTAGAGTAATTATTAACGTGCCTAGGGATACACTCTACTATTTCCAATACACTCAATGCAGCAATAGGGAAAGTTTTAGATTGCAGAGGGGTAAAATATACTAGTCCTACTCCACTAAGGACTTGATTACGAGTTTGGTGGTCCAGGGATCACCAGACTTGTGGGAGTGCAGCAGTGGTGGTCTTCCGACCGCCCTGTTACAATTAGGGGAGTCGGACCTCCATTGCCCTACCGCAGACGCCAGGGAACTATATTTACTGTTCCTCCTCCATGCAAACCGTGGCAGAGAGGAAACAAAGAGGGCCTTTATGGGCCCCTTGTTGCCTTTAGGCACTGGGGTGCATACATGAGGGCACAACATGCATCCCCAGTATGCATGCGCCCCAGTTCCTGTTTTTGCCGTTCCCATTGCAGTACCCATTTTCTGAGGCACCGCCGTGGAAACGTGATAACAAAAGCCCACCAGATATGACAAAGTGCCATAATCTGGCGGGCAGCCTAACTATGGAATTGCCGGTGCGACGGCGGGGCAGAACCGGTGCCGCACCGCTGAACTCTTAATCAGGACCTATGTGTAACAGTACAAAAACTGTTGGAAAGCGGAGGGGTACAAAACTATTTCCACTCCATTCACTACAACAGTACGCAAAGTATTGGATTGTGGAGCGGTAAAATTTACTATTCCCACACCAATCAGTGCAACAGTAGGGAAAGTGTTGGATTGCGGAGGGATATAAAATGTATTATTCCTACTCCAGTCAGTACAACATTAGAAACAAATAATTTCTCTTCAACGTAATAAAATAATAAAAAAAACAGTAAACAATTAAAAATATAAATATGTAAATAAAAGAAATACAAATATATTATATTTTAAAAATGTTATAAAATAAATAGGTACTATAATGTTAAATACATATCATAAATAGCTACAATTACAACCAATAAGTAAAATAATATTAACATTTAAAAAACACATCACAATTAACACATACAATTATAAATAACGTAGGGGCCGATTATGAGTCTGGCGGTGTTTGACCGCCAGACTTGCGGTGGTGCAGTGGAAGCGGTCATGTGGCCACTGCTGTGCCAGCTGCACCAGGGAACCGCCATTTCCTGGCAGTGGCACAGAGGAGAGGGGTATCCAATATGCGAGACGGGACCGCTGCAGGCCACCAAGCATATTACGAGTTTCTCCACAGTCAGCATTTTCATGGCTGTGAGCACACCATCAAAAACAAACCATTACAAGAGGGTCCAAGGGATATGAAATTTATAGACCCCACCTGGTTATTATCCCCAGCTCCTTCTACATATATAACACAAGAACACAGGGGGTCTAACAGACTAGTTCCTTAGCTGAGCTGCCAATCCGACTTGCCAGAATCTCGGAGTGTTTGAATCACATAAAACAGCCTATTATAAACGAGGGTGGACACTATGTTTATAGGAGACACAGACACAGTAAAGATCATTCAGAGATGGTTTTCAAAATCCAAAACATATAGCAATGGGTTACCATCAAATTGACTTGGTGATCAGTCCTATCATCTGACCAAACCCAGGTGTGAATAAGGCTGGTCCCCTGATCATTGGGACCTAGTAAGCCACACCATTTGTTGCTGGTTATGGATTTGGTCCACCAACACAAATGAACCGTCAATGATGGCTGATCTTTGATGGTAAAGTGAAAAATAGTGCAACAAAAACAGAATAGTGAATTTAAAATAGGATGGTGTGTCCTCCTATAACAAAATGTATTCTACGGTCGAACAACATCTCCTAATTAAAAACCTAGAACAGTGCAAAAGAGACAGTCTACAAATATCTGTCTAGTAATGGGCCAACATGTTTCTGCCTAACGGGCTTTTACGTCCCTGGGCTTTCATCAGGGCCTCTGTTCTTTCAATAGTTGCACTTAGTGATTATGAACAAAATCGACACCACCAACACCAAAGTGGAAAAATAATACGGTAAACGGTTGAATACGATACAACCTGTATCAACCCGAGACATTAACCCTCCATGTCAATTGAGAAGTAAGATTTCCGTCATGGTAGGGGACTTGACCTCACCTCACCTGGACCTTGCTCAGGTTCTACGAGGCCCCGCACTCTCTGTCGGTACCTCAAGCTCCCATCTGAGTCTTGGGGGAGGTGAGCACACCATGAAAAGGCTGTCAGTGGGGAAATAAAGGGGGGGCCTTACAGGGCCCCCAATCCCCCGACACCATGGGGATGCATTCAGGGGGGCACAACATGTGATCCATGTTTGCATGCACCCCAAGTTCCAGCACAGTATGGACTTCACTGTCCATGCAGTTCTAGACCTTCTTTTGTGTTCCTATTGCATGGCCTGTTTTCAGGGCACCCCAGTGAGAATGGCAAAAGAAAAGTCCGCCAGACATGAGTTATACAATTGGCAGGCAGACCATGCTCGGGGAAGCAGCGCCAAAATCATAATCAGGCCCATCATTTTTATACAATAATTTCCTATCTTTGAATTTGTTATAACTTAAGTTACATTCTACCCTATACTTTAATAAAGTATGCAACACATCTGAAAAAAACACTTAAAATAATGTTATTTACACGTTACATTAGTTAAAATATTAATAATAAACATGTATTCCTAATATCATTATGGTTAATTACCACCCCATCATTTATCCTTACAAAAAAATAGCTCACACCAAACAAATAAATTAAAAACTATTATTTTCAAAATTTTCATAATTGAATCTCAATTAAAAATATATTATTAACAAATTAATAATAATAATAAACTATTAATATATGTGATATATAATGTATAATATAAATAATATTGTATGTACATAGTTAGCATAATTATTTTTCATTTCTATAATTATTATACATTAACATTATTATTAAGTATAATTAAAGTCCTATACACCCTTCACACATAAACAAACTACAAAACACATTCACAATTTTTTAAAATATATTACACAATTTACACAATTGTTTTCATTTAAATGAATAATATTAGTTAAACACTATTTATTAACAAACAAATGTTTTTTAAATAATTCTTGTTTAGTGACTCTCCACCCTAAACCCATACAAAAAACACAACCTGCACCTAAAACTTACCTTTAGAAAAATTATTTACACTATTAACCTAAACATTTATCAATTAACTAATTATCATTATTTAACAATTAATTATTACTTGATTATTATTAATTTACTTCCAACAATATCCCCTATAAGACAAAAAACACGTTCCTAAAATTTAACTTAACAAAACATTAATTACACAATTAACATAATTTATTATGAATTTCATAATTAATAGTAATTAAAAATTAATTATTACTTACTTAAAATGTATTTACATCCAACTGAAAAACCTCTATGAAAATCACAACCCACACCTAAAATTCAACCAAAAAATATGGATTGCACAATTAACAGAATTAGTTATCAATTAAATCATTCATAATAATTAAAATCTAAATAATAATTAATTATAATTAGTTTACTTCTTACCCTCTACCCCTATAAACCCCACAGCTTGCATATAAAATTTAAATAAAAAAAATAATTGAACAGTTAATATAATTAATTTTCAATTCAATAATTATTATGAATTTAAAACTAATTATTAATTAATTATAATACATTTACTTCCCACTGTGTACTCCATATACCCCACAATCTGCACATGAAATGTAAATTAAAAAGAAATAATTTGCACAATTAACATAATTAGCTATAAATTACATAAATATTATTAATTTAAAATGAATTATTAAGTAATGATCATCAAATTACTTCTTACCCTGTACCCATATAAACCCACAACCCGCTACAGTACTAAAAATCACAAAATCTCATTCCATTTAATTCATTAACTACTAGAAATGTAACAATGATATTAAAAAAAGAATAATCATACAAAAAATGTACATCATATACATTTAAAATATATATTACAATACATAACAATCATTAGAAAACAATATTATTAACAACTATATTTTAGTAAATGATATTAATGATTTTGATATTTTCAAAATCGATATTACTTACCTTAAATTTGATATTCTTGGCAACAATATTCTTGCAGACCATATTTCCATATCACTTTATTTTGTACACAATATTTTGGTAGAAAGATATTTTGGATTCAATATTTTGTATGAACATCAAGGCTTGGCAAGTGATTTTAAATGACAAGTCAAAGTGGCAGTAAACAGCACACACAGGCCTTGAAATGGCAGGCCTGAGACAGGTTTAAAAGTCTACTTGTGTGGGTGGCACAACCAGTGCTGCAGGCCCACTGGTAGCATTTAGATTACAGGCTCTTGGTATATTTTATATCACTTTCCATGGGACTTATAGGTAACCTAAATATGCCAATTAGGCATACACCAATGTCACCATGTTTAGGTGGAAAGCACAAGCACTTTAGCACTGGAAAACACTGGTAAAGTGCTCAAAGGCCAATATAAAGATACAGAAAAAAGTGGCTGTAAAATGTTAAGCAGTTTGGGGGAAGACTACCCTAAGGATGATAGGTCTGACAGTACCAGATTACTTGTTTCATTGTCTGCCTAATGAACCATTACATCTAGCAGGACTCTGGTTAATTGCCAACAGACCTACAACTTAGGGCCCGGTATCGAAGTTGGACGTGAAGCCATCCAACAGACTGTCGGAGGCTTTCCGTCCGGCATCGAGGGTTTCCCTCCGACCACTGTATGATGATGACAGTGGTCAGAGGGAAACCAACTGGGGGATTCCGCTCCTCTTTGATGGGCTCTTTGAGCCCAATGGAAGAGGAGCAGAATTGTAATCCCATGAATGACATTGGAGCAAGGCTTTGCTCCGCCGTCAGGATCACAATTTCATTTTCTCACAGCCTTTCCATGTCAGCTTTTCTGACATGGAAAGGCTGTCTGAAAGTGACTTTGGGGGCACCTAGCAGGGCCCCTTTCTCCCCTGGCCTGGCGAGCACCTATGGTGTCACCTTGAAAATCCCTGCACTGTGCGTGCCACACGGTGCAGGGATGTTTCAAAACTACAATTTTACAAGGGCAGCTTGTGCTAAAGGCCTTTTCCGCCCACCGCACAGGCCTCCATTGTAGAATGGATGTTTCTGACTCCCCTATGGGCGGTTGCATCCTAATTCTGCAGTCAGAACCGCCAACCTATGGTCTGGCCATTCCTTTCAGATACGGTGTCCGCCCGACATTGTAAAGGGGTACTTAGTCTATATGAGGGCAAAACAGCAGCAAATGTAAACATTTAAAATCTTCCAAATCCAAAAAGACAGAATGTGCTAGAACCTGAAATGGTTGGTTTCCGTAAAGTTAAAAAAACTATGCATTGCCTACCGAGTCACAGCACCAAAATACTTGTAGATGGTAGAACTAGCTATGTTTCTGGCTGCTAAAAGAGATCTGACAATTCCAAACTAATTGTTAAATGAGCTTTAACAGGCATTTCGTGATGCATGATGTGCCAGTCACAAATTTTACTAAATAGATCAGTAAGTCTCCACACCAAAGAAACTTTAACATCTATTAAAAAAGTAGCAACCTCAAAATGTCTCAACACATCAAGTCACAATTTCCAAAAAAACAGTGATGATCTGATGACTTTCTCTTTCTCTAAAACAAATGTTGCCACCATCCGTGAATCAGTGGCGTAGCTAGACCCTATTCTGCCCGTGGCGGCCCCTGCTTTTGCCGCCTGGCAGCCGTAGGTTAAAAACAGGGGGGGGTGCTGGTGATTCCTGCATTTGAATGCCACCCTGCGACGGCCACAGGTAAGAGCGGGGGAGAGTGCCCGCCCCAAAACTCATGACCCCCGCATCCCCTTGCTGCGCCACTTCTGTGAGTCTATATCACTAAACCACATTTAATCTGCGTACCCCCATGTTGCTTCCTCCCATCAGGGTGTCACTCTGTTCGCATCAGTCTAAGAAAACAAAGTTTTAACATAAGCACTAAAATAAATCAAAGTATCTTTCATGGAAGTAGAGCCAGGTCCTACAGACGCCATGAAGCAATGTCACATGAATTTACCGGTTGAAAATATGTAATGCATTCATGTCCATGCAAAACTGTCTCTCGTCAGTTGAAACATGCTATTATTCACCTCCCCCCAGTAAAATATAAAGGCAAACCCAAAACACCTCACCAATCTTTCCTTCCATGCAAAATCCTGTTGGAGGTACTACATTGAACAAAAAATGTTTTTACACAACCCACACTCATGCTACTGACTGAGGAACAGGAGCTGCACTTGCAAATGTCAATGAAGACCTATGTAGATCCTTAGATGAAGACATGCAGCCCTTTCTGACCTGCCTAGTGGCCTATGACATTGAGGACCACAAAATCCTACTGACCAGATTAAATAAATGGACTGACTTATCTGGTGCAGCTCTAAAGTGGACATTCTGCTTCCAGCATAACTGCACAGAGGCGGTGTACATTCATCGAGATGAACCTTCAACTGGAAAGTTGACATACAGATCTCAACAGCAGGTTTAACTCATAACTTTTGTTTAACATTCACATGCTACCACTGGCCTATATACTATAAAATCTTCTAGTACTGTTTCAAATGCACGTCAATGATACCCACACTCATCCGCACATAAACAATAAATAGTGAACCATAAAAAACATCACTGAATGCCTTTGATGAAAAAAGTCTTCTTCTATCTGAATTCAGCAAAAACAGAGATCCTGGTGGAGTAGGGTCTAGACTCCAAAAAGTTTCAGTTCAAATGGCCCTTGGCTCTCCTTCAGACTCTACACAAATAGCAAGATATCTGGCAGTCATTTTCAAGAATGATCTTTTGTTTTTGCCACATTTCATTGCAAAGACTCGAAGGCAGTATTCTACAACACATGGTTCCGTAGAAGCTTGCTGAGAGATCAATAAAGGGTACAAATCTAAGCAGCTAAATTATGGGTCAATCTGCGGAAATGTGCCCCAGCCAAATTAGTCTGAAAAAGACTCCACTATCACCTAGTAGAGTTGAGGATAACATTCAAGATTCCCTGTCCCATACACAAAATTATCTACAACAAAAAATCCAGGATGTTCAAAACCTTACTTCACTATACACCCCTGCAAGGAACCTTTAATAAGTCAACTTGCACCTTATCCAACATCACACTGTCAATAAAAAGACACGTCGGCCCTTTTACTTGGAATTCTTTGAATTTCACCTTGAGAGCTGAAACTAACCACCTTCAACCAACTTTACAAGTTTGCATTTAGCAAAAAACTTGGCAGAAGTGGTCAGTGCACAAGACGAGTGCAGATGTGGTGGTAACAAGCGAGGAATATTGGACCATGCCTCACATCTGGATGAACTTCAGCGCCCCAACAAAGACCTGGAACTTCAATTCAGAAGTGTGTACCACTCTGAAATCACCATGAGGCAACATGTTGGATTATTTAGGCCATCAACATATCTAAAACTATCTAAATTAATAAATAATTTAATAGGAATTTAAAAGATGGTGAGATAGTTAGAGGGCAGGCGGAGGAAGATAGGTGTGGATGAGAGGAGGCAGAAAAGATAGGGTGAAGATAGATACAAGATTTCAAAAATATACCAGAAGGAAAAAAAGACCGTGCAGAAAGGAGTCAGGGGCAGTCGGTAACCATTGTCTTGAGACGTGGAGATGGAGGAGAAGTCTAAGGATAGTTTTCATAGGCGCCCGATGTGGATTCCCTTTCCGTGGTCATCAGTAGAAAGAAACATGTATCCATTCAACTTTGAGGTTAAAAACTAATGTAACCCGAAGAAGGTAAATTCAGAGACAGGATATTGGTCACTGATGAAATCCTGCACCCTGGCTAAGATATTTTACACTTGTGGTAAGCGGATGATCAGTGATCACAAGAGATGTGGACGTATTGCATACAGTAACCTAGTTTAGCTTCTTCTATGTGACGGGTGCTGCAGTTAGTACCTATTTCTTCCGCAACATATGTGGAGGATAGGTAAAGGAGACTATTGGAGGCTCTTTTCCTACGGCGTTAGCAAGTGCCACCTTTGGCTCTCCAGGTCCATGGCACTATCAGTTAAATTAAAGTTTACATAATATGTTTTAAACATTAATATAATGGTGAACTCATAGTATAACTGTCTTCCGACCTTTTCTCACGTTTGCGAGCCATAAAGGTATCAAAACTGTTTCCCCTTCTTTTTTCTCCCACCCCCACTGATAGTTTAACGTTTTTTGGGTTTCCATAAACACCACAAAATACGTTTTGCTCTATATCGCCAACTAGAACATCCTGACATTTATACTCTTGACCTTTACATCATTATGGAAATGTTCACACAACTGATACTGGAGTTACTTGCTGAAATTTGATGTAAAGGGGTCCTCCCCGCATACACATCACCATCACAGTTGTTTTTTGTTCACGCGCAGTGTTGGCTATTGTTTTTACGCAGTTTGATGTTCACTCTATTTGATATTGGATAGCACTTTATAATCAGATGCAATCATCAGAAGGACACCATATGCAACTTATGTAATATCTCCACTGCTCAAAGTACTTTCTGATGTTCTTAGTAAGGAGTAAAACGTAATTTTTATGTGTTTCTTCTAGCCCTGATGAAGTCCTAAGTTTGTCACCTGCTTGCCGAAACACATATTGACTGGCGCTCATGTAGTGATTGGAATGGAAATCTGTAGTGAAGGATGACTCTTTCATATTTACTTACAAGAATGAGGCCTTGTATACTGATTTGTGTATTAATGAACTTTGGTGTGTAAGCATTTGTTAAATTGTATTTTTGGAACATGCCAGTTCCAAATTGAAGGCCATCGGCGTAGCTGCACCACCTACATTACTGGGATCCTTTAGTTATATGAGCTTGTATTATTTCGTATGTTTTGATTTATGGTCTCAAACTGGTTTAAGTGTGCAACACCAATTCCTCGTGCTATTGATTATATTAAATAAAGCGTTAATATCACTCTTTACCCGTGAGAACTATAATGAGCATGCATCTGGCAATTACAAAAAATGAGAAATTCAAGTACAACTTAGACATCAAAGACACAGACAGATGCTTGTTGTTTAAACACTAAACCCAACACCAATATTAACAACATGGCAAACTAATAATGGAAATCATAAGCAAATTCAACGCTTCTGATAATAGCAACGATGTGTCTAAAACAATTTGCTAGTGTGCGAAGAAAAGATAATATTCCATAAGTGTTTAAAAGTAAAAGAGCAAGTGGGAATATTCCCAGCAAATAATTAAACACAAGTAAAAACAAAGACATGATTCTGAGGCTTTAACATTAGCTACAGCAGTGTATCAGATTTTATATTGTAGGTCGAATGGATCTTCCTGAGCTCAGGTCCTGTTACACAGTGCCTTTTTGGGTATTTTATAAAGTGCAAGCTTTCTGAATTATTATAATTTCAAAGCACTATATAAAAAATGCTAAAATAAAGCAGCATCCAGACAGTCACAAAGAACAGTGTGAGCCGCATGCATCGATGGGTATTTACTAAGACAGCGCTTGACCCAGTCTTCTCCTCCAGTAACCACAATTCCTTCAGCCACATCACCGGACTACACTGGACAGACCACAGCTGCGTCCACTTCAACTTCAGGAAAACGACGACCCACCACCACCAGCAACAGGCCCCCCGGAGATGCTGGAGCAAGATCACCACTGACCAGCTCACCGCCTCCCTGAGCCAGAACCCTCCCAACAACACCACAGACCCCAACGAAGCAGCCCGCAACCTCACATAGTGGCTCACCAACAGCGCCAATGCCCTTGCACCACTGAAGAATCCTCCCAGCAGAAAGCAAGAAAGCCTTGTGGTTCACCAACGACCTCAAAAACTCCAAGCAATCCTGCCGTACCCTCGAGACAGCCTGGCGCCAAGATCAATCTACAGAAAACTTGACAGCCCTCAAGACCGCCATCTGCAAACACCACCAGCTGATCCCCACCACCAAAAGGACAGCTTTCAAAGAACGACTGGACAACCACACCCACAACAGCAAGGAACTCTTCAGCATCGTCAAAGAGCTCTTCAACCCCAGCGCCAGCAACAACGACATCGCGCCCTCGCAAGACCTCTGCGACTCACTCGCCTCATTCTTCCACCACAAGATTGCCGACATACACAACAGCTTCAGCACCGAGACCGGACACCCAACCACCGAACCAACGCCCCCCACCGCCACCCTCAGCATCTGGACCCCCGTCAGCACTAAAGACACCACCCGCGTGATGAACACCATCCACTCCGGCTCCCCTGCCGACCCCTGTCCTCACCACATCTTTAACAAAGCCGACTCCATCATCGCACCCCAACTCCGGAACATCATCAACAGCTCCTTCGCATCTGCCACCTTTCCAGAGAGCTGGAAACATGCGGAGATCAGCGCCCTCCTGAAGAAGCCCACTGCGGACCCCACGGACCTCAAGAACTTTCGCCCCATCTCGCTCCTCCCTTTCCCAGCCAAAGTCATAGAGAAAACCGTCAACAAACAGCTCACCACCTTCCTCGAGACAAACGGCTCCCTTGACCCATCGCAGTCCGGTTTCCGAGCAAACCACAGCACCGAGACCGCCCTCAACGCAGCTACCGATGACATCAGATCCCTGCTCGACAAAGGGGAAACTGTTGCCCTCATCCTCCTCGACCTATCAGCCGCATTCGACACAGTCTGCCACCGCACCCTAACAACCCACCTCCACCACATCGGGATCCAAGGAAAAGCTCTGGATTGGATCACCTCCTTCCTCTCCGACCAAACACAGAGAGTCCACCACCCCCCCCTTCCGCTCAGCGGCCACCAAGAACATCTGCGGCGTCCCTCAAGGTTCCTCGCTCAGCCCCACCCTCTTCAACGTCTACATGAGCCCCCTCGCAGCCATCGCACACAAACACAACCTGAACATCATCTCCTACGCTGACGACACCCAACTGATCCTCTCCCTCACCAACGACCCCGCCACCGCCAAAGCCAGCCTCCAGGAAGGAATGAAAGACGTCGCAGAATGGATGAAACTCAGCCATCTGAAACTTAACTCTGATAAGACGGAAGTCCTCATCCTCTGGCCATCACCCTCCGCCTGGGACAACTCCTGGTGGCCCCCCGCTCTGGGCACCGCCCCCAAGCCCACGGACCACGCACGCAACCTGGGCTTTATCCTGTACTCTTCCCTCATGATGTCCAAGCAAGTCAACGCCGTCTCGTCATCCTGTTTCAACACCCTGCGCATGCTCCGAAAGATCTTCCGGTGGATCCCCATCGAAACAAGAAAGACGATCACCCAGGCCCTCGTCACCAGCTGACTGGACTACGGTAACGCCCTCTACGCCGGAACCACAGCCAAACTACAGATAAGACTGCCGCGCATACAGAACGCCTCCGCACGACTGGTCCTGGACATCCCCCGGCACAGCCACATCTCGGCCCATCTGAGAGTCCTGCACTGGTTCCCTGTCAGCAAGAGGATCACGTTTAGGCTCCTCACCCACGCTCACAATGCTCTCCACGACATGGGCCCCAAATACCTCAACAACCGCCTCACCTTCTACACACCCACCCGCCAGCTCCGATCCGCCAGCCTCACCCTCACCACCGTCCCACGGTTTCGCAGAACCACCACCGGAGGAAGATCTTTCTCCTACCTGGCGGCCAAGACATGGAACTCCCTCCCGACCCATCTGCGGCTGACCCAGGACCATCTCTCCTTCAGGAAGCAACTCAAGACCTGGCTCTTCGAATAGTAGCAGCACCTCCTCCCCCTCCCCCCAGCGCCTTGAGACCCTCGCGGGTGAGTAGCACGCTTTATAAATGCGATGATTGATTGATTGATTCTTAGCTGTTTTTAACCTTTTGACTTCTGTCTTCACCACTGGAAGACAGAGACCCCATGTACGCAGTTTCTATGATTTGAACCTCAGACCAGTGTACAAAACACAGAAAACAAATACACAATTTACAAAATATTTTATTCAATTCTCAAAAAAAATGCAAAAATCTACATTTTTATTTTAATGGAAAATTAGTGGCTTTTCAATATTTAATTTTATTTCCAAAGACAAAGCAATATGCTGGACTCTGGCATGTCACTCAGTCTTTCTTACTCTGAATGCATGCTCTCCTTTCGCCGGTGCATAACAATGCTTCACTTGAGGTCACCACTGGTGTCCATACTTGATTCAGTTTTCTGTACCTGCGCTGCTCCCATGATTCAAGCTAATACATTTAAAGAGCGTTTTAAAATGTCCAGTTTTCAATTTTGCTTTTTATGTATGTATACTTTATTAATCGGCTAATATTTTGGGGTCCATTATGATATCGGGCGGATTGCCTCCGCCAGGCTGGCGGTAGCCACCGCCAGCCTGGCGGAGGCAATCCGCCCGATATCATAACCAGATTTCCCCCCGCCATATTAGGATGGCGGGGGGGACCACGGCGGACGGAAAGACCGTCCGCCGCTTTTCCACCGGGGCGGAAAAGGTATAATATGGTGGCGGTGTCTAATAGACACCACCAGACATATTATGATGTGTGGTTTTCAGTGCCTTTCCGCGGCGGCGATGCCTGCCGCTTTGTAAATGACAATGTGAAAGTGCATTTTCAGCATTGTGGCGGGCGGTGCAGAGGGCACCTCCCGCCACAATGCTGAAAATACAGGATGTGCCCGCCACTGTGGCGGGCACATCCTAATGGCACCCCCGGGACCCCCGCCCTTATGGCGGGCGGTCCCGATTTACGATGGGATGACGGGTGGGCAAAGTCCGCCCGTCATCCTAATGAGGCCCTAAGTTTTCCAAAAAGTTACGGACCACCTGGGTAGACGTTGTGAACCCAAAGGGGTCCGCGGACAACAAGTGAACAACTGCTGTATTAGGAGGAGAAGTTTTCTCCTTCCAATGAACTCCTCTTGGTGACGCGCATATTCCCTAATGACGATTACCTATAGACAAGTAGGGACACTCACAGATTTGAGTGATCTTCAGTCTGAAGGTTCTCACAGTGCAAGTGCTCTGACCTAGCATCTATTCGGTACGCTAGTGCTGCAAGCAACTGTTCGGGTGTATTTAGATAGCTGCCTATCTCAAGCAAATGGTGGGTCCTCATGGGGTTTATCTGCATACACCAACCTCTTCCCAACACTCACTTTGTGCTACATTTGCCACCTTCTGTTGAAAGAGAGCGCGATTGTGACTGCTGAATTATAGAGGCCAGGGCAGCTGACTTCGAGCACAGGGTTCACGGTTCGATCCCTGGCTCCGGTGGCAGCTCAGCTCAGCACCTTGTGACTATGGGCAATAGGTCACTTAATTTCCACGAAGGCCCACAGCGCCTTGAGAACAGGGGCGTAACACAGGCCCCCGCATCCCCTGCGATGCGGGGGGCCTCTAGCTCCAAGGGGCCCCCTTGGCACTGCACGCTGGCAGGAGAGCTCTTGATTGAGCCCGGAGGGGGCCCCTCTAAGTACAGTGCAGGGAGACCCCCTCACTTTTTGTAATGCCAGTGCTTGAGAACCGTAAGGGCGAGTAGTTTGCGCTTTACAAATACGGATTTACATTTCCATACTTCAGCCTACTCGAGGGATCGATGTTGTTGTATTTCACTGATATCGCCCAAGGAAGACCCTTTGAAAGTTACGATATTTCTCTTTGAAGACAGGAACAACGGTCTCTGATCATTGAAAGATGGACAAAGATGGAGGAGATGAGCATCATTGCCCTTACTGTAGCGTACCTGGGGTTGGGCGGTGGGGATCACCAGAGCTCATGATGAAACTGTGCATTTTTGTGGGAGTGGGACATCGGACACACCTAAAGACAGTAATTACTAAGACAAGGAAGAGAAGACTCAGCATGATGAAAATTACAGGTAAGTCATTGAGATAGTGCCACATGGTGAACATGTTTACTTATGTTAGGCCTCGACATGCACAAAACTGCACATATTGAACATGGCAGGCTAAAACAGAGATATCCTAAAACAGAAGACTCCACATGTTCATAAAATTCCTAAACTCAGATTGTGTACATGATAAAATCTCCTCAGTACGTAAATGTTATCAGAAAACAGGTTCTCCTAAGTTGTTACTCATGTCTGATTTTGCAAAGACCTTATTAGATAGTGAAATCAACACTTTATTCCTAGGAAGTGCTGGAGACCACTGTTTAAATGTCAAATTCTTTTGACTATTTATTCTCTTATTATGGCCTGAAACCAGAAAGGGATCAAAATGTATGCTTTGGTGAACAGAAGCCTCTGTGCCCATGTTGGATTTGGGTTAAAATAGCTTTCAACAGTCAACTATAACACAAGAGGTTATTTTCTGGGGTTTTTTTTAGGTAAGATGCTCCAAATATGGCGACAAAATAAAGCAGATGCACTAACTCCAGTTGTAGCCTTGTTGGAACAAAGTATCTTACTATTATTTCAAGATAACGACTTTAATCATCTTAGTCGGATTGTATGGCCTCACTCTCCTTTACAGTTATTTTGGTGAGGAAAATTGATGTGTTTTGTGCATACTCTCCATAGCTTTGAATTTGCTTCAAGCAGCAACCTACCACAAAGCCGTGGAGGAGGCAGCTGAGATCTTATCCTTGGGCCCACGGTAGAGTCACCAAGATGTCATCTCACAAAGAATTTAACTTTACTTCAGCTTCATAAGGACAGTTGACTCACACCGATCTGCTACAATCTGTCCACGGATTGAGTCATAAAATAGTTAAAGAGTAAAGGAGAAGGATCATGTGTTTTTCAGATCTATTCAAAACAGGGAATGATTTCCTGAACCCAACAGTAATAACTGGAGTATTATCTAAATGCTTTATGCCAACATTTTCTTCTATTAGATTTTATTGTGCTTTTTTTGTAAAGTGTCAGTAGTCACTGCTAGGTATCGTCAGAGCAAATTGGACCAGATATGTTGGTTAGGTAGTGCGTCAACAGACAATAATTAACAAGAACAGGGGGCGTGGCTTAACGCGCGACCAAGGTGGCCGCGTTTTCGTGAGCTCCATCAGTCTGCTGTTGTGGACGCTCACTTTATCATGCTATTCTGGTGATTTTCGGTCACCAAACCACTGGATTAAGCGGTGGAACACCCTGAGAGCATTTAGGAGTGTGTACAGGTGATTAGTGAGCCTCCCTGTGCTGAGAGGAGTTTGACGAGTTTTCTTCATGTCGGGATCACAAAATGGCGGTCGTCACAAAGGTTTCCTAGTTTCAGAGCCTGACGACATAAAATCGTCTTGCTTGTCTGCTGGACCTCAAGTTCATTTTCTCTGCGCTGCTTGAGGTATTGTCTTGCCCTCTTCCTGACCTCCGTTTTTTCATTTTTGTCACCTCTGGAGGACACTTGGTACTGCATCAACATCTTTTTAAAATGGCGGCCGCTGACAGGCTTCTTCTGGAAGTTGCTTTCTACGTTTAATGTCTTACTCTCAGTTGACTGTACTTCAATGGATGTCTTTCTACATGTTTGCAACATGCTTTTCTGAAAAGTCTTTACTTTATTGTGCGGGCCCTGATATAAATGGTGGTTGCTGGTAGCCTTTCACCTGCACCACATGTTGCCTGCCATTTCAACACCTTTGGAGCTCATTTTGATTTTTGCTGATTATACAGTATCTACTTTGCTTCAATCCCAGGAGCTGGAGGGTGCCTGTTATTTCTCAATGTGATTTTTACCTGGAGGAGCATTTTTACAGCGTGTCTACACTTTTTGGGCTCTTTTTTGATCTGTGTGTGAATTTTGTACTAT
This sequence comes from Lissotriton helveticus, assembly GCF_964261635.1. Lineage (NCBI taxonomy): Eukaryota > Metazoa > Chordata > Amphibia > Caudata > Salamandridae > Lissotriton > Lissotriton helveticus. The sequence goes on from NC_136072.1 coordinate 576,596,740, forward strand.
ATTTGCATACTGGTTGGTCGCTCAGCTTCTGTTTATTGGGCATTACCACCTTGCTCTTCACAAAAAAAATTCATTGTATTCTGTGTTCACTTTCACACAACTACGTTTTTTAGTCAACTTGGTGTATCTAACATACTTGCTTCCAATGGCGGAGGGTATGGGCATTCCCTCCAAGGACATAGATACTAAAGGTCATTTGAAGAGGTCCAAGCAAAGGTCACCCACCCTGGATTCTCTGCCTAAGAGTAGTTTGGATTCTGCTTCTATGTTAGACACGATCCTATTTAAACTTAACTCAGCTGATGAGATAGCACAGAGTACAAAAATGAATAATGATTTACCATAAATTGAGGTGGCGGCAGTTCGTAATGATCTTAAAAACCTCTCATTATGTGTTTCCAATGCAGAATCTCGAATAAGTACTGTTGAGGATTTTACCAACAAACAAGCTAAACATGTCCATGGCTTAGAGCGTTCTTTGGCTTCCTTGAGGCGTGACCTAACTGAGCAAGAAGACAGAAGTCATAGAAGTAACCTTTGTATTTTTGGTCTTCCAGAGGATTGTGAAAAATCGGCTCCTTCTGTGCTGGATTTTCTACTTACCTGGATCCCTACTGCTCTGAATATTTCCTTTCACAAGGACTTTGAAATAGAGCGTGCTCATAGAGTTCCCACCTTTAAATCTAAGTCTCTATACTCTCCAAGACCGGTGATCTTTAAACCTTTGTGCCATCAGCATATTGAGCAAGTACTGGCCCAAATGAGGATAATAATTAACAAGACCAGCCAATAACCATGTAAGCTGATAACTGATGTTAAAGACTAAGTGACTGATTACGAGTTTGGTAGATGAGTTACTCCATCACAAATGTGACGGATATACCATCCGCCCTATTACGAGTACCATTATATCCATTGGAACATAATGGAACTCGTAATAGGGCGGAGAGGATATTCGTCACATTTGCGATGGAGTGACCTATCCGCCAAACTCGTAATCATTCCCTTAGAGACAGATGCAATATTCATTGCCATGATCCCATAAGGTGGGCAAAAGCTGGGTTAGGCGTCTAGCAAACATGCCCGGATCAAGACAAGAAACATAGATGGCAGCATGGGAATAGCTAACCATGCAAGTGCATGGATGAGACAGTTTTTATCAACCTTTTGAATTTGAAAAAGTTTGTTCCCTGTTTTTGATGTGGGTTGGGGAATTCCATATAAACGACCCTTGCACATGAAGGGTCCTACCTCCAAATGTCTTATAGCAGAATGCTGAAATGAAGAGTAAACCGGGCGAACCTAATATTCTATGAAGAAGGTGCTTGAACAGTGAGTATAAACGATTGATGAATTTAGAGGAAAATTAGCTACCTGTAAGGTAATTCCTGTTTAAAGTCAAGTAAATCTAAAGCTTGTAATTCTTCCATAGAAAGATGTGTCTTTTCATTTTATAGGGTTCTTGAGGATCAATGGGACCTATTTCAGCTTGTAGTGTAGTTCCTATCTTCCCAATAGGCTCTGCGCATTGGAATAGTACCTACAGCAGTAAAGGCCTAGGCCAGACGTTAACTAGGTCTACTACTGTCGATACTAGACTTAATTTTTGGGTTTGCCAGCTAAGCTCAGAGTTCGCTAGAAACTTTCTCGAATGTTCAAGGAAGGATTAACTCCCCTGATTAGACAAGAAGGGATTTAGTTTCTGACAACCATAGAACATGACAACTTTGCTCTCCCCTAATCAAGAGTCAATCTCAAGAGTCGTGTGAGCACAAGGCAATTATTTTACTCAGTCAGTACGTGCATTCTTAGTCTCATCAGAATGTAGAGAAAAGGAAGAGACGGGCGTGTTCAATAAAAGATGTTATTTATTGATCAGTCTCTTTTCTCGTACAAGAGAAATGGATCGATATTATTGCAATACTTATTGTTAAGTAAAGTGCATACATTAGAAGCAATAGTATAAAATAATACTGTAAAAACATTGATATGGTTTCTGAGCCATATGATGTTTAAAATGATTAAAATATATTTACATACACATATACATTTGACTAAACGTACTCAACTGGTGTTTCTAAATACGCCTACCCCGTGTACCTGACCTAAGTCTAATGCGTGGGCGGGAATAGAAAGTTACAGTTTAAGTTAAGTTTGTTTTTGCCAAGTGAATAACTAAAGAATTCTCTGTGAGGGGTTATTCAGTTCTGTACCTGGAATTTAGGATGAATGAGGAATGGTATCTCTTTCTCTGCTCTCGATATTCCAGGCTGCCTGCGAGGGCTACCCGGAAGCGCCGGTGCTGGGTCTCTCGGCTTGAGATAGCAGCGCGTCTCTCAGCACGTCAGGAAGGCGGGGCTGTTGCCTGCGGGGTCTGCTTCTGCTCTCGGCTTCGGCAAGTATGGCTGCTCCGTCTTGTCACCACGCGTGTGTTTGCATAGGGCAAGGTCGGCAATATTTATACCTTAAAGGTGCCGGGATTGACGTAAGGATGGACATAGGTACGTCAATAAAGATGTCATACGACTTGCTCGTTAACACATTCTTTACTAAAGTTCTCTGTGAAATCAAAACAATGGCCGCACGGATTATCCAGGTTGTCATAGGTTTGATTTGTTATGAGAACGTCGTATGCCTTATCAGGGGCTGGAGGAATGTCGCTTGTCTAATTAGATCTCAAGCGTTATGACCTAATCAGATAACACGTTCCTGTGCCGTAGTGTGACTGCGTCAGATAACGGTATCTGCATCATGGGGGTTTTCTTGCCTCATGGGCTGACTGTTAGTTAACTAGCTAGGTAGTTTAACCAGAATAGGGTCAGGAATAGGGGGGATCGATTCAGAACCTATAGAAATACACGACACCCACTCCACGCTAACTATGGTCATATCTACTAATCTATGCATAGTATAACATAGTACAACATACTATAGAGTATAGTGTATACCTTACCACCCCAAAATACATAAATGCATTTTGAAATTTTCAAATATACTGAAAAATTGCAGTCATATATATTGTATGCACTTAAGCTATGAATTAAATGCAAAAGTAAGCACGCATTTTATGCATTATTGCTTGTTGGTATATGAGAAATACACATGAAATGGCTCTTAATATGGCTATACAGAAAGAAAAGTCGAAACCATTTCATCACATAATATATTTTGTGAACATACCAGCGGGCAGCTAAAGTCTATATAAAGTCTATAAAGTATCTAAAAATAGAAATCTTAGTTCTCTAGGAATAGTTTTCTTACTTTAAGCAGAAGATCAGTGTCCCGGAAAAAAAATATGTAGAAAAATATTTTAAGGGCTTGCTGAAAAAAGTTGCTGTCCGTGAACTGGATTGTAATTGTTCATGTGACTTTATTTTTAAAGTTGAAGGCCGAATTCAGGGAATGCCGTGTGCGAGTTTACTCAAAAGTCTCTATTTCTGTTCCGGAGAGAACATCATATCATTCAGGCTTTCGAAAAAACTGTCAACAGCTTCATGGGAAAGTTCCTCTAAGTCGGAAATAGGGGTAACCATGCATTCGTGCGCATGATTGTCTCCATTGACATTCTGATTAGCATTGCTGACAGAAGGTCGTACCTGTTCGATGTTGCTTTCATCTTGAACTTCACTACTCTTCAATCGTAGTGGTGAAGATTCCAGGAATGCCGTCATCAGGATTGGCAGCCTTTGAGGGCAGCACAGTGCGTGAACCTTGGTAGGAACCAACAGTGTATCTGCATCCACCGGCGCATCCGATTGTAGCGTCAGACAGGTGTCTAACACGCATTCTTCTCCGCATAGCAGACACCTTAGTACAGGTAAAACTCACCTTTGCCACATTGGTCGAAATGATAGAAACCAAGTCATGTTTAGGTCTCTAAGCCGGGAGAGTCCCAGGATTTTTGATATCCGGTCCCGGTATCCAATGGCTAGGATCGTATCTTCCATTGTCGCGAGAGTTTGATCTGTGACATGGGTTGCCATAACGAAAAATAAGGACTAGGAATAGGATTCCTGCAATTAGTCCCAGGATCAGGGGAAGTCCGCCAAAAATCGAATGGACGAAATCTGGAAAAATACCCAGTATGGCTTTGAATGGTGTTAATGCCATCGAAAATACTGTCTTAAATACCTTTGAGACCCCAGTGGTATCAGAAATATTTAAGATTTCGCTCAGGATTTCCGCGAAATGTACGGGGGAATTAGTTGATAATAATGTATGTATCTCTGCAGTCGTCCTTGCGACTTGTAGATCATACGTTTCTTTAGATGACGTGAGCCTTGTAGGCGTCTGAAGAAGCACTGTTTTCATTCTGCTTAAAGTATCTATTCGAATAGAAGTAATTTTCAAACCGGGCCATGCCCTTGCCTCCCTGTCTGGAAAGGAGCTGGGGAATAAAGAACGTCCACAGCACTTGACCTTCGCCGTCGTAGTGACGAGATAAGGAGTCCCGGGCATAAGACTACAACATCTGCGGTCTACAATAAGAATGTAACTCCCATTATAGAGTCTTTGAAAGAATGGTTCTATTTCAGTTGCAGGTGCGCCTTGCTGGTGACATGAAAGGTTGTATGAATTCCCTTCACAGGCTCCGTGCAAACTAATACCGTTACACAGAAGCGTGCCGCTTAGTGACATAGCACAATTGTTGCCACTAAGAAACACTTTCTGTCCTTTGTTACTGACACATGCATGTGAATAGGGCAGGTTCCAAGTTGTTTTAAGGTACCCCTTTCCCAATTTCTCGTACATGCCAGCCTGTATATATTTTTGGCAGTATTGAAACCTGAAGGTTGAGATTGGAATATTTATGATTCCGTGGATTATCCATTCACTGACAGGTCGTTCTGACATTGTCATTGGTAATCTTTCTAGTTTTTCAATGCTCAAGATTGTATAATCAGCACCCTTCTGCGCCATACCGATTTGTCTATCAGTAAGGTTAAAGATTTGGAATAGTGACGTTGTGTTGATTAAACGCCAAGGCACGTAGCCTGAACGCAGATTTTGTAACGTCCAGCCAAGCTGTACAATAGAACGCAATTGTGACTGTCCATGTTGTAATAACAGTAAGTCTTGCGATAATATATCGATTGCTGAAGACACAATGCTGTCCAATGAAAAAATTCTGGAGGACAGAGTCATTAACCCATTGTCCACTACAGAAAGTGATTTTTCCAAATTAATACGATCAATTTCACGTATTCTCTCTGCTGTCTCAATTTGAGTAACCTTCCAGGCCTCATTGTATGCTGCATATACAGAGGCTGCTATGAAACGCTTATGACGCTGTTTGCGTGGTCCCAGTATGAAATCACGCAAGTCAGCACCATCAGTAAGTAAAGTTAGGTGTTGCTTAATTTCAGGCAGTGTGGAAGTTTGTAGCCATTGAAGGCATAATTTGCCCACACTGTAGGTTGTTATTATCCCTGGGTGGTGTCTTTGGGGATATCTAGGGTCTGGCCTGGTCAATTTGAAACCCTGTGTTTTATTCAGGAATCTATCTTGACAGTTATTTGTATCTGTGGGCCAGATCAACCATTGTTTCCAATCAGGATGTGTTCTGTTTTGGTTAAGTATATGGTTTATGTCTATTTCTTCATCTGTTTCAGAGCTATTGCTAAACATTGTCGGCTTTGGAATAGACAGGTTATTTAAATCTTTGATTTTGGCTAAGCCAAGACAGGTGGTTTGTTGAACAGTGTCATTTAAAAATATCATTTGTTCTGGGATCATGCAGGCTCTAAACAAAGCTTCTAAACCCTGTACTTGCCATTCTTTTGTACCCCAAACACTTTTCAAATCAACATTTTTGTCCCAATAATCAAATCCAAAAGTATTCATTTTTTCAAAGAACGAATCAGAATAAATCAATTTTGTGTTGGTTATCATGGTTTTCATCCCTGTCTTGTTTGACAATTTGTAATAAAATGTTTCAGCATTAGTTATGTTAAAACCTGAAAAATATGAATATTTGTCATAAACGGTTCTAGAGCTCCCTTTTGGAGGTGTAGCACAATGTTCCCATTGATTATAATTTAAAACATTTCTAGGTTGTGCAGATTTATGCAAGAAATGGTTACCATAATGGTTATAGCAATACATACTATCATAATTTGTAGAACCCTGCAAATAATCATGTTTTGTAAATTTAGCAGACATTACTAAGTCAGACATCATATTATTTATACTTTCAAAGTCCCAATCATCAGCAAATGAGTTTGGTTTTGCAAAATCACTCAAGGAGATCTTGATTTGGTGTGGATATTTCAGGATCTCGACCGGACCATAAATTTCATAGTCAGTGTTGTCCCAGGCTACCCCACCAGGTATTGGAATTGCTGTGAAGTTGGCTGAAGAAAGTTCTGAAGAAAGTTCTCGTTTCTTGACGTGTGAAGATGTGTGTGGTTTGAGGACCAAGTTGATGTTCTGACTTGCTGTGTCCATTTTAGCATATTTTCCCTCAATGAAGCGTCCCAAAGTAAATACCATGATGAGCCAAAGTATGAGGATAAATGCACCAAAACCCACCCAAAATTCAATCCATGGAGAAACCAGATATGTTTCTTTCAGTTGTTTCAAAAGTTCCTTAGCTTTGTCTTTAAAGGATTTTGATGATGGCTGTGTCTTTTGTTCACTGAAGCCGTCAGAGGAATCATCGAAGTTGATGAAGTAACCAGATGCAGTTCTGTCAATTGTTCCAATTGGTTCAGGATTTTTGTTTTTTGCATTTTCACTTGGTACTTCAGTATAGATTGGTGTCTCTCTGCTAAATGTCTTTATTTGGGTTTTCAGAGGTCTTAGTTCTATTGCATTGTTGCATAGTCCTTGTTGTTCTTCTGTAGGCGTTTCGAATGTGATGAGCCTCTTTGATAGGACCTCTGTACTGGTAGCAAACCTTGGTGTTCTGCTACTTATTGGGAGTCCACTTGGCCTACTGTTTGTTATCGGCCACATGTTGTGGTTTTACCAGGTCGATGGATACAACTCGGTTCTCCTTTTTTCCAGCAAGTGGCGGTAGTACAACTGATCTTGTCCCGTTGACAGACAAGACAGGAACTGCTTTTCTGTAAGAAGGCCCAAATTCCTTCTTTACCGCGATCTTCTCCCTGACTAGATCCCCGACTTTTGGAATCCAGACAGGTCTTGCTGGGACAGGTGGTGAATCTTCAGTGGTCGTTGGCTGTTGTTTCAACTGTATGTTGCTCAGGTCTTTTCTTGTTTTGTTTAAGTCCTGCAAAATAGCCAAACGGTCTTTGACATCAAAGGTTTTTTCTATTACCACTGAAGTCTGACTATCAAGGTCAGAGATCAACATCCTAGTTCCGAATAATAATTCGTACGGACTGAATCCCTTCAGAGAATTTCTTGGCAAGTTATTTAGACTACGTTGGACACTTATTAGATGTTTGACCCACCCAGCTCCCGAACCTAATATCCTTTCTATTATAGATTGCTTTCTGCCTTGGTTTTTTCTTTACACCGTCCCATACCCTCAGGAAGGAAGTGAGAAGATTCCCGCTGGGCTGTGCTCATTTGGCCATGTTTCCCCCCCAGGCTGGTTTGCTTGAGTGAAAGAAATGGTCGAACGTAGCATGCTCTTAGCGTATATGCCATTTAGACTCGCAAATCTTGTATAATAGTCCGGACGTCAGCCAAGTGCTGGTGATCTACATTATAAGTGGAAACTAGCCTGTATATGTTAATCGCAAGCCATTCTTTTTGCTGGTAATATTATCTGCCTTGATACGACGAGGTATTAAACTGCTTCTCTCCCCACTGCGATCTCTGTTGCAGTTTGGGCAGTTTTTTACAAACATGGTGTAGTGCAGGCTCATGCCTGGCCACCAGTACCGTGATTGTAATTCTTCCAGAGAATCTTTTAATTTAAGGTGTCTGTGACCCTCGCCCATGTGTGCGTCTGCGATTAACAAGTTTCTCCTGTCCATGTTTGGAATCACTCTATCCCCCACTCCAGGGATTCGAGCAAAAGGGACGGAGTTTGCATCGATTATGTATGTATAATTGAGTGGATAATTGATCGGTAACGCTGAGCAGTCGCCTTTTGATGACGTTTTCACCGCCAGCAATGTTTCGCCGTCAATGTATTTTAATGTACGCTTTTTTCGATCTACGGGAGCCGGTTTACTGGCTGCCGCTGCGGCTGTTTCAGCCAATGAATTCCCTACAACGTGAACGCCATCACGCTGGTGACTCAGTGAGTGTGTCACGTGAGTCTTTGGTAGTTCTTTTTTCAAAAGAGCTACTTGTTCCCAGAGCAGTCTCTGCTTTATTGGTGCATCTGTGTCATCTTTGTAACCGTTCTGAATCCATGTCTGCAAATCCTTGTTATATGCTTTGACGCAGTAATATGAATCTGACACTATAAGTGTCGGGAATTCGCGATCCGCATTATCTAGCGCCATTTTCAAAGCTAATATTTCAGTTTGTTGTTCTGAATTGGTTTCTACTGAGTGTGTCTTTGTTAATAGAGGTTTTAGTTTACCTCCGCGCCACACTTCTTTTGTAATCTCACATGTGGGATTGTATGCATGTTCTCCCCAAACGGAGGGTTGAGCATGTCCGTCTGTATAGATTACACAGGCGTAATGTCGTAGAGGCAGAATGTCGATTGGCAGAGGATACGTCTTTTCATATTTTAGATTTTTCAATTCTTCTAGTTCTTAAAAGACTGTCAACCAGGCAATACTTGATCATTCATATCCTCCGTACTGGATTTTCAGATGGGCAATTCTGGATTTTTTGAAGTTGAATTTGTAACCCTCTGCAGCGAAACCAAGTATTATGGTGTTCACTCTTTTCAAGTGAGTTTCCAAGTCATCATCTGTTAAGTAAATGTCATCGACATAAGATAATGCTTCATCATCATATAGTTGTAGTAATTCTGTTACTCTCGCTGAGAATACCCCCGGGCTGTTCTTGTACCCCTGGGCTAACCGACAGAATTGTTTTTGAGTGCCATTTACTGAGAAAGCTGTTAAATATCTGCTCTCTGGTGCTATGTTTTGACAAAAGAATCCATTGGAGATGTCCAAGGTTGTTTTGTATTTTTTGCGCACTATGTTATTCATTAGTGCAGCACTGTGTGAGTTTTGCACTGCAAAAGTTTTGCAACATGTGTTAAGGTGTCGGTAATCCAAAACTAGGCGATATGAATTGTCTGGTTTGGAGACCGGAAACAAAGGATTGTTCATTTGTGAGGTGCAAGTTTCAATCACCCCCTGGTATTCTAGCTGATCTAGTATTTCATTTACTTGTTTTTTAGCTTCTTGCTTGATTGGGTACTGCCTTTGTGCAGTTGGTTGTGATTTTAACTGGACTTTGTGAGGAGGAGAATCCTCATCCCATCCTACATGATTTTTATATAAAGCAGGTGCTAAGGCCACTGCCCACTTTCTAGCAAGTGTATATTTTTTATGAATCGGTATTTGATTCGAGAAGGCAGGCATAATTACTTCTTCGCCATGAGGGCACTCCCTGACAAACTCTGGTGGCCAGTCTTTTTCAGCTAGAAGGATGTCATAGCCTTTGGAGAGGTTATCCCAAAATAGTCCCCTAATTTTCCTAGTCTTATCTCCCTCTATACGTAATGTTATCTCGTATATTTTGTGGGGCTTGCTAACTCTGGTATCTGCAGTTTCCACTTGAAGGTATTCATTCGTGTCCACTGTCTCCAGATGATTCATAAGGACTTTGCGAGCTATGCTCACCTCTGCTGCGCTGTCTAGCATTGTCTGAGCCCACTCTCCGTTTTTCAGTTGTGTCCTCAGTATTCTCGGCATTGTTAACTACCTTGATACTGGCTACCTTCTTTTTTGGAAATTGTGATTTCTTTTTCAGTTGAGCAGGTTCCTTGTCTTTGGACTTGGCGTGCTCTTCTGATCGTCCTCTTCTTTCCGATTTCTGCGAGGAATTCTGAAAAGATTGAGAGGGACGTGTATCAATGTCTTGATATCTATCAGGTTTTTTAATATTATCCCTATTTCTAAGGTTATATCTATTCACTCTGGGGTGACCTTTGTCTCGGGTTTGGAGATTTCTCTCTTCGCCTAGGAGACCTTCCTCTGGACTGGAATTTCTTTTCTTTAGGATTGGATTGTTTATTTCCATCCCAGTTCTTTTTTGGTGAATTATTATTATTATTAAAAAACATTTTTTCTGGACTTGTAGTCAGTTGCGGTTTTACTGGTATTCCACCTAGACTATCTCTGCCTAGTTCTTCATAGGATTTTTCTATGATTCTGGCAATTTCAGCTGGTTGGTCTGCTATATCTGTCTCTTTTAACCTCTGGCGGATCGCCACGTTTGCTGCTTCACCTTTTATGTTGGCTAATAATATAGCCGAGACCTGCTTGAAGTCTTTCAGTAGTTTCATACCAAGAGTTAAAGCAGGTTCTGGACCGTATTCATCTTGAATTTGTTTTAGCACATCTGGTATTACCGAAATGGATGGAACACCGTGCGTTTTTGTATAGATGGAAGCAAAGACTGTACCCCAAGTGTCACAGTCCTCAATGTGTGGTGCGATTCCCATTGGGAGACATATAGTCAGAATCCTGTGTTTTTCCAGCGGGGTGGTGTCAGGAAACACCGCCTCTATTTGGGTAATTTTCTGTGCCAACCAGAATGGTATCTGTTCCCGTTTAGCTGGAACTTTACCTAGGCAGGATTGGATGTTCTGTGGTGTAATTTTATTTGTGTTCCCCTGGTGAGGGGTCAGCTGTGGAAGTTTAATCGCTGGCTGAATTGTTGAAGTCCGCATTACATACTGAACTAATTGTCTGTGAATTTTTAGTAGTTGTTTTAGCTGTATTAACAGCTCTGCTGCAGGCATTCTTTCGATGTCTGGATGTGGTGTGTATCCGGCTAAGACCGGCCACGTTGCTCCTGGTCTTCCTAAAGGACCGAGCCTTGTAATGTGATTGTTATGTATTAGGGCGCCATCAAATAAGAGCAAATGCTCTTGGAATTTGAGTGGTACTTCCACCTCCTCGAAAGGAGTGTACGTTTCAGGAGGTTCCTCTACTTTGTAATAGTGGAAGTACTTTGTTACAGCATTTGCTGCTGGAAAATGTATCCATGTATAGTATACCTCTGTCTGCCGATATTCGTGTGCCTCAATTACGAATATGACTGTGCCACCTCTAGGTGTCAGTCCATTTTCTATAAGTTTTAAGGTTATAGATCTCCTTTTAATGACCGGAATGAGTATTATATCCGCGTCTGCTGCTTGCATGGTAGCATCAGCATCTGCTATTTCAGTAGCTAATCTAATTGCCTCTCTTTCTCCATCACTGTCTCCCATTTTACTGACAGGATGGTATTATTTTTGTTTGCAGATCAGGTTTCTTATGGAAACAGAGATTAGATGCACAATATTCTGGAACTGTTTTATCCTTCAACGTTGACTAGACCAAGAACCATACATAGGAGTTCCCTCCTGCGAGGTTTTGGAGGATATAATAACCTTTCACCCACTCCAGACGTCTTTGGAGTAGTTGGGAAAAGGGGTCTGAGTGAGAAAGCACGACTGAGTTACTCTAAATGTCTTACGTTAGTTTTATCGCCCTTTCCAAACGCGTTGGGCGCCATGTAGTGTAGTTCCTATCTTCCCAATAGGCTCTGCGCATTGGAATAGTACCTACAGCAGTAAAGGCCTAGGCCAGACGTTAACTAGGTCTACTACTGTCGATACTAGACTTAATTTTTGGGTTTGCCAGCTAAGCTCAGAGTTCGCTAGAAACTTTCTCGAATGTTCAAGGAAGGATTAACTCCCCTGATTAGACAAGAAGGGATTTAGTTTCTGACAACCATAGAACATGACAACTTTGCTCTCCCCTAATCAAGAGTCAATCTCAAGAGTCGTGTGAGCACAAGGCAATTATTTTACTCAGTCAGTACGTGCATTCTTAGTCTCATCAGAATGTAGAGAAAAGGAAGAGACGGGCGTGTTCTATAAAAGATGTTATTTATTGATCAGTCTCTTTTCTCGTACAAGAGAAATGGATCGATATTATTGCAATACTTATTGTTAAGTAAAGTGCATACATTAGAAGCAATAGTATAAAATAATACTGTAAAAACATTGATATGGTTTCTGAGCCATATGATGTTTAAAATGATTAAAATATATTTACATACACATATACATTTGACTAAACGTACTCAACTGGTGTTTCTAAATACGCCTACCCCGTGTACCTGACCTAAGTCTAATGCGTGGGCGGGAATAGAAAGTTACAGTTTAAGTTAAGTTTGTTTTTGCCAAGTGAATAACTAAAGAATTCTCTGTGAGGGGTTATTCAGTTCTGTACCTGGAATTTAGGATGAATGAGGAATGGTATCTCTTTCTCTGCTCTCGATATTCCAGGCTGCCTGCGAGGGCTACCCGGAAGCGCCGGTGCTGGGTCTCTCGGCTTGAGATAGCAGCGCGTCTCTCAGCGCGTCAGGAAGGCGGGGCTGTTGCCTGCGGGGTCTGCTTCTGCTCTCGGCTTCGGCAAGTATGGCTGCTCCGTCTTGTCACCACGCGTGTGTTTGCATAGGGCAAGGTCGGCAATATTTATACCTTAAAGGTGCCGGGATTGACGTAAGGATGGATATAGGTACGTCAATAAAGATGTCATACGACTTGCTCGTTAGCACATTCTTTACTAAAGTTCTCTGTGAAATCAAAACAATGGCCGCACGGATTATCCAGGTTGTCATAGATTTGATTTGTTATGAGAACGTCGTATGCCTTATCAGGGGCTGGAGGAATGTCGCTTGTCTAATTAGATCTCAAGCGTTATGACCTAATCAGATAACACGTTCCTGTGCCGTAGTGTGACTGCGTCAGATAACGGTATCTGAATCATGGGGGTTTTCTTGCCTCATGGGCTGACTGTTAGTTAACTAGCTAGGTAGTTTAACCAGAATAGGGTCAGGAATAGGGGGATCGATTCAGAACCTATAGAAATACACGACAAGCTTAGGTGGTCAGTTCTAAGGTCTACTTTTAAGAACCTTTTTACTGTTGCCAAGGTTGAGATGGTGTTACCCACAAAGACACAGTTCTGAAGGTAAGTCTATTAGTATGTGATGTTGTCTTGTAGTTGTGTTGAACCTTTTCTGCATTTGGAAATCACTTGCTGGAGGGCATAGCCAGCGAGTTCAGGTAAAATGAGTTTGAGACATAAAAAGAAACTGATTCCTGAAAATACATTCCCCTGACTACCACATATTGTCTTTCCTTTTGTGTGCAGCCTATCTACTACTAGCATTGCTGTGACGGCTCGAAAGCCTCAGTCGCATTAGTTTAGCACCTTCCCCTAGTACAGACTTCAGATCATAAAAGACCACAGGCTCATTGAGGTGCACAATCATCAACTAGAAAGCCACAGATATAACGTTAATTGTAGTATAAAAGATGGTTCTTTTCTTGGAAGGTGACACTCAGTCAGTGCGAGGTAGGAAACATAATCTCCTGAACGTGTGCTGGGAGTTCAAGTGAGTTTGCGGGACAAATGGAGGTTTTTTAAACCAGACTGACCATTCTTCTGGAAGCAAAAGACACACAGATGATGGATGGAATGCAGAGCAAATCAAACATTCACCCCCCACAATAGATCTAGATGAAATCCGTTGTTCTTTTGCTCACTATGCCACACCAGTTTAGACCCAGCCATATGCAAATCGGTCTTGACCCTCGAAGGATCCACAATGACGCTCATTTTGGTAGACAATGAAGCTGTGTTGAGAACTTCGACTGACTGTATGATATTCCTCCAGCATCTACTCAGATTGAGAGATCTGAAAGGTAGGATGGTAAGTTAAATAAGGTGCGTGCATTTTTTAATGTCAAGCTTTTCACAGTCAGTTTATGAAGCCAGACAAGCAAGTTGTACCTTCATTATTGGGTGACCATTGAGTTCTTCTGTTCATTCAAATGTGCTGAAGCTTCGTGGTTGAGGCACAGGCTAGAAGTGGCCATTCACATATTAAGACAATGCTATCTATGGAGGCAGCAAGTACAAATAAACATTTTAGATCCAGGGACCAGTAGATAAAAAGAAAAGCGTGCGTTAGATTAGATTGTGGTAAGCACTTTTCAGAGATATAAACTGATGAAATAGGGTCTGATTCACTAAAACATTTCTGTGAGTTGGTGTGACTTACTAATGAGGTACTAGTTAATAGCAAGCACTTAGCGTACTCATGGAAAGGCTTTGTGAAATGGGTACATAGTTAATAATTTGTTTGCCATAAAACCTCACTGGTCCTAAAAGCATACCATGGCCAGAATATGATTAACCTTGTCCTCAAAAATGTGATCCAAGTGCTTGGCAGAGGGAGTCCTTACGTAAAGCAAATTTGAGGCTTTTTAAAGTAGGTAAATGTTGATGTATTCAAAATCTAAACAGCGAAAAATACTTAAGAGGGACAAGAACCTGTTTAAACTGAGATGTTGTCACAATATGGAGGAAGTTATTGCAGGACCGAACGATAGGACATTCTGGCCTTTGATAGCCAGAGGCACCATGCTTGTCAAATCCATTACTGACCCTTAGTCCTTAGGTACTGGAGACGAAGATTGGTAATCGTGTTTGTCCTCTCTTCAACCTATTATAAAGCGCTCTGATATCCTTCGGGATCTTGTTCGCGCAATATAAAACTTTATAAATAAATAAATAAAAATAAATACATTGTTTTGTAGTTTTATGTAGCGCAAATTCAACCCGAAGGTATTGGATCACTTTACAAGAGCACCAGTTACATAGCACAAGGAACATTTTTTTTTTAGGCACAGGAAGATTAAGTGATTTGTCCAGAATCCCAGGCTGTTGAGCCAATGTTGAGAGTTAACCGGTTCCAAAGTCGGCAGTTGTTAAGCCGCATCTTTTTTGGCATGCCTAATAAAGTTGTACCTGTGACCCCAAGGAGATCCAACAAGCCAGCTCATGTACAGGTGCGCAACTTGAAAGCAGTGTGTATTCTAACAGTTGAGAACCTGGGCCTGATGCAACAGCGAACCTCTTTCTTACTGTAAATTGGAGGCGATAGGCTGTGCAGTTTTAGTCACTGTCCACATTGATTTGGGAAGGTCTTAGCGCCTGTCCTCAAAGAATGGGTGGCCATTATTCGAATATATTTATCACATAAACATTAGTATATTTACTCGAAGTGCTGCAAAACGTTTTATAAGATAGGTATAGAAGGATTTTGAATCATGATAATTTGGCGAGGTTGTTAACCCTTTGAGTAAGAAGGGTTTACATGACAGCTGTGTACAATTCCCCCTTGTGGTTCCTGATCAGGAAGGTTTGTTTTTCAGAACACTGATAACCAGTCACAGCTGGTGCAGGTAAGCGTGGTGGAACAGGGTGGGGTGGGGGAGCCGACAGATGGAATAGGTTTTATTTATTTATTATTTATTTCCTTCACCTATTCCGTCGTCTGTCGACTTCCCTCCTACCTCCGTCCCTCTGCCTCACCACGCTTACCTGCACTGGCCGCCACTGCTGATAACAAAATATTGTCTGACAAATATTGTAGTCTGAATATCAGAGGATGGTGCCTGGGTATGAGCGTTGGGACACTGGGACATTGCCCCACACATATTTTGCCCCGATCCCTGTTTTATGTGCATATATCAATAAACTTTTATTTACAAAACACGCATCTGCATTAATTTATTTTCCCACTGGGCGCTGAACAATGTTCCATTTGGTGTCGATATTCTATCATTATCTCCAATGGGATTGGTATTTTTGTAAACAATATTTAGGGGGTAATAACTTTGTCAGATGATTTTTGAGACACAGTGTTCTGCTATCATACCACCAGGGCCTTTATAAGTGGTGACATTGGCCAACTTTACATTTGCTTCGTGAACTTCCAATCTGACGTTGATCAGGTAGACAATCCCTCTTCAGGTGAAGCTTGAAGCGTTAGCATTTCAAGGATGAGAGGTTTCTGAATTGGATAACAGGGTAGATGTGGTTGAGGACACAGGTCTAGGTCACAGTCAGGATTCTGATTTCAAAGCAGATCCAATCGGGCAGTTTGATTGTTTTTTTATTTTTCTCTGATCTTCACACCCAGTTGCCTTACCCAAACCCCTATGAGGTTTAATGACATGTTTGGGATGATCCATCTTAACCCCTAAAGGATTAACCCTTATTTACTTAAAACTCAACCCTTACTTAGCCCTTATTGAAGTAATCCTTACTTACTTAACCCTCTACCCTTAAAGAAGCAAAATAATGCTTTTCTAAAACACTGTTTTACAAGCATAACTTCAGGTGGACTTTGATCCCACACAAGAAGTCTTATTTTGTAACCTGTTCTCACTCACATCCAGTGTATTTGTCATACTCATTTAGGAATCACATTTGTGAGTATATAGAAGAAACCTTGCTTACCCCTTCTGCAACTGTGATAGGCATATTGAATCATAAAAGAAACCCTCTAATTGCATTACACAGTTCTGTAATTCTTGTTAGGTCCACACGAGGCCAAACTCTGATGTCCCCCGTCTTTAAAATTCACTGGTATGCAATAATATTAAACACCTAATTGGTGGCACTGCATTTAAATGCCTAGAGTGGGGACTGGAAGGGATATCACTCAAACGGCGGGTGTTGTGTGGAGTCCTTAAACTACTTGAGCAGTTACAGGCGAAATTTGGTATTCTGGATCACCAGAAATGGAAAGACCGCCAATCATCCCATTGTATTGCCTTTTGCACTCTACCTAAAAACCCAAACAAAGAGCCACTTGTTGCTTATCTAAAAATGTGGCACACATAGAAAGGTGTAGTTTTGCACTTTATAACATCATTGTTTAGGCTCAGTGTACTGGGCCCACAGAGACACTCTTGAGAAATATATGGCAAAATATAACAGAGGCTTATTATTCTGTGAAAGAAAAGACAAAACTGTTAATCCTAAGCGCCAAGGACAAGAGAGAGGCAAACCCGAAACGCGCCTGCAATTAATGCGACTGTGTGATCTTCTATATCCTTAACTTGTGCTCGTCCCTAAAGACATATTAGGATTACATTTGACTTCTATTAACTCATCTGGTATTGTTAAGGGTACACTGAGCTAGCAACGATCAATCAATAATCATTGAAGGTGATGGCTGAGGACGCCGTTGCGTCTAGAAAGTATCTGCATTTGGAGGCATGAGAGATCCAGCTCTATCCACACTCATGGAGATTTGATCTGGGAATTGTTGGTTGTTGCCACCCAGAAGAGGCTGATCTGTTAGCTGAAAGACTCACTTCAGGTCCCCGAAGAGACATGCAGACACCTCCTCCTGGAATGATGATATTGACCTCAAGGCACCACAATGTTTAGCGACTGACCTCTGTTTAATTGTAAGAAAAACTATATGCTGGTCAAGTGAGAGGAAAGATATAACAGAGGTACTACAGCGTATAGCCACCAACAAGTTGAATCTGTAAGACATACAAATTGATGGAAAAGTAATATAAAAGAAAGAACAAAGCAGGTGCCCACAGATATTGTAGAGAGCCACCCGGCCTCTCACCAACATTGTATCAATCACTATCACGCATACATGCACCCTCGGGACGGGCACGCCCCGAGTTATATAATAAAAGGCGGAAGACCGCTCGGGGTCTTTCCGGCATACCTTCCATCCAGTGTGCCCGTGTGGTCATTATCAGTCTCCTGTGATCACGTGCGAGGCCCCGACCTCGCACCCGACATTGGCGACGAGGCCGGTAACGACCCGCGCGTGCCTGGCCGCCTGCCGGAGCCGTCCGCTCCCATCTGCTGGTGTCCGCCCGTCGAGGCTGCCTGCGCAGTCTGACCCTGGCCGCGGAGCTCGTCCGCCTGGCCGCCTCCCCTGCTCGCCGTTCCTCAGGCACGCGCATTCTGTGGCTCCCGCCCACGCGCCTCCCGCCGCGGAGCGTGTTCAGCTGGCGGGAGCGGTGCCTGTCACTGCGAGCATTGTCCGGGTGAGTGCGCTCCACTGCGGCCCTGCCTGGGCCCTCCCCGCGCTGCACGCGTCAGGAACCGAGCGCTGGTTCTGCGCTCTGACGCGTAGCGCACGCCCTTCACTGTGTGCGCTGCCCCGGAGGGGGAGGGGTGAAGAGGAGAGACGGTGCACGTCTGCTCCAGGCCTGCCGCTGGCCCTTCGTCCTGTCTCCTCTCGCACGTGGCGCCACCAGCAACTTTCCCGGAAGAGGCCTCGGAGCCCTCAGGCCCTGCCCCTGCAACAGAGAAAAAAAAAATAAACCAAACATATTACGTTTATAAAGAACATTTCACGGGAGCAATCAAGCACTGGCAAAATCAACAGAAAAAAAACGTAATCAACATACTAGTTCCTCGTACACTCAGTGTGCTTTCCACCCGGCTGCCCACACAAGCACAAGTGGATTACAGCCTCCTCACTCCATTGGCCCGGTGTCTAGAGAGGGTTGCACGGAAGTCTAGGCACCAAGATGATGGACAATGCGACGGGAGGCGCGGCAGCTGTGCCCGCCACCAATGCTGCACAACCAGGCCCTGCCGGCCTGCCTCAGCACCGCGACGCTGGCCCACAGCTAGTCAGTCATGCCCACACAGGGGTAGCCCCCATTCCTCCCTTCAGCGAGACGGCTGACCCAGCGATCGCGGCACCGCGGTGGAAAGCGTGGCTTGGGCGTCTGAATCTATACTTCAAAGGTACTGGAGAAACGGACAACACAGTGAGGAGATCACTCCTGATCCTCTATGGGGGCCCGGAAATCTATGACCTCTTTGAGTCTCTCCCAAACACAGGTGGCGAAGACGACTACGACGCGGCGGTGAACGCGTTAAATGCACATTTTGATCCCCAATTGAACAATGACTACGAAAAATTTAAATTCAAACGAGCATGGCAAACATAGACCGAGTCGGTCGACATGTACTACGCCAGGCTGCGCCGGCTGGCCAGCAGCTGCCCTTTCACCGACCCGCGTGAGGAGATCAGGGATCAAATCATCGTTGGGTGTATATCCAAACTGCTCAGAAAGCTCATCCTCAGACAACCCGGGATCACGCTGGACGCCATCCTTGTCCTCGCTCGCTCTCATGAACTGTCGGACTCAAGAGCGGATGAGATGGAGTTGGCGCTCCGCTCCCCCATGGCCCCACCAGCTACATCTAAGATGGCGCCCATCAAGGAGGAAACGATAGACGCAATACAGAAGAGGCCGGCTGGTGGTCGCGCACGTCAGTGGCAAGCCCGGGATGCCCAATGCGCCTACTGCGGTGGAGACCATTCGGCGACGGCAGTGTGCAACGCAAAAGGAAAGACATGTTCAAAGTGTGGTAGACTCAACCCCTTTGCCGCAGTGTGCCAAGGAGGGAGGTACAGGCCTAATGCCCCCAGGTCGCGGGGCGGGTATGGGCCTAGGTTGCTGACATCAAGGGTGATACAACTATCGCTAGAACCAGAGCACCCATCTCCTGACACGCAAGCCCAAGACAGGAGGCCGTACTACGAAGATGAGGACGACGACGAGGTGTACGTCATATCGTACGTCAGCCGGGTCTCCACAAAGAAGAGACCACCCCCCATGTGTACGGTATCTGTGGAAGGCTCGGAAATCAGGGCGCTCATCGACACCGGGGCCTCGGTGAATGTAATGGACTCCGATCAGTATGAACAGATGTCGCCCCGACCCCCACTCACTCCTTCAAGCGCACGAATATACACATACGGCGGCACTGAACCACTGCCGCTGCGCGGGGTCATCAGCACCACCATCATCAATGGGGAGTACACTACGGAGGCCCAATTCCACATCACCGAAGGCAAGAAGGGTACGCTCCTCAGCTGTCACACCGCCGAAGACCTGGGACTAGTGTTCTTCGCCAACCAAGTTCACCAATCGCACACCGACAACATGCTACAAGACTTCCCCGAGCTGTTCAGTGACCTCGGGAAACTAAAAGGGAAAAAGGTCAAGCTGCACATAGACACCTCCATACGTCCCGTCGCCCTGCGACACAGGAGGGTGCCATTCAATCGCCGACCCCAGGTTGAGGCGGAGCTCAAGAGACTTGAAGATCTAGACGTCATTGAGAAGGTGTCGGGGCCAACGCCCTGGGTGTCCCCACTGGTCGTGGCACCCAAGCCCAAGCAGCCCGGCGCCATCAGACTGTGCGTCGACATGAGGCTGCCCAACGCCGCCGTGAAAAGGGAGCGACACATTATCCCAACGATGGACGATATCATCGCCGACCTCAACGGGGCGAAGTGGTTCTCCAAGCTGGATCTCAACGCGGGATACCACCAGTTGGAGCTTGAACAAGGAAGCCGATATATAACAACTTTTTCAACTAACGTCGGACTCCGACGATACAAAAGGCTGAGCTTCGGTGTGTCCTCAGCGGCCGAGGTATTTCAGAACGCGATCAGAGAAGTTCTGTCGGGACTAAGCGGAGTAATTAATCTGAGCGACGACATCCTCATCTACTCAAGTACGCTGGAGGAGCATCATGCCCATGTACGTGCCACCCTGCAGAGACTCCAAGAGCACGGACTAACTCTCCACAGGGCGAAATGCTCGTTCTATCAAGAGGCCGTCGACTTCTTCGGCTACATGTTCACGCGTGAGGGTCTCAAGGTAGACCCGAAGAAGGCAGAAGCATTCAGGAATGCGAGTACACCCCGGAGCCCGTCCGAAGTCAGAAGCTTCCTCGGAATGGTCACGTATTGTGGCCGGTTCATTCCCAACCTAGCGGCCCTAGCAGAACCACTGAGAGCGCTTACAAGACATGATCAGGAGTGGGAATGGACCTGCGCGGCAAATCAAGCATTCCAAGATGTCAAGGCGGGCCTTCTGGAAAAAGCCACGATGGCCTACTTCCAACCGCGCAGGAGGACAGAGCTCGTCGTAGACGCCAGCCCCGTAGGCCTCGGGGCAGTGCTGCTCCAAGAGTACGGCCGGGACGAGTGGAAACCGGTGGCGTACGCTAGCAAAGCCCTCACGGACACAGAGACTCGGTACGCCCAGATCGAGCGAGAGGCGCTCGCCATCAAGTGGGCCTGCCAACATTTTCACCTATACCTCTGTGGTCAAGAATTCACTATAGTAACTGACTACAAACCACTCCTGCCACTTTTCACTGGATCCTCCAGGCTAGCTCCCCCACGGATCGAGCGATGGGCAGTCCAGCTACAGGGCTACAATTTCAATCTGGTGTTTCGACCGGGTGCCCACAACCCGGCGGACTATCTGTCTCGACACCCTGATGTGACCAAGAAAGCACTCCCACTCGCAGATGGGCAAGTCGCGGAAGAATTTGTACATATGATATCCATGGCAGCCTGTCCTGACACGCTGACCCTGCCGGAGATAGGTGAAGCCACCAACTCAGATGAGACACTGACCCGAGTTAAGAGGGCTCTTGAAAATGGAAGTTGGACTCGATTCCTCGACGGGGTGCAAGGGCTGCGACCAGAGGTGAGCCATGCCCGGCAACAGATATGGCAGATCCGCAACGAATTGAGCGTAGGAGACGAAGGAATCGTGCTGCGAGGACATCTCATCGTCGTGCCTGCAAGCCTCCAACAACACATGCTTACGATAGCTCATGTGGGCCACCAAGGGATGGCTAAAATGAAGGCCCGGCTGCGAAACAAAGTCTGGTTTCCGGCCATGGACCGCATGGTGGACGACATGGTACGATCATGTCATGTGTGCACCATTACCGGTTCGGATCCAGCACCGGCCCCGATAATCACGGAAGATGCGGCGACAGCCCCATGGACTCATCTGAGCATCGATTTCGGGAGTTTCCCGGATGGCAGACACACCCTAGTGGTGCTGGACTCTTTCTCGAAGTTCCCAGTGGTGGAGATTCTCACATCCACAGCATTTCGTCAAGTCAAGAAAGCGCTAGATCACATCTTTGCCACGATGGGGCTCCCGGGAGAAGTAAAGTCAGACAACGGGCCCCCGTTTCACGGAAAAGAATTTCAAGCTTATCTGAAAGGCCTACGGATAAAGCACCGGAAGATCACACCCTTGTGGCCGCAAGCAAATGGCGAGGTGGAACGACTCATGCGGACCCTCAACAGAGCCCTCCGCATCGCCGTGGACAACGGGAGTGATCCGGAGGCAGCTCTCGATCAATTCCTAAGTGCGTACAGACAGACCCCACACTGCACCACGAAATGCGCACCTGCACATGTTCTATTCAAAAAAGCGCCACGGGGAAACATACCAACATCCCCCACATGGTCACCAGAGACAAGGGACAGCGATGCGATCCAGTCACGCAGAACCATCACTAACCAAAAGGCGAGTGAGGTGCGACATGCAAAACAACCTGGGCTAAAGGAAGGAGATACCGTGGTGGTTCAAGACTGCCATCCAGGATGGAAGTTCCGAACCCCATTCGAACCGGAGAGATGGACAGTTGAGAGGGTTCAAGGCACCATGGTGACTGCCCGCCTGGGCAGCCAGACTGTCACCCGGAATGTATCTTGCTTCAAGAGAGTGGGAAGGCCGGACGGCACTCCCGCAAGCACCGAGGATGTGGCAGGTGCAGAACCAGGCTGTCAAGACGAAGAGGGGCTATGGGCCGAAAACTCGGCGTCCTGCCAAAATCCGGACAGATCGGGCGAAAACATCAGTCAACACAACGCGCCTCGAAACACCGTAACAGAACCTATGGCTTCAGCTCGGGACGCCGAAGCAACCCCGGCCGGGGTTGTTGGCTCCCCTGCCCGTCAAAACCACCGGTATCACCTACGGCCTAATCACGGTCCAAGTCAGAGACTACGAGACTTTGTGTGGACATCGCCTTAATTAAGATAAAAGGGTCTCTGCAGCAAACTAAATTGAAGGAGGGATGTAGAGAGCCACCCGGCCTCTCACCAACATTGTATCAATCACTATCACGCATACATGCACCCTCGGGACGGGCACGCCCTGAGGTATATAATAAAAGGCGGAAGACCGCTCGGGGTCTTTCCGGCATACCTTCCATCCAGTGTGCCCGTGTGGTCATTATTAGTCTCCTGTGATCACGTGCGAGGCCCCGACCTCGCACCCGACAGATATGACCCTTTAAAAATGATTCCACTTGGCAAATGGGCTGGCTGCCTCTTTACGATAAAATCGTATTTCAGATTTCGTTAAACTGCTGCTATTTTTGACATCGAACACTCGTGTTGATCAGTCAATGCACATTAGATGTCAACAAATGCAAATGTGGCTCTTTTTTATGGGAGGGATGTAGATTGTTCTTGTACATAGTTTAGAATGAAAAAAAATAATCCATTTGACGATCTCTAAGGCATACATTCGTGCCCCCTGCACTGTAGTATTCTCATATTAGTAATGAAAACACTGTGGTTTTTAGAGTTTTTGTTCTGTCTGTCTGTGGACCTCAGGGCGAAGGTATGATTATTCTTCATGCCGAACAGCCTTCTGTTTTAATAGGACACAGTTACCAGAAACTACCAAACTATTAATATGTTTAACTTTTGAGCTGCTTATCGTATAGTATGATCTGTTGAAGTAAACAAAACTCTTTGTCACTGTTATTTTTTATTATTGCTATTGACCCCTCCAGATAGGAACTAAAATTGAGTTATAATGCTACTGCTAAACGTAATCTTTGCTTTAAAAAAAAGTTGCAAAATAAAAAAGATGAGTTTGCAAAGCAGTTCAATTTGTCTTGTGTGACTATCTGGACTAAGGGGCAGATTTATGTTAACTGGCGCATCCTCAGGGATGTGCCAGTTAACATGCGCCACAGTGCGCCACAGCTCCGCCACCCATGGTGCGCCGCATTTATGATGCGGCGCACCATGGGGCAAAAACGGCACAGATGCGTGACGCATCTGTGCCGTAAAGGTGACGCATTGCTGGAGTTGCGTCTCAAGCGCGACGCAGCTCCAGCAAGGCTCGGGGGTGCCCCATCTCCACAATGCTGCGTCAAGACCTACGCCTGCTTCAAGCAGGCGCAGGCTTTTGACGCAGCATTGGCCTGAAAGTGACTGAGTGAAATCTTATAGATTTCACTCAGCCACTTTTGCGAGGCGCACCTGCCCCGGAACGCCCACCCTGCGCCGGAACGCCCACAAGCGGCGCAGGGCTTTACAACGTGACGCATCTGCCTAGATGCGTCACGTTGTAAATCGTTCGTAGGGATGTGCCACGTTTACGCCGCCTTGCGTGACGCAACAGCGGCATAAACGTGGCGCAAGTGCCTCATAAATCTGCCCCTTGGTACTAAACTTGGTGTGTCCAACACAGATCCTGCAGAAATAAATAAATAAATCCATGTCATATGTTAGGATAGTCACATTCGAATAATTAACATGCAAAGGATTTAGAAAGTAACTAATTTATTTAATGACTGGTAGTCCATAAACCATGACCTGGATCCGGTAAGACTGGTCCTGCGGTGAACACTCTGTTCATTTGACTAGAGAAGCTGGTGCTGGCAAAGGCCTTTGCCCTAACTTGGGTCTTCAATAAATCAGCCAATTTATCTGGAGGTGGTCTGTGTTTCTTTAAAAGGCAAGAAATTGTCGTCACATCAATATTTCTGAGTACATTTAGACACTCATCTATGAACTAGATATCAAAGAATAATTACTGAAACTGTGTGAAAGTGAGCAACCCTGGTGTGACATAGGAAAAGCTAAAATTAATCTTTTGTGGACGAAGTAGGAATCAATTAGGTTATGACAGACAAGAAATGACAGAGTCTTGGAGGGAACAAAGAACAGTTTAAAGTGAAATCAGGTTATTAGTGCCACAGAAGACTACGATTAAATTGAAATCCTGGTCAGGGTGGACATCTGATCCTTCTTGATGGCATGCAGTTTTAAGAGGAAGCGTGGGGCTGATGTCAAGCGCTTTTGTTGAATGAGCTTGGATTAAAATCTGGAGGGCGGGCAGGACCTGCTCCTGCACAATGCAAAAGGAAAGCATAGCAGCTTTTATGTTTTTAATCTGTCCGTCATTTTTAAATGTGAGAAAAATATATTTTAGGCCTAAGTTTTAGAAAGTCTGTTTGTCAATTAAAAGTGTAGTGGTGCTCTTCTTTATAATGCAGACAGTAGGTTTCCTGATTCCATTTATACAGATATCTAAATAAAGTGTGTAACCTAAAGAATTCATTTTATTTTAAAACGGGGGGAAATGGGCCAAGTTGTTGATTTGGAATGTACCATAAGCATTAAGGTATTCATGATGGCTGTAAAGTAATTGAACATGTATGCTAATTCTCGGTATGTATGTATGGATATTTTTGTGTCTTAAATCCTATTTTTTGCTTTAAGAGTGTTCTGAGGCAAAATGACGTCACTAGCCCTGCTTCCTTTCAAGTTCCTTCTTCAGACCACTCTACAAGCTCCATGTGAGATGCAACCTCATTCTGCACCTCCACACTCACCTCCTCGAGTAGAGCCCACAGACCATACTACTGTACGTAGAGGAACCCCGCACGTTGTGGTTGCGCCAGTCGCGTAACACAGGCCCCCGCAGCCCCCAAGTTTCGATACGTCAGTGGGTTGAGCCACAGATATGATACAAGATTAGCATGGACAGTCAATGGAGCAAAAGAACAATATCCCCAAAAAGCATCGGCAGTACTGGATGAACCTATGCCTGTAGCACCATATCTAGTACACCTTTGCAAAAAGTGAAATTGACGAGGAGGGTACTCTGGGCCACTTGTCAAAGTCTCAACAAAGGTATTCCAGTGAGAGAGCTAAGCAATGTGTTTGAAAACTATGCGAAGTCTACTGATGTCTTCCTCCTCAAGGGTAAGGCATATTGCTTCATGGTCTGTAAATTCAAGCAATGAGAGCGAGATAGCAAAAATCTGAGCTCCCAACCTGTTGTTGCAGCTCCATGTTCTCGTGGTAGGTCAGTGTGTGTCCCTTGCGGTCCCCAACCGTTGTATCTTCACTGAGCTCCTTCGGGATGCCTTCTCAACTATTGGTCTGTTGGACAGATCTCCGCTCATCATGAATAGCGATGGGGAAATCAGTGATCAGACATTGTTCGGTTTTTGAAAAACTCTGCTTTCAGGAGATCCATAGAATGATGTTACACTCTTTCTCTTTTCCTAAGCACATTCCCTTATTCAGTCGCTGTGGATAAAAGTAGGAGCAATTACAGAAAAGGCTCAATATCAGAATTCAAAGAATTGTAGGTGAGAACGTATGAGCAGTTTCATTGCTTTGCCATCATGACTCCTCTGAGTACTAATGTGCTAAGTACAGGAAGGTTCTGACTGAAATGGAAATGCAGCAGCCTAAGCAGGCGGGTAAAAAGAACCTCAAAGAATTGCCTAAAAGTAAGCCTGTGCTAAATTTTTATTAAACAAAACGAGCCTCGAGGAGACTGAGATGCTACTTGATGCTTGTAGAACGTCCTCTTTTTATTAGGCTTATAAGTACTGCTAGCCTGCTCCCTCAAAAGAGGTGATTCGAGTAGAAATGTCTTCATGAACTGCGAACTGTGTGTGCTGCACTAGCAATGTTGACTTACAGAATCTTGACCCTCCAGAGGGAAGGATACACAAGGTCATGTATGCTTGCGAACAGATGCCATTTTCAAGTGGACACTGGCGCTGATTTAGGGTAGGCAAACTAAAAGTTCTCACAAAAATCTTACATGCAATTAGAGCAAAACACATACCAACCCATTAAGAGAAGATGGAGGACAGTGCTTAATTTGGGCCGGTGGTTGCTGCTGCTCAGCACCAGCACTTAATTGTCGGCACTGGTACCTATGACGGTCTGCCACATGGTGACACAGTTTGTTTAATTTAGAGACGAACACAACAACAGTTGTTTATTTATTCAATACACATTAAGAATGACTAATAACTGCTGCCAAAGCCATTCCTTCACCTTTGGGATTCTGGAATTGTCCGAATTGTCACACTTGTAGGAGTGTGGCGGTTATTTGTTATGCTGTTACTGTAATTGACAGCGGCAATGGGCAGTGCAATAGCCAAATTGGAAGTGGAAGTGGCCTGCTGATTAGGACCCTGGCACAACAATATTTATACAAACTAAGCACTGATGGTGGGTGAAATTGGAGCTACGTGCAATAGCCAAATCATGCTATTAGAGATGAGGAGGAGCTGAGGAGAATAGACTAGTATTACATAGCAGAAGTGCATACACGAACACAATAGAACGCATAATGAAGAAGTAATCAATGTGAACAGAAAGCCTTCAAAGCCTAAACCGCGGTTTGTGAGAACTCAAAGTGTTGAAGGAGGTGGCAGCCTACAATCAACACACAGTCATCTACTTGGCACCAGCATCAGAAGGAGCAGCTCAGATTGGAAATGGGAGCTGCAAATAAGAATGGAACAGATAAAAATGGGAGGTACCAGAGGGATAAACAAATGTAACTGGATTTAAAGTGCTCAAAGTGTTCAATGTATAGCAACACCAAGTGCACCTAGAGCCCAAGTGTTGATGCCTGAGGGCACAGACAAGGGAATGCACCAACATTGAGGAGGGGTTTTGCTAAAACATTGCATTGGAAGGAGCTGTGACAGCAATTGTGCAAGAGAGGCCATAAACTATGAATCCTGGTAGGGACCATCGGCTCAAAAACCTTTGTACATATTTAAGGCTGTCCCACTGGTGGCAGTCCAACAGCGGTGGTCCGACTGCTCTTTTACGAGTTGCATGCATTGGATTTATGAAGACTGTTGCCGAACCGCTGGCTCTGCCAGCAATCCGCTGACCACCGGGGTTGAAGGCAGCCTCCATAGGGCAGTACAAAGGCACAACACCGCCATCAGTATTACGAGTTGGCTTTCCCACGAGCCGATTGTGGCAGTCGGACTGGTGCCCAAAGGACAGTGGAGACAAAGGATTTGGGAAGAATACTCACCTCTTTCCAGTTCTTCGCAGCAGATTTTGAGGTGGATCCCTTTCTCCAGGTCCCCTCTACACAGCAGCATCTTCACCCCAAGGAATATGTTGCAGTCTTCACCGAAATACAGGTAAGTACTTTGGCACCATATACCCATTACCAGGACTGCTCACATATGGGTCGGACTCCAGAAATGGGTAGGTGGTATTTTTCTACATAAATCATGCGTATGTGTACATTTGACACATATGCAGTTGGAATGTACTCACAGGCATTGATATATATAGAAATACATTGCCCATCTTTGCAAGACCGCCGCAGCCATACCGTTGGCCCCTGGGGAAACTTGTAATACAGCGTTCTGAATGCCAAAGGCGCAGCGGTCTCCTAGTGGTTGCCGACACGGTCCTTCGGCGGTCAGACTGCCAATGTCAGGCTCTGCTTTCCGACCTCTTCGGGGCTGTGTTGCTAAGCCTATAACCTCCCCATCAGAACCACCTCAGAGTCTGATAGAGCAGAAACAGACAACCAAGGGTGTTCAACAGGGGAGGGAAAGGAAGGGGACAGCAGGGAGGGAGACCTGTAACGACAAAGAACAATTTGGTTTAGACAAACCCCCCCCCCTGTTTGGTCAGCAGACACAAGTACTCTCTCTCTACCTTATACCCCCAGGATGTCCCCTTCCCTTTCAGCGTACCTGTAAAGAAAAATACGTATGTAATGTAATAGTAGACTCGCAAGGTTGAGGTATCAGATTCTCCACCCAGCTGTAAGGGGAACAAAGCACAAACACGTTGTTTTATACACCTACTCTCCCTACAACATCAAGGGGCTGTTCCCAACACCATTTAACGCCCTCACCTACCTACTGGGCTCTGGACGCTTTCATCAATGGGGGGAGATGCTCTGGTCTACTTGTACCTCACTTGGAGTTTCCTTTATAAACAACTCAAAAGAAACCATGAACTTGTGGTAGAAAGAAACAACCATAGAACAACAGAAATGGTTATGTCATAGAACCTGGTGTTAGAGTGGCACACCAAGTTACCACCAGACCCTCTCGTTCCTGATGGTGAGGGTAGCGTCTATTGTGTACCTTTGTTTCACCCTCACAGCAATAACCCCTAGAGTCTTTTCTCTAACACTGTTCAAAGGGGAGTTCAAAAGAGGACAATGTTTTTTCTGCACAACAAAGAACAAGTTCATTCGGGTATTCCCGAAGTGCTGCACTGCTTCGTGCAACTGACTTTCCAATGTCTGAATTCAAAACGCCGGGTGTTCCTCTCACACCCAGCGCGATAGCGTTCTCCCTCAGCCGAGGGAAACACCTAGAGAAAGAGCCGCGTTACACGCCTTCACGTGCAACCCCAAGCGCCAATCAGGAAACACGGCTAAGGAATCGCCGTCTGTAAAGAAAGTCCGCTGCCTTACCGACCTCCGCCGCACCTCACCGCACACTCCAGGACCAAACCAGAATTATCGGCGAAGTCTTCTTCCGCCTTCCGTCTTTTGTTGTTTGGTGCGCACGTTCGTTGCGGTACGTGCGTAACGTGCACAGGCATGCCGGGAGTTGTAGTTTGTTGATGTCCCGTTTCTCGCACACAGGAAACGGGCTCCCGAACTCCCTCAGGCTGATCATGACAGTACATCCCCCCTTACAAAGGGACGGACCCGGCCGTCGGACGATCCGGCCGCAATCGATGGAACCTGGCCACCAATCTAGGAGCATGGACCCCCTTGGCCGGTTCCCATGAGTTCTCCTCCGGACCATTGCCTTTCCATGAAATCAAATAGTGCAAGCAGCCCCTCACCAACTTGGAATCAAGCACCTTATGTACCTCGTACTCTCTGTCCTGCCGAACCCAAATGGGCAGGGGAGCACGGCGCACCAGGCACGGTGAAGGCTTCAAGAGAGAAACATGAAACACAGGGTGAATCTTAAAGTGAGCGGGCAACCGCAACCTAACAGCAACCGGATTCACATGTCCCAACACCCTGTAAGGCCCAATAAAACGGGGATTGAACACGCTATGTTTCTTGAACGTGATGTTCTTGGTCGACAACCACACCAAGTCCCCTTTTTTGTACACAGGACCTGTTCTGCGGTGTTTGTCCGCCTGTAGTTTATATTGAGCTTTGGATTTCTTGAGGTTTTTTCGAGTAGCCAGGAGCACCCTACGAATGCGTACCACTCTCTCCCTGACGTCAGGTATCTTAGTGCACGCATTAGGAGCCAACAAGGGAGTGAACCGGGGATGAAACCCATAGGTGCTAAGGAATGGGGAATGAAGGGTAGAGGAGTGTTGACAGTTGTTATAGGCTATTTCCGCCACCCATAACCAATCCACCCAGGAGTCAGAGTTTTCCTGCACGTAACAACGAAGATACTGTTTCAAGGTTTGATTCAGTCTCTCCGTTTGTCCGTCGGTTTGCGGATGAAAACTGGTAGACAAAGAAGACTGGATACGTAATTCAGAACACCAGGCCTTCCAGAATTTAGCTGTAAATTGTGCCCCCCTATCAGACACGATATCCTTTGGAAGCCCGTGTATCCTGACTATGTTTACGAGGAGAATGTGTGCTAACTGGCCTGCCGTGTCAGGTACGCTCCACAGGATCCGGGTGTCGAATATAAGGCCCACCTCCAAACGTCACAAACACTCTGATAGATTTGTCAACAGAGGATTTGAGCCATTAGGCGAGGGGAAAAGTAAAATAATAAACAGGGAAGGGAAGGAAGGGAACAGCTGGGAAAGGGATGTACCTGAAACGACAGAACATACAGGGGTAAGACCACCATTCGTGCAACACCGTAATATCTAAAGCACTTTGTAGTAGACTAAATACCTGTGGGGAAAAAGGCAGGACTTTTCTATAGGTTTTCTCGGTTCCCCCTTTAGATCGACAAGCTTGAGACCTATAGGGAACACACATTGGTTAACATCTGTCTGATAGCAATTACTGACACCCACATGACCCAGGCAGGACACTTCCTCTCATACCTGAATCACAGTCTAAGCCTGTTTAAGAAGGGATTCCGGGTGGGAGTCACCACCATGAAAGAAGAACAGGACTGAGAGGGAACAATGTAGCAGGTAAAGGGCAAATCTCCAGGACACGGTAATGCGTGGGAAGCACTGCACTCCGCTCCGTCGGAAACAGTACACCCAAAACACCAGGCAGTCCTCAGGTACCAAACAAAGGAAGAGATCAAAGTAAATAATAATGGAAGGTTGTTGAAAAACAAGCACATAGGCTCCACCAGGACAACACAACCTTCTTAGGCGTACCTATGAATCTCACGGCAACGCGTAGCTGCGACCGCCACCGCGCTCCGCTAGTACATAGGAACCAAAGGTCCAAAAGAACAACCACAAGCGCTTGTTCTGGCTACACGGAGCTGCGACCGCCACCGCGCACCACCTACTTTCCGTAGTCGATAAACAAGTATGGCCACAAAATAAACAAGAGAGGAAGAAGACACGGCAGCGTGTGGCGCCCTACCACTCCGCTCCGCTCTTCAGAGAAAATCCAAAACAAAGTACAAGGCGCGGCAGTTCCTTCACTGCGCGCTCCAGAAAACGGCAACGCGTGGGGCACCACAGCGCTCCGCTCAATGACGGGTAAACGAGATGCGAGGGGCCGCTCCTACCTGAAAGCATAACACCCACTGCAACCGTTCAGGACGAGCCCCAAGCAAAGCAGCAAGACGCGACCTCCCTTCTCCGACTCGCGATCAGGAAACAGGATAACACGCAACAGGAAGCGTGTCTCACGGACTGAAGTAGCCTCAGCCGAGGCCTCTGGGAAATGTAGTCTTTCCTACCTGGAAAGGTGAAGGCAGTCGTTTCTACCCCACAGCGCTGTAATGCAGGCGCTCTGACGGGCTCTGACAGTATGCCCTCCCTTCTAGCGCCTACCAGGACCGGGGCGCAGAGGGAACCGTCTATGGTAGGAACGGATAGCCGCCGGAGCATGGATGTTGGACACCGGTTCCCAGGAGTCATCCTCAACGGAATACCCCTTCCACGACACCAGGTACCATAGCACCCCCCTCCGAAACTTTGAGTCCTTGATGCTGCGCACCACATATTCGAAACCCCCATCACACAATACCGGTGGAGGCGCCCTGCGCCTGTCCGAGAACGCAGGTTTCAGCAGATTACAATGGAATACTGGGTGGATACGAAGCGAACCAGGCAGATTCAGTTTGTAGGCCACCGGACTGAGCTTTTTCACTACTACATAAGGCCCTATGTACTTAGGGTGAAAGATGCTGCGGAGTTTGAACCTGATGTTCCTGGTCGAAAGCCACACCTTATCACCCACTGCGTACGATGGTCCTTGTCTTCTGTGTTTGTCTTCGTACTTCTTGTATTCCTTCTTGGCCTGTATTAGATGAGATCTGATTTTCTTGTGCACTGCCTGAATTTTTCTCATCTGGCCCAAAACTGTAGGTTGATCGGCTTTGACAACAGGAATGGTAAGGGGAAGGATTTTAGCATCATACCCATATGTTGCGCAAAATGGAGACACCCCCAAGGAACAGTGCCAGGCGTTATTATAGGCCACTTCGGCCATCCACAATAACGAGACCCATGAGTCATGAGCATCCGCAGCGTAACACCGGAGATATTTCTTTTGGGTTTGGTTCAACCTCTCCGTTTGTCCATCCGTTTGCGGATGGAAGCTGGTAGAAAGAGAGGAACGGATACCCAGGGCCTGACACCAAAACCTCCAAAACCTAGCGATGAACTGCGGACCCCGATCAGATACAATGACCTCAGGTATCCCATGCAACCTGATGATGTTGGACATTAGTAGTTGGGCTGTCTGTCCTGCTGTAGGCAAATTTACGCAGGGAATGAAATGTCCCAGTTTGGAGAGACTGTCTACCACCACTAGGATGGCGGTCATACCCTGATCCGGGGGTAAACCAGTAACAAAGTCTAGACTGATGTTTTGCCATGGTCTATTGGGAGTCGGTAGCGGACACAACAACCCTTTCTTTTTTCCAGTTTCGGTTTTTGCCATAGCACAGTCGCTGCAGGATCTTACCCAAGCAACGACGTCTTTCTTGATCGTGTCCCACCAAAAGTACCTTTGTAACAACTGCACAGTCTTACACACCCCTTGGTGTCCCACCAATTGGGACTCGTGACACCATGCAAAGGCAGTCTTTTTTAGCGCTTCACTTGGGAGGAACAGCTTCGCGTTACGAAAAGGGAGACCTTTCTTCAGTGTGCGACCACTCCCCTGGGTAGCCCACACAACCCACTCCCCTGGGGTCTTTGCTCGACTGACGCGATCCAGGAACGAGTCAGCATGGATCACACACAACACCTTTCTGGGTTACACAATGGGTTCCAGCCTGGCGATCTCTGTTGACACCTCCCCCTGCTGTTGTCGGGAAAGCGTATCAGCTTTTTTGTTGTCAGCCCCAGGACGAAAGGTGATAACAAAGTCATATTCTGAAAAAAAAAGCATCCACCTCATTTGTCTCTGAGTAAGGTTGCGGGCGGTTTTCATATACTGCAAGTTTCGGTGGTCGGAATAAACAGTAACAGGAAACGCAGCCCCCCACAAGTTCTGGCGCCATTCCTGAAATGCCTTTTTAATAGCTAGCAGTTCTTTCTCCACTATGGTGTAATTCCTCTCTGCCAGGCTGAGCTTCTTTGAGAGATATGCCACTGGATGCAATTGGCCCGTGAGGTGATTCCTTTGAGACAAGATGGCCCCTATAGCTTCATCCGAAGCGTCCGCTTCAACGATGAATGGATGTTCAGGTTTAGGGTGTGCCAATATAGGAGCAGAAGTGAACGCGACTTTCAGGGTCTGAAAGGCTCTGTCGGTGTCTTCTGTCCATTTGAAAGGGACCCCTTTTCTTAACAATTTAGACAAAGGGGCAGCCACCTGAGAGAATTGTGCTATAAATCTGCGGTAGTAATTTGAGAACCCTAAAAAGCTTTGTACTTCCTTCATGCTCGTCGGAATCGGCCAATCCTGCACCGCCTTCACCTTTCTGTCCGACATCTGTAAACCAGCATGACTCAACACCACCCCCAAGAATTCCACTTCAGTCACACTAAATTCGCACTTGGACAATTTACAAAACAGTTTGTTCTCACCCAGTCTCTGCAAAACATGAGACACATGAGCATGATGTTGTATGGTGTTGCCTGAATAGATGAGTATGTCGTCTATATAAACAACAGCGCAGATATCCACAAATTCTTTCAGGACATCATTCAAAAAATACTGGAATGCCGCCGGGGCATTGCACAGCCCAAACGGCATTACAGTATATTCAAAAAGGCCATAACGGGTTTTGAATGCAGTCTTCCATTCATCGCCTTCTCTTACTCGGACCAGGTGATAGGCACCCCTTAAATCTAGCCGAGTATATATCCGAGCATCCTTCACCTGATCCAGTAGAACAGTAATAAGGGGTAAGGGGTATCTGTTCCTGACGGTGTTCTTGTTTAACACCCTGTAATCGACACACACTCTTAACTCTCCGTTGGCTTTTTTTATGAAAAACATAGGGGAGGCAGCCGGGGACCTAGAGGGACGGATAAACCCAATGTCCACATAGTGGTCAAGATAATCCCTCAAGTGAGCTGTCTCAGGAACCGAGAGGGCATACACACGACAAGAAGGCAGAGTAGCCCCATCCACTAAGTCTATCCTACAATCATAAGGACGATGAGGAGGCAGTCGTTCCGCCATACATTTACTGAACACCTCCTCATAGGCCTTATATTGCTGAGGCAAAACCACCATCTTCTCGGCTGCTGTGGCTACTATCAAAGGTAGATAAGACACCGCTGCGCTCGTCATGCATGAGGAAACCCGATGCTCTCTACATTCCTTGGATGCAAACCGGACCTCCTTGGACCTCCAATCGATAGTAGGATTGTGGTGGCTCAACCAGGGCATACCCAAGATGACCTCGTATTGTGGTGCCTCTATGATATTCAGCGTCAATTCTTCCCTGTGCAGACCTCCCGGGATTTCAACCGACAACACCAGAGTGTCGGTTTGTTCAGTAATCTTTCCTGACTTTAGTGGCTTTCCGTCCACAGCCAATACTTCCTCCGGAACGTCTCTTGGCACTCTTTCCAGTGCCAGCGCTGTTACCAACCCGCTATCGATGAAGTTCCCACTGGCCCCGGAATCTATCATGACCCTCACTTGATGGATTTGGCAGTGACTCTCCAAGCACATGGGAAGGAGTATATGTGTTTCTGTCTCCAATAGCGTCATGACTGTTAACGAAGGGATCTGATAGGGGGGAGAACTGGCATCGAAGGAAGAGTCTGTCTTACCTCCTTTTTCTACTGCCCCCATTGCCGTGATGGCAAACCGTTTGCTGCGATTCCACACACCACTGGTTTTAGGTTTGGTAGGGCAGTCCCTAACATAGTGGCCTTTTTTGCCGCAATATAGGCAAAGGCCCAAGGCTCGCCTGTGTTCCTTTTCTTCTTTGGATAACGGGGCTTTGACTGCCCCTATCTCCATGGGTTCAGAACTTGGTTCGGTAGCCGTTAACGCTCTTCGAGGGTTAGCGTCAGACCCAAGGTACCCCCGATCCCATCTTCTCCTATCACCTCCTCTGTCACTCATCCTACCATCCAGACGCAAGGTCAGGTTTATCATGTCTGTGCAGGTGGCTGGCTGAGGGTCTATCTGGGCTATGCGAAAAATAGAAGAATGTTCCCTGGGTTCTCGGTTGTAGCGGGGGAAGTTAAATCAATCACTCATTGCCACTTGTTCACTTTCATACTATTCACTAGTGAGTGCTATAATGGAACCACAAAAACAGGAACTATTTTATGTGCATAAAACATCAACATTTTATTATAAAACAGATATTCCTTAAAAAGGTATTTGGTACATTAAAAACATGAATTCATTAAACAAAATAAAAAGCAATGTCAGTCAATTCAATGTTGTTTCAATTTCAACGCTTTTTAGTCAGATCTATGGGTGTTAGAGTTCACAGATCAGCGTACTAATGAAGACATCAATTGCAATAACACATCATTATAAAATATACAAAAAACATCCCCAACGGGGTAGTCGACGCGTTTCGGTGGTTTGTAGGCAATATGCCCCACCTTCCTCAGGACAGTTTTGGTGTACACATCTATCTGTGAACAGAGAATATCAGCATAAGAATATATTTATATGACAATAACAGTTTTATCATTTTTTTCGTCCCATCCTTTTTACTTTTTTTTAAAATCTATGTATCATTTTTTGTGGTTCCATTTTTCTTTTCAACACTATGGTGACCCTTGGAGCCGACCCACCTTATTTTATAAAAAAGAACCCCTAAAGGGTTTCGTTCTAGGGAGTTTGGGCACACTTATTCGCACAATCACACATTTCCCTCCATTTTCGAAAACACGCAATCATACCCGATTGCATACCTTAAAAATTATCCCTTGTCACTTGGGATATTTGCTTGAAGAACTTCTGGGCGGCTAATTATAGTCTCGCTCTAGCAACACAAAGGAAGGATGTTATTCAGAATTATTTGTCTAATTCTTAAATTTTTAGATATGCTGAGTTTGTTCCATATCCTACCTTATGTAATTCAGCGTGATCTTTATTCTTTCCCCACTTGTTCTGGCGGTTTATTATCACTCTGTGGGGAAGCGGGGAATTGCATATTAAATTTTCCCCTTTTGCTTATATGGGTGGATTGTTTCTCAATTTTCCTATTTATTTACACACCTTGTTTCGGATAATCCGCTCTTTACATCGGTGTATGCTTCTCTGTAATGGTCGCAGTGTTTTTCCAATTATTGATTATTCTGAAATAATGGGAATAATGTTTTTTAGTTCCATATTCCCTTTCTTGTTTCTTATTCCCTCTTTAAAGACATGCTCACCTTGTTTGTTTTATGGTGTCACTGGTATATTCATTTCCGGCTAGCTGCTTGTCTCCAAAAGGTTTCTTTCAATTTCACCTATAGGGATAGAGCGTGCATGAACTATAACCGAAAATTAGGGATTTTGGGCATAAGTGAGCCATCCTTCAAAATGAAACTAACAATATACTCCTCCCTATTCCTTACACAGCTCACCTTCTAGATCTGTTCTCCAGAGGTTGTTGGATCCTCACTGCTTCCGTGATGCTAAGGGCTTCTTTCACTTATCCTTCTTAGCGCAGGGCACTGAGGGAGAATGTTATATTCTGTTGTTATTCCCTTTCTACCTTATAATGTATGTTAATAAAATTTCTAACATCCTGGGGAGATTTTTTTTAAATATATATATATTGTTTGCACCCATCCGCTATTTATCTGCATTTTTTAAGTGCGCTCCGTGCAGTTAATGCTACCATTGTCTTGGCGGTTTTTATTACGCGCGCCGCGTATTAGCTGTCATTTTTGGGTCATTATTTTTAAGTCATTATTTTTTGACAGAGAGTTCCGTCTGGTGTGCATTTAAACCATGCGTGTATTTCCTAGTAGCCAATTTTTAATCTAAATTAATTAGTTATTCATAAATTATATATGACTCCATGCAGGTTTCTTTTCATGCTCCAATTTGATCCTTTACTCTTATGCACAAACGGAGCGTCCTGCTTGCGTCAATTAACGTGAACTCAGGCTCACAATGCCTCTCCTCACAGCTCCTTTTATTTTATTCAGACATTTTAGTTCAAAGTGCTTTAAAAGGGCTCTCCTATTTCTCCGCATTATCGCGCTGTAGTGTTCATGCACATCATCTAACCGCGTTCGCTCTATCTGGTTCAAGCCTTAAACTAAACTAAACGTCAAGCCCTCAGCTTCGGTTTTGACGGCGCTTAGGCGTTCCCCTACATTTGCAGGTCTCTTACCTTTTCAGTGTACGCGTGTCTCCTCCACCGATGCATTTCCAATTCCGAGCGTGGGAAAGACACGTTATCGGAACCGCTCTCTTTTTAAAGTGGGTCTAAATTACATCGCCTCCCACATCCAGGTCACAAGGCTCCTCTTTTTTTGGCACTAAACATAGAAGAGGTATCTGGAATGGGTTCTACTAGGCGCGAGTGTGGGCGCCATCTTAGAGTGTTTAATTCCTGCTATAGTAGGTACTTTATTGCGTCAGATACAGTGTACCGCTTTCTCTACTTATTATTAGAGTTATATATTCTAATTTATTAGTTGCTCTTCAGTTAAGATAGGATAAGGTAAGACCCAAACCCTGTGTCTATTAACGCATTGGGAACTAATATTATAAGTTTATATCCCATTGTTGACTATACGTGACTTTATCGGTATATTCTTTCCCATTCCTCCCGGTTGTTAAGGCCCTCACAATGCGTTTTGAATTTACACATAAAAAATTGCTCTCTCATCTTGCGTTTTTTATCCCAATTACCGCCTCTTCTTGACATTGTGATTTTTTCCACCACACACCATCTGAGGTCCTCTACTCTATGGTTGTGCTGTGCCCAATGTTCTGTTAATGGGGCATTGCATTTCTGAGTTCTAATTGCTGAACGATGTTCGTTCAGCCGTACCTTTACTTCCCTACTCGTCTCACCGATGTACCCTAAGCCACATGGGCATGTTATTAAATAAATACCTTATCCTATCTTAACTGAAGAGCAACTAATAAATTAGAATATATAACTCTAATAATAAGTAGAGAAAGCGGTACACTGTATGAGACGCAATAAAGTACCTACTATAGCAGGAATTAAACACTCTAAGATGGCGCCCACACTCGCGCCTAGTAGAACCCATTCCAGATACCACTTCTATGTTTAGTGCCAAAAAAAGAGGAGCCTTGTGACCTGGATGTGGGAGGCGATGTAATTTAGACCCACTTTAAAAAGAGAGCGGTTCCGATAACGTGTCTTTCCCACGCTCGGAATTGGAAATACATCGGTGGAGGAGACACGCGTACACTGAAAAGGTAAGAGACCTGCAAATGTAGGGGAACGCCTAAGCGCCGTCAAAACCGAAGCTGAGGGCTTGACGTTTAGTTTAGTTTAAGGCTTGAACCAGATAGAGCGAACGCGGTTAGATGATGTGCATGAACACTACAGCGCGATAATGCGGAGAAATAGGAGAGCCCTTTTAAAGCACTTTGAACTAAAATGTCTGAATAAAATAAAAGGAGCTGTGAGGAGAGGCATTGTGAGCCTGAGTTCACGTTAATTGACGCAAGCAGGACGCTCCGTTTGTGCATAAGAGTAAAGGATCAAATTGGAGCATGAATAGAAACCTGCATGGAGTCATATATAATTTATGAATAACTAATTAATTTAGATTAAAAATTGGCTACTAGGAAATACACGCATGGTTTAAATGCACACCAGACGGAACTCTCTGTCAAAAAATAATGACTTAAAAATAATGACCCAAAAATGACAGCTAATACGCGGCGCGCGTAATAAAAACCGCCAAGACAATGGTAGCATTAACTGCACGGAGCGCACTTAAAAAATGCAGATAAATAGCGGATGGGTGCAAACAATATATATATATATAAAAAAACGCTCCCCAGGATGTTAGAAATTTTATTAACATACATTATAAGGTAGAAAGGGAATAACAACAGAATATAACATTCTCCCTCAGTGCCCTGCGCTAAGAAGGATAAGTGAAAGAAGCCCTTAGCATCACGGAAGCAGTGAGGATCCAACAACCTCTGGAGAACAGATCTAGAAGGTGAGCTGTGTAAGGAATAGGGAGGAGTATATTGTTAGTTTCATTTTGAAGGATGGCTCACTTATGCCCAAAATCCCTAATTTTCGGTTATAGTTCATGCACGCTCTATCCCTATAGGTGAAATTGAAAGAAACCTTTTGGAGACAAGCAGCTAGCCGGAAATGAATATACCAGTGACACCATAAAACAAACAAGGTGAGCATGTCTTTAAAGAGGGAATAAGAAACAAGAAAGGGAATATGGAACTAAAAAACATTATTCCCATTATTTCAGAATAATCAATAATTGGAAAAACACTGCGACCATTACAGAGAAGCATACACCGATGTAAAGAGCGGATTATCCGAAACAAGGTGTGTAAATAAATAGGAAAATTGAGAAACAATCCACCCATATAAGCAAAAGGGGAAAATTTAATATGCAATTCCCCGCTTCCCCACAGAGTGATAATAAACCGCCAGAACAAGTGGGGAAAGAATAAAGATCACGCTGAATTACATAAGGTAGGATATGGAACAAACTCAGCATATCTAAAAATTTAAGAATTAGACAAATAATTCTGAATAACATCCTTCCTTTGTGTTGCTAGAGCGAGACTATAATTAGCCGCCCAGAAGTTCTTCAAGCAAATATCCCAAGTGACAAGGGATAATTTTTAAGGTATGCAATCGGGTATGATTGCGTGTTTTCGAAAATGGAGGGAAATGTGTGATTGTGCGAATAAGTGTGCCCAAACTCCCTAGAACGAAACCCTTTAGGGGTTCTTTTCTATAAAATAAGGTGGGTCGGCTCCAAGGGTCACCATAGTGTTGAAAAGAAAAATGGAACCACAAAAAATGATACATAGATTTTAAAAAAAAGTAAAAAGGATGGGACGAAAAAAATGATAAAACTGTTATTGTTATATAAATATATTCTTATGCTGATATTCTCTGTTCACAGATGTGTACACCAAAACTGTCCTGAGGAAGGTGGGGCATATTGCCTACAAACCACCGAAACGCGTCGACTACCCCGTTGGGGATGTTTTTTGTATATTTTATAATGATGTGTTATTGCAATTGATGTCTTCATTAGTACGCTGATCTGTGAACTCTAACACCCATAGATCTGACTAAAAAGCGTTGAAATTGAAACAACATTGAATTGACTGACATTGCTTTTTATTTTGTTTAATGAATTCATGTTTTTAATGTACCAAATACCTTTTTAAGGAATATCTGTTTTATAATAAAATGTTGATGTTTTATGCACATAAAATAGTTCCTGTTTTTGTGGTTCCATTATAGCACTCACTAGTGAATAGTATGAAAGTGAACAAGTGGCAATGAGTGATTGATTTAACTTCCCCCGCTACAACCGAGAACCCAGGGAACATTGTTCTATTTTTCGCATTTATTACCCTGTTCCTGTGGGTGCAGACTAGAAGGGTACTCTCTTTCTTTTTGAACCATCTATCTGGGCTATAACATCCTTGAGTCCATCCCTCAACCCTTGATAGAATAAGGACATTCTTTTTTCCTCTGGCCAAGCAGTTTCAGCTATCAGCCTGTTAAAATCAGTCATGTAAGATATCAGGTCTCTCTTTCCCTGTCTGAGAGTCAGCAACTCACGGTCTGCACTGAAGGTAGTAGCCCGGCGGTCGAACACTCGCTCGAATTCAGCCCTAAACGCTGACCAGTTGTTTAGTACAGGGTCATCATTGCGCACCAATGGTACGGCCCAGTTAGCCGCATCTCCAATCAAATAGGAAATGGCGAAAGCCACTCTGGAATGGTTGGTCGGGAAGGAGGCCGGTTTGCATGAAAAATGCATCATGATTTGTGTCAGAAAGATCTGGGTTTTCGCTGGGTCCCCTGAATATCTCTCTGGGCTGGCAAGGGGTATAGGAGGAGGAACCGTAACCTGTATTTGTGAGGGAGAGGCATCAAAGGGGTTCCTACTCAATCTGTCCACCTTTTCCTTAAGGGCAGAGGCCTCAGCTTTGGAAGCAGCAAGTTCTTGCTGCACCAATACCAACGCCTGAAGCACATCCTCCAAGGTAGCCATACAGTCTCCACCCGGATCGGGTGTAGCTAAATTCGTGGGCGTGTTATTCTGTCAGGTACGCTCCACAGGATCCGGGTGTCGAATATAAGGCCCACCTCCAAACGTCACAAACACTCTGATAGATTTGTCAACAGAGGATTTGAGCCATTAGGCGAGGGGAAAAGTTAAATAATAAACAGGGAAGGGAAGGAAGGGAACAGCTGGGAAAGGGATGTACCTGAAACGACAGAACATACAGGGGTAAGACCACCATTCGTGCAACACCGTAATATCTAAAGCACTTTGTAGTAGACTAAATACCTGTGGGGAAAAAGGCAGGACTTTTCTATAGGTTTTCTCGGTTCCCCCTTTAGATCGACAAGCTTGAGACCTATAGGGAACATACATTGGTTAACATCTGTCTGATAGCAATTACTGACACCCACATGACCCAGGCAGGACACTTCCTCTCATACCTGAATCACAGTCTAAGCCTGTTTAAGAAGGGATTCCGGGTGGGAGTCACCACCATGAAAGAAGAACAGGACTGAGAGGGAACAATGTAGCAGGTAAAGGGCAAATCTCCAGGACATGGTAATGCGTGGGAAGCAAGA
The DNA here is from genome assembly GCF_964261635.1 of Lissotriton helveticus. Classification (NCBI taxonomy): domain Eukaryota; kingdom Metazoa; phylum Chordata; class Amphibia; order Caudata; family Salamandridae; genus Lissotriton; species Lissotriton helveticus. The sequence continues at coordinate 576,638,931 of NC_136072.1, forward strand.
ACCACTGCACTCCCCTCCGTCGGAAACAGTACACCCAAAACACCAGGCAGTCCTCAGGTACCAAACAAAGGAAGAGATCAAAGTAAATAATAATGGAAGGTTGTTGAAAAACAAGCACATAGGCTCCACCAGGACAACACAACCTTCTTAGGCGTACCTATGAATCTCACGGCAACGCGTAGCTGCGACCGCCACCGCGCTCCGCTAGTACATAGGAACCAAAGGTCCAAAAGAACAACCACAAGCGCTTGTTCTGGCTACACGGAGCTGCGACCGCCACCGCGCACCACCTACTTTCCGTAGTCGATAAACAAGTATGGTCACAAAATAAACAAGAGAGGAAGAAGACATGGCAGCGTGTGGCGCCCTACCACTCCGCTCCGCTCTTCAGAGAAAATCCAAAACAAAGTACAAGGCGCGGCAGTTCCTTCACTGCGCGCTCCAGAAAACGGCAACGCATGGGGCACCACAGCGCTCCGCTCAATGACGGGTAAACGAGATGCGAGGGGCCGCTCCTACCTGAAAGCATAACACCCACTGCAACCGTTCAGGACGAGCCCCAAGCAAAGCAGCAAGACGCGACCTCCCTTCTCCGACTCGCGATCAGGAAACAGGATAACACGCAACAGGAAGCGTGTCTCACGGACTGAAGTAGCCTCAGCCGAGGCCTCTGGGAAATGTAGTCTTTCCTACCTGGAAAGGTGAAGGCAGTCGTTTCTACCCCACAGCGCTGTAATGCAGGCGCTCTGACGGGCTCTGACATGCCGTGGGGACCTGTGGACACGCCACAAAGTGCCCCATCTTGGTCAGAAAATCAACTACAACCACTATGGCAGTTTTCCCCTGATCTTTGGGTAGACCCACTATGAAATCAACGGAAAATCTTTCCATGGGGAGCTCCGGAGTGGGCAGAGGCTGTAACAGTCCCTGTGGTTGTCGACGATCGGCCTTCATCTGGGAGCAAATCGTGCAAGCAGCAATCCACTGACGTAGATCCGGCCTAACCGAAGGCCACCAGAATTGTCTCATGACTTTCTCAAGTGTTTTTACGAATCCCATGTGCCCAGCACATGGCACTTCATGGCACCATGAAAACACGGTTCGACGCAAGGAAGACGTAGGAACTAGGATCTGTGCTCCCCGCATCGGAATCCCCTGTTTCATCTTCCATTCAGGGTGGTGTCTTAACCACGTTCTCCACACGCACGTTTGACTTCCTGCTCTCACTTTACTTAGAAAGTCCTGTGTTTGTGTGGCTCCCACGACTTTTGAGGGGTCAATGATGGATCGCACAGGGGTTTTGGAATGTAGACCAGGACTTTCCTGTCTTGGTAGGGCGTCTGCTTTCTTGTTTTGAGCACCGGGTCGGAAGGTTACTACAAACTGGTACTCCTCAAAAAACAACATCCACCGCAGTTGTCTTGGCGTTAAATGTTTTGCTGCACGGAGGAATTGAAGATTTCGGTGGTCTGTGTAGACCGTAACCTGATGTTTTGCTCCCAACAACCAATGTCTCCACTCTTGGAATGCATCTCGAATGGCCAGCAGCTCCTTTTCCGCTATAGTGTAGTTATTTTCGCATGGGCTGAGTTTCCTTGACATGTAGGCAATGGGGTGTAGCATCCCTGAGTTTTCCTCTCTTTGAGAAAGCACGGCTCCCAAAGCGGCTTCCAATGCGTCTGCTTCAACAATGAACGGCAGTTCAGGGTTAGCATGGGAAAGCACGGGAGCAGCCGAAAACGCCGCTTTCAAATTGTCAAATGCGGATTGAGTTTCCGCCGTCCACTGGAACATAACGCTCTTCCTCGTAAGACGGGTTAAGGGAGCCACCATCCCCGAAAACCCCCGTATGAAACGTCTGTAAAAGTTCGCAAACCCTAACAGGCTCTGAATGTCCTTGATATTGAGAGGGCGTGGCCAGTCTTTAATAGCTTGGACCTTCCTGTCGGCCATTACCTGACCCGATGGGGTGAGCATGACTCCTAAGAACTCCACCGTCGTCACGTGGAACTCACATTTCGTGATTTTACAAAACAAATGGTGGTCTTGCAATGCCCTTAGTACTAGACGAACGTGATGTACATGTTCCTCCTTGGAATCCGAATAGATCAGTATATCGTCGATATACACAACCACATGTTTGTCCAAATATTCTCGTAATACCTCGTTGAGGAAGTATTGGAACGCAGCCGGGGCGTTGCATAGCCCAAATGGCATGACTAGATACTCGTAGAGCCCATACCGCGTCTTGAAGGCCGTCTTCCACTCGTCTCCTTTCCTGATTCGAACAAGGTGGTATGCTCCTCGGAGGTCCAGCTTAGTGTATATGGCAGCGGATCTCATTTGTTCCAGGAGCACCGGAATCAACGGCAACAGATATTGGTTTTTGACGGTGATGGTATTCAACGCCCTGTAATCTATGCAACACCTTTTCTCGCCGTTCGCCTTTGGGATAAAAAATAAAGGCGATGCTGCAGGAGATCTGGACGGCCGGATAAACCCTAATGCTAAGTACTTATCCAAGTATTTCCTGAGGGTTTCGTTTTCTGGTAACGTGAGGGCATATATTCGACCACTGGGAATAACTGCCCCTGGTACAAGATCGATACGGCAATCGTAGTCCCTATGTGGCGGAAGTGTCTCTGCTTCTTTATCGCTAAACACAGCTTCATATGATTTGTAACATGGTGGAAGAGACACCTCTTTTTCAGCGGCTGTTGCTATCCTTGCAGCTTTGGCCAATGCTTGCGAAGGATTGTGGACCCCAAGGAAACAATGGTCTTTGCAATAAGGCGACTGGAACTGGACCTTTCCGTCTTTCCACTGGATAACCGGTTCGTGTAGTTGTAACCAGGGCAGCCCCAAGATTATGCCGTATTGGGGTGCTTGTATGATGTTGAACACCATGGGTTCCTGATGCGTGCCTTTGTATGTTAGTTTGCATTCCACGGTGTGATGCGTGATGGGCCCTGCCTCCAGTTCTTTTCCATCAACGGCATACACGATTTCGGGTCTTTCTTTGGAAATGAGTGGTACTCCAAGCCTTTGTGCTTCGATACTGTCCATAAAACACCCTGTCGCTCCTGAGTCCACCATGGCTCGCACTTCTTTCTCCTCCTCCTCCACTAACAGTGTCATATCCAAACACAAATGACTCTTTCCTTGGTCCCCGTTGGGGTTTACAGAAGGGATGGTATACTTGCTTGATGGTTCCCCTTCACACACCCTCAAGCTTTGGAGTTTCCCGTCTCGTTACCGGAGAGAGCTGCAAAGGATTGTCCAGATCTCACCTTCCTTGGTTTGGGTTTTACTGGACATTCCCGGAGGAAGTGGCCTTTTTTCCCACAATAGAGACACAGCCCTTGCTTTCTCCGATAGTCTTTTTCTCCGGCTGTAAGAGAAGCCCTTACTGCACCTATGTCCATGGATTCCGATGGCGGAATGGCTTTCTCTCCCGCAGTAGGGCTTTCACATGGTGTGACCGGTCGTTCTCTTTTCTTATGGTCCCCCTTGCGTTCCTTCATACGATGATCAAGTCGTAAGGCAAGTTCAATAAGAGCCTTACACGTTCTGGGTTGCGGATCTATCTGGGCCAGAACGTCCTTAAGATCCTCATTCAGTCCTTGATAGAATAAAGCGGTTTGTTTGGCTTCTGGCCATTCGGTTTCTGCTACCAACCGACGAAAATGGTTTAAGTACGTAACCAGTTCTGTGTCTCCCTGCTTGAGTTTCAGGAGTTCACGGTCCGCTGTGAATGTTTCTGCTCTCCTGTCAAAAGTCTTCTCGAATTCTGCACGAAAATCATCCCAATCATATAAAAGGGGATCGTCTCTTCGAACCACAGGGACTGCCCACTGCGCTGCCTCACCCCCTAGATACGAAATCAGGAAGGCAACCCTGGCTTGGTTGGTACCGAACATCTTCGGTTTGCACACGAAGTGCATTAACACCTGTGTGATAAACACTTGCACCTTTTTGTTATCTCCATAGAATCTTTCGGGAGGGGCCAAGGGGATTTGAGCGGGCATTTCCACCACTACCGAGGTGGCAGCCGTGGCTCCCCCACCACCTGCTCCCGAGCCCGTGGGCATTCTATCTATGCGAGCTCGCAGCTGAGCGTTTTCTGCTCGAGAAGCTGCCACTTCACTATTGGATGCTGCTAACTCCACTTGAATCTGAGCCAACGCGGCCAACACATCCTCTAAAGTCGTCATCTCAGGGATCAACACAGCCAAGAAGGGGATAGAATTCTTGGGCCGATAATTCTGTCAGGCTCTGCTTTCCGACCTCTTCGGGGCTGTGTTGCTAAGCCTATAACCTCCCCATCAGAACCACCTCAGAGTCTGATAGAGCAGAAACAGACAACCAAGGGTGTTCAACAGGGGAGGGAAAGGAAGGGGACAGCAGGGAGGGAGACCTGTAACGACAAAGAACAATTTGGTTTAGACAAACCCCCCCCCTGTTTGGTCAGCAGACACAAGTACTCTCTCTCTACCTTATACCCCCAGGATGTCCCCTTCCCTTTCAGCGTACCTGTAAAGAAAAATACATATGTAATGTAATAGTAGACTCGCAAGGTTGAGGTATCAGATTCTCCACCCAGCTGTAAGGGGAACAAAGCACAAACACGTTGTTTTATACACCTACTCTCCCTACAACATCAAGGGGCTGTTCCCAACACCATTTAACGCCCTCACCTACCTACTGGGCTCTGGACGCTTTCATCAATGGGGGGAGATGCTCTGGTCTACTTGTACCTCACTTGGAGTTTCCTATATAAACAACTCAAAAGAAACCATGAACTTGTGGTAGAAAGAAACAACCATAGAACAACAGAAATGGTTATGTCATAGAACCTGGTGTTAGAGTGGCACACCAAGTTACCACCAGACCCTCTCGTTCCTGATGGTGAGGGTAGCGTCTATTGTGTACCTTTGTTTCACCCTCACAGCAATAAGCCCTAGAGTCTTTTCTCTAACATTGTTCAAAGGGGAGTTCAAAAGAGGACAATGTTTTTTCTGCACAACAAAGAACAAGTTCATTCGGGTATTCCCGAAGTGCTGCACTGCTTCGTGCAACTGACTTTCCAATGTCTGAATTCAAAACACCGGGTGTTCCTCTCACACCCAGCGCGATAGCGTTCTCCCTCAGCCGAGGGAAACACCTAGAGAAATGAGCCGTGTTACACGCCTTCACGTGCAACCCCAAGCGTCAATCAGGAAACACGGCTAAGGAATCGCCATCTGTAATGAAAGTCCGCTGCCTTACCGACCTCCGCCGTACCTCACCGCACACTCCAGGACCAAACCAGAATTATCGGCGAAGTCTTCTTCCGCCTTCCGTCTTTTGTTGTTTGGTGCGCACGTTCGTTGCGGTACGTGCGTAACGTGCACAGGCATGCCGGGAGTTGTAGTTTGTTGATGTCCCGTTTCTCGCACATGGGAAACGGGCTCCCGAACTCCCTCAGGCTGATCATGACAGCCAAACTCATAATAAGGACCTAAGTGTTTCTCCCCAGTAATCAGTAGCAGCCGTAGAAATGTTACCACTATGACATTTCATGTTTTAAAATTTTGCGGACATAGCTGGTGCTGTTTGGCACATCTATAATCTAATGTTTGATTTTCATTTGTAAGAAATGGTGTCAAGCCTCGTGTTCGATTTGTATTAAGCACATTTTTCCTGGCCTTCAGCCTTGGTGCCTTCCTCTGTAATGCTGATATAATTTGGAATAGGCAGGAAGACTTTTTGCCTATTTCCTCCTTGAAGGAATACTGTTTTTCGGTTGGACAAGCCCTTGTCCGATATATGAAGCTTTTTTCTGGATGGAAATTTCTTCAATATAGGGCCTGGGACAGCAGAAGTGACATCATGTAACCTTTCCCCATCCAATGGGTTCTCATGTGTACCAAGTTATCCAATCCTTAGGCCCATTAAATCCTTTTAAGTGCTGCTGAAAATATATGGTTAAGGGAGGTTAATTACATTCCTGCTTACTTTGTATTCCTGTCTACTGTTAAGATGCAGCCCTATCTGACCCTTGTTATCTCGGACTATGAAAGATTCCTGCTCACACGTTTTAGGATGGGCATCATTCATAGGTCACTTAGTTTCCCAGTTATTAATGGCTGGTCTAGGCTGTTGTCCAGATGTCCATGTGATGAGCTGTCAGCACAATCAACTTTGCATGTTCTATTTTTCTGTAAATTGTATTCAGTGCAGAGGAAAAGGTGGATACTCCCAGTGCTTAGATCACTTGGTCTGCGACAATGTTGTCCTGCTTTTATGGTTATGCAATCATTTGGGGAAGAACTTGTAATTGTATCTGCATCCCTGTTTTTAAAGTCTGTCTTTTCCTGTAGAAAGACCATTTTTATGTGAGAACCTGAATTGTTTAACATAACTCACTTCTCAATATTATATATTTCCTTAAGATGTGATTTTAATTGCTTTTTTAATGTGCTTTTATTATTATTTTATAAATAGTCGACTAAAGCTTGATTTTACTGAACCTGCTGCTGTTTACATGACCCCTGAGACCTTGGGTAGCAGGAGCAGTGAGGAGAAGTGGAATAAAAGTAGTGGCAGTAGATGTTTACCCTAGCTACCCCTATCTTATCATCCTTGGGCTTAAGTTAAGGTCACTTACCTTGCCCCATCTTCCAACTTCGTTTTCTTCTTTGGAGTGTCTGCCCCAGTGTTCGGGAGCCAGTTGCTACAGGGCATCACATATCCAGATTTGTTGTCACTCACAGAGAACAAAGCATAGAAGGGTTTAGGAGCAGGATGATATGACATCTATTGAAGCCGGGTGGGGTGCCTCAAGACGCACAGCTGGGTGTCTCTCACTTGTCTTTCATCCGCAAGATTTGTGGCATCATGAGGTGCCTATAGGTTTAGCGAGCAAGAAGTGTTTGTTCACATGATGGCTGGAAGGGACAGCACAAGTGTCCTGCATAATGCTAACGAGGAAGTAAATATCTACAGAGAAGTGGCCCTGAGTTATTGGGGTGATTTTGAAGGGGGAATTGACCAAAGTCTCTAAGGTCTGCCAGGGCCCTGAATTAACCTGACTGACGTAATGGCTTGGAGACTCTGCTCTAAGGGGGCCGGGCGATTCCAGCGAGAGCCAGAGTGGAGATGCAGGGGCGTTAAGAAGAGGTTAAATAAAACAAAGCCTCATTAACAAGTGAATGGTCTTTTAAAGAACTGTGAAGTACTCTGGTGTGGCTGTGTGTGAGCCCGGGAACCTGTCTCAGTCCGGCTGCCACACACGCGGGGTGAAGTGACAGAGGATGACAGAGGACAGCAGGGTGTGAGAGCCGGCTGAGGTGACATAGGGTGACAGAGGGAAGTAGGGAGTGATAGCTGGGTGAGCTGACAGAGGGCAGCAGGGAGTGAAAGCCAGGTGTGGTGTCAGAGGGTGACAGAGGGTAGCAGGGAGTGAGAGCCGGGTGAGGTGACCGAGGGTAGTAGAGAGTGAGAGCCGAGTGAGGTGACCGAGGGCAGTAGAGAGTGAGAGCCGGGTGAGGTGACAGAGGGCAGCAGGGAGTGAAAGCCAGGTGTGGTGTCAGAGGGTGACAGAGGGTAGCAGGGAGTGAGAGCCGGGTGAGGTGACAGAGGGTGACAGAGGGTAGCAGGGAGTGAGAGCCGGGTGAGGTGACCGAGGGCAGTAGAGAGTGAGAGCCGAGTGAGGTGACCGAGGGCAGTAGAGAGTGAGAGCCGGGTGAGGTGACAGAGGGCAGTAGGGAGTGAGAGCCTGATGAAGTGAGAGAGGGCAGTAGGGTGTGAGAGCTGGGTGAGGTGACAGAGGGCAGCAGTGAGTGAGAGCCGGGTGAGGTGACAGAGCGTGACAGAGGGCAGTAGGGAGTGAGAGCCTGATGAGGTGACAGAGGACAGTAGGGAGTGACAGCTGGGTGAGGTGACAGAGGGCAGTAGGGAGTGAGAGGCAGATGAGGTGACGGAGGGCAGCATGGAGTGAGAGCAGGGTGAGGTGACAGAGGGCAGCAGGGACTGAGAGCCAGCTGAGGTGACAGAGGGCAGAAGGGAGTGAGAGCCGGGTTAAGTGACAGCAGGTTGCAGGGAGTGAGATCCGGGTGAGGTGACAGAGGGTGACAGAGGACAGCAGGGTGTGAGAGCCGGGTGAGGTGACTGAGGGTGACAGAGGGCAGTAGGGAGCGAGAGCCTGGTGAGATGACAGAGAGCGGCAGGGAGTGAGAGCCAGGTGAGGTGACAGAGGGTGACAGAGGGTGACAGAGGGTAGTAGGGAGTGAGAGCCGGGTGAGGTGACAGAGGGCAGCAGGGAGTGAGAGCCGGGTGAGGTGACAGAGGGTGACAGGGTTGCAGGGAGTGAGAGCCGGGTGAGGTGACAGAGGGTGACAGAGGGAAGTAGGGATTGAGAGCCGGGTGAGGTGACAGAGGGCAGCAGGGCATGAGAGCCGGGTGAGGTGACAGAGGGTGACAGAGGGCAGCAGGGAGTGAGAGCCAGGTGAGGTGACAGAGGGTGACAGAGGGCAGTAGTGAGTGAGAGCTGGGTGAGGTGACAGAGGGCAGTAGGAAGTGAGAGCTGGGTGAGGTGACAAAGGGTAGTAGGGAGGGAGAGCCGGGTGAGGTGACGGAGTTCAGCATGGAGTGAGAGCCGGTTGAAGTGACAGAGGGCAGCAGGGAGTGAGAGCTGGGTGAGGGGTGCGTTAAGAGCCTGTAATGAGATGTTTCCCACCAGCCTCTAGTCAGGGAATTGAGCCAAGGCCAGGGAGCTCAGGCATGGACTCCGCTCTCACAGCACATTGCACAAATGCTCACCACCAGGTTGTCGCTATATATTATGGATGCATGCATACCTACACGGACGGGTGACTGGCACCAAAGGGGGGCTTTGATCTGACAGTTCGGGTGAGAGTCAGAATTAAAGCCAGCGACAGAGACAGATAGAGGTAGAGACAGATAGAGGCAGAGACAGACAGAGAAAGAGACAGAGACAGACAGAGACAGGGACAGGCATAGACAGATAGAGGCAGAGACAGGGACAGGGGCAGACAGATAGAGGCAGAGACAGACAGAGACAGAGAGACGGAGAGGGAGACAGAGGGAGGGAGACAGAGACAGGGACAGACAGAGACAAGGACAGACAGAGACAGATAGAGGCAGAGACAGGGACAGACAGATAGAGGCAGAGACAGAGGCAGACAGAGACAGAGACAGGCAGAGAGACAGAGAGATGGAGAGGGAGATGGAGGGAGACAGAGGGAGAAAGATGGGGAGAGAGGGAGGGAGGGAGAGAGAGGGAGACAGAGGGAGGGAGTCAGGGGGAGACAGAGGGAGGGAGAGGAAGACAGACAGAGGGAGACAGAGGGAGATAGAGGGAGGGAGACAGGGGGAGGCAGACAGAGACAGACAGAGGGATGTATTATGCCTGGTCTGGTGGCTCAGTGGACGAAGGCGTCCACTGCAGGGACCTGTGTTCAAACTCATGGTCACAGTTTTGTTTTGCTCTAGCCCTGCCCCCTCCCCTACTGGCCCCACCCCCCATCGGTGCGGCCCTCTGCCACAAAGCACACAGTAAATTTGGCCCCAGAGAGAAAGTTTGTGAGTACCCATACTCTAGAGAGTGCCTGAAACCGCAGTGCTGAGCAAGGTGTTTGACTAATGTTACTGTATGTGAAAAAGAAACTGCAACCTATGACTTCAGAAGTCTTTGTAATACATTTTAAAACACAGGGCTGAGTTGAAAGCTTTGGGGCATATTATCAAGAATGGCATTAAAATTATCTCTGGTTTAGGGGCAGAAAACTGCAGCTAAAGCGGCAATAATGGGCTCGATAATATGCCCTGGAGAATTCCAATAGAAGCCCATGTTCACACCAGAACATGGAATTATATTGGAATTCTCAAGGGCATATTATCAAGCACATTATCGCAGTTTTAGTGGCAATTTTCTGCAGCTAAACCAGCGATAATTCTTAACGCTCTTCTTGATAATATGCCCCTTGATATTTTGACATCTCTTTTTTGCAATATGAGCCAGGACAGAACTAGATACTAAGGGCCTGATTATGACTTTTGGCGATGCAGGAGCGGGTGGCATGCCACTGCTGCGCCCCCACACCACCAAGAGTCGCTGCTGCCCGCCAACCAGATTTCAAGTTATTTTGTGTTCTGGCGGGCGGGCGGCTTGGTGGTCCCACGGTGGTGCTGTTTAAAGGCTCATTGTGAGCCTTAAACAGAACACTGCCGGACCACCAGCATGTTGATATCTGTTTTGGTGCTACTTTTCTGAAAATAGACTGGATGTTGGTTTTAAATCGTTTTTGAGTCAAATACTGTTTCCCAAAACTCAATGCAGCACTAATCATGGCTGTCTCTTAGCCTTGTTCTGTATCATTCATTTTTTTTCATTAAAGTTACACAAACTGACCAATAATAATACATTAGTGTATTGAATCTCTTTCAATGAAACCCTACCACGCGCTCATGCACTCACTCAATGTGTGCCATTTATTTTGGTTAATGCCCAGGAGGGTTTTTCATGTATTCAATTATTTTAAAAATAAAAACAATGATAAAAGTATAACAAATATACAAAACATTTTAAAAACCTCAGTTGCTGGAGGATAAGAAAAGAAATTATAGAAGTGCGGTACAAACTGTAATGTGAGGCTGTGCGTGTGAGTATCTCTCAGGGAACGGTGTGAGGGGAACAGTGCTGGGCAGAGGAATACAAACTTGAAGGGATGTTAGTTGAGCATTATGGGAAGACAGCGGATTGTTATGTACTGCAACATTTATATAATGCTTACTATCTCTATGCGGGGCATGGAAGTGTTTCCGATCCTGCGCAGACACGATTAGAGAGAGCAATGGTGGGGAGATCTGCTCAGATATACTATACTATTATCTCAAATCTGGTTGTCATTGTGAGACTGAAAAGAGCGGCCATAGTATGTGGTTGTATGACAGAAGCACACAAGGTGAAACCATGAGTGCCTCTACCACACAACCCAAACCACAAATGAGTCTTAACCATGCATTCCTTTACCACACATGCCTTTACCATGCAATTTTGTGGTATAGGCATGAATGGTAAAGAGGTATGTGTGGCTAAGGTCACAACTGCCCCCCCCCACCCCCACGCTGTTCTTAAAACCCTGCCACTTTACTATCACTACCCCAACTCCCCCTCCCCCACGCTGACTCTACCGATTCCTCTCCCCCTGCTGTAAAGTCTGAAACCATTCAAAAGAAAGTTGATGGACAGATTGCTGGACAATACAAACATCCACCCCCAGTCACAAAGATCTGGGTTTAATCCATCATTCTTTTGCTCACCACACCACCCCAGTTTGGACCATACATCTTCAAATTAGTCTTGACCCTGTTCCTTGTGGGAACAGTCCAGCCCAAACTGCCAAGTCAGGTCCTCCCTGGACCAAAAGCAAGCATTCTGGGACCGGTTTCAGGGCATCACCCTTCACCAGACAGGCTAGCTTGAATCCAGTAGTGTAGTGACCACGTCTGGGCATACCCTTCCCACTTCTGCATTTTGTCCATCAATTGTTCTTTTTGCTAAAACCCTGCCCCTTTACTTACACTACCTCACCACCCCTGAGCTGTCCCTTAAACTATCCCAACCCCAACCCCTTCCACTGCCCAGAAACCTACCCATACAACTTCCGCCCTAAGAAGTACCCCAACTACCCATTCCCATTCCACTGACCTGAGGCCTAATCTCTGCCCCTTGCTTACACTACCCCAACTCACCACCCTGTGCTGTCCCTTAAACTACCCCAATCCCTTCCACTGCCCTGAAACCTACTCCAACCACCCCCGCCCTAAAAACGACCCTGGCTGCCCATTCCCTTCCCACTGCACTAAGGCCTAAAACCCTGCCCCTTTACTTATACTACCCCTTACCTCCATGCTGTCCCTTAAACTATCCCAACCCCTTCCATTGCCCTGAAACCTACCCACCCAGCCAGCAGCTAGAATGCGCACTGCCTTAACGACGCACATGCATGGTTTAATTCTATGTGTAGTTAAGGCAAGTGTGGTTGCACTTTTGTAGTCGGAACACCCGTGGTTAAGACCGCAGCGTTCCAACATGTTCTCAATAGTATGTAGCTAGTTGTACCCTGCAGTGGTGGACTAGATTAGAGCCCTCTGATTGGCCAGCGGTATGTGGCAGATCTCTTCAGTTATTCCATCCCTCTTCAGTTGGTAATGGTTATTTTTTTGGCTGGTACAGTACGGGGCGCATTGCAGATATGTCTTATCCGAGTGTAAGAGGATCGAGCAGCATAAGGGAGTTACTCTGCAGCCTATACGAACTACACCTGGCTGCCAACCCCTGAGTGTTGTGCAAGGAGTATTAAAGTGGACCAGAAGGGCAATATTGTAATTGACATTAGTATATAAATAACCAGGCTAGCCATATGTCAGCCCTGCATAACTTACCTGGATATAAATAGTCATGTGGAAACTGGGATGTTCCCTAACTGTGAACTGTAAACTGTACCAGGTATTTGAATGTGTGATTATTATTATGGATTTTATCACAGGTTTCTGGGATGATGTAGTTATCTTACAAATATAAATATTTTCAACTCTGCTGAGGTGGATAGTTTCCTTAATGCTCCAACTCTTGGCGTGCATCATATTCTAACGCTTGTCAACTTGAACTGAGCAAACAGAGCCTCCTATGGAGTTCGTATAGCAAGGTGGTAGCCATGGTGCAAATCTGGAGCGTAGCGTCCTGTTTTTGTTTTTGTATCACTTAAACTTAAATCTTTCTTTCCTTGGGAGCTTCTTTTGAAAGTACTGCGTGCCTTGAACATTGCTCCTCTAGCTACAGGTAACCAGTGGAGTGATTGCAGGAACGAAAGGAAAGGAAAAAAATAAATTCTGTGACATAGTGAAAGGCGTGGATGAAAAGGAACCTGCAAGACTATGTTGAATGGGGGAAGAATGAGGCATGAGGTGGAATGAAAAGTAAGCTGCCTTGGTATTCAGAAACCATGGCATTCGGTTGTTTAGGTGGCAGACTCTTAAGACAATCATTCAACCTCTGCAGGTATGTTTTTTCTCTTCTTCTTCTTCTTCTTCTTCTTCTTCTCCTTCTTCTTCTTCTTCTTCTTCTTCTCAAAACTCACTGCTCCCCTGGCAGACTGTGTTTTAACCTCTTGCATGCTCATGACAAGGTGAGCTCGTCATGAGGCACACTGGAGCTGTGCTCATGACAAGGTGAGCTTGTCATGTATAATGGGATTATCAATCAATCAGCACAGGAGGGGAAAAGCCTTAGCAGCCAAGTGGTTAACAAGATATGGGTAAAATGAGCAGGATGTGCTCAGGCACATTCGGCTTCCAGTAAATCGTCTCTTCTCTTCCCTGATTTGCCAGATTCTGGCTTGGGTGAAAAGGAAGATGTGGTCTGACCTAACCTCCTCTGGAATGGAATGAGTGATCTGGCAGCACGTTGTTAGCAGAAGCTCAAACAGAATCTACTAGAGATGAATCACACTACTCCATAAGAATCTAAACTGACAGGACAGGCTTTTCGGTCAGAATATGGGTTACTTGAGCAGGTGTTGCTTGCTTTGTTGATTTGCTGCTAAGATGGGTCGGTTTGGCCTGTTCTGTGCTCTGACTGACAGATTCTAGTGTCTTCAAATTGAATCTGTATCATGCTGCACCCTGGCTCAATACTGTCGAGTTCAGTGGAAATGACCTTATTTTTAAATATCAATACTTGTTATGTGCTCGTAACTTCATTACATCCCCTTGGGACTCTTGGCAGCTCTTGTCGTGAAATCAAAAGGTCATTCTGCAAGAGCGGGATCGCAGCACGCACTGCTGAGCAGCCAAGGAAGGAGTTCCAGGCTCTGATTTCTATAGTGTTTTGAAAGATTTTCTATTGTCACTTTTGGCTCTATCCTGACAGGCACACCAAGCTCAGAAACAACCACTCCCAATAAGAATCAAAAGAGCCACAAGCACTACACTGAGAAAGACACCCAAAACATCAAAGAATACAAGAAAGTGTGCCCCTGCAGCATACATATGAAGATCTAAATATTACAATCACTGGCATAACTCACAAGAAAAAGTCAGTGGAAGGCTGATAATCCTTACCCTCCCCCCAAGCAGCGGTGACTCCTCCGCCAAGGCGCAGGAACATCACCCCGCTGCTTCAATTACAAGCTCAATACAAAAAATTATAATAGCTTTCTGTTATTATCTTTTTATTTTTTGTTTTAAGCTTGAAGTTGAAGCCAAGTTGTTATGAGGGTGGGGGCTGAGCTTACCGCGTCACAGGGAGGGGGAGTGGTGGCTGCACCTTAAGTGCACATGACGGTGTGGCCAGCTGTTTTGGGCCAGCCAAACCGTCATGCACTTTGCATGTCCTCCACAGGCTGTAATGTACAGACTTGGCGGAGACTATGCCCAGCCTCCCAGTCTCTTTCTGAGCGCTGAACCACAGAACTCAGACCAATCACAATGCTGCTGTAAGGCAGCGTCGTGTGTGGTCAGGGGATTCTGGGAGGCTGTGTGCTTCCTATTGCAGAGAGACGGAGGAGAGGCGGCCGCCGGCAGTCGGTGGTATTCAGATAAGCGATGTAATTTTGTTTTTTACTCCTTCTCTTCTGTTCCTCATCTGCTTTCCCCCACTTCACCACCCCCGTTCGGTAGTAGCTTCTACTGTCCCCCAGTGCAGGATAATATGGAGGGACAACCCAAGACACTGTTAAAAACTCACAGGTTTAGAACAGGCAGGAGCAACTATGACAGGAGAGTATGTGAGGTGCGTGGTGGAAGGTGTGCTCCTCAAAGCTCCCACAATGGGGGAAAGTGGCATCCCACAGAACAGGACAAATGGCTCCTAATATGATCAAGGTCCATAATGAAAGCAGATGGAATGCACAACTCAGAAAATACTGATGTTGCACCCATGTAGTATTGAAGGAGCTGAGTGCTATTATGGATGCTTGCAATTGAATGGTTACCTCTTAACAAAAACAATTGCCAGTGCTGATGATTATTACAAAAAATCAATTTTATTTCAGAATGTCCAATTTATAAACATCCGAAAGCTCCTAAATTGCTTTTTATTTACTTTTTTCTTTTTTTTCATATAACAAACAACATGATTACCACATAATTTTAGCATCAAAGTATACTATTACCAGTGATTAAAGGGACAAAAAATATAATACATAAATATTCACACAATCAGCCATTCATACCATCAACAATCCACATTTATTCCCATCCATCCACCATACTGTACATGTATACACACACTCCAACAATATAACTGAACCTGTGGAGTGAAATAGGTCTGCCAAATCAACTTATCAGAATATTGGGTTGCAAAAAATATCTCATCAGTGTATAAAGTTGAACATTTGATATGTTTTAACAATTTGTCCCTAAACCAATTATTAATCCAGGGGTTCTGTTTATATAGATCTTTTTGGCAGCACCAGAAGTCTACGCGTTTCGAGTCCCAAGGTTTGTAGGGACTCTCGTCAGGACCATAGATTTCTGAAATGATAAAGGAAATATAGTAGTTTCCTATTTAGAGCATCACTATTTCCAACAATAATAAGTGACTACCACTGTTCTCAAGCTTCAGCTTACCACTTTAAATGAACACCGCAAGGTGTATACGTGCATTTATTTGTCCGCACAGAAGAACTGAAAAATATAAAGAAAGGAAAGAAAAACTCCAATGTAGTACCATCCATTGCAATTTTTCAAGTTGTTACTGCTTAACTCTACCAAATACATGTCGCCTTTCTTACCTATGTGGCCTCTCAATCAGTGACAACCACGCGATGAAGTATCTTCGCCTGGTGACCGTCTTTTCATAAAAAAGATAAAAGGAGTGTGGATTTCCTTAAGTCGGCCCTCGTGAAAGCTCCACAATTATGCAAGAGATTCCTTTGTAACATCTTACCTCCTGCCGCCCGTTGGCGTGGAGTGCTGGTCATATATTAGTCCCACTTTCACAATGGTTGACTTTGCAGTATAAACGATCTGTAACAAATGCCAAAACAGTTTGCTTGTGATTTCCTTGTTTGTGGCAGAATCGCCAGAGTCTTTGCAGCAGCGTATTTTCAACTACGAACAAGCGCTTACCGATTTAGTATGATGTCCTGTGATCCAAAGAACCTTCCGGCCGTCTCAGTTGCCGAAAAACACAGCGCGCCCTTCAATGACGTGTTGTGCTGGTGACTCGGGATGCTGGGAAATGTAGTCGATTCCAGGTTGTGTTATTACGTATCAGGGAGGTTGGCCTGTTTATCATGGAAAACTCCTATTTGCATCATTCCTTGAAGGTTCATTGGATTACAGCTTAAATATTTCTGATAATTCATTTAGACCTGACACAATTGACAATTAGTAATGATTGACACAGAAAACACAGAGGGTCTATCAGCTTAATTATATAGCTGGACTGTCATTCCGAGTCACCAGGATCTCGGGGTGTATAAATCACATGAAGACAGCATAATTCAATATACGGTGAACACCATGTGTATAGGAAAAGCCAACACAGCGCAGATCATTCATACATGGCTGACAAATCCAGAACAATTAGTGAAGGGTTTCCATCAAATAGACTCAGTGATCAGTCCTATCATTTGGCCAAACCCAAGTGCATGTCAGTCTGGTCCCCTGATCATTGGGACAGCAAACACCGCACCATCTATTGCTGGTTAAGGATTTGGTCCACCAACATACGCGAACCGTCAGTGATGGCTGATCCTTGATGGTCAAGTGAATAGCAGTGCAACAAAGAAATAGTGACTTCAAAATAGGATGGAGTGTCCTCCTACTAATAACTTTATTCTATGGACGAACCACACCTCCTAGTTAAAAACCAAGAACAGTGCAAGAGAGACAGTCAAACAAATATCTGTCTGATAACGGGCCAACATGTTTCTGCCTATCGGGTATAAAATCCCATGGCATTCGTCAGGGCCTCTGTTCTTTCAATAGTTGCACAAGTAGTAGTGAAACAAAAGAAACACCACCACCACCAAAGTGAGAGAAATAAAAATTTAGAGAGGAGGAGCTACGCGGGCACACGAGATGGCCGCGTGAGCACAGAGCTCTCCGGACCCCCGCCGCTCTTTGCTATTTATCCTGATGATATCCTGAATTCTTGAACGGAATATTGAAGAGGAACCTGGGCTGATCCCTTGGCTCGCTTCAGAATTTGATTTGGACCCGGGAAACCGAAATTACGTCAATTCGTACTTTCAGGGCCCATCCTGAGGTGCACCGGGGACTTGGTGGCTTGTGGGGCCGGGTCCGAGTTGAACAACAACGGCAGAGGGATTTCCCCAGTTGGCTCGTCCCAACTTTCGGTTTCGTTTCTGCGCCTGGCATGATCGGACTGGATAAGGCTCCGCTTGTTCGAGGAGCCGTCGACCGTCTTTGCAGCTGAATGAGACTTTACCACCTACACGGATTGGGTCGGATCGTGCCTCTGTGCCTCTGTCCCTGTCTTGGTGGCACAACTTCCATTTGTTGACTGTGGGTGCCTGGCCCGCGAGCGGCCATTTTCACCAGGTCTCGCGGGCCCCTTCGGGGCATCGCCTCCAACATGACCGCCAGAGGGGACTCGGAGAAACGGAAAACTAAGGCACCCCTTCGGGGGGGGGCGGTCCAGTCCGATATGGACCGATATACCCAGCCTAAAGTATCCCCTGGTATCACCGGCCATTCCCTGGGGGACGCGAAGGAGGACTCTGTCTCCCCTACGGACTTGTCCCTTCAGGACATCATGTGCGCCATTACCAACATGAAGGAGACCATCGGTCAGCAATATGAGGCTCTCGCTCATAAAATCGACACGGTCGCCATCGATGTCACCCTGATTAGAGCCGACCTGTCTAAGACTAACGAGAAGGTGAAATCATTGGACCTCAAGATCTCTAGCCTCACGACCGATGTGTCGGACCTTCAGACCGAACTTGGTGATCTTAAAGCGGCAAATTCTCAATTGTCCCATCGGCTGGAGGATTTTGAAAGCAGGGCACGACGCAATAATATCCGCGTCATAGATGTTCCGGAGAATCCTGAGGCTCACTCTGTGGATCTCCTGGTTGAAGACCTTGTCCAGAACTATCTTGCCCCTTCTGGACTGTCCAAGTTCTTTGCTGTGGAACGCGCCCACCGTGTCCCGGGTGGACAGCCTAAGCCGGGCGCACCGCCGCGGCCCATCGTTGCCAAACCTTTCCACTTCAGGGACCGTGATGCTATCCTGCAGGCATCGAGGGTGAGCGGTCCGGTGAACTTCGAGAATTCCACTGTGAACTTCTACCCGGACTTTACTCACCTTATCCAGAGACAGAGGATGGGCTTTCGTGGAGTTAAGAGACGGCTACGGGACTTAGGATTGAAGTACGCCATGCTTTTCCCTACCAGACTTCGTGTAGAATATGAAGAACGGACATTCTTCTTTGATCGGCCAGAGAATGTGAGTGACTGGTTGGACTCCCTGCCTGGCCGGAACGACCAGACCGAGCACCCCGGTGGCGCAGAGGGTGGTGTGCCTTTGCAGGAGTGAGGTTTCGGCCCTGGTTTCCAGACACTGTGCATTGCCCATTGGGTTCTATTGGCTTTTATACTATGTTTTACTGTTGTTCCCTTCTGAGTGGCGGGAGGGACGGGGCCCTTTTCCTCCTCCAGGGTCTTTTTGTAGAATGGGATTGTTTGGGCGACAGGCACACTGCACTTTGGGGTGGCTATTTAGTCTATTGCAGGGGTGCAGGGTGGGGGGAGTTGTAACGGGTGTTGGGGGGGGGGGTATGGGTGTTTCTGGTTGTGTGTTTCTTTCTCAAGGCGACGTATTGTATTTTTCTCTATTTCAAATGTCCTGCTCCTGGTGGGGTGTCTCCTGCATTATTTGTTGGGATGGGGGGTAGTGGGTTGAGGTTAATATCTTGGAATGTCAACGGTTTGGGGGATCGTATAAAACGAGGTGTTGTATTGCAGTACTTGCGGCGTTTGTCTCCTGATGTGGTACTTTTGCAGGAGACGCATTTAGTGGGAAATATGTGTCATGCTTTGAATAGGTGAGGCTACCGATTGGTTGCACACTCCGGGTTCACCACAGGCTCTAGAGGGGTGGGTATTTTGGTTCGGTCTTCTCTCCCCCTGGAGATTGATGACATAATCCTGGATGATAGAGGGCGCTACGCCGCACTCACGGGTAGGTGGGAGGGTAAGACTCTTTCATTGCTTTCTGTGTATGTTCCCCCGGGTCTCCAGACCTCTACGTTCTCTGATGTTGGTTGTGTGCTGCTGCAGCTCCCTGATGGTCTTCTTCTAGTGGGTGGAGATTTTAATTCTGTGTTCTCCGGCACTATGGATCGTCACCCCCCCAGGGATCTTCTTCCCTCCCAGTCGTGCCTTAGTGGTTTCTTGGATACCTTTGGCCTGGTTGACGGCTGGAGGCTGATGCATCTGACACAGAGTCAATACACCTTTCATTCCGGGGCCCATGGGAGTCTCTCTAGACTTGATTATTTCCTCATCCCCGCTGTCCAGTCCTCCTCGATTAGGGAAATCAGACACCTGCCCCGGGGCATCTCGGATCACTCGCCGCTTTGGCTCTGTATCACCATGGGGGTGAACGCGGCCGGGCGGGTCGCCCCTATTAACCCCTGGTATTTGCGTAATCCTGTGACCCGCACCCACTTGATCAAATCCCTAGACCACTACTTCCTGGTAAACGAGGGATCAGTTTCCTCCTCTGTGTCCCTTTGGGAGGCTTTCAAGACTGTCATCCGTGGGCAGGCCCTATCCTTAATCGCTGAAACTAAGAAGGCCAGGAATCGGGAGGTGGTGAGTCTGGAGGCGGAAATCTTAGACCTGGAGGCCGACCTAGTATCGGGTGTTACCCCTGACAAGCTTCATGCACTGGGTTTGAAGCAGTTTGATTATAAATCCCTTGTTACGGATGCTGCCAAGGCGTTATACAGGGAACAGCAGGGTAGACTGTACGATGTTGGGGATAAGGCGGGTAAATTGATTGCTTGGCTGGACAGGAGGGAGAGGGCGAGTCGTGTGGTCCCTGTCATTCAGACTTCGGATGGTGAGAGTGTGACTGACCCGCTTGAAATTGTGGAATGCTTTGCTGATTATTTTAGTGCTGTCTACTCCCCGGTGTCCGAAAGGGATGAGAGCGATTCCCATTTCTTGTTACGCGACATCGCGCTTCCCTGCCTTTCCGAAGAGGAACGGGTGTGTATATGGATGCCCCATTGTCTGCAGACGAGATTGCGACTGCGATTCGATCTCTCCGTTCGGGTAAGGCTATGGGCCCGAACGGCTTGCCTATTGAGCTGTATAAAGTGTGCCTGGATAGAGTTGCGCCATATCTTCGCGATATGTTTAGAGAATCGCGTGACCTCGGTACCCTCCCCTGTGACCAGCGTTTGGCGACAATCGTGGTGATTCCCAAAGAGGGCAAGCCTCGAGATCGCTGCGCATCGTATAGGCCCATCTCCCTATTGAACGCTGAACCTAAGGTTCTTGCCAAGGTTCTTGCCAATCGTTTGCTCACAGTGATCCAAGACTTGATCCATCCAGATCAATCCGGTTTTATCCCGCATCGTAACACTGCGCTTAACCTTCGGCGCTTGCATGGTGTTCTCGCGAGGGCGGGGTCTCTGTCGGAGCCGGCCATTTTGGCCTCGCTTGACGCCTCGATGGCCTTTGATACGATAGAGTGGCCTTATGTCTGGGCCGCCCTCGCGAAATTTGGTTTTGGTTCAGAATTTATCGGATGGGTGAAACTGTTATATACGGCTCCTCTGGCCCAGGTGGTGGTTAACGGTCGAGTGTCCAAATCCTTCACCCTTGGGAGGGGTACCAGACAAGGGTGCCCGCTATCCCCCCTGCTCTTTGCCCTTGCACTGGAGCCGCTCGCTGCCTGGCTTCGATGGGAACCGTCGATAAAGGGCATTCAGTGGGCCCCCGATTTTGAGGACCGCGTCTCGTTGTATGCTGACGATATTCTTTTGTACCTTACCTCCCCTCGTAAATCCCTTAATGTCCTATTTGATGTTCTCACCTCATTCGGCAAGAATTCTGGCCTGGTTATTAATTGGTCTAAGTCCTGTGTTTATGTTATCTCGGGCGGTCTTCCTCCATTGCCAAGTAGATTCCCTATTCAAATTTCCCACTCCGGTTTTAAATACTTGGGGATTTTTATATCACTGGATCCGGCCGCCCGCTTTGAACACAATCTCCTTCCTCCTCTCCGCAGGTTGAAATTAGACGTGGCTCGGTGGCGCAAATTGCCGTTGTCACCGCTCGGCCGGGCCGCGCTCTTTAAAATTATGTCGCTGCCCCGGTTTTTATACGCACTCCAGAATTCGTTTGACATCATTCCGGCAAGCTACTTTCGGGAGGTAGAAAGTCTACAGAGGCGGCTCGTCTGGGACGTCAGTTCGCGAATCGCCCTCGTGAAACTCACCCTCCCCTGGTATGACGGGGGCATGGCGCTCCCGGATATCAAGCGGTATTATTGGGCCTCCCAGTTGTCCGCCATCAATCACGCTATGTATTCACCCAGCCCGAATCCGGCTTTTGTTATGGACAAGTTCCAGCTGCCGGGTGGAGACTATAATAGAGCACTCTATTACCGGTTGGCCGGGAAGAATCTGACAGGACCCACCAAGATTGCGGTTAATGTGTGGAAGGCCGCAAATGCGGTCATCGGATGGAGTGATCGATTGACACTTGCGACCCCTCTGTATGCTTCGGAACGATTGGGATGTCTCTGGACGACGAAAGGGTTCGAGAGGTGGGATATTATTGGTATAAGTAAAGAGCGTGACCTTTGGTCGAAAGGGGCGGTCAAGACCTTCGAGATGCTTCAGCGTGAGTATGAGTTGAGTGCAAGAGAGTTTTTTAGGTATGCACAGGTCCGCCACGCTTTAACATCAGTCTTCGCTGCCAACACTACTGTTCCCGACTCCTCCCCGCTTGAGGATCGTATACTTGATGGTCATCTGCCGATAGCACGATCTCTTTGATATACAAGAAGTTAATCAACAGTCGGGCGGACCTCCTTGTGCGTCTCAGAGAGTCCTGGACCGGAGATGGGTTGGAATTGGACGACAAAGATTGGCAGTCTGCACTTTCCTCCCCGAAGGAGGTCGCCATTCCCGCCCGTCTCCGTCTTGTCCAGCTTAAAATACTACACCGGGTATATGTTACTGGTCCTCGTTTGGTCACTATGGGCTTCTCTTCGGATGGGTTATGCAAGCGTGGGTGTGGTTTGAGTGCTACCTTCCTCCATATAATCTGGGAATGCCGGGAAGTGGCTGTGTATTGGATGCGAATACATGCTGTAATGGAGAGTGTCACCGGGGTCGCTTTGCTGCCAGAGGCTCGGAGATGTTTGTTGAATGTGTGGGAACCGAATGATTACAACGTTGCTCAGGCCCGGTGGGCGGCCCTTGGGAACACGATCGCAAAGCGGGATATTGCGCAGCTGTGGGGTTCCCAACGGCCCCCTGCCGTGACAGTATGGAAGGAGAATATGGACTGGTGTATGTTTAGAGAGAAGACGGTGTACTCGGCTAGGGGTAAGCCTAGGGCATGGGCCAAAGTGTGGGGTCAATGGAACGCATATAGAGGGGACATCTGTACCCCCCCCCCTTGAGGAAGCCCGGGATCCTTCCCTATCCCCCTGATCCGACATTCCTGGAAGACTCTGCTATTTTTCCGGATTTGTGACTTCCCCACGATGTCTCCCCCACCCTGACTTTTACATTGTTTATTTGATATCTCTCCTGTATTGATGGTCCCCACCCTGGTTGGAGCACGACTTTGTCCGCCACACTTCCGCCTTGAGAATTGTTTTGTTTTGTTTTTCCTTTGTTGTTCTTTCTTCCAAAAATGAAAAATGGCTGTATCCTGACTACGTACTGTGTGCACCACACTGGATCCTGTATTTTGCCGGACCTCTTGGTAACTGACTGCCAACTCCTGATTTGCATATGCTATTTGTCGTGCTTTAGCGGCCGGCCCGGATGGTTGTAGGCCCATAATTGTACCCATATTTGCACTTTACAATAAAGGTTTTTAATAAAAAAATAAAAAAAAATAGAAAGGTTGAATACGGTACAACCTGTAACAACCGCAAACATTAGCCCTCCATGTCAATAAGGAAATACAAATTCCTCCATGGTAGGGAGAAGGACCTCACCTCACCTGGACCTTGCTCAGGTTGTACGAGGCCCCGCGCTATCCGTCGGTACCTCAAGCTTCCATCTGAGACCCCAAGTTATTAGTAGGAGGACACTCCATCCTATTTTAAAGTCACTATTTCTTTGTTGCACTGCTATTCACTTGACCATCAAGGATCAGCCATCACTTACGGTTCGCGTATGTTGGTGGACCAAATCCTTAACCAGCAATAGATGGTGCGGTGTTTGCTGTCCCAATGATCAGGGGACCAGACTGACATGCACTTGGGTTTGGCCAAATGATAGGACTGATCACTGAGTCTATTTGATGGAAACCCTTCACTAATTGTTCTGGATTTGTCAGCCATGTATGAATGATCTGCGCTGTGTTGGCTTTTCCTATACACATGGTGTTCACCGTATATTGAATTATGCTGTCTTCATGTGATTTATACACCCCGAGATTCTGGTGACTCGGACTGACAGTCCAGCTATATAATTAAGCTGATAGACCCTCTGTGTTTTCTGTGTTATACATATAGAAGTTGTTGGGGATAATAACCAGGTACGAGTCTTTAAACCTTATATTCCTTGGACCCTCCCTGAATCCGTTTTGTTGTTGATAATTAGTAATGATTCCCTTTTTGCAAGTTTGAGGTCCCAGTCTCCACCTCTTGGGTCCTTTTCCACTTTAGAAATCACTGTCCATTTCAGATAATTTATATTATGATTTTTCTTTTTACAATGATTCACTAGAGGGGCAGTTATCACATTTGTTTTTATTCTAGACTTGTGTTGGGCAATTCTCTGACGGATCTCTTGATTGGTTTTCCCAATATACCGTAGCCCACACGGGCATGTCACCCCGTAGACCACGTATTTGGTCTTGCAATTACTGAAAGAGTCGTGCCTCCATGATATTCCATGGTGCTGGAACGAAGGGCCTTCCCTCGTAAGTTCGCAGCACACACATGTCCCGCACTTATGGTGGCCTACTAGAGGTGATAGTCCCATCATTTGCCTCAATGTGGGTTTTGAAGTTACTGGTAACGCTGAATGAACCACATGGTTGGCAACACTGATTTCTTTTTTAAAGGCAAACAAAGGCTGTAGCGCGAATCTGCTGTCCAAGTTTTTTATAAGATGCCAGTTCTGGGAAATTACTTTTTTTACTTTGTTTGAATTTGGACAGAAAGTTGTCTCGCACACTTGGTGCTCATTCATGGTTTTGTCCCTTCGTTCTAGAAGAGACTCCCTTGGTGTCCAGCGTGCCCGCTTCGTCGCATTCTTTACTAATTTGCGTGGAAATCCGCGATTTCCTAGCTTATCCGACAGTTTGGTGGCATGGAAATTGAAATCCTTATTTTCACAACAATTTCTTCTTATTCTTAAAAACTGTCCATAAGGCAGGTTATCCCGCAACCTTCTCGGGTGGTTGCTTGTGTACAGCAATGCCTTATTCCTGTCTGTTGTCTTGGTGTATAATGTGGTTTTTAATCCACCTTCGTTTGGATACACTTCAACATCCAGAAATGGAATTTAACTTACAGAATGTTGGATGCTGAACTTAATATCAGCAGTTCTCGCATTTAGCCATTCGTGGAAGAGTAATAGTTGTTCCTCTCCTCCCGTCCACACCATGAACACGTCGTCAGTAAATCGCAGCCAGGTGGAAATAAATTGCGAAAAAGGATTATTGTTATATACAAAGGATTCCTCATACATTGCCATAAAGAGCACTGCTAATTCAGGGGCAAAAGGACACCCCATAGCGACTCCTTTTATTTGGAAAAAGAAATCGCTGCCAAATGTGAAATAGTTTTTCTTTAGAGCGAAAGTCGCTAGGTCCACAATGAATTCTGTTGGTACCTGGATTGGTCTTGATCTTTTATCCAGAAAATATGTAAGAATTGATACTGCCTCCTCCTGTGGAATATGGGTGTACAAAGAAGTTACATCCAGTGTAACTAAAAAATCTTTCCCTTGAACAAATTCCACTGTTTCCAATTTGATAATAAAATCCGTAGTGTCTTGCAAATACGACTTTACATCCACCATGAATTCTTTTAAGAAAAAATCCACGTATCTCGAGATTGGCTCTAAAAGAGAGTCACAACCAGAGACTATTGGTCTCCCTGGTGGTTTTTTGTCACATTATGGCACCTTAGGTAGCACATAGAATACAGGTATTCTTGTGTGTTTTTTTGTAAATAGTTGGACTCTTTGGGTCCAATGAAGCCAAGGTCTACGCCTTTTTGTATTTTCAAAAACAATTGATTCTGTAACTCTGTAGTGGGATCTTTAGTGATTTTCCTATAACAGGCTGGATCATTAAGATGATTCATTATTTCTGTTGTATAATCATCAGTATCCCACACGACTATTGCGCCCCCCTTGTCAGCATGTTTGACTACCAATAGGGGGTCATTCTTCAAAATTGAGAGTGCTTCTCTTTCTTCCTTAGAGATGTTATGTTTGATGACATTCGTATTATAAGTATTAATCTTTCCAACACCTTACCCCTGTGAGTTTGTCATCCATATCACTCAGCGGACATGAAGATACCAACACGCCCGGGAAAACATCGTAACTTCTGGTTTGTACGAACATGATGACAATGACAAAATGATTAAACGACACTTGTGTATAACAGCCAATTTATTTATTTACTTCATTTTCAACCGCATGACTAGTAATCCAACATTAAACGACACAGACCGAAGACATGGATCGCGCCGTACACTGGAGCATTGAATGCGCAGGCGCGAAAACTGGAATCAACTACATTTCCCAGCATCCTGAGTCACCAGCACAACACGTCATTGAAGGGCGCGCTGTGTTTTTCGGTGACTGAGACGGCCGGAAGGTTCTTTGGATCACAGGATATCATACTAAATCGGTAAGCGCTTGTTCGTAGTTGAAAATACGCTGCTGCAAAGACTCTGGCGATTCTGCCACAAACAAGGAAATCACAAGCAAACTGTTTTGGCATTTGTTACAGATCGTTTATACTGCAAAGTCAACCATTGTGAAAGTGGGTCTAATATATGACCAGCACTCCACGCCAACGGGCGGCATGAGGTAAGATGTTACAAAGGAATCTCTTACATAATTGTGGAGCTTTCACGAGGGCCGACTATTAAGGAAATCCACACTCCTTTTATCTTTTTTATGAACAGACGGTCACAAGGCGAAGATACTTCATCGCGTGGTTGTCACTGATTTAGAGGCCACATAGGTAAGAAAGGCGACATGTATTTGGTAGAGTTAAGCAGTAACAACTTGAAACATTGGAATGGATGGTACTACATTGGAGTTTTTCTTTCCTTTCTTTATATATTTCAGTTCTTCTGTGGGGACAAATAAACGCACGTATACACCTTGCTGTGTTCATTTAAAGTGGTAAGCTGAAGCTTGAGAACAGTGGTAGTCACTTATTATTGTTGGAATTAGTGATGCTCTAAATAGGAAACTACCATATTTCCTTTATCATTTCAGAAATCTATGGTCCTGACGAGAGTCCCTACAAACTTTGGAACTCGAAACGCGTAGACTTCTGGTGCTGCCAAAAAGATCTATATAAAAAGAACCCCTGGATTAATAATTGGTTTAGGGACAAACTGTTAAAACATATCAAATGTTCAACTTTATGCACTGATGAGATATTTTTTGCAACCCAATATTCTGATAAGTTGATTTGGCAGACCTATTTCACTCCACAGGTTCAGTTATATTGTTGGAGTGTGTGTATATATGTATAGTATGGTGGACGGATGGGAAAAAATGTGGATTGTTGATGGTATGAATGGCTGATTGTGTGAATATTTATGTATTATATTTTTTGTCCCTTTAATCACTGGTAATGGTATCCTTTAATGCTAAAATTATGTGGTAATCATGTTGTTTGTTATATGAAAAAAAAGATAAAAGTAAATAAAAAGCAATTAAGGAGGTTTCGGATGTTTATAAAGTGGACATTCTGAAATAAAATTGATTTTTTGTAATAATCATCAGCACTGGCAATTGTTTTTGTTAAGAGGTTATATTGTGCTCAGACTTGCTGATTAGAGCCACCCCCTCCTTTTGTCAATAATTGAATGGTTACAGCACCTCGAAATGTCAGAACTTTTGTGCGAGTTCACACACTTAACATGTTGCAACTATCCTCCCAAGGCGTCCTGGTCTATCTAGTTCGATAAGAATCCTGTCAACTCACATCTCCTCACGATGCTAGCTACAAGCTCAAAAGCCTTTTTTTTTATTAGAGGGAGAGTAGGAGGGTTTACTCTGGTAGTGCTGGGCTGCAAGCCCCCACTCTCTACATGGTTGGCCGTGAGGTGATGGACTCAAAGCCCCGACTCTCCCCCACTGCAGGTCCCACCCATCCATGACCCACCCTCCTACTTTCACACAAAAAATTATTTTAAAAGACGCCAATTATGGAGACATGCTGATGGAGATAGAAATAGTCAGCCATGGTGTGTGGTCAGTATCTTGTTACGTGAAATATGAATAAAACTGTGATCAATAACATAGGAAAGTGCCCGTTTTTTCTTGGTCACCACCATGTTTTGCTATATGTTATTACTGAATTCTAGACACTGCATTCTGGGACCCTGCTGTTCAATGCCCTGTATATGTGTTGTGATCCCAAAAACATATTGAATTGGTATACACCAATTTCAGTTTCATCAGTCTTTATTCCAATTATAAAACCATAAAAGACATACTATCAAAAAATTGACAGATGCAAACTTTGGTAACACAATGAATGGACGATACCAAAATTACACAAAACTAGTTCGAACACAATACATTATTTGTAAAGAACATTAAACCATTAGTTCACAACACTGATGTAGTATTAAAACATCCAATTAAGAATTTATGGAATAAAATAATATCTCCGCTCAGTTACAATTTTATGAAGGGAGCGGAAAGGATAAAACCAAGAGACCTACCCACCGGGGAAGGGGCTACCCAGGTCTTACCGAGAATCAGAAACCCTCCCTCGGTACACAACAGCATAGCGGACACAGGCTGTCACACATTCTGCTACAAATTTATTCCCAATAAAAAAATAAATTAAAACAAGTCAGGATGATAAGCCCTTAATTGTATTTGCCCGTATCACCCATGCCCAGCTCAAGAATTTTGCCATGGCAATGATGATAGGTTCCTGTGTGCAAGTCTGTGGGATCCTCAGAGCCTCTGTGGAATCTCTCGTACCTAAGTTGGAACAAATGAGTTTAAGCCATTTCATCCTTGGTGGCTTGTAAACTGGGCCTACAAATAAGATGTGGGCAACTGATTCTGACTGACCTAAACACAGCGGGCACAGATCAGACATTGGCTTAAGCCATTTGCTAGAAAAAACTCTGGTAGGAAGGGAGCCTACCCTAAACTGATGGTAAAGCTTCCTATCCAGTGGTTTTAAAATGGCGTCCCAATATTGTTCAAAGCCAACCTCGTGTTTGATTGACAAGAAATCCCTAGTCAAGGGAGGCCTGGTGGTAGAGGAAAACCACTTGGACTTCACCATGTCCATGTAAGCTGCTTTAAGCTCTTTTTTGATCGGGAGGGGGGTCGTTTCTGGGTTATCCCACAGTGTGCCCATCCCCATATCTATCAAGGTTTTTTATATGCCTAAGCCACTTAATCTTGCTTAGGCACCCACCACCCCTAAAGTCCAATAGGGAATTGGCGTAAAAGGACTGCTTGGGGTGGCCCACAGCCTTCTCCACAAGGCTATAGGCCTAAATCGGGCCAGGTCCTCGATGCTAGAACATCCCAGATCTAAAAACAGGGGCACCAGGGGGGTGGATTGCGGCAGGCCTGTCAATGCCCACATAAATTTGTTTTGGGCAATGATTATAGGTGTGATGTCCTCATGACCCCACAATTCTGCGCCATATAAAATTGCACTTGCGACCTTAGAAATATATATTTTAAGAGCAGGAGCAAGGGCTTTGGTAAAGGAAAGCCTGTGCTCTTTTAAAAGAGCACCTGCCAACTGTGCGTGTTTCAGGGTAAGAATGTTGATTTGGGGCTTCCAAAGCAATTTCTTGTTTAAGGTTACCCCCAGGTAGGTAAATAAATCAGCCTGCTCTAAAAAAACGCTATTCATGTGGACCTTGCCCCTCATAACCTTTTGTGAGTGGAGGACCATGAACTTTGTCTTATCCACGTTGACCACCAACTAATGGTCGCGGCAATACTCCTCAAAACGGGACAGGGTTACCTGTAGACCAGATTGAGTCTTAGATAGAATCAAGGTGTCGTCCGCGAACATGAGTAGGGGTGTTTTCAGGCCCCCCAAAGTTGGAGCATCGGTAAGGTCTGTAGAATAATAATGTACCACCCTGTCGATGAATAAAGAAAACAGGGTAGGGGCAAGGACACATCCCTGGCGCACACCCTTTAACACCAGGAATCTGTGTGTAACATCTCCATGTGTGCCCCATCGGACCTGGGCATAGTTATGGTCATGCAATGTAACTATCATAGCCAACAGCTCCGTCGGCATTCCCAATTCCAAAAAGGCACTCCACATTTTATTACGAGGGACAAGGTCGAATGCAGACTTCAAATCAATGAAGGCCGCATATAGCGTGCCCCCACCTAGAGTAACAACCCGCCATTATATCATCACAAACCTGAGCACTTGGTCGATTGTGCTGGTGTGGGGACAGAACCCTGCCTGCATAGGTGATAATATATTAAATTCCTCTATCCACTGCTGCACTCAGCTCAGTACTAGCCTCACAACTATTTCTGAATAGAGTCTATGAGGCTAATACTAATGGGCCTATAGTTGCCGGGTAATGCACGGTCCCCCTTTTTATACACCGGAATTATAACAGCACCAGACCAGGTATCAGGAATACTCCCACCACAGGCAATGGCATTTGCAAGGTAGGTAATATAGATCACCCAGTTGTCTTTGTCGTGGGCAAATAAGCCCGCAGGAACACAGTCAAGGCCTGGGGCCCTTCCACTCGGGCCAGAGAAAGGACTGTCGCTACCTCAGTTTCATTAAATAATAGGGTGGGTATCTATGTGGAGATTTTGAAAACCTCCAGGTTATTAGTGGGCGAAGAGAAATGGGCCTTGAAGAACTGGGCCCACTGATCCGGCGGGACATAATTTGTAGGTGTGTTAGTTGTCCCACCACTTCCCTGCTTCACTAACTGCTAAAATTTAGCTACAGTTTTGTCATGCTTTCCAGAAGCAGATCTTGCCAGTGGTTATTATCCCACTCCTTTTTTGTTTTTAGTTGGGTTGTTTTAGAGTTGACCCTGTCATGTTTGACTTTTCCCATATTTTTCGACTTGATAGCCCTTGTCAGTTGCCGGTAATCCTCTCTACAGGTTTTATTGTACCACGTGGCCATCAGTACCCCTTCCTTTGCCTTCTTTTTCCTGGACTTAATGAAAAAGGTATTGAGGTTTACAAACAGATCTTTGGGAACCTGGGGGATAATCTGGGTAATATCTCCCTGGGAGGAGCAGCTTTGGATACATGTTATTGAATGGGAAACCAGAGCCTTCATTGCACCCAGATCCCCTTCATTCTCAATAATCCAGGGCCATCTTACTCTCCTCATGTCGCTTGAAAGCAAGACTTCAGATATTATGCCTTCCTCTGCCTAATTAGGGATGTTTAGTGTGCCTGGGGCCTTAATTGTCAGAGTAAGGGGGTCATGGTCACTTTCTGTGCATTTCTGGACCTTCATGTCGAGAAGGGAATGCCATGATTCGATATTAAGGATGATGAAATCAATGCGGCTACTCCTCAGCACATTATTAAATGTATGTGCACCTTCCCTATCTGATTGGGACCTCCCATTAACTGTTCGCACACCCCTTTCCAGGCATAGCCCCTTGAGTTGCAGGGCAGCTTCTGTCCAGTTTTTTATAGGGCATAGATCTAGGGATGGAATGGGCCATTGTGAGTCCACATCGGAGCTTAAATTACTGTCCTCACAATGAAGCGGTTCAAAGGTGCAATTAAAATCCCCCAGAATAATCAAATTACACCCACCCCTCTGGCTGTCTATGAAGCTGTCAAGAAGTGCAACTGTCTGCGATCGCCTCCCACCTGGTTGCCCTCTGGCATGAATATTAATTATCAGTGTGTCACGGTCTTGGTCCGAACATAGCCGTAATACCATTATGTCTGGGCTGTCGATAGGCACCATCTCATACCTACACCCCCTTTGCTGTCTCACCCAACAAGTGAGGCCACCTATGGGTCTACCTCATGGTCAGTGACGGCTACCGCCCCCCTCCCTGTGGACCCACATCAACCCAGAACACATTGACATGAAACCTAATTGTCTTTGGAAGTCGGGGGATCGCAAGACCCCCCGGCCGTATTTATTAAGATACAAAATAATAAAATTATTAAACAAAAGATACTGTTTTATGCAAAAACATTCAGGGGCATTAGATCCAATCATATCAACAAGTATGATACGCTAACCTTAACAAGATTCTATTGCAGCTTGTTTCCTAACCGAATCTAACATCCTCCTCTGAAATGTTTCCATACTAACATTTCTGGCCATATGGCGAGGTCGCTAACCGGTGTCAGGTCCTACTATGCGCCCTTACCGCAGGTGCGCATGCGCAGCCGAGCCCGTTAATTACTCGGTCCACTCAGTGAACTCCATTTACCCACTGAAGGAGGGCCCTTACTCGCGCCATTCGCTGACGTCATGAGTATGCGCGGGGTGGCTACCAGTCTGAGGACAGCGTGACTCTCCTACCCGCGCCCCTTTGCAGCACCAGTTATACCTGCCCCATAACTTCTAGGAGGGGCCAGTGACTGCTCCCCCTGGGCGGACACCTCCAAAGGATGATGCCACCCCTCAGACCTTAAAATAGCTGCTCACCGGTCATGACCTTACCGCATGTCCATACCCTAATAAATACGACGACCTGTGGAAAAAGATCTAAAGGACAACTACACTATCTAAATCAACATGTCATGACACCATCGTCAGGCTACTATGGGAAAAAAGGCCTAAACAAAATTGCAACCAACAGTTATGTTTCAACACCACTTCCTAAAGGGAAATAAGTAATTAATACACGTCAATACACACAATAAAACAGGTATACAATATGCACAAAACACCATTGCAACCGACATTCATGTTTCAACACCACTTCCTAAACAGGAAATAAGTAATTAATACACGTCAATACACACAATAAGACAGGTATACAATATGCACAAAACACTGCAATGTTCCAGGGATGGTGGGTGGGGAAAATTAAGAGACCCCGAGCGCGGGGCACGACCAGTGTGGGGGAGCGTCCAGGCGACAAGGGGCCACCTGAGCGCTCCCCACTCCTTTATTCCTGGGATCGCGGGGAGGGGGCGGCACGCCCCCTCCCCCCGCCCCCCAGCCGCCCGCCCCCCCGACCCGGAAGTCTGCACCATGCCTTCCGGGTCAGGGGTCGGGCGCCAGTCAGCCGGTGGTGCGGCACGCACCCCCGTGTCATCACTGGACGCCGGGAGGTCACGCCCCCACCACCGGGAGGCAAGGGGAGAGGGGGTCGCCACACTGCCATGCGGGTGGGGGGGCCAAGGGCCCCCCCTTTTCACATGGTCAGTGACGGCTACCGCCCCCCTCCCTGTGGACCCACATCAACCCAGAACACATGGATGTATGATGTTACAACGCATACTTTTACAACGCCGACCTTTACAACGCATTTTTTACAACGCAACATCCATTACAACGCATTCCATTACAACGCATGTATTTACAACAAATTTTTAAAAACTACCTTTACAACGCATTCCATTACATCGCATACTACCTTTACAACGCATACCATTACAACGCATAACATTACTTTGCATGTAAGGTAAGTATTGGATAGTGTAGGGGTAATAATTACTATTCTAACTCCAGGGGGTGCAACAGTAGGGTAAGTATTGGATAGTGTAGGGGTAAAAATTACTATTCTAACTCCAGGGGGTGCAACAGTAGGGTAGTGTAGGGGTAAAAATTACTATTCTAACTCCAGGGGGTGCAACAGTAGGGTAAGTGTAGGATAGTGTAAGGGTACTATGTGTTGTAATGCTATGCGTTGTAATGGTATGCGTTGAAATGACTGCGTTGTAATGACATGCGTTGTAGTGGTGTGCGTTGTAGTGTCATGCGTTGTAATGGTTGCGTTGTAAATGCATGCGTTGTAATGGATGTTGCGTTGTAAAAGTTGCGTTGTAATGGTAGTGCGTTGTAAAAGTTGCATTGTAAAGGTTGTTTCCCGAACACATTGACACAAAACCTAATTGTCTTTGGAAGGCGGGGGATCGCAAGACCCCCCGGCCGTATTTATTAAGATACAAAATAATAAAATTATTAAACAAAAGATACTGTTTTATGCAAAAACATTCAGGGACATTAGATCCAATCATATCAACAAGTATGATAGGCTAACCTTAACAAGATTCTAATACAGCTTGTTTCCTAACCGAATCTAACATCCTCCTCTGAAATTTTTCCATACTAACATTTTTGGCCATATGGCGAGGTCGCTAACCGGTGTCAGGTCCTACTATGCGCCCTTACCGCAGGTGCGCATGCGCAGCCGAGCCCGTTAATTACTCGGTCCACTCTGTGAACTCCATTTACCCACTGAAGGAGGGCCCTTACTCGCGCCATTCTCTGACGTCATGAGTACGCGCGGGGTGGCTACCAGCCTGAGGACAGCGTGACTCTCCTACCCACGCCCCTTTGCAGCACCAGTTATACCTGCCCGGAAGTTCTAGGAGGGGCCAGTGACCCCTCCCCCTGGGCGGACACCTCCAAAGGATGATGCCGTCCCCTCAGACCTTAAAATAGCTGCTCACCGGTCATGACCTTACCGCCACAGGCCAGCATTGTTACCCGACGATCTGGCCCCGAGCGCGGGACACGACCAGTGTGGGGGAGCGTCCAGGCGACAAGGGGCCACCTGAGCGCTCCCCCTCCTTTATTCCTGGGATCGCGGGGAGGGGGCGGCACTCTCCCCCAGCCGCCCGCCCCCCCGACCCGGAGGTCTGCACCACGCCTTCCGGGTCAGGGGTCGGGCGCCAGCCAGCCGGTGGTGCGGCGCGCACCCCCGCGTCATCACTGGACGCCGGGAGGTCACGCCCCCACCACCGGGAGGCAAGGGGAGAGGGGGTCGCCGCACTGCCATGCGGGCGGGGGGGCCAAGGGACCCCCCTTTTCATTCTGACCCCGTTGGGCATGTTTAGAAAAATTCAAAAAACATCAGTGGTAAATTGGGTCAATGAACCAAGTTTCCTGAAATGCCAAAAGATCAAACTGATCTATAAACCCCGCTCACTCACAGGATACTCTTTTCTGCTGAAGACCTGCTATGTTCCAGGAGCCCACTTTCATAACGGACATGGCCTACCCTTGACGCGGGCTTCCATGAGGGGAATGAAGGGGAAGGACAGTCTTGTCCATCTGCACTTCAGGACCATGATAGCAGTTGGATATGGCTGGACCTGCTAAGTGGACGTCACCCGAGTCATCGCACCCTTCATTTCTCTGTTTCCCCTGGGGGAGGCAAACTCCCCCAAGATGGCCTAAATAGTTACGTGATGCATCCCCCCCTGTCGTGTCAGCCTGAGATCTTATTGGAAAATACAAAGGGATGCAAGTGGGAGGGCAATTACCAGCAACCTCAGACTCCCTAGACAAGGAGGACCCAGACAGATCCAGGCGGTTGGGCTTGATCAGCCAGTCAATGTCTCTTGAAGAGGTGAGGACATCAAAATGATTATTGAGGGGAACAGGGTTGATAATATGACCAGGTGTTTGAGAAAACCCGCTCCTTCCAACCATACTGGAAGTGTTATTGGGTCGATAGAAGTAACCCAAGGGGAGAACAGAGATATCGTCCCTAACAACAAGGTCCCCAGCCCTCTCCAAAATTTGGCGAATCAAGCCAGGGGACGGGAAACTTAATACCACACAATCACCCCAGAGTGACTTTACGGACTTCCCTACCCAGGGTGTTTTGCGGGCCATTTTAAATTAATTAAATAATCGATTCTTGATCCCCTTCCTTGTACTCCGTAGGTGAAGTGCCTTATTTCTCAAGGTTGACCAATCCTCTTTTGCTTGCGGGGCTAGTCCGGGAACATCACCTAAAACTACAGTGTAAGGGACTGCCTCCGGGGTAAA
Organism: Lissotriton helveticus; assembly: GCF_964261635.1. Classification (NCBI taxonomy): domain Eukaryota; kingdom Metazoa; phylum Chordata; class Amphibia; order Caudata; family Salamandridae; genus Lissotriton; species Lissotriton helveticus. Next base: position 576,674,343 of record NC_136072.1, read on the forward strand.
TGTAAAAAGTTAGGGCACACTGAACACCTACGGTGTGCGATCAAATGGGAGAGTGTGTTCGTGTTTCTCTCCAATCTTGCTGCAGCCCCTGGGTACTGAGGCATCCCTGGATCGAGGGGATATGAGGATTAGCAATATGGGCTGGGTCGGTGGGAATCCGTGCCTTGGTGGCATCCCCCCTGTTCTCCCGACCCCCCCTTCCCCCTGAGTGGTGCTGGTCCCAACATTCCAACCGTACTCCAGCACAGTTTGATGTGGGGAGGGACAGGGCCTGCTCCAATTTTGTGAGTATTTCCTCTATTTGGCTCAGTTTTTGCATCAGGGGGTCTAGAAGATTGGAGATTCCCTGCACTATCCGTGTGTGAAGTGATTCCTCAATAGATATGGGTGTGCTGGCAATGTCGGCAGGTACCATGATGGTTTGTCTACTACCTTCATTTGCCCTTGCGACTACCTTCCATGTAACCCCTTAAGAGGGTTTTGGGGTAGCTTGATAGGTCCCCGACCTTTCCTTTTCTTCGATGGTGATTCCCCTTTCTCAGCATATTTTGCAGTCCTCCCCCTGGTCGAAACCATCGATGTACATAAATGAATATCTGGGCTAATTGGAATGTGTGGTAGTGAAGTACAAGGGCCCTGGCTGGGCTGACTTAAAAGAGAGGGCGGTAGAGAGGAGGGGATATCGTTGTGTACTAAAGCGGGCAAAGAAACCATGCAATCGCTAATCGAAGGCGGCAAAGGATCTAATGAAAGCCTATGTTCAGTCTCTGACGGGCTCAGACGAGCCCTCCCTTGGTCCGGGCTTCGTCCGGTCTGCGTCCCACGCCGTGGGTGGAGAGGCAGCGCTATATGCGCAATGACAAACCTCCCCCTCACTCGCGACTGCTGGAGCAGACTGATGGCACTCTGGGAGTTGAAGTCCTTCTCCCGAGTGCAAGGGACAGAGATGTGGCACTTCAAGCCCTGGGACCTTATACCACCAGGGTAATCCATTCAGCAGCAGTCCTGAGGGTGTAATGAAGCAAAATAAAAGGACCTCGCCAGCAGTAGGAGCACAAACAGCACAGGATACACCAATTTGACATATTAAACGTACCTATAAGTCCTTAGTATAAGATACAAAATGCACCCATGGCTTATAAGTTAAATGTCACTAGTGGAGTGCAGTACATGTTCTCCCACCCCTAAATTGACAACGCAAAACATGACTGCAGGCCTGCCACCAGTAACTTTGCTGTGCAGTTTTAAAATGTGACTATCAAAATAAGTCCTTTTTGACAGGCCTAAAGACTCCCTTAAAATTGTAATGAGTCACCACTAAGTAAGCCTTTAGTGCACTTAGGTGCCAATAAGGCAAGGTGCAAGATATCTTAAAGTGTAATGTTAAACAGGTTCCTACAGTGACATTACCTTAAAATCTATATTACTGTAGGAGGGTTGGCTGTTCCATAGGAAAGCAATGGGATACTTTATTAGAGGTAATAACGTTGTTGTTGCATAAGAACCATATAAAAAGTTAATTATTGGACTTTTTAAAATATTTTTTACAAAGCCAATTCATTGGCAAAGTTGTATTTGTAACAAATATTTCACAAAAGGTACTTTTAAAATGTTACCTTTATCCTGCCTCTGAAGCTCGTTTGCCTGAACTTCTAACTGTCACCCAGGAGTTGAATAGTTCTTTGATTCAGTGTTAATTGACTGCCAGAATTAAGACAAAGGCCTTGGGTGTGGGGTCGGAGGTTAAGCTTCCCAACTGGGCTGTACCCAGGAACTTAACTACAAAGGATGCTAACCTACCCTGTCACTGGGAGATGTAACTCACGCCTAAGTCTGCCTCCCTTTTGCCTTCATAGCCAGCCAGGTACTCCTACCAGGTTGGGAGGAGCTGCCCCAGAATGGTTTTGCGTCACCACAGAGTAGGGTGTGTTCATAGGTAGAGTGGATACGGTTGGCGTGTTTCTCTCTCTCTCTCTCTCTCTCTCTATATATATATATATATATATATAAATTCCACACTTCTTTCGTTTTCACCAAAGAATTTGGGCGCACACCTTCTGGATTCCACAATCAGATTTATTTCGATCTTATTAGCATGAAAGCGGATGATCTACGCGTTTCGATGCCACAAGCATCTTGCTCACGATCGTGAGGAATCCAGAAGGTGTGCGCCCAAATTCTTTGGTGAAAACGAAAGAAGTGTGGAATATGTAACGGCGTGGTTCTGCCGTAGGGATACGCACCCGTGATGAGCGCTAAACGGCCTGGGAAACTTGAACTGTTGTGAGGACATATATATATATATATATATATATATATATATATACACACGCACACACAAAACCACAATCCTCATGAATGCTGGGAATTGGTGCAATTTAGGGTATGAGGAAACCCTGTATACATTCAGTTCCACTAAATAAGCGTAACATGCTTAGATGCGTGCACTCTCCTCCACAACTATTCACAAAGCCAAAATGAAGTTCATGAGTAGTTTATTTGGCCATAGCTGAAAAACCCACCACGTACCGGTGTCACAATTTAAACAACGAACGTGAATCACACAACATAAAAAGGAGACTAAATATATTGTGTCGGCCATCTTGGAATGTTTTCAGAAGAAAGTCTATTAATAACTACAAGCTTTTAACAGTTCATCAGCTTTGGCCCACTGAACAGAGCAGAATATATTGGATTTTAAATCATAATCAGTACCATCAAATACATGATACTGTTATACCAAGTGGAAACACCAATTTAATTGAATTGATAATGAGACTTATTATTATACTTATAAACATCACAACACATATATTACACAATTATGCCCAAGTGGGCAAAATTACATTTCATAATATTGTGTGATGTGTAATGAAAAGAAGGGGCGAGACAAAGAAAAAAAATTAAAATTGAAAAATGTATAAGGAAGAGAAGACTTATGGATACAATTTCAATGATCAATTAGGCCCAAGTGGGAACCGGTTATAATGTATTCATGATACGTCCAAGTCTTTCTCAATTATTACACATTCAAATAATCATTTTCAAACTCAAACCTTGGCCTCAACTATAACTCATATTAAAAAAATTATATTCAATAAAATCCACAAATTCAATTCATAGTACCACCATATTATAAAGGACTCAAATGACTTTAACCAATTATGCTTCTATACTCTATGTAAACAGCCGCTTATAAATATTTTCTCTCCTCCGATCCTATACAAGACAAAAAAGATAGAGGTTTTACCAGTTAAGAACTGACAATGCTATTAACATTTAAAATGTAAAACAGTGAAGCTAAAAAAGGGAACAAAAAGCTAAAAGAGCATGTCCCAGAAGGTGAAGACCATTAATATGCTCTCCATGACAATTACATTTTTATGTCTCAATATTTTTATATATCCATTTTATTTATGTAATAAACGTATTCTTGCAAAACTAACTGGATTCCTCGTACTTGGTCCTGAGAGCGGATCAACTAGTGAACTTTATGCAGGGCACATTCACCCGGTGTGCTCCGCTGGCATGTGCACCACTTCCCTGGGAGGCGAGAGATATAAAGAGGTGCAGGTGTGCCAGCAATGTTTGTTGCAGTCTCCCATATTAAATGCCAATGCCAGTGAGCAAGGGCTACTGAGAGCCGGAAACGCGATTGGTGAAATCGGAAGATTTAAATGGACTAATGCTAATTAAATGCTTGGAGAGTGATGCTGAAACCCTTTAAAGTCTGCCAATAAAAGGAAAAGAAGTACGCTGTGAGTGGCACCTCAATTTTGGAGCACCTTTCTTGTGGATATTCATATGTATATGTATACGTATATATCTGTGTGTGTGTATACATTTAAATATATATTATAAATATACATACATACATATATATATGTATATATATATATGGTATGACATTTTTAATATTTTCAAAAATATATAAAAACAGACATGTGTGTTTATATAATGTTTTTTTTTTATATACCATTAAAGAATAATTGAATCTATGTACATTATATCAAACTTACATCTTACAATATTAAACATTTACAACTTTAAAAGTGTACATATTTTAGCAGAACGATTTTTTAAATGTTTTTGATTATTTTACTCTCAAACATATTTATTTTCGATATTGTAGGAAACACTATCTTTGATATAATATCTTTGTCAATTATATTGTTTGCCAGAATATTGTATCATTGATTCACAGGTAAATAGGCCGAAAGGTAGGCATGTATGAAAAACTCTACATTTACATATAGTTCAATACTGAGTAATAAAGCTCCATATATGCTAATTATATTCACAAAACTTAAGCAGTCTTGTCAAAGTTTTTCATGTCAAGTTTGGTTTGATGTACAAGATGGGTCTTTTGAAGGCTTAGGTCCAGTTTTGGTTCTTGATACAAAGACACACTCCTGGCTTAGCTCCCCATATGAATTGGGTGACTTACCCCCATTTAAAGAATAAAAGAGTGAAATTCTACAAAATATCTGAACATTGTTTCATTGGTCCAAAGTGGCTCTGTTCTGGGGAGGATACATTCATCTAGCCATATATTTGTAGGCAATGGCATTTTACATGTTATTTGTATTCGCACTAATAAAAAAGCAAAACTACACATCACAGAAAACAATGTACTGCTAGGTTAATATTAAGACCGCCCGGTTTCAGCAGCATGAGGGTTAGGACCTCCGTAATGCACGGAGAAGACGCGTTACTAGTCTTTACAGTGTCATCATTTGCTGGAACACGTAGATGAGTATTAATGACCACAATGGAGTTGTTTGTTTAAAGTGACAGGCACCACATTGTTTAGGGTACTGGTTGTGGTCTCACACTTTTACATATCGACCACTACTGATAGTGTAGAATTAACTGATACTAGTCCTGATGAATTGCCGTCCACTAGACAATTAGGCAAGAAAGATGTTGATCAACATACGCGGTACCCTGTAACATCATTTCAGGAGCGCGCCAAACTTATTTTTAACTAGGAGAGGAGCCACACTCATTACAATTGTTCTGACAGGACCCCTACCTCCTATTTTACCCTCATTTTCTTGTAAATCTACTCTCACCAGGCCCCTCACACGCACTGCACCTTACAGCACGGAACAATAGATCTCCTCCGCCAAAGAGCCCCTTCATGGGTGCCCGTCGGGTATTGCAGCGCCGACCCAACGAGGAGCAGACCCAATGATGAAGCATGACACCTAGCGGGCTGGGTGTGAGAGGGTCCTAATTCCAATAAGAGGAATTCCCTCCTCTTACTGGATTTCACTTTTTTCACAACCTGTTTTTGACTGTCAGGAACTGCATACTTCTTTTGTATTTAAGAACTGGTTAACAGTATGCTTTATTGGTTGATTGGGCCTGTGGGACAGAGCATGAAGGACATAGCCTTTTAAAATGCAACTATTTGCATCATAATGTTACTAGGCAAAATGTATACTGATTTAAAACAATGGAGCGTCCTGAAGTGCTATATTGCCTAGTACAGTTGGAGGTTCAATGGGGTTTGAAGAAGCTGAACTTATGGAGAAACCAAGCCCCTTCCTGTCAACACCTCTCTTGTTTGTCACCTTTGTGCTGCACCAATGATGTAATATTAAAGTAAAAAATATTGCAATACAAAAATATCGACATTACAAACTTAAATAGAAAGAAAAAAAATAACAAGTATAAAAATGTAGTGAATAAGAATATTGATGTTACAAAGGTAAGTATATTTTAGTTAAACATGTTTAACTTTATGACAACTGAAAATAGTATTTAACTCTAGACAAAGACTACAGATGAAGAACTTATATATAATAAAATATTTTAAAAATTACATACAAATATTAATAATAAATAATATTAAGCCGGAAATATAGTTACATAATAATTAGAATATAAACTGTAATATAATATAGAATTTAATTATTTAACTTGAATGTAACTTATACAACACTAAAATTAAAACATCTAAAAATGTAAAAAGTAGAATAATAGTTAAAAATAAAAACAAAAATGTACAAGAATATAAAACCACAACATATCGAAAACCCTAAAAAAAAATGAACAATTTAAAGTATTCAAATATATTACTATAAAAATGTTTGACACATTAATAAAAGTGGATATAATTGGATACATTCAAACTAACAAAAATAAAAACTGAACTAAATACTAAACATAAACAAAAAAACAAAAATCTAAATTTCAACATCAAAAAAGTTTATAAAAATTGTTACAATTTGGAAGTTGAAAATGTTTTATTTCTAGTCCAACCTGAGTAACTATAGACAAAATGAACTTTGGAGGGGCGGGACATACTATACTCATTAAAAACTGAGCCACAGTAGGGAAAGTGTTGCACTTTAGAGGGATCAGATTTACAATTTCCACTTCAAACATAACAAAATCATAGAAATTGTTGGAATTTGCAGTGGGCAGATTTATCATTCCCATGCTAACCTAAGTAACGTTACAGAAAGTGCTGGTCGCCGGAGGGTCAGATTTACTATTCCCACTCCAACTTAAGCAACAGTAGGGATGGTGTTAGGAACAGATTTACTCCTTTCAATGCTTTAAAAAATATATTTTTATTGAGCAGATTACCAGATAATTAACAAGATTTAGGCCATAAAACCTTGTTTCCCCAGATGCACAAAGGACAAAGAAAGTAGAAGAAAACAGTACCATGAAACATAATCACAACATATACTTCATTATGGGAACAAAAAGCAGAGAAAACAAGAGGGCTGTCCTCTATCGACACTTAAAACAACCTTTAATAATAATAATTCCACATTTCTAGCGTACAAACTTATCACTCCTAAGGGGTTTCAGACACTGGGGTGCTGTCGGGGAGCGCAAGTGAGCTATTGCCCAGAGTCAAATGATGCTGCACTGGGCTGCTGCCGGGGAACGAACTGTGAGCCCTGTGCTCCTGAGTCAGCTGCTCTGGCTGCTGTGTCACACCTCTCCCTGTACCTTACGCACCTTAAAGAGACAATGTGCAAATAACCATGTGCTAATCAAAATTCCAAATACATATTTAGAAGTGTGCAAACAGTAGCACAACATAGGGGCCTATCATGATGTTGGTAGGAGTTTCCTCTGACCAACACCGTGGCAGAAACAGGACCGACCGACCTCCGGTCGGCAGTCCTGACTGCATGATGAGACCACACATGGTGCGGTCGCATTCTGCTATTTCTCTATGGTAGCTTGTGTTACGGACGTAAACTGGCCGTAACACAAGCTCCCTTAGAGAAATTGGAGATTGTGTTAATCCCTGCACCCGTGGCAGGTACCTCAAGGGTCCTACTTCAACCTGCAGGGATTAACAAGGAGACGGCCCTCAACCGGTAGCCGCAAGGCAAAGGGGGCCCTGGTAGGGGCCCCCAAACACGCTTTTTGACAGGGTTTCCATTTTGGAAAGGCCGGCATGGAATACCATGCCGGGAACCGTGCATTGTAATCCGGACGACGTAAATCGCCATCCATATGGATTACGGGCCGGTTCCGACTGCCTGTCGGAAACCAGCAGGAATGACCAACAGGTTTCAATTCCCACCAGCTGTATCGTAATCAGCCGGTTGGAATTGAAACTGACGATGTCGGTTGTAAAGCCCCAGACCTAAGGTCAGAGGCTTTACGACCGACATCGTAATCGGCCCCATAATAATGTTTTTAACAAATATCTGGTCAAACTGAGCAAGATACTTGAAATACATCCTCCAAAGTATCGTCCCCCTTTAACATACTAAAATGCTAAGGAACTATTTCATCGTACACTAGAATGGTGAAGCATTTTCAGTAAAATGCCAGGACAAACGTAGTAGAGGACCTGGACTAAACCTTCCAAAAAGGCATAGCAACTTAAAGTGCCTCATCCTGGACTAGTGCTACTAAATATGTTGCATAGAATAATAGTCCTTTTATACAACAAAAGTACGAAGAATTAGAGTGCTCTGAATCAGCATTGCCACCTTTATAGTACATAGAAAAAAATGAAAAAGGTATTCAAACAATAACAATACAAAATAGCCTTTTTCTAAAAATAGAAGTACAAACATAATGAGTCATAATAAAGTAGCTTGACTAGGCCCTCCAGAGTTTTCTTACATTTTAAAGCGGTGAAGTGTGAAACGATCATCTCATTCCCCACTAACATATCTAAATATATTGCTAGAATGATACCATGTTATACAAAAAGTGAAGAGCAATATAATACCTAAATTAAAGCATGTATTGTCACCATTCTAAAATACTAAAGTGCTCATGTATGACGGACTAAGGCATCAAACGGTGCCCATACAGCAATGTATTTTTTCATATTTTCCATCCTCCTAGCATACGCTTCTTCAAACATACCTGTGCATTGTAGTTTCTCTAACCACATCTTTAGAGTTGGAACCATGGCTGTTCTCCAGTATTGCAATTTCAATGATATCGCTACTGCTAGGGATGCAGCCGAAGGGTTAAGTTAAGCACCAAAAAACTTTTTACTTCAGGTTTGATTATAACTTGTACACATTCACTCAAAGATTGGAACACTTCCTCCCAGATTTGTGACAGCTTACAACATAGGAAACCAATGTGCAGCCAATCCCCATTGTCATTTTGTGCACATTTAAAGCATTTATTGGGGATGGACAGATACATTTTATGTATTGTCCGCGGGGTATAGCATGCCATCCACTGTAATAAAAAGCCTATTCTTTTAAAGTTAGCTGCTGTGAGGGATTTATAACTGAAGATTGAAAGATGCTCCAATTCTCTGGCTTGGCGGGCGTGCTGTGAGCACCACCCGCCACAATGTTGTGGATGGGGGATGCCACCGCCACCGTGGCGGTGGGATCCTAATTGCCGGTGCAGGACCGCCGCACCATTGGCGGCTGGTCCCTGCACCAATTTCATCCGCCCGCCATCCTAATAGACCCCTTAATTTGCACCCTACCTGCAACCTTTGCATTAACTATTATTTACGCCTCTGCCCCTTGATATAATCCTTTATGCATTGCAAACTCACTAGCTATATATCCACAGCTTTCAAGTGCAAAAAACAAGGCATCCCAGTTAACAAGGTTGAATGCCTTTTGGGCATCATGCATTACGATTGCATCTTTTACTTCATAACTAGAAAAAAAATCTATTGCCTGTACCAAACTCTGAGTGGTTGACGACATTGTTTAATTTGGCAAAAACCCATTCTGATGCATTGCACCAGCATCTGTCCAACCCCAACTATGTATGATGCCCACATTTTTTCAAATAGCTTGTAGTATGCATTGAGGAGTCTTATTGAGTGATAAGAATTTGTACTCATAGATGATTTATACTTTAAAAAAAAGCTTGCTACCACTGACTCACTACAAAGTGGATGGAATATCCAGCCCTCCTCTGATTGCATTAAATAGTTGTACCAGGTGAGGTAACAGTTCTATGTAAAACATTTCAAGACCTCTGTCGGAATCCCATCACTGCCACTAGATATGGTATAAGGCATATTTTGCAATGCAAGGGCAGCCTCTCAAAGCGATGTGGCTACCTGTAGTATCTCTACTGGTCCCTCCGTCAGGGGCGGGAGCTGAATCAGTTCATAAAATTGCTTGAAACTTGATCTAGGAATTGTCCTAGCGTTATGAAAAATATTTTTATAGTGCTGCAGAAATATTTGAGCAATTTTATGATCGTCTGTCTGTCCAACATTCAAGCTTAGATCTTTAATTTCTGCAATATGCAGTGGGGCTTATTTATGAGCACTAGCGTCACTTTTGCGCCGCCTGTGCGTCACTTTTTGTGATGCACCAGCGGCGTAAAAAGTGAGCCTTGTTGCACCATATTCACAAAAGGACGCATCTACCTAGATGCGTTACTTTGTAAACCCCTGCGTCACATTATACCTGCCGCAGGTATAATGTATGCAGCGGGGCGACCCGACGCAAGTATGCGTCCTTGAAGTGATGCAGTGAAATCTATGAGCTTTCACTGCGTCACTTCTAGGACAAAAATGTGTCAATATTTTACTCCTGCCTCACAGCAGGCGTAAGACTGATGCAGGCACATTTCACATGGGACTTGCCCATGTGTATTGACCCATTGCACACTCCGGCAATGCGTCATTTTTGCGCCTACAGATATGTCAGAAATACTGACGTTTCAGTATCTCTTTGCGACATGATGCGTCATACTGTAAATATGACGCATCATGGGTGTCAAAAGGAGGGTGCAATGAAAAGTGACGCATCGCTGTTTTCTCGCAGTGATGCGTCACTTTTCACAAATGAGGCCAAATGAATCTTGCTTAAGGCATGCCAACCAAGCCAGCAACCTACCTATCAGCTGACTCTCCTCACACTGTTTTTGCTAGAATGTTCTTGCATTATTCTTCTCCTCAAAAAAATTAAAATCCTTCCACTTCTACTTAGCCTGATCAACCTTCTCTGTTAAATTAGCTCTTGTGGCTAACCTCACCCTGGCTATGGCATCTAAAGCCTTATTAAATGCTACCTGTAGTTCATCAATTTGAGCGCTCCGAAATCTATTCTGTTCTGATTTATATGCAAAGATCTGGCCTCGAAATGCGGCCTTAAAAGATTCCCATATTGAAAAGGGTGAGGCTGTACCTTGGTTAATTAAAAAAAACTCTTCAATAAAATTCTGCATTGCTTCTAGACAAACTTGATTTGTCTAGCGAGTTCTATTGAACTAACATCTCAATATAGGGGTACTCAGTTCTTCCATTTCTAATGCAATGCATACTACCGAATGATCAGAAAAAATGTTGGCCTTAATATCCATACTGTCCCAGTGCAAAAATTTTGAAAAATAAAAAAAAGAGTTGTGAGGCCTTACTATAATGATTAGAAAAACAAATAAATTGCACCTGACCTGGATGGTCCGAGCATCATGGATCAACCAAATGTAAGTCATGCTTCATAGAATCAAGAACAGAAGCTGTTTTGGGCTTTGGCTGCTTTTTTGTTCTGTTTGAGGTATCACAGCTGAGATCCTTAATGAAATTAAAATATCCCTTCATATCAAGTGGTGCTCTGCCCCCATTTGATAACAAACAATTCCCTTAAGGGGGTTGCTTCATCTTGTGACAAGCCATAATAATTTGGACGATTCAGAGAGACTGATTACAACTGTACTTTCAGCCAGATCCATCTTCTCTCCTTATCGCTCATCACATCCCTCACTTCCCAGTCCACTGATCTGGAAATAAATATTGCCAGACCCCAAACAGACAGTCCTGCAGAAGCAAAGAAGGCGTATGAATATTTCTTAGGGATGTAAATTTTTGGATTGTTATCCTTGAGGTGAGTCTCCTACAGATAAATATCTTCTGAATTGAAGGAAGATAGCCAATTTGTTAAACCCCCATATTTCTGTTTAAGATGCCAGTTACATTATATGAAAGTACACCAATCTCACACATTCAGATTACTCTGCCTTTGTTATAATCCCTCCCCATAAGTACTAGACTGAATAGACCCCTCAATTGCACGACTCAAGTTTTAAAGCTAAAAAAGTTCCTCCGATCGTGAATTTGCCTTATTTCGAGATATAATCCACCCCATGTGCCCCCCGTATTATCCCCATCACCCTTAGTGCCCACATACACTTTATGGTGGAATTACAAACCCTACCCCCAACCATTCCTTCCCAGTTCAGGTGCCCTGTTATCTCACCCAGATGTGCTTCCATAAGAGAGAAAAACCTCCCACCCACTAATCCTCAAACTGTACAAATCCTATTAACATTTTGAAAATCGAGCTAACAAAACATTTGCAGCAAAGAATTGAAAACATGCACAACAATCATCATCCGGCCTACACCATCTTCAACAGACCCCAGGCCTTTGCATTGACATAATTTGTCTAATTTCTTGCACTGCTCATCAGGCCTGGACCTTCTTCAATAGACCCTGGGCCTCTTCAAGAGATGAACACAAAACAATTGGCCTTTAAATAATACTTTTAGCTTTGATTGCTGAGCTATTGAGGACTGGACCCCAGATGTCCTAAATTGCCCCACCAGGCTAATAAAGTCCCTCCTTCTGTGTGCTTATGCTACTGATATTCGAAACTGGATATTCTCGTATAGGATAATAACTTATTTTCAATAGCCTTGGTAAGTATCAGTTCCTTTGTTCTATAGTCCACGAAATTCACAATGACTATACAAGGATTATTTGCATTGTTGACCTCTGAGCAGGTATCCAATGAGCCCACATAATGGATAAGTCCTCTGGTGAATTCTCCAATATGTGTGACTCGATCAAGAACTACATATATTGCTGCATATGCTGATATTTCCCCATGCTCTCAGCTCCTTCTAACTAAGGGGGTCATTATGATGGCGGAAGGACCGCCACCACTAGCCGTGCAGTGGCGATCGATCGACATCAAATGTGGATTGACTGCCCACCAGATTAGGATGGTGGACAGATCCACACTGCGACTGTGGCAGACGGAAAGGGCGTCCGCCACGGAACTGCCACAGGCAATTGGACCGATTGCCTGGCTGAGCGGTCTGCATGCATAAAATGGTGGCGGTGCCTAGCAGGCCCCGTCCACAATATTATAATGAATAACACTGTAATGAAAAGGCTGGTTCTTTTCGGGGGCCTGTTGCGGGCACTTAGTGTGTTGTGGGGAGGTGTATGAGCACTGGGGGGTACCCATGGTACCCCCCACATTTCAGTGCACTAAGTGGCAGGAACCGTGCGGTGCCTGCCACGTAGTACACTGAAATGCACAATATGCTCTTTTGACATCACGGTGGATGTTAAAATGCAAGATGCGACCGCCCCGGTGGCAGTCGCATTCTAATTTGTTGTGTGGAACCGCCGCATGTATTGTGGACGGTCCTGGTCACCACCACAATGGCGGATGGACTCCAGTCCGTCCGCCATCGTAATCAACCCCTAAGTCTAAAACTTAGGGCCCCATTAGGATGTTGGGCAGATCGCCACCGCCATGCGGGCGGTGGCGATCTGCCCGACATCCTTCCCCGCCCGCCACCCATTTCCGCCACGCAATATTACTATGGCGGGGGGGACACTGCCATCCATATTAGGATGTGGGCGGGAACATGCTTTTCCGTGGCGGCGTTGCGGCCATGGAAAGGCATGCAGGAATGTTGTGGGCCCCCAGGGACTCCGGGGGCGTGGGGGTGCATATGGATAGGTACCCCATGCACTTCACTGTAGAACGTGGTCGGCACCGCACGGTGCCTGTCACGTTGTGCATTGAAGTGCGCAATGTGCATTTTTTGCATTGCGGCGGGCAGTGCTTTCTGCACCGCCCGCCCCAATGTTAAAAATGTGGGATGCGCCCACCAGCGTGGCGGGCGCATCCTAATGGCCCCCACAGGACCGCCGCCCTTTTGGTGAGCGGTCCCGTTTTACGTCGGGATGGCGGGCAGACAAAGTCCGCCCGCCATCCTAATGGGGCCCATAGTTTCAACTACTATATTAAAATGTAAAATAGTTTGAGAATTATATACAAATTAATAACAAAATAAATTAACAACATTAAAATTAATTATGAAAGCTACCAATTAAAAGTAATTTTGAAAGTATTCAAATAACAATACAAAGATACAAAACAAACATGACATTAAAAAATTCTACATATTTAAAAAACATAATTGGTATTTAAATTATCAATGATAATCATATGGACCGTAATATATAAATCATATATAACATTTGAAGCACCTAATATACAAAACTAATAAAAAAAATTAATCAAAAATTTATAAATATACATTTTAAGAAATTACCTCCATTTCTTCCTATAAACCAAACAACTCAACAGAAATTGCAATTAAAATACGTATACAATGTAACAAGCATAACAAGCACAATATAATTAAAAATGTAATGTAATAATTGTTTCGAAAATTATCTTACATGTAAAAAAGTATTTAAAAGGCATGAGTAAATAACAATAACAACATTAAAAAATTACATTTAAAAAAACTATGGGCCCCATTACGATGTCGGTCGGAAAGCCTTCGACCGCTGTTCGGAAGCTGACCGTCTCGGTCAGAGACTTTCTGACCGACTCGGTCGGGTTGTGTTACGAACACCCGATAATGATGTCAGCAGTTGGAGAGTAAACCACTTGGTCAGTCTGATGCGGTTCCGACCGGAGAATTCCAGGCAGTTGGAACTGCGCCATAATCCCCTATGGGCAGTGTTTCAGACTGCCCAATTACTATGTCGGTTTCTGAGCGATTTTCTGTGGCGGCCTTTCTGACACGGAAAGTCTATCGGGAAGCGAATTTGGGGGCCCCTAGCATGTCCCCCTTCACCCTAATGGTGACCGAGGGGATACCTACGAAGCGCCCCTGTAAAACCATGCACTGTGTGGCAGGCACCGTGGCCACAGGGTGCAAGGTTTTAGACCCCCCCCCCCCATTTCTGTATGGGAGCCTGTGTTATGGCTGGTGTACCGTCGTAACAGAAGCTCCCATTGAGAAAAGGCAGTATCCAAACGGACAGTGTTGGTCTCATCCTTTTCAGTCGGTCGGAGATCGGTCGGTCCCGAGACTGAGATGGTGTCAGTCGGAAGCAATTCCCACTGACATCGTAATCGGCCCCTATATATTTTAAAAATATAAATATATAAATGCTATTTATATGAACCAAAATATATAAACTATATATAAATATTGAAAGAGATAATATGCAAAGCTGACAAATAATAAATTAAAGATTAATTTAAAAATTAATATATTTTAAACAATTACCTTCATGCAAACCTCACAACACAACAAAAATATTTAAAATATTTCATAAAATGTAACACATATAACAAACACAAACCCAATATAATTGCCAATATCAAATAACAAAAAAGTGGAAAAAGTATTCTAAACAAACCAATATATATAAATGTTCTTACATGATTTCTTTTTAAATAAAATTACTTACTGAACAAAATAACTAATTAAAAATGATTCACCAATCAAATGTTTATGTTTAAACTTCACTGCATACCCAATAACCTACAAAAATTAAAAACAATAATAACATAATGAATAAATCATGATATTAAATAGTACAATAAGAATACTAACTATTTCAAAGGAACTATAACAAAAAAACATTCAAATAGATTAAACCAATTAATCTGAAACATTTATTATTTTACAAAAGCAATCAAATCAACCAATCAAAATGTGAAATATGATCAATAATTTATAAAGAAAATATGAATAAAATATTTTATCATTAAAAATGTGCATCCTTAAGAATCTTATTAACCAATTTTAAAACAAATGCAGAAACACTTTATGAAAAATGTCAAAACATACATTAAAAACACTTCTTACTCTCCACCATATAAACCCAAAAACCTGCTAATAAAGAAAAAAATTGAAAACAAAACAAAAAATTATTCTTAGAATATATTACAAAGTTAAAAATAATACGCTCTACTAAAAATGGTTGCAAATAATTAACACTCAAATAATTATACATTTGTTTTTACTCACAAACTAATAAAACATCACAAAATAATTGAAGATCAACATTGTATACCAAAGATTAAACAAAACCATATTAGATACATAAAAACAATATTCTTACCTGTGATAGTAAGTCCCACAATATTGTTGTCCTCACAATATTTTTACATGATTCCTGTATCCAATGATATTCTTTAAAATAATATAAATATTGCACACAACCTTGGCCTTAGGCTAAGGTTGGTGTTATTCCTTTTATAAAATTAGTTGATAAACTCTAGCACTGGTATGTATTGACTAGAATTTTTGTTTTTCTGTTATCCAATACTTTCCCTACTGTTGCACTCACTTGAGTGGGAATTGTAATGTTTACCTATCTGCTATCCAGCACTTTCCCTACTATTGCACTCACTAGAGTGGGAATAGTCATTTTTACCCTCCCGCTATCCAGCATTTTTCCCAGTGTTGCACTCACTGGGTTGTGGGAATAGTAATTTTTACCCTTCCACTATCCAGCACTTTCCCTACTGTTTCACTCACTGGAGTGGGAATAGTCATTTTTACCCCTCCACTTTCCAATATTTTCCCTACTGTTGCACTCACTTGAGTGGGAATGGTAATTTTTTCCCCTCTGCTATCCAATACTTTTCCGACTGTTGCACTCACTGGAGTGGGAATAGTAAGTTTTACCTGTCCGCTATCCAATGCTTTCCCTACTGTTGCACTCTTTGAAGTGGGAATAGTAATGTTTACCTTTCTGCTATCCAGCACTTTCCCTACTGTTGCACTCACTGGTGTGGCAATAGCAATTTATACCCTTCCGCTATCCAGCACTTTCCCTACTGTTTCACTCACTGGATTTGGAATAGTAATTTTTTCCCCTCCACTATCCAATATTTTCCCTACCGTTGCACTCAA
This sequence comes from Lissotriton helveticus, assembly GCF_964261635.1. Lineage (NCBI taxonomy): Eukaryota > Metazoa > Chordata > Amphibia > Caudata > Salamandridae > Lissotriton > Lissotriton helveticus. The sequence continues at coordinate 576,690,735 of NC_136072.1, forward strand.
TGGAGTGGGAATAGTAATTGTTTCCCCTCTGCTATCCAATACTTTTCCTACTGTTGCACTCACTGGAGTGGGAATAGTAAGTTGTACTTCTCCGCTATCCAATACTTTCCCTACTGATGCACTCTTTGAAGTGTAAATAGTAATGTTTACCTTTCTGCTATCCAGCACTTTCCCTACTGTTGCACTCACTGAGGTGGGAATAGCAATTTTTACCCTTCTGCTATCCAGCACTTTTCCTACTGTTGCACCCACTGTAGTGTGAATAGTAATTTTGACCCCTCCGCTATCCAACATTGTACCTACTGTTGTATTTATTGTGATGCGAAATATATGTTTTATTTTTGTTTTAATAGTTTAATGTTTTAATTAATTATAGAATTTTTTTATTTTAAATTATTGATATGTGTATATATTTTATTGTTATATAATTTAAAAGTTCAAAAACTAAATAAAGATCATTGTTAATAAATTATTTTAAAGTAAATATGTATACGTATAAATTATTATGTTTGTGTGTTTATATTTTTTTTATTACGTTTTTTTAAAATATTTACTTAAAATGCATATGATTTTTTTAAAGATAATATTAATATTTTATATTTTTAATATGTAATCTTTTGTTTTATTTATATTTTTAAATCAATATTTTTTACATCTATATTTTAAACTTCGATATTTTTGATTCAATATTTTTGTACTTACCTGTTTAAGTATATGGAGTAAATATTTTTACTATCTATATTTTTACTTTGATATTTTTACTATTGATATTTTTGCTATCGATATTCTATCAGTAAACCCTTCTAGCAACCACATGGAATGTTCGACAGGGCCTGCTGAGGTCAGCAGAAAACCACTGATCTCCACTTGAATGAGTGTAGGTGAGATTTCTCTGGCCTGCATTAAACACCATTCTTGTGAAATTTTAAGTATTTCTTTTCTGCTATCAGCATAGGGGTGGTATTAAAATGAGGTTTTCTAATGCTGCTATTGTCCATGATAATTGGTGTACAGGGAATTGCAAGGGACACAAATGGCAAATTTGTCTCCTGCATACATCTTGCGATAGAGCAACCCATTGCCAAGGTTGGTGCATGATTAATCCTTCCCTTTGAGATTCAAGAAAGGAAACCATTTCTGCATCCAAGATACACTGGACATGCCTACTTGAGAAAGCCTTGCCCATGGCCTATATGTGTGCGAGAGTGCTCATGGGAAACAGTTGTAAAATCTTACTTGCATGTCCGCAAAGAATTTTCATATTTGGGTTCTAACAGTGCACGTGAAAATGCCTTTGTATTAGTAAACATTTTTCTACACAGGAACATTTGCCCATGGTGAAATCCTTCACCTGTTACCCTCACTACATTTTATCCAGGCATTCCTACACTAGGAAGATATCTAGTCCTATCTTTGACAAATGTAACTCTCTAACCATTTTTAATGAAGGAATGGGTCAGGCAAAAGTTTGTGAATATTCACAAATGCATAAATGTGCGGGTATGAAACAATTTACAGGACATTCCCTCTCTGGAATGTCCTCTTCCTGCCCCTGATAAAAGATGTACCCACATGGAAAGCTTTCTGTAGGTAAATCTTTTTGCAAATATAAAATCGTCTTTTTGTGAATGTCAAAAGTGGTTATACACTGGAGAACAAAGACTATTTGCATGCGCAAGCAAAACTAACGTGCAAATAATTTAGGGCCTCATTATGATGTTGGGCGGAAAGCCATCCAACCTCTCGTCGGAGGCTTTCTGACCGACACCACCGTATTATGATACTGCTGGTCGGAGGGAAACCCACAGGAGAATACAGCTCTGCTTCCGGTGGGCTCACGGAGCCCGTCGGGGAGGTAGTCGAAAATGTGTTCCACAAATAGCAACGGAGCCTGCTTTGGCTCCACTGAGAGTGCGCCATTTATAGTGAGAATTTGTAGGGGTGCACCATATGTACAAGTAGCCAGCACCCGTATATATAAAGAGATTTAATCATGTTTTAATGCAATGAAGAATGGAGAACTAGTTGGATTGCAAGTATACCTTTGCTGCTTAGACCGCGACGATGTTGAAATGAAACCTTTTCCAATGCAACGTGTGTTTAACAATGCAATTGAACTTTTAGATTTGCTTTACCCGAGAATGTAACAACTTTATATATTTGATGATTTGCTTAAAGTAGAAAATGCATTTGCTGTTTAAGGTTGGAGGCCTAGTGAATTAAGAAGAAGTGCTAATGTAAAGCGTTGGGCCTATAACTCAAGCAGAGGCCTAGTTCAGTGAAATGGTGCAGGCCTGTTGGAAAATGTCTTGCTTAACATTTAACTGTAGAAATGATTTATAATAGAGCCTTTTAGAAAATGTTGCAACTGTTGTAGACTGTGAGCTATTTGCGTGTATTCCTTTGCAGGTGCCTCATCAAGCAGATAGTGGAGTAGAAGGGCCCATTGTATATGAGCGTTAGGATGCTAGACTCAGACATGGAGGAGTAGACCAGGAATTCAAAGAAGCAACTTGAAAGGATGAAGAGCCTGGGACCCAAGGACGTTTGAATGAACAAGGATGGACCAGTGCCATGCTGGAAATTTCCAGAACCCAACACCTTCTAGAGGGGCGTACCTGAAGGCGTGCCATACACTTTGTGGGGTTTCGTATTAGGGACAACTCCCCGAGGGTGGAGGCAGAGCAGATGGGCTGCGGAGCAAGAGAGAGTGGTCGCTTGGGCGAGGAGCTTAGCTGTGGTGATGGAGTCTCTAGTCTAAGGGAGAACTTCTTTGGAAGTCTCCACGGCTGACACCTTTTTGGTTAGGGATTGGGCTGTTGTTGAGTAGGGATGTCACTTAGTATAGTGTAGGGACAGATCAATCTGAATTTATGTCTATTATCCTGATGAGTACCAGAACTCAGGTCATAGCAATCTTGTTTAGCCTGATGATCCTGGAATTGATTCTAGTACTATTCATTAGCCGCTTGAGACTTTTCCGTAGGATTATGTTTGTATTAGTACCTGTTTATCTTTTGAACCTCTTGCTGAGGTGCCTGTATCTTCAGTTATTTTTGGTTATGTAATAAACCTTTTGAATTCAGTCTTTAGTCAGTGGTTCTTTGGGGAAAGCAATTGGGTATTTGAATAATTGACGTGTTTAGTTATGACTAGGTTGCCTAACACACTCTATGACAGGTAAAAAGGTCCAGTCGACCTGTGACGGGATTCTGGAGAATGGTAAGCAGACTCTAGAGCTGAAATCCCGCCTTTCCAGTTGGCAGCAGAGTAGGATGGTTTATCTTCTGGAGTAAGGGTAATCTAGAAGTAGGTTGAGATTTTCCCGAGGCCCATAGAGAACAAAATGGAGAGCGTCCAGAGAATCACGGACGGAGGATGGCGTTCCATGGAAACTGACGGAGAGTAACAGTGCGCCAGAAAGCAGCAGGTCGGAGGAGAGTGAGTATGAAAAGGGTCATGCGTTGTTAGATTGCGGTGTTATGTTGTGTCGTTGTGTTGTAATGTCTTGCGGAGTTGAATGCCTGTAGTGTGAATGAGGACAGGTTGTGAGCGCGCGCAACCGGTGAAAATCTTAAGCTCGAGGGGAGTTTAAGTGGTTCGGGTGTATCGAACATCCAAAGTAATTGTCGACCATTGTGAAAGGGGGTCATGAGGTACCATTGATCGCCCGAAGGACCGAGATAGGGGAAACGAGAGTGTGAGTGCGTGGGTAACGGACGCTGGTCGGAAGTTACCGTGAGCTTGTAACCTATCAGTGTGGCGATTGTCCGGTCGTTCGCGGACAGACATTTGCCAGTTTGGTGACAATTACAGTTAGACTGTGGCCGTACAGTCAGGGAAGTGGTCGCTTGGTCGGAAGTAATCATTTCCAGTGTATGATTGGGACGCATGAGAGACCGCGAGAAGAACGGAGAGAGGAGGGGAACTGCTGCGAAACGGAGGCGAGTGACGTCAGAAGGAGCCGCGCTGGGATAGGGCGGTCAGCGTGAAGCCGCGCTGAGATTGGAGGATTGTCATCAGGAAGTAAACGAGTGTTGTAAACAAGGAAACGTTGTGGTTTTCATCATGAAATGTTTTAAAGTGTTGCGAAAATGTTTCCAAGGGGAAAACAGGATAGAACCTCGGGGTGGGGAGGAGGCTCCACCCGAGGATACCCCAGCGTATTACATGGCAACGAATGTTGGGTTGCATACCATATTGTGGCTTGATAATTGGTGTAAGATGACAGACGGAAACGAGGAATTGACCTTTCCTAAATATGGAACGTTCAGACTAGAAGTGTTATACCAGTTGAAAGCGATTATGGCTGCATTGCGACCTTTGCCCAGACCAACACAGTTTGAAGCGCTCAATGCATGGATTAGGGCAGCCCACGACAGGAACAGAGACAGGAGACAAGAAAGAGTGAAAAGATCGGTAAGGGCGGTCCAAGAAGCGAGATGGGATGCCATGGAAAAGAGATGGAGGGTACAGACCATTGTAGGGGATAGGTTGTATCCGTTGCTGGAAAGTGCAGGGGATGGGCAGAAAAAGAGTACAGAGGACGAGGACAGTGAGACAGACGACAGCCTGATAGAGAGGCTGCTGTCAGAAAGGCCACCCCCATACAATCCAGAGCTAGAGGGAACACAACCATCGGCAAAGCACTGGGAAGTTCCAGTAGGGGAAGGCGGAGTTCCAATGGGGAACGGATGGGACACCCCAGGGGACAAGTTTACCCCAGAAAAGGGAGAAAAGGCAACCCCACCCTCCCCGGTATCGAGAGTAGTGGGAAGATTTACAGTACAGAAAGTACGGGTGGAAGAGGGTGTCCATTCTCAGAAACTGCCAGATGCCCTTACAGTACCTGTTACCATAGGTCCCATAGTATCAGTGTACAATCCAGAACAGACCCAAAGCGAGAGTCCACCCCAGAGGGGGAGTGAGAGGAGTGCCCGCGAAGACAGAACTAATGTGGCTGATGGGTGGAAGACATTACCTAGACCCGTAGAACGGAGCACCCCTTTGGTAGCATCGGCAGACTCCTCGGAAGAGAGAGGGGGTTGGAGGGGATCGATGGATCTGAGAAGACCGAGGCCGAGGTCGATGAGGGAGTTAAGGCCAGATTTGAGAACTTGGGAAACAATTGTGGACACCCAGAGCGACAGGTCAAGGAATGTCTTTGGGTCAGGGAATGAAGAAAATAGGATGGGTTCTCACTGTGCAGCTAGCGAAAGCAGGCAAGAATGGGAACATGGAGGTGTGGGAAGCAGGGGGGCGTCCCACCACACCTCCAGAGACCGGAGACAGGAGTGGGACTGCGAGGGTTGTGAAGGTAGAAGGGTTTCCCCTAACACACCTGAAGAGAACAGAAGAGAGAGTCAGGACGGAAGCGGGAGGGACTCTAAGGAAACTTCTAACCAAGGCACATTGAGTGCGGCAATAAAGGCAAGAAGGTTAGATGTGCTGAGACTAAAATCAGAAGTAGAGGAGATAGTGGAGGGTACACTGCCACTAGAAAGGATCGAACTTTACGAACCAGATGAGCTGTTGTTTGTGGCAAAGGATGTCACTCGGAAGGCTAGGACAGCTCATTGCCGTTGAGCGGAGGGCGGGTCAGGCAGAGCCAGGTCACTTCCGCTAGCACAGAGCGGTTAGCGCTCTAGTCTGCTGCACATTGGGAGGTATTTAGCCCCCTCGTCACAGCAAGCGCGCAGCGGTCGCGCGCAGCGAAGCGCCTGAGACGCGCCAGAGAGAAGCCCGTCTGCGCCCGTCCGCGACAGGACGCGGCCAGGGGCCATGGCATTCCCGACTGGTGATATTACGGGTACCAGGCGGGTATATCTCTCTCACACTTTACGTCACTTACGCCCTAATTTGTTTTCTTTTAATTATTCCCCATCATCCCATTGTTGCCCTGAAGGGCCTTTTTCGTGTAGGTCTTGCCACACACAATTTTTAACGCATAGTGTTTCCTATCAACACTGTTCTGAGAATATCACGACTACTCAGACTTATGGGGGTAGTAACCTATTGTGTAATATAAGATCTTTAGTTAAGCATTCAGCTGAGGTTTGGGATCTTATTTCTACCTACAAGCCAGATATATGTTTCTTAACCGAAACGTGGCTTAAACCTCACACCACCCCCGCTATTACTCTTGGTATACCAATGGGCTATAAGATTGTTAGACAGGACAGACCTAAAAAAACTGGTGGCGGGATAGCAATTGTATTTAAAGACGATATTTCTGTCTCTGTTTTAGATCAATGTTGTACCCCTGACTTTGAGATGATGATATTCAGGATTGATTCATCTACTAAATGTAGTAGGAAAGGAGCCTTGGTTTACCGTCCACCTGGCCCTCTGAAAAATATGCCCAAATTGTTAGTAGAAGCAATTGCACTACATATAAGCACAGATAAAGACTTCTTACTACTTGGGGATTTCAATATTCACAGTGAGGAAGAAAATAACAAGGAGGTACAATCTTTCATGACTGATATCTCTCTTCTGGGACTTAAACAACATAATAGTGGACCCACACATCAAGCGGGGCATACTTTGGACATGATTATTGCTAACTTTCCTGGCATCGAATGTAACATACCCAAACAATACCCTTGGACAGACCATTTTATGCTTGAGTTTTTCATGCCTATAAATACTCCCCGACCCACTGTACATGCCCATATTCCATCTAAACGAAGGCAGTGGCATAAAATTACTAACATCGCCTTTGAGCGAAAATACCGCTCCCCCTCTGTCATATGTACGGACGATATTAATAGCGCACTTTCGAAGTGGGATTTAGCAATCGGTGATGTAGTAGAACAAATTGCCCCGATAAAGACCTTTAAAACTAGCTCTACCAAGAAACATGAAGTCTGGTACTCGGAAGATTTACGTAGTTTAAAACGCACAGCTAGGAAATTTGAGAAGACATGGAGAACCTCTCATCTGGAAGGAGACAAAGTCAACTATAGGATGGCTCTTAACACCTATCACAAAGCCATACGATCTGCTCGCAAGCACTATATCACCGCTCAGTTAGAGGCAGCTGGTAACGATTCAAAAACTTTGTACCAGATTGTCAATACATTCCTGAAGCCCGTTGCTTGCGAAAGTGCAGACATGGCTTCACAACATCTTTGTGATAGCATATCAAGTTTTTTCTCTGATAAAATTGATGCCATCTACAGGAGAATTGAGACTACAAATACTGATGATAGCAGTCAAGATCACTCTGCTTTGATGCATATGTCATCCACTAAAGCTGTAATGTCTCATTCCTTTAATGCTTTTCCGGAAATCTTACTGAGTGAGGTCCTAAGTCTAATTACGGATATAAAAAGCGGAAGCCCGGCAGACCGGCTCCCAGCCAGACTCATGGGTCCACTAGGGAGCATACTGGGTCCTGATGTCCAGAGGCTAGTAAACCTCTCATTGACATCTGGAGTAGTCCCACAATGCTGGAAAAAAGCTCTTGTCAGACCGATCAGAAAGAATTCTTCTATTCCATGGACCAATTTGTCTAATCTTAGACCTATCTCCCTGTTACCATTCCTGGGGAAAATCACCGAAAAGCATTCAAATAAACATCTATCCACCTATTTGGAACAATCTGGCTGCCTCGATCCATCTCAGTCAGGTTTTAGGCCAAAATATAGCACCGAAACGGCCTTGCTGTCGATAACAGACGACCTTCGGCTGTACCAGGACAAAGGTTATTCTGTGATCCTGGTACTGCTAGATTTATCGGCAGCGTTCGATACTATTTCGCACAACATCCTTATCGAACGCCTGTCTGAGAGTGGAATCGGTGGTATGGCACTGGAATGGATCAGAAGCTTTCTCTCCAACCGCACCCAATCTGTCACCATGGGTGATTTTAGGTCGGAGGAGGTTAACATCACCAAGGGGGTCCCGCAGGGCTCATGTTTGAGCCCGACCTTATTTAACATCTATGTGGCCCCCTTGGCAGATGTAACCAGAGCTTACGGATTCCATCCAGTATCATATGCTGATGATACGCAGCTGCTCTTCCCTTTCAAACATCTTACACCGGAGATAATACAATCTTTCTCCGATGGAATGAAGGCAGTTGCAAGGTGGATGTCCTCCAATTTCCTCCAATGCAATGTTGGAAAAACGGAGGTAATGCTTTTTGGTGATGCAAAGGTCCAATGGTCTCCTGACTGGTGGCCTCCCGATCTGGGACCAGTTCCTGAGCCCAAAGCAGTGATCAAGAATCTAGCAGTCAGATTGGAACCGGAGCTGACCATGAAACATCATGCCTCCATTACTGTAGGAACATGTTTCCACGTAATAGGTCTCCTTCGGAGGATTTTTCCTTTCCTCCCTGATTCTTATAGGAGAACTCTGGTTCAAGCTCTGATTATCAGTCGTCTTGATTACTGCAATGGCCTCATGGCAGGAGCTAATGAAGAGGTTCTTAACCGCCTACAGGTGGTTCAAAATACAGCTGCGAGGTTGGTGCTTAATGCACCTCCTGGGACTCCTTCTAGACCTTTACTACAGACTCTTCACTGGTTGCCAATACGGCAACGAGTGAAGTTTAAGATCGGCTGTATAATCCATAAAGGCCTTAATGACTTGGGACCAGAGTATTTGGCAACAAAATTTGTTCCATATGCTCCTATCCGCACTCTCAGGTCTGGTGAACAGTTTTTGCTAAACATTCCTAAAATTACTAAAGCTAGGCAAGGAGGTAGGGCTCTGTCTGTGGTGGGCCCAGGTTTTTGGAACTCCCTCCCGCCCTCCTTAAAACTATGTAGGAATCATCTTGAATTCAGGAAAAGTCTGAAAACCTTTTTGTTTAGCTTATGCTAAACATTTATTCGCCGGTTTCTTATTAGTTCTCTGGCCATAAAGCATATTTCCTGTGGCTCTTTTTCTAAGCTCTTCTACCCCAGGTGTCAAAAGCGCGGAGATACTCCTTCGGGAGTTTATTCATAGCGCTATACAAACCTATAAATAAATAAATAAATAAATAAATGAGAAACTCTCTGAATTGGCCACCAAGTATATGGTAGATTTGACAAAAACTAAAGCCCTACAGGGGGGCCACAGGTTACAGTACTCAGATCAAGACCTAGAAGAAAAGAGAGTGATCGGATTAAAAGCCCACATCAGGGAGCTGATTATGGGAATCCGAACATGGTCCAACTTGGAGAAATGGGAGGAAAGGTGGTCAAAGAAAAAGACTGTTAGACGGAGTGTTATTGAGACATCCCCGGGAGGAGGGTTGATGCATGCCGAAGCATACCCCTTGCGGGAGGTGGCTCATGGGGGATATGTACATGTACCCTGGAGCAGGGGAGATCTGGCTGCCTTTACAAACACTTTCCCAAAGTTGCGAGAGAGCCCAGTGGAATGGTACAACCAGGTAGAGAGGTTCGTTAAAATCTCAAAAGTACTGTGGATTGATTTGAACACACTGTTTGACATTGTGGTTCCAGGAGATCTGTGGATAGCATGCAAGCTTAGTGTTGAATGGCCCACGGCAGAGCCAGAACGAGATTCTGCCACGAATGGACCGTCACCTAGGGTGTTGGCGAAGTACGAACAGGCGATTACATGGCTAAAAACTAAAGTACCACCACAAGACATTGACTGGGTAAAGATAGATCGTACCAGGCAGGAACCAAAAGAGACGGTGCATGAGTACTATGAGAGGCTACTGCTGATTTTCAAACAGTACAGCGGATTAGATGTGATGGATCCGAAGGATATGGGTCAGTTCGTATCCAAGTTTGTGCTGGGATTGAGGCCTGACATCTGCCTCATGATACAGCAACATTTGATCTGTTGGCAAAACAAGCCTCTAGATGAGATTTTGAGATATGCGAGGTACTGCAGTGATGAGATAGACTCGAAGACAAAGAAGCTTAAGGATAAACTGATGTTAGTCCAGATGCAAGCGGGAGGACAGGGTCAGTCAGGCAATGGCACCTTGGGAAGGAAGTCAGGGGGACAGAAAAGAGACAACGAAGAAGGTCCGAGGCCCAGGTTAGATATAGCGACCCTGAAAAAGACGACCAAGTGCCATCAGTGTCATGAGGTCGGGCATTGGAGACGCGAGTGCCCCCATAATCCGGACAATCAGGTGCTGGAGGAGGAGGAGGAAGAAGTCGAAGCCCCTCCGATACGGAAGGTGACAGTGACTAAGCCCCAGACGACAAAAGGGGGGACGTCAGCCCCTAGGGCTCCAGTTCCCCAGCCACCTAAGATTTCAGCAGGGAACAAGGTTTACAAGCAGATGCCCTTCATAGTAGAGGGGGATGAGCACTTTTACTTTGATCCAGTGTCGGGACGGTGCCAGAATGGGGAGGAGGACTGTACCCTTGGAGCGGTACTGGAGGTAGATCAGAGGGGACCCTTTGTAGAGGCTAAAGTAGACGGATACCCCACCACCTTCTTGGTTGATACTGGTGCTTCCAGGTCTACTGTGCGGTCCGCAGTTGTCCCCAACTTGCCCCTTTCAGGACAGACTATTCAAGTGGTAGGAGTTGCGAACAGAAGAATGACAAATCCCCTGACTGAGCCAGTCCCGGTAAAGATCGGAAGTTTCAGAGATAGACACCAGTTTGTAGTGTGTGATTCCAGTCCTGTATGCTTGCTGGGAAGAGATCTTTTGTGCAAACTCAATTGCACCATCTATTGTACCCCCAAGGGAGTAGAATTGCAGACTAATGATGACGATGCTGATTTTAAGGTTACAAACACGCATGTGTGCATTGAATTGTACCCTGCTATAACTGTGGAAGAACTCCCATGGGATTTGAGAGATTCAGTCTCACCGGAGGTGTGGGACTTTACGGGGGAAGAGATCGGACTGATCAAGGGGGTAGAGCCTGTCAGGATTCAAGTGAGACCAAATGCTGAATTCCCGAGAACACCCCAGTACAAGTTGACCCCAGAAACACTTGCAGGTATCAAACCCGTGAGTGAGTCCATGATTAGACAAGGGATTCTGAAGGAGGTTATGGGCAGTCCCTGTAACTCTCCGATAATGGGTCTGCAGAAGCCGAGCGGGAAGTTTAGGGTAGTGCAGGATCTACGAAAGATTAACAACATAGTCGTCCCATGCTGTCCCGTGGTGCCGAATCCATCAGTAATACTGTTTCAGATACCGTTCCAATCTGAATGGTTTTCTGTGATTGATTTGTGTCAAGCTTTCTTTTCTATCCCACTGCACGAGGAAAGCCAATTTCTTTTTGCGTTCAAAATAGAGAGTCGCGTTTTAACGTGGTGCCGTATCCCCCAAGGGTATACAGAGAGCCCATCGATCTTCAATCAATTGTTGAAAAGGAATCTTGAGAGTCTGGTACTGCCGCAGAACTCAGTTCTCGTACAGTACATAGACGACCTCCTTGTTGCGTCAGACACCGAAGATGCTTGTAGGATTGACACCATTGCCTTGCTGAACCATTTGGGAGAGAATGGACACAAGGTGTCCCCCAGCAAGTTACAGTACTGCTTGCAAGAAGTGCAGTATCTGGGTCACAGAATAGAGCAGGGAAAGAGGAAAGTGTCGCCTGACAGGATTGAAACGATCATGAGAATAACCGTGCCCTCGACCCAGAGAGAGGTTAGAATGTTCCTGGGCATGGTTAGCTACTGCCGACAATGGATTGCTAACTTTTCCCTGAAGGCGAAACCATTGCAGAAACTGACGCACAAGGACGTGAGTGATCCGGTACCATGGGACACAGACTGTATGATGGCTTTTCTTGAGTTGAGAGAGGACTTGTGTCGTGCTCCGGCTCTGGGAATGCCCGATTACAACAAATCATTTGCATTGTTCTGCTGTGAGAGGGAGGGATGTGCTTTGGCAGTTTTAGTGCAAGATCATGGAGGAGTCCGCAGACCAGTTGCTTACTTTTCGGCTACCTTAGATCCAGTGGCCGCAGCGTTGCCCGGATGTCTCAAATCCGTTAGTGCAACAGGTATCAGCATTGAAAGATGTGAAAGTATTGTGATGGGATATCCACTGACTGTGCATGTACCTCATTCTGTTGAACTGTTGATGACCAGGACCAAGACGCAGCACTTGACCAACAATAGGCTCACACGCTACGAGCAGGTTATACTTGCTGCGGAGAATGTGACTCTCAGGAGGTGCTCTGTCTTGAACCCTGCTACCTTGTTGCCATTACCAAACGATATAGAAGATGATTGGGAAGACCATGATTGTCTTGATGTAACTGAACTATGCACCAAACCTAGGCCGGATATTGTTGATGTGCCGTTGACAGACCCCGATGAAATTTACTTCGTGGACGGCTCATGCATAAGAGACAATACTGGCCAGTTGAGAGCAGCATTTGCTGTCTGTACTATTTCTGGGATAATTGAAGCAGCCTGCCTGGAAGGAGTACACTCCGCGCAGGTGGCTGAGATAATCGCATTGACGCGTGCCTGTTTGGCAGCCAACAGGATTCGGATCACCATCTTTACTGACAGCCAATATGGATTTGGGGTGGTTCATGACTTCGGTCAGTTGTGGTCTCAGCGGGGTTACATGACATCATCGGGCTCCCCAATCAGGAATGGCGAGTTCGTCAGGTTATTGCTGGAGGCCTTGCAAGGTCCTGCAGCAATAGCAGTGGTCAAATGTACAGCCCATACCAGAGGCACCGATTTCGTGACAATGGGGAATCATTATGCTGATGAAGTTGCGTGCTATTGTGCGGAGCAGGGATACTCCTTTACTGAACAACACATTGAGGGACCAAGGGAAGGAACTGAGCTAAGCATGATGCTTGACATGGCAGACACATGGGAAGAGTTGAGAGACATGCAAGGACAGGCGTCAGATTATGAGAAAAGGATGTGGGAATCAGCTGGTTGTGTCAAGGGAGACTAGGACATGTGGGTTTCGGCTGATGGAAGAGCTGTGTTGCCAAATGAGCTGGTGAGTGCGATGGCACGACAGATACATGGTCCTGTGCATCTGGGAAGGGATGCGATGTTGCGTGTGTTCAGGCAAACATGGTACAATCCGAAATTTAGACAGGCTGCGGAAGCAGTATGTCAGAGATGTGTAACGTGTCAACAACTAAATGTTGGGAAAAGAACACCAGTTACACTGAGTCACATTGGAAGGTCCGGCGGACCTTTTTAAGGATGCAAATAGATTTCATCTAAATGCCAAGGTGGAATAGCCTCAGGTATGTCTTGGTGATTGTGTGTGTGTTCTCTAGATGGGTAGAGGCATATCCCACTCGTAGGTGCGATACACTCACAGTAGCTAAATTATTGTTGAGGGAGTTGGTGCCACGATTCGGAGTTCCGACCTCTTTGGAATCGGACAGAGGAAAGCACTTTAATAGTGAAGTTGTGAAGATGCTCTGCTCTGCCCTGAACATTGATCAAAGACTGCACTGTAGCTACCGTCCAGAGGCTTCTGGCATAGTGGAGCAAATAAATGGGACTCTAAAGGCTCGAATGGCTAAGGTGTGCTCATCCACGTCCTTGAAGTGGCCCGATGCATTGCCGTTGGTACTAATGAGTATGCGTAGTACCCCAGACAGGAGAACAGGGCTCTCACCTCACGAAGTACTGATGGGGAGGGCTATGAGACTGCCATCCATTCCGACAACTGCCTTGCTGAATATCGCGGATGATGTGATTCTTGATTATTGCAGGGGACTATCTGATGTCATGCGTTCTGTGTCCCTTCAGGTGCAGGCTGAAGTCCCGGCTGCTAGCGACCTTTGTCACGACCTGTGCCCGGGTGACTGGGTCCTAGTAAGAAAACACGTGAGGAAGAGCTGCCTGGATGTACGTTGGAGAGGACCTTTCCAAGTGATCCTAGTCACTACTACTGCTGTGAAGTGTGGCGGGTTGCCGAACTGGGTCCATGCTTCTCACACCCGACGAGTCCCAGCACCCTTGGAGGGAACAGCTCCTCTCGTAGATGAAAATAATAACGAAGAGGAAGATCCAGAAGAGGGGACAAGTCAAGCTGTGGGGGTGCCAGTGGAAGTTGGGGAATCCCCTGATCGATTGATTGATTGATTGATCCGGCTGTATATGACCACGACGACAGTGACACTGAATCCGCCCCGGAAGAAGGAAGTGGCGGAGAAGGTGATCTGAGTGCAGAAGGGGCCGACAGTGGGAACGAACAGGGTGTGCAAACGAGCAAGAGGTGCAGAGGCTCATTGGCCCGAAAGGCGGAGGCGAATGAATGTGAGATTGGCTTCCGAAAGAGAGTTTGCCCCTGTGTCCGAAGAATCAGATCCAGAAGCGGGAGAACAAGAATGTGAGCAAGGAGGTCCGAGAAGATCAAGGAGGGTGAGAGTACCTTGCCAAAGATACACCACTCCTGAGTGGACCTACCCATTTGCAAATGCCAGGCGTACTGAGGTCCAGGAGGGTGAGGTCAGTGGCGGTGACCAGCACAATCCCCAATGTTAAGCTGGAAGTGATGCTGTTGGTACCTGGACTTGAAATAGAAGGTATACTGACACTCACCATTCCTAATCCCCCTCTCCTGAGCAAGATACGTGATTTACTCCTGGATAGACTGATATTTCCTACCTTTGTTCCGGACATGCCAGCCTATGATGAAGTTGTGCTTCGCATGGAACTTTTAGATTATGTGTTGCAAGCAATCGGATCAAGTATCATCATTGATTATTAAAGACTTTTTGAGAAATTATTAAAGACTTTTAAAAGACTGCTGTAAATAGCTGTTGATCTAACCTAGAGCCGAGTGGAAGAAGAAGAAATGTAGGGACTTTCCACAGAGGACGGAGAAGGGTTAGGGCTGTCTGTTGATTGTAGCAAAAGAAGAACTGAAACGGGATTTCAGGCTACCAGATGTGGTTCAAGAGACTCAAATAACAGAGAAAGAGACTTTGGGTGCTTTCCGAGAACGAACTACTTTGTGCTGAGACCATGGCGCCTGGAAACCCGAATCGTAGAGCCAAGTGCATAGTAGGCACTCTTTTAGCAGGAGTGATTCTTCTGATAGTTATAGTGGTTTCAGTTTCCTATTTTGCACCACACGAACAAGTAGAGAAGGCTGAGGGGATACCGACACCTACCACCCCTAGCCAGAAGGAAGAAAGAGAAAGAAGGGAGAAAGCCTTGCTAGCGGCGGAAAGTCGTAGGTTACATGCAGATCTGTCTAAAGGAAATTTTGGGCAGAACGCTTATGCAAAGCTGTTGTATGAATACATTGATGCGATGGACGCAAAGGACTGTTATGTGTGTATGCAATTGCCAGCTTCAGTAGATGAGGGTATTAGATACCATCACCTTCCATTGACCTATGGAATTTCATGTAGTTTGTTGATTAGCATATTGTATGGGAGGAACCATTTTGAATATTATTTTTCCAATTATGATGCTGTGTTGCCAGAGGTCCCTAATTACAAGCACTTGAATAAGTGGGACTATTATAAACCAGAGGACAGACTGGGATATTTCTTCATCCCCACACAAGAGCTAGACACCCCGTATGCACACCGACACAATTTGACTTGTTCATTGTCAGATGTAGAAAAGAAGTTCATTGAGCAGGTGGAAGATAGGTACACGAAGCAAAAACAGTTGCGAGATTCAGGACAAGGAAAGGTAGATTGGACCGAAGAAGAGAAGAAGCACAAATCAAGAGGGAGTTATGGTCCAATAGCTCTAGATGAGGTACAGAAAGGGAAGCTGTGCCTGCACAGACCACAGACGTACTATGAGAATGTCTATGTAGGTCATACTACATGTGAACACACCTTCACATTGGAGTACTATACAAAGGACTTCTTGAAGAGCGTGGTGCAGGTGATCCCTACTGTATATTTTGTCTGTGGAAAGAATGCGTATGTGAGATTGCCAGAGAAGTGGTATGGAACGTGTTACCTAGCAATTATCTTTCCCAAAATTTACAATACTGAGGATTTTGCTCTCTTAGAGGGAGGGTCCCAGAGGAGGGTAAAGCGAGGGGAGAGTGCAGGAGCAATAATCGGAGATGTGTTTGGAGCAGCGATACCTATGTTGGGAGTCATTTTGAATGACATCAAGATAAGACGGTTAGCAACTGTAGTGGATGAACTGTCAATGAATACAGCCAAGTCATTAGTGTTGGTTGAGGGTGAGATGTTGTCGATAAGGACGATGGTTTTACAGAACCGTCTTGCCCTAGACAAAAGAGGGCGGAGTCTGTAAACGTTTGAAGATTCAGGAATGCTGCACTTATATACCAGACAACTCTAAGGATCTGGAGACATATATAAGCAACATTACTGCAATCCACTATGAGATTGAGGACATGACCCAAGAGAATGCATGGGAGACCGTTGGCAAGGGATTTGGGAAGGTTGGGAACTGGTTTGCCAACCTAGGAAAGGGTTTCCTTGGATTTGTGCTGAAACCCCTTATCATAGCAGTGGCATGTGTGATTGCCTTGTGGGGTTTAGTGAGGATGTACAAGTGGTATAGATCGAACAGATTGGCGAGATCAATGAGAGCGCAAGAGATGCGAATGGAAAGACTGCAAGACAATCGGTACCGCAGTTTGAGAGCATTGGAGATGCTCAAAAGAGGGAAAATGGCCACAAGCTCTGTTTAGCTTAGTTCTTACCCTGAGGATGAAGTGAGGGTGGTGATGACACGGGTCATCAAAGGGGGGAACTGAGAGAGCGCCATTTATAGTGAGAATTTGTAGGGGTGCACCATATGTACAAGTAGCCAGCACCCGTATATATAAAGAGCTTTAATCATGTTTTAATGCAATGAAGAATGGAGAACTAGTTGGATTGCAAGTATACCTTTGCTGCTTAGACCGCGACGATGTTGAAATGAAACCTTTTCCAATGCAACGTGTGTTTAACAATGCAATTGAACTTTTAGATTTGCTTTACCCGAGAATGTAACCAACTTTATATATTTGATGATTTGCTTAAAGTAGAAAATGCATTTGCTGTTTAAGGTTGGAGGCCTAGTGAATTAAGAAGAAGTGCTAATGTAAAGCGTTGGGCCTATAACTCAAGCAGAGGCCTAGTTCAGTGAAATGGTGCAGGCCTGTTGGAAAATGTCTTGCTTAACATTTAACTGTAGAAATTATTTATAAAAGAGCCTTTTAGAAAATATTGCAACTGTTGTAGACTGTGAGCTATTTGCGTGTATTCCTTTGCAGGCGCCTCATCAAGCAGATAGTGGAGTAGAAGGGCCCATTGTATATGAGCGTTAGGATGCTAGACTCAGACATGGAGGAGTAGACCAGGAATTCAAAGAAGCAACTTGAAAGGATGAAGAGCCTGGGACCCAAGGACGTTTGAACGAACAAGGATGGACCAGTGCCATGCTGGAAATTTCCAGAACCCAACACCTTCTAGAGGGGCGTACCTGGAGGCGTGCCATACACTTTGTGGGGTTTCGTATTAGGGACAACTCCCCGAGGGTGGAGGCAGAGCAGATGGGCTGAGGAGCAAGAGAGAGTGGTCGCTTGGGCGAGGAGCTTAGCTGTGGTGATGGAGTCTCTAGTCTAAGGGAGAAGGTGGCGAACTTCTTTGGAAGTCTCCACGGCTGACACCTTTTTGGTTAGGGATTGGGCTGTTGTTGAGTAGGGATGTCACTTTGTATAGTATAGGGACAGATCAATCTGAATTTATGTCTATTATCCTGATGAGTACCAGAACTCAGGTCATAGCAATCTTGTTTAGCCTGATGATCCTGGAATTGATTCTAGTACTATTCATTAGCCGCTCGAGACTTTTCCGTAGGGTTATGTTTGTATTAGTACCTGTTTATCTTTTGAACCTCTTGCTGAGGTGCCTGTATCTTCAGTTATTTTTGGTTATGTAATAAACCTTTTGAATTCAGTCTTTAGTCAGTGGTTCTTTGGGGAAAGCAATTGGGTATTTGAATTATTGACGTGTTTAGTTATGACTAGGTTGCCTAATACACTCTATGACAGGTAAAAAGGTCCAGTCGACCTGTGACGGGATTCTGGAGAATGGTAAGCAGACTCTAGAGCTGAAATCCCGCCTTTCCACCACCATCGGAATTACAATTTCGCTTTCTGTCTGCCCTTTCATGCCCGTCTACCTGCCATCAAAAGGCAGGCATAAAGTGACTTTGGGGGCCACTAGCAGGGTCGCCTCCCCCCTGGCCCACCGCTCTGGGGGGCACACATCCCTGCACCGTGTGGCAGGCACACATGCAGTGCCTACCACTCAGTGCAGGGATGTATAAACTCTGAATTTTTTCCATAGCTGCTTGTGCTGCGAGCGGCAGCACAAGCTGCAATGGAAAAAATACCAGATCCGACCACCAACATGGCAGTCAGATTGTAATCTGGGAAGCGTGACCTCCGACTCCTTGTAGGGTGGCCCGCTTCCACCTATGATACTGGCCGGACACATATCCAACCGGCATCGTAATAGGCCTCAAAGTGAATTGGGTCCTGTGGGCGTGCAGTCGAAGTCACATGCATACACATCTTAATTTTTAAAGATGCACGCCATGTGAAAAATGTATTCCGAGTTTGCACCTGCATATTAAAATCCATTTTTGTCTTTTCTGTTTCTAAATGAACAGCGATGCTGTACCCTACTGTGTTCAAACTCTTTTGAATTCTCATTTGAGTTTCTCACATCATTTGTCAGATGTGGTATACAAGACTCCCAGAAGAGCATTTTACATCTGAGATTTAAATCACATGACTTTTTTTATACACCTTTGAATATCCGTATCTGCCAGTTCCTCATTTATTTCTCTCCTGTTCTGATATCTGCTGCTCTGTTTTCTTTTTTGATCAGTCTGTAACTCCTCTGAACTTCAAGTAGCCCGAGGCTGCAAAAACACTTCAAATAATAAAAAGAAAAGGCAAAGCAAAACAGATTTTGAACCATATTTGCGGACCTTTTCCACACTGTCTCCAACGTTTGTCTGAGAAAAGAGAAAAATTAAATCAAGGCAGCAAACGCATCTCTATTCCCTAAATTGTGAGTAAATTGCATTTCAGGTTTATAAATTCATCTAACAGCATATAAAAACATAAACTGCCACAGGCATCACAGCGCTCTCGAACTGGAACATTTATATCAATAAAAAACCCAAGCAACAAGATAAAGAACAGAAAGAACCTAAATATACAATTTATTAAAGAAAAGCAACCAGAAACTCTGAGACAATCAGTAATACCTTACTATAACGTTGCATTATAAATTGTGTTATAAGAAGGGAAAATGGTTGTATTAGGAATAAAAATGTGCTTCCGATTTTGAGAAAATCAATATACATATAAAAATTGAATGCAACCTTCGAGTTTTTTTCTTTATGTTTAGCAGTAGCACAAAAAACATGCATTCATAAAGCCAATAGTTTTTGCTTTTGTATAATAAGTAGGATTTTACAAGTGGCAGCAACAAGAGGAGCTAAAAACAAATGGGGATATTTGCTTTACACACCGAGCAGTAACAACAATGGGAGCAGCAATTCAAGCTTCACTTTCATGCAAAGCAGATAATACGTTATAACCTAGATTTAGAAAGGACAGCCCCAGCACAAGCTTGAGTCACAGACACACACCACAGGTGCAGCATGACCAGATAGCAGGGCAAGAAACACAGCAGTGCTTAATTTGTAAAATATTAAGTGCCAGGGCCCTAGTCAGGAGGCCAATTCACCCATTGCTCTGTCAGTCCTGCCAATGACAGAACCATCACAACTAAACATCACACCCTACAAGTGTAACAATTCAGACTATTCAAGCCCCAAAAGGTAAACAGAATGACTTGGGTGGCAAGTATTTGTCAATTTTCATGTATATTGAATTAAAAAATAACAGCTGTTGTGTCTAATTTAGACAAACGGTGCCACAATGTGGCAAACTATCAGAAGTCCCGGTGCAGGACAATTAAGTGCCAGCGCTCTCCCTAGAAATTATCTCAAAATCCATTCACGACGTAATGAGTACAAATCATCCAGAAGAGGGAGAGAGAAAGATCTGAGAGCACAGGCGTGGGAAGACCTTGAGCAAGCAGCCATTTCTGGCAGCAGCAAAGACTTCTGGGAAGTTGTAAACGCGACTTATTTTAAAGACATTAGTGACCCCGCACTAGATGTACACGTAGACGAAGAGGCATGGGTGAGACATTTTGAAGGAATCTTTGAGCTACCAACGCCTCAACCTATATTAGTGTCCCCCCAGAAATTCTACCTCAGGAAGGATTAACCATTACTGTATCTGAGGTTCGAAAGGCATTAGGATCCTGTACCCCCGGTAAGTCTCCGGGGTCGGACGGTGTACCAATTGACCTCTTCAATATGATTATGATATGCGGGCCCCCTCACAAACATCTTCAACAGCATTCTGATAGTAGGCCCACTACCATCATGGAACCAGAGTGTAATTGTACCAATTTACAAAAAAGGGGATAGGGGCTCTCCGAAGAATTATTGCCCCATATCCTTGCTTGATACCACCGCTAAACTAATGGGGCGGGTCCTACTGGCTAGATTGGAGGATTGGGCAGACTCGCATAACATAATCATGAAGGCACAGTATGGGTTCCGTAGAGGTATAGGGGCCTCTCCCTAACCATAGGGAAATACTCGATGGCTAGAAACAGGAAGCTATATATGGCTTTCATGGACTTAACATCAGCCTTCGACTGCGTGTCACATTCTAGGCTATGGTCCATGATGGAGGGTATGGGCATAGGCCCACCGATCATTGAATTTATCCGCCAGCTATATGCCAATGCCACTGCCTGTGTAAGGTACGGTAGAAAGGGGGAGTGCAAAATCGAAAAGGGAGTTAGACAGGGGTGTGTCCTTGCCCCATTTCTATTTTCAATCTATATGAACTGAGTCGAGTCCTCCCTGTCCGCTCTTTCATTGGATGTGCCAAAATTTGATCAAACCCCCTTCTCGATTCTGGCATACGCTGATGATGCAGTACTGATGGCAAGAACTGAGTTGACCTTACAAAAACTAATCAAAGCTTACTCCATCTTTATGGCTTCCCTTGACCTGAAAGTCAATGAAACAAAATCATTTGTAATTATGGCCGGAGAGGCTAGAGAAGAGAAACATCCCCACTTCCAGATGGAGGGCTAGGAAATTAAGGTGGTGGACTCCTTTTCATATCTGGGAGTGCTCTTTGACAAGGATAATTCCTGGTCTAAATTAGTAACAACAAGAGGCCAGGGCATGCAAAGAAGCCTCAACGCTGTTAAGAGATTTGCAAAATAGTTGGGCGGAAGCCCATTGGATGCACTTACAAAACATATATTTAGCTAAAGTAAAATCAGCCGTTACATATGGAGCAGGTGTTTGGGGGATGGTTCATGTTGGTACGTTACAGCAAATGGAAGACTCCTTTTTTTTAAAAACGTGTGTCTTTACCGCAATCAGCCCCAAAGCACATTTTACATCTTGAACTGGGGCTTCCGTATTTGAGTGACTCCATAAGGATGGCCCCGGTCCTCCTGTGGTTGTCAATATAGCAGAGAACTACGGTCGACCTGACACAAACCATTATAAGAGAATGCTGTAATCTAGATCATTATAAAAGGATCAGGCGGCTAAATTATGTAGAAACAGTACTGACAGCCCTAGGGATGGCAAAACTTTTTCAGGACCCCAACACTTGCAAAGAAGTCAAGAAGAAATGGTTAACGGATCTATATTCCCAAAGAGCAGAGCAAGCCCATAGGGAAAAATAACGGATCTATCAGTCTTCTATTGCATATGACCTTGTTCCACCATTATCAGGAGAGGGTTTTCATTATTTATCTCGCATAAACAATTTGCAGCATAGATTCATATTATTACGCTTCAGGTTGAATATGATCCCGATACTCTTGGGCTACCCACAAAATAAAAATTGTTTAGCAGATCTCGCTCCCTGCCCCTGTAATAACTATGCTGTCCAGTCGGACCTGCACATTATACTATTTTGTAAAAACTACTTTGAGGAAAGGAAAATATTTATACTTCCAATCCTTAGGCACCACAAATATAGGCAATGCCGGGTCACCATGTTTTTTCTAAAGGCTTTCCAGGCCCATTTGTATGTTTTTGTGTTGCTTCATTTTGATGGGCCTGTTTTAGGAAGAGGAAAACGGTGGGACCACTTGTTGATAGTAGTGTATAATTTTTAACCATGAACCGTTCTCTCCTTTTATACAAATTATTTTAAAGGTCCTATTTCTGATCACAGCAAACTTGTTTAATACTTATTTTAACCAATGTTAATATGTATTTAATAACTTGAAATTATTTTATATGAGCTGTTGTGCTTTTATGGTCTATTTACAAAAGATCGAATAAAGCTGTGTGACTGATTGATGCTCCTTCCCAAAGACTTCTGGCAGGATGGCAGGCAGGGATTTTTTAAGCAGCAGTGAGTGATATTTTCACTCCTCTTCCAATAGAGACAGGCTGTCAACTTGGAGTGGATCAAACAAGAAGTTTCAAAATATGAAACAGTTCAGCAATATCTCCTCCCGGCACCTTCTCGTGAGGCATGTCTCCCTCTCTGGGTGGCTGTACTGACACTTTTTGAACTCTCTTCTGAATCAGTAAACTTTCTATAGATCCAATTCCTTAATTTAACTAACAGGGATCCCCTATAAACCCAGAACAAATGAGAAATAAATATAAAGAATAATTTCCTCTCTGCATTGGGAAATTGAAACAGATCAACAAATACTCCTTACCCCAGCAAGCAAACCAGGTGATTATTGGTGCTGTAAAACTATCCAGTGTGACAGCTAAGAGCTGAAGTATGCAAAAAAAGTGATGGTGACTTAGGGAGACACACTGAAGTAGACAGTGGTGGATGGTATGCACAGTCGTGAGTCCCGTGCACACTGTGCCACTGGAACCAAACTATATATGACATATGAAATATACCATGGACAAAACCGATCTTGGGTTTCTCGTGTTTTGAGGCAGGGAGGACCTGTTCTGAAAGTTCCGACTGGACTGTTCCAACTGGCGCAGGGTAAAGACTGATGGTGTCGAAACTGAGGTGACATGGTGTACAAAATAATGATGGACAGGGATGCGCCCAAGCAGTTACCAGTGGCTGGCATTAATTCAAGGATTTCATCAATCACTTTTCGTATACTTCAGTGTGACCTCTGGAACCAAGCTATACCTGACTTATGAGCCCTAGCAAGTTTAAAACTGGTCTTTGGTTGCTCATGTGAAGATTCAGGGAGGACCTAGCCTAGCTATTCAGGATTGACACCAGACAGACCAAGTTGTCTTTCAATCAACGTAGGCAGACTCTTACAGTGGACACACCACTGAAGGATCACCACGCCTGCTCCGGGAGTGCCTAGGGCTCATCTGAGGATATCTGGGCAATGTTATTAGACTTAACGCACAGCCTGACTGCCATCGACACCAAAATAGACATGCTTACAGACAGGCTCCATCACCTCAAAGAGAAAGTGGCCAGTTACGATGAATGCAGTAGCCAGCTTGAATAGGGTAAGTTGGCTGCCAAAGACAAGTGCTAGACAGCAAGCTAGAAGCTGCTATAAATGGAAAGGGTACTGGAAGTTATCTGAAACAAAAATTAGGATTTGGAGGAGAGATCCCTTAGGAACAATCCTTAGGGTTCTGGAGTACACCTCAATGAACCACCTGGAGTTACGTGAATACAATGCTCCATTCCCTAGTCGGAGATGCGCTCTCTGACATTTATATTGTAGAACAAGCACTCAGATCACTGGGTCCACAGCCACAGCCTGGAACACTGGCTCCTCCCATAATTGCCCGTCTCCTAAAATACAGGGACAGGGATGCGGTTCTTTTTCTTGCTAGAGACAAACAAACGCTCAATTACCAGGGGAACAACGTGTCCTTTTATCTAGGCTTCACAATGGCAGTTCAGGCAGCCAGAAAAAACTTCCTGCCCATCAAGCATTCCTTCCTAAAAACCAACGCCAAATACTCCGTCCTGCATCCAGCCTAGCTGCGCATCTTCCATGCAGGGAGGACTCAGTACTTTACTGATCTTAAGACGGGTGCCAGGTTTGTCAAGGGTCTCCTGCTGGTAGTGGCAAGGGTTGTATGACATCACAACGCATGCTTTCACCACGCATGCCATTACAACGCAGTTTTTACAACGCAAGTCGTTACAACGACTTGCGTTGGGGGGCGCTGGATACTGGAATAGTTTAATTTTCTATTCCAACTCCAGTCCCCGTGGATAGTAGGGAAGGTGTTGGATAGAAAAATTAAGCTATTCCCTATTCTACAGCGCCCTCCAGCGCAAGTCGTTGTAATGACTTGGGTTGTAATGGTTGCGTTGTAATGGTAGTGCGGGGTAAAAGATGCGTTGTAAAGGATGTTCCCCAGTGGCTAGACTGGACGCTGAACCCAAGAATGCTGACTGGCCACATCAGTGAAAATGATTAAGTACAGACACACCTGCATAATGAACTGTAGCTGCCAGCTGCGCACTGCGCCTGAGCTGGGCTGGCTTGGCTATGTGGCTCAGCGGGTGTGCCCCACCGCCCGGGCCTCCTAATACAGACTGAATGAAGATGATTCTTTGGGTCTCTTCTTATATGGCGAGCGTGGACTGCCACATAACTGCCTTCTTCTGGCCAACCAGCTTCCTCCTAGCTGGGAGTGTGCCGGGATTCTGGCTTGCCCTTGTGGGATGATTCCCTATCTGATTTTTGCTGTTGGCCCCTTGAAGCTGACTTTAGGGTGGGATGGGTGTATTCAGGCCAGTTGGGGGGCTGTACTGGGTGCTGGGTGGGTGATGTTTCGGGTTGTTGCTTGCATCAGTTTAAAGTGCCCTTTTTTCTTTTGTCTTCCTCCATCCTCCACCATGTGCTCCCACAACATGCAGCTAAGAATCCGTAAGCTAGCTCTCTATCACGTCTTGGCAGATGCCTCTGAGTGCTCTTTTAGACCTGTGATGGTGCTGTTAATATGTATAACGTGGAATGTTAGTGGCTTGAATTTTAGGAACAAGGCATGACTTGTGATGGCATACCTGCAGCTGTGAAAAACAGAAGGTCCAAAGTTTAAACAGATCATCTATTCTTATAGTATAGACCACAATAAGCTACTATACGTTTTTCCGCGCCCAGCCGGGCAGGAAATTTTATTTGTGAATTAGTATATATATTTTTCGTTTTTTAAATACATTTTTACAACAGACAGACAATGTTTACTGTGCGGCACAGTCCTGTGCCATACATGAGAGTTTAGAAATGAAGGTGAAGGAATTGGAGGAAGTAAGAGAGAAATACTTCAGGCAACAGAGAAGTGAGCGATCTGGGCACTGTAAGGGTCAAATGATGTAACAATGTTTCCCAGAGCAGAACATACATACAATAATACAAATGGTCAACAATATGTCTGCTATGAAAAGTCGACGTTTCGATCCCGCGCTCTAATTAAATGGGATCATCATCAGGACTTAACAAAATAGTTGCCTGGATAGAACATTAATTGCGCCTGTAGAGGAGAAAAAACAGGGAGAGAAACAGAAAATACCAGTTTGAAATTCTAAGTAGATCAAACTCATTTCTGCATTCGAAATCGCAGTGAGACGTTCAGGCGTAGTGACTGGAAGAATCAAATTTAATGCATTCGCAATCGTAGTGAAGAATTCATGAATGACGAAAATTTAGTTCTCGGTTGAGATTTGTGACACATTTACATTGCATGCTGTGACCGTGAAACATGCCCAAAGTGCTTCTATGGCTATAAAGACATGACTAGAAGAATCAATTGTTATTTTAATTTTACTACATCCGTGACCGCAGTGAGGAAATCATGAGTGACAAAGGTTTGATTCACGCTGAGAGTATGTGATGGTTGTACATTGCATGCATTGAGCAATAACGCAGGTACATCTAGGGCCATGGGGCAATTGACTGAGGGCCTCACCTTTGGTGCCAAAATTGCTTGTATTAGCCGATAGGGGACCGGGTTGGCGTTATGCCATGAGATGACTCGTGCGTGAATTTACCTTAATGAGCGCTGCTCATCAGGAACAATTAGTGTTGTATGGGTGATGAGCGTGACTCTTAGTTAGGACACTCGGGAGGACGACTGACGCAGGCACTAATAAGAAGAATTAAGATTAATTTATGGCTTTGGTGGTCTCTGGAATTAACACTTATGAAAAGGAATAAGTACGGCCATACCCAGGGTCTGGTACGTGTGGTTCCGATGCTTAGGATTCCGAACCCACTGGTGAACGGGGATGGTCTCGATGAAGTGTGCAGTCGAAATAGGTTTGGTCGATCCGCTGCGAGAAGGGCATAAGGGTTATTGTTATGTCCAGTACGGAGAGGCAACCAAGTGGCGGATAGCGTGGGGAAGGCTTACCTATTGATGGATGACTCGTGGGATACAAAGGAGACCGTGAAGGATATCAAGGGATAAGGCGGTTCAATTGGTTAGGAAGGTCCGCTGAGAAGGAAAGGACATGAGGGTTAATGCTGTGTCCGGCTTAAAGGAGCGCCAGTGGGGTGGGTAGCGAGGGATGAAAACTCCTTACCAATTTTTTAGCACACTCGATGGTTGTGCTCGTGGTCCGCAGGAGTAGGGGGTGGAGGTACTCGATGATCGGTCGATAGCAATGAATCGATCCGCTGACGAGAGAAGTTTTATATCAATAGTGATCAGGGGGGTTAACGTACAACTGTTAACGAGGGCAGGTCACAGGGAATGCGCTTACCGGTGTGGTAACAATGTCTCGATGGAAGTCGATCTGGATGTGCGTTCCTCGCCGGGTGGGGAACCTGCGAAGAACGGATGCCATGTTGGATTGGTTATTAAATTGAGTGTGTCAATTGACGGTGTCACGTGTCTAGCTAGACCAATTGGAAGGGAGAATTAGCGTGGCGGCCATCTTGTAGTGGTGAAGGAGTGTTCCATTTATTTGAGTGTGTCACGCGACAGTATCACGTGTCTTACTTGACCAATTGGGAGGGAGGAATAGCGTAGCAGCCATCTTGTAGTGGGGAAGAGTGTTCCACATGCACTATAAGTGAGTGTCTTGAGTAATGAGCATTGTGACAACACATTTATTCGAACATAATCGGCGCAGTGTTATAGTGTGAGTTTTTCGCTTGGTGTGCCTGATCAGTTTGTGTCACGTGTCTTACTTGACCAATTGGGAGGGAGGAATAGCGTAGCAGCCATCTTGTAGTGGGGAAGAGTGTTCCACATGCACTATAAGTGAGTGTCTCGAGTAATGAGCATTGTGACAACACATTTATTCGAACATAATCGGCGCAGTGTTATAGTGTGAGTTTTTCGCTTGGTGTGCCTGATCAGTTTGTGAAACGCTTAACGTGCCTGATCTATTTGTGAGAATAAACCCATTGTTCATACAATTTATCAGTTATGGCATACAATTTGGCGATTTACAGAAAGGTGCAGCGCTGACTGAGCCAGAACAGTTTATGAGAATAAAGCCATTGTTTCTACAATTTATCAGTCATGGCATAAGATTTGGCGATTTAAAGAAGAGTTGTCCAATCCTCGCTTCTGTTGAGGCCGGTTTCGATGGTCTTGAACTGTATTATGCTCTTCCGTTCCTCACGATTCAATAGCTGGGCTAGGTTGCCTCCTCTTTGTGGCAACTTGACAGTTTTGAGAATTGTCCACTTGAAATCATCAGCTGTATGCCTTAATTCTGAAAAATGTTCTCCCAGGGTAGCATTGGGAGTGCCGCACCTAATCCGGCTTCGATGTTGGCAGATGCGAGTCTTTGCCTTTTGGGTGGTTTGGCCAACATACATTTTAGGGCATGGGCAGAGTATAGCATAAATAACATTACAAGTGTTACAATTTGTGAAAGATTTCAATTCAACATTTATGCCGTTATGACAGAAGTTGCGTGCTTCGATCGTGAATTCGCAAACATTACAGGATCCACATTTCACATGGCCTACAACAGGTGGTAACCCCCAGTTGGCTTCAATCATGGCTCTCATCGTGGGGGCTGGTAAGGCTGCTCTGATCAAATGATCTCTTAAGTTTTTGTTTTTTCGGAAGGCAAAAAGGGGTCTTTCTAAATTGATGGGACCTGCATTTATTACAGGCCAATGTTTCAAAATGGATTTCCTGAGCTTATTTGAGACTGGAGAGAATGTGGTTACACAGGCTATTTTCTCAGCATTGTCACGCTTTCTAGGTGTTAATAGGGCCTCTCGTGGGCAGTACCAGGCCCGTTTGGATGCTGTTTTAACTAGCCGTCTTGGGTACCCCCGGGCCTTAAGTTTCTCTGTGAGGATACCTGCTTCTCTAAAATAGTCAGATTTGGAAGAGCAGTTGCGTCTTATCCTCAGGAATTGGGAGTAGGGCAAGGAGTCTGTTAGGGCTTTCGGGTGGTTGCTGCTGTAGCTGAGCAGAGTATTACGCTCGGTCGGCTTGCGATAAAGGTGTGTTAAAAGCTCGCCTTCATTATGAAAGATGGTCAGGTATACCTGCAGCAGCATGGTGCAGATGTTTTCTGCCTGCAAGAGTTGCACCTGACAAATCACTCTTTGCCGCACCTGCATGCGGGATGGATAGGGGAATGACATGTTGCATACTACACGTACAACGCACGCCGCTAGCTATTCTCATCTGAAAGTATCTACCTTGGCTCCCCTGCCATGCCTCCTGCGTTAAGCAGGGGCATTAAGTGACGCTCTCCGGCTCCCTGCAGGGACACCCCTTTCAGTTTATATTCATCTCTGGTCCCAATGTCAATGACCCCCCTTATTTTTAGCTGAGGTCTGTAGGCTTGCAGGCCTGGTGGAGTGGTGTGGCTCACTGGTTAGAGGCGGCAGACCCGAGAGCAGAGAACGGCCTGGACCAGGGTTCGATTCCCGACGTGGCAGGGTCGTGGACCAGGATCAGTGGACTTGATAATTCTCACCTCGGTGCCTACTTTAACCAGGGATCACACTCGGCAACTCTGGGCATTAAGCTTGCCTCATCTCCACAACGGCCCCTCACAAACGCCGGGGATGCCTGGTTTCACCTTGGAGAAACCCAGTAGGGACCATCTCATAGGGATAGCCAGGACGGGTTCCCCAGCGGTCTATAGCGCTACGAGGCCTGCGGTGCGGGTAGCAGTGCGCTTTACAAGACACACAATTTATTTATTTATTTATTTATTTATTTATTTACCTGTCCCTGGCGTGATCATATAGGTGGACTTAAATGTGGATTTGGAACCGCTGGTAGATAGAGCTGGCGACTCCAGCCACCCTCACCTGAGAGCGGACGCCCAGTTGCAGTCTACCATGACAGATAACCTCATTGACCTATGGAGGGCCAGGCAAAGTGACAGAGTAGAGGAGATGTGCCTGACCTCGGCTCGCGTGACATAGTTGTGCATTGATTATTGGCTACCGACGCGCAATGTGGATGCTTGGACTAGTGAGGCATCTGCGCACTTTATTAGACCATGCCCCTGTGCTTTTCAGATTCTCTCTGCCTGAATTTCAATCCTGAGCATTTACATGGCGCTTACTGGCAGGATCAGGTGTTTAGGGGAAGACTCCAGGTGGCTATAGTGGAATATTTTGCACAAAATATAGGCATGGTTCATTTCTTTTCAACCATTTGGGAGGTGTTCAAAACTGCGATACGTGGGGAATGTATCGCAAAAAAGGCCGACATTTTGCGGGCATTATGTGGTGCGTTAAACTGTCTCAAGACTGAAATCAGTGTGCTGGAACTTCAACTATATGCAGACCGCAGTGAGTCTATGCTGGCAGTATAAGCAGCAAGATCAATGATCTTGTGGAAGCAGCGCATCACACTATCTCGGCAAAAACGCGCATGACAGACATTATGGTGAGAGCGATAGAGCAGGCAAGACGCTGGCCACCATGGAGGAGGAGGTTGTACAGGTCCTTAGGGCCCTACCCAGAGATAAGTCCCCTGGTTTAGACGGACTCAAGGCCGCATTTTATAAAGAGTTTGTAGCTCTCTTGACTCTGCACCTCATTAACATGATAAGGGAATCTCTAATGCAGGGTGAATTACCCCCATTTCTGCAAGAGACGCTAATAGTTACTACCCTAAAACCAGACAAAGACCCACAGAGATTCGAGTCATAAAGATCACTATCAATGATTAATGTGGATAATAAAATGCTTGTCAAACTGATTGCTTCTCGACTACTCCCTCTGCTTCCTATTAGAGTACATCCGGACCAATCAGGCTTTATTCCCTTCCTCTTTCTCTCTTCTTACTCTAGTCTGACAGCAGGGTAGGGAGAGATAAGTAGAGGTATAAGGATGAGCAGCGCACTCTCTTTTTAATGAATAATCCAAAAGTGGTGAACCTGGTCTAGAAAATTATTAGCCTGAAAGGTAGGCTATTGTTCGATCCCAAAGTGAATATAGGAGGGTTTGACCAGGCACAACTGTAGCACCAGAAGGAAGGTCCTGTGTTGTTGCGAGTTTATGCCTGGGCGAGCCATGTTCCATAATCTTTGCACCTTTTTTGCAATGTTACAGACCATAGAACCGTCTCTCAGTGCAGCTGCGATTTGCATAGGTTAAAATGGGTACAGGTTGTGACCAACCAACAGGCCATTGATAATATTAATGCCGAAGCGGATAAAGCAATAATGGCTATTGAGCAAGTTAACACAACTAACCCAGGAACGAATAATGTAACTACAATTCATGATAACCTCTTTACTGTCATTAGGAACCACTTCTTGAAACCTGCAAAGAGGAGTAGAGGGGCATCCCTTAAGCCGGCTAAATGGTACAACCCTCAGTGCAGGAATGCCAGATTAGCTTTAGGCACTGCGATTAAGGGGAGACAACCAATGACCATTCGTACTGCCAGAAAAGAATATAAGGAAAGTGTAATTAAGGCTAAGAAATTATGGGACGAGCTCCACTGGCAAGAGCTAAAGGAAGCTAGTGATAGGAAAGACTCTAGGCACTTTTGGAATATCGTAAAGTGGGGTAGAGGGGGAGTATCCAACCCTCCCAATAACAACGTACCTGAGGAGGATTGGGTCAACTATTTTAAGCCCCAGTATGCCGAAACACAGCTTGCCAACCTGACGATCGGCTTTAGGCCCGCTTATTATAAAGAAAATTCTTTCAGTAGCAATGAAGTAATGACGGCCCTTAGTACAGTGACCAGTGGTAGAGCCCCAGGGTTAGATGGGGTGCCGGCGGACGTCTTTATTAATGATAAAGAGCGCTGGTGTAAGTATATCTTTCTTCTTGCCAATGCAATTGCGCAGGGCGCAACTGTACCAACATCTTGGCAAGGTGCAGTCATAATACCTGCATTTAAGAAAGGAGACCGATCCCAACCGGGAAACTATAGGCCCATAAGCCTAATTGACACCATCCAAAAGGTTGTTGGGCGATGGTTGTCAATAGGCTACTGGACTGGGCAGAGGAGAATTACGCCTTGTCCCCATTTCAAGCGGGGTTTCGAAAATCTACCAGCACGGTGGATCAGGTCTTCCGTTTTACTTTATTGCAGTGGAAGACTGTGTTGCTGGGCAAGGGCAGCCTGTACGCGGCTTTTGTTGATTTGCGGGCTGCCTTCGACCTAGTCCCTAGGTCCAAGCTGTGGTTGGTACTGAACAACCTGGGCCTACCAGATGAATTATTGACAATGCTAATGAGGCTCCACGAAGCAAATTTTGCTAAGATCCAGGGGGGGGGGGGGCATGGAATGGTGACCGCAGACTTCCCGGTGGAGCGGGGTGTTCGATGGCTCCCACGCTCTTCACATTGTATATTAACGGAGTTGTCGCTCGTATGTTGTCTGCAAATGTGGATGCTTCTTCATTAGCTGGCACCAAGATACCTATTTTAATGTTTGCAGACGACACTTTCATTTTATCAAAGACTCCGAGTTGTCTACAGCGTGCTCTATCCATCTTTGACCAATTCTGTGGGGAGCATGGCTTAGAAGTTAATGTGGCCAAAACTAAGCTCATGGTCTTTAATCCCCACCGTAGCTTTAGATCCAAACTAGTTATGAATGATCGCCCTCTAGAGGTAGTTAACGCCTTTATGTATCTGGGGATTCATGTATCAAATGATCTTAGATGGTCCCAGCATATCGACATTGCAGTATTAAGGCACAGACAATTGGCTGGTGCCCTTGGTTCAGAGCACAGAAAATCTATCACCAAACCAATAAAACCAGCATTGCAGGTGTATGAAGCCAAAGCCCTCAGCTCTGCGCTTTACGGCGCTGAGCTGTGGGGCTTTGAGAAGCTTCAGTCACTCCAAATTTCGGAAAATAAGTTGTTCCGGGCAATTACCGGCCTCCCTAAAAGTACTCCACTGCTGCCACTTAGGTATGATTTGGGCAGGAAGGCTGTTGTAGATTTGGCCAGGCTTTGTCCAATCTGATACTGGCGGAGGCTCTGGACTACACCTGAGCTTTTTCATTATGCTGAGGGGTTCCTAGATATTATTAAAGCGGATGTGTTCCACAAAATTGGTTGGCTGAATTCACTTAGTGCAACACTAGGTGAACTTGGTCTTCGGATGCTTTGGGAAAACCCAGTGGGAACTACTTTCCCAACCAAAAAAGTCCTAAAAGAAATCTACTGGGAGAAGGTGGCCGCTCGGTACTGGAGTGGTACTAGTGCAGCGTCTATGGCTGGAGGATTCTTAGAAGCAAAGTTGAAACCCAGCCTTGAACCATACTGGGACGCTATAACCAGACCGAGGGACAGGAAGCTCTTTTTCAACTTAGAGCAGGTGCCCTTCCCCTTAGATCTCTGACAGGCAGGTGGGGAGGCTCACTTATCAACACCTGTCCCGCTTGTGGAGCCCCCGAGAAAACAATTGGACATTTTTTATTTGCCTGCACGACCTATGCAGAACCCAGACACATTTGGCTAACACCAATGTGCAAGAACTTAGGTATCACTAGCAGTGTTGTAGCTCTAAGAATCATGCGCACTAGCACTTTTCTGCCTCTAGTAATAGCTACCGCTAAATATCTTGGTTGGGCATGGACTATTAGACAGAGGTTTCTAGGCACTTGATTGTCTTTTTTATTGTATTACCAGTCTGTCTGCATTTTTATACTTGTAATTTTTACCTGTAAATTTTATCTGTAAATTTTTATCCTGTAATGATATTTATGTTTTAAACTATTTGTCTGTAAATCAAGTCCTATTTTTAACTGAAATGCTTGCTAAAAACTATTTTATATCGGAGACTGTATGTGCTTTTATGAGTGAACCTCGAATAAAGCAATATTTGACTTGACTTGACTTGAAACCAGTGTGCTGGAACTTCAACTATATGCAGACCGCAGTGATTCTATGCTGGCAGTATAAGCAGCAACATCAATGATCTTGTGGAAGCAGCGCATCACATTATCTCGGCAAAAACGCGCATGACAGACATTATGGTGAGAGCGATAGAGCAGGCAAGACGCTGGCCACCATGGAGGAGGAGGTTGTACAGGTCATTAGGGCCCTACCCAGAGATAAGTCCCCTGGTTTAGACGGACTCAAGGCCGCATTTTATAAAGAGTTTGTAGCTCTCTTGACTCTGCACTAAGTATGGGCGAAATTTGCGAATTCGCGTTCTGCGAATTCGCGTGAAATCGAATTCGCAATTTGTAAAATCCGCGAATTTGTGCGAATTTTTGCTTTTTTGCGTGTTCGCGGTGTTTTTGCGTGTTGGCGGGTTTTTTTTGCATGTTGGCGGGGCTTTTTGCGTGTTGGCGGGCCGCTTGCATGGCGAAGTTACCCATGCGGTCGTGTATGGGCACAGCACCCTCTGGTTCACCACTGCCACCCTCTGGTTCATCACTGCCATCCTCTGGTTCACCACTGCCACCCTCTGATTCACCCCTGCCACCCTCTGGTTCACCACTGCCACCCTCTGGTTCAGCACTGCCACTCTCTGGTTCACCCCTGCCACCCTCTGGTTCAGCACTGTCACCCTCTGGTTCACCGCTGCCACCCTCTGGTTCATGACTGCCACCCTCTGGTTCATCACAGCACCTCTGGTTCACCACTGCCACCCTCTGGTTAACCACTGTCACCCTCTGGTTCAGCACTGCCACCCTCTGGTTCACCCCTGCCACCCTCTGGTTCACCACTGTCACCCTCTGGTTCAGCACTGCCACTCTCTGGTTCACCCCTGCCACCCTCTGGTTCACCAATGCCACCCTCTGGTTCACCACTGCCACCCTCTGGTTCACCACTGCCACCCTCTGGTTCCCCCCTGCTACCATCTGGTTCATCACTGCCACCCTCTGGTTCACCCCTGCCACCCTATGGTTCAGCACTGCCACCCTCTGGTTCAGCACTGTCACCCTCTGGTTCACCCCGGCCACCCTCTGGTTCATCACGGTCACCCTCTGGTTCATCACTGCCACCCTCTGGTTCACCACTGCCACCCTCTACCGAGACCTTTTGTGATGCAGCGGCAGCACAAAAGATGCGCCGTGGTGCTGGGTATTAACAACGTGACGCATCTGAGAGATGCGTCACGTTGTAAAGCCCTGCGCCATCAGGTGGCGTTCCGGTGCAGGGGAGGGCGTTCCTGCGCAGGAACGCCTCCTAAAAATGGCTGAGTGAAATCTACAAGCATTCACTCAGTCACTTTTAAGCCAATGCTGCGTCCCTGCGCCTGCTTGAAGCAGGCGCAAGGCTTGATGCAGCATTGGGGAGATAGGGCCCCCCAGAGCATTGCTGGAGCTGCGTCGCACCATTTGATGTAATGGGGTGTCCCTGTAACCCTCAGAAACTGGGTGGGTAATAAAGCAATAAATAATGGCTCTGTCGGACTAAAATACACAGTTATATAGTATTCTCACTTGTACTATTCCTGTTATCTGTTCCCTTACTGGGTACACCGTTATGACTGATTGTACCACACTATACAACACATACCGAACCCAAACATGAAGAGAAGAGGAACAAAGTAAAGGTTTTAGTCATATACTTTTGTGTTATTCAAAATAGTCATTAAAATACAAAATTAGCTGTCCAAACAAACATTAAAGCAAATAAACGAAATGACGATTTGTGTGCAAGACACAGTAACAATAAAATACAATAGTCCCATAGGTTAATCCAATTATTCTTAGTCCTAGTAGACTTTGTACTGTTGGTCGTGAAAAAAGTGCGTCGACGTTTCGACCCTGGGGACGTGCGCTAGTTGTGCGCATCAAGGGCGGGTCTTCATCAGGACTGTTTACGTGCAGGACAGCCTTCTGAAAGACAGGGCTCCAGTTGGATGCCTGGTTCTGTGTTTCCGATATGGCCAATCAGCCGAATTGGCCACTGGAAGCTTCCTTCGTATGTCTCAGGATGATAATATCACTCCTTTTCTTATGATTCAGAAAAAGATGCTATTTCTATCTTCTGAGAGCCAAGGCTCCTGTTAGATGCCTGGTGATGTGTTTCCGGAGTGGCCGATCAGCCGAACTAGCCACTGGAAGCTTCCATCGTATGTCTCAGGATATTGTAATCACTCCTTTTCTTATGATTCAGAAAAAGATGCTAGCGCGACGCAGCTCCAGCAATGCGCTGCTTTTACGGCATGGATGCGTGACGCATCTGTGCCGTTTTTACCACATGGTGCGCCGCATTGTAAATGCGGCGCACCATGGGTGGCGGAGCTGCGGCGCACAAAAACTGGCGCATCCCTGGGGATGCGCCAGTTATTGTAAATCTGCCCCTATACATTTAGCCAACGAGGGAGCACTTACTGATTAGACAGTAGAAAGTACTCCAGTTGAGTAGAGGTATTGCACAAAAAGGTGGCATCTTCGTGGACAAACACGCAGGGCGGGATTCATTCTGCCCCCTGTTAGACTCATTTTTTGTGCCCTTCTGCCCTCTGTTAGACTCGTTTTTCCCATGTTTTTGTGCCCTTCTGCCCTCTGTTAGACTCGTTTTTCCCTTGTTTTTCTGCCCTTCTGCCCCCTGTTAGACTCGTTTTTTGTGCCCTTCTGCCTTCTGTTAGACTCATTTTTCCCTTGTTTTTCTGCCCTTCTGCCCTCTGTTAGACTCGTTTTTTGTGCCCTTCTGCCCTCTGTTATTCCCTTGTTTTTGTGCCCTTCTGCCCTCTGTTAGACTCATTTTTTGTGCCCTTCTGCCCTCTGTTAGACTCGTTTTTGTGCCTTTCTGCCCCGTTAGACTCGTTTTTTGTGCCCTTCTGCCCTCTGTTAGACTCGTTTTTCCCTTGTTTTTCTGCCCTTCTGTCCTCTGTTAGACTGATTTTTTTTGCCCTTCTGCCCTCTGTTAGACTCGTTGTTCCCTTGTTTTTCTGCCCTTCTGCCCTTTGTTAGACTGCTTTTTGTGCCTTTCTGCCCTCTGCATCACCACATCATCACTCAGAGCTACCCTAGCATCACTCAGCACCACTACATTATCA
Organism: Lissotriton helveticus; assembly: GCF_964261635.1. Classification (NCBI taxonomy): domain Eukaryota; kingdom Metazoa; phylum Chordata; class Amphibia; order Caudata; family Salamandridae; genus Lissotriton; species Lissotriton helveticus. Next base: position 576,727,085 of record NC_136072.1, read on the forward strand.
CTCAGCACCACCACATTATCACTCAGCACCACCACAGCACCACTCAGCGCCACCACAGCATCACTCAGCGCCACCACAGCATCACTCAGCGCCACCACATTATCACTCAGCACCACCACAGCACCACTCAGCACCACTCAGCACTACCACAGCATCACTCAGCACCACCACAGCACCAATCAGCACCACCACAGCACCACTCAGCGCCACCACCGCATCACTCAGCACCACCACAGCATCACTCAGCACCACCACATTATCACTCAGCACCACCACAGAACCACTCAGCACCACCACAGCATCACTCAGCACCACCACAGCATCACTCAGCGCCACCACAGCACCACTCAGCGCTACCCCAGCATCACTCAGCGCCACCCCAGCATCACTCAGCGCCACCCCAGCATCACTCTCCGCCACCCCAGCATCACTCAGCACCATCCCAGTATCACTCAGCACCACCACAGCACCCCTCAGCATCAGCACAGCACCACTCAGCACCAACCACAGCACCACTCAGCGCCACCCCGGCATCAATCTGCGCAACCATTCAACAACAACTGGTTCACATATGTTCTCTCAATGTTTCAAACTTTTTTACAAATGTCACAAAAAGATGTTAATATTTCACTTCTGTTCTTGGATTTTTGTCACAATAAAATACACTGAACATAATCTTCACAAAAGTTATTTACAAAAGTTTAAGCTATTGCCATTATAAATTAAAATCACTTTTATTTAAGTATTAATTATTTAAAAAATTAAAAGCCATTGTAATTTGTAATATCAATGCAGCTAAGTCACGTAAATACAAAACATGTTGCATTACAAATGCTATAGGTGTCCCATTTGCGAAAGTTATAACTATTGGCATTGTAAATGACAAAGCTATTAATTTAGCTATTTTCAAAACCAACACATAAATAAAAAAAATTGTCATTTACAAGACCAATAGCTCAAACTTTCCTAATGCGAGACCTATTGCATTGCAAATGCTTGTTTTTATATCTGTCAGTGCTTCCTGTTGAGGTTTAATTTTCGTGACAGGCGCCTCATTGCCTACTTGTAACTATTCTCTGACCCTGTTTCAAGGGTCAGAGCAGGGTCAGAGAATAGTTGCAAGTAGGCAACCAGGTGCCAGGAAGCACTTATAGGCTTACAGCAGCAGGTGCCCAAGTTGAAGTTAATTTCTTTGTAACCCTTTTGTAAAAGGTTACAAAAAATTAGCTTCAACTTTTGCACCTGCTGCTGTAACCCTGTAAGTGCTTGGCTGAAAAATTCGTCCCCACTGATTCGCGGATTTTACCGCGATTTCGCGAGATTCCCGGATCGCGAAATCGCGGAAAATCCGCAAATTCCGCGAGTGGAACGAATTTTAAGCCCATGCTTACTCTGCACCTCATTAACATGTTAAGGGAATCTCTAATGCAGGGTGAATTACCCCCATTTCTGCAAGAGACGCTAATAGTTACTACCCTAATACCAGACAAAGACCCACAGCGATTCGAGTCATAAAGATCGCCATCAATGATTAATGTGGATAATAATATGCTTGCCAAACTGATTGCTTCTCGACTACTCCCTCTGCTTCCTATTAGAGTACAACCGGACCAATCGGGCTTTATGCCTGGGCGAGCCATGTTCCATAATATTTGCACCTTTTTTGCAATGTTACAGACCATAGAACCGTCTCTCAGTGCAGCTGGGATTTTTCCGGATGCCACTAAGGTATTTGATTCACTTGAATGGCCATACCTCTTTGCTTTGTTGGTCCGACTAGATCTGAGCCCAAATGTCATCAGATTAATCGACCTCCTATTTACCAAACTAACAGCAGGTCTCCAAGTCAATGGGGTGATCTCGACCTACTTCCCAGTTTCTCGAGGTACTTGGCAGAGATGCCCACTGTCGCACATCCTTTTTGCCTTCACGATGGAGCCTCTGGTGGCTAGGCTCCAGCAACATCACGCCCATGAAGGCCTTGCTTGCACACTCCGTGTTGTGCTGCTGTCTATGTACGCCGATGAGATCACCTTATAAATCAAAAACCCCGGGGACAATTTGGACCCCCCCTCCGATAAGGGAATTCACTAGATTTGGTGGGCTCTCTGGGATTAACAATCAACAGGGCGAAAACTGTGATTTTTTCACTCTTCACAGAGACCAGAGAGTTTGCCTCTGAGTTCCTTTTATGATGGGCGAGTAGACCGATAAAATTGGGGTCTGGCTGAGTTGGGACTTAGACGACTTTTGGAAGTCGAAATTCGACCAACCGATGGACAGGCTTGAGTGATGGGTGGCGGCCTGGATGAGACTTCCACTCTATATGGATGATAGATTAGCTCTAGTAAAGACGTTTGTGCTGCTGAAATTCCTCTATTTGCTTATTAATCTCCCACTGCTGCTCCCCCCGTGTTTTCAGCGACAACTTAGATCACATAGGGTGGGCAGGCAACAGCCAAGGATCACATGGGAGGTACACACACTGCCGTGTGAGTAGGTTGGGCTGGGTTCACCAGATATGGATCTTTACTATTATTGCATGTATTGCATGCATATGCTGTTTGCGTTTTATCAGCTATAAACAGGGCTTTAAGTGGGGGGGTCTGTGGGGGGCTGAGCCCCCCCCCCCAGTTTATTTTGGAGGGCCTCGAAAGGGGGCTCCAGGGGGCTGTAGGGGGCTCTATTTTCGGGCCTCAAAGGTCAAAGGTAGGGTGAGCAGATGTCCCGGTTTTTGTTTGGTGTTACTAGTGTCGGTAACATGTCTTGATAGTGAAATAATGCCAATTTCGTTTTTCACTATTGAAAGGCTATCTTGCCCATAGGATAACATGGGGAATGCTGTGTAACATGTTTACCTGCATATCTTCCCATGACAGCAAGATAGACATATGGAATCTGGTATCCCTGAACTCAGGCGCGCAACACCCATTGGACTCCAAGGGCTTCAGCCCCCCCTCTCCCCCATCATGTGTGGCAGCCCGGGATGAGACGCTTCCCGGGCACACACACAGCTGCACCCGAGCACTTCATAGGTCTTTAAAAGACCATTTGCATATTAATAAAGAATTGTTGTTGTCTCACCCCTTCTAAGAGCCCCCGCAGCTCCACTCTGACTATTGCTTAAAGATTCAGCCCCCCCGAAATTTTTTCTTAGCCCCCTTGAAATTTGGCTCTAGTTGTGCCTCTGCCTGAACTCAGAATGTAATAACACATCCTTTAGTAAAGATGGTTTTTAAATTCTGAGTTTGGAAATAGCAAATGTTTTTTTAAAGTGTTTGGTATTTTATGGCTTATACTTAATATACTTTTTTGCCTATTTTATTATCCTTGGCTGGATGCGACAGGTTTTTTTTCACACTTAAAGCCCCGGCTATACCCCACACAATTCATGGCTCACACAGCACATGAACACAATGAAGCTCCCCTATACTCCCTCTGTATGGTGCTGTTTCAATCCCAGTGGCACCCAAGAGCAGCGCTTGACATGATTGGCTGCACGGTGTGGGCAAGGTATTAGATGCAGAGGCGTGCTCGCCTGGACTACCTTTTTGCCCTCTCGATCCCCTTGACTAGACATCCTGCCTTGCCCATCACTCCGCTTGGTGCAGTTTAAATATCTACAAAGGCTTTATCATACTCAGGAGCAGCAACATAGATTGGGTATACTAGACAATGTCTGTTGTGTTAGATGTTCAGAACCATGTAGTGATTTCCTTCACTTAGCAAGGACATGCCCAGTAGTGGGTCATTTTTGGCATTCTGTTTTTGATACTATTGATGAAATTACTGGCCTGCAACTTGAGTGCACTCCCCAGGTAGCGCTGCTGGGCTGTGTTAAAGAGGTCCCCTCAGAGCTGCAGAAACTGACCGCTTTTCTGCTCCTACTTGGCAAATGACGGGTAGTGATCAATTGCGGTTGTCGCCCGGTCCCGCGGCTCGCCGATTGGCTCAAGGATGTTGCCCATTACCAGGACCACCTGAACGCCTTTTGGGACATGATGCTGTTTCGGTCATGCCCTAAAGATATTTTGTTCCCCTCTAGAATCATATTTACAGCTGCGAGATGAGGAAGGAGTGGCCGTCCTTGATGCACAAGATGCAGATTAGCAAGTGATATTGCCTTCTACAATAAGTGCCCTCAGATGTGAAGTGTTCGAGCCATGGTGTGACACATTTTAGTCAAGCCCCCTCGCTAAGGCAACTGGAGAAACCGCTGTGAGAGCTCCTGTTACCCCCTCGCGATATGTGGCGGCTCCATCTTCTCCCTCATTATCCCCCCCTCCCCGCTTCACCTCTCCTGTTTTTTTTTCACAATGATTCATAGGATCGTGCCTAGTTGACCACATGTGCATTGTAAAGTCACCATTTATATGATTGAATTGACTACATCAACTGCTCAATGTATGGCCTCTCTCAATGAAGATTGTTTTTTCTGTGTAACTGAGTTTAAAGCTTCAATAAACAGAAACAAAACAACAATGGAGTGGGGTGCAGCCCCAAGTCATTGTCAGTGATTAAGATTAATTCAAGAATTGCACACATCACTTTTTTCATACTTCACTGCAATGCCCTAAGACATGTGCCCATGGAATCAAGCTATACTTGACCAGTAAGCCCTAATGAGGGCAAAACCGGTCCTTTCCTTTCTTTTTTAGGGAGGACCTGGCCTTGTAGCTGGATTGCTTCTATTGCGCAGAGTAAAGATTGATTTTCATATGGCTGGGTCCAAACTGAGGCGAGATGATGTGCAAAATAACAATGGACTGAGATGCCGCCCAATTGATTATCAGTGTCTGAGGTTAATACAAGCATTTCATCCAACACTTATTGTGTACTTTAATGGTACTCCCTCAGTGGGATAAAAATACCCAGACTTCGGCCCAGGGCACACTGTTCGACTGGAACTAAGCTTTACTGAATTGATGAGACCTTGGGTTTGTTGTGTTCATGTTCAAGGAGGAGCTGGCCTGTTCCTGTTGGATGAGGGTCATAACTGATTTGCATACGGCTGGGTCCCATCTGAGGTGGCATGGTGTGCAAAATAACAGTGGATTGGAATGCAGCCCTGAGTAACTACCAGTCGCTGATATTAACTCAAGAATTTCATCCAGCACCTTCGGTATAATCAAGTGTGATACCATAGGTGGGATGGGTAACCCCCAACATGGGCCCTATGCTCATTGTGTCACTGGCACCAAGTTATATCCAATTGATGAGACCTAATAAGAGCAAAAGCCGTCTTGGGGTGCATGTGTTCTAGGTCAGGGCGGACCTGGCTTGCCAGTTCAAGCAGGACTGTTCATACTAGAGCATGGTGATGTTGGTTTGAAAAAGGCTGGGTCCAAACTGAAGCGGCATGGTGTGCAAAAAAGTCTGGACTGGTATGTGGCCCTGAGTAATTACTAGTGGCTGAGATTCGTTAAAGTTTTTTATCAATCACTTTTTGTATACTTCAAGGTTACGCCCTAAGAAGGATGTTTATGCCCAGACGTTGGTCTGGTGCACACTGTATCACTGGAACCAAGATTTAATCGACTGATGAGCCCCACAAAGTGTCAAACCAGTCCAGGGTTGCTTATGTTTCAGTTCAAGGTAGAAGTGACGTGGCGGTTCGGACTGGACTTTTCCTATTGGATCAGGATCAAAACTGATTTGCATATGGCAGGGTAAACACTTAGCTGGCATTGTGTGTATAATACGATTGGATTGGGATGCGGCCCTGAGAAATCTCCAGCGCCTATGCTTAATTCAAGCATTTTATCCATCAAATATTGAATACTTCAGTACGGCACGTTCCGTGTGATAGGTATGTCCTGATGTGGGGCCCATAAACACTGTTCCCCTGAAACCAAGCTTTACCCAACTGATGAGCCCTAATAAGGGTGCAATAAGTCTTGGGTTGCTCCTGTCCCAGTTTAGGGAGGACATGGCCTGGCAGTTCAGGTTGGAGTTTTCCTATTGGAGCATGGTTAAGACTGAATTGCGTATGGCTGGGTCCAAACTGAGGTGGCATGGTGTGGAAAATAACCTTTGACAGGGATGCCGCCAAAGTAATTACAATTAGTGAAACTTAGTCAAACATTTACTTCAGCTATTTTTGTATACTTCAGTGCTACGTCCTAAGTGGAATCGGTATTCCCAGACGTGGGATCTTGACTTACTTTGCCACCGGAACCAAGCTATCCCTAACTGATGACAACATATAAGGATGAACCCCTGTCTAAAGTTGCTTGCATTCCAGTTCATGGAGGACCTGGTCTGCCAGTTCCGGCTGGACTGCCCCTATTGGAGCAAGGTGAAGACAGATTTGCATATGACTGGGTTCAAACTGAAGTGGCATCGGGTGAAACATAATGATTGGAGGTATGAGCTTCCAAAGAAATCTACACAATTGTAAACTCCTTCTTGAGAGTGGTTGCAGAGTTGTACTCCGTGGGATTCCGCAGAGTTAGCATAAAACTCCGTGAAATTCTACAGAGTTCCACGTACGGCGGAGTGCCGCTGGGTCCAAATTCCAAAGCATTCAAACTCCCCGTGGAAAAACCGGGCTGACAAAACCAATACCGCCACGACCCCTAAACTGTCCGCAACCCAATGTATCTCACGATGCATGCTGAAATACCCAAACTGTAGACAGTAAAGTCACAACTCCAGTCCCCACAAAATTAGCGTATGAGTCACGGGCACCCATCTACAGCCTGCGCCAGGACAAACCTCCCGTCCACAGTGTTCTTAATCTGCAGGACAAAAGCACACCCCCAAGTCCTGCGAAAACTAAATAAAGCAAGCAAACATCAGACAGCACCCTCCATGCGAAGGTAGTGCATTGCAATGCCACCGGGGGTCACGCAAAGCGCCTCAATACACCCTCAGGTCAAGTTCGCACCACTCTGCAACTGCAGACCAACGCACACACAAGAAGGGGTTTAGTGGTCCCAGCCCAGGAGGACTGTAATGCAAACAACAAGAGTGCCTCCAAGCGGAAAAAAATAACACCACCAACTAGCCGCATCCACCACGAGGCTCGCGAAGCACACCAGATACACTGATGTGTCCTGGGCCACTCACCTCAGAGGATTTTCTTTTTCTCCCATGGCGCATGCCCAATGGAAACAAAGTGATCCACCCAGTAAATCTCAGCCACTACGTCCTCTGCACAATGTCAACCAGTCTGCATTGAGAAACCATGGGGTGCGGTGTGCAGCAGCGAAACACCGCTTCTGGTAAACCTCCTCAGCCAATACCAGACAGCAATACACAGTCTTGTTTTCCACAGCTAATGAAAAATTCAAACACATGCTCTCAGTCAATCCCAGAACAAGAGCTCGCCCTCGAATCCAGAGGGGATCACCGGAGCAGTCTCCAGCATATGCCCCAGCATAGTGAAAACGGGCAGGGAAAGGGCCACGGACAGATGCACTCCATGGTTTGACGCCGACCAGCCAGGCACTGCGATCCACACATGCCGCCTGCAAACTCCGCTACGTGGCAGGCACTGAGTACCTGATGAACTTCGCGTTGCAAGTGGAGCACGGAGTGGGGAAAAATGTGCGTTTGCAGCCCACGCTTACTGATTAGGCCTACTAAGGGCAAAACCAGACTTGGATTGCTTGTGCCCCAGTTCAAGGAGGTCTTGGCCTGGCAATCTGGGCTGGACTGTTCCTATTGGAGCAGGGTCAAAACTGAATTGCATATGGCTGGGTCCAAACCGAGGTGGCATGTGTGCAAGATTATGATGATGGCGATGTGGCTCCGAGTAATTACCAGTGGCTGAACTTATTTCAAGCATTTCATCCATCATTTTTGTATACTTCAGTGTTACACCCTAAATCTAAGGCCCTCTCCTGGCTCACAGAGCCATGCATAGGACAGACCCCATTATGTTGCGAACCTTGATTCCCCACTATTCGCCCCGTAGATGTCTCAGGTCAGGAGTGAATTTTCAGATGAATTCAACAGAAGTCAAGAGATCAAGGTGGGTTGGAAGATCTTTTTCACATCTGGTCCCCAACATTTGGAACAGTATGGATCCAGAACTACAATTAATCAAAAATGAACAGTGTCAAAACATGTCTGTTCCCTGAAATTTCGCGCATGAGCTGTCTCCTCCCTGTTCAGCGCAGGGATGCTTGCTGGTAGCCATGTGCTTTATAAATCCCCTAAACCTAAACCTAAGTGGGATGGGTATGCCCAAACATAGGTCACATAAACACTGTGCCATTGCAAAAAAGCTATAACTGACTGATGAGCCCTAATAATGATGAACCCGGTCTTGGGATGTTCGTGTTGTAGTTCAGGGTAAATGTAGCTTGGCAGTTTCGGCTAGACTTCTCTTATTGTGAAGGGTCCAAACTTATTTCCCTATGGCTGAGTCCTCAGTGAGGTGGCTAAGTGTGCATAGTAACAATGGATTGGGATGTGGCCCTGAGTAGTTACCAGTGGCTAAGATTAATTCAAGCATTTCATCCATCAACTTTTTTATTTCCATGCTACATATTCCGTGGGATGGGTATACCCAGACGTGGATTCCGTGCACACTGTGCAACTGAAACCAAGCTATACCCAACTGATGAAATCAGTCTTGGGTTGCTTCTGATCTGATTCAGAGAGGACCTAGTCTGGCAGTTCAGGCTGGACTGTTCCTATTGGAACAGGGTTATGGCTGGTTTGCATATGGCTGAGTCCAAACTGAGGTGTCATGGTGTACAAAATAATCATGGACCGGGATGCGGCCTGAGTAAAAACCAGTGTCTGAGATTAATTCAATCATTTCATCCATCGTGTTTTTGTATACTTCACTTCTACGCCCTAAGTGGGGCGGGTATACATAGACTTGAGTCTGGTGCACCCAGTGCTACTAAAACTAAGCTACATCCATCCAATGAAATATAACAATGATTGAAATCATTTTTGGGTTGCTTGTGTCCCGGTCCAGGGAGAACCTGGACTGGCAGTTCCGGCTGGACTGTTTCTAATGGAGAAAAGTCAAGAATGATTTGCATTTAGCTGGGTCCAAACAGAGGTGGAATGGTGTGCAAAATTACAATGGACTGGGATGTGGCCTTAAGTAACTGCCAGTGGCTGAGTTTAATTCAAACTTTTCATCCATCACATTTTGTTTACTTTCTTTCTATGCCCTAAGTCAGATGGGTATGACCAGACATTGCTCATGTGCACACTGTACCACTGGAACCAAGCTATAGTGGACTGAGGAGCCCTAAAAAGGGAGAAAACATTTTTGGGTTGTTTGTGTTTCAGTTCAGGGAGAATCTAGCAGGGCAGTTCAGGATCGACTGTTCCTATAGGAGCAGGGTCAAGATTTCATCCATCACTTTTTTAATACTTCTGTGCTACACCCTATGTAGGACAGGTACACCCAGTCATGGGTCCCATGCACACTGTACTGCTGGAACTAAACTATACCCAAAAGATGAGCCCTACTAAGGGTGAAATCAGACTTTGCTTTCTTATGTTCTGGTTCAGGGAGGACCTGACCTGATAGTTTGGGCTGAACTGTTCCTATTGGAGGGGGGTTCAGAATGATTTGCCCATGACTCGGTCCAAACTTAGGCGGCATGGTGTACAAAGTATCCATGGACATGGATGTTGCACAAGTAATTGCCAGTGGCTGAGATTAATTCAAGCATTTCATTTAGCACTGTGTGTAAACTAACCCTGGGCGGGCAACTTCGCTACGCCCACGAAGTGGGCGTAGTGTTGCCTACTTCGCCCTTTGCGAAGTAGGCGAAGCAGGCAACACTACGCCCACTTCGTGGGCGTAGCGAAGTTGCCCGCTACCCGCTACCCTCCCGCCCTCCCTAAATGCTTTAATGAATATATAAATGAATTATAAAACCACTTACTTTGTCCGCCGCGTCCCTGGGGCTCCCGCTCGTCATCGCGCCGCCGGCGCCGCCGTCTTAGATCCTAATGCGCATGCACGGCTGCCCGCGCATGCGCATTTGTCACGAGAAATGCGCATGTGCGGGCGGCCGCGCATGCGCATTAGGATCTAAGACGGCGGCGCCGGCGGCGCGATGACGAGCGGGAGCCCCGGGGACGCGGCGGACAATGTAAGTGATTTTATAATTCATTTATATATTCATTTAAGCATTTAGGGAGGGCGGGAGGGAGGTGGGTGGCGCGTAGTGGGGCTACGCGAAGTGCGTGGGTGGGCGTAGTTTTTTGCCCACTTCGCGTAGCTTCGCGAAGCCCCACTACGCCCACTACGCCCAGGGTTAGTGTAAACTTCAGTGCTATGTCTAAATGGAGTGGGTATGAAAGCTGATGAGAGCTAATAATGGTCAAAAGTATTTCTGTTTTACTTGTGTTCCAGTTCAGTGAGTACCTGACCCGACAGTTCAGGCTGGACTGTTCCTATTGGAGTAGGATCAAGTCACATTTGCATATGCTTAGGTCCAAACGGAAGTGGCATGGTGTTCAAAATTAAGATGAACTGGGATGTGGCCTCGAATAATTACCAGTGGCTGTGATTAATTCAAACATTTCATCCATCACTTTTTGTATACTTCAGAGCTATGCCCTAAATGGGACTGGTATGCTTAGACTTGCGTCCCGTGCACACTGTGCCACTGGAACCAAGCTATAACTGACTGATAAGGCATAATGAGGGTGACACCAGTTTTGGGTTGCTTGAGTTTTGGTTCAGGGAGGACCTCGTATGTCAGTTTGGGCTTGACATTTCCCATTGGAACTGGTCCAAGAATGATTTTCATATTAATGATCCAAATTGAGCTGTAATGGTATACATAGTAACAATGGGCTGGGATATGCCTCAAGTAATTACCAGTGGCTAAGATGAATTCAAGCCTTTCATTTATCAAATTTTTTCTACTTTAGTACGATGCCCTAAGTGGGATTGGTATGCCCAGACGCGGGTCCTGTATAGGGATGGGGGAAAGTTGTGGTGTTTCAGTCTGCAGAATTTTGCAGAGTTACATAAAAATTCTGTGAGACTTGCCATAGTTCCGCGAACAGATGGGATTCGCACATTGCGCTGCTCATACTGATTATTAGCATTGAGAGGTTTTTCTGCATCAGCATGGAGGGCACCATGCTGCATGCCAGAGGATGCTGATTCTTTCTGCCACTCGAGTAGATTTTCTTCTTGAGCTGCAGCTTTCTCAACATTATGTTATACATTTCTATAAAGCACTTGTATACTCACAGGGGCGTCTTGGTGATAGCTGAGAGGAGAAAGAATTAAACAGCAGAGTTATTGGGAGATGAAAAGCCAAGTCTTGATAGCCTTCATAAAGGCCAAAAGACTGGGTTGAGCTTTAATATACCTAGGAAGATCAGTCCATGCCTTATAGGATCCTGGTGTGAAACTTCTACCTCCCAGTTAGCAAGTTTAAATCTGGGGACTGAGACCAGTCTGGCAGATGCAGATCTAAGGGTGCGAGAAGGGGAATACCAGGAAACTAATTTTTGCAGGAACACAGTGCAGTACCCTGCAGGGCATTGTATACCATACATAAGGCTTTAACTAGTATCCTCTGTTTTACCGGCAAGCAATGGAGCTTAGCAATGAAATAGGACACCGATTGACGTTTGGGAATCTTGCCTAGCAGCCGTGCTGCTGCGTTTTGTAATGTTCGCAATTTGTCAACACATGATAGTGAGCATTGAGATAGAGCCCATTGCAGTAGTTTATTTTGGAAATGATTAGAAAAGTGACCACTGCTTTAAGGCAGTTGGTGGGTAAGAAGTGGAGAATACTTTAAAATCATTTTTAAAGTGAAGAATGCTGCGGATGGGACGGCGATTGCTTGATCAACGTAGGAGAGCTTGTTATTCAACAAAACGTGTACGTTCCTGACACACCTAGCAGGAGTCGGGGGGATCCAATAGGGCAACCAGAATGATGGCTGGCCTCCGAATACCAAGACCTGAGTTTTGGAGGCGTTCAGTTCAAGGCGGTTTTCAGCCATCCAGTGGCCTACTGTTCTCATGCAACTACAGAATTTTCCAGCCACTGCCCTGCTACCAGAAGCAAGAAAGACGACACGTTCAGCTAGCAGGATCACTTATATGTTAAACAAGAGAGGACTGAGCGATGATCCTTGAAGAACCCTGGAAGGTAGAGAGAATATCGGGGAGGTGAATCCCTTCAGTCTAACTGATTGAACTCGTCTGGATAGAAAGGATTCAATAACTTCCAGCCAGAGCCAGACACATCAATCTCCCTCAAGCACTTCATTAGCAGCCCGTGGTTGACCGTATTGAAAGCTGCTGATCGGTCGAGTAGGCAACCTGTGTCCAGGGACTGTCTGATCTTCTCCGTGGCCTTGAATTGTGCAGTTTCCGTATGGTGAACAGCACGGAAGCCTATTTGTGTGTGATTCAGGAGATTGTTGATGCTAATGTATTGACTCAATTGTGTGTTCATAGTCATTTCAAATATATTAGCTGGAAGGGGGAGGCAAGATATAGGGCTATAACTATGGGGATCGTCAGTTATGAGTGACGGTTTCTCGATCAATGTCGGACTGCAGCTTTTTTCCAAGCTGAATGGACTAGGCCTGTAGTACTTAGAATTTTAAAAATCTCGCCCAGCTTTGGAACGATGACTTCAGCTGCAAGGATTGCCATTCCTGGAGGACAAGGGCCATCAAGAGATCCTGATGTGGCAGCTTTAAGAAGCGTAATTACTTATGTGTGAGAAGGGGGTTCAAAGTGGCTAAAATCATTATTGAGAGTTGAAAGATTGAAGGAGATGTTATTTAGTCCTATCATGCTGGGAATGGATGAAAAGTGTTAAAAACATCATCTGCTTTTAGGCGGAAGGACTTGGCTACTGAGTTACAGAAGTCTTGGTTACGAACATTGGGCCGGGGTGGAGAGACCGATTTTAGTTTCTTTACAGTAGAGAGTAGTGTCTTAGTAGAGTTCGCAGCTGATTCTATTTCATTAATAAAGAAAAGAGTTTTAGTTATGCGAATAGTGGATTTGTAATTAGACAGTTGTTATATTTGGCCTTTTCACTGCTGCAATAATTAGTGAGCCACAATCTTTTTTTGCCTTCTACAAGCCTGTTTCAAGATCCTTAATTTCTCCAAAAACCATTGGGCAGTAGTATGAAGTTTCATAATTGTAACCTTTTTTTCAAGTGCTAAGGTCAGGGAAGCGGCTTCAATCCGTTGGGTGTAATTTTTGACTCCCAGTTCCGCTTTATCAGTGACCATAGGTGCAGTTTCTATAAGAAGTTAGGAGAATTCATTTGCTTGGACTATGTGCCAAACCCAAGATAGAATCCAAGACGGAGATGCTGGGACCGGAGTGACTGAGAGAGTATGAAGAAGTTTAAAAAAGATTGCCCTATGATCAGACCAGCAAAGCATCAGGGTCCACATCCACCAGTCATATATTATTGGTAAAAATACCATCAAGGGTATGGCCGGCCAAATGTGTAGCAGTGGCGATCAGCTGAAGGAGGCTAAAAGAGGTCATAATTTGTACTAGGGCTGTATTGTCGGGTCCTTGTTGGCCTCTAGATGAAAATTAAAATCCCCCAGAATGATAAAATCTTGACAAGCGAGTTCACCTTCCAAGAGGGTACCTAAACACTGTGCAAATGCAGGGCGGGGGCCCGGTGGCCGATAGAGGAGCATGCGTCTGAAAGATTGGTTAGGAGATAGATGAGCCGTAAAAAGAACTGCCTCGCAAAACGGGGAACTAATAGGACTGCAGGAGACAGCAAATACAGATTTTTAAATGAAATCAATACCATCCCCATTTGGCAATCCGGACCAGGCAGAAGGAAAGATAGCCTGGGGGTTGCACTCAAGAAAACCCCGGTTAGAAGCCGGGTTCGCCCACGTTTCCATGATGAAGATAATTCTGGGGTTGTGCAAATCGCAAAACACTGAGACTTTAACCCTGTGCTTGATTTGGGACTGGGAGTTAAGGGGAACTCAGGATACATGGGGACTGTTAGCAAAAGGGCTATCCCCTAATGCTGGTCTATGAGTGGGAGAGTACAGCTCTGAAGGGGGACTACCCAGCCTAACCCCACAGGCTGGGCACCCAAAGTGTGATGAGGGCCAAGTGAGAGGAAGAACTGTGTCACACTTGATGGATTCATTCTTACCTCTGATATCAAGCAAGGTCTTGTGTGAGTAAGTCAGGCAAGAGGGCCCTTGTGGCTCAGAACCGGCAGTGTGGATTGCGCTGTGCACAGACCGTGCGCGGACAGAAGAAGACGGGCTTGCCATTGACGCGCCTGCTGCGTCAACCACACAGAGAGTCCACGAACGGTTGAGACCAGCTGCTACCGCCCACATTGAGAAATCTCATCAGAAGGCATTCTAGGGCCCAACAATTGCACTAGGAAATGCAAGTTCTTGCTAGCCAACTTAAGGTTGATGAGCCGTGCACAAGAAAAAACTCTGCCATGTGGCGATTGGTGTAGTTTTGCTGGATCACCGCATCCCGCTTGGGCAAAACTCTGCAAATATTTCACCCACCCCTGGTACTGTACCTTCTGTGCACTGGAACTAAGCTATCCCTGACTGATGATACCTAATATTGGTGAAATCAATCCTGGGTTGCTTGTGTTCCAATTCAGTAGGAATGGCCTGGCAGTTCAGGCTATACTGTTCCTATTGGAGCAGAGTCAGGACTGATTTGCATATGACTGGGCCTAAAGTGGCATGGTGTGCAAAACAACAGTTGACTAGGATGTCACCCTGAGTAATTGCCAGTAGCTGAGATTAATTCAAACATTTAATACATTGCTTTTTATATACTTCAGTGTGACATCCTACGTGGGATGGGTATGCCCAGTCATGGGTCCAATGCACACTGTAACACTAGAACCAACCAGTGCCTTACTGATGAGCCCTAACAAGGGCAAAATTGGACTTGGGTTGCTTATGTTCCATTTCAAGGAGGACCTGGTCTGGCCGTTTGGGGTGGACTATTCCTATTGGAGCAGGGTCAAGACTGATTTGCAGACACAAGGAGATGATGGACGGAGCGCTGAAACTTTTCACTCACCCCCAGTCACAGATCTGAGTTGAATACATCATCGTTCTTTAGCTCACTTCGCCACACCATTTCAGACCCAGTCATATGCAAATCAGTCTTGACCCTGTTCCTCATGGGAACATTCCAGCCTGAACTGAGAAGCCAGGTATTCCTTGGACCGGAAACAAGCAACCTGGGAACGATTTGCCAATCTGAGGTGGCATGGTGTGCAAAATCAGGATGGACTGGATTGTGGCCCTGAGTAATTACTAGTGGCTGGGAGTAATTCAAAAATGTCATCCATTACTTTTTGTATTCTTCAGTGTGACGTTCTAAGTGGGACAGGTATGCCCAGTCAAGGATTTGCGTGCACACTATGCTGCTGGGACCAAGCTATACCCAAAGGATGAGCCGTAATAAGGTTAAACCCAGACTTGGGTTCTTTGTGTTCCTGTTAGTGGAGGATCTGCCGTGGCAGTTTGGGCTGGACTGTTCCTATTGGAAGATAGTCAGGACTGAGTTGCATATATTTTTTTATTTTTTTATTTTACGGAGTATTATATAGCACGAACTTGACCCGAAGGTATCGGGTATCAGATCGCTTTACATAGCACCAGTTGCATTACTTGAGGACACTTATTTTTTTGTTAGGCACGGGGAGATTTGCCCAGAATCACAGGATGTTCAGCATTGTTGCCAAGACTCAAACCCAGTTCCCCAGATTCGAGGACTACCGCCCTAGCAGTTAGGCCAACTCCTCTCCTCCATATGACTGGGCCCAATCTGAGGTGGCATGGTTTGCAAAATAACTACGACTGGGATGTGGCCCAAGTAATTTCCAGTTACTAGGATCAATTCAAGCATTTCTTCCATCCAGCCAATGGTGGCACTGCCTGGCAACACTCTTGTAAAGCAGCTATTGGATTGTGGTACAGCACGATTAGCAAGACGTCTATAATCATAACAATAGCCCAATTTACAGTATAAGGTACCAGTCTTCTCACTTTTGTTGGGAAACCTGGATGGATCACAATTGACACCTGATGCTAATCTGTGGTGACTAGACCTAGCAGTTATGTCTGAGCCTGAACAACGTGTTCCATCTCATGTGTCAGTTCAACCTGCACACAGGGAACATTCTGCATTGAATTGCCCTTCCATCTTGTGCATACACTGTTTCTTCATGTTGACTTACTGGTTTTCATCAATAGAAGTAATTTCCTCATTCACCATGTATGTTTTGTTATTATATGCTATGTGTTAGATAATAATCTTTTTTATTTTCATGAACTTCTGTTTATTATTTCCATTAATCATTTCCAACTTTTGTGAGTAATGATTTCGTAAAATAGTTTACACATCAATAAAATAACTCTTATTAATTTACAAATTTGCAGTTCTATTTGTTATGAAAACTAAATAACATTAGTCTGACTTAATGTTAAGCAGCTTAGTGCTAGCACTCACTTCGAAAGAAGGAAATCACTCTCGTTTGCCCATAGTATCTTTTTCTTTCATCAAATTCTATTCAGTCAGGCGTCCCACTTAGCAGACCGAAAAGGATTCCACCCTGCCAATCCTGTGCATTGTGTGCAATTTCCTCTGAAGTGGGAGCTTAAAAGCAGGGTTATCAAAAGGAAAAGAGTGAATGCAATATCACACAGAAAAGTGACTGCCACTGGAAAGGACTACATCCAAGTCCAGCCAGAATATATTTCATATCTTAGAACTTCTGTAAGTGTATTTGGCACCATCAATTTCACCTTACTGCTTGTCTTTTCAGCCAAAGGGACTTATACTCTGTTGGAACTGGTACTTTCTGGTTGGCTGGCGTGATGCCCTAGCACCCGTCAGGGGCGGCTGATTACACACACTGGACAAACTGCGCTCACCCTTGGGTAGCTTGCCACTGAGCAGTCAGGCTTGTCGAAGAGGCAATGTGTAAAGCATTGGCACAGCACTCTTTCATGTTAAATACACTGACCGTCACAAAAGAGAGTTCACATGGGATTTATGTAAATAACATTTGTATTCAACATACACAATAAACAACACAGAATGAACATCAGGTATCTCTGGGCATAAATCACACTTGGAGATATTACTAGTAGTATTAAGCCCAGCCATGTTGAAATTACATCAGTAATATGCACACATGGGAAAGTTCAGATTCTAACCCCCCCCCAATCCCTGCAGCCTACTGCGGTGCAACTCGTTGTCCATCCCAGGCCCACCTTACCAATTCTTTTAAGTTAATGCCACACAGTTATAGAGTGCATCCCAGGCCGAAATTATATCAGAAACATGTACATACAAAGAATTATAACACTTTTTAGCAGCCCCTTGGGCTGTGACCACACAGGTAAAATGAATGTCAAACATAGTGTTATTCTAGCAAGAAATCAACTTGTAAAGTACACCACCAGCCAGTATCATGAATCACAGGCAGTCTGCAGACTGTCACTCCCACACACACTCACTCACTCTGCACTGGTACATGGTACCACAGGTATCAAAAGAGTCCGCACAGAACTCGCTCACACAGATATGCACTCAACACCCTAATGCAGTGCAACTGATACCCAGCAGTTCAATTGATATTACACTGCAGAACCTGTGGCCCAAACCTCCCTCCACCTTCCAATTTACCCTGACTACAGTACGCTCACAGATTGGAGATTACCAGCCTTCCCCCTGAATACGAGACCACACACCACCAAACTTACACTTAGTCAGGGTCCTGGAGAAGCAGGTTGTGGTAGGTAGCAGGACTAATTTGGAGGCAGTTGTCAAATGGGGGGGTTTGGCCAAAACTCTGGACGCTCATCCAAAAGATGCGGAGCAGGAGTGGGCTAAGGACAATAGTCTGTCACTCAAAAGGGTTCCACAAGATCTTCCTGAGCCAGCCCTGTTCTGTGAAGCACACGGGGGGTCATGCAGTCTCTTGACCTACTTCCGATCCCTCTCTGAAGTATTCCTTTAGCTCCACTCAGGTACTCTCACGACTCACACCCAAACTGGCCAATACTCCCTGGCACCTCAATGTTGTCAGGGGCAGGATGAGTAGAAGGCAGTTAGTCTGCCACACTGAGGGGTAAAAAGGGAGCAATCGATGAATTAGGGATGAAGTCAGGTGGCCTCTCAGAAAAAGAAAGCACCCCATTGTCAGGTACAAGTTGATCAGAGTCGTGCCCAGGCAGTCCAGGCGCAAAGACTGGTGCGCGGTGATAGGGCTTTCACCAGACAGTTCCAGTCACTCACTACGAAGAGTTGCAAATTTCATACCTCCCTGCAAATGAGGCACAATGCCTGGCGCACAATGATACGAGTCGCACAAAGCAATTCTGGTCACACACAGGCTCAAGTTCAGCAATGACACATGAGGTAGAATGAGGCATTACTACAGTTATGCCCCCACCTCCGAGGGTTACAACCTGTGAATCAACCACCGCACACAATGAGCATGCAGTCGGCATGTTGTACGACGGTGATGCGGCACAACTGATGAAGTGGGCCACGTAGTTTTCTGCAACTGGTGAAAATCCACTCACCGTCAACAAGACGCTAATGCATGAGGCAATCTGGTCTTCAGGCACAGTTCTTTGTTCCACACACTCACCACACTACCAGTTGGGATCCAGCAGACGATGTGGGCACTTCAGCTGGCATCGCTCTCTTGGTGTCACAAGTAGATAGAGTAGGTCCCTCTTAGGAGATCTTTGATGTCACTGAGACCTCCAAAGAACAGGGGGAAGCCAACACGCCCTTAGAGAGCACACATCAGGGTGCCACGCAGCAGCAGGTAGTCAGCCCAGGCTAGCCACTATTCAGGAAGGGCAGTAATCCTCCTTGTGCACAACAGATTCCTCCGGCAGTGTGCACCTCACAGTTCCTTGTTCTCCCATCCCTCGTCCCCACACATATCTCTCCCCTGATGAAGTATGGCATCAGTAGTTATACTGTAGTGTGCCTTTAAAGTGGGCGGTGGTTTATGGAGTTTCCCTTTGTACCACAGATAACTCCCCTAAATGTCAGCCCTGTCTTCCATGGGGCCGTGGAATGCAGATCTTTATCTGTGTCAAAACCTCTTCCTCCACTCTATTACGCCGGACCCTCAAATGGCAGATGTCTGTTGTTCCATTTGCATGCCCAATGTTTTATAACTGTCAATAGAGAATGCCCAAGTGTGCGCCCACATCGTCCCGTGGGGGATGGAGTCAAACTAAAAGGCAGACAAAGAGTTATATTACAGAGAAATGCTCACTTGCTAGAAGTAGCATTTCTAAACTAGTAATGACAAAATCACCTTTACCACAGGAAAGGGTTCGTCAATGGGGAATCTAATTAAAGGAAACAATATGAGGCTGCTCCACTGCAATCCATTATTGCAGCCTAAAGTAATTTCTACCATTCTCCCATGTTAACCTATGGGAAGAGCACACCTAACGTAGTGAAAACACACATGGGTATTATTCACAACGTGGGCAGGCTACAGACGTGTACCTGCCCTGCCTTTCATCTACCACTTACTTCCCCCTTAAAACGTACCTACGGGGTGCTATAGTGGTACTGAGAGGCCTTCTCACACTAGCTAGGGAGTTAGAATGGTCAGCCTGAGTAGATGCACAATTGTACACTCACAAATCTACAATAGCAGGCTGGACACATGTTTAGAAATATCACAGGTGCAGATGTGTACTCTGGCCTGCAATGGTGTCAAAGGTGTCAAAGGGCACACCAGCCTGCAATGGCAGGCTGGGCACGTGTAGAAGCACCATTGATGCACATGTGCAGACCCGCCTGCAATTGCAGGCTGGATTCATGGTTAGAAACACCATAGGGGCAAGGGTGCACACCGGCCTGCAACAGCTGGTTAGACACATGTTCGAGCATCTCATTGGTGCACATGTGCAGATCGGTCTGCAATGGCAGGCTGGTCACAAGTTTCAAAACATCCTAGACACAATTCGGCCTACACAGGCCTACAATGGCAGACCTGACCTACATTTAGAAGCTTCAGGTAAGCATCACTTCTTACCATGTGTAGGAAGAGTGTACACACTTTCACCCTGCATCTCAGTGAGAAAGTGCCACAGGCACTAAGGCCACAACAAGAGAATCAGCTACCCCCGGGGGGTGTCCTATGGGTAGAACCGACCCCTTAGGTAGGGAAACCCCACATGGGGTTTCTTCCATACCCGGGCAATAAACATGCAGGTCTACCTTTCTGGCCACTCACCAATCCCAAGCTCCACCCCTCAGGATTTATCCGAGGGCTGCTCCGGGGGTAGTGGAAGGCCCCCTCATGAGTGAGAGAGGCCAACCAGAGCATGATACATGTTTGACAGGCTGTTCCAGTGGGTGGCACAAACAGAGCTGCATCCCACTTCTAACCAGTGCTCTACCCACCCTTGGTATGTGGTGCATCTTTTTACAGGGCACTCACAGGTACAACACCTAAACCAATCAAGTAAGCACCCTCTCCTGGCCGGTGTAACAAGGTTGTGTGCACTTTCCAGCCGCAGTACAGTAGGAAAGTGCCCAGAGTCCTAAGGCCATGAAAAGAAAGTTGGCATAGACCAGGAGAACAAAATGCAAAATGTTTTAGGGAAATCGTACTAAGAAGGGCCATGTCCAACATACTCATACTCTGCAAATCTGATTTTGATAGCACCATCCAATCAAAACTTACAACTTAAATAGGCGATATGCCCTTTAGCGTAGGTTGCCAGAAAAACAAGCAGGTTACATTTTGGGGTGCATATAGACATCACTTCTACTTCCCAGGCTACTGCAACTGTCCTGCGGTCCTGCACATGGTCAGCAGTCTTACCAAAGTGACATAGGAACATGGGGAAAGATGGCTTCCTTATAGGATGGACAGCCTTGTTTGTATTCTACTAGTGGAGTAAGCAGGAGCGCTAGGGTAGAAAAGGATTGAGCCCCAGAGGTGGGAATGGATTAGAGAAGGGCCGGCAGTACCAGCATCCTGTGGCTGGATCACAGGGGCATGGTGACCCCCCAACCCAACTTTAGCAGCTACATCGGGGGTAGGATTCTTCTTGGGCCTCTTCAATCTGCACCTTGACACTCTTAAGTTCACAGTAAACACATTAAGGAAGAAAGAAGGGAAAGAAGAATGAAAGATTGAATGGAAGGAAACGTGAAAGGAAGGAAGGGTGAAAAGAAAGATATGAAGAGTGATAGGACGTATATGCGGGTGGTGAATGAGTGGGTGGATGAATTTGTGGATGGCAGGGTGTATGGAGAGGTGGGTGGATGGGTTAAAGGATGGCAGAGTAAATGAACATCTGAGAGGGTGGATGGCAAAAAGGAACAATGGATGGATGAATGCCTTTACTGATGTGTGTGGAAGTCAAAGGATGAATGTATGGGTGGATGGATGTATGCATAGGTGGTGGATGTGTGAATGGATGGAATGGCGAACATTGAATGATGAATGAATGGATGAGAGATGGTAAAGGTGAAATGGTGGATGTCAGAGGGTGAATGGATAGGCGAAAGGATGAACCGATAGATATTTCGATGGAAGAGACAAGGGAGCCCTTCTAGGAAGGTTTGAGTTCACTTGCCCTTTCTTGATTCCATCAGAGCGTTGGTTCAAAATTGGAACTATTTTCATTATCTGGTTACTCCCTTGCTGGAGCAGCATGCAGGGGGAGACAGGCTACGCTGAGTTTCTGCTTCAATACATAGCATGTCGTACTGATAAACTGTCTCATAGGGGCCATGAAAGATCCTAGGTGCTGAGGGAAGAAGGGAATATAGTGTAGACAATGGGGGTTTCTGCTGCAGTGCGCAGTACTGGTAAAATGGTAATGGCTGGAGGATGGGTAGAAGGGAAGCTTTTCTGTGGCTTCTCTGTAAAGAAACACGAGGGAAGAGTGGGACCAGGGTGCCAATGGTGCCACAGCACAAGTTGTTTCATACACAGAATACCATATAATGAGCAATTTCATCAGTATGAGCAGTCAGTGCTAAAAGTCTGAAATCATGTTATTTTTTAAATAAAATTGTCCAAATTGCCTTCTGTGCAAAGAAGTTTAAAATTAAATGTTGTGTACCCTAGAATTGTTTGTGTGCAGCAAACAGCTTGCCATAATTAATTATGCGGTGACTGGGCAGTGGTCTGGCACTGTAAACAGACCGCAGATTGAGAAAGCATGTATAAATTAATAGAAGGCTTTCAATTAGCATTCCCTCCTGACAAATTCCATACCATCATAATCTTGGTGTAATATTTCCACTATAAATATTACAGTTTATGTCTTTCTTAATCTTCTATCCGGCAAGCGGCTCTCCCTTGCCTAATATGCTTGTTAATTTTTCAGTCCCTTACAAATTGACAAAGTATGCCAAGCTTTTCAGTACTCAATACTGTGACCAGCCAGCTACTAAAAGATCTTTCCGCAAGTGCTCAATCTTCTAGGTAATGTCAGCAATTTAGTAAGCAGCTAAACAACAGTGTTTCACAAAATCTAAAATCACTGCTGGAGAAATTTTATGCCATTGCAAAATAGTAAACGGCCCACTGCTGTTCTCTGTCTCCACTCCCGCAGTGCTTAATTTGAGCCGGTGGTTGCCGGTGGGAGTCACCGGCACTTATGTTTCGGGGCCAACACTTATTTTTCTGGAGCAGATATTCAGAGAGTGCCTGAGAGGGAAAACACACAAACCAGAAATACAATAAAGATGTCAAAACCATACCACCGGAAGAAAGCAGCGCTCTGCAAGAGTGAGATAAAGGAGCAGGGAGTGCCTGGTAGCGGATTGAAGACCAGCCTTGGTATTCAGTGTCCAATAACATTTAATTGCACCGGCAGCCAGAGCTTTGTCCACGGCACTCTTTCGTTCACAAATTAAGCACTGCACTCCCTTCACCACATTTAAGAGAGGGAGCAAAAGCCCGAAACATTTTCATTTTCTGGACTTGTTTAACCACTAAAGACACTTTTTGTGATTATTTTGAAACCGGTATCTCAGCATATTATTTAGGTATCAGTAACAGCAGCTACTAGGAGGCAAGGCATCCAGGGAGATCTGGTTAATCGAAAACACACCTGTGAAGACGAGAGGCTGTCCACCTAAGTCTTTAGCAATGCTGCTGTCATAACCTGGGGGTTCTTTCACAGGCATCGTCAACAAAAGTAACAAGCACTGGCAAAACCAATTGGTCTTGCCTACTTGAGGACTTTCTAGTTTGGCAATGTCTTTTAGCCACGTTGAACATTAAATGTGGGAGAAAAAAATGCTATGATGTGATCATCTCCGGGAGTGGCAACATTAAGAGTCCTAATGCCCTGTGGGTTGCAGGTTCCAGTCCCAGTGAGAACTCTCAGATTGGAAATGCATTTCCTGTTAGGGCTGATGTGTAACCTAAATGTACCAGTGTCAGTCCTAAAGAGTGCGTATGCCTCCACCATTGAACTGGCAATGCAAGTTCTCCTCGTTATTTCCACTTTACATTCTGCAGCACACATTGAAAGAGGAAAATGCCTATAAGCATTGTTTTTGTGGAGGAAGGTGCCCATTCTTGCACAAAAGCAAACCTGCTTACAATTCAGGCATCCTTGCATTATAGTACAAGTGTGCCTGAGTTGCCGTTAGGCAGCACACAGAGTGCCAGTGCTAGAAGGGAGCTGAAACACTCCAAATCTTTGTAAATATTGGGAATTTATTCTCTCTCCCTTTCATGCAATGCAGCACAGACACTTTACTTGCTGCCCTGCTTTGCATGAAGTATTGCTCGGTCTAGAGGTACACATACAGGTACACATCTGTTCAATGGTCAGGTGACATTCCTGTCCAAACATATTATTTCAGGGAGAGGTGCAGCACATCGGCCAGAGCGTTAGGCTCCGGTGCACACAGTTCACAGTTCGATCCCCAGCAGCAGCTCAGCTCAGCACACTGTGACTCTGGGCAATAGCTCACTTAATCTCTCCGATGGCCCACAGTGCCTTGACACCTTTAGGGGTGCTATGTTCGCACTTTACAAGTATGGATTCATTTATTTATAGTGAGATGCCCAAACTTTCTTCTCATAGCAACATTCCCAAGTATTCTTGTACGAGATTCTCAAACCTTCACTTTTCAATACTTCTTGAGTTCTTTATGCATGCTACCTCGGAGGGAAGGGGTGGGGCCAGGCAAATGTATTGGCCACAGAATTACCATAACACAATTTGATGTAATAGAAAAAAAACTGTAAAATCGAGCTCTTTTTCAATGATGAATATAACAATCTTCTAAAGCTTCCCGCTGAAATATCACACATTGAAATTCAAACTTAAGGAGCAAACGTATGGAATAGTTGTAAAAGTCGAATTTTTTCAGTGCTTATTTTTTCTTCAAGATACTGTGATTTATTCTTCAAGACCCCACACCCTAAAGTATTTTAATAGGTCTTCTTTGTATGTAGTGCACTGCTTATGACCTCACACATTACATCACTGACGTGTTCTATCAATTATTAACGTCAACATCAACACAACATCTGAAATGGCATAATTGACGACACTACTGTACATGGTGGGGAGCGTGAGTAATAGTTACATTAAATAACTATAACTGATGAATTTCTGTGTTTATCTTAGTTTAAAACGTTACAATTAACCAGATATTTTCACCTAACTATAACATCACTTTAACATAGTTTATTTCAGTGAAATTCATTTTTTTTAAATGCAAATTGAGATATCATTAACATACTTAACTATGATGTCACTTTAACCTTTCTGTATATATATATATATATTACCTACTGGCGGTCGCCAGTAGGTATATATAGTTAGGATTTTTTTTCTATGGGATTTTTGAAAATTCTATGTCTAATAACTTTGGCGTTTGTGGACGGAATTGGCTGAAATTTTCTGGAAAATGGAACATTTTGTTTCTGAGCAGCCCCTGGAAATTTGGGGGGGGTTCGTCAAGGGGGGGCCGAGAAAAAAGGGGGGTCCCAAAACGTGTTTTTAACATTGAGTTTTCCATAGGGCGGTTGGCCTCACTTTTAGCCCGAACGGCTGAATGGATTTCCACGAAACTTGGCAAAATTGTAGGGACTGGTAGCCCGATGTGCCTTTGCTAGGTCTCAATATATGTGCTCCAGTGGATTTTGAGAAATTAACGTTCAAAAAAAGATATATATCTGTAACAGCGGACCGGGCAGTGCTCCGGTTCGCGTACTTTACGCGTAACGGAACTTCGCGTAGCGAAGCTGATTGGCTCTCCGGTGTCTGTCAACATTCTAAACAGTCCGGAGCGGCCGCCATCTTGTCTCTCGGTAGGATTGAGAGACAAGAGGAGGCCAAAACAAAGGGGGAAATGACCATAAGGGGGCATAGTAGATCCTCCCTGACCCCCTAGGTTTAATGTGGAGGCTTTAAAAGGGCCCCGCGGGGCAAAAAAAATAAAAAAAAATTTTGTTTTTTTTGCGTGGGTAGCGCCCGGTTCGCGAACCGGGAAGCGTTCTGGGCAGCGTACTATAAGGAAAAAAGAATGATAGACTTTTCAAATACTGTATGTTAATTGATTGTTGGTTTTGTTGATTATTTTTTAATTTTTTTTATTTTTTAAGCAATTATTTATTATTGTGATTGTGTTTGAAAATTTAATAACATTTCTAACATTTAACTAGTTTATGAATTACATATAAAAATGATTAAAGACTCAAACAATTTTTTAATATTACATACAATTTTATTTTTCTGATTGTTTTTCAAAATTTAATAGAACGTCTAGCATTTGACTGTCCGATATGTCCTCTTGTTGAGTGAACATAAGTTCCCACATTTGACCGTCATCATAATGAAGTAAATGATCCACAGATTCTACACATTGAACTAATTCATGGTCCCGTGATTCATCCATGAAATCTGAGTCATCATTGTCCTCAATATCTTTTTCTGTGTTGTTCTCCAGAACAATTTCGAAGGAAACATTCTGCTCACCTTCCATTTTATTGCTGTAATTTGCATAAAAAATAAATATATCAGTAGAGATAGGGCACTGTTGGGTTTAAGTTCAGACAGGTACTTGTGAGTTTATAACAGAGAAGTAATCTATGGGCACTGTATGGTTTCAGGCGTGAAGTAGTACTATTAAAAAGTGCCTGTGAAGAAGCCTAAGTAAATTCATAATTATACCACAGAAACCTAAATCAATCCATAATTATAATAAAGAAGCCTTTCTCAATGTCTAACTCTTACAGAGGGATAGTATATAACTATCTGAAAATGTTTTCAAATTTATAAAATAATATCTCACCTTCTAAAAAGAAGTTTAAGTTGTGAGTGAAAATGATCTTGCAATGTAGTTCAGGAAGTAGTAGTCAAAATGGCTGTGTTTCTCTCTCTTCCTTTATATATATTCAGGTAGATAACCAATCAAATGTCAGGTAAAAAAAGTAGAAAATGAAAGTAATATTTTAATTGGTTGTGAATTCCAACACTTCAGATGTGTTTTGTGAAGTAATTTACCTCAGGGTATTTAGAGAGGTCTACAGGCTAAATGGTTCAATGGAATTTCAATCAAATTTGTGAAAATGGTAGGCATTGGTATGTAGTATGAGCTAATCTATATTTGGTGAAATTGTCTCCAGTCGCTTTTCTGTAAACTACTTTCCCACCTTTTTTGATGGTGCGCTTCCCAGGGAGCGACCCGGTACGCGAACTGGCGAGCGCCCCGGTTCGCGAACCTTAAGCGTTACGGGAGTCCACCATTTTGTGTTTCGGTCGAATTAAGATACAAGATGGAGGGCAAATAATGTTCAGAATGGGTAGAAGGGGGCACGGTAGACTTATCTTGACCCCCTAGGTTTTCTGAGGGTGGCTGAGGAGGCCCATATGTGCGAAAAAAAAACATTTTTTAAAAAATTTAGCGAGGTTAGCTCCCGGTTCGCGTACCGGGTAGCGCCCCAGGGAGCGTACTTTGTTGAAAATTAGTGAAAAATGTTAGAGTAAAATAATAATTGTGAGTGATCAGATGTAGGGTAGCTCTGAGAAGAGCTTTTGGGTTTATGGTACATTTAGGTACTTATAAGTAGGTACCAATGCACAGTCTTAAATTCAGAATGAAAATTCTGTTGCCCTCATCTGAGAAGTGAACTCCATCTCCTCTGTAGATATCTTGCATGTAGTAACGCAAGTTATTGTTGTACAGGGAGCCCATTCCATGGTCTCTCCTGTAAGCTGAAACAGATTTGTTTACATGCTTCCTCGACTTCTCAATTTGTGGACAAAATTGGTTTGACCACCTCCATTTCTGTCTTTGGCATATATTTGAATATACCAAGGCAGTCTGAGGAAAAGGGGGGTCCCAAAACGTGTTTTTAACATTGAGTTTTCCATAGGGCGGTTGGCCTCACTTTTAGCCCGAACGGCTGAATGGATTTCCACGAAACTTGGCAAAATTGTAGGGACTGGTAGCCCGATGTGCCTTTGCTAGGTCTCAATATATGTGCTCCAGTGGATTTTGAGAAATTAATGTTCAAAAAAAGATATATATCTGTAACAGCGGACCAGGCAGCGCTCCGGTTCGCGTACTTTAAGCGTAACGGAACTTCGCGTAGCGAAGCTGATTGGCTCTCCGGTGTCTGTCAACATTCTAAACAGTCCGGAGCGGCCGCCATCTTGTCTCTCGGTAGGATTGAGAGACAAGAGGAGGCCAAAACAAAGGGGGAAATGACCATAAGGGGGCATAGTAGATCCTCCCTGACCCCCTAGGTTTAATGTGGAGGCTTTAAAAGGGCCCCGCGGGGCAAAAAAAATAAAAAAAAAAATTGTTTTTTTTGCGTGGGTAGCGCCCGGTTCGCGAACCGGGAAGCGTTCTGGGCAGCGTACTATAAGGAAAAAAGAATGATAGACTTTTCAAATACTGTATGTTAATTGATTGTTGGTTTTGTTGATTATTTTTTTATTTTTTTTATTTTTTAAGCAATTATTTATTATTGTGATTGTGTTTGAAAATTTAATAACATTTCTAACATTTAACTAGTTTATGAATTACATATAAAAATGATTAAAGACTCAAACAATTTTTTAATATTACATACAATTTTATTTTTCTGATTGTTTTTCAAAATTTAATAGAACGTCTAGCATTTGACTGTCCGATATGTCCTCTTGTTGAGTGAACATAAGTTCCCACATTTGACCGTCATCATAATGAAGTAAATGATCCACAGATTCTACACATTGAACTAATTCATGGTCCCGTGATTCATCCATGAAATCTGAGTCATCATTGTCCTCAATATCTTTTTCTGTGTTGTTCTCCAGAACAATTTCGAAGGAAACATTCTGCTCACCTTCCATTTTATTGCTGTAATTTGCATAAAAAATAAATATATCAGTAGAGATAGGGCACTGTTGGGTTTAAGTTCAGACAGGTACTTGTGAGTTTATAACAGAGAAGTAATCTATGGGCACTGTATGGTTTCAGGCGTGAAGTAGTACTATTAAAAAGTGCCTGTGAAGAAGCCTAAGTAAATTCATAATTATACCACAGAAACCTAAATCAATCCATAATTATAATAAAGAAGCCTTTCTCAATGTCTAACTCTTACAGAGGGATAGTATATAACTATCTGAAAATGTTTTCAAATTTATAAAATAATATCTCACCTTCTAAAAAGAAGTTTAAGTTGTGAGTGAAAATGATCTTGCAATGTAGTTCAGGAAGTAGTAGTCAAAATGGCTGTGTTTGTCTCTCTTCCTTTATATATATTCAGGTAGATAACCAATCAAATGTCAGGTAAAAAAAGTAGAAAATGAAAGTAATATTTTAATTGGTTGTGAATTCCAACACTTCAGATGTGTTTTGTGAAGTAATTTACCTCAGGGTATTTAGAGAGGTCTACAGGCTAAATGGTTCAATGGAATTTCAATCAAATTTGTGAAAATGGTAGGCATTGGTATGTAGTATGAGCTAATCTATATTTGGTGAAATTGTCTCCAGTCGCTTTTCTGTAAACTACTTTCCCACCTTTTTTGATGGTGCGCTTCCCAGGGAGCGACCCGGTACGCGAACTGGCGAGCGCCCCGGTTCGCGAACCTTAAGCGTTACGGGAGTCCACCATTTTGTGTTTCGGTCGAATTAAGATACAAGATGGAGGGCAAATAATGTTCAGAATGGGTAGAAGGGGGCACGGTAGACTTATCTTGACCCCCTAGGTTTTCTGAGGGTGGCTGAGGAGGCCCATATGTGCGAAAAAAAAACATTTTTTTAAAAATTTAGCGAGGTTAGCTCCCGGTTCGCGTACCGGGTAGCGCCCCAGGGAGCGTACTTTGTTGAAAATTAGTGAAAAATGTTAGAGTAAAATAATAATTGTGAGTGATCAGATGTAGGGTAGCTCTGAGAAGAGCTTTTGGGTTTATGGTACATTTAGGTACTTATAAGTAGGTACCAATGCACAGTCTTAAATTCAGAATGAAAATTCTGTTGCCCTCATCTGAGAAGTGAACTCCATCTCCTCTGTAGATATCTTGCATGTAGTAACGCAAGTTATTGTTGTACAGGGAGCCCATTCCATGGTCTCTCCTGTAAGCTGAAACAGATTTGTTTACATGCTTCCTCGACTTCTCAATTTGTGGACAAAATTGGTTTGACCACCTCCATTTCTGTCTTTGGCATATATTTGAATATACCAAGGCAGTCTGAGGAAAAGGGGGGTCCCAAAACGTGTTTTTAACATTGAGTTTTCCATAGGGCGGATGGCCTCACTTTTAGCCCGAACGGCTGAATGGATTTCCACGAAACTTGGCAAAATTGTAGGGACTGGTAGCCCGATGTGCCTTTGCTAGGTCTCAATATATGTGCTCCAGTGGATTTTGAGAAATTAACGTTCAAAAAAAGATATATATCTGTAACAGCGGACCAGGCAGCGCTCCGGTTCGCGTACTTTAAGCGTAACGGAACTTCGCGTAGCGAAGCTGATTGGCTCTCCGGTGTCTGTCAACATTCTAAACAGTCCGGAGCGGCCGTCATCTTGTCTCTCGGTAGGATTGAGAGACAAGAGGAGGCCAAAACAAAGGGGGAAATGACCATAAGGGGGCATAGTAGATCCTTCCTGACCCCCTAGGTTTAATGTGGAGGCTTAAAAAAGGGCCCCGCGGGGCAAAAAAAAAAAAAAATTTTGTTTGTTTTTTTTGCGTGGGTAGCGCCCGGTTCGCGAACCGGGAAGCGTTCTGGGCAGCGTACTATAAGGAAAAAAGAATGATAGACTTTTCAAATATTGTATGTTAATTGATTGTTGGTTTTGTTGATTATTTTTTTTTTTATTTTATTTTTTAAGCAATTATTTATTATTGTGATTGTGTTTGAAAATTTAATAACATTTCTAACATTAATGTAGTTTATGAATTACATATAAAAATGATTAAAGACTCAAACAATTTTTTAATATTACATACAATTTTATTTTTCGGATTGTTTTTCAAAATTTAATAGAACGTCTAGCATTTGACTGTCCGATATGTCCTCTTGTTGAGTGAACATAAGTTCCCACATTTGACCGTCATCATAATGAAGTAAATGATCCACAGATTCTACACATTGAACTAATTCATGGTCCCGTGATTCATCCATGAAATCTGAGTCATCATTGTCCTCAATATCTTTTTCTGTGTTGTTCTCCAGAACAATTTCGAAGGAAACATTCTGCTCACCTTCCATTTTATTGCTGTAATTTGCATAAAAAATAAATATATCAGTAGAGATAGGGCACTGTTGGGTTTAAGTTCAGACAGGTACTTGTGAGTTTATAACAAAGAAGTAATCTATGGGCACTGTATGGTTTCAGGCGTGAAGTAGTACTATTAAAAAGTGCCTGTGAAGAAGCCTAAGTAAATTCATAATTATACCACAGAAACCTAAATCAATCCATAATTATAATAAAGAAGCCTTTCTCAATGTCTAACTCTTACAGAGGGATAGTATATAACTATCTGAAAATGTTTTCAAATTTATAAAATAATATCTCACCTTCTAAAAAGAAGTTTAAGTTGTGAGTGAAAATGATCTTGCAATGTAGTTCAGGAAGTAGTAGTCAAAATGGCTGTGTTTCTCTCTCTTCCTTTATATATATTCAGGTAGATAACCAATCAAATGTCAGGTAAAAAAAGTAGAAAATGAAAGTAATATTTTAATTGGTTGTGAATTCCAACACTTCAGATGTGTTTTGTGAAGTAATTTACCTCAGGGTATTTAGAGAGGTCTACAGGCTAAATGGTTACATGGAATTTCAATCAAATTTGTGAAAATGGTAGGCATTGGTATGTAGTATGATCTAATCTATATTTGGTGAAATTGTCTCCAGTCGCTTTTCTGTAAACTACTTTCCCACCTTTTTTGATGGTGCGCTTCCCAGGGAGCGACCCGGTACGCGAACTGGCGAGCGCTCCGGTTCGCGAACCTTAAGCGTTACGGGAGTCCACCATTTTGTGTTTCGGTCGAATTAAGATACAAGATGGAGGGCAAATAATGTTCAGAATGGGTAGAAGGGGGCACGGTAGACTTATCTTGACCC
This sequence comes from Lissotriton helveticus, assembly GCF_964261635.1. Taxonomy (NCBI): domain Eukaryota; kingdom Metazoa; phylum Chordata; class Amphibia; order Caudata; family Salamandridae; genus Lissotriton; species Lissotriton helveticus. The sequence goes on from NC_136072.1 coordinate 576,758,625, forward strand.
CCTAGGTTTTCTGAGGGTGGCTGAGGAGGCCCATATGTGCGAGAAAAAAAACATTTTTTTAAAAATTTAGCGAGGTTAGCTCCCGGTTCGCGTACCGGGTAGCGCCCCAGGGAGCGTACTTTGTTGAAAATTAGTGAAAAATGTTAGAGTAAAATAATAATTGTGAGTGATCAGATGTAGGGTAGCTCTGAGAAGAGCTTTTGGGTTTATGGTACATTTAGGTACTTATAAGTAGGTACCAATGCACAGTCTTAAATTCAGAATGAAAATTCTGTTGCCCTCATCTGAGAAGTGAACTCCATCTCCTCTGTAGATATCTTGCATGTAGTAACGCAAGTTATTGTTGTACAAGGAGCCCATTCCATGGTCTCTCATGTAAGCTGAAACAGATTTGTTTACATGCTTCCTCGACTTCTCAATTTGTGGACAAAATTGGTTTGACCACCTCCATTTCTGTCTTTGGCATATATTTGAATATACCAAGGCAGTCTGAGGAAAAAGTGCCATCAATTGCTCAAAGGTGTCCTTTAAAAGCATTTCCAGACCTACCCCAGTCAAAGTGCCCAAATCATTACCTCCACAGTGCACAATTAACAGGTCAGGTTTGGGCAAATGCATAAAGGTTTTCACCAATGGTATCAATTGGTGACATTTTAATCCTCTGTGGCCAAACCACTTAATTTCCACATCTTGTAAATTGAGGTTAGGTAAATTCCTGTTCTCAGCATACCTCTGAGCCCAATAGATGTAACTATGTCCAACAATCCAGACAGAAAACATGGTGAGAGAAGGTTCTCCTGCAGTCAGATGAAGTGTGGCAATGAAATGGCAGTTGAAAAAATAAGAGTTTAAAATGAAAAAAACTGTGGAGTTTCTGTGTTAATGAAGCAGTAACAGTGATTGGTGGATTTTGATTGCTGAAAACAGAAAGTTAGGGTGCATGGATGAGTTGTTTGAAAGATGTATTTTGAGTGGTCAAGAAAAAATCATTAAATGAAAGAATGCACTGGATATGAGGTGCACTGAGAGTTCAGAGTTCAATTGCAACATTGTTGTGTGAACTTGCAAACACCAGAGGTCTTCCAAGAGGTGGTTGCCATGCAGAAAAGGCATGAAATGGCAGAGGGGGGAAGGGTTTTCATTTGAAAAAAAGTGAGGGAAGAGTTTTGATTGGGTGACATGAGAGATATGTGTGAAGAATTACAGCATTTCTGTGCTTTTGATAGCTGCAGACTCTGGAGTGCATACCTTTTGCTCTGCTGAAGACAAATTGGTGTGTTTCTGAGACTGTTTTGAAACTCAAAGTATTTGCTAAGGTGAGAAAAGATTTCTTTAATTTAGATAGAGAATAGTGTGCTTTAAGGAGAAAATTATGAAGAAAGTTGTGTTCTTCAAATGTTGCTTTGTCTTAAGTGTTTTGCAAATAGATTTTGTTTCTTTGAGAAAATGTAATTGGAGAAAATGTGAAGTATTAGTACTGACAGGGTGTTATTGTGCATAGGAGCTGTGGAGTCTTTTCAAATTATGATTTGAAAATCGTTTTTGAGGAAAATGAATGGTTATAATATTTATGACAAGGACATAATGGTGTATGCTTCATTATAAGGCAATTGAGTGTCTCTGATGTTATTTTTCCCATTTTAATGTAAGACCTTTCTCTGTGGAGCAAATTGCTTGTAAATATGCTCCCACCTGTGCATGGCAAATTTAGATTTTGAATGTTTGTGTTACATAGCTATGTTAAAAGTGACCCAACCATGCTGCAAAGGCAATCAAAAAACGCTTTTATGTGTCTTAAGGACATTTTAAGTCATTTCCCTATGTGCAGTGTTTTCAAATTATGATTTGAAAATCATTTTTGGGTAAAAGGAATGGTTTGTAAATTTATGACAAGGATATAATGGTGTATGCTTCTTTATAAGGCATTTCAGTGTCTCTGATGTCATTTTTCCCATATTACATTAAAAGACCTTTCCCCGTGGGGCACATTCCTTGTAAATATGCTCCCACCTGTGCATGGCAAATTTAGATTTTGAATGTTTGTGTTACATAGCTATGTTAAAAGTGACCCAACCATGCTGCAAAGGCAATCAAAAAACGCTTTTATGTGTCTTAAGGACATTTTAAGTCATTTCCCTATGTGCAGTGTTTTCAAATTATGATTTGAAAATCGTTTTTGGGTAAAAGGAATGGTTTGTAAATTTATGACAAGGATATAATGGTGTATGCTTCTTTATAAGGCATTTCAGTGTCTCTGATGTCATTTTTCCCATATTACATTAAAAGACCTTTCCCCGTGGGGCACATTCCTTGTAAATATGCTCCCACCTGTGCATGGCAAATTTAGATTTTGAATGTGTGTGTTACATAGCTATGTTAAAAGTGACCCAACCATGCTGTAAAGGCAATCAAAAAACGCTTTCATGTGTCTTAAGGACATTTTAAGTCATTTCCCTATGTGCAGTGTTTTCAAATTATGATTTGAAAATCGTTTTTGGGGAAAAGGAATGGTTTGTAAATTTATGACAAGGATATAATGGTGTATGCTTCTTTATAAGGCATTTCAGTGTCTCTGATGTCATTTTTCCCATATTACATTAAAAGACCTTTCCCCGTGGGGCACATTCCTTGTAAATATGGTCCCACCTGTGCATGGTAAATTTAGATTTTGACTGTTTGAGTTACATAGCCATGTTAAAAGTGACCCAAAAACTTGCAAAGGCTTTAAAAAAACACTTTCATGTGTCTTAAGGACATTTTAAGTCATTTCCCCCCGGGTGCAGTGTTTTCAAATTATGACTTGAAAATCGTTTTTGATGTAAAGGAATGTTGTTAAAATTTATGTGCGCCATATGCCCCCAAATTTCTTGTTCAGGGGTGCAGCAGGGTGTTATTGAGACACCCCTGCACCTTTGGAAAAATTCCTAATTTGCGATGAGCTAATTGCTAATCGCAAATTGCACCTTCATTCCTATGGGCCTCCTGGCCCATGGAAATGAATGGGTAATTTGCAATTAGCAATTTGCTCATCGCAAATTAGGAATGGTAAAGAATCGCTATTTATTCCTTAAAATTTGCTATTTTGGAAAGGCAAAATAGTTTGATGATACATATGGCGGTTCATCTCTAACAAGATAAGAAGCTTAGGGATACATTTATGATGACTGGCGCAATGAAGTGGACATCACTTACTTCATTGGTAGAGCTTTACATGTATTATCTCCTCTGTATTCTTCGTCAAGCGTAACTTTCATCTGCAATCCTGAGTAGGCCTCACCTTAAACAAACCTCTGGATAGGGCACACCTTATCGTCATCCTGAATTAATCATTTAAAATGCTAGGGACAGATTTATGATAGGTGTATGCCTCTTTTGCGCCACTGTGCGTCACTTTTGTGATGCAGCGGCGGTGCAAAAGATTTGCTATGAGGCGACAAAATTACAAATTGATGCATTTAGGCAGATGTGTCATGGTGTAAAAAACACCGTGCCACATGAAACTGATGCAGCAGTGATGCAAAAGATGCACCATGTTGCAAGACAGGCCTCACTTGGGGCCATATGTATGAAGCTAATTAGCATTTGCAAAGGTCGAAGTTCTGTGAATTTTGGCCTTTGCGAATGCAAATTAGACAAATGGTATGTATCAAACAAGTTTGATGCAAAATAAGGAATAGCAAAATTTGCTATTCTTTATTTTGCGATTACACTGAAGGATTTGCAAATTTTGTGATTTCTTAAATGCAATGTATCAAACAAAAAATATGCAAAAAATGCCATTAAGGATTTGCAAATTACCACCAACTTCTAGTTGGTGGTAATTTGCGAATTCTTTTCAAAAAGCTTTTTTTCCAAAAAACAAAAGGTGCCATATGACGCCCATACATGCCCTTAGGGCATGTATGTGCGCCATATGCCCCCAAATTTCTTTTTCAGGGGGTGCAGCAGGGTGTTCTTGAGACACCCATGCACCCTTGGAAAAATTCCTAATTTGCGATGAGCTAATTGCTAATCGCAAATTGCACCATCATTCCTATGGGCCTCCTGGCCCATGGAAATGAATGAGTAATTTGCAATTAGCAATTTGCTCATTGCAAATTAGGAATGGTAAAGAATCGCTATTTATTCCTTAAAATTCGCTATTTAGGAAATGCAAAATAGTTTGATGATACATATGGCAGTTCATCTCTAACAAGATAAGAAGCATAGGGATAGATTTATGATGACTGGCACAATGAAGTGGACATAACTTACTTCATTGGTAGGCCTTTACATGTATTACCTCCTCTGTATTGTTCATCAAGTGTAACTTTGATCTGAAATCCTGAGTAGGCCTCACCTTAAACAAACCTCTGATAGGCCACACCTTATCGTCATCCTGAATTAATCATTTAAAATGCTAGGGACAGATTTATGATAGGTGTATGCCTCTTTTGCGCCACTGTGCGTCACTTTTCTGATGCAGCGGCGGTGCAAAAGATTTGCTATGAGGCGACAAAATTACAAATTGATGCATTTAGGCAGATGTGTCATGGTGTAAAAAAACCGTGCCACATGAAACCGATGCAGCAGTGATGCAAAAGATGCACCATGTTGCAAGACAGGCCTCACTTGGGGCTATATGTATCAAGCTAATTAGCATTCGCAAAGGCCTAAATTCTGCGAATTTCAGCCTTTGCGAATGCTAATTAGACAAATGGTATGTATCAAACAAGTTTGATGCAAAATAAGGAATAGCAAAATTTGCTATTCCTTATTTTGCGATTGCACTGAAGGATTTGCAAATTTTGCGATTCTTTAAATGCAATGTATCAAACAAAAAATATGCAAAAAATGCCATTAAGGATTTGCAAATTACCACCAACTTCTAGTTGGTGTTAATTTGCGAATTCTTTTCAAAAAGCTTTTTTTCCAAAAAACAAAAGGTGCCATATGACGCCCATACATGCCCTTAGGGCATGTATGTGCGCCATATGCCCCCAAATTTCTTTTTGAGGGGTGCAGCAGGGTGTTCTTGAGACACCCCTGCACCCTTGGGAAAATTCCTAATTTGCGATGAGCTAATTGCTAATCGCAAATTGCACCTTCATTCCTATGGGCCTCTTGGCCCATGGAAATGAATGGGTAATTTGCAATTAGCAATTTGCTCATTGCAAATTAGGAATGGTAAAGAATCGCTATTTATTCCTTAAAATTCGCTATTTAGGAAATGCAAAATAGTTTGATGATACATATGGCGGTTCATCTGTAACAAGATAAGAAGCTTAGGGATACATTTATGATGACTGGCGCAATGAAGTGGACATTACTTACTTCATTGGTAGGCCTTTACATGTATTATCTCCTCTGTATTCTTCATCAAGCGTAACTTTAATCTGCAATCCTGAGTAGGCCTCACCTTAAACAAACCTCTGGATAGGCCACACCTTATCGTCATCCTGAATTAATCATTTAAAATGCTAGGGACAGATTTATGATAGGTGTATGCCTCTTTTGCGCCACTTACAAAACACTGCCCACGGGGAAATGACTTAAAATGTCCTTAAGACACATGAAAGTGTTTTTTTAAAGCATTTGCAACTTTTTTGGGTCACTTTTAACATGGCTATGTAACTCAAACAGTCAAAATCTAAATTTACCATGCACAGGTGGGAGCATATTTACAAGGAATGTGCTCCACGGGGAAAGGTCTTTTAATGTAATATGGGAAAAATGACATCAGAGACACTGAAATGCCTTATAAAGAAGCATACACCATTATGTCCTTGTCATAAATTTACAAACCATTCCTTTTCCCTAAAAACGATTTTCAAATCATAATTTGAAAACACTGTACATGGGGAAATGACTTAAAATGTCCTTAATTCAAAATTTGCTCTTCCTTATTTTGCGATTGCATTGAAGGATTTGCAAATTTTGCGATTCCTTAAATGCAATGTATCAAACAAAAAATATGCAAAAAATGCCATTAAGGATTTGCAAATTACCACCAACTTCTAGTTGGTGGTAATTTGCGAACTCTTTTCAAAAAGCTTTTTTTCCAAAAAACAAAAGGTGACATATGACGCCCATACATGCCCTTAGGGCATGTATGTGCGCCATATGCCCCCAAATTTCTTTTTGAGGGGTGCAGCAGGGTGTTCTTGAGACACCCCTGCACCCTTGGAAAAATTCCTAATTTGCGATGAGCTAATTGCTAATCGCAAATTGCACCTTCATTCCTATGGGCCTCCTGGCCCATGGAAATGAATGGGTAATTTGCAATTAGCAATTTGCTCATTGCAAATTAGGAATGGTAAAGAATCGCTATTTATTCCTTAAAATTCGCTATTTAGGAAATGCAAAATAGTTTGATGATACATATGGCGGTTCATCTGTAACAAGATAAGAAGCTTAGGGATACATTTATGATGACTGGCGCAATAAAGTGGACATTACTTACTTCATTGGTAGGCCTTTACATGTATTATCTCCTCTGTATTCTTCATCAAGCGTAACTTTAATCTGCAATCCTGAGTAGGCCTCACTTTAAACAAACCTCTGGATAGGCCACACCTTATCGTCATCCTGAATTAATCATTTAAAATGCTAGGGACAGATTTATGATAGGTGTATGCCTCTTTTGCGCCACTGTGCGTCACTTTTGTGACGCAGCGGTGGTGCAAAAGATTTGCTATGAGGCGACAAAATTACAAATTGATGCATTTAGGCAGATGTGTCATGGTGTAAAAAAAACGTGCCACATGAAACCGATGCAGCAGTGATGCAAAAGATGCACCATGTTGCAAGACAGGCCTCACTTGGGGCCATATGTATCAAGCTAATTACCATTCGCAAAGGTCAAAATTCTGCGAATTTCGGCCTTTGCGAATGCTAATTAGACAAATGGTATGTATCAAACAAGTTTGATGCAAAATAAGGAATAGCAAAATTTGCTATTCCTTATTTTGCGATTGCACTGAAGGATTTGCAAATTTTGCGATTCCTTAAATGCAATGTATCAAACAAAAAATATGCAAAAAATGCCATTAAGGATTTGCAAACTACCACCAACTTCTAGTTGGTGGTAATTTGCGAATTCTTTTCAAAAAGCTTTTTTTCCAAAAAACAAAAGGTGCCATATGACACCCATATATGCCCTTAGGGCATGTATGTGCGCCATATGCCCCCAAATTTCTTTTTCAGGGGTGCAGCAGGGTGTTCTTGAGACACCCCTGCACCTTTGGAAAAATTCCTAATTTGTGATGAGCTAATTGCTAATCGCAAATTGCACCTTCATTCCTATGGGCCTCCTGGCCCATGGAAATGAATGGGTAATTTGCAATTAGCAATTTGCTCATCGCAAATTAGGAATGGTAAAGAATCGCTATTTATCCCTTAAAATTCGCTATTTAGGAAATGCAAAATAGTTTGATGATACATATGGCGGTTCATCTGTAACAAGATAAGAAGCTTAGGGATAGATTTATGATGACTGGCGTATCACCAGGGATGTGCCAGTCATCCTGCGCCGCTGTTCCGCCACCCATGGTGTGCTGCATTTACAATGCGGCGCAGCATGGGGCAAAAATGGCACAGATGCGTGACGCATCTGTGCCGTAAAGGTGGCGCATTGCTGGAGTTGTATCGCAAGTGCGATGCAGCTCCAGCAAGGCTCAGGGGTGCCCCATCTCCACAATGTTTCGTCAAGACCTATGCCTGCTTAAAGCAGGCGCAGGGTTTTGACGCAGCTTTTTCCTATCTGATTGTAAATGCGGCACACCATGGGTGGCAGACCAGTGGTGCACGTTAACTGGTGCATGCCTGGGGATGTGCCATTTAACATAAATCTGCCCCTTTACATTTAAGTATGTGCAGGGGACACAGAGTCGGTGAGGCTTATCCAAGGTTAAGAAGAGATGAGTCCTGTTCACTGAAAAATTAGACATAGGCTTCACCTGCTCAGCATCGCTGGACATGGCTAAATAATAGCTGCAAAATGTTACTCTTGTTAAACAATTTTACTATTATAATCTCTGAGATTTGTCTCTTACTCTGCAACATCTCATTGTTGTTATCTTTCTTTAAAGATAAAGACAACATCAACATGAGCGACAATCAGCAATCAGTTGATTTTGACCTCATCATTGAACTCGTAATTGAAACATCAGTGGATGTTGATCCCTTGGATGATTTAAATCCTGAGGATGAAGAAGAACGTGATGAGGATGCAGATTTGTCTGAATTATATGACATAGGGTGGGAAGCTGACCTGCTTGAGCCTATGGAACTATAAACATTTATTTTTAAAATTTATAATAAATAAAAAGTAAAAATGTAAACCGTTTAATTTAAAAATAAAGACACCTTCAAAAACAGGTTATGTGTAGTGTCTTCAATAAAATATTAAAATATGCTCATAAAATTAGATCAGATTCACATATAAAATAGCACAGGTAACATGAATATAAATTCCATTTCTTTTCTGCTATTTTTGTATTCTAAATTTGCCAAGCACTAAAAAATCTTCTATGTAAAAATGTCAAGTAGTGTTTTAAGTTTTTGATTACTGTTATTGATGTACTGTTGGGTAATAGTGGTTAATAACATTTTTTAATATATTTTACCACAGATTCAACTGCAGATCATTTCAACATTTCACCATGCCAACGAAAGAAAGAGTGAGAAAGGCTGCAAAACGTCAAAGACAGCATGTGAATGAAAAAAAGCAGCAGTCCTCTAACAAAAAGATTTGTAAAGTCACCAAGAAAGCACCGGGTAAGAGTACAAAAACATTCATAAGAAATATTTGTAGTAAAAAAAATATTACTACAGAAAATGTTTCAGTCCATAAAAAGAGAAGCAATTCAAACGGAAAGGAAAGGCCAATCAAAAATGTTACTGCTAGAGCAAGAGATAACTCTGTGCATGATAGTAGAAGGAAACAACAGTTTAGGGACATTCGTAAACGAATGTTCCGCAACAGGATAATTGGCAATTTGTTAAAAAATATTAAGAAAGGTCAACAGAAAGTGCTTTTTTATAAGAGAAAAAAAAAAGTTGAGAAAGTTATTGATCAGGCATTTGAAATTAAACGTAAGTTATTTATTTTGATAATCAATAGAATTAGGAAGCTAAACAAGGCAATTTATGATTTCAAAAGAAATAGTAGATGGAAGAGAATAGTTAATCGTAGTAATTTTTGTGAAGTTTTTTCTGGAGAATGGATGCATAGTTCAAGCTGTGAGGCATTTTTTAATGAGGAGAGTTATTTCCAGGATAATGATTTGGTGCATGCAGTTGACACCAGTGGTTGTGCTTATGAAGTGAAAGATGGTTGTCCAGTTGAAAAAGAAAAACTTGTGACAACAGAGGCAGAAGAGGTGTTAGGTAATGAGGTTTTAGGAAGACGTGCTAAGGGTCCTGTGTACACCTGGAAGTGTAGTAGTATTTGCAGTGTGCGACAGGATTCCATCAATTTGCTTTGTGATTTTGTACGGTCATTTAATAAGAAAAGTTTGAAGCAGAAAATGAGGTTGTTGCAAGAATTAGATCCTTGCAGAGTGAGAGAAGTGACAGGTTTGCATGGTCATTCACTGGCTTGTCTTTCCAGGAGAGTATGCCAGAGTGTTTTTCATCATTTTAGGATGCTAGCAGTGCATCATAATAAAGTGAGGAACTTAGTTAGAATGTTGTATTATGCTAAGAGTCCAGCAATTATGCTTAAACAATTATGCGCTGCTCTTTTGCATGGTTCTGAAATAGATGTGAAGAATATATGTGAAGAAATTGAGTTTTGTTACTTTGGAAGTAAAGAGGAGAATGTTGAAATTGACCAAGAAGAAGCGGGTAATGTGGAAGATAGTGTACAGGTTTCCAGTACAGATAATTTCCAGAGGGAAATTGCGACGTTTCAGGTCAAATCAAGTGAGAGGCCAAATTTCACTTGTGTGTGTTGTCGACGCACTTATTATAAGAATCAGACTAAGTTAGTGGATTTATATGCAAAAAGTGAAAGGGAAAATAATAGTGAATGGAAGGATTTCACAACATACTTGATGGTAGAAAATTGTTTTGATTTGGGATTGGATCAACGTGTGTGTACTTATTGTTGTTGCAAATTAAATCAAAACCAGATGCCTGCTAGAGCAGTTCATAATAATCTGGAATTGGTTGAGATTCCTTCTGAATTGAAGGATTTAAATACTTATGAATCTATTTTGATTCAAAGTATCCATCCCTTTCAGGCTATTGTAAGAATGGAGCCAAAGACAGGGAAATTGCCTCCATCAGATTTACAGAGAGGATTAAAGGGAAGAGTTGTTTATTTGCCTCCTGATTTGAAGAAAAACATTAACACAATTGGAGTAGAAAAAGTGGAAGAGGAACCTCTGGTTATCTTAGTTAATGGGGTTCCGACAAAGAATAAGAAAATATGGCAAGATTTAGTGGATGTTAGGAAAGTTAAAAAGGCAACATTGTATTTGAAAAAAAATAATAAATACTATAAGAATGTATATGTTGCAGAAGAGGAAGTAAGTGAGGAAGAGGATAGCGATTTGTGTGCTGGTCAAATTGAGAAAGTAGAACCCTCTACTAGTGAAGAAATATATGAACATTATAGTGTTCATCCTTTGCATTCCAAGGAAGTCATGGGGAATGCTATTGAGTTGTTTCAAATGAAACAAGCCAAAGGGAGACCCATTAGTGTTTGGGAGGAAAGTTTGGAAGCTCGGTGTTTCCCACAGCTTTTTCCAACAGGTCAGCGAGGAAGATATGATGAGCGACCTCATCAAATTCCTGCTTCTGAATACCGGACTTTGCGATTGTATGCAGGAGATGCTAGGTTTCGACAATGCATTCCTTATTTGTTTCATCTCCTGTTTGAAAGCGATCTGTCTGGACTGTCATATGCAGTGAACCACATCTTGAAAAGTGGTATACACATGCAAAACATCTCGGCAAGTGACTTTATGGATAAAGTCAATGTCCAAGACAGTATTTTGGATTCTCACCTGATTAATCTCATGGCGTGTCAGCGTGGTACTAATGAGTACTGGTACCGTCGTCATGGTGATTTAAAATGTATGCTGAGGAACTTAGGAACTCCCACATAGTTCCTCACTCTGAGCTGTGCCGAGTATGGCTGGGAAGACTTACTTGAATTTCTACGAGAGGCAAATGCTAACGTAGAAAACATCGAATTCAAGACACCCGGAGAACTGTGCTCTTTGGATCCAGTCAATTTATGTAGGTACTTCAATCATAGATTTGAAGCTATGATGTCTTTCATCATGAATAAGAAGAATCCACCTCTTGGAGAGGTGTTGGATTTCTTCTGGAGAAAGGAGTACCAAGCAAGAGGTGCTCCTCATATACATATGTTGCTGTGGATCAAGGATGCACCTACATTTGGAACGGATCCAGAAGACTCAGTGATGAGTTTTATACAACAGTATTCTACGTGTGCTGTTCAAAACGCAAAGGAGAAGAAAAGCCTAAGAGAAAAAGTTCTGCGTATCCAAAGCCATCGATGTGGAAAGTACTGTCGTCGTAAATTCCGAAACAAGGACAAGTTCTACACCAAATGTCGTTTCGGCTTTCCACGACCGGTGATTTCTAAAGGAAGAGTAAACAGTTTGATGTCTTCGCTGTGACATAATGTGATGAAGAAATCACCTAAAAACACATACAATTTGAAGAGGAACGAAGAGTCCAAGTACATCAATGACCACAACCCGGTGATTTTGTCCATGTGGAATGCTAACATGGATATACAGTTTGTGGCTGATAACTGTATGGCTGTGGCTCGGTATGTGACGTCTTACATCACCAAAAAAGAGAAGACAGAATTGAAGGATATGTGGGAGGACATTTCCCATGAAAAGAGCCTCAGCAAGAAGTTGTACAGTTTCAGTCTGAAGATGTTGTCGCATCGAGAAATTGGAGCGTACGAATGTTCTGACCGGTTGTCTTCAGCAAGTCTCTATGCCAAGTCCAGGAGTATCGTTTGGGCGAGTCTTGGTCTTGCTGCAACGCGTAATCGAGTTCTCAAACCTGTGCGGGAAATTGAGTATTTGGCGGAAAAGGAGCCAAACAGTACCGACATTTTGAAGACCAACATGTTGGATACATATTATCCAAATCGAAGCATTCACCTCGAGAATGTTTGTTTATATGAGGTTCTTCAAAATTACATATTCAAGAGGAACATCAAAGAAGATACTGAGAAAGGAGTGTATGCTGTAATAGGAAGTGAGGGATGTCTGGTCAAGCAAAGAAAATGCCACTTGGTAAACCATCGAAAATTGAGTGGCGAATCTCCTGAAAAAAAGGAGTTTTTCTATTTAGCACTTTTGCAACTTTTCAAGCCTTGGCGTGCAGAAGAGGAACTGCTTGGAGATTTTCTCTGTTACGAAGACTCTTTCAATGCCGCCAAGGAGACCATAGAATGTCCTGCTTTTCCCAAATATGTAGAAATGTTGAATGCGGAAATTGAGCAGGAAGCAATGATTGCAGCCGAGATTGCCAGAGACAGTTCTCAGGACAGTCAGAGTTCTGCTTCATTGAGTCAGGATCCACTAGGAGGACCTGTTATCGAAAATGAAGCTGCCACTGCTATGAATGAAGTGGAAAGAGCCATGGCACATGCTCAGGAGGATGCGGTTAACTTAGAAGAGTTGGAAAGACAACTCAACGTTGAGCAGAGGAAAATATATGACGAAGTTACCATGCAAATTGATCATGGATTAAGTCATGACAAGAAAGAGTGCTCATGTACGTCGTTGAAGCCTGTCCGACTGTACGTGAGTGGAGAAGCGGGAACTGGAAAAAGTTTCCTTATTAAAGCAATTTCATGTTATTTGCAGGAAAGGACAGAGTCATCGCTGTCTTGTGTTGTCACCGCTCCAACTGGACTGGCAGCACATAACATTAAAGGGATTACTTTACATCGTTTACTGATGCTGCCAGTGGAGCATGACAACAAATTACAATATCACAAGCTATCTGGAGATGCTTGTTTTGAAGTTTCAAGAATCTTGAGGAAAATGAAACTTCTTATCATTGACGAAGTAAGCATGGTTTCCAATGTCATGCTTGCCTTTGTGCATTTGAGAATGCAAGAAGTTCTCAAAACAGAGTATGATGTGTTATTTGGTGGCAAACACATCATTGTTTTCGGAGATCTTCTGCAGCTGACACCAGTGAAAGGGCAACCTGTGTTCAAAATGCTCACGCATGAAGATACCAGGAAGTGCCTAGGCAGCATTGGCAACGTCAATATATGGTTAAACTTCAATTATGCTGAACTGCATGAAAATATGCGTCAGGCGAAGGATGAAGTTTACAAGACTATTCTACAAGATGTTAGAATTGGAAAAGTGACCGAGCATGGGAAAGAAGCTTTACATGCACGATTACTGTCAAATTTATATCCAGAACAAGATGTTGTGCCTGAGAATATTTTTCAGAAAATTACTGAGAAGAAATCTGGAATATGTTTGATGCCAACTCTTGCAGAATGTGCCAAATTCAACAACAAAATGTTGCATTTAGAAAAGCAAGAGATTGTGAAACTGGAAGCTATTGACAGAGTAGAGCATATGGGATCAACAATTATTTTGTCTGAGAATCTGAAAACAAAATTGGATTCATTAGAGAAGAGTATATCTAAAACTGCAGGTTTTGAAAAGACTCTGAATGTGTGCTTGAACTGCCGTATAATTTTAAGAAGGAATTTACATGTTGAAAGAGGTCTGGTAAATGGATCAATGGGTAATGTTGTTGATTTTGTAAAATACAGAAATAGAGATGGAATTGAATTTTTAAAAATTAAATTTGATGGCATTGAGGAAGTACAGCTAATTGGTCGTTGTTCTGCTAGATTTTTGCTTGTAAAAGACTTATATGTTCGCCGTAAGCAGTTTCCTGTTTGCTTAGCATATGCGGTGACAATCCATAAATCGCAAGGTTTAAGTGTAGACAGTGCATTGGTGAATATTGGCAGTTCTGTGTTCAAGGAGGGTATGGCATATGTGGCATTGTCACGAGTTAGAACTTTATCGGGATTGTACTTGATTGAGTGTGATGTCACAAGCATTTGTGCGGATCTAGATTGTGTTAAGGAATACAATAGGTTAAGAAGAGAGTATGCGCCACATTTGCCTCAATATCCTTTGTTTGAGAAACGTGTGGTAGGCCGGAAACGAAGAAATGTGACCAATACTGGGGAGGTTGTAGCAAAAAGACGAAAAGTCGATGAACCTGAAATTATAAGCAGAAACAAAAAGGATTCTGTTGAAGATGTTGTTGGTTTTCAATTTGAAAACAGTTCTGGTGTCAACTGCTATGCTAATGTAGTGGTTAATGTTTTGTTTTCTCTAGAAAATGTAAAAGAAGAGATTGTGGTCAATTCTGATCAAAGATTTTGCAGTTTGTTAAATTCTGTCTTAGAAAAATGTAGCACTGATAGAACAAACATAGAAAGTGTGTCTGAAATTCGAAATCTGTTAGACAGATGTTCAGGCCAAACACAATTCTCTCAAAATATTCAGCATGATTGTCAGGAGTTTTTAATGTATATGCTTGATGTATTGCATGCTGAAGGTGTAGATGTAGATCAGCTGTTTGGGCTTTCTTATCAATGGCAGCATGACTGCGAGAACTGTATGGTATCAAGTACTACTAGTGTAGACTCAGAAAGATTTATATATTTAACTTTGCCAGACAGTAAATCAGTCTCCTTTAATAAGCTAGTAAAAGCAGCTGATCACAACATGGAGTGTAGCCAATGTAAATCTGAAATGATGTCCACATTATTTATACGAACATATGGCCAGTATGTCATTTTAATGTTCCAACGATGTAGGCCTGATGGAACAAAATTGACAACTTTAATTAAAAATTTTGTAGCTTCGCAGTTGTCAATATCAGGAAGGACTTTTGTAACTGCAGCAATTATATATCATGACGGTCCTTCAATAACATCAGGACATTACACAGCTTATTTAAAGTCTAGAAATGGCTGGTCATTCTGCAATGATTCTGTTTTAATTTTCAAAAAAAAATTGCCGTATGACCTTAAAAACTCTTACCTGGTGTTTTTAAAACCAAAATTTTAGGGAAAGAATCTCGGGATGTGCTCTGAGGAATTTCAAGAAGTTCTAATGGCTCCTACACGATTTGGCCTTGAGGATAAGTGTAGTTCAGAGACATAACTTCTAACCATAAGACTGGACGTCATGGAGAAATAAGTGCACTTTGAATGAGTTCAGAAAAACTATTTCTTTTTATAAGCTAATTGAAGCAGCCAATCAAAACATAGAGTAGAGGGAATGTAAGTCTGCAATGCTGTCTACTGTTTTACATTGCTTTGTGATTAAAAGTGATGTAGAGAATTAAATAATTGTAGTAGTCATAGAGGTAGTGTAAGTCTGCTTCATAGTAAGCAGTATCAGTGTCATAGGAAATGTAGAACATGACTGAGGAAGAAGGGGAAGATATTACTAGTCCAGGATTGTGAAAATGATCTTCCAACATTTTAATTCTGAAAGTTGCGGAAATGCCAAATGACGGGATTGGCTTACAAGAAATCCAAGAGTTATAAATGGCTCTGACAAGATTTGGCCTTGTGGAAACTTGTGGTAGAGAGCAAGAAGTCATTTTATTGTATGTAACATGTTTTTCAAAACGATGGAGGTTTTCTTTCAGAAAGTGGCGGGCTGAAAGTAATAACAGCACAACAGAGTGTAAGCTGTTCATAGGACATCCTTTGACGTCATGGAAAGTAAGTTAACTTTAAGGAGTTCTGAATTCTGATTTGTTATGTTGTATGGGTTTTTTAAACACAATCATTTTGATTGTGGTTTTTTTTCCCCGCTGTTATATGATGAATACCTTCAAGTCACTGTTTTTAGTGAAATTTGATACATTCTGAGAACAGCAACAATAAACCATTTAACATGTATAATTAATTCTGTACTGTTTCCATTTATGATGTACATTTAGAACTGTGTAGGAGGCATGGAGAAGGAGAGGCTTCTGTAAGTGTCAAAGTTCTTGCATACAGTGCTCATATTCTACGTAGTCTTTCATATGATAGACTACATTTCCACAATGAGATACCTAAGCAAAGGAAACACAGGTCATATGATTGTGGAATGAGCAAAAAAATTTGCATGTTTTTCAATTATATTACCTGTGTTTCCTAACATTACACACCACATTGTGTAGATGAGGTTTAGGCCTGTTCCTGGAGACAGAGGAGGTTTGACATTTGTTCAAGAGTGCAGTGGACATTAATCACTTCGTTGGTAGGCCTCCACATGTATTATGTCCTCTGTTCTCTTCAAACAACTCGAAATTTCATTTGGAACCCTGAGTAGGTCTCACCTCAAACAAACCTCTGGATAGGACACATCTTATTGGCATCCTGAAGCAATCATTTAAAATGTTAGTGTCTTGCGACACTTTTCTGAGACAACAGCAGTGCAAAAGATGCACCATGTTTTAAGATAGGCCTCACTTCATCTGCATCAAGATACTGTTAGTTTAAAATGTATATCTTTAGGACTGTGTAGGGGGCCTGGAGAAGCAGAAGCTTCTGTCAGTGTCAAAGTTGTTGAAAAACTGTTTGTCCTTCAATCTTTTCCCTTGTCTTTTGTAATTTTTAAATACATGTTTTAATATTTTTCAAATGTCTGTTCTCTATTTCACAGATTGAAAGTATAAAAACAAAAAGTGAGTAATTTAACGACAATTATAAGGTAAATGTTTTGTATTCTTTTCGTTACATTTCTATCACATTCACCTACTATTAGTTCCACAGCTTTATTTCTTTAACCCTCAGTTTCCTGCCTTTGCTACTTTCCTCATTCCTTTCTCTTTTACCTACTTACTCAACTTCTTCCACTCTTTTTCTCAGTCCCTCTCTTCTCATAGTTCCTCACTCTTGTTCACTCACTCCGTCTCTATTACTCTTAGTGTCTTTGACTGATCACTTTTTCACTACTTGTTCATAATGCTTTCTCTGTGTAGTTGAAGCACACTAAGGGGCATATTATGAACACAGCCAATAAAATTATTGCTGTTTTTATTGGCAGAAAACTGGTGCAAAAGTGGTTTTAGCGGCAGTTTTCTGCCGCAAAAGCGGCTTTGGTGACATATTTCTGCCGATAAAAGCTGCAAAACTTTTATTGCCTATGTTGATGATATGGCTCTATGTTATTTACATTTCTTTGCTGTTTCAATTAATCTTTTTCTGTTATTTTTTGTTTTCTGTTTTCTATTTTTTCTCTCTGTTATTCCCCATGTTTTAATCTTATTTTGAACATTCACTCACATTCTCCAAGAAACTCTTCTTTGTTATTGTTCTACTCTCTTTTTTTTCTTTCACTTCCTTATCTATTTTGTTTTCCACAATTATACCCTCTTCCGTCTTTTCTTCGGTAAATAGATCTATTAAACAGTATCTCTGGTTTACTCCCTATAGCTGTCTTTCTTTTAACATCACTCTCTGTTTACTTTCCTTATACTTTTATAATTTTTTGGTTCGCGAACCGGGAAGCGAACTGGGAAGCGAACTAAAAGAAATAGAGCTTGCTAGAGTGCTAAACATTCTAGCAATTTTTTTTGAAAGGGGAGGTAGTTCTGAAAAGAACTTTATTTTTAATGTTTTTGTTGTTTTATATTTTTTTTTTATTTTTTGAACATTTTTTGGTTTTTTTGTATTTTTTGAACAATTTTATATTTTTGGGGGTTTTTTGGGGGGGGGAAACAACAAAAAACAGGCATTGAAAAGGGCTCAACAGGAGCAAAAAAAAAATTACTGTGTGGGGCGGTTAGGGCAATTATGATTGTTATAAGCCAGGTTGATGGAATTAATACTCATGTTGCCACATGATATCAATGCACCGCAGTGCAGACAAGTAAATTTCATATGCCCAAAATTATCCTGGATGTTTGGCACGGTTTCCCGTGCCTCTGCTGCTGTCAATGATATTAACGAGGTTGACCTGGCCACAGGAGTTGCTGTTGGGTTTTGTTCCATGTCACGAATTTCCGCCCGGCTGTAATTGAGTGGATGCCACCTGCTCATGTGCCGATGCATGGTATAGTTCCCATAGCTATACTTTTTATCAGTCCCTCTTGATAATTTGTCTTTGCAAATGAGGCAGGTGACATACCTCGCATTCACTTTCTTCTGCCCTGGAGGGAGTGAAAAAAACTGCCAAATGAAACTGGCTTTCCTATGGGAAACCCGGGGCACCTCTTCCAAGAACTGTGGTCCTTCTCTCTCCTCTTCCTCTATTTCTTCCTCTTCCTCCTCTGTGTTGGTGATGACCTGGGGAGGTGGTCCTCTCTTCCCATGAGGAGGTGGAGGTGGTGGTGGGGGTGCACCAGCTGAAGCAAGTACTGAAGCCATTGCTCTATTATGAATAAAGGTCTTCCTCTCACAATGATGAAAGTCAGAGTGAGGAAAGAAGGAGGGGTTTTCATCATTTGGGAAAAACAATAGTTCTAAACCAATGAAAAGTGTTATTTTTAGGTCACCTGACCTAGCCTTACATGATTATGAAACCAAAAGTTAAATGAACCAATGAAAAGTTTTATTAACAAGTCACATGACCTCTCACGCTTATGTTACGCGCTGCGGAACGCGCCACGGATCGCTTCCGGGTCGCTGCGCTTCGCGCCTCGGTTCGCGCACCGGAGCACTTCCGGGTGCGCTAACGCGGTGCGTCATAAGACGCATTACGCGGCAATGCGATACGTCGCGCTTTCGCGCCGCGGATCGCTTCCGGGGAGCTGCGCTTCTCGCCTCGGTTCGCGCCCCGGAGCACTTCCGGGTGCGCTAACGCAGCGCGTCATAAGACGCATTACGCGACAAAGTGATACGTCGCGCTTCCGCGACGCGTCACGATGTTGATTTCTAATGCGGCAGTTGCGCTAACGGAACGTTTACCGGTTCGCGGACCGGGTCGCGGCATCAAATTGAGCTAACGGAAAGCTTCCCGGTTCGCGAACCGGGAGCGAAACAAAAAAAATATTAAATTTTTTTTTATTAATAAACATATAAAATATATTTTTGGATTTAAAGAAGAGTACATTTTACAGCTACAGATATTAGCTTTTAAAAAACCAATGAAATTCACTGAAAAAACCATAGGTTATAGACCATATATAGTTAGGAATTAGCATTTACAAAACCTTGAAAATTCACTGAAAAAACCATAGGTTATAGACCATATATAGTTAGGAATTAGCATTTAAAAAACCTTATTTTACTCACACAAAACCATTGAAATTCCATATATAGTTAGTTGCACTAACTATATATCGCGCACCCGCAATCCACTGCTGATGATGTCACATATTACATCATTCATGACATGGTCAGTGACATCACTGATGACATCACTGATGACATCTCAAATGACATCACGGATGACATCACTGATGACATCTCATTTGACATCAATGACCACATCACTGATGATATCATTCATGTGACAATACAATGCATCTCCTCACATTTTAATATAACCTCTGTTACACTCAGTGTTAAATACAGAGTATAATTTTTGAAACCATTGACACACCAATACTAGTTACTACATACGCACTCACTGATTCCTTCGTCTACACACACATTCACTCATTCACCCATACAATCATTCATACATACAATCAATCATCTTTACAACACTATCATATGCACTCATACACCTATACAGACACTCACACTCTGCCACTCATCCATGGAGTTACTCACACACCTAGTCAGTCCTGTAAAGAATCAATCACACTTCCATTTTCTAATCTATACAGTTAAACATAGAGCACCTTACGTTTTCAACCATATACTAACACATACTTACTCTCTTATACAGTCATTGATACAAGTACACATTGATCTGCACAGAGTCACACACCTCCCAGCCAGCCACACACACACTCAGTCTCCCATGCAAATACTTGGGCAATCAATCAATAACCCATATAGTTACTCATATAGCTACTGATCAACACATGCTGCAGTTTACAGAACAACAGACATAATGATGCACAAATTAAGACAGTTTAGTCACTAACCCATGCACTCAGTGAGACACATTTAATCACTCACTCATACATTCAGTCATGCACCTACTAAATCCTTCGTCCAGACACTTATACTTCCACTCATTCTTCAATATGTAAGACATATTTTAACTTTACAGAAACACACAGTCACTGGATGTTGTCATCAGTGATGTCATCCGTGATGTCATTTGAGATGTCATCAGTGATGTCATCAGTGATGTCACTGACCATGTCATGAATGATGTAATATGTGACATCATCAGCAGTGGATTGCGGGTGCGCGATATATAGTTAGTGCAACTAACTATATATGGAATTTCAATGGTTTTGTGTGAGTAAAATAAGGTTTTTTAAATGCTAATTCCTAACTATATATGGTCTATAACCTATGGTTTTTTCAGTGAATTTTCAAGGTTTTGTAAATGCTAATTCCTAACTATATATGGTCTATAACCTATGGTTTTTTCAGTGAATATATATATATATATATATATATATGAAAAAGGAGGTGCCCCCAGGCAAAGTGTATTCAATGGTGGGTATTTAATTAGCAGAAAACAACTTCAGCAAATCCACATGCCCAGCAGTACAGTGCTCATGCATTTCGGGCTCACCCCCTTTGTCAAAGGTATACTGCGTACAGATGACAAACATTGCTTCCAGTTACACCCCCTGCCTTAATAACATTATTATCAGGAGAGAAAATGAGTTATTATCATCATATTCTGGTACAGGAAGTCCATGTACTCCCCAAGTGGGTCTTTGTAGTCGCACATCACTAAAAGATTTAAGCCGCTAGTGAAATTCATGAAAAAGTCATTCTCCATTGCTGTTTCACCTTTCTGTTCCACATATAGCTGTCCAAATAAACAAGATGCGCACCCGCTTTTGTCACTGTGATGCTACTTCAAGGCTGGGCCGGCCGTATCAATACAAATAAAAGGAATTGCCCCCAAACGAAGTGCATTCACAGGTGGGTATTTATTTAGCAGAAAACAACTTCAGCAAATCCGCATGCCCAGCAGTACAGTGCCGACGCATTTCGGGCTCACGCCCTTTGTCAAAGGTATACAACGTACAGATGACAAACATTGCTTCCAGTTAAATCCCCTGTTGAAATAACATCATTCTCAGGCGAGCAAATGATTTATTACCGAGAATTTTGGGACCGCAAGTCCATGTACTCCCCAAGTGGGTAGTCGTAGTTGCACATCACCAAAAGATTTAAACCGCTAGTGAAATTCATAAAAAAAGTCATTCTCCATTGCTGCTTCACCCTTCTGTTCCACATATAGCTGTCCAAATAAACAATACTCTTTCAGGCATAGAGTGCTGCATAAATTATGCATAAATTATGTAAAATAGAAGCAGTGAACTCTAGGTAGTTCCCAGGTTTAGGTGGAGAGCAGCTTCGATGTAGAGCACTCTACAACACCAGCCAAACTCTGAATTTGCTCACTTCAAATGTCTGCTTTTCTATTAAAGATATATATTGTTTGCTGCTGAAATAAACCCGCATTACTTTGAACTGCAATTTGGTGTGGCTCGTCTTTTCTGCGTTTCCCGCGGAGAATCCTCGTTGCATATATATATATATATATATATATATATATATATATATATATATATATATATATATATATATATATATATATATATCTATACTACAATTATAAAGAGAGAAGTCTGTCCTTTGAGCCAGGTAAACTCGAAAAGTACACCACCAATCTAAACACCCAAGACATCTATGAAAACCTCAGGGCAAGCAGAAGGACATAGGCGATATAAAAAAAAATATATACGTTATTTAAAACATTTACGAATAAAAATAAAGTAGTCCCTAGAAAGTAGCGCCGGCCGCGACGTCTGCGTGATGACATCGGGAGCGCGGGGAGGAGCGGCGTTCAGGAGCAACAGGAAGAGCGGAGGACATGATCGCAGGGAGGAGCTGCGGAGGACAAGCAGAAAGGAGCGGCGAGAAGCGGAGGAGCAGCGGCAGCACGGGGAGGAGCGGCGGATGAGGTAGTGGACAAGCGGTCAGGAGCGGCGAGAAGCGGAGGAGCAGTGGAGCGGGAAACACAACAGCGTGGGGAGGAGCGGCGGATGAGGTAAGTCAAGCAGCCGTGGGTGCGCAGCAAGGGACGGGCGGGGGAACCAAAGCGCAGGCAGAAGCGGCCAGGACCAACAAAACGGCCGCTCTGCAGTACCTCTCCTGCTGCGATGCTGCCCCCAGCCCTTTTCTGCCCCGGGCAAGGCCGGGGCGGGCTTCTAGTATATATATATTCACTGAAAAAACCATAGGTTATAGACCATATATAGTTAGGAATTAGCATTTACAAAACCTTGAAAATTCACTGAAAAAACCATAGGTTATAGACCATATATAGTTAGGAATTAGCATTTAGAAAACCTTATTTTACTCACACAAAACCATTGAAATTCCATATATAGTTAGTTGCACTAACTATATATCGCGCACCCGCAATCCACTGCTGATGATGTCACATATTACATCATTCATGACATGGTCAGTGACATCACTGATGACATCACTGATGACATCATCTAGTGTCTGTGTGTTTTTGTAAAGTTTAAATACGTTTTACATATTGAAGAATGACTGGATGGATGGAAGACTGAGTGTGTGTGTGGCTGGCTGGGAGGTGTGTGACGCTGTGCATATCAATGTGTACTTGTATCAGTGATTGTATAAGAGAGTAAGTATGTGTTAGTATATGTGTGAAAAGTATGGTGTTCTGTGTTTAACTATAGATGAGGAAATCGAAGTGTGATTGATTCTTCACAGGACTGACTAGGTGTATGAGTGCATATGATAGTGTTCTAATAATAACTGACTGTATGTATGAGTAATTGTATGGGTGAATGAGTGAATGTGTGTGTAGACGTACGAATCAGTGAGTGCGTATGTAGTAACTGGTATTGGTGTGTCATGATGTCATCAGTGATGTCATTTGAGATGTCATCAGTGATGTCATTTCAGATGTCATTAGTGATGTCATCAGTGATGTCACTGAAGTATGGTGTTCTGTGTTTAACTGTATAGATGAAGAAATGGAAGTGTGATTGATTCTTTACAGGACTGACTTGGTGTGTGAGTAACTCCATGGATGAGTGGCAGTGTGTGACTGTCTGCATAGGTGTATGAGTGCATATGATAGTGTTGTAATAATGAGTGACTGTATGTATGAGTGATTGTATGGGTGAATGAGTGAATGTGTGTAGACGTAGGAATCAGTGAGTGCGTATGTAGTAACTGGTATTGGTGTGTCATGATGTCATCAGTGATGTCATTTGAGATGTCATCAGTGATGTCATCAGTGATGTCACTGACCATGTCATGAATGATGTAATATGTGACATCATCAGCAGTGGATTGCGGGTGCGCGATATATAGTTAGTGCAACTAACTATATATGGAATTTCAATGGTTTTGTGTGAGTAAAATAAGGTTTTCTAAATGCTAATTCCTAACTATATATGGTCTATAACCTATGGTTTTTTCAGTGAATTTTCAAGGTTTTGTAAATGCTAATTCCTAACTATATATGGTCTATAACCTATGGTTTTTTCAGTGAATTTCATTGGTTTTTTAACAGCTAATATCTATAGCTGTAAAATGTATTCTTCTTTAAATCCAAAAATATATTTTATATGTTTATTAATAATTTTTTTTTTAAATATTTTTTTTCTTCGTTCCCGCTTCGCGAATCGGGAAGCTTCCCGTTAGCTGACCTTGATGCCGCGAAATAGACCGCGAGCCGGTAAACGTTTCTTTACCGCAACTGCCGCGTTAGAAAACAACATCGTGACGCCTCCCGTCCTTATGACGTTTCGCGTTGTCGCGTGATACGTCATATGACGTGCTACGTTAGCGAACTGGTACGCTTACCGAGTCGCAAAGCACAGGTTTCTGGAAGCAAACGGGGAGGCCCTGCAAAGCGCTTAACGTAAACACAGCAGGTCATGTGACTTGGTAATAACACTTTTCATTGGTTCATTTCACTTTTGGTTTCCTAATGATGTAAGACTAGGTCATATAATCTAAAATGAACACTTTTCATTGGTTGAGAACTATTGTTTTTCCCAAATGATGAAAATCCCTCCTTCTTTCCTCACTCTGACTTTCATCATTGTGAGAGAAAGACCCTTTGTTACCAGTGAGCAATGGCTTCTTTAGTAGCTTCAGCTGGTGCTTCCCCACCACCTCCAACACATCCAAGGAAGAGTGGACCACCTGCTCAAGTTATAATTCAGCAAGAAGAGGAAGAAGAGGAACAGGACGACGAGCACGAAGAGAGGCACTTTTTGCCTGAGGAGCCCAGGACGTCTCACCGGAAAGAAAACTTCATTTGGCAATTTTTTAAAATTCCCAAAGGTCAGAAAAAAGTAAATGCAAGATACGTAACTTGCCTTATATGTCAAGATAGACTGTCCAGAGGGACCGACAAAAAATACAGTTTCGGAAACTACACAATGCATCGCCATATGACTAGGTGGCATCCTAACAACTACAGTGCTGCACAGTTTCGTAACGACCTAGATAATCTCCCTATTATGGCCAGAAGATCTGTTGTACTGGAAGTAACGGGACCAGAGGGCAGGGAGATGGTGCCAAATATTCAAACGAGATTTCATGAAGTAAAACACGTCTGCGTACATTGCAATGGATTCATTTGCTACGGAGAAAGAAGCATCACTCTGATCAACAGAGCTATTGACTATCATATGCAAGTTTGTACGAAACGCCCCAAATAATAAATACTTTTTTTTTGTTTTGTTGCTCCTGTTGAGCCCTTTACAATGAATCGTTTTCATTGCCCCCTGCAAGAAAACCCCCAAAAAATATAAAACTGTTCAGAAAAATTCAAAAAAAGTAAAAAAATGTTCAGAAAAATAATAAAAAAAATATAAAACAACAAAAACAATAAAAAAAAAAGTTCTTTTCAGAACTACCTCCCCGTTATTAAAAAATTGGTACAATATTTGGAACTGTGCCAACCTCTATTTCTCGTAGTTCGCTTCCCAGTTCGCTCGCCGGTACGCGAACCGGAAGTGAACCAAAATTTTTTTTTTAAAAAAAAGAACAGTAAGTATAAGGGAAGGAAACAGACACTTATGTTAAAAGAAAGACAGCTATAGGGGTGTAAACTAGAGATACTATTACCCGTAATCCACTGCTGATGATGTCACATATTACATCATTCATGACATGCTCAGTGACATCATCAGCAGAGGATTGCGGGTTTTTTGGCAACGTGCCTTATCCACGGTTTAATAACGCTGCCTTTTGCTTTATATAAGTTTTCAAATTGTATGAAATATATACCAATAGGTCGTTATGAACCTTTAGGTAGTGCTTTTCTTCATGAGGTCTGGTCGCTTCCATACACATACAGATGTTTCAAAGATGATCAAGAAGTTTATCTGAATGGAGAGGAATGCACTGAGACGCCAGATCATTCACTAATGTGTAGGCACATACAGTTACACGGTTCATGCAACAAACACCGACCAAATATGGCTTGCGTGTTGCAAGGCACGCCAGTTCCTGCTATCATCCCCACGTTCAAGTTGTTGGAAAATGGTAGTTATTTGATGCTCAATAATGAAGATTGTTCTGGGTTAATTAAAAGTATTCCTTTTATCGTAACATTAAGTGAACGGGTTATTTGCTGCAGAAATGTTCTATTTCCTCCCACACATGAACATAGGGAGTTTTCAATCTGGCCACAAATACCAACCTTGGGAGCAGATTTCAACGGCATGGCAAGAATAAGAGCTCTTTTGTCTCAGAGAGAGGTGGCCTTGAGTTCGGCCCGTGAAACTTTCGTGCTTCACATAGCGAACACCCGTACAGAGGTGCAGAACCTTTTCAATACAGATTCGCCTTTCCATTTCAGCAAGATGGTTCGGACTATCTTTAACGCGTCCTCCACAAAGGGCCTGGCGCACTTTTTTAAAGTTGTTACCAGTGGTCTCGTGACTTCATTTGAGAAAATCTTTGGAGTCATCCCTGCTTTCTTTCATTCTATTTTTTTCCACTGTGCTTCGTGGATTCCCATTTTTACTTGCATTACCAGCGGACGCTCTTGTGCTTTTTTACATTTTTAAATATGGATGTCCCTCCTGTGCAAGCTCCCGCCCTGCAGCTGCTGACACTGTTCCGCAATCGCATGCTAGAATATTATGGCACAATGCCGTTGGCGATATTAAGCACGGCATATGGATTATCTTTTCGATTCTCCTACTTCACCTGTGTCCAGCCTGTATTTCACTGCCTGACCTGTGATTTCGATTGGGCCATTGATTTGTGTCTCTGCGGACCGGTTTCTCCTGACGTCGACTTTAATCAGCTGATGACTCCTATCATTACTCACGAGTTGGTTTGTCCTGGCGAAAGGATTATGGCTGTGGCATTGATGCATGGACTAATTGGTCCCTGGAATTTACTGGCGGCAACACAGTCTTTCTTGGAACAGAGCTTTCTTGAAAACCCACCGAGCTGTCCTCTGATGGTGATAGAGGATCCGGTGCTGGGAGAGCACGTATGTTTCCGCTTTTAAATTGGATGGCTGAACTCTTTTCGGATGAAGACGGTGACTTCCTATTGGAGGCTGTTGCAGCTTATTTTGCATACACAGTTATGTCATAGACCTTTTTCATGTTTGATATGCTGAGTACTAGCATTTCATTGACAATTAATTGACTTATTTGTCAAGTTTTTATTATTTAGCTTGCCTATTGGCTTAAGACTCGATAAAGTACTTGGCTGTTTTATTTTTCTTTAGCATTAAATTTTCCTAGTTTTTAATGTTTTACCTTGCGGACCGTCCACATATAAAGTTGCAATCTGCTCTCATGAGATGGCACTTCTATTATCTTATTCAGTTCGTTTCCGGATCATGGGGAGGTGTCATCTAGGTCCTGGATATCTTTACACCGTGTTAAGTTAGCATGGGCTCATTACCGGTTTAAACGCCATTTTTCCTTTTTTGCAACTTCTGCACACGACACTTAGTTGTTGCTTTAGCTTTCAACCTAGTAGTTCATCGTGGTTTACATGAGAATAATATGTTATTGCTCTACTATCTGCTTTGCTTGTTAAACTATATCTGTACAGCGAGTGCTGAAGTTTCAAGAACAACACGATACAGAATTGTTATGAGGTCTGATCTCCACGACTTCATACTCATAACATAAGTGCAGCTTCTGCCAATTCTGGGCATGAGGCGGGTTTTATATTGCTTTGCCGAACACACATACACAACAGTTGATGCGGTTCACATGAAGAGAGAGCTGGTGTATGCTGATGTGATTCCTTCAAATCTAAGACACTAAAGTATGGGCACGCCCTAAACCAACACAAACAGACCTTCTTAGCAAATAATATAATATGTGTATTAGGGAGGGTGAGATATAAGCAGCCGCGGGCCGTGGAGGGAGTTACGGTGGGGCAGGGAGGCGGGGAGGGGGAGGGGCAGGGTGGAGCCCTCTCCACCCTGCCCCTCCCCCTCCCCGCCTCCCTGCCCCACCGTAACTCCCTCCACGGCCCGTGGCTGCTTATAAGTGTTGCTAACTCTTATTCATTTACAGCATGTTAACATACTGTCACCATTCGCTTTTTATGTACTAGTAACTATGCTGGTAATTTTGCTACTGATAATATGTGTACTTGTATTATCTAAGATACTACGCCTGAGAAGACGGCATTAGTAAATAAACATTTCAAATACACATGTGTTCTTCTTAACTCCATGTTCTGGTTTCTAAGAAATATATAACGACCGACTGTTCATGAGTTCCACGTATCCTGAGGTACTATAAGTTCATATTCTGGATTGTCTAAACATTGAGAGTTTGTTATATCCAATGTGACACTGTACCTAGCTTGCTAAGGGGTTTTTGATTACTAAGGTGAGTTTTGGGGCACCCTAATTCGCCGAGGTTCCAATCCTCTGTCCACAGTTCTGTGTGAGAACAGAAACCCTGCGACAGGGGCACCCCCGACCCTTGCTGGAGCTTCATCACACTTGCGATACAACTCCAGCAATGCGCCACCTTTACGGCACAGATACATCACGCATCTGTGCTGTTTTTGCCCCATGATGCGCCGCATTGTAAATGCAGCACACCATAGGTGACGGAACAGCGGCACAGAATGACTAACACATCCCTGGTGACGCGCCAGTCATCATAAATCTATCCCTATGCTTCTTATCTTGTTAGAGATGAACCGCCATATGTATCATCAAAGTTTTTTGCATTTCCTAAATAGCGAACTTTAAGGAATAAATAGCGATTCTTTACCATTCCTAGTTTGCGATGAGCTATTTGCTAATTACAAATTACCCATTCATTTCCTTCATTTCCATAGGGCGGTTGGACTCACTTTTTAGCTCGAACGGCTGAATGGATTTCCACGAAACTTGGCAAAATTGTAGGGACTGGTAGCCCGATGTGCCTTTGCTATGTCTCAAGATATATGCTCCAGTGGTTTTTACGAAAATTAACTTTGAAAAATATATATTGGGCTACATTGGCCTATATATATGTTGGAGCCCAAATGTAGCCCAATGTAGCCCAATGAAGCCCAATGAAGCCCAATGTAGCCCAATGTAGCCCAAAGATGGCCGCCAGAGACAAAAAAAACAAATGTAGCCCAAATATCAGCCAGATGTAGCCCAACTATAGCCCAGTGACAGAATGACCAATCAGCTTCGCAAACCTCCGTTACGCGAAGCGGAGCGCTGTTACAGATATATATCTTTTTTTGAACGTTAATTTCTCAAAATCCACTGGAGCACATATATTGAGACCTAGCAAAGGCACATCGGGCTACCAGTCCCTAATATTTTACCAAGTTTCGTGCAAATCCATTCAGCCGTTCGATTATTATTATTATTTTTTTTTTTTGCCCCGCGGGGCCCTTTTAAAACCTCCACATCAAACCTAGGGGGTCAGCGAGGATCTACTATGCCCCCTTATGGTCATTTGCCCCTTCGCTTTGGCCTCCTCTTGTCTCTCGATCCTACCGAGAGACAAGATGGCGGCCGCTACGGACTGTTTGGAATGTTTACAGACGCCAGAGAACCAATCAGCTTCGCTTCACAAAGCTCCGTTGCGCGAAAAGTACGCGTACTGGAGCGCTGCCCGGTCCGCTGTTACAGATATATATCTTTTTTTAAACGTTAATTTCTCAAAATCCAGTGTAGCACATATATTGAGACCTACAAAAGGCACATCGGGCTACCAGTCCCTACAATTTTGCCAAGTTTCGTGCAAATCCATTCAGCCGTTCGGGCTAAAAGTGAGGCCAACCGCCCTATGGAAAACTCAATGTTAAAAACACGTTTTGGGACCCCCCTTTTTTCTCGACCCCCCCTGGACGATTTTCAGGGGCTGCTCAGAAACAAAATGTGCCATTTTCCTGAAAATTTCAGCCAATTCCGTCCACAAACGCCAAAGTTATTTGACATAGAATTTTCAAAAATCCCATAGAGAAAAAATCCTAACTATATATACCTACTGGCGACCGCCAGTAGGTAATATATATATACATATATATATATATATACACACACACACATTATATATATATATATATATATATATATATATATATATATATATATATATATATATATATATATATATATATATATATATATATATATATATATATGAATATATATATATATATGAATATATATATATATATATATATATATATATATATATATATATATATATATATATATATATATATATATATATATATATATATATATATATATATATATATATATATATATATATATATATATCCAATTCCCACTCCGGTGCTTGGTCCACCATAAGGAGAAACACGGACACAGGAATTGCTGTTCTCACTGCTGGCAACAGTGACTTTTATTTAAACCAGGTGCGCAAAAGTCAGGCAGGATGACGCGTTTCGGCTAACGCAGTAGCCTTGTTCACATACCTGCACTGCTCAAACGAATGCATTTAAATACACAGGTGCAAAGTAACCACGTGATTTGAGAACTACACACACCATAGAAAGTAAAAACATACTGCATGTCCCAAAAGACTACAAAAAGGAAAGACATAAATCTTTGTTTGTAAATTGCGGTTCAAATACTTTAAAATCGCTGTTTGCTCATTACTCATTAGTTCACATTTCTCTCAGAGCATGGTAGTTATTTTTGCATGATTAATACAATGTACAAATACACATTTGAGCTGTCAGGGTAATTAACACTACAATATCTTTGTGATCTGGTGGTACAACTAGATTAGAATACTTCGTCTCAGAGCGGGTTTACTCTCATACTCGGGTCCTAGGGTATTTCCATGCACAAATGCAAATATTGTTGAAATAACTCCAAACCATCCTATGTATCTTTACAACTGAATACCAAGGGGGTTTGGTTCCCCATTCCTGGTATTGCAGACCACCTTCTACCTCCAGCTCAATTGTAATAGGATTACAACTACCATGTTGTAGTCTAAAACCATCAAAAGATACAGCAGTATGGTACAATACAAAAGTGAAATGTGAGGATATAGTGAAAAGGGTGTGGTTTTTAAAAAACTATTTTCATTACTCTTTTAATACATTTTATGTATTATTAAAATTGTGTGTATTGCACGTTGTGCTGTGCATAGAGAGAAGGAACGACTAGAATGTATAATTCTAGGGTATGTTGTATCAAATTCACCTATAGACTCTTGTTACCATAGGACATATTACTTCCTATTTTTCAAAGGTACTAATGGCATAGAGTGAATGTGATTGAGTTTGACTTCAAGAAAAAAAACAAGAAAGGTGAAAAGGTAAAAGGGAAAGGCAAAGTTAAGTTCGCTCGAGACAAACATAGCTCTTATTCATATTGCTGTCTATACAACCTTTTCTACATTGAGGACATGATGGAACAGACTTAATGAGGATACAGAGCTTACTCCCTTATTCTGCTGACGTGTTAGAACAAACTTAAGGCTACCAAGGCTACTCTAAAGGTAATGGTGTATGTCTTCACACATATTTAATCCCTTAGGGGTCTTGGTGTCCAGCTTGAGTATGTAGTTTGTTTCTAGTTGTCGCAATTTCCTTTCGCGGTCACCACCTAATTTACTGATAGGGACACTGTCAATGACAAAATACTTGAGCATATTGAGGTTACTTGAATGCTCTTCATTAATGTGGCGGGCTACAGGGTATGTGTTGTCAGAATTTACAGTTGCCCGTTGGTGCTGTAAAATTCGTTGGTGGACTGGCAGCTTAGTGCTACCTACGTAGCGCAATCCACAACCACATTGTAACACATATACCGCGTGGTCAGTGCGGCATGTGTAGTGTCCTTTCAGTTTGATTGGAACTTCTGAGAAGCCAGTGGTATACGTCTTGGTGTTTATACCGAACTTACAGGCACGGCATGTGCTACATTTGTAGAAGCCCAAGCTCGCTGTTAACCACCCCTTAATAACATCTAGTTCAGCACTTGATCTCACCAGATCGTTCCGCATGGAACGTGCTTATCTATATATGTAATTGGGTTTAGTGGGAAGTGCTTGGGCCAGTACAGTGTCAGTTAATACAATTGGCCATTGGGCATTAATAATCCTCTTTATGGCGCTGGCCTGCCTGTTAAATGTCGATATGAACCTACATGCCACTGTTGTGCTAGAATTATTTGTATGATTCTGCCTATCGTCATCTTGTGCCTCTACTTCTACTGTCTCTTTGATCAAAGATGTTACTAACAATTCTCTCCTGTCCCTGGAGTTGGCTTTGGCTAATGCAGAATCAAGTAGTTTGGCTTTGTAGCCACGCTATAACAGTCTGTTTCTGGCTGCTTGTAGTGCTGCTACCATGGCTGTAGGTGTACTGCAAGCTCTACGTATTCTTAAAAACTCCCCATATGGTAAGCTGGTGATGGTGTGCTGTGGGTGGAAACTCGAAGCGTGTAGCAAGGAGTTCCCCGCGGTTCGTTTGCGCAACAGCTGTGTTTCAATTATGTTATCCTCAATACTAACAGTAATGTCCAAGAAGTTGACTTTATGTTGATCTATATGTGCTGTGAACTGAAAATTATGGCTATTGTCATTGATGGTATTAACAAATGTATGGGCTTCCGCTTCTGTTCCATTCCAAACAATGAATATGTCATCTATGTACCTCCATATGTGGACCAGATGTCTTTCCGCTAAGGTCCTGTGTTGCCCCATGAGTACATGCTCCTCCCACCAGCCCACGTGTAAACACGCGTAGCTGGGGGAGAAGCATGCACCCATGGCAACACCCTGCCGTTGTTTAAACACTTTCCCTTCAAACAGAAACAAATTATTGAACAGGCACCATCTTATCATACTTAATAACATTTTGTTATGATTGTATAAAGAAATGCATCTATTCTGCAAAAAATATTCAGTCGCAGTTAACCCGTCTTCATGTCTGATGCTGGTGTAGAGGGAACAAATATCAAAGGTCATAAGGAGGTAATTTTTTGACCAAACAATGGAGTCTAATTTGCAAAGGAAGTCTTTGGTGTCTCTTAGATAAGTCGGTAAAGCAGTTACATGTTCCTGCAGGTAATGGTCCACATACTTTGACGTGTTTTCAAAAACACTGTCCCTAGCAGAAATGATGGGGCGTCCTGGGACCGGAAAGGTTTGTTTATGAACTTTCGGGATTAAGTAAAAGGTGGGCAAGGTATATATATATCTTTAATAGAAAAGGTTAAAGCTAAGTTATACTTAGGAAACCTTTATTCATTTTTTCTATACAAACCCAACTGAAACTATACAAACTTTAGAGATTCTAAAGTTATAGGTTTAACATATATTTCTAAGTTACACATCACCACTTGTAACTCGCATTTATAAATTATGCAACACCTTTAATTTACGATATGTTGCACACCTCCATGCAGTCTTGCCATACTACATTAAATATTTACATTTAAATTGTATTTATTTTTTATAAAAATGTGATTCAAATAATGGTGTTGAGTGTCAGTTAGTTGAATGCTAAGTGCAGCCTCACAGAGTATAGTGAAGGAAATGCCGTACAGTGTAGTGTTATAAATTGTAGTGTTGCAGAGTGGAATACTGTGAAGGGGAGTTTTGGGGATTGGCTTTCCGTGAAGTGCAGTAAAGTGTTATACAGTGGAGTGGTTTGTCGTATAGTGGAGTGGCATGTAGTACAGTACAGTTAAGTGTCGTACAGTGAAGTATCATCCACTGCAGTGTTATGGAGTGGAGTTTCGAGAAGTAAAGTGGAGTGCAGTGCCACTGAGTATATTGACATAGAGTGGTAAAGAGTGCTGAAAAAGTAGTGGCATAAAGTGGAATACAGACAGTACAGTAAACTGTGGTACTGTTCAGTGTTGTGGTCTGAAGTGTCCTCCAGCAGAGTGGGGGAGAGTATTATATAGTGTAATGTCGTACACTGGAGTGTTGTAGAGTGGTGTGTTGTCCAGTGGACAGTGGTACAGTGTCGTACAGTGTAGGAGAGTGTCATAGAAAGGAGTGCCATGTCATAAAGTAAAGTTGCACGTTGCATAAAGGAGTGAAGTGGAGTGTGCTAGAGTGTCACACAGTCTAGTGCAATGGTGTAGACTGGATGGGTATAGGATTGAATAAAGTATCATATAGTGGCATAGAGTGTAGTAGAGTCTTGTAGAGAGGAATTGCAGAGAATCCAGTCATTAGTCGTACAGTGGACCAGCATAGAGTGGAGTTTCGAGGGGGGGGTGTACAGTGCACTAAAGTAGCGTACAGTGGAGTAGAGTTGGGTAGAGTTCAGTGGAGTCACGTAGGATACAGTGTAGTAAACTGTAATACAATGGAGTATTGTGTTGTACAGTTGAGTGGCTTGGAATGAGTAGAGTGGCCTGGCGTATCATACAGTGTAGTAAAGTGTCATAGAGTGGAGTGCTGTGTGGTACGTTGTAGTGGAGTGGCATGAGGTATAGTGTTGGTAAGTGTTGTACAGTAGAGTACAGTTGAGTGGCATAGAGAGGTGTAGAGTTTTGTAGAATGGAAGGCTTACAATACAGTGTCGTAGAGTATGGTAGACTGTAGTGGTATAGAGAATTGTAGAATCGAGTGGCATAGAGTTGCATACAGTGGAGTGGCATGCAGTTGAGTACTAGCGTACAGGGGAGTAGTTTGTCATAGAGTACAGTGGAGTAAAATTTGATGGAGTGACATAGAGGAAGCTGCGTATAGTGTCCTAGTGTGGAGTAGAGTGTCCTAGAGTGGAGAATACTTGAGTGCAGTGCCATACAGTAGAATAGAGTGGACTAGAGTGTTGTATAGTGGAGTATAGGGACATACAGTGTAGTGCAGTGTTGTACAGTAGTATAGAGTGTAGTAGAATGTTGTAAAGTGCACTTTTATAGAGTAGATTAGTGTGTTGCAGAGTGGAGCGGCATACATTGTAGTGTTGTATATTAGCGTAGAGTGGGGTAAACTGTCATACAGTGGTGTGGAGTGGAGTGACATAGTGTAGAGTGGAATAAAGTGTCAGATAGTGGAGTGACATCTCGTATAGTACAAAGCCATGGATGGGAGTACAGTGTAGTGGTGAAGCAGGGAGTGGAGTAGTGTTAAATAGTGGAGTGGTGTGTTGTACAGTGGAGTGGTATGCTGTGTCGTATAGTGTGGGAACCTGTCATAGAGTGGAGTGGTATAGAGTGGTGCGCAGTGTTGTAAAGTGGAGTGAGGTAGAGTGTAATGGAATGTGGCACAGTGGAATGGCATAACGTGTTGTAGAGTCAAGTGGTATACAGTGCCATTGAGTGGAATTGAATTGAGTGGAGTAGAGGTGAGTACACTACAGAAGTGTTTTATAGAGTACAGTGGAGTAAATTCTGGTGGAGTGGCATAGATGAAATTGAATAGAGTGTTGTATAGTGGAATGTAAAGACTTCGCACGGCCACTCACATGAACCTCAGGTCATCTGCAATAGTGATGAATGCTCCCCTATCCACCTAGAACATCTCTTGGGCACAGGAGTACTGGCAGGTGTCCCAACAGGGAAGGGGAATTGGAAGAGAGACAAATTACACTGCTACTCCATACAGCATGGTCCAGCCCGGCACCCACTTCTTGGGATCTGATTGTACAGAATGTTGTTCTTGAGGAATGATCTGAAGGTATGAAAGTGACAATGAATAAGTACAGGGACACTTCTGGACAACTACACCACACTCACAATATAGCATACATCCTTAATATGTACAATCACCTGTTGCCAAGTGGTCTCTTTGTACTCTCTTGTTTATATCATAGGTAGGCTATCCTGTTTTAGGTTTAAACCTATAATAACTGATAACCCCACCAAAAGGGAAATAGCCCTCACAAGTGTAAACATGTAAACACTGAAAAAACACATACACACTAAAAGCCATTCATAGAAAGGAAAAGGAGAGTGAAAGAGTCATTTTTAGTTCTTCCTGAAGGGGCCAATACGATGTAACTTTGTTATACAAGGTATCAGCAGGAAAGACTGGGCTTACATTATTCTGCGTGAGTTTTGTTGTTTAGGGATATCACTAAAATATTGTTTCCTCTTCCTTTTGATTTGCTCAGTTTTGTGGTCTTTGGTCTGAAGATGCAGGGTTTAGAAGTATGTTTTAGGACTTGTTTAATTATTTTATAAACTTTACAGAATCAGGAAATACGAAAATCATATTTGATATTTTGGCTATATTTGATTCTTTCACTGATAGGTAACATGGTGGGTTTCATAAGAACCTTTACCAATATATACCATCACATTTACCCACAGAAAATGGGTAAAACCCCTTGATAAATCAGCCCCCTTTTCTAGCGAGTCAGTATTGATAGTAGATGAACTGCCAAACACCCCAGGCTTTAAATATTCAGTGCAAGGTGTAATGACACGTATATGTGAAAAGCGTGCTGTCACCAAGCATCTGGGATAGTTGTGAAAGCATTACACCAGACGTTTGGAAAACAGTGAACGCAGTGTCACTTGAAATTCTGCTGCAAAATGTTCTTACCAAGTACAACAAAGATTGGAGTGATACTATTTGTATTTACAGTGATTCCATAAACCATATTTGTAAAGCGTGAACAAATCACCCCATTAGGTTGTAAAGTGCTGGGCGCTGTTGGGTAAATTAGGTGAGCTATTGCCCAGAGCCACATGATGCTGATCTGAGCTGCCGCTGACACAGGGGATCGTACAGTGAGCCCTCGCTCCAGAGTCAGCTGCTCTGGCCGCTGTGCAACACCTCTCCCAACAGTGATTCAACTACGTTTATTAAAAGGTTGTGTGATAAATCGATACATGAGCTGAAGTGCTTTCCTGTAAGAGATCCTTGCCACTTGCTAGATGATATGCTGAACGCATCTTTACAATCTCCAGAGTTAATGAAGAATGCTATTGAGTTTTTAGTCCATTCTGGTGCACTGCTATGTTATGCGCAGGAACTAAAACCCATATATTTCTCATTTTGTGCTTTGTGTGGCATCAAAGAAAGAGTCATCCCAATGATGTTATTTAGCTGGTTGTTCTCAATCCTAGAGGCCGTGAATTTTATATTATCCATGAGGCAAGAAATGTGAGGATCTTCGGTTGCCTATTGATAGTGATGTGAAAGATAATACGCTATACTGCATTCTCAGACTTTTACAGGAAAACGTGACTGCTGTAGTGAACATAAGAAAACTAGAGTCTGAAAACACCCTTGTCTGCCAAGAGTTCATATTATTGGTGTAGATGTGAAACATCTCCTTGACAGTAGGCTGGTTGACACTTTTAGTGACTTTGGCACTGCAACATGTTCTATGTTAGAGTGCTTGCAACTTGGTAAGCAAACACATGTTGAGGAGCAATTTAGGACATTTTAATTTACAATGTATGGGAAATGGCTAGCAATGATTCATATAAATGTCCCTTTACCAACCATGGCATTTGAAGTCAATGAAGCATCACTGTGGTACTCTACACAAGTTCTAGATACCCTCCGTAGAGGTAATTTCTATCGGACTTTCAAAAGTGCTTCTTCATTTTTGATCACTTTAATAACTCTGAGGGCATAAGCGTGTAGTTCAATGCATTTGTTGCAGAAACTGTCCCAGAGAAACGCAATCTTCAGGTGCACCAGGATTGGCATGGAAAGCTATGTCAGTGGTCAGAGTTAGCAAATTGGGTGCTGCCTGTTTTGGCATTGCCCGTCTCAAGTGCCAAAGTTGAGAGGGTCTTTTCACAGATAAAAGATTACATAGGAAGGAAAGAGCGAGCGCGCATGACCAGAGAATCCCTGAAGAAGTGTTATATGGTGTACTACAATAAGTATAATTTGTAAAAATGTATTTGGACCTCATATACACATTCAATATATCATGGACTATCAGTGCAGAAAGCAAGCAATAATAAAACAAAAACATTCCATAAACACTGGAAAAACACTGTTTCTGTTGTTTTAATGGCACGAAAATGTGTAACCACTGATAACCACTGTTTTCTAAAGGTACTGAAATCACTTGAAAACACTGAAAAAACCCCACCAGAATTTACCAAAAATAGAAACTGAAAACAGGATAGCCTAATCATAGGGCATATAAGTACTGGGATCCAAAATAGAAAGTCTCTTTCACTTCTGTGATGTTTTATACCAATCTCAATAAGCCCAAACAATAAACACATAATAAATTATAAAAGATTTAAAGGAAATCGAAAGTAAATGTTGAACTTCACAAAGAGCTAGGAATCATAGATTAAAGACAATCTACACAAGTGGCATACATCAATCATAGGCACATTGACAAAGCTTAGAATTCACACTGTGTGTGCATTATAAAGTATTTACAAGGCACATTGAGAACTTAACTGAACAAAAATCACAAATCATCATAAAAACATCAATTATCACAGACAAGTAGCGTTCATAATTATTTGAGCAAGTCTGCTCTTCTTAACCAGTTCAGTTGGTAACGCGTGCCCCAATTTTGTCAGTTAAACATAAATGGTCCCAAGCGCAGAGCACAACAGTAGTTATGCAATTAGAAGTTTTCCCAAATCGGAAATGCACTTCTGCTGCAAGCGTGTTCCTAATACAGAAGGGAAATGACAAGCGATCTCGACAGTCACAAACTCGCACAAGCCCAAGCAGTCCAGAAGCGCGCAGAATTTAGCTGACATCCGGAGAGGTTCCTGACTGAAGAATCCTAACCGACGTGCAGAGCCGAAGGAAGTCGCAGGAGCAGCAGCCGACAGCAAACCAGGAACTAAGCCAAGGACCGTCATGCGCAGGGCTTGTTTTTTATTAACAATCAGAGGCCGTTGCTCCACATGAGGATAACGCGCTCCCAAGCATGACAGTCGCTCAGCAACTATGCTGTCCAGAAATGTGACAGTGTTGTAGCCATGTGAGGAACAATTATTGGCAACAACAAAAGTAAAACAAACAAGCATTGGTATCCACAAGAGAAAACTGTATAGGCAGCAACATGTTCAGCCTAAGAGAGGGGGAGAGGGAAAGCGCACATGAGCAACCAAAGAACCCCAGGAGTGCTGGCAAACCAGACAGGATGGGGATTCCCTGACATGGAATACAGTCTGGTAGAGTGACATATAGTGGAGTACAGAGTTATATAGTGACATAGACTGGAGTAGAGTGTTGTACACTGTACAACTCTGTTATAGTGTGGAGTACAGTTTGGTAGAATTAAGGTGTGTACAGTGGAATAGAGGTTCGTAGAGTGGAGTAGACTTGAGTGGCATAGACTGGTGTGATGTAGAGTGCAGTGTCGTACAGTGTTGTGCAGTAAAGTGTTGTATCATATAGTATTGTGGCATACAGTTGAGTGTTGGACAGTGGAGTGGAGTACAGTGGAGTGGTGTAGAGTAGAGTGGTACACAGTTGAGATGCGTATAGTGCATATAGTGGAATAGCATATAGTGAAGTGGCATATATTGGAGTAGCGTAGAGTGGAGTAGCATAGAGTGGAATAGCATAGATTGGAGTAGTGTACAGCGAAGTGGCATATAATTCAGTGTCCTAGACTGGAGGGGTGTATAGTGCAATGTGGTAGAGTGAAATAGCATACAGTGGTGTGCCATACAGTAGAATGGTGTAGAGTGGATGGGCATCAAGTACAACAGCAAGATTGGAATGGCCTATAGTGCAGTGGGGTAGAGTGAAATAGCAAGAGTCCAGTAGAGTAGCATAGAGTGGAGTGGCAAAAAGCGTAATAGCATGTAGCAGAGTGGTGTACAGTATAGTGGGGTAGAGTAAAATAGCACAGAGTGGAGTTCCATACTGTGAAATAGCATAGAGTAGATTGGCATAGAGTGGAGTAGTGTACAGTTTAGTGGCATATAGTGGAGCCACATAGGGTGGAGTGATGCACAGCTGAATAGAGTACAGGGGACTAGTGTAGAGTAGAGTGGCATGCAGTGGAATACCATACAGTAGCGTGGCATAGAGTATAATAGCATACAGCAGAGTGTCATACAATGGAGTGTTATACAGTGGTATATTGTAGAATGCAATGTTGTACAGTGGAGTGCCATAAAGTGGAACAGCGTGGAGTAGCATAGAGTGGAGTGGTATACAGTGGACTGGCATGGACTAGAGTGGCGACAGTGGAGTGGTGTACAGTGGATTGGGATGGACTGGAGTGGCATACAGTGTAGAATGGGGCAGAGTTCAATAGCATATAGTGGAGAGGGTCAGAGTGTAGTTGCATACAGTGGAATAACGTACAGTGGAGTGGAGTAGAGTAAATCTGCGTACAGTGGTGTTCATTGAGTGTAGTGGCATACAGTGGAGTGACATAGACTGGAGTAACATACAGTGCATGTGGCATACATGGAGTGGCACAGAGTGGAACAGAGTAAAGTGGAGTAGAGCACATTGAAGTGGGAATGCAGTGACAGAAGTGGGGTGGTCTAGTCTGGTACAATGGTGTGGGTAGAGTGGAATACCACACAGTAGAGTGTTGTAGAGTGTAGTAGCATACAGTGAAGAGGCATACAGTGGAATACCGTAGAGTGGAATGGCGCAGAGTGGACTGACAAAGAGTTAAATAGTGCAGAGGCATGCGGTTGAGTGGCGAACAGTGGAATACCGTAAAGTGGAGTAGCGTACAGTGGAATGGTGTACAGTGAAGTGACGTACACTGCAGTAAGGTACCGTGGAGTGGGGTACAGTGGAATAGCATAGAGTGGAATGACATAGAGTGACGTTCTGTACAGTGGAATGGCGTAGATTGGATTGGCATGCAGTGTACTATAATGGAGTGGGATAGTGTATAATAGCATACAGTGGAGTGGCGTACAGTTGAACAGCGTAGAGAGGAGTGGCATACAATGGATTGTGGGAGAGTGGACTGATGTAGAGTGGAGCGGCCTACAGTGGAATAGCTTAGAGTAGAATAGAGTGGAGTGGCATACAATGAAATAGCGTAGAGTGTAGATACTTAGACTGGAGGGCTGTACAGTACAGTGTTGTACAGTGTAGCGTCGTAGAGTCGAGTGGTATACTGTTGAATAATGAACAGTGTCGTAACGTACAGTCGAGTGGCATACAGCAGAGTGGTGTAAAGTGGAGTAGTGTATAGTGGAGTGGCATACAGTGGAAAAGCACAGAGGAGAGTGGGGTACAGTGTAGTGGTGTAAAGTGAAATAGCATAGAGTGGAGTACCGTGCAGTGCAGTGCTATACAGTACACTGTCATAAACTGGAGTGGCCTAGAGTGGAGTGGCCTACAGTGGAGTGGAATACGGTTGTAGATAAAATGTGTCAGGAATGTACAATATGGAGTGCAGATTAACGCAAGATAGCGATTTGGACTGCCTTGCACTTCCCTAGATTTACCAAGCAACACCAGGCCAGGAATGTGTTGCTTTGTAAATGTCATGCAAGTATTGTGTTGTCCATGCAAGATCATGCTTGAGGTAAGAATAATGCAATGCAATAATACGCGTGGCCCTTACTTATATATTGTGCCATGGTATGCAGCGTAAAGTTTATGTATACCATTATAAATGCCAATGATAAGTCAGTATATATTTGACTATTGCCTGCTTTTACAAAACTAAAAGGCAGGGATATATTTTTAATATATTTTATTTGTGTTCTGGGTTAGGGCTGTAATTATAGGTAAGTATTAGGTTTTATTATTATTAATGACCTATCACCACTTTATTAAAGTGTTAATAGGTACAAACATTAATTTAACTTTTATATATATATTTTTTAAAGTTTACGTGCTAACACGGTACTACCTAGAAAGAACAATTTTTTAAAGAAATGTACCTTTTTTTCAACTGTTTTTCAGTTGTGCAGTAATTTCTCTGTATTTCTGCGGTACTCGGTATACATTGTTATAAGGAATGAAATATGCAAAACTTAAAAATACACAGCAGTACACTAGAAATATAGTGTACATACATACATATAGTGTATGATTGTTTTTTTTAATATTCTACAAATAAATATATATATATATTTTTAATCCAAGTACAGCAGAACCTTATTGGAAGTACCACGATACGTGACATTTAAAAAAAATATATGTAAACTCTATATAATTTTTCCCTACATATTACCATTTTAATTAAGGGGTAATAGGTAGGGGAAAATTATCAAACCTAATGCTTACCTGTATCTAAGCCCCAAACCCAGAACACAGGGAACGTGGCCTTAAAACCAGCATGGCTGCCTTTCACTTTTGTAAATATATAAAGAAAAACAATGGTTCGCTGGGGCATCAATCCCAATAAAAGAACAAAGGGGCTGATTATGAAGGCAGCCTCTCAGTTCACCAACCGACATCGGAGTGGGAATGAGACAGCCTGAGAAGGAACCTGCAGTCCCACCTGCCATATTTCAATAAGACCACTGTGTAGGTAGTCGGAAACTGCCTTTTTCCACTTCGTCTTGTGCTGTGGCCCAAAAAAGAGTCACAGCACAAGCTGTATTAGAAATAGACATTTTTCACACATCCATGCACTGTGAGCCTGTCTCCATGGGGTGCCTGGCACAATGTGCATGGATGTGTGGCGGGCACCACATGTCCCCCCTGGCCACTTAGCAGTGGCCCACGGGAGTTGGGGCCCTACTTAGGGCCCCAAAAGTCATTTTCTGGCTGCCTTTCCTTGGTGGTGCGACTGCCATGAAAAGACAGTTGGAAAGTTACATCCTAATCCCTACAGCGTTGCCTGTGCAGGCACTGCCCTCATGGTAGAGATAGCAGTCCAACTGCTGTCCCGTGGGTTCTTTGAGCCTGTCGTAGGCGGCAGTCTTTCCCCTTGACATCATCGCTCTGACACCGGTACCGCAATCCGCCGGTCACCAACGGCCTGTCTGTGCGGTCCACCTGACAACAAAATGAGGGCCAATATGTCTTCAGTAATTAGAGGCACAACAACACCAATTATCCAAGACAAGAAAGAAGAAGCCAGGTAATCAATACTGAATAGCAATGTATTCATTCATTGCAGACTTTTATCATTTGTGTGCATTTTTTGTTTTACTAAAGAAATTATCCAAAATTTACAAAAGCCTTAAGTCACCTCCAGGTAGACCCATACTATCAGGGCGTGGTTCCGCTTTGGAGCCCTTGGTAGGTACATTGATTTTGTCATTAAGGACATGGTTCTCTTCACAACCATGTATGTGAAAGATACTACTAATTTCATTTTGGGAGAAGATTTGGCCTAAAGGCTAGGGCGGTCGACCTCGAATCTGGGGAACCAGGCTTGAGTCTCGGCAATGATGCTGAACATCCTGTGGTTTTGGGCAAATCACTTAATCTCCCCGTGCCTAACCAAAAAAAATGTGTCCTCATTTTAGCAAATGGTCCTCATGTAAAGAGCTCTGAAACCCGATACCGTGTCAAGTTTGTGCTATATAAAACTCAGTAAAAAAAATTACCTTATTGAAACAGAGCAATTCGATCCCACCCCAGAGCTATTGGTCACACTGGATATAGAATCATTATATACCAATACCCCACAAACAGGAGGTATTCAGGTGATAAACAATCATCTGCATGGCAGACCAGTCCCTGTATAGGACTCTACTGATTTCATCATTATCCCTTCTAGAAATTGCTCTAATTTAAAAGCGTTTTTTCTATTTGAACGTAAATATTACTGTCTATGCAAGGGTACATCCATTGGAGCAGTTTTCGCACTGAACTTTGCCATACTGTTTGTTGACAAAATGGAGACAAAATATGTCCTAAACTCTACAATCCATTTTTTCCTAAAATGCATCTATGGAAAAGATACATAGGTGGCATTTTTGGGATCTGGTCTGCTAATTGGTGCTGTTATGTCTCCAATGACTGAAGACATATCGTTTATTTATTGGGATTGATGCCCCAGCGAACTGTTGTTGGTCCTTTATATAAAGCATTTCTTTAGGTTCTGTAAAATGTTGGGGTTACCCTTGTTTTTAATAGCTTTAATGTTTGTAAAGGCAGTCATTAGTCAAACACATAATGACTTGTAATCACTAGATACTGTGTTACTTTGATGGTGGATAGCATTCAAGGCAATGTGCCACTGTCATCGTATTCTATTGAGGAAAGGCCCTAGATACCTACAACCGTTAATAACCCAATACATCCCAGGACGGAGTTTAAGATCTACGGGTAATGCACTGGTGACTGTACCTAGAATATTTAGAGCAAGAATGGGAGCACGCTCATTCAGGTACCGTGAAGCCAAAATGTGGAACTGCCTACCGTTAGATCTAAGAATAGAACCATGCGAAAGTATATTTCGTAAACAGCTGAAAACTTGGCTGTTCAGGCAAACTGGATAGGGCTACTGTCAGTTAGTCTGCACATCATAGCAGTATGGGCGGATAGCAGCACCCTCTCCGCAGAGCATGTGTCTCAGCGCGGGGACTCACCGATGGTGTAACCAGGCGCTCTACGAATTAATAAAATGTAAATGTAAAATATAAGTTGAAATACATACTTACTCTATTTAACTCTTTTGCCCAAAGGGATCATCCATAACCCATAATATGCATTCCTGACAAATTTATTTCCAATCTGTCCGCCTTTTTCATGCTATGCATGAGTACAAAGTCAATAAAAAATGCATTGGTGACAAAACAAGTTTGGAACCCCCCTCTTTTTTCGTTGCACAACAAACTTTGCTTACTTTAGCAATATAGAAAAAGGGATAGGTCTGCAAACGTGTGTGTGTGTGTATGTATGTGTGTGTGTGTGCGTGTGCATGTGTGTGTGTGTGTGTGTGTGCACCCGTGCATGTGTGTTGGTGGAGGGGGTTTAGTCAGCTAATAACTTTGGCACTGTTTGACGAATCTTCACAAAACCTACCATACATCGCAGCTCCTTCCATGAAAGGCAGAAAAAAAGGGGGAAAAGGGGGGTTCAGAAACGTGTTTTTCCCATGCAATTCTCTATAGGGTAATTAGACACAGTTACAGCCACAACAGCGTAATGGACATGAACAAAGAAGTGGCTGCAGCTATTTTAGGACTCCGTGACAAAGTTAAAACAACATATGGGGGACTCAGTAGGCCAATAACATATTTATTTTTAACATGAAATGTTTCAATATAAGCACCCTGAGGTGGGCCAGGACCTAGGGGGTGCGCTATGTTGATTTTTTGTGGGTGGGGGGGGCACCTGCAGCTCCCCCTTCATGAG
This sequence comes from Lissotriton helveticus, assembly GCF_964261635.1. Classification (NCBI taxonomy): domain Eukaryota; kingdom Metazoa; phylum Chordata; class Amphibia; order Caudata; family Salamandridae; genus Lissotriton; species Lissotriton helveticus. Next base: position 576,803,385 of record NC_136072.1, read on the forward strand.
CCCTCTGTAGTTCCAAGGGACCCCAATCTCCCTGGGCCAACATGTTAATATATGTGGAGGGGGGCACATGGTTCCCCCTTCCTGAGCCTTTGATAGGGCCAGGGGACCCACCTCCCCTGCGCCGATATTATATTTTGGGGAGGGGGCATGCATCCCTACTCCCCAACCCTGTGTGAGGCCTCGGGCATCCCATCCCCTGGGGCCAAATCAGTAATCATGGGGATGGGGCCATCTGGCTGCCCTCCCTGAGCCGTAGATCGCCCCCAGGAACCCAATCTTCGGGGTCTGATTAAAGCAGTGACCAGAAGATCCAATCCCTGGTACACTGCTATGTTCCCTGCCCAGGAGAGTGAGGGCAGAGAATGTACACTTTATTCCATGCTCGCACTCTCCCGTGTAGGGAAAACAATGCAACTCCTGCTGGGTAGGAGCAGAAAAAAAAGCTGCTCCCTCCAGGCAGTAGCATTGCATCAGAGACAGCTCCCATCTGTACCACAATAGGTGCTGACTGGGAAGCAGGTAGGGGCCACAGGGCTTTGGGGGTTCCCCCTGTGGCCTCCAACTGAAAAAAAGGTGTGGGTGCCAGGGTGGGCGCCTTGGCAACAATAGAAACGTGCAATGGCCGGATTCCACCGGCACCACAATGGGTGCTGAGTGGAGAGCTGGGAGGGGCTGCATGGGCTTTGGAGCTTCCCTCATAGCCACTAAGGATGTTCATGACGTATGTGCCCTAGGTGGGCACCAGGGCATCCCACAAAAACACAAAAAATTACAATAAATGAGCGACAGGAGCCACTCATCTATTATTTAATGCTTCATGCAAGGAGTGGCTCATAATGCCCTGTGAGTGGTTTTTTCAAATTATATTTTTGATTTCTGGAGGTGCCCCTAGAAGAGGCAGGGGTGCCACCTACCATTATTTCATGTTGTGGACAGCTGCAGGAAGTGCATTAGCCCCTCAGTAACATTTTAAAATAAAACACAGTTAGTCTCCTCCATCATTGAATACATGACCCCCAGGAGAGCTTACCATATTTTTGAAAGCACTCTGATCTGGAACTGTATGCCCTTCAGATGTAGTGCAGGAACCCCTTGTGGTTGGTTCTATGGCTGCACTTTGCGAAAAAATATATAAACAGACACAAAGATCCGTTTTCATGCTTTTTTTAAAATGCTAGATTAAAAATATTTTGAGCAATCTCTAGTATTAAACATTAAAATGTATACATTTTTGGAATATACATTTCATTAACGTTATTGGTGACTTTTGACAAATCCAATAGGTTTTCCTTATATGTGCTGATGTTCTGACCCCTTGATAAAGCCAATAGGTCCAGACGTGTTTTATATTTTGGAATTTTGAGCCTTTGACAAAGCTAGTAGGGCTGCCTTACTTAAAATAACACCCTTTATATTGTTACATGACATAGTCAGCCACACACAGCAGCAGGTGGTTAAGCGCAGAGCTGAAGGTTGTGCGTGCTACGGGGTTTGGCTCCTACAGGGGGTTGGGCACACGGTAATGTCAATTTTACTTTATGTTAAAAAAAACTGAAAAAAAGGTTAAGGGACGTTATAGTTAGGTGAAAATGTCAGTCAAAACGCACCATTTGAAAGGAACAAAATCACTGAAATTGACTAGTTATAGTTATCTCAACTAACTATAACTCGCCAAGCACTGCTAATACCCCCACATAATACATCACTCATGACATATTCAATAACAGCATTGATAACATCACTGATGACATGTGAAATGGCATCATTTATGAATACACTGTGCATGGCAGGCGCAAGTTATAGTTACTTGAGGGTTAGAGTTATACTTACTTCAGTTAACTATAACTCAGTGTTTTTTAGTTTAAAGTGTTATGTTGCAACTCACTATTTCACTCAACTATAACGTCACTTTGTCCTTTTTTTAGCAAAAACAAATAGATAGAGATAGATAGATAGATAGATAGATAGATAGATAGATAGATAGATAGATAGATAGATAGATAGATAGATAGATAGATAGATAGATAGATAGATATATGCATAGATAGATTATTATTTTTTGCTGTGATTATAAAGAAAAGTGGGAATGCTATCGAAGACACAAAGGCGAGTAGCTAAGTGAAATCTTAGCATGTGTTCCTCTTCTTTCCAGACACAAAAATAAAATGTGTGTTCACATATAGTTTGCTGACTTCCCCTAAGCAGCCCCTCCTCCCCACCTATTGACACCCGTAATACACAAATATGTCTAGGTGTTACTACTAGTAAGCAATTCCTGCTGTGGGTTTGACATGATGCTACAGCTATGCGTTTTCAAGTAGAAGCTTAGAAATTTAGATGTTGATTTTATATACTGACTTGCATTGTTTAACACTGAATCTATGTAGTAACTCCTCCTCTATAAATAGGAATTTTGCACGCCACGTCAATTTTCTCTAGGAAAGAAAAATTCCTGACAGGAATACATGAAAAGTAAGCTGACTTCATAATAGCCTCCAATGACTTTTGTTACATGTGATGTCAAATTACGTTGCACAAGTAAAGCCACATAGGTTGCTGTCAGTGCTTGGGGTTTGGGAGGTAAGAGACCTTTCTACAGCATGTTCTATGTGAGACAGAGATCTTCATACTGTGGAGAATCAGTCAGCATGAGAGAAAGACTGGAGATGGGTGTGAGAGAGGGAGTTATCCAGTGACCGAAAGATAAGGGTGAAAGTGAGAGAGTGAATGACAGTAAGAATTTTGAGTCAGACAAAGAGAAAAGGAGCAGGAGAAACAAAGAAAGAGAGCAAGAGAGAGACAGATAGAGATAAAGAGGAGAGAGAGAAATGTAATCTATTAGCAGAAGAACTGAATGAAACTGAATAGAAGATAAACAAACCACTAAGAAACAAATATACAATAACTAAGCAAAATGAAATGCTACAAAGTGATAGACGGGAACTACTTTAAGGCTGTGAGAAAGAACTTAGGGGCATATTATAAAGGGATTTATCTCCGCTTTTTTGGCTTTAAAAGCCAAGAAAGCGGAGATAAAATTATCTCCCTATTACCTAGCTGTCGCTAACACCAGTTAGCGACAGCTAGTAGGAAATAGCGACCATCTTGGGCCCCGCTTTGCATGTCAGAGAAATTTATCACTAATGACATGCAAAGTGGGCATGCCAAGATGTTAGCGACTGGAAACAGTCGCTAACATCGCTATCTCCTATTACCAACTTTTGGAGATATTCGCGCTAAGCGCGATTATCTCCAAAAGCTAACACCTGCCCCTGAGCAGTTCTTAGCGATGTTATCCAATGGTAGGTGGATAACATGGCTAAGAGCATTAGCTCGGTAATGCATGAATATCGCTGACTTTTCAGCAATATTCATGCATTTCGGCCGATTTTAATCGCTTAGGAGATAAACCTTGATGATAGCAAGGTTCCTAAACGATAAAAATCGCCGCAGCTCGGCGATAAAAATATTGCCTCTAAGCCAACATAGCGATAATTATCGCTAGTTGTTGGTAATATGCCCCTTAATTTTTTCTCACAAAATTCCATGAAAATCTCACGCATTGATACTTTTGGAGTGACGTGGTTTGCAAGTACCTCGTGTTCAGAGGTACCTGGTTAAGTTATTGATGCATGCCGAGATCCAGGGCACAGTGAGGGCAAGAAACAGAGAGTGAGAGAAACTTGAATTTTTAAAGAGATATTAGCTTTTCCACAACATTATTGCTTGCCTACTTGCATCTTTATGAAGAACTTGGAAGTACAGCACAGATGCCATCTGGTTTTATACGCTCTAGAAATACTACAATTACCATTGGTGAGTCAGAACATGTTAGAAAAAAAACTAATTCCACTATAGAAAATTCTTGGCCATAACAGCTGTTTACGATTTATCATTAAATGTTCTAATGAAGATTATTTAGACGGAAATCCTACAATATCGTTTATGTATTTTAATCAGATCCCCCAAACAATAGCTGCTGCTTTCAAATGGGTGTGGGGGGCGGAGTGAAGGGAGGGAGGAGGGAATTAAAAATACCCTTTTAATAACTAACTTACCTGGATGTAGGCGGCCGCCACCCTTTCTCCATCCTCTCGCCCTCTTCCAGGCTTCTGTGGAAGAAGGAATGACCCATGCTCCCCTGAGCCAATCACAACGCTGCAATGCGATTGGTCTGAGAGCCGTGGTTTGGCACTCAGACAAGGAATGGGACCCAGGGCAGGTTCTCCAACCAGGCTGTAATGCAAAGGCCCCAGAGGGCCGGCCAAACATTCATGTGCACCTATGAGGGTGCCACAACTCCTCCCGAGCCTCTAAACATCCCAGCCCTGCCCTCCCCCCAAACAACATAGCAAGTACATTCAAATGATATGATAATAACGTTAAGTTAATATCATTTTATTCTTTCTGTTTTTCATTGCTCACTCAGTGGGGCAACACTCCTCTGCCTTAGCCGAGGAGCCGCCACTGCTGCCAACACAAAGAATGCCACAGTGTGTCAGGCTTTATCGGCTCCCTATACGCGGCCACCACGTGAGGAGGTAACCTCACACTGTGGAACACACGGTAAGCTGGAAATCCATGCGTGGAGTGGGTTTCAGCTTGTGTTTGCAGGACCTGTACAGTGGATGGCCAGTATGAATTTTAAATATCTTCAGGACATCGGCAACAGAGTGAGAAGCTTTGTATTTTTTTTCCTTTTAGGAGGGGGTGGTGGGGTAGGGTTAAAGCGCCTCACAGGCAGTACTGGCTTAAAGCCCCACCACCTCCAATGCATGCCCTCTCCTCACACAGTGAAAATGATTTAGAAGCTGTCAGGTGTGTTTTAACCCCCCAGCAATTCAATCCTATTTCCTAGAAATGCTTCACATCCAAATAATGAAGCACTTTAAATTGCATTTGCACAAAGCTACTTTTGACAAGGTATTTGAAAGGATGAGTGAGGTACTCTTTTTCCTCATTGAATATGCTTTTTTGACTGGTCATTACCGAGGACGCACGCCGAATGAGGGGCAGGGAGATTATGGTAACCTCACTTTTCTCTGACATAAGTGGCAGTATTTTTCCTTATTGTATTCAGAAAGCTGTTGAAATATTAGTTTGTCTGAAACAGAAAAACGTATTTTGCATAACCCAACCTGGTTATAAGCAAAGCCACTGAAATTATGTGCCAGCAAAGGACCAAATTGTGCTGCAGGTTGACTAAATTCAGCCGCGGCCGTGCAGGTAAGAGCGGTAGGGCTGGGTGCGCGGGTGGCGGGTTTTGATGGAAGGGGACGAGGGAAAAGGAAATTAATAAATAATTTTCCCTCGTCATCTTCCTTGGTCGAAATTACCGCCCTTCTTCCCACGTGGCCACACCGCTCTTACCTGCTAAGACAAGGCTGAACTTTCCATTAAAAATACCTCCTCGAAGAGTATAGTAACTTTCTGATTTATTAAGTGCATGTCTCATAATGAGATATTTTCGGATTCCAGGCATAGGATGCTTAAGAGAGATGCTACCTATTTGTGATAATTGAAGAGTCTGAGCACTTTTTTAAAACCCTTCAGCTTTGAGAATTGTGCCTGTGATGTGAACATGAATTTGTGTTAACAATGAAACAAAACATTATGATATAAAAGGATTTTTTCCATTTACCCAGTTTGAATGACATTTAAGTAGTCAATATTTTTGTATCCTGCCACAGACAAAAAGCCCTTCCTTTGTTCACCAAAAAAGAATGTATACACTCTCTGGGCAACATTATTACCACATCAAACATAATATAGCAACCAACAGCTAAAGGTGAAATGCTAGCTCTTGTGAAATGTCATATGTGCCTCATTAAACCTTGTGTGCTGTTATTTTAACAACTTTGATCCATTACAGATATTTTTAAAATCTGCAAATTATGCTGCAGATGATGGATTATGGGGGGAGGGCAACACATGTATATGTATGTTGAAAACGCAGTGTTTGCACAATTGCATTTTTCAGTGCCTTGGCTATAGATCCTCAGATACCTTCCCAACCGATAACCATTAAAAATCCTTCAACAATGTTTATTCATAAGGAATACACCAAGAACTTGTTTTACGCTTCAGTACAGGAAGGTCAAAGGAAATTTACTGTAGGTGATTCTAAATGATTTCATTTGAAATAAACAATAACATGGGAGCCCTTCCAATTGTAAATCTTCTAGCAAACACGTTTGATTACAACCAGAAATGATGACCTCTCTGCAAAGAAGAGGATCAAAGCTATCTCTTCCTGGTATCTGACATAAACAGCTGAGCTAGTGCCTGACATTTTCCAATAAACACATTTTCAGTACAGGAAACAAACTGATTAAAAGGAGTCATGTTTAGTATGAAAGTACATGATGTGATTACGATTAGTGAATAAGAGTCATGCTGAAACTTCTGTCTAAACATTGACCTTTTTATGGTCTTGTTTGATGGGCAATTATATGAGCATCACTAGTGCAGGACTTTGGCTACACCCACGTGTTGGAAGACGGTAGTACATGTTTTGATTGTGCAGAAGTTGTGTACTTCCAAACGAAAAAAAGTGCTGCCCTCCACAAATCTGTGATCATTTTGGTTTTTTATCTAGTTGCCTAAGCTTGAACTTTCAGGGATAGACAAATGACATAGGAATGCTATTAAAGTGTCTTAGATAACTAGATAATATGTGTTGTTTTTCTCTGGTGGCAGCACAGATGGAGGAAGGCAGTCATTACCCTACACAGATTTTTAGGTCCTGTTTGACATTCCAACTGTCACCAGACCTTTTAACCTGCACCAACCTTATTCTACAGATTTTTACTTCCACACAAATGCATCTCTATTCCCATGCTATGTACTTGTAATGCTTCACATTACCATAAAACAGTCCTTTAAAGACAGACCCATTGGCATTGCCAATGTTTGTTACAAAGATGGTATCCAGCTCTTCTAGGACAAAATCTTCTATAAAGGAACTCGTGAATTAGACCAAAAGTTATCTTCTCACTGCTGAAGTGTGGTTGGTTTCAGACTAAAACAAGAATTGGCAAAGCCATTTGGTCTTGCCTCCGAGAGAGCTATTGGTTTAGTTTATCTAGCTGTGTTGAAGAGCACAGTGGTTGAAAAGCATGTTTACAGTTTTATTCTAAATTGCTACAAAACAGCCATATTTTTGTTTGTTATTTATTAATGGATGAGGGATGGTATGAGCTTTGAATAAAAATTCAAAATGGAAGGGAAGTAGCAACATGAACAACAGTTGTCTTTAAAAAAGTATTATGAAATAGTGAATACTGCACTTTTTTATGGGGTTTGGTGGTGCTTAATATAGAGAATCAGATGGGTAGTTGTAGATAGTAAGTAAGGGGGATAATGGGTAGTGTGATAGTAAATATGCATCATGATTTGTGGAAAGGACTGGTAATTTCGGAAATAATTTAATTAAAATTGATGGAAATGTTGCAATTTAATTAACATACCCAGGTAAAAATAGATTAATTAAATTTCCCTCGCAACATTGCAAGTGCAGAGTGGTCGGACGCACATTTTCTTATCTCAAAGTAAATAAAATGCGACAGAGTGTATGTTTGAAAGGCAGCAGTTCCCCAAATGTGCTAACATGTGAGCTTGAGCTAAGAATGAATGGTATGTGCTTCTAAAAAGCACAGCAAAGGTGTGACCTTGAAGCAAATTTTTTGGAACAGTAAAGTTTATAACAATACAAATGGGGGTGGGGTCGCACACTACTCACACACTGGCGGTATCGGCCCTAAGGACTATGGTTAATGTAGTTACGTGTTCCGCGATGCATCTTCTTTCGATTCTCTGCTATCTTCGCTGTCTTTGCCATCCCTGGACACGTGTTTCGGGGTATCACCCCTCGTCAGCAGGGATAGGCCGTGTTCTGGGGTTGCCGGTGGCTGCCAAATATCTGCCAGGTTTAGTACCACTCAGGCGCGCAGGTGCGGGGTCCCAGGCTCGTCAGCCAACTGCTCAAGGGAGCTTTAACATTACAAATGGGGGTGGGGTCGCACACTACTCACACACCGGCAGTATCGCCCCTAAGGACTATGGATAATGTAGTTACGTGTTCCGCGATGCATCTTCTTTCGATTCTCTGCTATCTTCGCTGTCTTCGCCACCCCTGGACACGTGTTTCGGGGTATCACCCCTCGTCAGCAGGGATAGGCCGTGTTCTGGGGTTGCCGGTGGCTGCCAAATATCTTCCAGGATTAGTACCACTCAGGCGCGCAGGTGCGGGGTCCCAGGCTCGTCAGCCAACTGCTCAAGGGAGCTTTAACATTACAAATGGGGGTGGGGTCGCACACTACTCACACACCGGCGGTATCGCCCCTAAGGACTATGGTTAATGTAGTTACGTGTTCCGGGATGCATCTTCTTTCGATTCTCTGCTATCTTCGCTGTCTTCGCCATCCCTGGACACGTGTTTCGGGGTATCACCCCTCGTCAGAAGGGATAGGCCGTGTTCTGGGGTTGCCGGTGGCTGCCAAATATCTGCCAGGTTTAGTACCACTCAGGCGCGCAGGTGTGGGGTCCCAGGCTCGTCAGCCAACTGCTCAAGGGAGCTTTAACATTACAAATGGGGGTGGGGTCGCACACTACTCACACACCGGCGGTATCGCCCCTAAGGACTATGGTTAATGTAGTTACGTGTTCCGCGATGCATCTTCTTTCGATTCTCTGCTATCTTCGCTGTCTTCGCCATCCCTGGACACGGGTTTCGGGGTATCACTAAGCATGGGCGAATTTTGCGAATAGGCAATCCGCAAAATTTCGTATTTACGGATTCGCAATCCGCAAAATCCGCAAACTCTCGCGAATTATGCAGATTTTTTTTGGGGGGGGTTCGCAAGTGTTTCTGCCGTTTCGCTAGGGTTTTTTACCAGTTCGCAAACGCGAACTTACTTGTCGGGTAGCAACGGTCGGGACCATTTGTTTCTACGTCTGGTTCATCACAGCACCCTCTTTTTCACCACTGCCACCCTCTGTTTCACCACTGCCACCCTCTGGCTCACCCATGCCACCCTCTGTTTCATCACTGTAGATTATGGGGGAAAAGCACTCCTGCCCTGCCTCAACTGACATGAATGAATTAGGGGCTGATTGATTAATGTGTCACTGAATTTGAACTTCCAGTCTGGCACCTGCTTCCTTATCTGTAATTGCTTTCTGTTGCAGTCTAATTTTTTTTAGCAGGACCTTTGGCATACTTGTAGCTATTCTCTGAGCCTGCTGTGAGGGTCAGAGCAGGGTCATGGAATAGTTGCAAGTAGGCAACTGAACTCTGGAGGGGCCCCTCAGGAAGCACTAGAGGGAATGGTTACTAATGTTAAGATTGAACTTTTGCACCTGCTGAGTGCTTTCAGTTTTGCAAAAATCGGTTTTTTCTGCAATTTCGCGCGATTCGCGGGGCGCAAATTCGTGCGAGATTGTTTTCGGAAGCCGCGAATTTGTGCGAATACACGATTTTTTTTTGCGGCGTGTTTGTTCGCGTGATTATTTGCGTGTTCGCAAGCCGCTTGTAGCGCAACGTTTGCGAAGTTACCCTAGCGGTCGTACATGGGCGCGGCCATCTGGTTTGCGTGACATAATTCCGTTTCCGGGCACTATGTGTAATCTCGCAAAGTGTGCGGCTCGCTAGTACATGTTCGCGTGTGATCGCGGGGAAAATCTTGCGCGAACTTACCCACGCGGTCGTCAACGGGCGCGGCCATCTTGTTTTTCATTCATTGCTATGGTTCTGGGCATGCTTTCTGTATCCTCTGTCAATCTCTGCCATCCTTTGCTTGTTTGAAGTTTTTTTTGTTCTATTTTACTTATTATCTATCCCTCTATTTTTCTAGCTCTATATTTTTGTGTTTTCTGCTACTTTGGGTTAATTTTAAACTACTTTTTTTAACTCTTTTCTTTTCTTCTTCCCTATTCTATTTCTTCTTTATTATTTACCTTCCTTTCTGCCCAGACCATGGTAAAGGGAGCCGGGAAGCAGCCCGCGAAGGGGAAGGGTCCCGCACCCCGTGCCCGGCTCCCGTTTGAGGGGGGAGCAAGTTATAGCTCGGGAGATTTTTAGTGCGGAGGAGGTGGCCACACTAGTCTTTCATGTCCAGCGCCGCCTCCCCAAGACCATCATGGGAGGCGGCAAGATCGCTACCGGCTACGGGATCCGGGAGCGCCGGAAGCGGTGGGAGAAGGTGTGCCGGGCCATGTTTGAACACTCTAGGGTCCGGCGCACCTACAACCAGGCCACCCACCGCTGGACCGATCTCATGGACCGGGATCGCGACTGCTGGACGTGCTCAGCATCGAGATCCCCGGGCTTGGTGAGTAGTAGTAGCTATTTCTAGCTATTTCATCACTACTCTGTTTCTCCCGCTCTGTGTGTTATTATATTGCAAATTTTTGTTTTTTACCAAGAGCAATAATGCTGCCGATTACATTGTAGGTAAATTATATTTCAAAATCTTCTGTGCATTTCAGGTGCACTGCTCTCCTTCTCAGTAGCCTTGCTACTATGCTTATTTGTTTTCTATTTGGGGTTCATTTCATTGGCCTGAGAAATTATGTATGAGTGTAGTGTAAAGAACTGCGTAATGCTAGACAATAAGGGTCAGATTTTCAATTACCGGCGCATCCCTGCAAAGTAGCAGGGATGCGCCAGTAATTGTGCGCCACGCCACCACCACCCATGGTGCGCCGTATTTACAATGCGGCGCACCAGGGCCCAAAACGTCACAGAAGCCTTTCGCATCTGTGCCGTAAAGGCGGCGCATTGCTGGAGTTGCGTCACAACGATGGCGCAGCTCCAGCAATGCTCTGGGGTGCCCTATCTCCCCAATGCTGCATCAAGCCGTACGTCTGCTTCAAGCAGGCGCAGGGTTTGAGTCACGCATCATTGTCCTAAAAGTGACTGATTGACATCTTGTAGATTTCCCTCAGCCACTTTTAGGATGCGTTCCTGCGCAGGAACGCCCTCCCTTGCGCCGGAACGCCCCCTGATGACGCAGGGCTTTACAACGTGATGCATCTCCCATATGCGTCACATTGTTAATATACGTCGCACCATGACGCCTCTTTTGTTATGCCTCTGCGTCACAAAAGTCACGCAACAATGGAGCAAAAGAGCCGCAAGGGGCTTGTAAATCTGCCCCTACAGACTCAAGTCCAGTCCTTCCTTTGTACACCTGGCAATAAGAAGAAATAGTGGTGGTGGATTGATAGTTTGAGTATTTTAATGACTGGTTAATGTAGTAGGAAAGTTTTTAGTGTTGTCGCTGATCTGCAGTCACGATGGAGTTTGTCTGTCACTTCGCGTGCTGCGGACTGCTGCCTGCCGGTCCTAGGCGAACCTTTTTAGTAGTTTGTTTAGTGAGTTGCATAACTTTCCAAGTCGACGGTCCGCAAATCAAGCAATACTAATATTGTAGTAGACCACATGAGATAGGTCAATATATCCGTTGAATAGTTGTCTATTTGCTATTTTGCCAAAAGATTTTGTTATTGTTCTTTTGAAATGTTTGATTTGGTTGACAACAATCATCCATGTTTTTGGGTCTTTCTTTCTTTCATGTTGTACATCAGTTCCCCCCAGGGGCAAGAGGACATTGGAGGAGGCTGCTGCTGCTGAACAAGGCCAGGATCGGTCAGGCGAGGGCTCCTTTGCTGGCCCCGGTAAGTTTTAATTTTAATATAGACTAGAGTACCTATTTTTTCCTAGCGTTCCTCATTCGATTTTTTCTAAATCGTCTTTGATCTTCTTGTAGACTGTATCTAAATTCTTATCCTGCCTCGACTATGACTCCCTGTGGTATTACTAGATTATTCCTATTAGTCTGTCTGTGTAGCTAACTAAGATTGAACATTTGGCAAAAGGTGTAAAACGAAACTCCCATTCTAGTCAGCAATAGCTCTATGCACTGAGTGCAGTCCTCTGGGATTGTCCATAATGTCTTTTCAAGTCTTCTAAATGTTTATGCTTTGACAATTACCAACAATAAAAAGGTGAATGACCACCAAGAAAGAATAAGATACTACTTTACTTTTGGTTTGGATAGGAGGACAATCCATACTACTACTGTTGCAGGGACAAATCTGTACAAGCAGAACTATGGACACTAAATAGTGCATTGTTTATCAATTATAATAGGCGCAGGTAGACTTTCCACATACCTCAGTGATATCAGACTTTGAAGAACCCCCAATCTCCTTACTGACTAGATAGTGTGGCAGAGTCATTTAGCTCCCGAATTCATCGATGATTGATCCCCAAGGATGATTATCCAACGCAGGACAAGAGTACGGAGTCAGAGTCCCGAAGTGTCAGAGGCACGGGCTCATGCATTGCAAATTGCAAAACCTTTTGCTCATTCACTCATGACCAAAAGCCACAGAGTCTATTTAAGTTTTAAGCTTTATTAAAAGTAAAAATATTTATTAAAATCAAGCTTGTCATAAAACATAAACGGTTGATTAAAAATGGAAAAGTGCTTATAGTGATTTATTTCACACATTTATTGTGGGCGAGCCGAGCCCTCACCTGGTTTGAACTTTAATTTTTCTTTTTGGTGCTGAATTGTAGGTCCCTTCGTTCTAGTGATGATGATTTGTTCTTAGAAGTGAAGCTTCTGTCTTTTATGAGACAAATGGTGCGTGTTAAAAAGCAAGCATTCATCAGTTGTGCCAAAAAGTGCAGCAAGACAACACCCTTCCCTGGAAAAAGGGACATTTTTACTTTAGAGTAGACCGTCACAAATGATTAGATTGTTTTCTGTATTCACATTTCTTCATTCCTAGACAAAATACTAGTGATTGGTGTATGTCTATGACATCTAACATTCTTAAATGTACTTTGTAGGTGGAATATCTGGTGCTGGGCCCAGCGCGGAGGTGGAGGAGGAAAGTTCTGGGGAGGAGGCGGTGCAAGTGCCAGACCAAACTGCTGTGCGGGTTGCCACGGTAGTGGCGGGCAGTGGTAAGCTCTTATATTCCTTACTTATTGAGATTGCAGACTGCATAGTGTGCTCCCCGTGAGAAAACGTAAGGTTTGTCCAGATGAGAGACATGAAGAAGAATGATTGACGTATAGTTTGAATGGATGGATGCCTGGATCATGGTACTATCTGACTCTTAGATAGCATATGTGTATCTCGAGAGAGTAGACGGTCACTGGATGAACTAAGTGTTACTTTGAAGAGCATGTAACACCGCAACCGCACGTCCGTCCCAGTGTAGGAAAGGCAAGGAAAAGAAGTTGTAATTTTGTCAGAATACTACCATGAATAGTAGCAGTAGTTTGTATTGCAAGCACAGCATATATCCGGCTATTACGATGGCCACTCACTACCTCTGTTAATAAGTTTAGTAGAACTCGGTCATTCTTGTGTGGATGTATCACTGTTCACTCAATAAAAAGCAAAGCACCTAAAGTCATCCCATATGTAAGGAAAAACATACCATGTACAGTGATAATCAGATTATTTATCTTCTTCATTTTACTTTTCTAGTATCTATTCATTGGCACTGTAGGGTGAAAGTTAAATTAATTAAGCAGTAGCCCTTGTAACAGAGTATTCTCAGTGCCACCCGTAATAGAAAAGTAAGAGCATCACCACCTGCATGTACTGGACTGGTACAGTAACGCAAGTCTGTCTCACTCATCATGGCGGGCGTCTGTTTTTCTTGGGTGCAAGTTGACTGCGCTGTCATTATGCCGGCTTGCAGAAGTTAACGTACCAATTTTGCTAAACAAGAGAGAAGAAGAAGAAGAAGACTGGTGTACTGTCATAGTCGACTCTAATGGAGTGAGTCCATAGTGCTCGTAGAATTGATTCCTTAAACTCCCACTAATGTTAGAGCAAGGATGAAGAAGTGGGAGGTTAGATAGATACTGGACACAATAGTTATGTACTGCGCTTGCAAGTTGCTACTTCTACTGTGATACAACTTTCTGCTGAATCATTTTGTGTTAATCTTAAAGAGCATTGGTTACAGACTATGTCTTTCTTTCTTCATATAGATGCTCCTTTCAAACCAACAAGGAAGGAGCTGGCTGAAAGGGCCCGGCAACGGAGGCTGGAGGCCACTGTCGCCGAATATCGGCGGCTGGTGGCCCAGGAGGAGGAGGACACGCAGAGTACGTCAACAACATCCACGGCGACACCTGCATCCTCCTCCGCGCTCCCTGGGTCAGCCAGTCAGCGCAGCAGGTCTCCAGCGGTACGGAGCCGGGGTACCGCAGACACCCGCCACCGCCGAGCAGCAAAGAAATCGGATGCCCCCCACAGCAGTTGCAAAAAAAGGATTCACCGCCTTTCCCTGAGGGTTTCCTACCTCGAGCAGGAGCTCCTCAACACCAAAACCCTGCTCGAGACCCTCCGCAAGGAGCATGCTGACCTGGCCCGAAAAGTCAACAGCAGCCAGTAGGAGGAGACTGTCCCTTGCCCCTTTTTTAAAGACTTCTGGGGGGGTGGGAATTGGGAGTTGGGTTTTCTATTTTTTTGGACTTAGTTTTCAGGGACATTCATTGGGGTTCGGGAGGGGGGGTGGGTTGGGTCTTGCGGGAGATTTTTTATGTTACTGGATATATAAATATACTTTAAAATTAATCTTAGCATATGTGTTTTTACTGCTTTTGAGGCTGGTGGGTGGGGGTTTAACAGTCCTGAAACTTAAGTGGCATCTTGATTCAAGTTGTGTAAGTACTAATGGCACAAATGTTTTCAAAACTAAGTGCCTCTCACAGAGTAAGTGAATTCAATAGTCCTAGGACCGTCACTCTCTCGTCTCTCCTAATACTCCATTATACTACCTCCCCCCAAACGCTTATCTTACCTGTAATTTGTGTTTGGAAATAGGGCTAGGCACAGGGCTGGCTGCACGCGAAATGGCGATTAAGAATATAGCAGGTGACAGTACACTAGAACAGTGCCACAATGTAGCCTAACAAATGGTAAAGTATTGAAAGTATAACTACTACTTGCGTTGAATTTCTTTGACATTGGCTACTATTACAAGAAATAGTACTGAAGGTGAAGGACACAGCAGCGTAATAATTTCATTTGCCACTTCTAGGAGGAGGATGTTCTTGATGACCAATCAAGTTGATGGCGCACATGAAAATCTGCTTTCATTTGACAATAGTGACTCAGTGTCAAGCTGAGTAAGAATATATCCTCGGATTCCTTCACCAGCCTGTTGCTATGACCTTATCCTCCCCAGCAAGTGTGTGGAATTATTGCTGTCATTTAGTCACACATCAATCAAAACCACACAGCCCGGGGGAAGAGGGTTAGGGTTTGGAAAATGGATGGGAATGGGTTTTTTTGGGAAAGTTTTGTTGAGAGAAGGAAAAAAAAGCACAGCATGGACAAACAATAATTGAAGATAAACAAATCTTTGGGTACAAAGCTAACCATGAATCTTTTAAGTGACATAAAAGAAGTGCATGCACTACTGCATGCATGGTTACTGAAAAGTAAGTAGTACTTTCGACAACCGTGAATGAAAGAATGCGACAGTACAGGGCTGCAGTAATAATTATGCGTTTTCACTTGCCTATCTCTACACTCAGAGAAACACTTCGTACATTAAATTAGGTTTGAAAAATAGCAGAAGTAAAACCTATCCAATGGCTGTAGGGATGAATTTAGAAGCAGAGATCAAAGAAATGCAGAGTCACACTCATAGAAGTTCACAGCAATAACATTACTTAAAAGATAATTAGAAAAGAAGGATACTGTATCTGTATGTTGTTGTAGTTGTCCTGTTGAATTTGGGAAGTTGTAAGATGCATCCAACCATTCCTCTTATTAGCAGGACTCCTCCATTCCATCTGACGCTCCGTCCATCAATGTTGGTGACCAGAAGACACCCTGTCCACTGCCTGCCTGGCGGATGCTGAATTGCGGCTCGCTAATGTGAAGCCTGACTTCATCCTTTTCCCATTGCACAGGCTGAAACCCGGCCTGTAATTATTGATGGAAAAACAGGAAGTGATATTAGAACACCACTGACAAATAAATATAAGGTATGTACGCTGTGTAGTGCAAAAAGTCACACTTTGAGTTTCCTAATAGACAGTACAATATTTTTGAAAGTGCGTATTCTGTCTGAGTCTCCTTTTGAAGGATAAATAAGTATGGGCGAATTAATTTAGCGGATCTTTCCCCTCAAGCTAGGTGTACTGTAAACTGTGTTTTAGAACAAAATTAGACCTTCCCAGCAGTGCTCCCAGACCCTTACTAAACCCAGTTGCAAAAATGTAGAAGACCCCCAATCAGATCTCAAAAAACGAGGCCTAGTAGAAAATGGTGACAAAACGTACTTTGAAAGTAAAGTAGGCCCAAATCCCCCCTTACCCACCGTGTATTGTATTCAAACCACTTGCAAGCAAGCAAAAGTATCCATACCCAGCATCGCTCCAAGACTCGCAAACCCCCCCACAAACAGCCCCCCGCCCAAACACATGCAATACAATACTGCTAAACCTAACGAGCCCTAAGTTAAGAATAGTGGCAAACGCTTTCTTTAACTAGGCCGAATCCCCCCTTCCCCACCATGGATTTTCTTCAAACCACTTGCAACCAAAATTACACATTCCCACAAGTGCTCTAAGACCCCAGAAATCAGTTGCAAAAATCTAGAACACCCCAAAACACATGCAATCCTGCTGCTAGTGCTAACCCTAAGGAGCCCTAACTTAATGTGCAAAAACGCTTTTCCTCATGGATTTTCTTCAAAACACTTTTATCCGGTACTAGACCTTCCCAGCAATGCCCCAAGACCCGCCAACCCACCCGCAAAAAAGCACAACACCCCCAAACAGGCAAAAAGCAAAAATGGAAAATCTCATACTTTGAATATTTTTCGGCCTTCTTTCATTTCTGTCCAAACGCGCTGTGCAGCAAGGTCATAACTCGACTTTTCCACCATGGATGTCCTGGAAAACAAATGCAATCAAAATTAGACTGTGCCAGCGTTGCTCCCAGACCCCAAAACCCACCCACAAACACCAGGAACCCCCCCAAACAGGCCACCGAAAACATGAGAGTGAGCAAAAAGGCAAAAACTTTTTTTGCTCCAATTTTCTCCAAACCACTTTTATCCGGTATTAGACCTTCCCAGCAATGGCCCCAGAGCCGTCAACTCACCCGCAAAGAAGTAGAACACTCCCAAAAGTGCAGAGTCTTTCTTCATTGGGCATAATCCAGCCATCTGCTTTGAGGGAAATAGGAGTCTGGAGGAGGAGGATAGAGGAGCATGTTCTTGTGAACCCGAGGAATGCAGACTGCGGCACCTTCAAATCAATAAGCAAATAAGTGAAGACAGTTCTGCTGATGGGCTTGTTTTTGTGATTAGGTGATTAAAGTTTTTGTTATATAGATTTTGCAAAACAAAGAAAGAGACACACAGGAATAAAAGTGAATAAGGACGAAAAAGAAAGTTAGTGATTCATTGACTCATTTTCAAGGCTCGGTGTCAGGGAAGAAGAGCTCGTCCTCAAACTCTGCGAATTCATACGGGAGTAGGTCACTTAACATAGAAGAACTTCCCTCATCTAAGTTGGTGTCCTCCTCGTCTTCTTCCTGCGTGCATTCTCGTATTTTGTAATCTGGTGGTATGAGGTGCTGATTCATCTTGATCATTGTTAACCTCTCCACATTTTTGGGCGAGAGGTGGGTCCTTTTGGAAGTTACAATGCCACCAGCAGCACTGAAAACACATTCAGAAGACACACTTGCAAGTGGGCAAGACAAGTAATTTATAGCCTGGTTGGTGATCTCTGGCCAAGCAACTGTTTTCCCATGCCAATAAGCCAATGGGTCATGAGAAAGATGGACCTCTGTTGAGTCATTCAGATAGGCCTGCACCATCAACTCAAGGTTCTCCCGGGTTCCTCCACTTTGCTTACTTTTTTCTGGGACCATTTCAGAAGCAAGCCCAAGCTGAGTTAGCCAATCCTCTTCATCACCCGATATTACTGTTGTGTCTGGTGCAGATGATACGGTTGCTGGGGGGAAAATCACTCACTTCTGCCACAGCCACAAATGCAGAAGGGGATTTTTTTGACTGCGGACGGCCTGCTGATGCTGATGTACTGCCTTTTCCTTCAATTTCCTGCCGTTCTCTTTCAAACCGAGTGGCTGACACAGTTAGCCAATGTTTGTACTTTGTAACATCTGCGTCATCAAAAGGAAAGAATACTCTGCCTGCCACTGCCTTTTTGTACCGTGGATCCAGAATAGTAGCACAAATGTAATGCTCTTCTGTCTTGATCATTTCAAGACGATCATCGCCAAGTAGGCGGTGTAATAACTTCTCCGCCAACTCTAATGCTTCTTCCTTTCCATCTTTTTCAAACTTAGAACACACCGCCTTCAGTCGGTGCCCTAGCATGCTCAACAATGGGATAGCTTTTCCCAAATTACAGTCCTCCCTGCTGACTGCATGCGTGAAGACCTCAAAAGGACGAAGCATATCTGTCAGGCTTTTAACTAGGTGCCATTGCTCCACCTGTATCCTCAAGTCCATCTTAGGTGTACCCAGTTTAAAGAAATACTGATCGACTACCGCATACTGCTCATACAGACGCTCAAGCATGTAGAAGGTTGAGTTCCAACGTGTTGCCACCTCCTGGATGAGTGCTTTCACTGGCAATTTATGTTCATATTGCAGGCACCTCAGCTGCTTCCGGGCCTTAAAAGAATGGTTGAAATGTGTAAACATTCTTCGGCAGGTGGTCAGTAACTCGGAGACTGGACTTTCTTCACTCAAGAATTTTTTAACAACCAGGTTTATACAGTGCGCCAGACACGGCACTCTGAAATAGTTACCCATATCCGTGGCCTTAACTACATTGGCGCCATTATCCGTGGAAACATAACCAATCATGCGTTTTCTTGGGGACAGCCATTGAAAGACCTTTGTGTTAAACTCATGCAAAATGTTTTCTGCTGCATGAGTTTTCTCCATGGCAAACATGGCTATTGTTGCATGTTTCCGAGCAGCTTTATAAACTTTGTCCTCGTCAACACCTGCGTTTATCTTGCCTTTAACCCCTGAAAAAGAGACCCAGTGTGCAGTGATGCACATGTAATCAGTGGCTGCGCAACTGCTCCACATGTCTGTTGTCAGATGTATAGTGTGAACAGCACTCTTCTGCAAAGCTGCCCCAATCACCTCCAGCACATCTTCATGTAGTGCTGGAATCGCAACTCTGGCAAAATAGAACCGGCTAGGAACCTTCCATTTAGGGCAGAGCGTTGCCACCATTTCAAGAAAACCCACCCCTTCCACAAAAGAAAAAGGGAGAAGGTCCAGCGCTAGCATTTTAGCCAGCTTACTGTTATACAGACGCGCCATTGGGTGGTTGCGTTCATATGGCGCTTCTGAAAACAACATGCTTCTAATGGTGGGCTGGACCATTTTACGGGATGATGATGACTTCTGCGACCCAGTTACGCTCCGTGATGAACTTTTTCGCGTTGGTGTCTCACTCTCTCCCACACTATTAGTGTGGCTCATAGATCTGCTGCTGACAGGGGTACTGGGTGTAAGTGAAGAAATGTTTGACGCTTCTTCTGGGAAACAACCTTTACAACGCAACTTTTACAACGCACTACCATTACAACGAAACTTTTACAACGCAAAAACTTTTACAACGCATACCATTACAACGCATGTTTTTACAACGCAAGTACTTTTACAACGCATGCCATTACAACGTTAGTATTGGTAAGTATATAATTATATTTAATATTTTATATGTTTTTTTTTTTTTACGTTTTCAGTTTTTGGGTAAAGGGGTATTTTTAGGGTTCAGGGTCAGTTTTCAGTTTTTGGGTAAAGGGGTATTTTTAGGGTTCAGGGTCAGTTTTCAGTTTTTGGGTAAAGGGGTATTTTTAGGGTTTAGGGTCAGTTTTCATTTTTTGGGTAAAGGGGTATTTTTAGGGTTTTGGGTAAAGGGGTATTTTTAGGGTTTAGGGTCAGTTTTCATTTTTTGGGTAAAGGGGTATTTTTAGGGTTCAGGGTCAGTTTTCAGTTTTTGGGTAAAGGGGTATTTTTAGGGTTCAGGGTCAGTTTTCAGTTTTTGGGTACAGGGGTATTTTTAGGGTTCAGGGTCAGTTTTCAGTTTTTGGGTAAAGGGGTATTTTTAGGGTTCAGGGTCAGGTTTCAGTTTTTGGGTAAAGGGGTATTTTTAGGGTTTAGGGTCAGTTTTCAGTTTTTGGGTAAAGGGGTATTTTTAGGGTTCAGGGTCAGTTTTCAGTTTTTGGGTAAAGGGGTATTTTTAGGGTTCAGTGTCAGTTTTCAGTTTTTGGGTACAGGGGTATTTTTAGGGTTCAGGGTCAGTTTTCAGTTTTTGGGGTACAGGGGTATTTTTAGGGTTCAGGGACAGTTTTCAGTTTTTGGGGTACAGGGGTATTTTTAGGGTTCAGGGACAGTTTTGGGTTTTTGGGGTACAGGGGTATTTTTAGGGTTCTGGGTTAATTTGGGTTTTTGGGGTACAGGGGGACAGGGTAAAAACAAATTAAATTAATTAAATTAAATTAAATTATATTAATTACAATTAATTTAAAAAAAATATATTATATACTTACCAATACTTACGTTGTAATGGCATGCGTTGTAAAAGTACCTGCGTTGTAAAAACATGCGTTGTAATGGTATGCGTTGTAAAAGTTTTTGCGTTGTAAAAAATTTGTTGTAACGGTATGCGTTGTAAAAGTATGCGTTGTAACGTCATACATCCGCTTCTTCTTCATCCTCGTCATCAGCAGATGAAACATCAATGGATACAATTTGTTGACTTGCAATTCGGGCATCCTTGATCTCCCTTAGGTGCGCATGCCATTTGACAGTGTGCTGTCTCTCAAGATGACCTCTCTGGCCTCCGGTACCATAGTTGGTACCAAGCTTACAACGACTAACTCGAACCTTACAAATGGTACAAATGGCTATGTTTTCCCTTGTTGGGCTAACACTAAAGAAGTCTCAAACTGCGGACTTCAAATGTCTGTGGTGAGCGGAGGAGGCGATACTAGGAATGCTGCTAATGCCAGATTAACTGGAGGATGTGTGTTGCCGAAATTTAGTACGTTGTGCACTTACAGCACCACTAATTGAGGACATGGAGGTCGAGGTGGATGGAGGTCCCTTCTGGCGAGAAAATATGGAAGCTGTAGGTGGTGGTGTTGGTGTACTAGTTAACTGCATTCGTGGTGGTGGTCCCATTCCCACGTCGCCATCATCATCATCACGCTCAGCAGCATTTCGGGCTAGGGTGAAAATGTCTGTGTGCTGCATGCCCGCTGAGGCTGGAGTGACGCCTATGATGACTGCGTCGTCGTCGTGAGAGTCTTCATCAGCAGGAGAAGTATACGCCCCTTCTTGTTCAGCATCATCATCACACTCCATGACTCTGAGACTTTCGGGGACCTTCCTTTTACGCTTAGCTACCTTTGTCAGATCATGGTGTGCCTCACTCTCAGACGGCCGTGGTGGTTCCCAAGTTTGATCCATATCATCAGAAGGAAGGGGGCTTGAAGAAGAAGTAGACACCATCCTTGATCTTTTCCTTGCTGGGGATCTGGAAGACAATGAATCATCAGGAGGAGTGGCTTCCTCATGTGATACCTCGGCTTGAATGTCGATTTCCTGATGTGCCCCTACTTCGGGAGGAACAACTATTGTGGGCACTTGTGCCGCTCCATGCACCTCTGCTTGCTCCTCTCCTTGCACCGCCTCTCCTTCCACATGTACTTGGGCATGTACTTGCACATGTGGTTGTTGTTGCGGCTGTGGTTGTTCAACACTCGTCAGATGAGTTACAACAACCTGTGTTGATTGAGGGATGCTGCTACTTTCTTGCGATGAGCCAACATCACTGCTCGATGGTGATTGAACAGCTATACTGGCTGCCTCTGCTAAGTTGGCGTGGTGGTGGTGGCACTGAGCCCAATGGAGCGGAGCTGCTGCTCCCAACTTGGTCCCCAGCAGACCCTGCTGCTGCTGCAGGCGTACTTTTTTTTATCCCCAAAAATGTGGCGGTCGTCACACCAGTCTCCTTGGTAAGTGGCACCAGTTGCTTCTTCTGCTCCTTACTGGCAACTTTCTTGCTAGAGGAGCTACGGGCAACTTTTTTTGGGGCCATCTTCTTCAGATTTCAGAACAGCAGGCCGCAGTTGCACAAGTTGCAGAGTTGTCTTGTCTGTGGCCACACGTGACGTCGCATGACGTTATGCTGCACACACCGCTGCAGGACTTCTTCCTGGCACTGGTGGTTCTCTTGTGCACCTAAAAGCAATGGAAGACAGAGGAACATCAGTTATACACCCCAAAAAATCGAAAAACACACAAAAATCAGCACAATCCCATGCCATCCATGCCCTCAATGATGTTTAAATTCAAGACACACCACAGAAAGACTAGGCCCATGCACCACTCACTACCCCTGGGCATAATGGATGAAAGCTAGGCAAAATGGGTGCAGGCCTGAGAACACTGCCTGCCTTCAAAATGGCCACTTGCACCCCAAGCACATGGCCAGGGCCTGCCTGTACCAGCACTCAAAATGGCCCCCACCCACATGGACAGGCCCTATCAACACCCCCAAAAATCGAAAAACACACAAAAATCAACACAATCCAATGCCATTCATGCCCTCCATGATGTTTACATGAAAGAGACCCCACAGAAAGACTCAGTCCATGCACCACTGGGTACCCCTGGGCAAAAGGCCCCAACAGCAGCCAAAAAAATCGAAAAAAAACAAACAAATCAGCACAATCCCATGCCATCCATGCCCTCAATGATGTTAAAATTCAAGACACCCCACAGAAAGACTTGGTCCATGCAACACTCACTACCCCTGGGCATAATGAATGAAAGCTTAGGCAAAATGGGTGCAGGCCTGAGAACACTGCCTGCCTTCAAAATGGCCCCTTGCACCCAAAGCACATGGCCAGGCCGGGGGCCCTGCCTGTACCAGTACTACAAATCGCCCCCACCCACATGGACAGGCCCCATCAACACCCCCAAAAATCGAAAAACACACAACAATCAACACAATCCAATGCCATCCATGCCCTCCATGATGTTTACATGAAAGAGACCCCACAGAAAGACTCAGTCCATGCACCACTGGGTACCCCTGGGCAAAAGGCCCCAACAGCAGCCAAAAAAATCGAAAAAAACACAAAAATCAGCACAATCCCATGCCATCCATGCCCTCAATGATGTTTAAATTCAAGACACCCCACAGAAAGACTTGGTCCATGCACCACTCACTACCCCTGGGCATAATGGATGAAAGCTAGGCAAAATGGGTGCAGGCCTGAGAACACTGCCTGCCTTCAAAATGGCCACTTGCACCCCAAGCACATGGCCAGGCCGGGGGCCCTGCCTGTACCAGCACTCAAAATGGCCCCCACTTACATGGACAGGCCCCATCAACATCCCCAAAAATCGAAAAAAACACAAAAATCAGCACAATCCCATGCCATCCATGCCCTCAATGATGTTGTTTAAATTCAACAAAACAGTTGTATCATGCACCCATAACTAACCCTGGTCCTACTGGATACTGTGGCTACCCACAATACATTTTATTTAATGTTCTGAAAAAGTTCCAAAATTGTAGTTGCAGCAACTGTAATGCCCCAAACAAACTTACTTGTGAAATTTGATTTCTAATCCAAAAGTGATCCAAAGAAAGTCAAAAAGGCCTCAAATCCAAATATCCAGCAGCATCCACAAAAGGTAATTGTCATGATTCGATTTTTGGAGCGCCTGTTGAGTTTGTTTTGGTTCCATAAGAAGTTATACACTACAAGGACCAGAATGCTCAGCAAGCTGGGAGGGGTTATCATCTATATATGTCTCTACCTGCTGGGGCGCTATGTACGTGATTTTGCACCTTGAACTTGTTTGTGCTGGTTCCCATGTTTAAACCGCGTTTGGCAGAGAGCCGGCCAAAAGCGGAGTTCTTTGAACTTCTCAGCGGCGTTGCTGTAGCTGCTGTTTGCCTGAGAGAGTGATTATTTCAGGATTGGTGTTTTTTTTGATTCCACTGGCTCGAACCTGTGTATTTCCCGCGTTTGGGGTTAGCTGGCCAAGCGGAGCCCTCTTCGAGGAAGAACGGCGTGAGGCGTCCGCCGTGAGAGTGAGTGACCTGTTCTTGGATTATCCCCCTCTACGTCCCGGCCGGGGCTGGAGGTTGCACATTGCTTCGTGGCTTTTAGAGGGGGAAGCAGCTGCAATCCAGGCGGCCGCTCAGACCTACGCACCTGAGTGGTACTAAACCTGGCAGATATTTGGCAGCCATCGACAACCCCAGAACACGGCCTATCCCTGCTGACGAGGGGTGATACCCCGAAACACGTGTCCAGGGATGGCGAAGACAGCGAAGATAGCAGAAGATCGAAAGATGATGCATCGCGGAACACGTAACTACATTAACCAGAGTCCTTAGGGGTGATACCGCCGGTGTGTGAGTAGTGTGCGACCCCAATCCCCTTTTGTAACTTTAAGCTCCCTTGAGCCGCCGGCTGACGAGCCTGGGACCCCGCACCTACGCACCTGAGTGGTACTAAACCTGGCCGATATTTGGCAGCCATCAGCAATCCCAGTACACGGCCTATCCCTGCTGACGAGGGGTGATACCCCGAAACACGTGTCCAGGGATGGCGAAGACAGCGAAGATAGCAGAAGATCGAAAGATGATGCATCGCGGAACACGTAACTACATTAACCAGAGTCCTTAGGGGCGATACCGTCGGTGTGTGAGTAGTGTGCGACCCCACCCCCCTTTTGAAAGTTTATAACAAAACTTGGCTTGTGGGGAGGTGTAGTCGCAAATATTGTTTAAGGCTGTCTAACTTAACAAACAAAAGGCCTCACTCTCCAAGGTAGAATAAAGGTACATTTAAAGCTGACTGTGAATGTTGCGCTCTTGGTTGGTTTTGGACACCCAGAAGCTAAAATAAGTAAAGAATAGAATATTCCTGTGCACCTTGCACACATCCTGTGTTTTTGCAGTCACAACTATTGTTTAAAGCTGTCTAACAAAAGATTTGAAAGAAAGCATTGTTGAAGGGGGATAACATTTAGTTTGTGGTGGAGGTGCAGTTGCAAATATTGTTTAAAGCTGTCTCACTTAACAAATGACAGGCAGCATTGTCCATAATGGAATAAAGGTCAATTTAAAGCTGAATGTAAATGTTACCCTATTGGTTGCTTGTTGGACACTCACAAGCTAAAATAAGTGAAGGGTATTATTTTCCCATGTACCATGCACACATCCTATGTTTTTGAAGTCACAACCATTGTTTAGAGCTGTCTAACAAAATAATTAAAAGGTAGCAATGTTTGAGGGGATAAAACTTCGTTTGTGGTTGAGATGCAGTCGCAAATATCATTAAAAGCTGTCTAGGGGCGTGGCTAGCAGCCCGAGAAAATCGCCGCAGCCTAGGGAGTCTTCGCTGTCTGAATAACTTCCCAGCAGATCTGTACACTGATCCGGAGGCTTTTTTCCGCATTCACACGTAATAAGTGGTGTCGGAGGAACTCGTGCTTGCACTGCAGGTGGTCCGAGCTTGAATAAGTGCTCCTAGAGGCAGCGACGGCGAGCGAACAAACGTGGCCTATCTTGGTGAGGCATGCCGGGCACTGGAGTTGAAGAGGTGCCGGACGAAGAATATCCGAATGTCCTGAACCCATCGTGGGCAAAGCCCGGTTTCGGGGCTAGAAGGAGGAAGCCCGGCACGGCTCTAACACACTACCACCTTGTAGATTAGGGTGATTAGCGGCACATTTAAGGAAAGGACAAAGTGGCCTACTTTTATGAAGTGAGCCAGGAACTAAAGTTGATAAGGTGACGGCGGCGGCACACGCGGGGACACGGAGCTTAGCCAGAGTGGAGCGTGGTGTCTGGGCTAGCAGGAGACAGCCTGACGCAGCTAAACTGCACTACCATCTTATTGTGAACAGGGGGATTAACAGCCGCATATACGACATCCGTGACCACAGAGGAGTGTGGTGGCGGTGCCGAGGTTTCAGAGCTTCGGTGCCGGCTGGGATGAGAAGGGGCCGTCTAGCAGCAGCGCGAGTCCCGAGTTAACCACCAAACAGCGACGACCCGAGGAGACAGCCTGACGATCACCTCGAGCTGTAAGAAAACCAGCGCCCCAGAGGTAGGAAGTAAAACCCGCCCCCTCAGACCTTGCCATAGTGACTGCATCCACTGCGCAGTATTGATGCAGGCGGCCCATTAACAACCCTTGAGCGGTGGGGGTCTGCATCTGGCAATCCGCTGCCACCCTCAACATTGGAACGCGCGACAACACCAGGACTCAACAATCCTGTAGTAGTGCCCTACGGAATACGATGCAGTGCTGGGGGAGGGAAACCCAAAAGGCCGCGTGTACTAGAGCAGCGCACTGGCAGGCAGCAGGGACTACCACCCCAGTACTGGCACATAGTGATCCGCCGTTCCTTCTGCCAAAATGAGTGGCAAACCCCAGACGGGTGCGCATCAGGCCAAACTGGAGAAATTCGTCTACACCAAACCACAGACGGAACACGCAGGCCAGGACAATGCGTCAGAACCCAGCTCTAAAAACGCAGACAAACAAGAGATCACACTGCAAGACACTATGACCACATTAAATAGTGTCCACCCTTCCTTAGATTCTCGTATTGGGTCTCTCTCAGTGGAACTTTCCTTAATCCGAGCGGACTTTAATAAAATGTCAACCAGAGTCTCGGTAGTGGAAACTACAGCAACGGGTCTCACGAGCAATACGTCTACTCTCAAAAAGCAGGTTCATCAACTTTAGGCTGACAACAAACTGCTGGCCGCCAAGCTCGAAGCTCAGGAAGGTTGATCGCGGCAGAACAACATTCGCCTCATAGGCGTACCAGAATGGGCAGGCGGCCCGGCACTTGACCTCTTTGTTGAAGACCTTTTCACAAAACACCTTCAACCGCGGGGCCTCCCCAACTTTTTCTCCGTGGAAAGGGCACACCGGGTTTCCGGTGGGAAACCCAAACCAGGGGTGCCCCTAAGACCCATTCTTGCCCGCATTTTTAATTACCGGGATCGTGACGTGATATTGCAAACTGCCAGCACTGCCCCTCCATTGCGACTTGACAACTATACCATCACAATTTCCACGGATTACACGGCAGCAGTTATGAAACAACGTTGTGGATTCCTTGCTGTTAAAAAGACACTCAGAGACTGTGGACTTAAATATTCTATGGTGTTCCCCACTAAACTAAGGGTAGGGCAAGGCATGATTTTTCCTGAGACCCGAAGACGCTCAGGAATGGCTGGAAGGTTGGCGCAGCCTCACAGGATCGACTCAGAGTGGTGGTGGTAACGGACGACAGGAGAGAAATGTTACTCTGGAAGACCCAGAACGAGCGGACAAGACAGACAGACCGTCGTAAACCAGTGGAGGAGGATGACCATAACTATGGCACGGAGGACATTGGTATGGATGAACAGTCAGAACTTGATTGCTTAATGACTGATTAGCCAACCTCTGGATGATATCAGTAAATGTCCACACCGGTGAAAGACAATCATATAAGGATGACAGAGGGGACATAAAAACCTTCTACAGGGACTTAATTGCCACCTAGAACGTATCCTTTCAATGCACTCACTCTTGTAATGGATGCAGCCATTAACATATATGATGTAGTGGGGGAGGTATAAGGGGACCGCAGATGATCTCCCCCCCCTCTCTTATGGTATTGGTAAAGGGTGTTGAGCACTCTGCACAGTTTGGGAGGTGGGTAGTTTTAAGTCCTTCATGCAAGGAGGCAGGGAGGAGGGAGGGTGCGGGGGATTGTTAATTGTTATTTTTGTTTTGTTGTTTGCAGGTTCTAAATGGGCAGCGGTTAGTTACTTTCACTTAAACACCACACGCCTGACACATTACCAACACAATTTCAGCACTATGAGTACGGACCAAGACAGACATGGCAGCAGGAATGCAGCAGAGTAAGGACCCAACACCACCTCCCTTGACGCAGACTACTCCCTTGAAACTGATTACATGGAACGTGCACGGGCTTGGTGATAAGATAAAAAGAGGATTAGTTTTGCAATACTTAAAACTACAGGCCCCCGCAGTGGGGCTACTCCAAGAAACACACTTGGTGGGTCTAACACCCCGAGTGTACCCGCTCCCCTCCCGCTGCCGCTGCCGAGTCAAGGCTGCCCCTGCCTTGGTTTGGCCGCTGTCCCTGACTGTCCCTGTCCCTGCTTGCTGTAGCTGTTCTACTGCTGACGTTTTTCGTTGTTATCTGTACTGTACTTTTATTTTGCTGCCGTTCTCATTCTCGTGTGTGCCCTCAGTTTTTCCCTCTGTCCCTTGTTGTTCCCTGCCCCACCCCGCTCCCTGCCGCTGCTCCCCTGCGGCCCCACCCCCGCTCCCTCCGGCATCCCCGCACGCTCCCCCCCACTCGCCACCCCGCTCCCGCCTCCCTGCTGCTCCTCCCTCCCACATTGGGACTTAAGGAGTGGCTCACGGGACTAGGAGCTGTGACCCGACCTGACCTGGTCGGCCCGGTCGCTCCTCCTGCCGCGTGGCCACCCCGAGTGTGCCCGCTCCCCTCCCGCTGCCGAGTCAAGACTGCCCCTGCCTTGGTTTGGCCGCTGTCCCTGACTGTCCCTGTGCCTGCTTGCTGTAGCTGTTCTACTGCTGCCGTTTTTTGTTGTTATCTGTACTGTACTTTTATTTTGCTGCCATTCTCATTCTCGTGTGTGCCCTCAGTTTTTCCCTCTGTCCCTCGTTGTTCCCTGCCCCACCCCGCTCCCTGCCGCTGCTCCCCCGCGGCCCCACCCCCGCTCCCTCCGGCATCCCAGCACGTTCCCCCCCACTCGCCACCCCGCTCCCGCCTCCCAGCTGCTCCTCCCTCGCCCCGCCCCCCCACTCTCCATTTATGGCAGAGTGCATGCAAACGTGCAGCGTTGACGCGCAGCGGGCGCACCGATTGCGCGCCGAAGGCGCGACAAAGGTAAGCCCGTCTGCACCCGTCCGCGCCTGGACCGCGCCCAGCGCCAGACCCCCCGGCCCCCGAAGATGCCAGCCCACCCGCCGGACTTACGACCACGCCACCCTCAACGCTCTCAAAACCAGCGGGACCCCCGGCAGCCACCGAGCCACCCCAGGACGCACCCACGGACCCTTCACCTGCCAATCCTGCAAGTTCTCCTGCATCCGGACCTGCACCGCACCCGCACCGGCCAAGCCGAGCACCAGCGGCAACCACCTGAAATGCATCCTGCTCAACACCCGCTCCGTCCACAGACACGCCATAGAACTCTGGAACCTCCTCGACACCACGGCTCCAGACGTCGCCTTCCTCACGGAAACCTGGATGAAGCCCTCCTCAGCGCCAGACATGGCCATCGCTATCCCGGACGGATACAAGATCACCCGGAGAGACCGCGTCAATCAGACTGGAGGAGGCATCGCCATCGTCCACAAGAACACCATCCGCATCACGACCAACTCCGAGGACACCCTCACAGCCGCCGAACACCTGCACTTCCAGATCCACACCGACCCAAAGACCACCCTCAGAGGCACCCTCATCTACAGACCCCCGGGACCACGCACACAATTCAGCGAAGATATCGCCGACTTCATCAGCCCGCACGCCCTCCCCTCCGCTGGGGACCTCAACTTCCACCTGGAGAACAACAACGACCGCAACACCACCACCCTGCTGGACAACCTCGCCAACCTCGGACTCAAGCAACTGGTGACCACCCCCACCCACTACGCCGGCCACACGCTTGACCCAGTCTTCTCCTCCAGCAAGTACATCTCCTTCAGCCACGCCACCGGACTCCACTGGACGGACCACAGCTGCGTCCACTTCAGCTTCAGAAGGACCACGCTCCACCACCACCAGCAACATGTTCCCCGCAGAAGTTGGAACAAGATCACAGCCGACCAGCTCGCCGCATCCCTAAGCCAGAACCCTCCCGCCAGCTCAGCGCACCCCAACCAAGCCGCCAACAACCTCACGAGGTGGATCAGCAACTGCGCAGACGACCTCGCTCCACTGTAGACCCCTCCCAGCAGACCCGGC
This sequence comes from Lissotriton helveticus, assembly GCF_964261635.1. Taxonomy (NCBI): domain Eukaryota; kingdom Metazoa; phylum Chordata; class Amphibia; order Caudata; family Salamandridae; genus Lissotriton; species Lissotriton helveticus. The sequence goes on from NC_136072.1 coordinate 576,833,502, forward strand.
AGCAAGAAAGCATCCTGGTTCACCGACGAACTCAAGAGCTCCAAGAAGAACTGCCGAGCCCTCGAGAAAGCCTGGCGCAGAGACCCGACACCAGACAACATGACCACCCTCAAGCTCGCCACTCGAAAACACCACCAACTGATCCACGCCACCAAGAAAACCGCATTCAAGGAACGACTGGACAACAACGCCCACAACAGCAAGGAACTCTTCAACATCGTCAAAGAGCTCTCCAACCCCAGCGCCGGAAACAACGACATCACCCCATCGCAAGACCTCTGCAACTTGCTCGCCTCGTTCTTCCACAGCAAGATCGCAGACATACACAACAGCTTCAACACACAGCCGACGCACCCTACGACCGTACCAGCGCCCCCCACCACCACCCTCCACGCCTGGACCCCGATCAACACCGAAGACACCATCCGCACGATGAACTCCATCCACTCCGGATCTCCTACCGACCCCTGCCCTCACCACGTCTTCAACAAGGCCGATTCCGTCATCGCTCCCCATCTACGAGACATCATCAACGCCTCCTTCGACACCGCAACCTTCCCAGAGTGCTGGAAGCAGGCCGAAATCAGCGCCCTACTGAAGAAACCATCAGCAGACCCCACCGACCTCAAAAACTACCGCCCCATCTCGCTCCTCCCGCTTCCTGCCAAAAGTCATCGAGAAGACCGTCAACAGTCAGCTGGCCGCCTTCCTCGAGACGAATGGATCCCTCGACCACTCGCAGTCCGGCTTCCGGGCCAACCACAGTACCGAGACCGCCCTCATCGCAGCCACCGGCGACATTCGAACCCTGCTCGACAACGGGGAAACAGCGGCCCTCATCCTCCTGGACCTCTCCGTGGCGTTCGACACAGTCTGCCACCGCACCCTAGTGCAGCGCCTCAACAACATCGGAATCCAGGAGAAGGCACTGGAATGGATCATCTCCTTCCTCGCCGGAAGGACACAGAGAGTCCGCCTCCCCCCTTTCAGATCGGAAGCCACCAAAGTCATCTGCGGCGTACCACAAGGATCATCAATCAACCCCACGCTGTTCAACATCTACATGAGCCCCCTCGCGGCCATCGCACGCCAACACAACCTCAACATCATCTCCTACGCCGACGACACCCAGCTGATCCTCTCCCTCACCAACGACCCCGCCACCGCCAGAACCAACCTACACGAAGGGATTTCTCGAGGTGCTCTCATGAATAGATTATGTTTTAACGTCAGCGGATAGTCTGCGTAATATAGAGGAGATCAATACCCTGCCCAGAGGTATCTGCGATCATTCACCACTGTTATTAACATACACCCATAAACGTATGAATAGACGTCACATTTTCCCCATATACCCTGGCTACCTACACGATTCCAAAATTTAAAAAAATATCACTACCTCCAGACAACACTATTTCCAGGAGAATACCCAATCCCAATACCCAATTCCTCTCCGGCCACCCTTTGGGAGGCTTATAAAACTGTGATTCGTGGCCAGGCCATTGCCTCTATTACAGGGCACAAGTCCGAAAACAAGAAGAAGGTAGACACTTTGAAGCTAGACTTACACCATGCAGAGGAACTCCATGCCCAAAACCCAACGAGAGTGTCGGCTCACTAGCTACATCTGAAGCAACAAGAATATAGGGAATACCTGAAAGAAGACGTCAGGGCCAAGTTGCAGGGTATGCAGCAAAAAATGCATGAGCTTGGAGATAAGGCGGGGAAGCTTCTGGCCTGGCTTGATAAGAAAGAACGCGCTATATGGTGGATCGCGCAAATACGTGTGGAAGATAATCAGACTATAACAGATCCTCAGGGAATAGTCAATGAATTAGCTAAACATTTTAAACAGGTATATACACCAACTTCAGCAACCATGATTGAGGAAGCACAGGCCTTCCTTAAAGATATTAAAGTGCCCACATTGGCTTCAGAGGCAGTCTCCACACTTGAAGAAGACATTACAAAGGATGAACTGCAACTGGCAACAGGGGCCGTACAGTCGGGGAAGGCGATGGGGCCAAACGACATACCTGTCCAACTTTATAAAAAGACAACTAATATTATAGCCCCCCACATCTGTTGAGCATGTATCTAGAGAGTCTGGAGGCAAAGGAGCTCCCGCGATATCAACGCGTTGCCACCATAGTGGCGATCCCTAAAACTTGTAAGCCTCCCGAAGACTGTACCTCATATCGCCCTATATCACTTATAAATGCTGAAGCGAAAATTCTCGCTAAGCTCCTAGCTACTAGGTTAACCCCTCCTCTCACTGATCTAATACACCTGGATCAATCGGGCTTCATGCCTGGTAGGAATACGCCCCTCAATCTGAGACGCCTACATGGGGTAATGGCGCATATACCCTTCATCCACGAACCGGCTGTCATTCTCGCCCTAGATGCCCGAATGGCGTTTGATATGGTGGAATGGCCCTTTCTTTTTGCGGTCCTACATCATTTCGGGTTTGGCCCAGAATGTGGTGCATGGGTGCACTTGCTATACTCCAAACCTCTGACTCATGTCACAGCAGCAAACAGCCATATATCGGAGGATTTCTCGCTGGGCGCAAAACAAGTCAAGGGTGGCCCCTATCACTGTTATTGTTCGCCCTAGTCTTGGAGCCGTTGGCAGCATGGATTAGGTGGGAACCGATGATCCGAGGGCTCCATTGGGTGGCTGGTTGGGAGGACAGCATCTCCCTATACACCGATGATGAGTTGTTATATTTGGCGTCCCCCAGGCGGTCTATTCTTGTGTTACTAAATATATGCAACTTATATGGTCAGGTCTTGGGCTACACCATAATTTGGTCCAAGTCGATTATATATGTACTTTGGGCCCCCCGCCGCGCCTCCCAGAGGGGTGTAAGTTGCAAATAGTACAAGGAAGTTTTAAATATCTGGGTGTCCATATTCCGCCAAGATCGGATGAATTTGTTAAGAAAAACCTTATACCACACCTGGAACGTCTTAGACGTGATACGATACACTGGGAGGCCCTACCGCTGATGTTAATCTGGAAGGCTGCACTTTTTAAGATGATGGCACTTCCCAGATTCCTGTATGCCCCCTGGAGTATTCCCCACCGCCACCACCAACACATCGACCTCCACTGCCGTCCAGGAAATGGCTGACACACCTGAGAAGACACCCTGTCCTACAGATAGAACTGGATCTGTGAGTCATCCATGATGGGAGAATATACACTGTCCAACAGACATGATAGAGTGTGCAGGAGGTCCCAGGGAGAAGAGCTGACAGCACGTGGCCTGTCGCCATGTTTGCACCATGTGCAAAGAAGACAAGTGGCCGGATGCCACACTATACTGCAAGCAAGAACTTAGGAAGAAGAGAGCGTGGCATGTTGCCACATTGCAAAGAAGAAAAGGAGTGGGGAGAAAGGAGTGTGACAATCCTGTCACACATAAGAATGGATGACCACAGGTGTGCAGGAGAAATTAACAAGAGGACAAGAATGAGGACTTGTACAACTATTGTAGTGCACATACTAACACTAGCCACCCACCGGTGTGAGGTGATGTCACAGGAGACAGCTCAGCAGGAGTACCGAATTAAGCCGCCTGCATGCGCAAAGTGTATCTGCCCGGCACATCACACTGGGACTGTCCAGCCACCTGTCACCGGCTGTTTACAAGCACACATGCCAAAGAAGGAGAGCTGCACCAAGTGTACAACAAGCTACATGACTGTAAATGTCCCTCCAGTCACCCTTCCTTCATACAAGTTATCGCCACCTGTCATCCAATAGCAACCGCTCCATCATTTGCCATGTGCATCACCACCATCCATGGAGCATCAAATAACAAGACTGGAGTCCTGCACCTTTGCCATACAACATGACAAGAAGCCAGTGACGATCTGAAGAACTAGTGCTTAAATGGCTGGCATCCTGATCCAGGTAGCAAGAGCATGCTCTGACCAGGACACATCCACTCCTGACGTCATTGGAGTGACAAGGCAGTGGCTCCAAGGTGGTCTTGCGGCTGTCCAAGTGCAGACACTTATGCAGCCCCAGTGCAGCCCAAAGGCAGTCCTGTGGCAACTCAACCAATGGGCCTCTCCCAAGCGTGAGAGATGGACTTGGCTAAGCCCCACCACTGGATTTCATGAGGTAGCCAGGCTGTGTGAGAGATACTTCAACAGGTCACAGCACATCTGACGGTCTTCAGTGCAACACCACTGTCAAGCATTCACAATGGACTCCACTGATGCGTCTGATGCATCAAGTTTGAACTGTTAATTACCAACTGCATCACAGTGAGAGCATGCTGGACTGATCAAAATCACAGAGGTGGACTGTCACCCAAATGACATGATGCTGAAGGGTCCGGACTCCATAAGCACAGTGTTCAGAGGTACCTGGTTAAGTTATGGATGCATGCCGAGATCCAGGGCACAGTGAGGGCAAGAAACAGAGAGTGAGAGAAACTTGAATTTTTAAAGAGATATTAGCTTTTCCATAACATTATTGATTGCCCACTTGCACCTTTATGAAGAACTTGGAAGTACAGCACTTCGATGCCTTCTGGTTTTATACGCTCTAGAAATACTACAGTTACCATTGGTGAGTCAGAACATGTTAGAAAAAAAACTAATTCCACTATAGAAAATTCTTGACCATAACAGCTGTTTACGATTAATCATTAAATGTTCTAATGAAGATTATTTAGACAGAAATCCTACAATATCGCTTATGTATTTTAATCAGATCCCCCAAACAATAGCTGCTGCTTCCTAATGAGCGTGGGGGGCAGAGTGAAGGGAGGGAGGAGGGAATTAAAAATACCTTTTTAATAACCCACCTACCTGGATGTAGCCGGCCGCCACCCTTTCTCCATTCTCTTGCCCTCTTCCAGGCTTCTGTGGAAGAAGGAAGGACCCATGCTCCCCTGAGCCAATCACAACGCTGCAATGCGATTGGTCTGAGAGCTGTGGTTTGGCACTCAGACAAGGAATGGGACCCTGGGCATGTTCTCCACCCAGGCTGTAATACAAAGGCCCCAGAGAGCAGGCCAAACATTCATGTGCACCTAGGAGGGTGCCACCACTCCTCCCCAGCCTCTAAACATCCCAGTCCTGCCCTTCCCCCACACAACAGAGCTAGTACATTTAAATAATATGATAATAACGTTAAGTTAATATCATTTTATTGTGTTTTTTATTGCTCACTCAGTGAGCAGAGCGGCAGCACTCCTCTGCCTTAGACGAGGAGCCGCCACTGCTGCCAACACAAACAATGCCAAAGTGTGTCAGGCTTTATCGGCTTCCTATACGCGGCCACCACGTGAGGAGGTAACCTCACACTGTGGAACAGCCGCGTGAGGAGGTAACCTCACACTGTGGAACACACGGTAAGCTGGAAATCCATGTGTGGAGTTCGTTTCAGCTTGTGTTTGAAGGACCTGCACAGTGGATGACCAGTATGAATTTTAAATATCATCAGGACATCGGCAACAGAGTGAGAAGCTTTGTATTTTTTTCCTTTTAGGAGGGGGTGGTGGGGTAGGGTTAAAGCGCCTCACAGGCAGTTCTGGCTTAAAGCCAAACCACCTCCAATGCCATGCCCTCTCCTCACACAGTGAAAATAATTTAGAAGTTGTCAGGTGTGTTTTAACCCCCCAGCAATTCAATCCTATTTCCTAGAAATGCTTCACATCCAAATAATGAAGCACTTTAAATTGCATTTGCACAAAGCTACTTTTGACAAGGTATTTGAAAGGGTGAGGTACTCTTTTTCCTCATTGAATATGCTTTTGACTGGTCATTACCGAGGACGCACGCTGAATGAGGGACAGGGAGATTATGGTAACCTCACTTTTCTCTGACATAAGTGGCAGTATTTTTCCTTATTGTATTCAGAAAGCTGTTGAAATATTAGTTTGTCTGAAACAGAAAAACGTATTTTGCATAACCCAACATGGTTATAAGCAAAGCCACTGAAATTATGTGCCAGCAAAGGACCAAATTGTGCTGCAGGTTGACTAAATTCAGCCGCGGCCGTACAGGTAAGAGCGGTAGGGCTGGGTGCGCGGGGGGGGGGGGGGAGGGGGTTTGATGGAAGGGGACGAGGGAAAAGGAAATTAATAAATAATTTTTCCTCGTCATCTTCCTTGGTCGAAATTACCGCCCTTTTTCCCACGCGGCCACACCCCTCTTACCTGCTAAGACAAGGCTGAACTTTCCATTAAAAATACCTCCTCGAAGAGTATAGTAACTTTCTGATTTATTAAGTGCATGTCTCATAATGAGATATTTTCGGATTCAAGGCATAGGATGCTTAAGAGAGATGCTACCTATTTGTGATAATTGAAGAGTTTGAGCACTTTTTTAAAAAAAACTTCAGCTTTGAGAATTGTGCCTGTGATGTGAACATGAAATTGTGTTAACAATGAAACAAAACATGATATGAAAGGAGTTTTTTCTATTTACCCAGTTTGAATGACATTTAAGTAGTCAATATTTTTGTATCCTGCTACAGACAAAAAGCCCTTCCCTTGTTCACCAAAATAGAATGTATATTCTCTCTGGGCAACATTATTACCACGTCAAACATATTATAGCAACCAACAGCTAAAGGTGAAATGCTAGCTCTTGTGAAATGTCATATGTGCCTCATTAAACCTTGTGTTCTGTTATTTTACCCAACTTTGATCCATTACAGATATTTTTAAAATCTGCAAATTATGCTGCAGGTGATGGATTAGGGGGGGGAGGGCAACAAATGCATATGTATGTTGAAAACGCAGTGTTTGCACAATTGCACTTTTCAGTGCCTTGGTTATAGATCCTCAGATACCTTCAGAACCGATAACCATTAAAGATCCTTCAACAATGTTTATTCATAAGGAATACACCAAGCACGTGTTTTACGCCTCAGTACAGGAAGGTCAAAGGAAATTTACTGTAGGTGAGTCTAAATGTTTTCATTTGAAATAAACAATAACATGGGAGCCCTTCCAATGGTAAATCTTTCAGCAAACACGTTTGATTAAAACCAGAAAGGGGAACAGCGTTTACTATGCAACTTTTACAACGCTGTGCCTTTTCGACGCAACTTTTACAACGCAAGTCATTACAACGACTTGCGCTAGGGGGCGCTCCAGGATAGGGAATAGTTTAATTTACTATCCAACTTCTTCCCTACTATTCACGGGGACTGGAGTTGGAATAGTAAATTAAACTATTCACTATCCAGCGCCCCCAATGCAAGACGTTGTAACGACTGGCGTTGTAAAAGTTGCGTCGTAAAGGTATGCGTTGTAAATGCATGCGTAGTAACGACATACATCCACCAGAAATGATGACCTCTCTGCAAGGAAGAGGATCAAAGCTATCTCTTCCTGGTATCTGACGTAAACAGCTGAGCTAGTGCCTGACGTTTTCCAATAAACACATTTTCAGTACAGGAAACAAACTGATTAAAAGGAGTCATGTTTAGTATGAAAGTACATGATATGATTACGATTAGTGAATAAGAGTCATGCTGAAACTTCTGTCTAAACATTGACCTTTTTATGGTCTTGTTTGATGGGCAATTATATGAGCATCACTAGTGCAGGGCTTTGGCTACACCCACGTGTTGGAAGACGGTAGGACATGTTTTGATTGTGCAGAAGTTGTGTGCTTCCACACGAAAAAAAAGTGCTGCCCTCCACAAATCTGTGATCATTTTGGTTTTTTATCTAGTTGCCTAAGCTTGAACTTTCAGGGATAGACAAGTTACATAGGAATGCTATTAAAGTGTCTTAGATAACTAGTTAATGTGTTGTTTTCTCTTGCAGCAGCACAGATGGAGGAAGGCAGTCATTACCCTACACAGATTTTTAGGTCCTGCTTGACAGTCCAACTGTCACCAGACCTTTTAACCTGCACCAACTGTATTCTACAGCTCTTTACTTCCACACAAATGCATCTCTATTCCCATGCTATTTACTTGTAATGCTTCACGTTACCATAAAACAGTCCTTTAAAGACAGACCCATTGGCATTGCCAATGTGTGTTACAAAGAAGGTATCCATCTCTGCTAGGACAAAATCTTCAAAAAAGGAACTCGTGAATTAGACCAAAAGTTATCTTCTCATTGCTGAAGTGTGGTTGGTTTCAGACTAAAACAAGAATTGGCAAAGCCATTTGGTCTTGCCTCTGACAGAGCTATTGGTTTAGTTTATCTAGCTGTGTTGAACAGCACACTGGTTGAAAAGCATGTTTACAGTTTTATTCTAAATTGCTACAAAACAGCCATATTTTTGTTTGTTATTTATTAATGGATGAGGGATGGTATGAGCTTTGAATAAAAATTCAAAATGGAAGGGAAGTAGCAACATGAACAACAGTTGTCTTAAAAAAAGTATTATGAAATAGTGAACACTGCACTTTTTTATGGGGGTTGGTGGTGCTTAATATAGAGAATCAGATGGGTAGTTGTAGATAGTAAGTAAGGTGGATAATGGGTAGTGTGATAGTAAATATGCATCATGATTTGTGGAAAGGACTGGTAATTTCGGAAATAATTTAATTTAAATTGATGGAAATGTTGCAAATTAATTACCATACCCAGGTAAAAATAGATTAATTAAATTTCCCTCGCAACATTGCAAGTGCAGAGTGGTCGGAAGCACATTTTCTTATCTCAAAGTAAATCGAATGTGACAGAGTGTATGTATGAAAGGCAGCAGTTCCCCAAATGTGCTAACAAGTGAGCTTGAGGTAAGAATGAATGATATTTGCTTCTAAAAAGCACAGCAAAGGTGTGTCCTTGAAGCTCATTTTTTGGAACAGTAAAGTTTATAACAAAACTTGGCTTGTGGGTGAGGTGTAGTTGCAAATATTGTTTAAGGCTGTCTAACTTAACAAACAAAAGGCCTCACTCTCCAAGGTGGAATAAAGGTACATTTAAAGCTGACTGTGAATGTTGCGCTCTTGGTTGGTTTTGGACACCCAGAAGCTAAAATAAGTAAAGAATAAAATATTCCTGTGTACCTTGCACACATCCTGTGTTTTTGCAGGCACAACTATTGTTTAAAGCTGTCTAACAAAAGATTTGAAAGAAAGCATTGTTGAAGGGGGATAACATTTAGTTTGTGGTTGAGGTGCAGTTGCAAATATTGTTTAAAGCTGTCTCACTTAATGACAGGCAGCATTGTCCATAGTGGAATAAAGGTCAATTTAAAGCTGAATGTAAATGTTTCCCTATTGGTTGCTTGTTGGACACTCACAAGCTAAAATAAGTGAAGGGTAATATTTTCCCATGTACCTTGCACGCATCCTATGTTTGTGAAGTCACACCCATTGTTTAGAGCTGTCTAACAAAATAATTAAAAGGTAGCATTGTTTAAGGGGATAAAACTTCGTTTGTGGTTGAGATGCAGTCGAAAATATCATTAAAAGCTGTCTAGGGGCGTGGCTAGCAGCCCGAGAAAATGGCCACAGCCTAGGGAGTCTCCACTGTCCGAATGACTTCTCAGCAGATCTGGACACTGATCCGGAGGCTTTTTCCGCATCCACACGTAATTAGTGGTGTCAGAGGAACTCGTGCTTGCACTGCAGGTGGTCCGAACTTGAATAAGGGTTCCTAGAGGCAGCAACGGCGAGCGAACAAACGTGGCCTATTTTGGTGAGGCACGCCGGGCACTGGAGTTGAAGAGGTGCCGGCCGCAGAATATCCGAATGTCCTGAACCCATCGAGGGCAAAGCGCGGTGTCGGGGCTAGTAGAAGGAAGCCCGGCACGGCTCTAACAAAACTACCACCTTGCAGATTGGGGTGATTAGCGGCACATTTAAGGAAAGGACAAAGTGGCCTACTTTGATGAAGTGAGCCAGGAACAAAAGTTGATAAGGTGACGGCGGCGGCACACGCGGGGACCCGGAACTTAGCAAGAGTGGAGCGCAGTGTCTGGGCTAGAAGGAGACAGCCTGACGCAGCTAAACTGCACTACCACCTTATTGTGAACAGGGGGATTAACAGCCGCATATATGACATCCGTGACCGCAGAGGAGAGTGGCGGCGGTGCCGAGGTTTCAGAGCTTTGGTGCCGGCTGGGACGAGAAGGGGCCGCCTAGCAGCAGCGCGAGTCTTGAGTTAACCACCATACAGCGACGTCCCGAGAAGACACCCTGACAATCACCTTGAGCTGTTAGAAAACCAGAGCACCAGAGGTAGGAAGTAAAACCCGCCCCCTCAGACCTCGCCATAGTGACTGCATCCACTGCAGAGTATTGATGCAGGCGGCCCATTAACAACCATTGAGTGGGGGGGTCTGCATCTGGCAATCCGCTGCCACCCTCAACATTGGAACGTGCGACAACACCAGGACTCAACAATCTTGTAGTAGTGCCCTAAGGAATACGACGCAGTGCTGGGGGAGGGAAACCCAAAAGGCCGCGAGCAGCGCACTGGCAGGCAGCAGGGACTACCACCCCAGAACTGGCACATAGTGATCCGCCGTTCCTTCTGCCAAAATGAGTGGCAAACCCCAGATGGGTGCGCATCAGGCCAAACTGGAGAAATTCGTCTACACCAAACCACAGACGGAACACGCAGGCCAGGACAATGCATCAGCACCCAGCTCTAAAGACACAGACAAACAAGAGATCACACTGCAAGACATTATGACCACATTAAATAGTGTCCACGCTTCCTTAGATTCTCGTATTGGGTCTCTCTCAGTGGAACTTTCCTTAATCCGAGTGGACTTTAATAAAATGTCAACCAGAGTCCCGGTAGTGGAAACTACAGCAACGGCCCTCGCGAGCAATACGTCTACTCTCAAAAAGCAGGTTCCCCAACTTGAGGCTGACAACAAACTGCTGGCCGCCAAGCTCAAAGCTCAGGAAGGTCGATCGCGGCGGAACAACATTCGCCTCATAGGCGTACCAGAATGGGCAGGCGGCCCGGCACTTGACCTCTTTGTTGAAGACCTTATCACAAACCACCTTCAACCGCGGGGCCTCCCCAACTATTTCTCTGTGGAAAGGGCACACCGGGTGCCAGGTGGGAAACCCAAACCGGGGGTGCCCCTAAGACCCATTCTTGCCCGCATTTTTTATTACTGGGATCGTGACGTGATATTGCAAACTGCCAGCACTGCCCTGCAACTTGACAACTGTACCATCACAATTTTCACGGATTACATAGCAGCAGTTATGAAACAACGTTGTGGACTCCATGCTGTTAAAAATACACTCAGAGACTGTGGACTTAAATATTCTATGTTGTTCCCCACTAAACTAAGGGTAGAAGCTGAGGGCAAAGCATGGTTTTTCCTGACACCCGAGAGAAAAGTTACTCCGGAAGACCCAGAACGAGCGGACAAGTCAGACAGACCGTCGTGAACCAGTGGAGGAGGATGACCATAACTATGGCACGGAGGACATTGGCATGGATGAACAGTCAGAACTTGCTTGCTTAATGGCTGATTAGACAACCTCTGGCCGATATCAGTAAATGTCCACACCGGTGAGAGACAATCATATAAGGATGACAGGGGGGACATAAAAACCTTCTACAGGGACTTAATTGCCACCTAGAACGTATCCCTTCAATGCAATCACTCTTGTAATGGATGCAGCCATCAACATATATGATGTAGTGGGGGAGGTATAAGGGGACCGCAGGTGATCCCCCCCCCCTCTGTTATGATATTGGGAAAGGGTACTGAGCGCTCTGCACAGTTGGGGAGGCGGGAATTTTAAGTCTATCATGCAGGGAGGCAGGGAGGAGGGAGGGTGCGGGGGATTGTTAATTTTTATTTATGTTTTGTTCTTTGCAGGTTCTAAATGGGCAGCGGTTAGTTACTTTCACTAACACCATGCGCCTGACACATTACCAACACAATTTCAGCACTATGAGTACGGACCAAGACAGACATGGCCGCAGGAATGCAGCAGAGTAGCGACCCAACACCACCTCCCTTGACGCCGACTGCTCCCTTGAAACGGATTACATGGAACGTGCACGGGCTCGGTGAAAAGATAAAAAGAGGATTCTTTTTGCAATACTTAAAACTACAGGCCCCCGCAGTGGCGCTACTCCAAGAAACACGCTTGGTGGGTCTAACATGTAGGGCAATGGATCGATGGGGTTTCCAAATGGTGGTGCATTCTGACTTCACCTTGGGGTCACGAGGAGTATCCTAGTACGAAAACAGTTCCCGTTGATATTTAAACAAACATGTACAGATGACCAGGGCCGATTCGCAGCCATCACATGCCAGTGGGAGGGACGGGCCTTTAACATAGTGACAGTATATATTCCACCAGCACTTCACACGATAGCACTCCCAGCCCTTAGGGAATTTTAACTTGCCCTTCCGGAGAGAGAACTCCTAAGAGGAGGGGATTTTAACGCCACAATCTGCGGTAATCTGGACCGTCAACCCCCCAAAGACCAGAGTGGTGAGACCTCCTGTCTCCCGGGATTTCTCGAGGCGCTCGGTCTCCTCGATGCCTGGCACTTCCACCATCCACTGACTCGGCAATTCACCTTTCACTCCGGAGTGCACAATAGCCCCTCCCAAATAGATTATTTTTTAATGTCAGCGGATAGTCTGCGTAATATAGATGAGATCAATACCCTGTCCAGAGGTATCCCCGATCATTCACCACTGTTATTAACATACACCCATAAACGTATGAATAGACGTCGCATTTTCCCCATATACCCTGGCTACCTACACGATTCCAAAATTCAAAAAGATATCACTACCGCCACACAACACTATTTCCAGGAGAATACCCAATCCGTTTCCTCTCCGGTCACCCTTTGGGAGGCTTATAAAACTGTGATTCGTAGCCAGGCCATCGCCTCTATTACTGGGCACAAGTCCGAAAAAAAAGAAGAAGGTAGACACAATGGAGCTAGACTTACTCCGTGCAGAGGAACTCCATGCCTAAAACCCGACGAGAGTGTCAGCTCACTCGCTACATCTTAAGCAACGAGAATATAGGGAATACCTGAAAGGAGACATCAGGGCCAAGTTGCAGGGTACGCAGCATAAAATGTATGAGCTTGGAGATAAGGCGGGAAGCTTCTGGCCTGGCTCGATAAGAAAGAACGCGCTAAATGGTGGATCGCGCAAATACGCGTGGAAGATAATCGGACTATAACAGATCCTCAGGGAATAGTCAATGAATTAGCTAAACATTTTAAACAGGCATATACACCAACTTCAGCGACCATGATTGAGGAAGCACAGGCCTTCCTTAAAGATATTAAAGTGCCCACATTGGATTCAGAGGCAGTCTCCACGCTTGAAGCAGACATCACAAAGGACGAACTGCAAATGGCAATAGGGGCTGTACAGTCGGAGAAGGCGATGGGGCCAAACGGCATACCCGTCCAACTTTATAAAAAGACAACTAATACTATAGCCCCACATCTGTTGAGCATGTATCTTGAGAGTCTGGAGGCAAAGGAGCTCCCGCGAGATCAACGCGTTGCCACCATAGTGGTGATTCCTAAACCTGGTATACCTCCTGAAGACTGTACCTCCTATCGCCCTATATCACTGATAAATGCTAAAGCGAAAATTCTCGCTAAGCTCCTTGCTTCTAGGTTAACCCCTCATCTCACTGATCTAATACACCTGGATCAATCGGGCTTCATGCCTGGTAGGAATACGCCCCTCAATCTGAGACGCCTACATGGGGTAATGGCGCATATACCCTTCATCCACGAACCGGCTGTCATTCTCGCCTTAGATGCCTGAATGGCGTTTGATAAGGTGGAATGGCCCTTTTTTTTTGCGGTCCTACATCCTTTCGATTTTGGCCCAGAATGTGGTGCATGGGTGCACTTGCTATACTCCAAACCTCTGGCTCATGTCACAGCAAAAGGCCATATATCGGAGGATTTCTCGCTGGGCGTGGAAAAAGTCAAGGATGGCCCCTATCACCGTTATTGTTCGCCCTGGTCTTGTAGCCGATGGCGGCATGGATTAGGTGGGAACCGATGATCCGAGGGCTCTATTGGGTGGCTGGTTGGGAGGATCGCATCTCCCTATATGCCGATGATGAGTTGTTATATTTGGCATCCCCCATGCGGTCTATTCTTGTGTTACTAAATATATGCAACTTATATGGTCAGGTCTCAGGCTACACCATAAATTGGTCCAAGTCGATTATGTATGTACTTCGGCCCCCCCGCTGCGTCTGCCACAGGGGTGTAAGTTGCAAATAGTAGATGGAAGTTTTAAATATCTGGGTATCCATATCACGCCAAGATCGGACAAATTTGTTAAGAAAAACCTTATACCACACCTGGAACGTCTTAGACATGATACGATACACTGGGAGGCCCTACTGCTGACGTTAATCTGGAAGGGACTACTGGGTTCGGGCTCCCAACAGTAAGGCCAAGCCACTGACCTAACACTAAACTGAACAATTGCCAATACTGTTGTCCTTATTTAAACTCTTTTTACACAGCACATTGGAATCAAACCTAACCTGAGTTGAAGACTTCAAATTCAGTCTGAATAAATCATTTATTTATTTTGTCAATAGAAAAACATTTGTTAATCGTTAGATTTCATTTATAAAGAATTCACATCCCTACAATTCACAAGAAAAAAAAACTAATGCATCAAGAATACCACTGTATCCATTACAAAACATTTACTAACACTCAGTCTTAACATTCCACATTCACACATTCACAAACAAAGCCAAAAAAGCACCTATTTACAAGAAAAACGTAAGAATTCATATATACAACACCATAGAAACAAAAATTATAGTTATTCGTTTTTTATATACACAATGATGCCTGATCTTTTAGAATCTCATGGCGTACTATCTAGCGGTCTACGCGTTTCGAACTCCGAATGGGTTTGGGAATTCTCATCAGGACCTCATGGCTCTTATTCTTTTTGAGCCCACAAAAGAAACGACCTTGCGTCGAAAATTTTGGTCCACGTTCTGTGGATACTTCTGGGGGTAGTATGTTTATAGGTATATGGACGCCGTGCCGTTTATGTACATATGCGGTAACTGGTCAATGTGAGAGGCTTCAAGAGGATTCCAGAAAGATAACGCTGGAAGTCCGGGTGTCAACATAAATGGCAAGAGGATTCCAGAAAGATAACGCTGGAAGTCCGCGTGTCTACATAAACGGCACGGCGTCCATATCCCTATATACATACTACCCCCAGAAGTATCCACAGAACGTGGACCAAAATTTTCTACGCAAGGTCGTTTCTTTTGTGGACTCAAAAAGAATAAGAGCCATGAGGTCCTGATGAGAACTCCCAAACCATTCGGAGTTCGAAACGCGTAGACCGCTAGATAGTACGCCATAAGATTCTAAAAGATCAGGCATCATTGTGTATATAAAAAAACGAATAACAAAAATGTTTGTTTCTATGGTGTTGTATATATGAATTCTTAAGTTTTTCTTGTAAATAAGTGCTTTTTTGGCTTTGTTTGTGAATGTCTGAATGTGGAATGTTAAGACTGAGTGTGAGTAAATGTTTTGTAATGGATACAGTGGTATTCTTGATGCATTTGTTGTTTTTTTTCTTTTCTTGTGAATTGTAGGGATGTGAATTCTGTATAAATGAAATCTAACGATTAACAAATGTTTTTCTATTGACAAAATAAATAAATGATTTATTCAGACTCAATTTGAAGTCTTTAGTCCACGTTA
Source organism: Lissotriton helveticus (assembly GCF_964261635.1). NCBI lineage: Eukaryota > Metazoa > Chordata > Amphibia > Caudata > Salamandridae > Lissotriton > Lissotriton helveticus. Next base: position 576,849,172 of record NC_136072.1, read on the forward strand.
GGTTTGAGTCCAATGTGCTGTGCAAAAAGAGTTTAAATAAGGACAACAGTATTGGCAATTGTTCAGTTTAGTGTTAATCTGGAAGGCGGCACTTTTTAAGATGATGGCGCTTCCCAGATTCCTGTACGCCCTGGAGAATACCCCATTTCCGGTGCCACCAAGTTACTTTAAAGTAATAGCGGCAGAAGTCTCTAGTTTACTCTGTCAGAACAAACAGGCATGCATTGCCATGGACACACTGGTCCGAGGCTAGTATGATGGAGCCATAGCGCTCCCGAACATACAACTATATTACTGGGCATCACAGCTGAAGGTAATCAATCAATGGATACATGCTCCACAGAGAGACCCGGCATATAAAGCGGACCGATGTGGATTGGGAGAGGGGGGAGTCATGAGAGCATTATATGCAACAAAGCGAACTATACCACTGATTGGACCCGCGGCACATACAGTTCAGGTTTGGTACTCTGCCCAAAAAAAACTAGGCTGAAATGGAGTTATAACTCGGCTCACCTCACTCTGGGAAGCACAGCGGCTGGGTAGACTTCGGAATAGGAGGGGTTTCCATGTGTGGCATTCTATTGGCATCTCTACAGTGGGTGACATATGATTTAAAGGGAAGATGGCTACATTTGATCACCTACAGGAACTCTACGAATTGGCGTCCTCCGAAATATTTTGATACATGCAGATTAGGCACGCACTTATGGCTGCAATACCACCTAATGCCACACGTCCTGAGGCCTCCCCCTGGAGGATAGGTTGCTGACTGAATGCATGGACAAGAAGGCTACCTCCTTCACTTATCGTAAGCTGGTAAACAATCTGCCTGATCCGACGCAATCCCTATGCACAAAGTGGATGGATGATCTGGTGGACCTAGACGACACAGACTGGCAGGAGGCCCTTTTATCTCCTCGCGAAGTGGCAATAACCTCCAGACTTAGAATGGTGCAGTTAAAGATATTGCATCGTACGTACTACACAAGACTGACTTTGCACAGAATTGGGGATACTGTAGATCTGCTTTGTCTGGGTGGATGCGGAGAGGAGGGAACGTTCTACCACACAATATGGCTGTGTCCACGAATAGGACCCTACTGGGCAGCGATAATGCGAACCATTTCTCAAGTAAGTGGAGTATCTGTTGTACCGGAAACCAAACGGTGGTTATTAAATATTTAGTAACCCACTGATCTTACTCGAGCATCACAGGATTGGGCGACCCTCGGGATGATGTTTGCAAAACGTAATATCGCCCATTTATGACTGGTGTAAGGATATAGATGGGGCCATGGTGGCAGAGAAGGCGGTATATATCTATCGTGGTTGTCCCCAAAAGTGGGAGAGAACATGGGGAGCCTGGAATAAATATAGGGGATATATATATACTCCACCTTTGACAGCATCAGATGCCGGTTCTGAGTGAGGGGGATGGTGGGAGGATCGGGTGGCTTGCTATATTACATGCTACCTCTTATGTGCCGACTGTATTGTTTTTATTTATTTCGTGTTTTTTTATAGCGCGAACATGACCCTGTAAGGGGTATCAGAGCGCTTTACAGAGATGTCTCAATAATAGAACCATTAATAACCATAGATTGCAGAAAACAAACAAACTCTTTACAACAGTACATTTCTGGGAAGCGTATAACAGATATATCCGAAGGGCATTAAATCACCCCACCATATGTTTTACAGATGTACCCTCTCAAATGAGTGAAGAGAGATGCTGGCGTGTGAATGGAACAAATATGGAGAGATTATATCCAGAGTTACTGCTGGCAGGACTCATTGTAGAAATGTTTCCATATAGAACAATTTCTTGTTGTTTATTCTTAGCCCAAGCAAACAAGCAATCACATTAAGGGGACTAGTTGGCTGCTATTCACTTGCTCTGTCACCTTACATTTGTTGATATGCTTATGGTACTTGAGAATGTATCAAGAGAATATTATCAATTTACTAATTGTAACTGCCTTTTATTATGCCCTTTTATCAATAAACTGAATTTAAAAAAAAGCTGTCTAAAATGACAAATGAAAGATAACGTTGTCTGAGGTGGAATTTAGGTGAATTTAATGCTGAATGTAATCGCCTGTTGGACACTCATGTGCTAAAATAAGCGAAGGGTAATATTTTCCCATGTACCTTGCACACATATTATGTTTTTGAAGTCACAACTATTGTTTAATGCTATTTAACAAAAGAATTGAAAGGCATGATTGTTCAAGGGGAATAAACCTTAGGCTGCTGTTGAGATGCAGCCACAAATATTGTTTAAAGCTGTTTAACTTAACATATGAAAGGCAGCATTCTCCAAGGTGGAATGAAGGTAAAAAAACAAGCCCTCACATACAAAGCCCCATTCCTTGAAGATAATAAAATGAGCTTCCCATACTGCTTTCACTCTCAATGTTAAGGGGAGGACTATTCCGCTTTTTACATGGCCACGTTCGCTAATTTGCGCTACAATCACAAGAAATGGTGGTGCTTCTGGTACTTGAATGGAGTTCCTCAGCTGCAAAGGCCACAACTCTGCATATAACAAAACACACAGGAATGCAGCACCTTGTTATCTGCAGATCAGTGGCCTTTGAAGGTGGGAAAGCCATAAACGTCCTGTAAAAAAGATGAATGAGAACATTGCAAGTGAAGAGAGAGTTGGTTGCACATTTTCTTATCTCAAAGGAAATGTAAGGTGACAGAGCAAGTGAATAGCAGCCAACTAGTCCCCTTAATGTGATTGCTTGTTTGCTTGGGCTAAGAATAAACAAACACATGCAAGGTCCACTCACAGTCATGCCTTAAATGCATAAACTTAGGCAAATGAAAATTGTTTTTAAAAAAACACAGTAAGGATGTGGCCGGGATGCATTTTCAAACAGTGGTGAAAGCTTAATAAACAAGGGTGGGTGCGCTACAATGGGAGGGAGGGGGAACAAGCAAATGGCAGAGCCAGCAAAGAAAAATGCACTCTGTACAGTGGCTCAAAAAAAAGAAAGAATAGGTCCCAAAAGAGTGAGGGCACAAGTACATGAGTCATGCTTTAGTGCAGGGCCAAATGCAAGTAGAGGGAAATGCTGACCGCAGAACTGACCAGCCGGAAGCAAGCAAGCAATTGAAAGTGGCTTTGTAGCCCACCAATGGTAACTGATGGGAGGGCTCCAAGCCCAGTAACAGTAAGCAAAGGGGAATATGTACAAGGGAATATCGCCATCACCACGCCACTTTTAGCGACCTTCTGAAGGCGATATGCTCTTCTCCATATTTACATAGCAGCATTAAGCAATTTTTTGTAGATTAAAGCCTTAACACATCTTGTAACTAAGGTCCCTTTTCACGCCCCACTTACCGTGAACGGGGGTGCAATGGGTGTTGCTGTGGATGTTTCACCGCAACATCCATTTTTTTAGATGCTGCCCAGATTTACAAGGCTGGGGCAGCGCCAAAAACAAAGGCAAAGGAATACTTGGTCTTGGATTTGCGATACGAGGAGAAATTATTAATTTCGCCTCTTTTTTTTCTCTTTCTGGGTGAGTCGCATTCTGGTCCTTTTTCCTCACCCGCCAAGGACTTTGGAAGACTGCGTACCAAATATCTGAGTTATCAAGGTCTCGTGAGTCATCTACATTTTCAGATTGACACCGATTTGGATCTTAACATTTAACTCAACGACTTCGTGATTATGCTGAAGCAGACGCTTTGTTGGTCTAATTGTATCTCAACTATAAAGCCTTGAGGAAGTCTTCAGATGAAACACATGTCGGCTGGCTATCTGTAAAGAAGAATGCACTTCTACTGAACCATTACATGTCTGTGGAGAGAATAAAACACTATTAACACTAGAAAGCCTGAAACAATAAGACTATTACATCAAATATATACTTCACCCATGATCTGTGTGTTTGCTTTTCTTTTCTTATTGAATTGAGCCACAAGGGATGTCATGGCAAAGGTCCTCTGGTATGTCTGTTTTTCTATATCTGAAACAAGGAAAGTTGGTACAACTGCACACTCCCGCACATAAACAATAAGTGGTTGTTGGCATTCTTAAATTTAATGTTGACTAATGTAATAACTCTGACCTGCATTCCAGTCCATTTCTATTTGTTCATTGTGGCAGGATAGAGACTCACCATGGTCCTTCTCCCATTGGAACAGTTCAGCACTAACTACAAGGCCACGTCCCCTTTGATGACATGAAGAAAGAGTGCATTGCATATTCTCAGTAGCACTATTCAAAGCTTTATGGATGGTCTCAAATCACGTTCCCTTATTCCCAGTGCCACCCACCAACTTACTCAGCACTGGTTACATAGGTAAAATTAGTCCACTTCAGTGATGTGGCCTACATGGTCAGAGCTGCTGAGTGGAACTGGTAACCCAGGTTCGAGTCCTGGTGTTGGCTCAACATCCTGAGATTCTGGGCAAATCATTTGATCACTCCCTGCCTAAAAAGAATGAATCTGGCCTTGTATAACCTAATCTGGTGCCCATGTAATGCGGTCCAATGCCCTCGAGCAAAGCTTGCACTATATCAAATTGCAAAAAATAAAACAAAATTGTTACCTTCCAAATTCTTTTGCATTGTTATAGACTGTTAGAGCTAGGCAACCATTTTGTTGCTGCAGCGGTTGACTGTGAATATTAAAAAGTCAGACATAAAAATATTAACATAAAAAAGACTGTTAGACTTGGCCCTTTTTGCAGGGTCACCCCTGAACTTTTTTGCCTTCCTCCAAGTCTTTTTTCGGACCTGGTGTTGGTGGTTTTAGGACTCTGGGCACTTCAGTACTGCTGTCCAGTGTAAAGTGTGTGTGCTCTAAGCATGGTAAGATTGGTCTACACCTGTTTGGTGTATTTAATTTACCAGTCAGTCCCTTGTAAAGTGATATCTCAGATGCCCAGGGCCAGTAAATTAAATGCTACTGGTTGGCTTGCAGAGCTGCTTGCGCCACCCACCAAAGTAGCCTTTCAAACCGGTCACAGGCCTCTGCCATTGCAGGGCCTGTGCGTGGAGTTTACTGCCTCTGTAACGTAGCACCTAAAGTGTGTGCCACATCTGTGACCCCCCTTTTATTGCTTGTCAGTCACCCCTAAGGTAGGTCCTAGCTAGCCCTATGAGTAAAAGGTTGGACATGTGCCTTAACTGTGTGACATATCCTGGTAGTGACTAACAGCCATTTTAGTTTCTAACTGCTGTGAGGCTGCCCTTTCATAGGAACGCATTGGGATTCCCTTATATGTGTGTCAGTGGTAATTCCTGATATTAAAGGAGCAGCGTGGTCAAGTTTGGAATAGTAATAATAAATGCTGTGTAATGGTGCGCGCAGATTTATTATCACTATTTTAGAAATGCCACTTTTAGAAGTAGGTATTTCTGTGGGCTATGTGATGTGTATTGCATGTCTGGCTCTTGAGTAACAGGGCCTGGTGGGGTGTGTGGCTCCAGAGGGGCAGGGTGAGTCAGTGCTAGGTGAAATAGGCAGATCTGCATTTAGAGTAGTGAGAGGACTAGCCCCTGGTCGTGAATGTGTCTGTGCCTGCCTGCTTCAATGCTGGCTCCACCACCCTATGGTGTGTCTGAGGCCAGAGCTTAACCTGACAAAGGAGGGTGTGAGCACTGTATAGAAAATGCTCCCATACCCCACAGATCCAGTTTGGACTGTATCCCCAAGCCCTGTGTCAGGGCAAAACCAAGATACAGCCTGATATAAATATTGGGGCTGTGACCCCATGTAAGTTGTACTTGCTGGTGCCTGTTCTGGGGTGAAGGACTTCTGGGCGACAGGAGGAAATACCATGGGACCCAGCAGCTGCTTCCTGGGGGGTCCCTACATGCAGGCCTGCCTGTGCCCAGCTCTGCCCCTGATGACTGTGGACTATGTGTCCTGGAGTGCGCAGTCAGCGTGAGGAGGGTACTGCCCAGACAGGAGAGGACATGAGGAGTGCCCCAGGGGTCTTGAGGCCGGCAGCGCTGTGCTGCAAAAGCATTCCCAGAGAATCCCAGCATTAAAAATCCCCGTGCTCCCTAGAAGCGGGAGCCTGCCCCGCATTTTTGTGGCACAGAGAAGCCACCGCACAACGAGCGGCATCCCAAAAGTCAGGGAAGCTGCCTGGCTGTGGGCAGGGCTGCCTGTGTGTTCTGTGAACCAATCCGGGTGGACGAAGCCACCGGAAGTGAGGCCGGAGTGAGGCCGGAGTGAGCCTGGAGGTGGGAGAGGCCCCTGTGTGCTGGTTGGAGCCTCGTCTGCTGCTCGACGCCGAAGAAGGGGACCCGGTGCCTCACAGGCTCCCTGCTGCAGTCCTTCCATGTCCTGGGTGAGTGAGAAGGAAGACTCCCAATGAGTGGGGGCCCAAAGGGCACTGTTGGGCCTGCTGTTGCTCCCAGTTCCCTCCACAGGGAAGCCCCTGTAAATGGGGTCTGTCGGGAACATTATTGGTGCCTGGTAGTGGCATCGGAAGAGTCCCAGTGAAGGGGGCTCAGACTGCACTGTTGGTGCTGGTGCAGATGATTTCCAGCTGCACCGCCGGAGTGCGGGCAGCTGCAACAGTGCAGTGCATTCCCGTTTGGTCCCCAAGAGAAGCCCCAGAAAGGGGGCGGAAAAGGCACTGTGATGCCGGGAAGGAGGGGCTCCCTAGGCACTGTTGGTGCTGATCTTGCACATAGCTGCATCGCCTGATTATGGGCAGCTGCAACGTTGGGGGCCTTGTTTTGGGTCTCTAGAGAGACCAGGGTGGATTACACCCTCGTGCCTCATTCCTGGTGTTGGCCTGTTGTACCTGCACCCTGCTGCAGTGGCAGCTTAGCGCCCTGACTTTGGTGGACATAGGGCATGACGGGGAAGTCCCATATGGGCCCCAAGGAAAGGCCAGTGGCCTGTGAAGCACCTGATGTGCTGTGAGGGCGTAAAGCCCTAATGCGATGCATAATGTGTCTATGCCTAATGTGATGCCTAATATGGTTTATGCCAGTAGTTACTGGTTGTTTTATATTCACTTCTGTCGGAAACAAGATCCTTTTGGGCTCTTTTTTGAAAGCATAGAGACACACATTACTGCCATCCACTCATGGACTAATCACCAGCACCGAATAGAACCCAAAAAAATATATATAAATTCTATAGTGTACTTTTATTATTAGGATCCTTGTACAGTCAAAATATGTACAAAAGATTAGAAAACAAATGTATCAATACACATATATTAAAAACATGTCAAACATAGACACTTGGGAGAATATATCCAGCAATAAAAACATCAACAACCTGAAAAGTTCAGTGAGCACCACAACTACATAAATAATGAAATTGATAGCCCTGGTTCAATGCTCGATAGCGTTCTTTTCTCCTAGTTAAACCAGGTGTTGTTTGGGTGCATTCTTAACACAAAGCGAAGGGTTTCGGTGGTCTGGATTGATACCACCTTCTTCAGGCATAAAAATACTATTCAGTTTCTCCCACCACAATAATCAACAAAAAAAACATTGATATAAAAATAGATATTTAAAAACGTGTTACATATTATTAGGTACTCCTTATGTTACATATCATTTTACATTTTCATCATGATCTAAAAATGAACCTCCCCAACAAATTATTAAACATTATGCCACATTATGCAAAAATGTATATTACAGTCTTGGTTCCATCCATGGTGATTCCCATGTTACTATCGAACAGGCCAAGTCATACAACATCCATCATCAAACATACTATTGTTTACATTAACTCAAGGGTATTACCCACCAGAGAAATGATATACATAAGGGGGTCTATTTCTTTCCCAATGGCGGCGTCCTGCTCAGGGTGACAAATGCAAAAACAACAGTTGATGGACAGAATGCAGAACAATGTCACACATTCACCCCAGTACAGATATCTGGGCCTAAATTAATCGTTTTTTTGCACTCCACACCACCCCAGTTCAGACATGGCCATATGCAAATCAGCCTTGACCCTGTGCCTCATGGGAACAGTCCAGCCTGAACTGCCAAGCCATGTCTTCCCTGGACCGGAATCAAGCATCCTAGGACCGGTTTCTGGCTATCAGCCCTCATCAGCCAGGATAGCTTGACTCCAGTGGTGTGGAGAGCACGGGAATCACGTCTGAGCATACCATTATGCCCAGATCTCTGTACTGGGGTGAATGTATGACATTGTTCCACTCAAATGGTATTTCATGTAAATGTGGGACTAGATCTCTGTCCACTCAATCCCTCTAGTCCGTTCACTATTTTGGTTACGTATAACCATGGAATGATGGTAAAAATGAGTATCTTTTATTAAAAATTAAAATGAATAGTGGAATGGTCTTTAAGTCCCACGAAAAAAGTATTCACTGTAAATGTGGGACTCAATTTCAATCTACTTTAAAATGGTTGCCCACGTTAATGCGGGGCTAGATCATTGTCCACTTGAAGATGGCGGGCGCTTTCAACCCCTGTAGTCTGCTTCCTATTTTTGGTTACGTATATTTATGGAAAGATGACATAAACAAAGGATTTTTATACATTTATTTATTTGAAGATTTGTAAAGCGCCTGGTGACCCGGAGGCATCCCCGCGCTGTGAGAGCTTGAGTTGGCCAAGAGGGGGGAAAGAGCTTCAGACAGGCTTATTTTCAGTAAGTTGTTGTGTTAGGTTCCTACTTCAACAGCACCATGAAGCCCACGGGTGTACGTGCGCTTTACAAAAAAACCCTAACATAACATAACATAACATAAAAGCAGAGTTTTAAGCTGCTTGCGAAAGCGCAAGTAGCAGGGTTCCAACCGCACACTGCAGGGAAGCGAATTCCAGCGTGTGGCTGCCTTTACTGAGAAGCGACGGCCTCCAGTGCGTACCCTCCTAAACCTGGGGACATTTGCCAGTCGCTCATTGTCCGAGCGCAAAGATCTCGAGGCTTTGTATGGGGTGACCATATCTCCTAGGATCGAAGGGCCTTGTCCATTGAGGAGCTTGTGAGCGATGCACATTGCCTTAAACTCGATCCTCTCTCGCACTGGCAACCAGTGGAGAGCCTTAAGTGCTGGTCTTGCAGAGGTTCTGGAGGGAAGACCCATCAGCATCCGGGCAGCCGCATTTTGGGTTAGTTGTAGCTTGCCCAGAGTAGCTTCAGGGGCTCCTAAATAGACAGCATTACTGTAGTCCAATCGTGCAAGGACCAGTCCTTGAACCAGGAGTTTCCTAGATTGAAGGGGGAGCAGGGGAAGGATCTTGCGGACTGACCGCATAAGTCCGAAGCAGGTTCCAGCTGTTTTAGTTGCCTGGGTTTTCATTGACAAGTCCGGTTCGAGCCAGACCCCCAGACTCTTGATTTCTTTCTTGGGGGCGGGCACCTCACCCATAGTATCGGGCCAAACAGATGATGGAATTGCTGACCACTTCTTGCCCATCAGCATAACTTCTGTTTTGGACCCGTTGAGTGAGGACTCGCACATCCAGAGATGGATTTTCTGGAGGCAGTGCAAGAGATTATCTGGGCATTGATCAAGATGTGAGAGAGAGACGACCAATTGCGTGTCGTCCGCATAACTCACAATCTTGATGCCGAAGGGGGCAACTACATCCTCCAAAGGGGCCATATAGGCGTTAAAAAGAGTGGGACTAAGTGAGGAACCCTGGGGAACCCCACTTGTCAGAGGAAGAGAGTCAGAACGGGAGTTGCCATCCCAGACCTGGAACGAACGGCCCGACAGGAATGACTCTATCCAGGCCAACGCAGTGCTCCCGAGTCCTGCCCTGGCCAGCCGGTGGAGTAGGACACGGTGATTCACCGTGTCAAAGGCTGCACTAAGGTCCAGGAGGATCACTGCCACTGACCCCCCTGAATCCAGAATGCACCTTGCCTCCTCGATGACGGCGAGGAGGGCAGTGTCCGTACCTTGGCCAGGGCGAAACCCCATTTGGGAACGTCACAGCAGATTGTTAGATTCCAGAAACTGGGACAGCTGGACGTTAACCAGTTTTTCAGCAATTTTGCTGATGCCCGGGAGGAGCGAGATCGGCCTGTAGTTGGCCAGATCAGCGGGGTCCAATTGGTTTTTTTTTTAGAAGGGCTTTAACTACCGCCCCCTTCCAACTAGGAGGGACGGAGCCTTGGGACAGTGAGACATTGATCAACTCCAGAACTGGAGGAACAATCGCAGAGGCGACTGCTTTCAATAACCTCATGGGAGCAGGGTCACGGGGAGAGCCACTTTTCATCTTGGCCAGAGTCTTTTCAACTTTGTCCGATGAGACCGCCCTAAAAGCGTTAAGCTGTGGGCGGGGGTCGCCTACTGGGCAAGTGTCAGGCGTCATGTTGTCCCAGCAGGGTAGCTGGCTAGGCTGCAGAAGTGAAGCTAAGATGTGGGCGACTTTAGAGTCAAAGTATTTTGCAAGTTCATTACTCCTGTCCGGTAGGGCCCTGGTCAGTGAGGGGGGTTGTGGTACCTTTAGGAGTTCTTTGGCAATGAGATAGGATTCTCTCGCGGAGTTTGTGGCATTTTTTATCCTATTGTCATAGTAAGAGGCCTAGTAAGAGGCCTTAGAAAGTTTCAAAGCAGATTTATATGCTCTCACAGTCCTCCGGTAGGAAACTTTACTAGAGTGGAGCCAATCCTTCCTCCACAGTCGCTCCGCTTTTTTGCATTCCTTGTGGAGGGCTATGAGTTCCAGGCTAAACCAGGGGGCTGAGCCTGTCTTTCCGCTCTTGTCTTCGTGGGATTTTATAGATATAATAGAGTCGAGTGAGTCGGAAATCCACTTCCTGAAATTGCTATCAGCTATGACAGGGTCCCCCGAGGGGGCGGGGGTTGTTGATTCCAGAGCTCTGGCCCAGTCCTCGGTTGAGGGTCTGGACCATGCCCTGTCCTGGATGTACGTGACAGGCTTGTGGGGCTTCCTGAATTCTCCTGGCCAGAAGAGAGGAACCAAAAAATGGTCTGTCCAGGGGAGGGGGCAAGAAGGTTTGGCCTGGAGGGTATGGACATTTGTAAAAACTGGGTCTAGCAGGTGGCCCTTAATATGGGTGGCTCCGGTATTGGCCAGTTGGAGGCCATAAGCAGCCAAGTCTAGTATCAGGTCAGCAGCCCCTGTGTCTAGGGGATCATCAAAGTGAATATTGAGGTCCCCTAGCACAGTGAAGTTAGGTGTAGAGTGGACCAGTGCTGAAATAGATTCTAGTAGGGCGCTAGCAAAGGGACCAAAATGGCCGGGGGGCGATACACCAGAAGACCTGCCAGAGAGGTTGTCGGGGCCAGATGGATGGTAAAATGGCAGCTCTCTGAGTCCGTGATGTGAGCATCGCTAATTCTGCATGAGAAATGATCTCTTGCAAAATGGCCAGTCCGCCCCCTCTACCAGAGGGACGTACTTGGGACTGGGTAAGAAAACCCGGGGCCAGAGCCAAGACCACATCCGAATCCGAGTGTGTTGTGAGCCAAGTTTCCGTGAGGAACAAGATGTCAAGCTCATGGTCCATGAGCAGGTGGTTAATAAGTAGGGCGTGCATGGGGAGCGACCTACAGTTCAATTCTGCTAATTTCAGGCCAGAATATAAAAATGAATACATATAAATAAATAGTGTAATGGTCTTTAATGTGCTTCAAATGTACCACTCAAAAAGCATTCTTTGAAAATGTGTGTTTTGACTTTAATTCACCCTAAGATGTCCGCCGCTTCCACTCTCCGTAGTCCGCTTTCCATCTTGATTAATTTCAACTACTGAAAGGAATCACGCGCGTATTTAAAAGCGGAGCTGTGATACAGCCGGCTGATATCGAATTGTTTGCAGAAGGAAGGAGCACGCCAGGAGCCTGTTTAGTCCTGGTAAGCGACCACAGTGTTTAGGCAGCAATAGATGGACTTGTGGGATTTTCTTCCCGGGGGACTAGGGGCTTGATGTAGGTAAATCTTATTTACCGATTCATAAATACCGAATTTTACCGATTCGGTATTTATGAATCGGTAAATAAGATGTAGGTGAAAATTCGGTAATTTTTACCGAATCGGTAGGATTCGGTATTTACCGATTCGGTAAATACCGAATCGGTATTTGCTATTGAATCCTATGGGCCTTGAAGCCCATAGGATTCAATAGCAAATACCGATTCGGTGTTTACTGAATCGGTAAAAATACCGAAATGCCAAGGGGGACAGGGTGTCACTTTGACACCCTGTTACACCCCTGTTTCTGGCTTGTGTGCCATGTGGCACACATACATGCCCTAAGGGCATGTATGTGTGCCACGTGGCACAGGTGTACATGCACAGATGTGCATGTACACAAGAATTCGGTATTTACCATGCACTTGTATTACATGGTAAATAACGAATTCTAAAGGCCCTGTAGCACTGTTAGAAGTGCTTCCTACATATAAAAATACAGATTCGGTAATTTTACCGATCGGTAAATTTACCGATTCGGTAAAATTACCGATTCGGTAAAATTACCGATTCTGTAGGATTTTCAATGCCCTACATACCAATGTCCAAATACCGGTCGGAAACGGCTGAAAATCGGTATTTTCGGCCGTTTCCGACCGGTATTTGGACACATACATCTGGCCCTAGGTCCTTAAGATATTTAAGAGCCCACATGCATGGGTGGACCTCAGGCGTGACCACTCGTACCATATTTGTAACCTGAGGCAACCCTAGGGAGGCTGGTTAGTCCCGGAGGCTGTTGTGTCCTGGTAAGCGACAACTGTGTTTAAGTAGTAGTATACAGACTGGCGGGAATTTCTTCCTGGGTGACGCTTAGGTCTTTAAGATATGTAAGAGCCTACATGAATGGGCGGTCCTCCGGCGGGAGCACTCGTACTATACTTGTGACTTGAAGGCAACCCGAGGGACAAAATCTTTATGTTAGGGTAATCCCCGAACTTGTTACATGCACATCACCCTGACATGTTGGTTACAAAGCTTGTGTGGTGTCATCTGACACAGGGCAAATGTTCGCGATGACTTAATTTTTTTAATATATAGTGGAGGGGAGTGCTATCTTCTGATTAGATCTAATGAGAGGAGGTTTATACATGAAGTTGCCTCAGCAATCTAGCTATGGCGAGAGTCATCAGAAACTAATGTGGTGTTCTTAATATATAGGTAGCCTTATTTGGAATCTTGCGTGCACGTTTGAGTGGGGTGCAGGTTCAAGACAATCATATATGAATTTGAATTTCTGTCGTTCTGAATGCCATAGCTGCAGTTGCCAATGCAGAATGGATTTATAACTATGGTAGAGTGCTTAAATTGTTCACATTTTATCTAACTGACCTAATGGAATTTAAAGTTTTGAAAATATGGTAGAACCAAATTATTGTGTGCTCTCCTTTTATTCTTTGTCCACTTGCAAGGCAATCAGTGAAGTTGTGTCTTTCTGTTTATACATTTTATTTGCCGACTGCATTAAAATCAACGTAAGGAAAGGCTATCAAGGTAGAGTCCTGTTTTTGGTTCATCTCATAAGGGTACATTACAATTGTGAGGGCAAATATTGGACATTAAATTATACCCTTTCTTTGTCACCACTTTTTTTTAGGGAAGACGTGTACGCCCCTATTTTCAGCAGAAACAGTGTGGCCACCCTGAGCAGGACGCCGCCATTGGGGAAGAAGTAGAGCCTTTATGTATATCATTTCTCTGCTGGGTAATACCCTTGAGTTAATGAAAACAATATTATGTTTGATGATGGATGTTGTTTGAATTGGCCTGATCGATAGTAACATGGGAATCACCATGGATGCAACCACAAGTGTAACATACATTTTTGCATCATGTTTAATAATTTGTTCGGAAGGTTCATTTTTAGATAATGATGAAATGTAAAATGATATGTAACATAAGGAGTACCTAATACCATATAACAAGTTTTTAAATATCTATTTTTATATCAATATTTTTTTTCGATGATTGTGTTTGGAGAAACTAAATAGTATTTTTAAGCCTGAAGAAGGTGCTGTATCAATCCAGACCCCCGAAATGTGTCGCTTTGTGTTAAGAATGCATCCAAACAACACCTGGTTTAACTAGGAGAAAAGAACGCTATCGAGCATTGAACCAGGGATATCAATTTCATTTTTTATGTACTTGTGGTGCTCACTGAACTTATCAGGTTGTTGATGTTTTTATTGCTGGATATATTCTCCCAGTTGTCTATGTTTGACATGTTTTTAATATATGTGTATTGATGATACATTTGTTTTTTAATCTTTGTATATATTTTGAATCTACAAGGATCCTAATAATAAAAGCACACTATAGAATTGATATTAGTTTTTTGGTTTCTATTCGGTGCTGGTGATTAGTCCCTGAGTGGATTTCAGTAAGGTGTGTCTGTATGCTTTCCAAAAAGAGCCCAAAGGGATCTTGTTTCTGACAGAAGTGTCTATTTCCAGTGTCCTGTCCCTTTGGTGAGTAGGACCCCTCTCTCTAATTTTGAGAAATGTTTTATATTCACTACTTACATTCTGATGGTTCTGACAGAGGACCGATTGGCCCTGTCATGTATATAATGCCCTGTAACATATTGCATAGTGCCCAGAGGCACAGTATATATATTTGTGATTATGACCTAATGTGTTTATGATAGTACGAAGGTAATATTTTATATAACCTTGTGTGGAGTTTCTTTCTTTTGTGGTGTACCTAGTGTATCACTGCTCTGTGTGTGTGTTGCGCAAACGCCTTACACATTGCCTCTATTATAAGCCTGACTGCTCATGCCAAGCTACCAAAGGAGTGAGCAGGGGTTATCTTCAGCGTATAACTCCCTTGCCCTGACTAGAGTGGTGGTTTCTGCCTGGCTTAGGCGCATGCCCTAGCCAACCAGAAATCCAATTTCTGACAGAGACGATTTAGCAATGGACTGCAGCCGAACATGTTAATGACTCTGTATCAGCGCACCACCTAGTGAAAAGCCTAACTGTGATATGGAAGCGACTTTTGATAAGCCCTACATGCCTTTCAGAGGCACATGCTAACAGGAAATGTCCTGCAGTTTATGTAAGCCATACAACAGGGCTTTGAGGATGAGGCTTGTATGAAGGTAAGGGATACTGGCATGAAAGCAGTTAGACTAGGTTTTAGAAAAAAAGACAGCCAGGAACTAAAATATGATTTGGGAAAAGGCTTGCTGAAATAACTGTTCACACCCGTTGTGGTATGAGGTAACAGCAGTGAAACTAAATGAAGAAATATGGTGCCAGCCAATCTTCTACAAAGCCTTTCTGGAATCTATTGCACGGAAGGCAGTGTTCTCTCCTGAAGGTTTAAACTTGAGCATCGCACAACGAGCTGGTGTTACCTGCCTCTAAGTGCTATAACACATTCCCAAGCTCATATTTTAAAGGCATCTCCTGCAAAGGGATCATAAACTGATCTTCACACTTTTTGGACAAGTGTAAAATGTATCTCCCAATTCATCCTGTGATTCTGGGCAAATCACTTAATCTCCCCGTGCCTAAAAAAAAAAAAATAGAATGTGTGTCCTCATGTAACGTAACTGGTGCTATGTAAAGCGCTCTGATAGCCGATTTGGATTCGAGTCAAGTTCGCTCTATATAAAACTCTGCAAAAAAAAAAATGTGGGCTTTCCATAAATATATATATATATATATATATATATATATATATATATATATATATATATATATATATATATATATATATATATATATATATATATATATATTTATGGAAAGCCCAAATGCATTTACAACCTCATTACTAAGGAATCCTAAAACTGTGGGAAAAACTTACATTTCACAAAGTTTAATGAAAATTATGATTTTTTCAATGTCACTTTCTGATGTCTGCAGGAAAACTGAAACTGAGGGCATACCTTGCATTCAAAGGTAACACAAGTGAGCGGCAAGGTGACTGGCTCAAGGAGAAAATGTTTCTGCTTGAAATATTTCCCTCAGGAAAAAAGCCAAAACTTTCACACCTGCAGCATTTGCAGTCTTTTGATGCAAACATCATTATTTTTTTGTGGATACAACTAAAAATGCCATTGATTGCTACAAGAAGAAACAAAGAACACATAAGGCCTGTCTGTATTTATCAACCAAGACCTTTAGCTGTTCAGTCTAAATTCATGACCTTGAAGGACCTCTTTTTTTTGTTTCTGAATTATCCCTCCTAAGTTATAGGAGGATTCCTGCACAAAAATCCATTTGAATAACAAACATGGAATTACGTCTGAACACCCTTGACTGCCTCGTACCCAAAATAACCATCTCATGAAGAAACACAGCTTTAATAGTGAAATTATCTTTAGTACACAAAAGTTCTCAAGTGAAAGAAAAGCTACCTAATGAAACACTCCTTCTCTGGCAACAACCTTAAAATGTGGAACTGCCTCCCAAAAAGGATAACACTAGCGGCACTGTGAAAGAGGAAGCCTTAATAACCACCTACTAACAACCTCCCTTTACAGAATCATGAATTTCGCATGACTCAACTCATTGGCAACATTGATTTCTATTACTTTTTGAAGCTGTATATCTGCTAATGCATTTTAGGTCATATGCATTTGATTGACTTTGCCTTTCTTCTGATTTGAATATATGTTCTACAAATTATAAAGTGCTGCAGCCCCACGGTGAGGTTCCCGACTAAGCTATATTTATATTTTATTTACTTAATGATATACTTACATGTTTGTGTAGCATACTCTGCAATCTAAATAGTTTTAAGGAGCTGGTACAAATGGAATAAAAAACAGTAGTTAACAGATCTGTGGCCCCTTGCGCCACCGGTGCGTCACTTTTTCCCATATTAAAAGTGAACCACCGGCGGCGCAGTGGGCTTGTAAATAAGCCCCGTAGAGTTTGATGGACTTCCTGTGACTAGCAAGAGGTGGTTTCTTTTTTACATCAATGGGAGAACATTGCATGGGGAGCTCAATGACTCAAATGACAGAGCATTGCGGATCATAAAAATGCATGCAGGGCTTTGGAATTGTTGGAGACTTAACTGGCAGTTCTCTAGGATCTTGCTGATGTGTTTTAATCTGTTAGTCTTCTTTGGAAGATTATGATGGGTCTAGATCAGAGGTCTTCAATCTATGGGGCGCGACCCCCAGGGGGGTCGTGGAGTCCTGGGAAGGGGGTCGCAGACTCTGTCAGAGCGTTTGCCTTACTGGCGTCTGTCTGATTGAGGGTGCTCGCGGGTGGAGGCCTGGCTGGGGGAGGAGGTTGTAGCCCTTTGAGTTCAATGGGCATTGCTGCCTGGAGCTGTGGGTCCCGCCAGTAAAGCATGTTAAAGGTCCTCTCCGTCTCCCCCCCGCGCGATGTTGTAACCGCCTGTCTGCCCCCCTCCGGCTCCAGCAGGGAGGCACAGAGATGCCCTCCCATGATAGAGGAAGAAGGAAGAAGACGCAGAGAGATACTGACCCCCCCCAACTCCCCCCATGAAAGAGGCACAGAAAAGGTGGGTGGATGAATGATGGGTGGATGGATGGATGAAAGGGTGGATGGATGAAGGATGAATGTATGGATGGAAGGATGAAAAGGTGGATGGATGTAAGGATGAAAGGGTGGATGGATGAAGGATGGATGGATGGATGGATGTGTGAAAAGGTGGGTGGATGAAGGAAGGATGAAACGGTGGATGGATGAAGGATGGATGTATGGATGAAAGGATGAAAGGATGGATGTATGGATGGATAGAAGGTTGCATGGATGAATGATGCATGGATGGATGTGTGAAAAGGTGGGGGGATGAATGATGGGTGGATGGATGGATGGTGAAAGGGTGGGTGGATGAAGGATGGATGAAAGGGTGGATGGATGAAGGATGGATGTATGGATGGAAGGATGAAAGGGTGGATGGATGAAGGATGAATGTATGGATGGAAGGATGAAAGGATGGATGTATGGATGGATAAAAGGTTGCACGGATGAATGATGCATGGATGGATGTGTGAAAAGGTGGGGGGATGAATGATGGGTGGATGGATGGATGGTGAAAGGGTGGGTGGATGAAGGATGGATGAAAGGGTGGATGGATGAAGGATGGATGTATGGATGGAAGGATGAAAGGGTGGATGGATGAAGGATGGATGTATGGATGGATAAAAGGTTGCATGGATGAATGATGGATGTGTGAAAAGGTGGGTGGATGAATGATGGGTGTATGGATGGGTGGATGGGTAAAGGATGGATGTATGGATGGAAGGATGAAAGGGTGGATGGATGAAGGATGGATGGATGTGTGAAAGTGTGGGTGGATGAATGATAGATGGATGGATGTGATGAGGTCTAACAGGCGCATTTATGGTTGTCGATAGTTGTTGATGATGAGGAGTACCAGTTTCTAGAAACTTTTGTCGGAAGGGGGTCCTTACGCCTAAAACGGTTTTACAAGGGGGTCTCGGCATCAAAAAGTTTGAAGACCTCTGTTCTGGTCTAGATCGATAAAATATTTATAGACTAGGGAAACGATTTTGAACAAGATTTATGTTTTAACTGGTAACTAGATAAGAGAGTTGATTCCCTCAAAAATGCTCCTATTTTCTTTTCTATCAAGGTAGGAGGTAGCGTTAAGGACGTCCTCAGGGTCAAACTAGCGCACAAAATAGGCCCAGGCACCAAAATAAAATTGTCATCCATAATAGTGAATTAGATAGTTAAAGATGCAGCACAGCTTTGCAAACTTGGGCAGTTTTGAACTTGTAAAGACATGCAGCTCAAAGGTGTTTTGGAAGGTATGTAAGACTACATGGATGTGTGCTTGCTGCAGGCTATGTTAGTTTTAATATTATGGAAATCAACAGAAAGACCACAAAAGAAGACCATCAAACAACCAAAAATCTGCCCACATTTCCTGTCAGACCTACCCTTCGAGCACTCAGCACTGCCAGATTACCCTAGGGTAGTCCGACCATTGAACATCCTTAATTCTAGCAACCTGAAAATAGAAAAACCTTAGCTTCAGAGTGCTCCTGGCAAAGATGTGGGAATGTCTTCCATCTAATAGACTCAAGAGAATGTCTGAATGAATGCAGGGATTATCAAACGTGTGTAAGAAAAGGCCATCTTGCCAAGGTGTGAAGGGAGGGGTTTAGGCAAAGTATGGCATTCCTTTAAGATCACAGTAGTTGCGATAAAAAAAATGGTGAATGAGAATGTGTTACATGTTTAGTGAAAGTGGTTTTAAAATAGGTCAATGTGGTCTCTTGGATGGTGGCTGACTAAGACTTGCCCCGGGTTGGTTTATTTGAGTGGATACTTTCCCTGACATTCTAGGGTAGAACCTAACTGCGGTCTTAAAGTACCCCATAAACGCAGCAACTCAGAAGAATGGACCTGCATAACATTTCTCAGTTATACCGAAGCACATCCCTGTTGCATCTTTTGAGACTCTAGGTCGAAGGCAAAGGGGTGTGGCTGAGTGGGGATACAGCACCAAGGGCAGAGGTTTACACCAGGGAGGGTAGAGCTGCTGACATTAGGCCTGTAGGCAGGATTGGGACAGCTATGGCGTTGTCAGGCAGGAAAGGGAATGGCGAGGGAACCAGGGGTCAGAGCCGATACACTATATGTGTGTTTATCTGTGAGGATATGTTTTTTTGAAGCGTTGTTGCCTCTCCCACCCACGCTGCAGCCCCCATGCCACTAGCGTGTACCCCTCCCCCACACACTCACCTAAATTGTTTTCCACGTTTAATGCTCCTGTCGCTGGCGCGGAGTTGAGGGCAGCAGCTGTGAGGGGAATTGTTCCTGTACAACAAACCGAGCCGTGCAACATATAATGGGCCCATCAGTTATTCTTGGAAGCAGTTACACGGCCCTGTGATGGGATAACAGGTGCGTGGAGAGGAGGGATGGCGCGCGAGGACGGGAGACTGCGAGCGGGGCGAACAGGATCCCATTAAACGGTTCCTGAAGCGAAATGTACCACTCTGGGAAAGATGCTGTTTCCATTACCCAACGGCAGTGAGAGATTCCTCCGAGAGGTGTGACAGGCCCCTTGGTGGAATGCAGGTGGGGCGCCTTGAAACAGATGATCATGGCGGTTGGGCTGCGTTATAGAAAGATGGTCGCGGCGAGCGCCATGTTCATGATTCATGAGGGAAATCAGAAACTAGACGCGTCGGCAAACTCACAGAATTTACCATAGTTTCGCGTAATTCTATCAATTTCAGCTTTAGAGTGTGAAATAATGAGGCTTCGAAAAGATGCTTTAGACGCAGATGTTGTGCCTTAAGCGCCCTGACCATCCTCCGTCATTATGTGCCATCTAGCTACTTGGCAGAGATTAAAAACCTGACAATCGGGCGCAGATTGTAGAGTTTTAAAACACATATAAGCAACATAGGGGCATATTACCAAGAATAAGCGATAATTATCACTAAGCTTGGTTAGAGGCAATAATTTTATCGCCGTGCTTCGCCTATTTTTATCGCTTAGAAACCTTGCAATTATCAAGGTTTATCTCCTAAGCGATAAAAAGAGCCCGAAATGCATGAATATCGCTGTAAAGTCAGCGATATTCATGCATTACCGAGCTAATGCTCTTAGCCATGTTATCCACCTACCATCGGATAACATGGCTAAGAACTGCTCTGGGCAGGCGTTAGCTTTTGGAGGTAATCGATAGGAGATAGCGATGTTAGCGACTGTTTACAGTCGCTAACATCTTGGCACGCCCACTTTGCATGTCATTAGCGATAAATATCGCTGACATGCAAAGTGGGCCCCAAGATGATCGCTATCTCCTACTAGCTGTCGCTAACTGGTGTTAGCGACAGCTAGGTAATAGGGCGATAAAATTATCGCCGCTTTAGCGGGAAAAATTCCCGCTAAAGCGGCGATAAGGCCCTTGGTAATATGCCCCATAATTTTTTATAAAATATTTCACATACCCCTAGAGAAATTAACATTGGCAAAGGTCATCGTTTTTTCATTTGTATATCGAAAAGCTCTTTTTGTAAGAGCCGTCAAAGACTCAGAAATGTTACACTTAAGCAGTGCTTTAACTCAAGGCCGTGGGAATTATGCGGCAATGAATGAAAAGTTCATGAGGGAGTGACGTGTTGACTAAATTATATGGCAAAAAAAGGTAAATTATGAGGCATGATGCAATGCATTCTGTGGCTGAACTAATTTACCATTTTGTATTTTTAACACAGATTAATACTGTTTGGGTACGTTTCACTTCATTAGGGAAACTTTAACATGTGAACAGACTGAGGGAAAGATAGAGTACATTTTTCATTAGAGCATAATCTTTTCTCTCTGTTATGCACCAATGGTGACGTGTTTAGGTTCTTTGTGGACCCCTCAAAACTGTAATGTTCATCTGTGGTACTTTTGCTCATCTGTGAACACTGATATGCACAAACATTATTCTAAATCGAGACTTGCATGTATCACTAAACATGTTATCCTGGTGTGTAGGAACAACCCTATTTTAAGAGGTACATTGTAGAGATTCTAAAGTAAGACACTATTCCATTCAAAGCCTAACTTAACTTTTGTTGATGACAGGAGACACAGGGTGTAGAGATCAGCTAAAAGGGCAAAACTGGGCTCCAAAAAACCAGGCCTGGGCAGTGAACTCCGCTCCGTTTGCAGAGTGTGTGGAGTTTTCTGCACTCCACGGAGCGGAGTTGTTTCCTCACTCGTGCTTCTCAACGGTAAGTTGGCAAGTGCAAGCGAGCAAAATCCAAAGCTAGACCACCCCCACCTAGATTTCTCAACGCGAGTGGATGCAGATAGTCGCAACTGCCACGTTGAGAAACCTTCTGTTCACATTGAAGAAGCTGTCGCTTGAATCGACCATCTAGTCGAGTGGTATGAAGAAGCAGCCCTCTTATGCTGCGCACAGTGCCATTCACATTAATTTTCCAGTGTGGGACAAAAATCAGCACAAATGGCACGACCTAATGCACAGCTGTAGCGCGGCAGCGTTTTTACCTGGAACTCCACCCAAGCTTATAAAAAGTAGGGGTGGGCGTAGTTTGCGAAGTGCGCTACCCGTAGCTACGCAAAGTGCATTTCCCACTACGCGAGCTATGCGTAGCACTACGCGAACTGTGTAGTAGCATGTTCGCACTGTGCAAGATGTCGTTTTCAATGATTGCACAGTGCTGGAAGCTTGTCCGCACTGTGCAATCATTGAAAACGTCATCTTGCACAGTCTGAGCTGTACTTTTCTGCCGCTGGAGTAGATTTTTACTCGAGCTGCAGCTTTCTCAACGCGGACTGGTAGTTTCTCATCGCGAGCGGTCGCGAGCATGCGCGACCACTCGCAATGAGAAACCTGACCTCCCCGCGTTGAGAATCTCACCGGGAGGTTTATTTTCCATGCTCGCGATCGGAAACTTGATGTTTCTGATCGCGAACAAGGAAAAAGTCTTGCGAGGATGTCATTTTGCTTGCTCGCGGTTGCCAACTTGACGTTGAGGACCACGAGCAAGCAAAAAATTACTGCTGCACTACGCTACGCATGTTTGCACTGTGCTACATGCATTTCACGTAGTTCGAAGTTGCGCAAACTTTGCAAACTACGCGAGCGTAGCGCAGTGCTTTGCCCAGGGTTAATAAAAAGCACCCACAACCAAGAGCACCTAATGCAGGTAAGAGCGGTGGGGCGCGGTGGGGGGGATACTCGACAGAGTATGACAAGCGAAAATTAATTATTTATTTAATTTTCCCTCGTTGTTGTCTCTTGTCTACACTGCTCTTACCTACACGGACCACTACTGCCCACATTTCTCTGCAGAAAAAAACTGAGACAGGTTCAGATTTTGAGTTGTACACTACAAAAGACAAACTACAGTTACTGTGTACATGCTGATCATCTTGCTATTTTCACTAGCCTGTGCTTGTAAACAAGCTTGCAGTCACCTTTTGAATGAAATTTAAATATGGTAGATTAGCGTCTTTAATATTGCCTAAAAGTGTTCTGTGTGCATCAAGTTTTAACAGTTGTTTCGTTAGGCCAAAACATGGCTAAAGAACTTACTGGTGTGTGGTATAAACAACATACCTGGCCGGAAGAGAATTCTTAGAGATGGACAAGACCATTCACAAAAGATCTTTTGGAGAAGTAAAGTAACACTATGTGCTCCAAAATATGATTCACAAACTGCCTGCCAGAGATCCCTGCCTTGCCTCTCCTATCTTCTCTGTATGAAGATCTCCACCCCAGTAGCAGAGATCTCCTCACACATAGTTTCATGATTTCGTGGTAAAAATGGAAGGCACAAGGGGGAGTAGTTGGAAAATGGCTCCTAAATTGCTAGGGTTAAGAGAAATTGAGGGAGGGGTTTATTGAGGAAAATGTAAATCAGGGCTGGACTGGGAACAGAAACCGGCCCTGGCCCACTGCTCAGCCAGCCCCCCCCTGGGGTGAGGGGGAGTGCAGCAAAGCAGTGTGCGAGGGACGATTTCGGCCGATTTTGTTACGGGGGCCGATATTGCCGACCCCCGGTAACAAAAAAATGGCCCCCAGGGGTCTAAAATTGGCCCCATCCTAGTGGCCCACCGGGGAAACACCCGGTGCCCGCTATGGCCAGTCCAGCCCTGATGTTAATACAAACACACATCCACATAAGAGTAAGACAATTGCAATTCACAAAGCAATTCGCAAAATTACACATTTGAATCTACCACACTAGTGCATTTCAATCTAGTGCACTAGTACTATTGACCAAACAGTCTTAATTGTACTCCAGCCCAGAATTGGAGGAAGTCAAGCACCGCATTTGGCCAACCACTGGTACTGCAACACACTCCCATAGAGGTCAAAAGAGGCTGGAAAAACACTAACCCATAGGGACACATAAACTAAAACATGTCAATAAATACATTTTATTTTTAATATACATATTAACGTGTATAAATGTGTAGTAAATGAGAACTTATTTTTTTAATTACATCACAGATAAAATAATATATAACTTGAATTCAAGACCATGACAGCTCACACAATTAATACTGTAAGGCGAGGGAAACTCATAAGCTTTCATCCAGGTGTAGATCTACAGACAGAAATTATGAATTCCATCTATGAGCAGAGTTATATATAGGGTTAGGTGTAGATCTACCTACGGGTAGATATACACATGCAACTTGCATTCGTGAATAGGACCCTTAATTTTTAAACCGAGGTCTGGGTTTGCAAAGTGTTACTTTGGGTTAGACTTCAAGTCTCTTGATTTTCTCGTTATTTGATGGAAACGTGTTTTTTTAGCTGCTACTTGCATGTCTGGCCCTCAGATCTTTTGGGTTTCCCAAGGGCAGGGCAAGCATGTATGTATAAATTGACCTTCGCTAGCGGTTGGTGAGGGAATGCTTACTACCCTGCCCGTTTTCTGTTCACACACACAGTGCAGTTGTCAATAAAGCCCTCACTTTAAATTTGTCTTTGTCTTTTATTTCACTGGTAATGAAGAAAGGAGAGGAGTTGGCCTAACGGCTATGGCGGTTAACCTCGAAGCTGGGGGACTGGGTTCGAGTCTCGGCAATGACGCTGAAAAATCCTGTGATCCTGGGCAAATAACTTTAACTCCCCTTGCCTAACAAATATGAATGGTCCTTATATAATGCAACTGGTGCTATGTAAAGCGCTCTGATACCTGATTTGGGTCAAGTTTGCGCTATATAAAACTCTGTAGAAATAAAAAAAAGAAAGCAGTCAGGGTATTCCATGTTGTGCACCTTTCTGATGAGGCAAAGAAAGTCCTTCCAGACAGCAGAGACTACCACAGCCGAGGTGTGACATCAGCTGTGGCGCCTCAAGAAGGCCTGAGCGAGAAAGGAGTGTGAAGTGCAGCAGGTTAGCAGAGCGAGGATCAGTGTCTCTCCTGTAAGAGGTTTCTGGGACTCCGACAACAAAACAAGAGCAGCCCACATGCTACAAGGAAAGCGCTAACCCTGACTCTTTTCAGGGCACCATTGCACTCAATTGAAAGCTTGCGTTTCAGAAAGTAGCCGGCTGTTTTCCAGTGACTCTTAGCATCATATTCAAAACGGAACACAGAAAATATTTGGTGCTCACGTTTAGACAATTATGTCAGACTGAGTGAGAAGAAAGGCTGATGATTAGCAGAAAAGATCTGCAATGCCAATCGGTAAATATGCCAATCTCACATTTTAACAAAGTTGCACACATTACGTCTTTGCTGCAGTACCGAAAGGCAACTTGAAACATTTGACAGCACAATTCATTTACTTGGAAGTTTGTTTACTTAACATTATTAGATTATCAGCAATTTACAACAGAAAAAATGTAGCGTGTCTTAAATTGATATGCAGACGCTTTGTTTTTGAGACATAAACAAATATTTTATTTTTTACAGGCTTTACTATTTGATATCATGGGGCACAAGTTGTACCAAGGCATATAGTACAGTAACAGTTGAGGATACCCAGGAAGGAAGACCAAATGATATAAGGTTATATGGACATAAATACCTTCCAAATTTTTAGCGCACCGTTATTTTCCTAATGTATGAGGTTTTGCCGTAGGGCAGCAATGCAGGCCTTCGTGCTGCGCTGCCCTACAGCAAAAGAAAAAGGCAGGAACGCTCTGTATCTATAAGATACGGCACGGTCCTGTCCTTTTCCCCTGGCACAGGGCATAATGGGCTGCACTGCACCAACACAAGTAACTTTGCACCATGGTTCAAGGGTGCCTGCGTTGCAGGGAGGATTGTTGTGGTGCAGAGAGGAAAACCTTTCTGCACAAAAACAATCACACAAGGCTTTTTCCTCTTTCTCTGTGTGCTGCAGACTGCAACACACATAGAAAAAGGAAAAACGAGGAGAAATAAAGATATTTCTCCTCGTTGTACCTCTCTTACGCCTCCACTGGGGAGGTGTACGTTTTTGGCGCTGCTTTAGGCAGGGGCGTAAGAGGCACAACATTTCTGGGTGAGACAAGGAAAACCTTTTTGACTTTTCAGTGACCCTTTATAAATAGCCCACTGTATGAGAGCCGTACGCTCCGTTAACCGCATCGATGCTCGCAGATTTACAACCATGCGCTGGGATTTTCAAAAACCCATTATTCATGACGAGCTGGGCTCGTCGTGAGCGTGTGAGCAGGCTACTGCATGACGAGCCTAGCTCGTCATGAGCGTGGAAGGGGTTAAACTAATCCAATCACATAGTTTTGTAGTGAAACATGGATAAAAGCAGGCATATAGTTACAATTGGCAAGTATGTTTTAAGTGTTATTTACATTCACAAAGTAATTAGACTAAATGTGAAAAAAACACGTTTTTGAGTCTTAAATCTTCATGCACCAAGCATACAAAGGTGGGACATAAAAGGAGAATAAACTGAATGCTCTTTGTGACATTTCTAAACCTCAAAATGAAATTGAACTAATATTGTAGTCTATTGAAGACAGGATACAGGGAGCAGTAATAGCAGAGAATTGTCCACTTTCTAAAAGTGGCATATCCAAAATAGTAATGGAAATCCAATCTTACCAGTAAAGAGGAGTTATCACTGCCATTCCAAAAATATAACACATGACATACCTACTCCTTTCTAACAAGGAATTACAACTTAAAATAGTGTATACAGGAATTCCCAATGTTAATCTATGAGAGTAGTAGACCCCACAGTAGTGAAAAACGAATGCAGGTATTTTTTACTAAAAGGACGTGCAAAACTTAAAAGTACAATTCACTGACTTACGTGTAATGAAAGGGAAGTTTAAGGCTTTGCAAGGGTTTTTTAATGCCAAGTCGACATGGCAGTAAAACTGCACACACAGGATCTGCTGTGGCAGGCCTGAGACATGTTTAAAGGGCTGCTTGTGTGGGTGGCACAATCAGTGCTGCAGACCCAAAAGTGCAAAAGAAACAATTGATGGACGGAATGCTGGACAATGCAAACATTCACCCCGACTCACAAGGATCTGGGTTAAATCCATCATTCTTTTGCTCACCACACCACCCCAGTTTGGATCCAGCCATATGCAAATCAGTCCTGACCCTGTTCCTTGTGGGAACAGTCCAGCCCGAACTGCAAAACCAGGTCCACCCTGGCCCGGAAACAAGCATCCTGGGACCAGTTTCTAGGCATCACCCTTCATCAGCCAGGCTAGCCTGAATCCAGTGGTGTAGTGAGCATGGGACCCACGTCTGGGCATACCCTTCCCACTTATGGCAACATATGCAAAAGAAACAATTGATGGACAGAATGCTGAACAATGCAAACATTCACCCACAGTCACAAGGATCTGGGTTAAATCCATCATTCTTTTGCTCACCACACCACCCCAGTTTGGACCCAGCCATATGCAAATCCGTCTTGACCCTGTTCCTTGTGGGAACAGTCCAGCCCGAACTGCCAAGCCAGGTCCTCCCTGGACCGGAAACAATCAGCCTGGGGCTGGTTTCAGGGCATCAGCCTTCATTAGCCAGGCTAGCTTGAATCCAGTGGTGTAGTGAGCACGGGACCCACGTCTGGGCATACCCTTCCCACTTAGGGTGACATATGCAAAAGAAACAATTGATGGACGGAATGCTGGACAATGCGAAGACCCACTAGTAGCATTTAATTAACAGGCCCTGGTTGTATGGTATACTACTGTACAAGGTACTTACAAGTACATTAAATATGCCAGTTGTTTATACATCAATGTTACCTAGTTTAGGGGAGAAGCACATACACTTTAGCACTGCTCAGCAGTGGTAAAGTGCTCAGAGTTCTAAGGCCAACAAAAATCCATAAAAAGAGAAAGGTAAGCATGCAAAATGTTTGGTGGAAGACCATCCTAAGACTGGCAGGTCTAATAGTATGGTATAGGATTCTATGTGTCTGAGTATTGAAGTCAGTCAGATCCCTTTTGGAAACCTCTGATTTAGCAGGATACACAAATGAGAGCGAGAATAGTTTCTCAAACACTGGAAGTTTATCACCTGCATTCCTATGGCTTGAGGGTGGAGAAATCCTTAATACATTAAGAAGTACACAACACAATACATAAGCTTTTGCTGTCTAATCTATGAGAAGCATTATTGCAGATGAATGATATGAGTGTAGAGGGCACTCAAACCGCATTATCTTGCTCAAAAATATAAGAAGTGCTATGAGATAAATTTGCAATAAGAATTAGCCTTGGGTGGAATGATTACACAAATGAGATGTCTTCTATAAATTTAAAACAGACCTCTGGGCCCCAATTTTACTCAGGGTATTAGACGCAACCTGTAAAATTGGATTGTTGGACTCATGTTCAGAATCCATCTTGATTCCAGTTTTTAAAAAGGGCGATCGACTTAGTCCAACTTGTTATCGTCCTATTTCATTACTGGACTCTTTCGAAAAAGTCGTGGGGCGCATTATTTTAGAACGCCTACAGTCCTGGACCGAAGACAATAAGATCATATCCGACATTCAGTATGGATTTAGGGAAGGCTTGGGCACCATTGAGCAGGTTCTAAACCTGTCTTTACTCAAGGGTAAATACGTGGACGCGAAAGGCGGGAGTCTTCACTTGGCATACGTAGATCTTACTGCAGCGTTCGACTGCGTGGGTCATTCTAAGTTATGGGCTATTTCACAGAAATGGGAGTCAACCCAATGTTAGTTAATTTTCTACACAAAATGTACTCCAACGCCACAGCTAGAGTGAGATTTGGCTTGGGGGGTGAGTTGACAGCACCTTTTAGGGTTGAGCGGGGAGTCAGACAGGCCTGCGTCCTGGCCCCCTTCCTTTTTACCCTGTACACAAATGGCCTAGAAGAAGCCATGTTGGAGGGGGCCCAGGACCTACCCTTAATTCAACACCGTACGATCCCCGCTCTCCTCTACGCGGATGACGCTGTGATTATTGCCCGCACCCCCCTTGAACTTCAGCGTTTACTGACCAAATATAACTTATTTATGTCAAATCTAGATTTAAAAATAAACATTAAAAAAACTTTTATTATGACTTGTGGCCTAAAACAAAGAAAAGGGAGACCAATCTATATAAATAATTCCAGCATAGAGTACACCCCTACCTACCGATATCTTGGAGTTTTAATCAATGAAAAGAGCACTTGGAGGAAAGCTATTGAGGCAAGAAAACTGCAGTTCATAAAATCAACCATGGTCCTAGTAAAATTCACCCAGAGATTGGGAAAAAGAGCGCCCGAGGAGTTGATTCACATTTATCAGGCCAAATGCATTAGCACTGCTATCTATGGGGCCGGGGTGTGGGGCTACGTACAAGCAGAAGCCCTTCAAAAAGTGGAAAACAGCTTTCTGAGGTTCCTTCTTACTGTTCCCCAGGGTACATCAACATTTAGTTGCCACCTAGAGTTAGGCCTGTCCTACATCACTGACATCATAAAGATTCAGCCTATTCTCTTATGGCACCATCTCTGGACCTCAAATAAGCTGGTTTTTACCAAAAGCATCTTGAAGGACTGTCTTCTGCTTGAAAATGTTAACAAGATTGGTTGGCTCCGATACGTTAAAAAGTTCCTCTATGATTTGGGCCTAGAGAAATTCTATCTTAACCCGCTAAAACTGGAACTGATCTCTAACAAAACGTTGAAAAATCAATGCTTAACCCATCTAGCGAAACTCCGTCTGTCTGTTGAAGCCAATACAACCTTGGTACAGCATGCTTTACTGATTCAAACTTCCATGCTGATTCACCCATACTTAACCTGGAACCTAAGTAGCTACGATAGATATTTGCTGACCCGGTTTAGGCTCAACACCTTTCATCGACTTGTCACATTCCCCATTGTTAATGACTGGTCACAGTCGCTTTGTCAATGTCCTTGCGACGGCATCTCTCCCCTATCTCGCTTACATTAGACCCTTTTTTGTAAATTTTATTTAGAACCGAGAAAGAGATATCTTTCTCCAATTTTAAAAAAGTTTCGGGCTACACCAATGTCGTCCTGCTTTCCTGGCTCTTCAACTTCTTGAGTCTGATTTTTTAGCACTAAACATAGCCAGGTTTTTAAAATGTTGTATTCGCCACAGAATGAACCTATAACGGAAGTTTTGCGCTTTTAATCTCTTGCTGTGTATTTTAACTGAATTGAATTTTAAGAAATAATTCTTTGTTTTTTCTTATTGATAAATGTATTAACATGCTATGTATGTGCTTTTATGGTTTTCTATAAATTCAAACCGAATAAAGTAAACAACAACAACAAGATGTACAATATTTATGTGGAAGAGAAATGCTTACCTGCTGTACGAGACACATACGAGATGCTCACAAAACATAGGTATAGATATGCAGAAGGAGGTGTGTGGGCAAAGCTCAGATATGAGGTATTAGTGATGAATACCGGAAGCATAGTGTTTGTGTGCGAAGCTCACAAATAAATACAGTGGGTGGAAGGTCACAAATGAGTAGTGAGTGGGATGCATTAAAGCACAAACAAGTGTTACATGGGAAGCTCACAAAAACTATAAAATGCTCAAAACTAACAAATATGCCTCTTTATAGGATTATTCAAGCCAAAATATTGAGCATTTAATTGAAACAAAGATTGACGGCGTGAAGCCCTTGCTCAAGACTATGATGATTTGTGAACAAGTTAAATCTGGAGAGTTGTGTATTAACAATGAAGTCATTTTTGGGGAATGGTTATTGCTACCAAGAAAATGAGTGACCTGGTTTGGTAGTTCTGATACGGACATCATTTTCTTGAAGAATATGTATGGATGGTGTATTTGCTTTTATGTTAAGAAGCTCAGAGGAAAATTACACCCTATGTGTGATAAGGATCACTGACATAATATCGACGTCACAAATATCGAGATACACAAATATCGAGTGAAAAATATCGAGCGACAAAATATCGACTCCCTATCTACAAACAGGTAAGTACCAAAATATCGACTCCAAAATATCGACTTACAAAAATATAGACTGTCAAAATATCGATTTTTTTAAATGTCTTAAAATTAAGTTAAAACTAATATAGTAATAAATATATGTAATATAAACTTAGAAATAATTATTTTAAAATTTTAATTTTAATAAATAAATTCTATAATTAAAAAAATTATATCACCAAAAATAATACATATATATATATTCACTGAAAAAACCATAGGTTTGACACCAGTTATAGTTAGCTGGAAATTTTACTGATATAAAACCAATTAAATTCCACGTTATAGTTAGTTGGACTCACTATAACTTGCGCGTGTAATGCACTGCTGATGACGTCACATATTACATCACTCATGACATCACTGATGACACCATCCAGTGAATGTGTGTCTTTCTGAAAAATAAATATGTGTTATATATGTATATATTATTGAATATCTTAGTGAATACATATATTAGTGAGTAATGCTTAAATATTTAAATATATGTATTAGTGTTTCACTTTGTGTATAAGTGGCTGCATGGGTTGATGAGTAGGTACATGTGTATGTATATAGGTTATTAAATGTTTTTCTTAGTATCAGTATGAGTGTTTGCATGGTTTGGTGGGGGTATTACTTAGTACATAGATGCAAGAATGACTGAGTCTCTGTTTGTATGTGTTTTGAAGACAGCATATGTGCAGGACTGTATGGGTGGATTAGTGTGCATATGTCTGTGTTAGTGAGTGAATGACTGTCTTATTAATGTCTTTATCAGTAACTACATATGTTTTAATGTAGTATATGTGAATATTGATGTATATAAGTGACTATATGTGAGAGTGAGGGATTGTAGGAGTTCCTGTTTAAATTAGTATGTGTTTCTATAAGTGATTTTTTAAGAGAGTAAGTATGTGTAAGTTTCCTTAGAAGTAAAGTGGTAGTGTGTGTATAGCTGTTTATGCAAATAAATGGATGTTCAATAGTTTATTTGCATGTGTGAGTATGTGTGTGAATAACTTTTGGATGACTGTCGGTGTGTAACAGGATGTGTAGGTGTATCACTACATATGATTAGTGAATATATGTATGAGTGACTATATAGAACTGTTGGTGAATTAGTGCATGTGTATATAGATGGTGGAATTATTGAATTGGTTGTTGTAACTGGTATGGGTATCTCCATTTTTTTGAACATTTTAGTTTCTATTTTTGAATATGCGTTTCAAGGGTTACATTACAGTGAAAGGAGGTCTGTCACTGTGTCACAAGGATGGTGTCATCAGTGATGTCATGAGTGATGTAATATGTGACGTCATCAGCAGTGCATTACACGCGCAAGTTATAGTGAGTCCAACTAACTATAACGTGGAATTTCATTGGTTTTATATCAGTAAAATTTCCAGCTAACTATAACTGGTGTCAAACCTATGGTTTTTTCAGTGAATTTCATAGGTTTTGTAAATGCTACTTCCTAACTATAACGTGTGTAAAACCTATGGTTTTTTCAGTGAATTTCATTGGTTTTTAAAATGCTAATTCAGAAATATCTCGTGTATACAACCTATACTTTTGTCAATAAAGTTCTGGCAATATTTTTTTCGGAAACAAGCCGTTTTCTTCACTGTTCAAGTTGCATAGAGACTCCTTGTAAAGCGATACAGAATTAGAAAGTCTGTACCTTGCCTTTTTTTCAACGCATTAAAATTTGTCTGTAAATAAAAATTGCCTTTCTAAACTTTCGTGCACGACCCGGTGTGCGCACTCTCGGCAACAGTTCTCAATAAAATGGATAGCGCATTTCCAGGCTTTCGTGCGCGACCGACTGCGCGCACCCGCCTATATATTTCGTGAAAACTTTGGAATCTGAACTTATTGAATTTCTTCATAGACCCATCAAAGAACTTATAATACGTCAAAGAGACTAAACCTAGGCTTCTTTTTTAATATTATGAAAATTTTCATTAAATGGAGCCGAATGTCTTTTTAAACATTCGTGTGTGACCGAATGTACACACCTTGGTATTTTAAAAAAAATATAAAAGGTTTTATACTTTAACAATTGTATGCTTGAATCGAGCTCAGAAGATATATTAAATCCGGATATGTTTGGATTTACTCCTTTTCACGTTTTGAAACTTCGCTGAATTAGACCGCTACTTCCAAATGGCGTACGTGACCAGATACTATCACCGTGTACATGTCCTGAGACGCGCATGTGAAGTCATGTGACTTGAAAACAACACTTCCAATTGGTTCTTAGTAGTTTCTATTCTGCAATTTACACGGAGCACTCCACCCACTTCTCTCACTATCTTTTCTACTCTCAAAAGAGAACAACGTTCAACACCCTTCGGAAGACTTTGCTGAAATGGCTGCCGCCCCGCATTCATCTTCCGAATCTGAAGGAAATGAGCGACTACCTTTAAAAAGAAAAAAGGAATCTTTTATTTGGCAATTTTTCACTTATCCTGAAGAACAAAAGAAAGTGAATGCGCCAAAAGTTACCTGCACGATATGCAATTCGGTTCTCTCAAGAGGAAATCCAAGAAAAAAATATTCCTTTTCCATACATACCATGGTGCGGCATGTCAAACAAGTGCACCCTGTGGATTTTGCACAGGCATCGACAAGAGCCCTGGCCACGCTATTACCATCAGAGGTGGCCAGCACATCTTCTGGTGGACGACCTGTATCTCCATCGAGTGCTGTGATGGACTTGAGACCATATCTTGCAAAGGTGCACATGAAATGCAACGAGTGTGGAGAAATTCTTCTGTACGGAGAGCAGAGCCTCATTCTTACTAAACTAAAAATTGAGTCATAAATGCCCCGAGAAAAGATAAATTTCTTCATTTCATTTTGATCCTGTGTCACACTTGAAAATGTTGTTCCAAGTTGAAAAAATCAAAAACAACATAACAGTTGTTTAAAAAAAAAAAAAAAAAAGTTCTTTTCAGAACTAACTCATTGTACCAAAAACAGCTCCAGGAGCATATTATAAAGGGGGTTTATCTCCGCTTTTTTGGCTTTCGTTCGTGCGCGACCGTGTGCGCGCACCCGCCTATATATTTCGGGAAAACTTTGCGATTGCAACTTATTAAATTTCTTCATAGACCCATCAAAGAACTTATACTACGGCAAAGACACTAAACCTAGGCTTCTTTTTTATTATTATGAAAATTTTCATTAAATGGAGCCGAATGTCTTTTTAAACTTTCGTGTGTGACTGAATGTACACACCTTGGTATTGTAAAAAAAAATATAAAAGGTTTTATACTTTAACAATTGTATGCTTGAATCGAGCTCAGAAGATATATTAAATCCGGATATGTTTGGATTTACTCCTTTTCACGTTTTGAAACTTCGCTGAATTAGACCGCTACTTCCAAATGGCGTACGTGACCAGATACTATCACCGCGTACACGTCCTGAGACGCGCATGTGAAGTCATGTGACTTCAAAACAACACTTCCAATTGGTTCTTAGTAGTTTCTATTCTGCAATTTACACGGAGCACTCCACCCACTTCTCTCACATCTCTACCCTGTTATCTGCAATTGTGAACATCAAAAGGAGCTGCGCTACGCCCCTGTAAGAGGCCTCACTCCCACTGCTGCAACGGCTTGGCAGTCCTCCAGATGCACAGGAACAGCCCCTCCGATCCATTGAAGTTCTGTGTCGGTCTCAATACCACTTATGAAATGAAAATAAGCACTGAAGAATATTTATGCTGTAGCAGGAGGAGTACTACATGCTTGCAGAATGCATTCTATTACCTATAAAAAAGTGAAACACCCACGCTACAATCATATAGAATACTTCCTCTAAAGAAGCCTGTGAATAACTTTAGAACATCAAGTTAACCTTTTTTTACTCTCTCATCATTGTAACCACTTGGATGCTAAGCACATTCTTGCGCTTCAATGTAATTTCCATTGAAATGAATGGGCACTCCATGACGAGTTACCCTTGTCATTAGCATCCAAGTGGTTTTTAAAGATAAGTATTTACAATACTATATTAAACAATGCCATGGTTTTTGCTTTTTAATTTTAAAAATCTTGCAATCTTTCACAAACCCAATACTCATGGCTTCTTTTTCGTGACAAAAATATTGCAATATTACATACCTACATAGAATAACAGAAAAAACATAAAACTACAAAGGCCAAACAGTCTACTAAACGCGGATTTGTAACCTATGGGGCAGATTTATGTTAACTACTTCATACCCAGATATGCACCAGTTAATGTGCACCACAGTATGCTAGTGCTCCGTTACCCATGGTGTGCCATATTTGAAATGTGGCGCACCATGGTACAAAAACACCATACAAGCGTAACACATCTGTGCTCAAAAACGAATACATTGCTAGAGTTGCATCGCAACTGTGATGCAGCTCCAGCAAGGCTCACCAATGCACTATATTCACAATGCTGCGTCAATACCTACGCCTGCTTCAAGCACATGCACAGTTTTGAAACAGCATGGGCCTGAAAGTCACTGAGTGAAATATCATACATTACAGTCAGCCACTTTCAAGACGCATTCCTTCAGAGGAACACTTACCGTTTATTAGAGGTAGATCGTCCGACTCCACCGGAGGACACCCCTAATAAAAAAGACATATATATAAAATGCGGAGTAGCCGCTGTATCGTGCTAGCAAACTTTAACTTAAAAATCGTTAGAAAAAACAAAAGGAATCGAGCAAAATCAGTAGGCCACTGATAGGATCTCTTTTTCACCTCGCTAAAATAGAAACATTAGGAACAACCCCTCATGAGAAATATGAAACTAGTGAGAGAAACCGAGCTCGACGCCATGATGGCTGCAAGATAGCTCGGCTCCGCCGCCCACCCCGCCCAAAATAACGACAAACCCTATACAAATATTATAAATAAATACAACACACCAGCAAAGTAACAGAGTAAAACATTTTATTAAATAACTATTTACATGGCAGCCTGCTGCAACATGAAAACAACACTTCCAATTGGTTCTTACTAGTTTCTATTCTGGAATTTACACGCAGCACTCCACCCACTTCTCTCACTATCTTTTCTACTCTCAAGAGAGAACAACGTCCTACATTTTTCGGAAGACTTTGGTGAAATGGCTACCGTATCTCATTCATCTTCCGAATCTGAACAAAATGATTGACTACCTTTAAGAAGAAAAAAAGAATCTTTCATCTGGCAATTTTTCACTTATCCTGAAGATCAAAAGAAAGTAAATGCACCAAAAGTAACCTGCACGATATGTGACTCGTTTCTCTCAAGAGGAAATCCAACAAAAAAATATTCCTTTTCCATACATACCATGGTGCGGCATGTCAAACAAGTGCACCCTGTGCAATTTGCAGAGGCATCGACAAAAGCCCTGGCCACGCTATTACCATTAGAGGTGGCCAGCACATTTTCTGATCGACGACCTGTATCTCCATCGAGTGCAGAGATGGACTTGAGATATTTAACTATATATGGTCTATAACCTATGTTTTTTTCAGTGAATTTGCTCCGCCGCCCACCCCGCCCAAAATAACGAGAAACCCTATGCAAATATTATAAATATATACAACACACCAACAAAGTAACAGGGTAAAACGTTTCATTAAATAACTATTTACATGGCAGCCTGCTGCAACATCGATCCAAATGCATGTTTTTTTCAGTGAATTTGCTCCGCCGCCCACCCCGCCCAAAATAACGAGAAACCCTATGCAAATATTATAAATATATACAACACACCAACAAAGTAACAGGGTAAAACGTTTCATTAAATAACTATTTACATGGCAGCCTGCTGCAACATCGATCCAAATGCATGGTTTTTTCAGTGAATTTGCTCCGCCGCCCACCCCGCCCAAAATAACGAGAAACCCTATGCAAATATTATAAATATATACAACACACCAACAAACTAACAGGGTAAAACGTTTCATTAAATAACTATTTACATGGCAGCCTGCTGCAACATTGATCCAAATGCATGACACTGTTCCTGTCAAGGTAGCATAGCTGGCGGCCTAGGGGCGGAGGACCGCTGTGCAAATACCCCGGGGAGGACTCTGGATATGCTTGGTCCCTGAGATTCTTCAATGTCACTGCCTTCCACAAATGGCATAAGTCCTGGATGTTCGGTGCCATACTTGAGGGTTTGACCTAAAGACACGTCCTGCGGTGCCCTGGTCCAACCATCACATATACCTCCGCCAGGAGACGGCGTGGGGTGCACTGGAAGGGAGAGGCGGCGCGAACGAGCCTCCCCAGGTGGAGGTTTCTCAGCTACACCCCTAAAGACACGTCCTGCGGTGCCCTGGTCCAACCATCACGTATACCTGCGCCAGGAGACGGCGTGGGGTGCACTGGAAGGGAGAGGCGGCGCGAACAAGCCTCCCCCACTTCCCCAGGTGGAGGTTTCTCAGCTACACCTCAGCGATTCACTGATCTCCTTGTCCTCAGTCAAGCATCAATAGTAAGATTTTCATAGGTGAGTGTAGGTTCATAGTTTGCCATCCACAGACTAAAAGCCTGGAGTGGCAGTGAAAAAACCATAACTAGGTAAGAAGGAACGCAGAGGCTGTAGGAAGGACTCTGGATATGCTTGGTCCCTGAGATGCTTCGATGTCACTGACTTCCACAAATGTCATAAGTCCTGGATGTTGGGTGCCATAGTTGAGGGTTTGACCTAAAGACACGTCCTGCGGTGCCCTGGTCCAACCATCACATATACCTGCGCCAGGAGACGGCGTGGGGTGCACTGGAAGGGAGAGGCGGCGCGAACGAGCCTCCCCCACCTCCCCAGGTGGAGGTTTCTCAGCTGCACCCCAGCACTTCACTCGACATAGGCGGCCGGCTCCCGGGGTCCGGCGGAACTTTTAGCCTTTTGGTGACTCTTCCATTTTGGACCTTGTCCCACAATCCGTTTGACCTGAAGACACGTCCTGCGGTGCCCTGGTCCAACCATCACATATACCTGCGCCAGGAGACGGCGTGGGGTGCACTGTAAGGGAGAGGCGGCGCGAAATAGCCTCCCCCACCTCCCCAGGTGGAGGTTTCTCAGCTACACCCCAGCGCTTCACTCGACAAGCTGAGTTGCGCCCGCTCCTGCGGCACAGTGCCTCGCTCGGCCAGCTGAATTACGCCTGCTCTTGCTATACAGTGTCTCACCCGCCATCCGGCTGAATTGCACCCACTCTTGCGGTACAGCGACAGGCGGCTGCCACGGAGCTCAGGAAATAGCGGTCGGCTCCACAGACTTGGGCCTGGCCTGCAAGGATGGCTCTGAACAACCCTGGAACTCGGACGCTTGACTGCTACGGCATGGGCCCCATTCCCAAAAGCGTCCCATCAGCCTTGAAGATTCTACAAGAGTCACCGGGGCCCCCGACTCCCGCAGAGTTCCGGTGAGGAGCTTCTGCCATGATTGCTCGCAGAATGGCCACGACGTAGCCACGGGGTGCTCTCATGCTGACGCCAGCTTCAGTCTGAAACTTCCAGAAACACTGTAGACTACCAATTCAATCAGTTCCGGTGGAGCCCCAACGACGTATCGCGTTGTTGCATAATGCGTCATATGACACGCCGCGTTAGCGCACCCGGAAGTGCTCCGGTGCGCTAGGCGCGAAGCGCAGCTTCCCGGAAGCAATCCAGGGCGCGGCGCGGAGCGCGTAACATAAGCATAACAGGTCATGTGACTTGTTAATAAAACTTTTCATTGGTTTAGAAATATTTTTTGTCCCAAATGATGAAAACCCCTCCTTGTTTCCTCTTGGCTCCTGCCCCCTCCCCAAGTCTTGCTCGGCCAGCTGAGTTTTGCCCACTCTTGCGGCCTACGACATGGATACGCCGGGGCGTTATGGATCAGTATGAGCAAATATACACTTGGGGATTCACAAGCAACAACAAGCCTTTGTATTTGGGGCTCTAAATCAACAACAGTGACAGAGAACAGAACCGAAGTAAGCACTCAGGGGCTACGTTTAAACGTAACATCATCTCCCCAGAGGTACATCACCTTACACACACATGCACTCTGATCTCCTTGGCCTCAGTCAAGCATCAATAGTATGATTTTCATAGGTGAGTCTAGGTTCATGGATTTCCATCCACAGACTAAAAGCCTGGAGTGAGAGTGAAAAAACCATAACTAAGTAAGAAGGAAGGCAGAAACAGAATCTTCCTCTGCAACATCCGGCTCTGCATCGCTACTTACTTATAAATGCAGAAAAAACTCAATTAACACAAGGGCTCTTTTCAGAGCCACCTTATATCAAAGCACTCAAACTTCTGATTTATCTCCATTTTCACACTCTTGTAAATGAGTGTGCGCGCCCGAGTGCGCGCACCCCGCAACTTTTTTCAAAAAAAAAATATATATATTTTCGCCTTTAAGGACCTTACTGCACACCCTGAGAAAACCTACGCAGCAAAACAATCTCTACCTTCTCCCCTTTCCATGTTCCAACGCTTTCAAATGAACAATATATTTACTTGCAGTGACAAAATGGCGGTCAACACTTCCTGATTTCCTTCGAATCGAACGTTAACAGACGTCACGCAGCAAAAAAAAATTCCGCTCGCGCGCAACCGCTTGAGTGCGCGCACCCGTGCGCGCGTATAGATATATAATTGACTTTAACTTTAATTTTCTCAGCAACTACTGAACGGATTTACACCATTCCAAAAAAAGCGTAATCTGCGAGCCGGACTCTACAGTTTTGCCAAATTTCTTATAAACCCATTCAGCCGTTCGACCTGTAGCCGTGTCTAAACGTCCTATGGAAAATAACATGGAGAAAACACGTTTTGGGACCCCCCTTTTATCTCAGCCCCCACTTCACCAATCCCCCCCAAACTTTCAGGGAAGGAGCGCAGCGGACCGAGCCATCTTCTTTGAGAAATTCGCAAAGATTCATCCACCAGGGCCAAAGTTAATCAAAATAGAATGTTTAGAATGTTGAGGATTTCCTATGGAAACTAGGTCCTAACTATAACTACCTACTGGCGACCGCCAGTAGGTAATATATATATATATATATATATATATATATATATATATATATATATATATATATATATATATATATATATATATATATATATATATATATATATATATATATATATAAAAACATATCATTAAATAAGCATATATAACATTTTTAGCGTAGCATAGACAATGGTTAAAATTTATTGTAACAACTATAGTGAGTTCAACATTAGCAAAAGTGTTGGATACACTTACCATTACATCAAAACTTTTACAACACCGGAGGAGGCGCATTTTTAAATTCACAGACAGGACACTGGTTCTAATGTGCACGGATTGGACTGTGCTCTTCCGCGCAAATCACAAGATTTCATTGCCATTTTTCCCGTATCACCCACCTGGATCAGAATGGATTCTGGGTAATGCAGTTCACAAGGACATTGCGTCCAGTATCAGGTGGGTGGACACTGGAGGGGCGGAGCGGACCTTGAACTAACAAAAAGGAGGCAGGACTTACCAACAGCTTGCATAGAACCTCCTGACACTTTGGGCGCTGAGGAAGGCTGTATGAGCAGCCGAAATGCATTCGCCATTCCAACTGAATAAATGCTGCTTCCAAAAGTTTCCCCTGTTGTGGCCTCTGCTCTCTGAATAGGAGGGGTTCTGCTGCATATATATATATATATATATATATATATATATACATATATATATATATATAAAAACATATCATTAAATAAGCATGTATAACATTTTTAGCGTAGCATAGACAATGGTTAAAATTTATTGTAACAACTATAGTGAGTTCAACATTAGCAAAAGTGTTGGATACACTTACCATTACATCAAAACTTTTACAACACAAAAACTTTTACAACTCATACATTTACAACGCAAGATTTTACAACACATATACCTTTACAACGCATACCATTACAACGTAAGTATTGGTAAGTATATAATATTTTTTTTAATATAAATTAATTTAAAATATTATAATATAATTTTATTGTATTTAATTTTATTTAATTAATGTAATTTAAATGTAATTTTACTTTATTTTTACAAAGTACCCCTGTACCCCAAAAACCCTAAACTGACCCTGAACCCTAAAAATACCACTTTACCCAAAAACTGAAAACTGACCCTGAACCCTAAAAATACCCCTTTACCCAAAAACTGAAAACTGACCCTGAACCCTAAAAATACCCCTTTACCCCAAAAACTGAGAACTGACCCTGAACCCTAAAAATACCCCTTTACCCAAAAACTGAAAACTGACCCTGAACCCTACAAATACCCCTTTACCCAAAAACTGAAAACTGACCCTGAACCCTAAAAATACCCCTTTACCCCAGAAACTGAAAACTGACCCTGAACCCTAAAAATACCCCTTAACCCAAAAACTGAAAACTGACCCTGAACCCTAAAAATACCCCTTTACCCCAGAAACTGAAAACTGACCCTGAACCCTAAAAATACCTCTTAACCCAAAAACTGAAAACTGACCCTGAACCCTAAAAATACCCCTTGACCCAAAAACTGAAAACTGACCCTGAACCCTAAAAATACCCCTTTACCCCAGAAACTGAAAACTGACCCTGAACCCTAAAAATACCCCTTTACCCAAAAACTGAAAACTGACCATGAACTCTAAAAATACCCCTTTACCCAAAAACTGAAAACTGACCCTGCACCCTAAAAATACCCCTTTACCCAAAAACTGAAAACTGACCATGAACTCTAAAAATACCCCTTTACCCAAAAACTGAAAACTGACCCTGAACCCTAAAAATACCCCTTTACCCAAAAACTGAAAACTGACCCTGTACCCTAAAAATACCCCTTTACCCAAAAACCCAAACATATAACATTTTAAAAATAATTATATACTTAGCAATACTTACGTTGTAATGGTATGCGTTGTAAAGGTATCTGCGTTGTAAAAACATGCTTTGTAAATGTATCCGTTGTAAAAGTTTTTGCGTTGTAAAAGTTTCGTTGTAATGGTAGTGCATAGTAAAAGTTGCGTTGTAAACGTTGCATACCCACTCCAGTGGGTGCAACAGTAGGGAAAGTGTTGTATAGCGTAGGGGTTAAAATTACTATTCCAACTTCAGAGAGTGCAATAATAGGGAAAGTAAATACTTCACAAATAGATATAAATAACATAAATAGTAATACCAATTACAAATAAATAAAATATTTTACTTGTGTATAAAAAATATGAAATATTTATTTATAAATACAAAATAAAATTATTTAATTATAAAAATTGCCTACTCATACTAATTAATTACCTATTAACAATAAATTAATTTACAATTTAAAAATTAATAAATTAATTTTAATTACCAATTATATTTTAATCAATTACCTATTAAAAATTAATTAACAATTAATTCAAAATACATACCAATAATTTAAATGACATATTTAATTAATGAGAATTAAATTATTTCCCACCCTATTCCCCTATAAACCCACAACCCGCTACAGAAAATAAATGAATGAAATTAACATATTTATCAATTAATCAATTAAAATTATTTACCAATCATATTTTTATTAATTACCAATTATTATTTAATTAACTATGTATTCCAAATAAATAAGAATAAATAAATTAACATATTTAATTAATTATAATTAAATTACTTCCCACCCTATTCCCCTATAAACCCACAACCCGCTACAGAAAATAAATTACTAAAATTAAAATATTTATCAATTAATCAATTATAATTAATTACCAATTATATTTTAATTAATTACCAATTAATAATTAATTAACAATTAATTCTAAATAAATATCAATAAATAAATTAACATATTTAATTAATTATAATTAAATTACTTCCCACCCTATTCCCCTATAAACCCACAACCCGCTACAGAAAATAAATTACTAAAATTAAAATATTTATCAATTAATCAATTATAATTAATTACCAATTATATTTTAATTAATTACCAATTAATAATTAATTAACAATTAATTCTAAATAAATATCAATACATAAATTAACATATTTAATTAATTAGAATTAAATTACTTCCCACCCTATTCCCCTATAAACCCACAACCAGCTACAGACTTATATTACACAAAAAATAAAAATTATTATTAACTTACCTTAAATTCGATATTTTTGTTGGCTATATTATGTCTAGTCGATATTATGTCCATTCTATATTTTTGATTCGATATTATGTCCATTCTATTCGATATTAATTTTCTCTAGTCGATATTTTTGTTGTCTATATTATGTCTAGTCGATATTATGTCCATTCTATATTTTTTACTCGATATTCGGTCCAATCGAAATAAAAGACTCGATATTATGAGTGCACACCGTGTGATAACATTGACAATATTGGGATGTGAGGGGGAGGATTATTGGTGTCTGGCCTCTTTGAGGAAAATATTTTACCAAAGCTTACAGAATTTAGAGATGCATATTTTGATTGCTTGGCGAAGCTTGAGTGAAGATGCCCATGATCTGGTAGAATGGAAAACATTAGGCCATGGAGGAGTTAATGATTCACTATGCCATTGTGAAACATTGTTTCCCATATTTTATAGAATAGTGCATTATAGATACAACCAAATACCTTCTTATTTTTGGCTGCGTTACTTGATGGCCTTGTGCATTTAACCACCTCTTTGTAGAACTATGTGTGCTGTACTTAGGCTGTTGATTTGTTTGTTGTGTGACAAATGATGTACATCAAGTTTACTATGAGTAAATATATGTATATATATATATATATATATTACCTACTGCCGGTCGCCAGTAGGTATATATAGTTAGGATTTTTTCTCTATGGGATTTTTGAAAATTCTATGTCTAATAACTTTGGCGTTTGTGGACGGAATTGGCTGAAATTTTCAGGAAAATGGAACATTTTGTTTCTGAGCAGCCACTGAAAATTTTGGGGGGGGGTTTGTCAAGGGGGGGCTGAGAAAAAAGGGGGGTCCCAAAACGTGTTTTTAACATTGAGTTTTACATAGGGCGGTTGGCCTCACTTTTAGCCCGAACGGCTGAATGGATTTGCACGAAACTTGGCAAAATTGTAGGGACTGGTAGCCCGATGTGCCTTTTGTAGGTCTCAATATATGTGCTCCAGTGGATTTTGAGAAATTAACGTTCAAAAAAAGATATATATCTGTAACAGCGGACCGGGCAGCGCTCCAGTTCGCGTACTTTTCGCGTTACGGAGCTTTGTGAAGCGAAGCTGATTGGTTCTCCGGCGTCTGTCAACATTCTAAACAGTCCGTAGCGGCCGCCATCTTGTCTCTCGGTAGGATCGAGAGACAAGAGGAGGCCAAAGCGAAGGGGCAAATGACCATAAGGGGGCATAGTAGATCCTCCCTGACCCCCTAGGTTTGATGTGGAGGTTTTAAAAGGGCCCCGCAGGGCAAAAAAAAATAAAAATAATAATAATCGAACGGCTGAATGGATTTGCACGAAACT
Source organism: Lissotriton helveticus (assembly GCF_964261635.1). Lineage (NCBI taxonomy): Eukaryota > Metazoa > Chordata > Amphibia > Caudata > Salamandridae > Lissotriton > Lissotriton helveticus. Next base: position 576,893,442 of record NC_136072.1, read on the forward strand.
TGGGAAAATTGTAGGTACTGGTAGCCCGATGTGCCTTTGCTAGGTCTCAATATATGTGCTCCAGTGGATTTTGAGAAATTAACGTTCAAAAAAAGATATATATCTGTAACAGCGCTCCGCTTCGCGTACTTTTTGCGTTACGGAGCTTTGCGAAGCTGATTGGTTCTTCGGCGTCTGTAAACATTCCAAACAGTCCGTAGCGGCCGCCATCTTGTCTCTCGGTAGGATCGAGAGAGAAGAGGAGGCCAAAGCGAAGGGGCAAATGACCATAAGGGGGCATAGTAGATCCTCCCTGACCCCCTAGGTTTGATGTGGAGGCTTTAAAAGGGCCTCGCACGGCAAAAAAAAAAAAAATCGTTTTTTTAGTTCTTTTGCGTGGAGTGCGCCCGGTTCGCGAACCGGGAAGCGTTCTGGGGAGCGTACTTTCTTGAAAATTAGTGAAAAAAGTTAGAGTAAAATAATAATTGTGAGTGATCAGATGTAGGGTAGCTCTGAGAAGAGCTTTTGGGTTTATGGTACATTTAGGTACTTATAAGTAGGTACCAATGCACAGTCTTAAATTCAGAATGAAAATTCTGTTGCCCTCATCTGAGAAGTGAACTCCATCTCCTCTGTAGATATCTTGCATGTAGTAACGCAAGTTATTGTTGTACAAGGAGCCCATTCCATGGTCTCTCATGTAAGCTGAAACAGATTTGTTTACATGCTTCCTCGACTTCTCAATTTGTGGACAAAATTGGTTCGACCACCTCCATTTCTGTCTTTGGCATATATTTGAATATACCAAGGCAGTCTGAGGAAAAAGTGCCATCAATTGCTCAAAGGTGTCCTTTAAAAGCATTTCCAGACCTACCCCAGTCAAAGTGCCCAAGTCATTACCTCCACAGTGCACAATTAACAGGTCATGTTTTGGCAAATGCATAAAGGTTTTCACCAATGGTATCAATTGGTGACATTTTAATCCTCTGTGGCCAAACCACTTAATTTCCACATCTTGTAAATTGAGGTTAGGTAAATTCCTGTTTTCAGCGTACCTCTGAGCCCAATAGATGTAACTATGTCCAACAATCCAGACAGAAAACATGGCGAGAGAAGGTTCTCCTGCAGTCAGATGAAGTGTGGCAATGAAATGGCAGTTGAAAAAATAAGAGTTTAAAATGAAAAAAACTGTGGAGTTTCTGTGTTAATGAAGCAGTAACAGTGATTGGTGGATTTTGATTGCTGAAAACAGAAAGTTAGGGTGCATGGATGAGTTCGTTGAAAGATGTATTTTGAGTGGCGAAGAAAAAATCATTAAATGGAAGAATGCACTGGATATGCAGGTGCACTGAGAGTTCAGAGTTCAATTGCAACATTGTTGTGTGAACTTGCAAACACCAGAGGTCTTGCAAGAGGTGGTTGCTATGCAAAAAAGCAGAGAGGGCAGAGGGGGGAAGGGTTTTGATTTGAAAAAAAGTGAGGGAAGAGTTTTGATTGGGTGACATGAGAGATATGTGTGAAGAATTACAGCATTTCTGTGCTTTTGATAGCTGCAGACTCTGGAGTGCATACCTTTTGCTCTGCTGAAGACAAATTGGTGTGTTTCTGAGACTGTTTTGAAACTCAAAGTATTTGCTAAGGTTAGAAAAGATTTCTTTAATTTAGATAGAAAATAGTGTGCTTTAAGGAGAAAATTATGAAGAAAGTTGTGTTTTTCAAATGTTGCTTTGTCTCAAGTGTTTTACAAATAGATTTTGTTTCTTTGAGAAATTGTAATTGGAGAAAATGTGAAGTATTAGTACTGACAGGGTTTTTATGTGCATAGGAGCTGTGGAGTGTTTTCAAATTATGACTTGTAAATCGGTTTTTGAGGAAAAGGAATGGTTTTAATATTTATGACAAGGACATAATGGTGTATGCTTCTTTATAAGGCAATTGAGTGTCTCTGATGTTATTTTTCCCATTTTAATGTAAGACGTTTCCCTGTGGAGCAAATTGCTTGTAAATATGCTCCCACCTGTGCATGGTAAATTTTGATTTTGACCGTTTGAGTTACATAGCAATGTTAAAAGTGACCCAAAAAAGTTGCAAAGGCTTTAAAAAAACACTTTCATGTGTCTTGAGGACATTTTAAGTCATTTCCCCGTGGGCAGTGTTTTCAAATTATGAGTTGAAAATCGTTTTTGAGGTAAAGGAATGTTTTCAAAATTTATGTGCGCCATATGCCCCCAAATTTCTTTTTCAGGGGTGCAGCAGGGTGTTCTTGAGACACCCCTGCACCCTCGGAAAAATTCGTAATTTGCGATGAGCTGATTGCTAATCGCAAATTGCACGTTCATTCCTATGGGCCTCCTGCTCCATGGAAATGAATGGGTAATTTGTAATTAGCAAATAGCTCATCGCAAACTAGGAATGGTAAAGAATCGCTATTTATTCCTTAAAGTTCGCTATTTAGGAAATGTAAAAAACTTTGATGATACATATGGCGGTTCATCTCTAACAAGATAAGAAGCTTAGGGATAGATTTATGATGACTGGCGTATCATCAGGGATGTGCCAGTCATCCAGCCGCGGGCCGTGGAGGGAGTTACGGTGGGGCAGGGAGGCGGGGAGGGGGAGGGGCAGGGTGGAGGGACCTAAAAACTGGCATATGGATAATTGCAGGTAAGTACACAATTTAATTATTCAAACGAAATTCGTAGCGCGCACAGCATCGCATTTTGCGATGCAGTGCGCGCTACGAAATTCGTTTGAATAATTAAATTGTGTACTTACCTGCAATTATCCATATGCCAGTTTTTAGGTCCCTCCACCCTGCCCCTCCCCCTTCCCGCCTCCCTGCCCCACCGTAACTTCCTCCACGGCCCGCGGCTGCAGTCATCCTGTGCCGCTGTTCCGCCACCCATGGTGTGCTGCATTTACAATGCGGCGCATCATGGGGCAAAAACAGCATAGATGCGTGACGCATCTGTGCCGTAAAGGTGGCGCATTGCTGGAGTTGTATCGCAAGTGTGATGAAGCTCCAGCAAGGCTCAGGGGTGCCCCTGTCGCAGGGTTTCTGTTCTCACACAGAACTGTGCACAGAGGATTGGAACCTCGGGGAATTAGGGTGCCCCAAAACTCACCTTAGTACCCAAAAACCCCTTAGCAAGCTAGCTACAGTGTCACATTGGATATAACAAACTCTCAATGTTTAGACAATCCAGAATATGAACTTACAGTACCTCAGGATACGTGGAACTCATGAACACTCGGTCGTTATATATTCATTACAAACCAGAACATGGAGTTAAGAGGAACACATGTGTATTTGAAATGTTTATTTACTAATGCCGTCTTCTCAGGCGTAGTATCTTAGATAATACAAGTACACATCTTCGTCGCCATTGTAATAATGTGAGAACGTACGTCTTTAAATGCTTTTTAGTTATCTTTATTCCGGAGCGCCGGGGCTAAGCTGTTGCTCAACGGTCGGCGCCAAGCAAACAATATGGCCGCCTTCCGCTTTCTGTTTCCCCACATCCTGTTCCTGTGCAGGAACACTAGAACGCTACCACAATTATCAGTAGAAAAATTACCAGCATAGTTACTAGTACATAAAAAGCGATTGGTGACAGTATGTTAACATGCTGTAAATGAATAAGAGTTAGCAACACTTATATCTCACCCTCCCTAATACACATATTATATTATTTGCTAAGAAGGTCTCTTTGGGTTAGTTTAGGGCGTGCCTATACTTTAGTGTCCTAGATTTGAAGGAATCACATCAGCATACACCAGCTCTCTCTTCATGTGAACCGCATCAAGTGTTGTGTATGTGTGTGTTCGGCAAAGCAATATAAAACCCGCCTCATGCCCAGAATTGGCAGAAGCTGCACTTATGTTATGACTATGAAGTCGTGGAGATCAGACCTCATAACAATTCTGTATCGTGTTGTTCTTGAAACTTCAGCACTCGCTGTACAGATATAGTTTAACAAGCAAAGCAGATAGTAGAGCAATAACATATTATTCTCATGTAAACCATGATGAACTACTAGGTTGAAAGCTAAAGCAACAACTAAGTGTCGTGTGCAGAAGTTGCACAAAAGGAAAAATGGCGTTTAAACCGGTAATGAGCCCATGCTAACTTAACACGATGTAAAGATATCCAGGATCTACATGACACCCCTCCATGATCCGGAAACGAACAAAATAAGGTAATAGAAGTGCCATCTGATGAGAGCAGATTGCAACTTTATATGTGCACGGTCCGCAAGGTAAAACATTAAAAACTAGCAAAATTTAATGCTAAGAAAAAAAAAAACAGTCAACTAGTTTATCGAGGCTTAAGCCAATAGGCAAGCTAAATAATAAAAACTTGACAAATAAGTCAATGAATTGTCAATGAAATGCTAGTACTCAGCATATCAAACATGAAAAAAGTCTATGACATAATTGTGTATGCAAAATGAGCTGCAACAGCCTCCAATAGGAAGTCACCGTCTTCATCCGAAAAGAATTCAGCCATCCAATTTAAAAGCGGAAAAGAACATACGTGCTCTCCCAGCACCGGATCCTCTATCACCATCAGAGGACAGCTCGGTGGGTTTTCAAGAAAGCTCTGTTCCAAGAAAGACTGTGTTGCCGCCAGTAAATTCCAGGGACCAATTAGTCCATGCATCAATGCCACAGCCATAATCCTTTCGCCAGGACAAACCAACTCGTGAGTAATGATAGGACTCATCAGCTGATTAAAGTCGACGTCAGGAGAAACCGGTCCGCAGAGACACAAATCAATGGCCCAATCGAAATCACAGGTCAGGCAGTGAAATACAGGCTGGACACAGGTGAAGTAGGAGAATCGAAAAGATAATCCATATGCCGTGCTTAATATCGCCAACGGCATTGTGCCATAATATTCAAGCATGCGATTGCGGAACAGCGTTAGCAGCTGCAGGGCGGGACCTTGCACAGAAGGGACATCCATATTTAAAAATATAAAATAGCACAAGAGCGTCCGGTGCTAATGCAAGTAAAACTGGGAATCCACCAAACAAAGTGGAAAAAATAGAATGAAAGAAAGCAGGGATGACTCCAAAGATTTTCTCAAATGAAGTCACGAGACCACTGCTAACAACTTTAAAAAAATGCGCCAGGCCCTTTGTGGAGGACGCGTTAAAGATAGTCTGAACCATCTCGCTGAAATGCAAAGGCGAATCAGTATTTAAAAGGGTCTGCACCTCTGTACGGGTGTTCGCTATGTGAAGCACGAAAGTTTCACGGGCCGAACTCAAGGCCACCTCTCTCTGAGACAAAAGAGCCCTTATTCTTGCCATGCCGTTGAAATCTGCTCCCAAGGTTGGTATTTGTGGCCAGATTGAAAACTCCCTATGTTCATGTGTGGGAGGAAATAGAACATTTCTGCAGCAAATAACCCGTTCACTTACTGTTACGATAAAAGGAATACTTTTAATTAACACAGAACAATCTTCATTATTGAGCATCAAATAACTACCATTTTCCAACAACTTGAACGTGGGGATGATAGCAGGAAGTGGCGTGCCTTGCAACACGCAAGCCATATTTGGTCGGTCTTTGTTGCATGAACCGTGTAACTGTATGTGCCTACACATTAGTGAATGATCTGGCGTCTCAGTGCATTCCTCTCCATTCAGATAAACTTCTTGATCATCTTTGAAACATCTGTATGTGTATGGAAGCGACCAGACCTCATGAAGAAAACCACTACCTAAAGGTTCATAACGACCTATTGATATATATTTCATACAATTTGAAAACTTATATAAAGCAAAAGGCAGCGTTATTAAACCGTGGATAAGGCACGTTGCCAAAGCAGCCAACCTTTTGGATTTATACTGGAAATGTTAAAGGAAGAATTAGGGAGTAGGGCCTGTAAATCACTAATGGACAACCGAGTAAAATGACTCCAACCATCATATTCCTCTAACTCCGGGATAGTAGGGGTGTTTAATTTTTTAGAAGTAGCCAATCCAAAGCATTTGGTCTGGGAAATTGTTTCATTCACAAACAACATATGATTTGGGATGAGACATGCACGGTGCAAAGCCTCAGTGCCTTGTACCTGCCAGGTTCGTGAACCCCAAACTGATGTAGATCCTGGATATCTTTACACTGTGTTAAGTTAGCATGGGCTCATTACCGGTTTAAACGCCATTTTTCCTTTTTTGCAACTTCTGCACACGACACTTAGTTGTTGCTTTAGCTTTCAGCCTACCTGCGTCAAGATCTATGCCTGCTTCAAGCAGGCGCAGGGTTTTGACGCAGCTTTGTCCTATCTGATTGTAAATGCGGCACACCATGGGTGGCAGAGCAGCGGTGCACGTTAACTGGTGCATCCCTGGGGATGTGCTAGTTAACATAAATCTGCCCCTTTACATTTAATTATGTGCAGGGGACACAGAGTCGGTGAGGTTTATCCAAGGTTAAGAAGAGATGAGTCCTGTTCACTGAAAAATTGGACATAGGCTTCACCTCCTCACAGCCGCGGGCCGTGGAGGGAGTTACGGTGGGGCAGGGAGGCGGGGAGGGGGAGGGGCAGGGTGGAGGGACCTAAAAACTGGCATATGGATAATTGCAGGTAAGTACACAATTTAATTATTCAAACGAAATTCGTAGCGCGCACAGCATCGCATTTTGCGATGCAGTGCGCGCTACGAAATTCGTTTGAATAATTAAATTGTGTACTTACCTGCAATTATCCATATGCCAGTTTTAGGTCCCTCCACCCTGCCCCTCCCCCTTCCCGCCTCCCTGCCCCACCGTAACTTCTTCCACGGCCCGCGGCTGCCTCCTCAGCATCGCTGGACATGGTTAAATAATAGCTGCAAAATGTTACTCTTGTTAAACAATTTTACTATTATAATCTCTGAGATTTGTCTCTTACTCTGCAACATCTCATTGTTGTTATCTTTCTTTAAAGATAAAGACAACATCAACATGAGCGACAATCAGCAATCAGTTGATTTTGACCTCATCATTGAACTCGTAATTGAAACATCAGTGGATGTTGATCCTTTGGATGATTTAAATCCTGAGGATAAAGAAGAACGTGATGAGGATGCAGATTTGTCAGAATTGTATGACATAGGATGGGAAGCTGACGTGCTTGAGCCTATGGAACTATAAACATTTATTTTATAAATTTATAATAAATAAAAAGTAAAAATGTAAACCGTTTAATTTAAAAATAAAGACACCTTCAAAAACAGGTTATGTGTAGTGTCTTCAATAAAATATTAAAATATGCTCATAAAATTAGATCAGATTCACATATAAAACAGCACAGGTAAAATGAATATAAATTCCATTTCTTTTCTGCTATTTCTGTATTCTAAATTTGCCATGCACAAAAAAATCTTCTATGTAAAAATGTTAAGTAGTGTGTTAAGTTTTTGATGACTGTTATTGATTTACTGTTGGGTAATAGTGGTTAATAAAATTTTTTATTATATTTTACCACAGATTCAACTGCAGATCATTTCAAGATTTCAGCATGCCAACCAAAGAAAGAGTGAGAAAGGCTGCAAAACGTCAAAGACAGCAGGTGAATGAAAAAAAGCAGCAGTCCTCTAACAAAAAGATTTGTCAAGTCACCAAGAAAGCACCGGGTAAGAGTACAAAAACATTCATAAGAAATATCTGTAGTAAAAAAAATATTACTACAGAAAATGTTTCAGTCCAGAAAAGGAGAAGCAATTCAAACGGAAAGGAAAGGCCAATGAAAAATGTTACTGCTAGAGTAAGAGATAACTCTATGCATGAAAGTAGAAGGAAACAACAGTTTAGGGACATTCGTAAACGAATGTTCCGCAACAGGATAATTGGCAATTTGTTAAAAAATATTAAGAAAGGTCAACAGAAAGTGGTTTTTTATAAGAGAAAAAAAATAGTTGAGAAAGTTATTGATCAGGCATTTGAAATTAAACGTAAGTTATTTATTTTGACAATCAATAGAATTAGGAAGCCAAACAAGGCAATTTATGATTTCAAAAGAAATAGTAGATGGAAGAGAATAGTTAATCGTAGTAATTTTTGTGAAGTTTATTCTGGAGAATGGATGCATAGTTCAAGCTCTGAGGCATTTTTTAATGGGGAGAGTTATTTCCAGGATAATGATTTGGTGCATGCAGTTGACACCAGTGGTCGAGCTTATGAAGTGAAAGATGGTTGTCCAGTTGAAAAAGAAAAACTTGTGACAACAGAGATAGAAGAGGTGTTAGGTAATGAGGTTTTAGGGAGACGTCCTAAGGGTCCTGTGTACACCTGGAAGTGTAGTAGTATTTGCAGTGTACGACAGGATTCCATCAATTTGCTTTGTGATTTTATACGGTCATTTAATAAGAAAAGTTTGAAGCAGAAAATGAAGTTTTTGCAAGAATTAGATCCTTGCAGAGTGAGAGAAGTGATAGGTTTGCATGGTCATTCACTGGCTTGTCTTTCCAGGAGAGTATGCCAGAGTGTTTTTCATCATTTCAGGATGCTAGCAGTGCATCATAATAAAGTGAGGAAATTAGTTAGAATGTTGTATTATGCTAAGAGTCCAGCAATTATGCTTAAACAATTATGCGCTGCTCTTTTGCATGGTTCTGAAATAGATGTGAAGAATATATGTGAAGAAATTGAGTTTTGTTACTTTGGAAGTAAAGAGGAGAATGTTGAAATTGACCAAGAAGAAGAGAGTAATGTGGAAGATAGTGTACAGGTTTCCAGTACAGATAATTTCCAGAGGGAAATTGCGACGTTTGAGGTGAAATCAAGTGAGAGGCCAAATTTCACTTGTGTGTGTTGTCGACGCACTTATTATAAGAATCAGACTAAGTTAGTGGATTTATATGCAAAAAGTGAAAGGGAAAATAATAGTGAATGGAAGGATTTTACAACATACTTGATGGTAGAAAATTGTTTTGATTTGGGATTGGATCAACGTGTGTGTACTTATTGTTGTAACAAATTAAATCAAAACCAGATGCCTGCTAGAGCAGTTCATAATAATCTGGAATTGGTTGAGATTCCTTCTGAATTGAAGGATTTAAATACTTATGAATCTATTTTGATTCAAAGTATCCATCCCTTTCAGGCTATTGTAAGAATGGAGCCAAAGACAGGGAAATTGCCTCCATCAGATTTACAGAGAGGATTAAAGGGAAGAGTTGTTTATTTGCCTCTAGATTTCAAGAAAAACATTAACACAATTGGAGTAGAAAAAGTGGAAGAGGAACCTCTGGTTATCTTAGTTAATGGGGTTCCGACAAAGAATAAGAAAATAAGGCAAGATTTAGTAGATGTTAGGAAAGTCAAAAGGGCAACATTGTATTTGAAAAAAAATAATAAATACTATAAAAATGTATATGTTGCAGAAGAGGAAGTAAGTGAGGAAGAGGATAGCGATTTGTGTGCTGGTCAAATTGAGAAAGTAGAACCCTGTACTAGTGAAGAAATATATGAACATTATAGTGTTCATCCTTTGCATTCCAAGGAAGTCATGGGGAATGCTATTGAGTTGTTTCAAATGAAACAAGCGAAAGGGAGTCCCATTAGTGTTTGGGAGGAAAGTTTGGAAGCTCGGTGTTTCCCACAGCTTTTTCCAACAGGTCAGGGAGGAAGATATGATGAGCGACCTCATCAAATTCCTGCTTCTGAATACCGGACTTTGCGATTGTATGCAGGAGATGCTAGGTTTCGACAATGCATTCCTTATTTGTTTCATCTCCTGTTTGAAAGCGATCTGTCTGGACTGTCATATGCAGTGAACCACATCTTGAAAAGTGGTATACACATGCAAAACATCTCGGCAAGTGACTTTATGGATAAAGTCAATGTCCAAGACAGTATTTTGGATTCTCACCTGATTAATCTCATGGCGTGTCAGCGTGGTACTAATGAGTACTGGTACCGTCGTCATGGTGATTTAAAATGTATGCTGAGGAACTTAGGAACTCCCACATGGTTCCTCACTCTGAGCTGTGCTGAGTATGGCTGGGAAGACTTACTTGAATTTCTACGAGAGGCAAATGCTAACGTAGAAAACATCGAATTCAAGACACCCGGAGAACTGTGCTCTTTGGATCCAGTCAATGTATGTAGGTACTTCAATCATAGATTTGAAGGTATGATGTCTTTCATCATGAATAAGAAGAATCCACCTCTTGGAGAGGTGTTGGATTTCTTCTGGAGAAAGGAGTACCAAGCAAGAGGTGCTCCTCATATACATATGTTGCTGTGGATCAAGGATGCACCTAAATTTGGAACGGATCCAGAAGACTCAGTGATGAGTTTCATAGAACAGTATTCTACGTGTGCTGTTCCAAACGCAAAGGAGAAAAAAAGCCTAAGAGAAAAAGTTCTACGTTTCCAAAGCCATCGATGTGGAAAGTACTGTCGTCGTAAATTCCGAAACAAAGACAAGTTCTACACCAAATGTCGTTTCGGCTTTCCACGACCGGTGATTTCTAAAGGAAGAGTGAACAGTTTGATGTCTTCGCTGCGACATAATGTGATGAAGAAATCACCTAAAAACACATACAATTTGAAGAGGAACGAAGAGTCTAAGTACATCAACGACTACAACCCGGTGATTTTGTCCATGTGGAATGCTAACATGGATATACAGTTTGTGGCTGATAACTGTATGGCTGTGGCTCGGTATGTGACATCTTACATCACCAAAAAAGAGAAGACAGAATTGAAGGATATGTGGGAGGACATTTCCCATGAAAAGAGCCTCAGCAAGAAGTTGTACAGTTTCAGTCTGAAGATGTTGTCGCATCGAGAAATCGGAGCTTACGAATGTTCTGACCGGTTGTCTTCAGCAAGTCTCTATGCCAAGTCCAGGAGTATCGTTTGGGCGAGTCTTGGTCTTGCTGCAACGCGTAATCGAGTTCTCAAACCTGTGCGGGAAATTGAGTATTTGGCGGAAAAGGAGCCAAACAGTACCGACATTTTGAAGACCAACATGTTGGATACATATTATCCAAATCGAAGCAGTCACCTCGAGAATGTTTGTCTGTATGAGGTTCTGCAAAATTACATATTCAAGAGGAACATCAAAGAAGATACTGAGAAAGGAGTGTATGCTGTAATAGGAAGTGAGGGATGTCTGGTGAAGCAAAGAAAATGCCACTTGATAAACCATCGAAAATTGAGTGGCGAATCTCCTGAAAAAAAGGAGTTTTTCTATTTAGCACTTTTGCAACTTTTTAAGCCTTGGCGTGCAGAAGAGGAACTGCTTGGAGATTTCCTCTGTTATGAAGACTCTTTCAATGCTGCCAAGGAGACCATAGAATGTCCTGCTTTTCCCAAATATGTAGAAATGTTGAATGTGGAAATTGAGCAGGAAGCAACGATTGCAGCGGAGATTGTCAGAGACAGTTCTCAGGACAGTCAGAGTTCTGCTTCATTGAGTCAGGATCCACTAGGAGGACCTGTTATCGAAAATGAAGCTGCCACTGCTATGAATGAAGTGGAAAGAGCAATGGCACATGCTCAGGAGGATGCGGTTAACTTAGAAGAGTTGGAAAGACAACTCAACGTTGAGCAGAGGAAAATATATGACGAAGTTACCATGCAAATTGATCATGGATTAAGTCATGACAAGAAAGAGTGCTCATGTACGTCGTTGAAGCCTGTTCGACTGTACGTGAGTGGAGAAGCGGGAACTGGAAAAAGTTTCCTTATTAAAGCAATTTCATGTTATTTGCAGGAAAGGACAGAGTCATCGCTGTCTTGTGTTGTCACCGCTCCAACTGGACTGGCAGCACATAACATTAAAGGGATTACTTTACATCGTTTACTGATGCTGCCAGTGGAGCATGACAACAAATTACAATATCACAAGCTATCGGGAGATGCTTGTTTTGAAGTTTCAAGAGTCTTGAGGAAAATGAAACTTCTTATCATTGACGAAGTAAGCATGGTTTCCAATGTCATGCTTGCCTTTGTGCATTTGAGAATGCAAGAAGTTCTCAAAACAGAGTATGATGTGTTATTTGGTGGCAAACACATCATTGTTTTCGGAGATCTTCTGCAGCTGACACCAGTGAAAGGGCAACCTGTGTTCAAAATGCTCACGCATGAAGATACCAGGAAGTGCCTAGGGAGCATTGGCAACGTCAATATATGGTTAAACTTCAATTATGCTGAACTGCATGAAAATATGCGTCAGGCGAAGGATGAAGTTTACAAGACTATTCTACAAGATGTTAGAATTGGAAAAGTGACCGAGCATGGGAAAGAAGCTTTACATGCACGATTACTGACAAATTTATATCCAGACCAAGATGTTGTGCCTGAGAATATTTTTCAGAAAATTACTGAGAAGAAATCTGGAATATGTTTGATGCCAACTCTTGCAGAATGTGCCAAATTCAACAACAAAATGTTGCATTTAGAAAAGCAAGAGATTGTGAAACTGGAAGCTATTGACAGAGTAGAGCATATGGGATCAACAATTATTTTGTCTGAGAATCTGAAAACAAAATTGGATTCATTAGAGAAGAGTATATCTAAAACTGCAGGTTTTGAAAAGACTCTGAATGTGTGCTTGAACTGCCGTATAATTTTAAGAAGGAATTTACATGTTGAAAGAGGTCTGGTAAATGGATCAATGGGTAATGTTGTTGATTTTGTGAAATACAGAAATAGAGATGGAATTGAATTTTTAAAATTTTAATTTGATGGCATTGAGGAAGTACAGCTAATTGGTCGTTGTTCTGCTAGATTTTTGCTTGTAAAAGACTTATATGTTCGTCGTAAGCAGTTTCCTGTTTGCTTGGCATTTGCGGTGACAATCCATAAATCGCAAGGTTTAAGTGTAGACAGTGCATTGGTGAATATTGGCAGTTCTGTGTTCAAGGAGGGTATGGCATATGTGGCATTGTCACGAGTTAGAACTTTATCGGGATTGTACTTGATTGAGTGTGATGTCACAAACATTTGTGCGGATCTAGATTGTGTTAAGGAATACAATAGGTTAAGAAGAGAGTATGCGCCACATTTGCCTCAGTATCCTTTGTTTGAGAAACGTGTGGTAGGCCGGAAACGAAGAAATGTGACCAATATTGGGGAGGTTGTAGCAAAAAGACGAAAAGTCGATGAACCTGAAATTATAAGCAGAAACAAAAAGGATTCTGTTGAAGATGTTGTTGGTTTTCAATTTGAAAACAGTTCTGGTGTCAACTGCTATGCCAATGTAGTGGTTAATGTTTTGTTTTCTCTAGAAAATGTAAAAGAAGAGATTGTGGTCAATTCTGATCAAAGATTTTGCAGTTTGTTAAATTCTGTGTTAGAGAAATGTAGCACTGATAGAACAAACATAGAAAGTGTGTCTGAAATTCGAAATCTGTTAGACAGATGTTCAGGCCAAACACAATTCTCTCAAAATAGTCAGCAAGATTGTCAGGAGTTTTTAATGTATATGCTTGATGTATTGCATGATGAAGGTGTAGATGTAGATCACCTGTTTGGGCTTTCTTATCAATGGCAGCATGACTGCGAGAACTGTAGGGTATCAAGTACTACTAGTGTAGACTCAGAAAGATTTATATATTTAACTTTGCCAGACAGTAAATCAGTCTCTTTTAATAAGCTAGTAAAAGGAGCTGATCACAACATGGAGTGTAGCCAATGTAAATCTGAAATGATGTCCACATTATTTATACGAACATATGGCCAGTATGTCATTTTAATGTTCCAACGATGTAGGCCTGATGGAACAAAATTGACAACTTTAATTAAAAATTTTGTGGCTTCACAGTTGTCAATATCAGGGAGGACTTTTGTAACTGTAGCAATTATATATCATGACGGACCTTCAATAACATCAGGACATTACACAGCTTATTTAAAGTCTAGAAATGGCTGGTCATTCTGCAATGATTCTGTTTTAATTTTCAAAAAAAATTGCCGTATGACCTTAAAAACTCTTACCTGGTGTTTTTAAAACCAAAATTTTAGGGAAAGAATCTCGGGATGTGCTCTGAGGAATTTCAAGAAGTTCTAATGGCTCCTACACGATTTGGCCTTGAGGATAAGTGTAGTACAGAGACATAACTTCTTACCATAACACTGGACGTCATGGAGAAATACGTGCACTTTGAATGAGTTCAGAAAAACTGTTTCTTTTTATAAGCTAATTGAAGCAGCCAATCAAAACATGGAGTAGAGGGAATGTAAGTCTGCAATGCTGTCTACTGTTTTACATTGCTTTGTGATTAAAAGTGATGTAGAGAATTAAATAATTGTAGTAGTCATAAAGGTAGTGTAAGTCTGCTTCATAGTAAGCAGTATCAGTGTCATAGGAAAGGTAGAACATGATTGAGCAAGAAGGGGAAGATATTACTAGTCCAGGATTGTGAAAATGATCTTCAACATTTTAATTGTGAAAGTTGCGGAAATACAACATGACGGGATTGGCTTACAAGAATTCTAAGAGTTATAAATGGCTCAGACACGATTTGGCCTTGTGGAAACGTGTGGTAGAGAGCGAGAAGTCATTTATTGTATGTAACTTGTTTTTGAAAACAATGGAGGTTTTCTGTCAGAAAGTGGCGGGTTGAAAGTAATAACAGCACAACAGAGTGTAAGCTGTTCATAGGACATCCTTCGCCGTCATGGAAAGTAAGTTAACTTTACGGAGTTCTGAATTCTGATTTGTTATGTTGTATGGGTTTTTTAAACACAATCATTTTGATTGTGTTTTTTTTTTCCCGCTGTTATATGATGAATACCTTCAAGTCACTGTTTTTAGTGAAATTTGATACATTCTGAGAACAGCAAAAATAAACCGTTTAACATGTATAATTAATTCTGTTCTGTTTGCATTTATGATGTACATGTAGAACTGTGTAGGAGGCATGGAGAAGGTGAGGCTTCTGTAAGTGTCAAAGTTGTTGCATACAGTGCTCATATTCTACGTAGTCTTTCATATGATAGACTACATTTCCACAATGAGATACCTAAGCAAAGGAAACACAGGTGATATGATTGTGGAATGAGGAAAAAAAATTGCACGTTTTTCAATTATATTACCTGTGTTTCTTAACATTACACATCATATTGTGTAGATGAGGTTTAGGCCTGTTCCTGGAGACAGAGGAGGTCTAACATTTGTCCAAGAGTGCAGTCGACATGACACACTTGGTTGGTAGGCCTGCACATGTATTTTCTTCTCTGTATTCTTCAACAAACCTAAATTTCATCTGCAACTCTGAGTAGGACTTACCTGAAACAAATCTGTGAATAGGTTACACCTTATCGGCATCTTGAAACAATGATCTAAAATGTTAGGCTGAGATTTATGATGACTGTGCGCCTCATTTGCTCCGCTGTGGGTCACTTTTGTGTAAAACATGCACCATGTTGCAAGATAGGTTTCAGTTCATCTCCAGCAAGATACCATCACTTCGAAATGTATATAATTAGCACTGTGTAGGGGACATGCAGAAGCTGAAGGTTTTCTAAGTGTGAAAATTGTTGTATACACTGCTCAACTTCTGTGTACTGTTTGATATGCTAGACTCCATCTGCACTATGAGATACCTAAGCAAAGGCAACACAGGTGATGTGATTGTGAAATGAGGAAAATAAACTCCACATTTTTCAATTACATCACCTGTGTTTCCTAAGTTTACGAATGACATTGTGCAGATGAAGTTTAGGTCTGTCCACGGACACAGAAGAGGTCTAGCCTTTGTTCAAAAGTGAAGTGGACATGACTTACTTCATTAGTAGGCGTTCACATGTATTATCTCCTCTGTATTCTTCAATAAGTGTAAGTTTGATCTGCAACCCTGAGTAGGCCTCACCTTAAACAAACCTCTGGATAGGCCACACCTTATTGTCATCCTGAATCAATTATTTAACATGTTAGGGACAGATTTATGATAGGTGTAAGCCTCTTTTGCGCCACTGTGCGTCACTTTTGTGACGCAGTCGCGGTTGAAAAGATTTGGTATGAGGCGACAAAATTATAAAATGATGAATCTAGGCAGATGTGTCATGCTGTAAAAAAACAATGCCACATGAAACCGATGCAGCAGTCATGCAAAAGATGCACAATGTTGCAAGATAGGACTCACTTCATCTGCATCAAGATACTATTAGTTTAAAATGTATATTTTTAGGACTGTGTAGGGGCATGGAGAAGCAGAGGCTTCTGTAAGTGTCAAAGTTCTTGAAAAACTATTTGTCCTTCAATCTTTTCCCTTGTTTTTTCTAATTTATTAAAAACATGTTTTAATATTTTTCAAATGTTTGTTCTCTCTTTCACAGATTTTTTAGTATAAAAAGAACAAATGACTAACTTAACGACAATTATGAGGTAAATGTTTTGTACTCTTTTTGTTATATTTCTATCACATTTAACTTCTATTAGTTCTACTGCTTTATTTCTTTAAGAATCACTTTCCTGCCTTTGCTACTTCCCTCATTCCTTTGTCTATTACTTAATTACTCTACTCCTTCACTATTTTTCTTAGTCCCTCTCTTCTCATACTTCTTCACTCTTGGTCACTCACTCTGTCTCTATTACTTTCACTGTTTCTGACTGATCTAAATTTTTTTTTTTTAAAAGAACAGTAAGTATAAGGGAAGGAAACAGACAGTTATGTTAAAAGAAAGACAGCTATAGGGAGTAAACTAGGGATACTGTTACCCGCAATCCTCTGCTGATGATGTCACTGACCATGTCATGAATGATGTAATATGTGATATCATCAGCAGTGGATTATGGGTAATAGTATCTCTAGTTTACTCCCCTATAGCTGTCTTTCTTTTAACATAACTGTCTGTTTCCTTCCCTTATACTTACTGTTCTTTTTTAAAAAAAATAAAATTTTGGTTCGCTCCCGGTTCGCGTACCGGCGAGCGAACTGGGAAGCGAACTAAGAGAAATAGAGGTTGGCAGAGTTCCAAATATTCTACCAATTTTTTAATAACGGGGAGGTAGTTCTGAAAAGAACTTTTTTTTTTATTGTTTTTGTTGTTTTATATATTTTTTATTTTTTTTCTGAACATTTTTTTACTTTTTTTAAATTTTTCTGAACGGTTTTATATTTTTTGGGTTTTTTTTGGGGGGGGGAAACGAAAACGATTCATTGTAAAGGGCTCAACAGGAGCAACAAAAAAAAAAGAATTTATTGTTTGCGGCGTTTCGGACAAATTGGAAGATGATTGTCAATAGCTCTGTTGATCAGAGTGATGCTACTTTCTCTGTAGCAAATGAATCCATAGCAAAGTACGCAGACTTGTTTTACTTCCCCAAATCTCAGTTGTATATTTGGCACCATCTCCCTGCCCTCTGGTCCCGTCACTTCCGGTACAACAGATCTTCTGGCCATAATAGGGGGATTATCTAGTTCGTTACGAAACTGTGCAGCACTGTAGTTGTTAGGATGCCACCTAGTCATATGGCGATGCATTGTGTAGTTTCCGTAACTGTATTTCTTCTCGGTCCCTCTGGACAGTCTATCTTGACATATAAGGCAAGTTACGTATCTTGCATTTACTTTTTTCTGGCCTTTGGGAAATTTAAAAAATTGCCAAATGAAGTTTTCTATCCGGTGAGACCTCCTGGGCTCCTCAGGCAAAAACTGCCTCTCTTCCTGCTCTTCCTCCTCTTCCTCTTCTTCCTCTTCTTGCTGAATTATAACTTCAGCAGGTGGTCCTCTCTTCCTTGGATGTGGTGGAGGTGGTGGGGAAGCACCAGCTGAAGCTACTAAAGAAGCCATTGCTCACTGGTAACAAAGGGTCTTTCTCTCACAAAGATGAAAGTCAGAGTGAGGAAAGAAGGAGGGGTTTTCATCATTTGGGAAAAACAATAGTTCTCAACCAATGAAAAGTGTTAATTTTAGATTACATGACCTAGTGTTACATCATTAGGAAACCAAAAGTGAAATGAACCAATGAAAAGTGTTATTACCAAGTCACATGACCTGCTGTGTTTACGATACGCGCTTTGCGCCGCCTCCCGGTTTGCTTCCGGGAACCTGCGCTTCGCGCCTCGCTTCGCTTACCAGTTCGCTAACGTAGCACGTCATATGACGTATCACGCGACAACGTGAAATGTCATGCGGACGCGAGGCGTCACGATGTTTTCTAACGCGGCAGTTGCGTTAAAGGAACGTTTACCGGTTCGCGCAGCCGCGGGCCGTGGAGGAAGTTACGGTGGGGCAGGGAGGCGGGAAGGTGGAGGGGCAGGGTGGAGGGACCTAAAAACTGGCATATGGATAATTGCAGGTAAGTACACAATTTAATTATTCAAACGAATTTCGTAGCGCGCACTGCATCGCAAAATGCGATGCTGTGCGCGCTACGAATTTCGTTTGAATAATTAAATTGTGTACTTACCTGCAATTATCCATATGCCAGTTTTTAGGTCCCTCCACCCTGCCCCTCCCCCTCCCCGCCTCCCTGCCCCACCGTAACTCCCTCCTCGGCCCGCGGCTGGGTTCGCGGACTATTTCGCGGCATCAAGGTCAGCTAACGGGAAGCTTCCCGATTCGCGAAGCGGGAGGGAAGAAAAAAAAATATTAAAATTTTTTTTTATTAATAAACATATAAAATATATTTTTGGATTTAAAGAAGAATACATTTTACAGCTACAGATATTAGCTTTTAAAAAACCAATGAAATTCACTGAAAAAACCATAGGTTATAGACCATATATAGTTAGGAATTAGCATTTACAAAACCTTGAAAATTCACTGAAAAAACCATAGGTTATAGACCATATATAGTTAGGAATTAGCATTTAAAAAACCTTATTTTACTCACACAAAACCATTGAAATTCCATATATAGTTAGTTGCACTAACTATATATCGCGCACCCGCAATCCACTGCTGATGATGTCACATATTACATCATTCATGACATGGTCAGTGACATCACTGATGACATCACTGATGACATCTCAAATGACATCACTGATGACATCACTGATGACATCTCATTTGACATCATTCTTGTGCTAATACGATAAACCTCTTCAGACTCTAATATAACCTTAGATACACTCAGTGTATACAGACACTCACACACTGTCACTCATCCATGGAGTTACTCACACACCTAGTCAGTCATGCAAAGAATCAATCACACCTCCATTTCCTCAACTATACAGTTATACACACCTTACTTATTCAAACATATACTAACACATATTTACTCTCTTATACAATCCCTGATACAAGTTCACAATGATCCATACAGCCACTCACACATTCAGTGGCTCTCATGCACAGTTATTTATATATGCCAACTCTCACATGTACTGTGTTTTACATATGTACTTACTATGACATGTAGCATTGAGATATCCATTCACTCATCAATACACTCATGCACACAGTCAACCGCCCATGTAGCTGTTTCCACATGCACTCTTGAATTCATACACCTAGTGAATCAACTGCCCACACATCTATGCACAGAGTCACACACCTCCCAGCCACCCCCACACAAACTCAATCTCCCATACAAATACTTGGGCAACCAATCAATAACATATATAGCCTCTCGTATAGCTAATGATCCACACATGCAGCAGTTTACATCACAACAGACATACTGAAGCACACATTCAGACAGTTTAGTCACTAACCCATGCATTTAGTACGACACATTTATTCACTCACTCATACAGTCAGTCACGCACCTACTAAATCCTTCATCCAGACACTTATACATCCACTCATTCTTCAATATATCAAACATATTTAAACTTTACAGAAACACACAGTCACTGGATGATGTCATCAGTGATGTCATCAGTGATGTCATTTGAGATGTCATCAGTGATGTCATCAGTGATGTCACTGACCATGTCATGAATGATGTAATATGTGACATCATCAGCAGTGGATTGCGGGTGCGCGATATATAGTTAGTGCAACTAACTATATATGGAATTTCAATGGTTTTGTGTGAGTAAAATAAGGTTTTTTAAATGCTAATTCCTAACTATATATGGTCTATAACCTATGGTTTTTTCAGTGAATTTTCAAGGTTTTGTAAATGCTAATTCCTAACTATATATGGTCTATAAACTATGTTTTTTTCAGTGAATATATATATATATATATATATATATATTCCTGGATTCTCCTCGCCCCCCCACCCTTTCCGCAGAAGTCACAGCACAGCAGCAGGTAAGTTTTTCAAAATTTCTTTATTATTCACACACCATGTGTAGGATGCAGCTCATCAAAAAACGGACGGCCTACGCGTTTCGGCTACTCTAGCCTTCCACTGGACCATCAATATATATATATATCTATATATATATCTATATATATATATATATATATATATATATATATATATATATATATATATATATATATTCACGCTCCAAGGTTGTCCACCATGTGAGTAGCACGCGAGCAGCAGCTTTATTTATGTGTAGGTGAGGACGGGGATCCGCTTGTAGACGCCGCTCCGTAATGGATCTGCCCGACGCGTTTCGAAGCTCCATCTGCTTCTCTTCAGGGGCTTTAACGGAAGCGGTGTGCGCATCCGCTACACTTCTCCAATTATATAACTCGCCCGTCGATGGGAGGCTCCAGTGAGACTTCTGGGAAGTGTAGTACGGAAAGCACACAATCAAGTCCTGTATGGACTCCACAAGTGGGCCCGTCCTCGATTCCATGTACGGCTGCTACTTCACTGCCGTGACCCCCACGTTAACGGGGTGGTGCATACTCTGCGGCTGGACTGCCGCATATAGATTCACGCTCCAAGGTTGTCCACCATGTGAGTAGCACGCGAGCAGCAGCTTTATTTATGTGTAGGTGAGGACGGGGATCCGCTTGTAGACGCCGCTCCGTAATGGATCTGCCCGACGCGTTTCGAAGCTCCATCTGCTTCTCTTCAGGGGCTTTAACGGAAGCGGTGTGCGCATCCGCTACACTTCTCCAATTATATAACTCGCCCGTCGATGGGAGGCTCCAGTGAGACTTCTGGGAAGTGTAGTACGGAAAGCACACAATCAAGTCCTGTATGGACTCCACAAGTGGGCCCGTCCTCGATTCCATGTACGGCTGCTACTTCACTGCCGTGACCCCCACGTTAACGGGGTGGTGCATACTCTGCGGCTGGACTGCCGCATATAGATTCACGCTCCAAGGTTGTCCACCATGTGAGTAGCACGCGAGCAGCAGCTTTATTTATGTGTAGGTGAGGACGGGGATCCGCTTGTAGACGCCGCTCCGTAATGGATCTGCCCGACACGTTTCGAAGCTCCATCTGCTTCTCTTCAGGGGCTTTAACGGAAGCGGTGTGCGCATCCGCTACACTTCTCCAATTATATAACTCGCCCGTCGATGGGAGGCTCCAGTGAGACTTCTGGGAAGTGTAGTACGGAAAGCACACAATCAAGTCCTGTATGGACTCCACAAGTGGGCCCGTCCTCGATTCCATGTACGGCTGCTACTTCACTGCCGTGACCCCCACGTTAACGGGGTGGTGCATACTCTGCGGCTGGACTGCCGCATATAGATTCACGCTCCAAGGTTGTCCACCATGTGAGTAGCACGCGAGCAGCAGCTTTATTTATGTGTAGGTGAGGACGGGGATCCGCTTGTAGACGCCGCTCCGTAATGGATCTGCCCGACGCGTTTCGAAGCTCCATCTGCTTCTCTTCAGGGGCTTTAACGGAAGCGGTGTGCGCATCCGCTACACTTCTCCAATTATATAACTCGCCCGTCGATGGGAGGCTCCAGTGAGACTTCTGGGAAGTGTAGTACGGAAAGCACACAATCAAGTCCTGTATGGACTCCACAAGTGGGCCCGTCCTCGATTCCATGTACGGCTGCTACTTCACTGCCGTGACCCCCACGTTAACGGGGTGGTGCATACTCTGCGGCTGGACTGCCGCATATAGATTCACGCTCCAAGGTTGTCCACCATGTGAGTAGCACGCGAGCAGCAGCTTTATTTATGTGTAGGTGAGGACGGGGATCCGCTTGTAGACGCCGCTCCGTAATGGATCTGCCCGACGCGTTTCGAAGCTCCATCTGCTTCTCTTCAGGGGCTTTAACGGAAGCGGTGTGCGCATCCGCTACACTTCTCCAATTATATAACTCGCCCGTCGATGGGAGGCTCCAGTGAGACTTCTGGGAAGTGTAGTACGGAAAGCACACAATCAAGTCCTGTATGGACTCCACAAGTGGGCCCGTCCTCGATTCCATGTACGGCTGCTACTTCACTGCCGTGACCCCCACGTTAACGGGGTGGTGCATACTCTGCGGCTGGACTGCCGCATATAGATTCACGCTAAAGGTTGTCCACCATGTGAGTAGCACGCGAGCAGCAGCTTTATTTATGTGTAGGTGAGGACGGGGATCCGCTTGTAGACGCCGCTCCGTAATGGATCTGCCCGACGCGTTTCGAAGCTCCATCTGCTTCTCTTCAGGGGCTTTAACGGAAGCGGTGTGCGCATCCGCTACACTTCTCCAATTATATAACTCGCCCGTCGATGGGAGGCTCCAGTGAGACTTCTGGGAAGTGTAGTACGGAAAGCACACAATCAAGTCCTGTATGGACTCCACAAGTGGGCCCGTCCTCGATTCCATGTACGGCTGCTACTTCAATGCCGTGACCCCCACGTTAACGGGGTGGTGCATACTCTGCGGCTGGACTGACGCATATAGATTCACGCTCCAAGGTTGTCCACCATGTGAGTAGCACGCGAGCAGCAGCTTTATTTATGTGTAGGTGAGGACGGGGATCCGCTTGTAGACGCCGCTCCGTAATGGATCTGCCCGACGCGTTTCGAAGCTCCATCTGCTTCTCTTCAGGGGCTTTAACGGAAGCGGTGTGCGCATCCGCTACACTTCTCCAATTATATAACTCGCCCGTCGATGGGAGGCTCCAGTGAGACTTCTGGGAAGTGTAGTACGGAAAGCACACAATCAAGTCCTGTATGGACTCCACAAGTGGGCCCGTCCTCGATTCCATGTACGGCTGCTACTTCACTGCCGTGACCCCCACGTTAACGGGGTGGTGCATACTCTGCGGCTGGACTGCCGCATATAGATTCACGCTCCAAGGTTGTCCACCATGTGAGTAGCACGCGAGCAGCAGCTTTATTTATGTGTAGGTGAGGACGGGGATCCGCTTGTAGACGCCGCTCCGTAATGGATCTGCCCGACGCGTTTCGAAGCTCCATCTGCTTCTCTTCAGGGGCTTTAACGGAAGCGGTGTGCGCATCCGCTACACTTCTCCAATTATATAACTCGCCCGTCGATGGGAGGCTCCAGTGAGACTTCTGGGAAGTGTAGTACGGAAAGCACACAATCAAGTCCTGTATGGACTCCACAAGTGGGCCCGTCCTCGATTCCATGTACGGCTGCTACTTCACTGCCGTGACCCCCACGTTAACGGGGTGGTGCATACTCTGCGGCTGGACTGCCGCATATAGATTCACGCTCCAAGGTTGTCCACCATGTGAGTAGCACGCGAGCAGCAGCTTTATTTATGTGTAGGTGAGGACGGGGATCCGCTTGTAGACGCCGCTCCGTAATGGATCTGCCCGACGCGTTTCGAAGCTCCATCTGCTTCTCTTCAGGGGCTTTAACAGAAGCGGTGTGCGCATCCGCTACACTTCTCCAATTATATAACTCGCCCGTCGATGGGAGGCTCCAGTGAGACTTCTGGGAAGTGTAGTACGGAAAGCACACAATCAAGTCCTGTATGGACTCCACAAGTGGGCCCGTCCTCGATTCCATGTACGGCTGCTACTTCACTGCCGTGACCCCCACGTTAACGGGGTGGTGCATACTCTGCGGCTGGACTGCCGCATATAGATTCACGCTCCAAGGTTGTCCACCATGTGAGTAGCATGCGAGCAGCAGCTTTATTTATGTGTAGGTGAGGACGGGGATCCGCTTGTAGACGCCGCTCCGTAATGGATCTGCCCGACGCGTTTCGAAGCTCCATCTGCTTCTCTTCAGGGGCTTTAACGGAAGCGGTGTGCGCATCCGCTACACTTCTCCAATTATATAACTCGCCCGTCGATGGGAGGCTCCAGTGAGACTTCTGGGAAGTGTAGTACGGAAAGCACACAATCAAGTCCTGTATGGACTCCACAAGTGGGCCCGTCCTCGATTCCATGTACGGCTGCTACTTCACTGCCGTGACCCCCACGTTAACGGGGTGGTGCATACTCTGCGGCTGGACTGCCGCATATAGATTCACGCTCCAAGGTTGTCCACCATGTGAGTAGCACGCGAGCAGCAGCTTTATTTATGTGTAGGTGAGGACGGGGATCCGCTTGTAGACGCCGCTCCGTAATGGATCTGCCCGACGCGTTTCGAAGCTCCATCTGCTTCTCTTCAGGGGCTTTAACGGAAGCGGTGTGCGCATCCGCTACACTTCTCCAATTATATAACTCGCCCGTCGATGGGAGGCTCCAGTGAGACTTCTGGGAAGTGTAGTACGGAAAGCACACAATCAAGTCCTGTATGGACTCCACAAGTGGGCCCGTCCTCGATTCCATGTACGGCTGCTACTTCACTGCCGTGACCCCCACGTTAACGGGGTGGTGCATACTCTGCGGCTGGACTGCCGCATATAGATTCACGCTCCAAGGTTGTCCACCATGTGAGTAGCACGCGAGCAGCAGCTTTATTTATGTGTAGGTGAGGACGGGGATCCGCTTGTAGACGCCGCTCCGTAATGGATCTGCCCGACGCGTTTCGAAGCTCCATCTGCTTCTCTTCAGGGGCTTTAACGGAAGCGGTGTGCGCATCCGCTACACTTCTCCAATTATATAACTCGCCCGTCGATGGGAGGCTCCAGTGAGACTTCTGGGAAGTGTAGTACGGAAAGCACACAATCAAGTCCTGTATGGACTCCACAAGTGGGCCCGTCCTCGATTCCATGTACGGCTGCTACTTCACTGCCGTGACCCCCACGTTAACGGGGTGGTGCATACTCTGCGGCTGGACTGCCGCATATAGATTCACGCTCCAAGGTTGTCCACCATGTGAGTAGCACGCGAGCAGCAGCTTTATTTATGTGTAGGTGAGGACGGGGATCCGCTTGTAGACGCCGCTCCGTAATGGATCTGCCCGACGCGTTTCGAAGCTCCATCTGCTTCTCTTCAGGGGCTTTAACGGAAGCGGTGTGCGCATCCGCTACACTTCTCCAATTATATAACTCGCCCGTCGATGGGAGGCTCCAGTGAGACTTCTGGGAAGTGTAGTACGGAAAGCACACAATCAAGTCCTGTATGGACTCCACAAGTGGGCCCGTCCTCGATTCCATGTACGGCTGCTACTTCACTGCCGTGACCCCCACGTTAACGGGGTGGTGCATACTCTGCGGCTGGACTGCCGCATATAGATTCACGCTCCAAGGTTGTCCACCATGTGAGTAGCACGCGAGCAGCAGCTTTATTTATGTGTAGGTGAGGACGGGGATCCGCTTGTAGACGCCGCTCCGTAATGGATCTGCCCGACGCGTTTCGAAGCTCCATCTGCTTCTCTTCAGGGGCTTTAACGGAAGCGGTGTGCGCATCCGCTACACTTCTCCAATTATATAACTCGCCCGTCGATGGGAGGCTCCAGTGAGACTTCTGGGAAGTGTAGTACGGAAAGCACACAATCAAGTCCTGTATGGACTCCACAAGTGGGCCCGTCCTCGATTCCATGTACGGCTGCTACTTCACTGCCGTGACCCCCACGTTAACGGGGTGGTGCATACTCTGCGGCTGGACTGCCGCATATAGATTCACGCTCCAAGGTTGTCCACCATGTGAGTAGCACGCGAGCAGCAGCTTTATTTATGTGTAGGTGAGGACGGGGATCCGCTTGTAGACGCCGCTCCGTAATGGATCTGCCCGACGCGTTTCGAAGCTCCATCTGCTTCTCTTCAGGGGCTTTAACGGAAGCGGTGTGCGCATCCTCGATTCCGGACGGGCCCACTTGTGGAGTCCATACAGGACTTGATTGTGTGCTTTCCGTACTACACTTCCCAGAAGTCTCACTGGAGCCTCCCATCGACGGGTGAGTTATATAATTGGAGAAGTGTAGCGGGTGCGCACACCGCTTCCGTTAAAGCCCCTGAAGAGAAGCAGATGGAGCTTCGAAACGCGTCGGGCAGATCCATTACGGAGCGGCGTCTACAAGCGGATCCCCGTCCTCACCTACACATAAACAAAGCTGCTGCTCGCGTGCTACTCACATGGTGGACAACCTTGGAGCGTGAATCTATATGCGGCAGTCCAGCCGCAGAGTATGCACCACCCCGTTAACTTGGGGGTCACGGCAGTGAAGTAGCAGCCGTACATGGAATCGAGGACGGGCCCACTTGTGGAGTCCATACAGGACTTGATTGTGTGCTTTCCGTACTACACTTCCCAGAAGTCTCACTGGAGCCTCCCATCAACGGGTGAGTTATATAATTGGAGAAGTGTAGCGGGTGCGCACACCGCTTCCGTTAAAGCCCCTGAAGAGAAGCAGATGGAGCTTCGAAACGCGTCGGGCAGATCCATTACGGAGCGGCGTCTACAAGCGGATCCCCGTCCTCACCTACACATAAACAAAGCTGCTGCTCGCGTGCTACTCACATGGTGGACAACCTTGGAGCGTGAATCTATATGCGGCAGTCCAGCCGCAGAGTATGCACCACCCCGTTAACTTGGGGGTCACGGCAGTGAAGTAGCAGCCGTACATGGAATCGAGGACGGGCCCACTTGTGGAGTCCATACAGGACTTGATTGTGTGCTTTCCGTACTACACTTCCCAGAAGTCTCACTGGAGCCTCCCATCGACGGGTGAGTTATATAATTGGAGAAGTGTAGCGGGTGCGCACACCGCTTCCGTTAAAGCCCCTGAAGAGAAGCAGATGGAGCTTCGAAACGCGTCGGGCAGATCCATTACGGAGCGGCGTCTACAAGCGGATCCCCGTCCTCACCTACACATAAACAAAGCTGCTGCTCGCGTGCTACTCACATGGTGGACAACCTTGGAGCGTGAATCTATATGCGGCAGTCCAGCCGCAGAGTATGCACCACCCCGTTAACGTGGGGGTCACGGCAGTGAAGTAGCAGCCGTACATGGAATCGAGGACGGGCCCACTTGTGGAGTCCATACAGGACTTGATTGTGTGCTTTCCGTACTACACTTCCCAGAAGTCTCACTGGAGCCTCCCATCGACGGGTGAGTTATATAATTGGAGAAGTGTAGCGGGTGCGCACACCGCTTCCGTTAAAGCCCCTGAAGAGAAGCAGATGGAGCTTCGAAACGCGTCGGGCAGATCCATTACGGAGCGGCGTCTACAAGCGGATCCCCGTCCTCACCTACACATAAACAAAGCTGCTGCTCGCGTGCTACTCACATGGTGGACAACCTTGGAGCGTGAATCTATATGCGGCAGTCCAGCCGCAGAGTATGCACCACCCCGTTAACGTGGGGGTCACGGCAGTGAAGTAGCAGCCGTACATGGAATCGAGGACGGGCCCACTTGTGGAGTCCATACAGGACTTGATTGTGTGCTTTCCGTACTACACTTCCCAGAAGTCTCACTGGAGCCTCCCATCGACGGGTGAGTTATATAATTGGAGAAGTGTAGCGGGTGCGCACACCGCTTCCGTTAAAGCCCCTGAAGAGAAGCAGATGGAGCTTCGAAACGCGTCGGGCAGATCCATTACGGAGCGGCGTCTACAAGCGGATCCCCGTCCTCACCTACACATAAACAAAGCTGCTGCTCGCGTGCTACTCACATGGTGGACAACCTTGGAGCGTGAATCTATATGCGGCAGTCCAGCCGCAGAGTATGCACCACCCCGTTAACGTGGGGGTCACGGCAGTGAAGTAGCAGCCGTACATGGAATCGAGGACGGGCCCACTTGTGGAGTCCATACAGGACTTGATTGTGTGCTTTCCGTACTACACTTCCCAGAAGTCTCACTGGAGCCTCCCATCGACGGGTGAGTTATATAATTGGAGAAGTGTAGCGGGTGCGCACACCGCTTCCGTTAAAGCCCCTGAAGAGAAGCAGATGGAGCTTCGAAACGCGTCGGGCAGATCCATTACGGAGCGGCGTCTACAAGCGGATCCCCGTCCTCACCTACACATAAACAAAGCTGCTGCTCGCGTGCTACTCACATGGTGGACAACCTTGGAGCGTGAATCTATATGCGGCAGTCCAGCCGCAGAGTATGCACCACCCCGTTAACGTGGGGGTCACGGCAGTGAAGTAGCAGCCGTACATGGAATCGAGGACGGGCCCACTTGTGGAGTCCATACAGGACTTGATTGTGTGCTTTCCGTACTACACTTCCCAGAAGTCTCACTGGAGCCTCCCATCGACGGGTGAGTTATATAATTGGAGAAGTGTAGCGGGTGCGCACACCGCTTCCGTTAAAGCCCCTGAAGAGAAGCAGATGGAGCTTCGAAACGCGTCGGGCAGATCCATTACGGAGCGGCGTCTACAAGCGGATCCCCGTCCTCACCTACACATAAACAAAGCTGCTGCTCGCGTGCTACTCACATGGTGGACAACCTTGGAGCGTGAATCTATATGCGGCAGTCCAGCCGCAGAGTATGCACCACCCCGTTAACGTGGGGGTCACGGCAGTGAAGTAGCAGCCGTACATGGAATCGAGGACGGGCCCACTTGTGGAGTCCATACAGGACTTGATTGTGTGCTTTCCGTACTACACTTCCCAGAAGTCTCACTGGAGCCTCCCATCGACGGGTGAGTTATATAATTGGAGAAGTGTAGCGGGTGCGCACACCGCTTCCGTTAAAGCCCCTGAAGAGAAGCAGATGGAGCTTCGAAACGCGTCGGGCAGATCCATTACGGAGCGGCGTCTACAAGCGGATCCCCGTCCTCACCTACACATAAACAAAGCTGCTGCTCGCGTGCTACTCACATGGTGGACAACCTTGGAGCGTGAATCTATATGCGGCAGTCCAGCCGCAGAGTATGCACCACCCCGTTAACGTGGGGGTCACGGCAGTGAAGTAGCAGCCGTACATGGAATCGAGGACGGGCCCACTTGTGGAGTCCATACAGGACTTGATTGTGTGCTTTCCGTACTACACTTCCCAGAAGTCTCACTGGAGCCTCCCATCGACGGGTGAGTTATATAATTGGAGAAGTGTAGCGGGTGCGCACACCGCTTCCGTTAAAGCCCCTGAAGAGAAGCAGATGGAGCTTCGAAACGCGTCGGGCAGATCCATTACGGAGCGGCGTCTACAAGCGGATCCCCGTCCTCACCTACACATAAACAAAGCTGCTGCTCGCGTGCTACTCACATGGTGGACAACCTTGGAGCGTGAATCTATATGCGGCAGTCCAGCCGCAGAGTATGCACCACCCCGTTAACGTGGGGGTCACGGCAGTGAAGTAGCAGCCGTACATGGAATCGAGGACGGGCCCACTTGTGGAGTCCATACAGGACTTGATTGTGTGCTTTCCGTACTACACTTCCCAGAAGTCTCACTGGAGCCTCCCATCGACGGGTGAGTTATATAATTGGAGAAGTGTAGCGGGTGCGCACACCGCTTCCGTTAAAGCCCCTGAAGAGAAGCAGATGGAGCTTCGAAACGCGTCGGGCAGATCCATTACGGAGCGGCGTCTACAAGCGGATCCCCGTCCTCACCTACACATAAACAAAGCTGCTGCTCGCGTGCTACTCACATGGTGGACAACCTTGGAGCGTGAATATATATATATATATATATATATATATATATATATATATACATATGTGTGTGTATTTATAAATATAAATATATATGGCTCGTACTTCACTTGTGGACAGGAGTGAAGTTTTGTTGGATCTTAAGCAGCGGTGACGCCCGCTCGTGATCGAGCCCCAGCCCGTTTGGAAGGGAGGAGACTGCGTCGCAAGATTGTTGCTTGACTCAATGTCAATTTCTCTCCACCCGCCGGCAGCGCCATTAAGCCTCACACGAGATCGTTGCTGCAGGAAAGACTGAAGCTCTCGCGGAACACCAGCGGGGGAAACATCCTTTACAACGCAACTGTTACAACGCACTACCATTACGACGCAACCATTACAACGCAAGTCATTACAACAACTTGCGCTGGGGGGCGCTCCAGGATAGGGAATAGGTTAATTTACTATCCAACACCTTCCCTACTATCCACGAGGACTGGAGTTGGAATAGTAAATTAAACTATTCACTATCCAGCGCCCCCCAACGCAAGTCGTTGTAATGACTTGCGTTGTAAAAGTTGCATCGTAAAGGCATGCGTTGTAATAGCACGCGTTGTAACGTCATACATCCCACCAGCGGACAGTTAAAAGGTGAGCGATTGAGCGAGAAGTGAGGAGGCTGCCAGGGCGTGCTGGAACATTGTTAATTTAGTGCGATCCAGTATAGGGACGGTCGGCTGACCGTAGTGCATTCTGGAGCATGGAGTTCATTAAGGGGCGAGAGGCCTCTGCCTATCTCATCTTTAAAAAAAAAAACACATGATAAAAGCAACAAAAGTGAGGAGAATGAAGTTGCCACTGTACAAATAACGTCAACCATCAACAAAAAAATGTTACTTGTTGGAAAGGCTGCGCAAAAAAGAACTGAGCCGTTGGTGGGAGGCCAGGTCACTCCAGAATTATCTGGAAGTAATCAATCAATCAATCATGGCATTGGTATAGCGCGCTACTCACCCGGGGGGGTCTCAAGGCGCTGGGGGGATACGTTACTGCACGAACAGCCAGGTCTTGAGTTGCTTCAGGAAGGAAAAGTGGTCCTGGGTCAGCAGAAGGTGGATGGGGAGGGAGTTCCAGGTCTTGGCTGCCAGGTAGGAGAAGGATCTTCCTCCGGCGGTGGCTCTGCGGATGCGTGGGTCGGCGGCGAGGGCAAGGCTGGTCGATCGCAGCTGGCGGGTGGGCGTGTAGAAGGTCAGGCGGTCGTTGAGGTACTTGGGGCCCAGGTCATGGAGAGCCTTGTGTGCGTGGGTGAGGAGCCTGAACGTGATCCTCTTGCTGACGGGAAGCCAGTGCAGGTCTCTCAGGTGGCCGGAGATGTGGCCATGTCGGGGGATGTCCAGGACGAGTCATGCGGAGGCGTTCTGGATGCGTTGGAGTCTTTTCTGCAGTTTGGCTGTGGTTCCGGCATAGAGGGTGTTCCCGTAGTCCAGTCGGCTGGTGACGAGTGCCTGGGTGACCGTCTTCCTGGTCTCGGTGGGGATCCAGCGGAAGATCTTACGGAGCATGCGCAGGGTGCTGAAACACAATGAGGAGACGGCGTTGACTTGTTTGGTCATCGAGAGGGAGGAGTCCAGGATGAAGCCCAGGTTGCGTGCGTGGTCCGTTGGCTTGGGAGTGGAGCCCAGGGCAGGGGGCCACCAGGAGTCGTCCCAGGCGGAGGGCGATGATCCCAGGATGAGGACTTCCGTCTTGTCTGAGTTCAGTTTCAGGCGGCTGTTCTTCATCCATTTGGCAACGTCTTTCATTCCTTCGTGTAGGCTGGTTCTGGCGGTGGCGGGGTCATTGGTGAGGGAGAGGATCAGCTGTGTGTCGTCGGCGTAGGAGATGATGTTGAGGTTGTGTTGGCATGCGATGGCTGCGAGAGGGCTCATGTAGACGATGAAGAGGGTTGGGCTGAGTGATGATCCTTGTGGTACGCCGCAAATGACTTCGGTGGCCTCAGATCTGAACGGGGGAGGCGGACTCTCTGGGTTCTTCCGGCGAGGAACGAGATGATCCACTCCAGTGCCTTCTCTTGGATTCCTATGTTGCTGAGGCGCTGTACTAGGGTGCGGTGGCAGACAGTGTCGAACGCTGCGGAGAGGTCCAGGAGAATGAGGGCTGCTGTTTCCCCCGTTGTCGAGCAGGGATCTGATGTCATCGGTGGCTGCTATCAAGGCGGTCTCGGTGCTGAATTTGGCTCGGAAACCGGACTGCAAGGGGTCGAGGGATCCATTTGTCTCGAGGAAGGCGGCGAGCTGTCTGTTGACGGTCTTCTCGATGACTTTGGCAGGAAAAGGGAGGAGCGAGATGGGGCGGAAGATCTTGAGGTTGGTGGGGTCCGCTGTTGGTTTCTTCAGGAGAGCGCTGAGCTCGGCGTGCATCCAGCTCTCCGGGAAGTTGGCGGTGTGGAAGAAGGTGTTGATGATGTCCCGTAGATGGGGTGCAATGATGGAGTCGGCCTTGTTGAAGACGTGGTGGGGTCAAGGGTCGGTAGGTGATCCGGAGTGGATGGTGTTCATCGTGCGGGTGGTGTCTTCGAGGCTGACCGGGGTCCAGTTGCAGAGGGTGGTGGTGGGGGACGTTGGTTCGATGGTTGGGTGCGTGGTTGGTGCGCCGAAGCTGTTGTGTATGTCGATGATCTTGCGGTGGAAGAACGAGGCGAGTGAGTCGCAGAGGTCTTGCGAGGGAGTGATGTCGTTGTTTCCAGCGCTGGGGTTGGAGAACTCTTTGACGATGCGGAAGAGTTTCTTGCTGTCGTGGGCGTTGTTGTCCAGTCGTTCTTTGAATGCTGTCTTCTTGGTGGTGCGGATCAGCTGGTGGTGCTTGCAGGTGGCGTGCTTGAGGGCGGTCATGTTGTCTGTGGTCTGGTCGTGGCGCCAAGCTTTCTCGAGGGTGCGGCAATTCTTCTTGGAGTCCTTGAGTTCGTCGGTGAACCAGGGGGTTTTCTTGCTGCCAGGTCTGTTGGGAGGGTTCTTTAGTGGTGCGAGGTCGTTGGCGCAGGCGGTCCGCCACTGTGTGAGGTTGCTGGCTGCTTCGTTGGGGTCCAATGCGCTGGCGGGCGGGTTCTGGCTGAGGGAGGTGGTGAGCTGCTCGGTGGTGATCTTGCTCCAGCTCCGGCGAGGCGCCTGTTGTGGGTGGTGGAGGGTTGTGTTTCTCTTGAAGCTGAAGTGGACGCAGCTGTGATCGGTCCAGTGAAGTCCAGTGGAGTGGCAGAAGGAGATGTGCTTGCTGGCGGAGAAGAAGGGGTCCAGCGTGTGGCCGACGTAGTGAGTGGGGGTGTTCACCAGTTGCTTGAGTCCGAGGTTGGCGAGGTTGTCCAGCAGGGTGGTGGTGTTTCTGTCGTTGTTGTTCTCCAGGTGGAAGTTGAGGTCCCCTAGGAGGATGTAGTCCGTGGAGGAGAGGGTGTGCGGGCTGATGAAGTCTGCGATGTCTTCGCTGAATTGTGTGCGTGGTCCCGGGGGTCGGTAGATGAGGGTGCCTCTGAGGGTCGTCTTGGGGTCCGTGTGTATCTGGAAGTGGAGGTGTTCGGCGGCGGTGAGGGTGTCGTTGCAGTTGGTCGAGATGCGGACGGTGTTCCTGTGTACGATGGCGATACCTCCTCCGGTCTGATTGACGCGGTCTCTCCGGATGATCTTGTATCCGTCCGGGATGACTATGGCGATGTCGGGCGCTGAGGAGGCGTTAAACCAGGTTTCTGTGAGGAAGGCGACATCTGGTGATGTTGTGTCGAGCAGGTTCCATAGTTCGACGGCGTGTCTGTGGACGGAGCGGGTGTTGAGCAGGATGCACTTGAGGTGGTTGTTGCTGGTGCTCGGCTTGTTGGGTGCGGTGCCGGTCCGGAGGCAGGTGAACTTGCAGGCATGGCAAGTGAAGGGTCCGTGGGTGCGTTTCGGGGTGGCTCGGTAGCAGGTGGTGTTCCGTCCGGTGTTGAGTGCGATGAGGGTGGCAGCGCCGTAGGTCCGTCGTGAGGTCTGGCGTCGTCAGGGGTTCGGGCGCTAGGCGCAGGCCAGGCGCAGATGGGCGCAGACGGGCTTGCCTTTGGCGCACAATCGGAGCACCTGCTGCGCGTGATCGCAGCGCATACGTGCGGACTCTGCCATAAATGGAGAGGGGGGTGGAGCGAGGGAGGAGCAGCTGGGAGGCGGGAGCGGGCTGGCGAGTGGGGAGGGGAGCGGTGAACAGAAGGAAACGGGGGTGGGGCCGCGGGGGAACAGCGACAGGGAGCGGGGTGGAACAGCGGGAGAAAATGGCAGTAGAAGCACAAAAAGAATCAGGGGCACAACAGTGGAAGCAACGAAAATGAAATCAGGGGCACAACAGTGGACGTGAAATACAAATACAAATACAAATACTGGCACAACAGTGAAGCAAATACAATTACTGGCAGCGGAGACCGGGCACACTCGGGATGGGCCACGCGGCGGGTGGAGCGACCGGCTCTGACGAGTTCAGGTCGGTCACAGCTCCCCGCCTCGCGGACATCACCCTAAGTATCCAGTAGGAGGGAGGAGCAGCTGGGAGGCGGGAGCGGGGTAGCGAGTGGGGAGGGGAGCGGTGAACAGAAGGAAACGGGGGTGGGGCCGCGGGGGAGCAGTGGCAGGGAGCGGGGTGGAACAGCGGGAGAAAACGGCGGTAGAAGCACAAAAAGAATCAGGGGCACAACAGTGGAAGCAACGAAAACGAAATCAGGGGCACAACAGTGGACGCAAAATACAAATACAAATACAAATACTGGCACAACAGTGAAGCAAATGCAATTACTGGCAGCGGAGACAGGGCACACTCGGGATGGGCCATGCGGCGGGTGGAGCGACCGGCTCTGACGAGGTCAGGTCGGTCACAGCTCCCCGCCGTGCGGACACCACCCTAAGTATCCAGTGGGAGGGAGGAGCAGCTGGGAGGCGGGAGCGGGGTGGCGAGTGGGGAGGGGAGCGGTGACCAGAAGGAAACGGGGGTGGGGCCGCGGGGGAGCAGCGGCAGGGAGCGGGGAGCGGGGTGGAACAGCGGGAGAAAACAGCGGTAGAAGCACAAAAAGAATCAGGGGCACAACAGTGGAAGCAACGAAAACGAAATCAGGGGCACAACAGTGGACGCAAAATACAAATACAAATACTGGCACAACAGTGAAGCAAATACAATTACTGGCAGCGGAGACCGGGCACACTCGGGATGGGCCACGCGGCGGGTGGAGCGACCGGCTCTGACGAGGTCAGGTCGGTCACAGCTCCCTGTCTCGCGGACACCACCCTAAGTATCCAGTGGGAGGGAGAAGCAGCTGGGAGGCGGGAGCGGGTGGCGAGTGGGGAGGGGAGCGGTGAACAGAAGGAAACGGGGTGGGGCCACGGGGAGCAGCGGCAGGGAGCGGGGAGCGGGGTGGAACAGCTGGAGAAAACGGCAGTAGAAGCACAAAAAGATTCAGGGGCACAACAGTGGAAGCAACGAAAACGAAACCAGGCGTACACCAGTGGACACAAAATACAAATACAAATACAAATACTGGCACAACAGTGAAGCAAATACAAATACTGGCAGCGGAGACCGGGCACACTCGGGATGGGTCACGCGGCAGGTGGAGCGACCGGCTCTGACAAGGTCAGGTCGGTCACAGCTCCCCGCCTCGCGGACACCACCCTAAGTATCCAGTGGGAGGGAGGAGCAGCTGGGAGGCGGGAGCGGGGTGGTGAGTGGGGAGGGGAGCGGTGAACAGAAGGAAACGGGGGTGGGGCCGCGGGGGACAGCGGCAGGGAGCGGGGAGCGGGGTGGACTAGCGGGAGAAAACAGAGGTAGAAGCACAAAAAGAATCAGGGGCACAACAGTGGAAGCAACGAAAACAAAATCAGGGGCACAACAGTGGACGCGAAATACAAATACAAATACAAATACTGGCACAACAGTGAAGCAAATGCAATTACTGGCAGCGGAGACCGGGCACACTCGGGATGGGCCACGCAGCGGGTGGAGCGACCGACCTGACCTCGTCAGTGCCGGTAGTAGAGCGCATTCCCCGTGGACTAAGAATATTTATAGTACCAACCAAATTAAGCAAGCTTAAACCAGAAGTACTAAAAGCATGGCTAGAGAACACAAGTGCCTGTTCCAAAAATATGCTGCTGATTTTAATAAAAAATGCATGGGAAGAACATAAGGAACTGGTGGAAGAGATACAGAGAACTCTGGATGACCTTGCAACAGAAGCTGACCAAAGTGAGGTGAAAAAGTTATTTTCCACGGTAAAGGATCGAATTGCCATCTTTGAAAAAGACTTGATTGCAAGGAAACAACGAAAATTTGAAAGGGATGAAAGAGACTATCAGTCGGGAATAATCCTAATCTTTGCCAGAAAGTTTGACAAGCTGCGAGCATCGCTTTTGAAAGATAAAGCACTCGGAGCAGCGGACAAAGGCAGATGGGAATCTGGGACCAAGCCTAAGCTCTGACACCGGATCAATTGATAGTGCCATCACTTGCCCAGCAGAAGTGATGGCTTTTTCCGAGGAAATGCGCCTCATGCTGGAGGCAAACGAACAATCGATATGAGGATGGACAAGGTATCGAGGCCAAGGCGGAAAAACAAAACCAAGAAACAGCGAGAATGGCGCACCAAAAATCAACAACAGTGGCATGGGAACCAGAGGCCAGACCCAGAGAGGCAAATAATGGCAGAACAACAACCTGAATTAATGGTAATGAACCTTTCGAACAGATCATTAACCGAAAGTGAAAAACAAGTCCTCAAACTAGGATTGACTTTCTGCCCTGATTCACCTCTGGATTATGCGCAGACACAATTTGACATGTACCTGTTTATACGTAAGTTGAAATTGTTTAAGATCCATCAGAATAGACAACAGGGTATTATTAGACAACAGGATAATGTAGAAGCATCTCTGAATGACGTAGATATTTTAGAGATACTCGAAAACCTTTACAACGAAGAAACTGCAGAGTCACTAGCAACCCAGATCTCCCATGACCCACCTTTTAACACAGCTACATCTAGTGTAGCTCATATCCCGCCAACTAAAGTAATCACACACTTTAGAGCCAAACCTAAATATAGACCACAGTTACCTAGGGATAACATCGATGTCTTTCATGATCTAGTAAATATTGACATCTTAAAGATTCTTGGTAAACCAGTTGAAAGACACAATCTAACCACAGAACACAGAAAAGCCCTTAGTGGTCTACAAAAAGATGACACAATTATAATAAAACCCTCCGACAAAGGGGGTAACATTACAATTTGGGAAAAGAAAAGCTACATTAAAGAGGCGATGAGACAGCTCTCTGACACTGCATGCTACACCAGAGTAGCTACATCATATCCAAACAAATTACAAACTAGGATTTTTCAATATCTTCAGGAATGGTCAAACAACGACCTAACAATAAATGGGGAAGGGAGTTAGAGGGTTATTAGCTAGGCTCGCCCTCCAATAATTTAAGTCAAACAAAAAAGGTTTCTGTTTCCAGATACCTTAGAGCCTTGCTAGAAGAAAAACACAGCCAGCACTCACTGGGGTTGACTGTAGGAATTGTGTATAATGTATATAAAAAAGGAAAAGTTGTTCCTTTTTTAGGTGTCCCCTCACTCACCGGGGTTGCCCCACAGTGACATGCTTCATCATTGGGGCCATCCCAGTCCTCTACGGGCTGGGGCGTGCTACGACTTGCGAAGTTACGTAGGAGCACTTTTATGGACTATGTGTGGTGCATGTGTATTTGTGGGGAGTGGACTATGTGATGTGGGTTAATAAATACCTACCCAGTAGGTTTTCAATAAACTTTATTCTGACCTCTAGGTGGTAATATTAAAAACGGGGTGGGGAGATAGGCTGCCCTAAACTTAATGTGTCCAGATGTGCCTATCAACTCCTAAGTCGACATGTTTCGTGCATACCCCAAGCACTTCTTCGGGACTACACAGGGACCAGCCCTGTGTTCGCCACTCCTTAGCTCTTTCACTGAGATATTTATAGAAAAAGACTTTCAACTGCAGCAAACTCTACTAAGTGCATGCATTAATACCTACGTATTTTGTTCCAAAAAACACGTGGTTCCTGAAAGATAAAAAACAACTTAAAAGGTCACGGGGTGATTAGCCCCATATGTTATCACACACAGTGTTTATGCAGAAAATGTGATGGTTTTCTGTGATCCGAAGGCGGACTTATTTGCCGTGGTTGTTTTCATGCACAAAAACATGATTCATTTCGTGCATTTTTGAACGTGATTTAAAAACACCTCGCTCAGTGACACACCCAAGCATTCCTCAGTCATACACACTCATACATACTTTTCATGAGACCTAACTGGGCCCCATGGAGTCGGAGGGGTATCGGTATCCTAGCAACTCTAATGGGAGAGAAATCGAGTTGTTAAATCAACCAGCAATGCGCGTTTCTTGGCGATGTTACGAAAAAACCCATTGGCGGTCCTTGGTGCCCTGTTTTCACTTACTTGTGCTCTGGTTACCTCCTACATTCAGGCACCTACTTGTCTCCCTCCGGTCCGGATGTTATCGGACTGGGGGTTTCAGTGGTGTTTATAAGGAGATGCCGTTCGCGGTTTGTTAATGCTGGTGTGGGAACGCCCTTACGCAAACTAGAGCGTGTGGTTCCATTCCTGTTCCACGCCTACGTGGCGGCCATCTTGGGGGTACCGATTTCGTCCTCTGTTATAAAAAGTGTTCAGTTGGGACTTTTATGGGCATAAGCACACCTCAAAAGTAATTTGGGGTGTTGTATATAAAATTCAGCGTATTATCAGGGTATAAATTGGCCAGGTTATTTTTGGGAATAAATTCGAAAACGTTGTCAGAAAATTATTAAGAATTTATCTGACAC
Organism: Lissotriton helveticus; assembly: GCF_964261635.1. Lineage (NCBI taxonomy): Eukaryota > Metazoa > Chordata > Amphibia > Caudata > Salamandridae > Lissotriton > Lissotriton helveticus. The sequence continues at coordinate 576,931,962 of NC_136072.1, forward strand.
ACCAGGTTCACCAGTAATGCCCTCTGGGTTACTTATAATCTCTCACATCCATTAATTAATTAGCTATGACTGGCAGAACAACCTGATATTTCATCAGGGATCACGCAATCAGTCGAATAGATGGTAGTATTTATATTCGTGAAACTCATGAGTTTTATACACTATGGATCTGTTCTCGTGTAGTACATGTTTATCATTTAGGTAAACTGTCCCCAGGGAATATCGTCATTCAGTCCCCCAATATGCGAGCGGAGTTTGAACACCCAACGTTGCTCTTTTTCCAGTAGTTTCTTTTCCATGTCAGCATGGGGTTGTTGAATTTCCAGCACTACCCAATGCATATCATTGGGTGTGTGTGCCTTTTCCAGGAAGTGTGTTGTCATTTTTGTATTTGAGTGTTTACACCTAAAGTTACTGCGATGTTCAACCATTCTTGTGTTTACCTTTCTGGTTGTCATCCCTATGTAGTGCAAATTGCACACACATGTAATCATGTAAACGACCCCTGATGTGTTACAGTTTGAGAAGTTTTTCAAATCCCATACGAGGCCTGTGTTACAAGTCACCTGTTTGGTGGTTTCAGTAAGGTGGCACACACTACAATTGGAACACGGGTGGTGTCCCACTGGCAAAGGGTGTAAAAGTCGGATTGGGCCTTCCGTATTCCTTGGACGTGTATGTACCACTAAATCTTTCAGATTTTTCCCTTTCCGATGACTGAACATCGGTTGGGTGATGTTCAGACCTCCACTGTTCAATGTTCTCCAATGTTTCTTTATGATTTTTGTCACCTGCTGTGAAGCTACGGTGTATGTAGTGATACAAATAGGTCTTCTTTCAGAGGTGTCTGATGGTAGTTCCTTGGGTTTTGACTCCAGCAGTGCATCCCTGTCATTATTGGATGCCCTTTTCTTTGCTTTCTGGACAATCCTTTTGGGATACTGTCTTTGGTATAGTTTGTCGCACAGCTCCTTGGCCTGCACTTCGTAGTCACATTTTTCAGAGCAGTTCCTTCTTAGTCTCAGAAACTGTCCAAAAGGCAGATTTTCACGAAGTTGGCGTGGGTGGAAGCTCTCAAAATTCAGTAGACAATTCCTTGATTTTGGTTTAAAATGTGTAGTGGTTGTTAGCGTCCCTCTTTCAGCCTTAATGTTCAGATCCAGGAAGACCAGTTGTTCACGACTCATTGTAGAGGTGAACTTCAGAAAAGGGTCCTGTAGATTTAGCCAATTTAGGAAATCATATGCCTCCTGCTCATTTCCATTCCAGATGAGGATGACGTCATCGATGTAACGTCTCCACATCTGGATTTTGGTGGAGTGGGGGTTGTCTGTACTCAGGATCTTCTTTGTCTCTAGCCAGTGCACATACAGTCCCGCCACGCTCGGCGCGAATGTGCTTCCCATGCTAGTCCCATGGGTTTGTTTGTATATGGTTTGTTGGAAGAGAAAGAAATTCTCGGTTAATGCAAGGCGGCAACATTCTAGCACTACATGCCTTGGTGTCTTGTAATCCCACTGGTTCTCAAATAGGATGTCCTCCAGAATTTGTAGTGTCTCTCTGTGTGGCAAGCTTGTATACAGGCTTTCTACGTCGAGACCAATTAGTATCTGTGTAGAGGGGTCAAAAGTAAGGTCCTTTAAGAGGCACAGTACTGATTTTGTGTCCTGTAAGTATGTCTCTGTTTTCTGTACTAATGGTCTCAAGAAAGCGTCTGCAAACTTGGACAAGGGCTCTAGTATTGATCCTATGCCTGAGACAATTGGTCTCCCGGGTGGTTTTTCCAATCTTTTGTGGATCTTGGGGATCGTATAAAAATACGGAGTCCTTGGGTGTTTATTATCCAGAAAGTCTGCTTCCTTTTTAGTTAACCAGTCATTGACCAGACATTCTTCCACCATCCCTGCGATCTCAATTCTGAGACGTTCTGTAGGGTCCGCCCTCAGAACCTCATAATTCCTTTGGTCAGCTAGTAATCTCAGACATTCATTCTTATAGTCTGCTGAGTTTTGTATCACAATTGCCCCGCCCTTATCGGCTGGCTTTATTGTAATTGTTGTGTCATTGGCTAGTTCATAGATGGCTTCCTTTTCAGCTCTACTGGTGTTATAAAATGTATTCAAAGACCCAGTGTCCAAATCCATTACATCCTTCAGGATTGCTTTTTCAAACGCCAGTAGTTCTACTGGTAGGCTATTGGTAGGGGGGGTGAAAGATGATTTTTTCTTTAGTCCTGTGTCACTCACAGTTCCCATTGGTTGTGGTTTATCTTTAAAATAGACCTGTAATTTAATGCTGCGAACGAATTCCTTTAATTCACAGTGCAGCTTGAATTTATCCAAGGTTGTAGTGGGGACAAATCCTAAGCCTTTTTCCAAAACTCTATTTTGAACCGGTGTCAAAGCTTTGTCAGAGAGGTTTACCACTAGGCTTAGATGTTGCTGGTTGATGGCGTTGTTACCGGTCCTTGGCTCCTTGTGTGTGTTCTGTTGGTTTCCAGAGGTTGGGCCCATTGTACTTGCTGTCCTCTGGTTTTGCCTCGGCCTGGCCTTTTGCCCCTCCCTAAAAAAGGCTGTTGTGGTATTCCTGACATCTGGGTATTGTCCCAAAATGGGAAAGGTTGTTGTGGATATGGTTGTTGGAAAGGGGGGTGTCCGTAGAAGAACTGCGGTGGCGGTCCTTGGTAGGGTTGCCAAGGGTTTCCCCTGTTCATTCTCCTTCCCGCTCTGCCTCGTCTATTTCGTGGTTGATTGCGATTGTAACTGCTGTCAGAAGAGTCGGATCCCGTGTCCAAAGCCCCGCTGTCACTGTTGTAGCCTGGGTTCCTTCCAGAAAGTACATACTCGGCTTTGATGTATGGGTACACCTTTTCATGAGAGAAGGTTTTTTTATCTTTATGGAATTTTGCATATTTAATATCTTTCAATGATACCTCGAATTCGGTCATAGACTTGTTCAGTTCGTCCAGTCTTCTCTTGAGTTCAGCTGGTGATTGATACGATTTCAATTTAACTTCCAAATCCTGAATCTGCACCTTCAGTGCCTCAGCTCTGCGTGCAGCGGTTTTGACAATAAGGACTAGCCAGTCCCTGGTGCAGTGCCAGCTGATCAGTGACCAGTCTTTTTTAAAAATGAGATCGTCTTGGAAGATAAATGGTTCGTTGTTCACTATAAGGCCGCGCGGTGCTGCGTTGGCCCTGTGATGCTCACTCATCATTACCCCATGAATTATGGTTTTGACTAGGTTGCGCTTGAGTTCTGTTACTTCATCCCAGCTCTGTTGGGACTCACTAGTATCTTTGTAGGTAGTGCTTGAATGTGGGAGCATGGAGGCTATTATCCTATCTGCCTCATCTTCTGTGAAGGAGAGCCCTGTGATCTCTGCCATTTTGATCTTGTTCAGTTTGTACTCGTGTTTAGACTCGAAAAGTGGGTGTGTGTCACTATGTAGGTGTCTCGATAGACTCCCGCAGCTGCGCGCTGCAACGTGTCAATAAATGGGGAAGGGAGTTAGAGGGTTATTAGCTAGGCTCGCCCTCCAATAATTTAAGTCAAACAAAAAAGGTTTCTGTTTCCAGATACCTTAGAGCCTTGCTAGAAGAAAAACGCAGCCAGCACTCACTGGGGTTGACTGTAGGAATTGTGTATAATGTATATAAAAAAGGAAAAGTTGTTCCTTTTTTAGGTGTCCCCTCACTCACCGGGGTTGCCCCACAGTGACATGCTTCATCATTGGGGCCATCCCAGTCCTCTACGGGCTGGGGCGTGCTACGACTTGCGAAGTTACGTAGGAGCACTTTTATGGACTATGTGTGGTGCATGTGTATTTGTGGGGAGTGGACTATGTGATGTGGGTTAAAAAATACCTACCCAGTAGGTTTTCAATAAACTTTATTCTGACCTCTAGGTGGTAATATTAAAAACGGGGTGGGGAGATAGGCTGCCCTAAACTTAATGTGTCCAGATGTGCCTATCAACTCCTAAGTCGACATGTTTCGTGCATACCCCAAGCACTTCTTCGGGACTACACAGAGACCAGCCCTGTGTTCGCCACTCCTTAGCTCTTTCACTGAGATATTTATAGAAAAAGACTTTCAACTGCAGCAAACTCTACTAAGTGCATGCATTAATACCTACGTATTTTGTTCCAAAAAACACGTGGTTCCTGAAAGATAAAAAACAACTTAAAAGGTCACGGGGTGATTAGCCCCATATGTTATCACACACAGTGTTTATGCAGAAAATGTGATGGTTTTCTGTGATCCGAAGGCGGACTTATTTGCCGTGGTTGTTTTCATGCACAAAAACGTGATTCATTTCGTGCATTTTTGAACGTGATTTAATAACACCTCGCTCAGTGACACACCCAAGCATTCCTCAGTCATACACACTCATACATACTTTTCATGAGACCTAACTGGGCCCCATGGAGTCGGAGGGGTATCGGTATCCTAGCAACTCTAATGGGAGAGAAATCGAGTTGTTAAATCAACCAGCAATGCGCGTTTCTTGGCGATGTTACGAAAAAACCCATTGGCGGTCCTTGGTGCCCTGTTTTCACTTACTTGTGCTCTGGTTACCTCCTACATTCAGGCACCTACTTGTCTCCCTCCGGTCCGGATGTTATCGGACTGGGGGTTTCAGTGGTGTTTATAAGGAGATGCCGTTCGCGGTTTGTTAATGCTGGCGTGGAAACGCCCTTACGCAAACTAGAGCGTGTGGTTCCATTCCTGTTCCACGCCTACGTGGCGGCCATCTTGGGGGTACCGATTTCGTCCTCTGTTATAAAAAGTGTTCGGATCACAGAAAACCATCACATTTTGTGCATAAACACTGTGTGTGATAACATATGGGGCTAATCACCCCGTGACCTTTTAAGTTGTTTTTTATCTTTCAGGAACCACGTGTTTTTTGGAACAAAATACGTAGGTATTAATGCATGCACTTAGTAGAGTTTGCTGCAGTTGAAAGTCTTTTTCTATAAATATCTCAGTGAAAGAGCTAAGGAGTGGCGAACACAGGGCTGGTCCCTGTGTAGTCCCGAAGAAGTGCTTGGGGTATGCACGAAACATGTCGACTTAGGAGTTGATAGGCACATCTGGACACATTAAGTTTAGGGCAGCCTATCTCCCCACCCCGTTTTTAATATTACCACCTAGAGGTCAGAATAAAGTTTATTGAAAACCTACTGGGTAGGTATTTTTTAACCCACATCACATAGTCCACTCCCCACAAATACACATGCACCACACATAGTCCATAAAAGTGCTCCTACGTAACTTCGCAAGTCGTAGCACGCCCCAGCCCGTAGAGGACTGGGATGGCCCCAATGATGAAGCATGTCACTGTGGGGCAACCCCGGTGAGTGAGGGGACACCTAAAAAAGGAACAACTTTTCCTTTTTTATATACATTATACACAATTCCTACAGTCAACCCCAGTGAGTGCTGGCTGTGTTTTTCTTCTAGCAAGGCTCTAAGGTATCTGGAAACAGAAACCTTTTTTGTTTGACAAACAACGACCTACTCAGTTGGGATGAAACTAAATTTTTGAGAAATGAGACACCAACAATTCCCACCCTTTACCTGCTACCCATGGGTACACAAAAATCCTGTACAACCCCCAGGGAGACCTATAGTTTCGTCCAAGAATAGTCTGCTGGAAAATGTCTCCCGATAGGTGAAACATTTTCTAGCAGAGTATGTCAAAGATCTTACGTCACACATTTAGGACACAAAAGATTTTCTCCAGAAAATCAAGAATATCCATTGGGAGGAACATTTCTGGCTGGTATGCCTTGACGTAGAAAGTCGTCTATATACGAGCATCAGGCATACAGACGGGCTTAAAGCCTGCAAATACTTTTTAAATTCCAGGAGTATTCATCTTGTAGCACACAGCAGAATGCTGCTGCAGATGATTGAGCTTTGTCTGGTTGAGAATGTCTTCTCCTTCAATGGGGTGTTGTACAAACAATCACAAGGGACCTCGATGGGCACCTGCTTTGACCCCCAGCTACGCCAACTTGTTGGTAGGCTGGTGGGCGGAGCAGGTGCTCTGGGGTGAGACCATGGAACCTTGGAGCAGTAGGGTCCATATTTGGCTCAGGTATATATACAACGTTTTCTTCATTTGGGAAGGCAATGAGAGAGATCTCCTTGTTTTCCTAAACATGCTAAATCAGAATTCTGTCAACCTTAAATTCTCCATGCAGCACAGTCAAGACAGTGTCGATTTCCTTGACATTAAAATAACAACACATGGCACCAAACTTGACACTGAAGTATTCCGCAAAAAAAACGCTGGCAACTCAGTTGCCATCCTCCGAACTTCCGATGGAGCATTCCATTCAGTGAGTTTCTCCGTGCTAAGAGAAACTGTAGCACTGATATCACTTTTGAGAAAAACAAAAAAGAGATGTTGAAGAGATTTCAGGCCAGGGGTTACTCTACTAAAATGCTGAACAAAGGAGTACAGAGGGTTGATAAAATAAAAAGAGAAGACACATTGTACAAACCTGCCAAAACTAAACCACCATCAGACTTATCACTACCTTCAACTCCCAATCACTACAACTCTGCCAAATAATTAGAAAAAGGTGGGACATACTACTACAAGATAAAATTCTGAAAGAAAAACTAGGTACCCACCCATCGATAACCTATAGGAAAGGGCGATCGATCAAAGATCAGATTGTGAGAAGTCACATGGAGAACAAAAAAGGTACTTGGCTAGAGAAAAGAGGAGGATTCCACAAATGTGGCAAATGCAAAGCGTGTAGCCACAGTGATAATGTGAGGGAAGTCACATTGCAAAGAACGCAAAGGAAATGGTGTATAAACAAAAACATACAGTGCAGTACTGAGTTTGTCATATATGTCATTACTTGTCCTTGTGGCAAGTGGTACATAGGCTCCACGACTTTTCCTGTGAAAAAAAGAATACTGGAACATTGGAGGGCCATTACAAACAAGGATTTCTCGTACAGCACAGCCAAACACTTCAGTACACACCACAATAGCAACTGGACGAAAGCTAAGTTCTTTGCTCTCGACACTATTCACAAGGATCCCAGAGGGGGTAACAGAATCTTAGCTTTGCGCAGATTAGAATCCAAATTCATTCTCCAGGCAGGCAGTGTCGCACCAATAGGAATGAATATCGATGAGGAAATGTATGTACATCTCTGATTTCTATAGTACTATATGCCTCTCGCTACCCTAAAGCAATACAGTTTTTGAACTGTTCGCTTTTTTAATATCGTGTTGCACTACTTTTTTTCCCCCTTCCACCATATTTTTGCCCTCCCTATCACTCAAAAACAACAATTTGTATGTAATCAGTTACCTTTCAAAGTTGAAAGTTGCTTACTACTATTATTGAAGTTCCTCTTTATCATTTTATTGAATGTATCATGTCATCCAGAAGGATTGGTATTAATCACTATCTTCTTTGTTTCTTTTTCCCAACCAGATGATATGAGTTTTGAATGAATGAGTCACAAGATATGAATAAACCTTATGAGCACGGAGTTTTGTGTCAGTCCTGACCACACCTCCTTTGATTTTGGGACTACCCATATTGATTTATTTTTCTCACTGCTCCAGCTTCTGTCTTATTCTACGTTTAAAATAAGAGACATCTATTGAATAACGAGGTACTATACCCATGATAATTTTCAATTTAGGTCTGATTGAATACCTATTCCTTCTACTTACTATTTCACTTCTGTTTATTGTAGCCATGAGCATACTTGGGGTACTATACCCAAAAATATAACAAAATGCCGAATTACATTGATTTGGGTCAATAGCACAATTTTCAAACTTGGAACTGTAATACAATTGTTACGTTTGTTTTTTACTTTCTATGCACTAGGACTCCATATGAAGTAAATGTGGAGTCTTTTTTATGTTTATGTCTGTTTTCACATAGTAATGTGAAAAAAATGCATTTAAGCTTCCGGGACAGGGAGAGTGGTCATGTGACCAAGAGCAGGATTGCTCGAAATGCGTCTTTTTGTTTGCCCGATTAAAACTTGAACTTTAAACTTACTGGATTGGTGTGGCTCGCTCTTCACTTGTGGACTCGAGTGAAGTTTTGTTGGACATATATAGCAAGAAATGCCTTACCCAGGAGACTGGTACAAAAGGGGGTGTTGATGGACGGAGCATCAGAACCAATCAAACACTCACACCAAGTCAAAATATCTGGGTTTGATCCATCACCGTTCTTTAGCCCACTCTGCCACCCCAATTCAGACATGGCTATATGCAAATCAGTCTGACCCTGTACCTCATGGGAACAGTCCAGCCCGAACTGCCAAGCCATGCCTTCCCTGGACCAGAAACAAGCTTCTGAGGACCGGTTTCTGGCATTCCAGCCGTCTTCAGCCCGGCTTGCTTGAATCCAGTGGCAAAGTGAGCAAGGGACTCGCGTCTTAGCATACCCTGCCACACTTATGGCGGCCAAAGCGGTACAAAAGGGGGTGGTGATGGACGGAGCATCAGAACCAATCAAACACTCACACCCAGTCAAAAGATCTGGGTTTGATCCATCACCGTTCTTTAGCCCACTCTGCCACCCCAGTTCAGACATGGCTATATGCAAATCAGTCTGACCCTGTGCCTCATGGGAACAGTCCAGCCCGAACTGCCAAGCCATGCCTTCCCTGGACCGGAAACAAGCTTCCGAGGACCGGTTTCTGGCATTCCAGCCGTCTTCAGCCCGGCTTGCTTGAATCCAGTGGCAAAGTGAGCAAGGGACTCACATCTGAGCATACCCTGCCACACTTATGGCGGCCAAAGCGTGACAAAAGGGGGTGGTGATGGACGGAGCATCAGAACCAATCAAACACTCACACCCAGTCAAAAGATCTGGGTTTGATCCATCACCGTTCTTTAGCCCACTCTGCCACCCCAGTTCAGACATGGCTATATGCAAATCAGTCAGACCCTGTGCCTCATGGGAACAGTCCAGCCCGAACTGCCAAGCCATGCCTTCCCTGGACCGGAAACAAGCTTCTGAGGACCGGTTTCTGGCATTCCAGCCGTCTTCAGCCCGGCTTGCTTGAATCCAGTGGCAAAGTGAGCAAGGGACTCCCATGAGGCACAGAGTCAGACTGATTTGCATATAGCCATGTCTGAACTGGAGTGGCAGAGTGGGCTAAAGAACGGTGATGGATCAAACCCAGATCTTTTGACTGGGTGTGAGTGTTTGATTGGTTCTGATGCTTCGTCCATCACCACCCCCTTTTGTACCGCTTTGGCCGCCATAAGTGTGGCAGGGTATGCTCAGACGTGAGTCCCTTGCTCACTTTGCCACTGGATTCAAGCAAGCCGGTGTATTTCCAGCACCATCAGACTGTTTTGAAGGGCATATTTGGTGCCCTCCTTGCATACTCCAGTTTGAGCCAGTTCAGGAACCCTTAGTTCCTGCTCTGCTGTGAAACTGGACCAAAAAGTCAGTGGAGTACCCTCACCTCTGTTAAGCCCCTCCTCTGGGAGGGACCCCTGAGTTGTTCTACCCCTTTCCCTAGGGTACTTAAGGGCTCCCCTATGGGTGGTTCCTCACATTTATTGTGGGACAAGACTCACCTCTGAAACCAAGACACTCTTCGAATGTCTGGACACTTGAGCTTCATTGGACTTCGACTGGAACAGAGACTGCATCAAGGAAGTCTCCTGCTTCACCTGGTTTTACTCTTTTTCAAGTCTTCTGCGTCGTCTGTGTCTGTGCTTCATTCAGGTTCTCCAGAAGGCCTGTGGGCATCAAGGACATCTAAAGTAATCTCCCTTAGAGTGAAGGAGTCACTCCCCTGCATCTGCAGGCACTGCAACAAAGCTGACTGGCATGCTGCTCCTGTCGTCCTATGGACTTCCCAAGGCCCAGAAACACAGGTGGTAGTTCTGCAGCTCCCTAGAGGCCTGACCTGTCTTCTCTGTAGTATTGAGGATAGTATCTCTCATCAGAGTTGCTGGGCCCAAACCTCTGTGCACCGCGTCAACTTGCTGTTGCCAAGGCTTGTTGGCTTTTGCACTCCAGAGTTATTCAGGCTACAAGAAGCTCCAGCATGGCAGCACCTTATCCCTCAAAGATCAGCATACTCAGTGCATCCTCTGCACCGTGGGTCTCAATCTTTGGTTAGCGGCCTGAGGTCCTCTTGCGACTGCTGTGCCTTTATCCTGTGGGTCCTCTCAAGGGTCTTCCTTTGCTTTAGTGGGCCCCCCTGCTGGCATGTGCCTGCTCTGATGCTTCTGCATTGGTGAGTCCCTTGGACCTTGATTGTCCCAATGTTTGCACTTCTTGCTTTCCACACCAGTTGCTTCTACCAAGGCTTGTGCGTGCTCCCGCTGGACGCCGACCACCTGGACACTGACACCTAACGTGGGACAGCTCATGAATGGCTCCTTGTCTTCTCCAGCATTGTCTGATCATCACAGCTACAGCGTCAAGGTCACTGTCTTCACTCCTGAACCTCCAGACATGGGTGTGAATTGTGCTTCCGTGCCTCCTGGTCACTTCTGAGTGGCATATACTCTGTCCCCTCTGCTTACAGGTTCTCCTCCTCAAGAATACACTCTTGGATTCCACCAGGCTCCTTCACAGGCTTCTCCAGAGGGATCTTCTTCAAAGTCTTCCATTGTTGTCAACAGCAAGTTCCAACATCACTTCACCGTTATGCACCCAGCTTCCCTGGTACAGGTAACCTGGTTCTTGGGCATCCATGGGTGTAGCGGCTCTCCAGCCTTCCGTCTTCCAAAGAGTTTCTTTGGGGTCTTCTGGGAAGGATCCTTCTTTATAACTGCAACCGCAACTTCTCATTTGACTTCAATTGGGCATGCGGCTGTGTTTCCACTCTGCACACAGCCTCCATGGAGTTCCTGGGTACTTACCTTGGGTGGTTCCTTGTGTCCCTGTCTCCTCTGAGTCTTCTGGTTCAAGTCCTGTTCTCCTTTGCAGTTCGCATTCCACTTTCGTAGTATATGGTTTGTTCTCTCCCTGGAGACCAGTGATTGTTTGTGCTACTGAAGTATTCTTGAGTGTATTGTTGATATCTCCGGGTAGGAGATATACTAATGTGTTAGTGATTGTGTTGTGTAATAAATAGACTTATTTTTATAAATAATTGTGTGGTTCTTTTTCATCTAACCTACACTGTTGATTACATGTGGTAAAAAAAGATGAATTACATTCCTTCAAGATAAGTCTGAAGACTGCTCTCCACAGCTACCACTTTGAGAGCTCTCTATGGTTATCAAAGACCACTTAAATCACCATAAGGGTTGCCTGGATTAGTGTAAGGTGCATCACTCCTGAGAGTATGCATTATATACTAAGCCATCCTCCTACAACCACCAACACCAGTTGTGCATTATACCTCTCCCACCAGAGCACAAGTGCTAAAAAAAGAAGCGGAACATTAACCAAGGTAGAAAGTATGTGAGTGGCATCAAAGCATGCAACATCGCCTGTGACATCACAGCCCATGACCTCACAGGAAGTGATATCACAAAAAATTACATCAGATTCTAAGACCTCACATATCTTAAGCAGGTCTATCATGAGTACATTTGATTGCATTACAAAATTTAACAAATTAAATTTTGCGTCAGAGTTGTGCCAAAAAAGTGCTGGAACCCTGGCGCAAAATCTAGGCCTTCGCTTATACATTTATTTATTTAAACTCTGCCAGAAAAAAATGGCAACAAGGAGAAACTTGGCAGTATATCTGTTCTGCTTAATTAGTTGAAAAGTCTGCATTTTACCATATCTTATGGGGTAAAGGCAGCTGCTTTATAAACCAAGTAAATTTCAGGAAATAATAATAATGGTGGTAAAATAACTCTGGAGGTTAATGCTCTTGCTGAAGAGACATGTGTTTTGTCTAGTCCCAGTTTTGAATAAAAGTAGCATAGAGGGTTACTATAACTCTGCAAAGCACATCATGTGACACACAGATGATGGATTTTTATTTTATGTCGATGGGAGTGTCCATGTTGCTTTTAGCATGGAGATCTTTTAGTTTCTTGCAGTTCATAAATTGTATTCCTTCTAATAAGCACAGTGAACTATGAAGGAAATGACACATGACTCCTAAACCTTCTAACCCTCACAATGTTATGTAACACATCCTGTAAATTGATTTACAAACATATGATTTATTTTCAATGTAAAAAGTGTATGAGTGATGTAAAGCGCCCCGACACCCTGGGTTGGGCTGAGTATCACTATAAAAGAAATCAGACAAAATAGTGGCATTTAATTTGTTACTTGTGTAAATATAAGGAGATACCAACACATCTGCAACAACATAAAGCAAGATGTGTGCCTAGGCTATGTCTGATGCTAATTGTTCCCATGTAACAGGGGTGAGGTTCAACTGCTCAAAATAAACATTTCAACAAAACATTAGACTTTGAGTGGCTGGATTGCAGAGTGTGAAACAGTCAAATAAGGTTGGGTCCGGGCTTAGAAATGGTAGGATACAAACAGCAATCAACAAACTACCGCTCTTCCTTTGTCCTGGAAGTGCAGACTGTAGGCAGCCCTGGTGGCGAGGACGAGGTATGAAAACAATCCTGGAGCTTTGCAGCACAGCAAATGGGAAGGTCACAGGTCAAGTACAAGGCCATTGGCACATGAAAGCACTAGTGTTTAGACATGCCAATGGCCCTGCGACTGACAGAAGAGAGAGGTGAAATTATTTTGTCCCCTCATCTCCCCCAACCTTGTCCCTTTTGTCCCTCCACTACAACATGTTTTTTTGGGGGGGGGGGCATATCTCCTGGGTCCCCCACAGTTCTTACGCCCATGGCCTCAGATTTACGATTTCTCATAAATCTGGGACAGTGCCAAAAAGCCATGGATGTTCCTGGGAATGCCCCCAGCAACACCCATTGCACGCCCCATTAACGCAGAAAACTGTGTTAAAGGGAACGATATTTACGAGGCTGCATTAAGCCAAAAAATGTGGCTTAGTGCTGCCTCATAAATATGGAGCAGGATCCGGCGGCACGGAATGTCACAAAAAGGGATGCCCCGGAGGTGCACAGGGTCTCATAAATGAGTCCCTGAGAGTCACCAGGAGAAGCAAAGAAACATGAAAGACTTGCATCAGGACTTTCAGTGACTACTTTCTAACTATTGTGGGACAGTAATTTTAAAAAGAGGGTAAAAAGGTGCTACTTTTTCACAGTTTATGGAGAAAAGGACATCCATATCTGACCATCCGCCCACATTTTGTACCAGAAGATGGATATAAAGAGTTAGATGGGAATGAAAAAAAATTGTTATCACTCCCAAGTGTGGTTGTAGAAAGTCATAAATCCTACTGCCGTACTAGCTGGCTTATGAGCCTATATGCGATGAGCTGTGAATTTAAGAATTGTGGGCAACAAATCGTTAAGGATCAAGTAATTGTTTATTGTAATGTCAAAAAAATAAAGGAAAGGCTATTACTGTGTTGAATTCTAGGTCTAGAGAAAAACTTCAGTAAACCAAAAAGCATGGAACATCCAGCCAATGGACTGAGCCAAAGTATGTAATCAAAGAAGTAACGAGGTGTTAGTTAAGTAAATTATGGTGTTAGTTAAGTAAATTATGTAAGCAGTGAGTACGAGGGAAATGATAATAGAAGAGACAGTGTGAAACAGAGTGTAGAAAAATGCCCCAAAGCAGCAGATTGTATGCACAAGATGTGGTTGTAACAGTCGTGGAAATAGACGCAGATCATCCCTAACAAGGAATGTAAAAATGGTAGGTTACTGGGATATGATACACAAATGTACAGAAGCAATCACAAGAACACGTTTTATAACTACCTTGGGAGGGAGAGGATTATTAGAAGAATATAATACAATCCGGGGATTCGTTCTGAGTGGGGAGTAAAAGTGGCAACTTTGATTTTGAAAATTAAAGTAATGAAATCTTTGGTGTCTTTCTCCATCGCACAATCCCCCGGGAGCTGGAGGCACGAAGGCCAGTTTCTGAAAGGTCAGCATTGATGCCAGCAATCAGCCACTTGATATATATGTGTGTCAGGTACATGTATGTCTCTGAAAGGCTGATCGAACTATGGGAGAGAAAATTACATGTCAGGCTCCATCTTTCGCTGAAACGCCTTACGTTCTGACCAAAAGAGGCAGCCAGATGCTGGACACGCACACACGTGCATCCCCCCGCCAACACACACCTGTGAGCCAATTTTGCCAATGTTGCTCATTGTACGTTAATGTCTAAAACCTTAAATGTGGCCATATATCCGGGTCAGTATCTAGTAGGGGTATCACGTGAAAAAAGCAAACTCTTGATTTCTGATTTTGTTCTGTGCTCGATGCTCTACAAACCCTTTTCTGCAACATGTTTCCAAGTTAGTTACTGACTTAATTCAGTTTTTCTAGCGCTGCTGCTGCCTCAAGCCTGCATTACCTGTCTTTTGAGATCAATTTTACATTTCTTCCATCCCTGCTTTCTCCCTTTCCCACTGTTTGTCCTGGTTTCTCTCCTCCTTACTGTCCTTTACTTCGCTAAAGTGAGACAAGGGGGCAGGTCCTTCATTGTTAGGACCACCAAACTCTGGAATGCCCTGCCATATCACCTACGCATACTGAATTCAGAGTATGATTTCAGAAAGGTGTTAAAAACCTGGCTCTTCAAGCAAGAGGATTGGCCGTGCAAGCCTATATCTCTCTAGTCTGCTTTACGAGTGCCAGGACACCTCGTTGGAGGTAGCCATGTGCTTTATAAATGGCCGTTGTTGGACTTGGCCCTTGTTGCAGGGGCATCCCTGAACTTTTTGCTTTCCTCCTGTAATTTGTCTGACCTGTTTTTGTTGGTTTTATGACTCTGGGCACTTTACCACTGCTGATCAGTGCTAAAGTGCATATGCTCTCCCTATTGTAAATTGATGTATGGATTAGTGACTCCATGATTGGCTGATTTGGTTTACTTTTCAGACCCTAGTACAGTGAACTGAGTGTGCCCAGGGCTTGTAAATCAAATGCTGCTGGTGGGTTTGCAGCACTGGTTGTGCCACCCACAAAAGCAGCCTGTAAAATGTGCCTCAGTTCTGTCATTGCAGAGCCTGTATGCAGTCTGGTACTGCCATGTTGACTGGGCAAGTGCACCCACTTGCCAGTCCCTAAACCTTCCCTTTTCTGCATATTAGTCACCCCTATGGTAGGCCCGAGGGCCGGGTGCATTGTAGGTAAAAGGAAGGACATGCCCTGATGTGTGTGGCATATCCTAATAGTGATTTACAGCCATTTTTGTTTTTCACTATTGCAAGGCTACCTTTTACCCATAGGCCAGAAAGGGCAGTTTGATTATTACATCTTATCATCCTAATTGACTCAGGGAACCAGGTAGAAATTCGAGTTTAGTATGCCTGAACTTAGAATGATAAAATACATATTTTAGTAAAGATGATTTTGACATTCTGTGTTTGAAAATACCACTTTTAGAAAGTAGGTATTTTCTTGTCTAACCATCCAAGCCTGCCTCTGCTAGGTTGTGTATTCCTTGTATGGAGTTTGAGTGACAGGGGCTGAGGGACTCCAGGATACAGGGTGAGTCAGCACAGGACTGAATAGAGAGATCTGCATGCAGATGGTTGGGAGGGGTGGCACCTGGGACCTGAATAGGACTGTGCCTTCCCTCCAGAATGCTTGCTCCACCTCCTGTGGTGCGTCTGATGTCCCTGCCCTGCACTGTGAAAGGAAAGAAGGAGTAATTTAAACAGAGTGCTGACCGGAATTGGTTTGTACTAGGCAAAGGTCTCTCTGCCTTCAGAGAACAAAGAGAAACTGTGTATAAAAAGGGGGACAAAGACCCCAGAACTTTAGATCACTTTTGGGAAACAAGAAGAAACCTTTGCTGAGGAGAGGAACCAGAGCGACTGAGGAGAGACTATCCCTAAGCTGAAGTGCTGCTTGGGGGATTGGCCTGCAGTGGTTGCCTGACTACCAAAGAAAGGAGAGAGGAACTTTGTGTGTACTTTCATCACCTTGTGAAAGATCTCCAAGGGTTTGAGATAGAGCTTGCCTCCTGCTGAAGTCTCAAGGACAACGGACTTCATTCACCCACCAGCTCCCCAAGAGTTCTTTGGAAGTGCCTGCAGATGTGCTGGGCTTTCTGAGGGACTGCGTGTCGCAAGGAGCTGGAAGCGTGACTCACGACGGAGAAGCGCGTCTCCAAACTGCCGCAGTCACTTCACAATGCGAAAGCGCCTCGCATCGCCGGAGAAGAGGATCGACGTCGCACCAGACACTGCCGCATCATCGGAGAAGCGTGTCGCAGCCACAGCTGCTGTTGTCGCATTGCTGGGAAAGCGTGTCGCCACTGCAAGCTGTTGTATCGCCGGAGAAGAGGATCGACGTCACATTAGACGCCACCGCATCACCGGGAAGCGTGTTGCAGGGCCTGTCGCAGCTCAGAAGAATTGGTGAGTCGCCGCACAGCCATCCGGCATGCAGGCATCGTGTCACATCAAGCAGAAGACGCCGTTTTGTTAATTGCACTGTATCTTCATCGCATCACGGCGTTGCGAGCCGCATCGCCACGGAAGCGCACTAAGAAACCGACGCATCATCTCCCCACGCCGAGAAGAACCAACACATCCCCTACGCATCAGTAGGGACCCGACGCATCACTGTTCTTGCATACGCATTCTATGGTACATTGACTCAAAGTTGTATCAACAAGGGGGAATCATAAAATTAGGACAATTTTTAACGGGGTCCAATGTATGTGTCCCAGAAAGTACCAACAACAAAGAATTTACAGAGTTCCCCGGAAAAAGTCAACTAAATGACTAACGTGAACCTCTCTCTCATATTGGGTTCAACAGAAAAAAGTGAATGTTGTGAACCCTTTACGGAATTTGGGGATGCCTCACACAGGTCACCGGTTGGACGACTATTGTCATCCCACCCGGCGATCGTCCAGCGTCATCATCGGTATCCTGCCCCTGCGACAGACTGGCGGTGCAATGCCTGTCGGGCAGCAACGGATGCTGCACTTTGGCGGGGTTCTTTTATTCCTTAGCCAAAGGGTGTGTGAGTGTGAGGGGCCTAAAAAAGTGCAATAGTGAGCGTGAGTGTGGTCTAAAAAAAGTCAGTAGAGTCCATGGGGCAAAAATTTAATGGTATGGCTCACTGCTTTATTAAAAGGAACGATAAGGGGTATTGAGGCGGGACAATTAAAGTAATCGGGCCTCATTCAACCCTTAGTGAACGTGTGGTCAACATGTTTCTTGCCACTCAGGCAATTCATCAGGACCAAAAAGAAGCTCATATAATTGCTACAGATCCCTCCGTAATCAGAGGAATCAAGTATACGACCTGGTGTGTGTCGTAGGGACAATCCTTCGTCCAGTCCCTCCCAAGAGCTAGGCAAGGAAAAGGAGAAAGAGTGTTATCAGAAATATAATTAGAAATATGTCTATGTTCCCCTAGCTATCGTTAAATGAAAACAAATAACATGCTGGTGATGCATATCGGGGTGTAGATGGGTTTGTGAATACCCCATCGTGGAGACACTTTTGAGTGAGAGAGACGGTCCGAATACCTCGTGAAAGAGGAATCACCACATTTTATATGTGTGAACAGTGCTCATTAAGCCGGCATGTGATATGTGTGCCCTGGAAATGGCTCGCACAGTGGTCTATACCTATATCGTCTATCGTGACATGCCATGCCTAAGTTTCATTTAGAGCAAGCAACTGTAAGTGTGCACATTCACACACGTAAAATTAAAATTATAATTATTTCAAGACAACCAG
Organism: Lissotriton helveticus; assembly: GCF_964261635.1. NCBI lineage: Eukaryota > Metazoa > Chordata > Amphibia > Caudata > Salamandridae > Lissotriton > Lissotriton helveticus. Next base: position 576,949,744 of record NC_136072.1, read on the forward strand.
AAGAACGAGAAACACATAGACACTCTCGCTCAACAGATCAATGGCAGCCGCAGATTGGCGCCTGTGTAGTGAAAAAGCCTTAACGTGAGACATTCAACACGCTGGGGACGGTCGCCATGCAAACCTTACCCGTGGTCCCAGGGTCGGAAAGCTCTCACGCGCTGACCTGGTGGGGCCAGAAATAGGTTTACGGAACCTGAAACAAGTAAACAGTGCCGCCAAGTCAGGGGGGTGTTGCTTAGCGGAACGGCTCAACGTCAACTGTGGTCCCGCAGAGGGTCCGCCACGGCGATCGGAAAGAACCGCTCGCGGGGGTCCTTTCATGAATCAGTGCGCCTTACCTGGTAATTGCTGGCAGAGGGCGTCTAGTCACCTACCCCTCCCACATCGGTATTGCCGCAGGACAGCCGGTGGATCCGAGACGCGCCGCTGCCTCAGATAAGACCAGGAAGCGCGGGCGCCGTGGAGGCGTGTCCAAGGCCTGTTGCTAGGCAACGTGACGCCGGTATGAACAGTGATGATTCCCCCTGGTTGCAACAAGGGGTAAACGGCGGGTGCCATATTGGAACGGGGAAGTGGTTTACTCGATGGCTCAGAATAGAGAAGGGGCAAAGGGTTCGTAAAGAGAACTACTCTCACCCCGTTTCAAGAACGGGTGGCATCAAGTCTCAGCCAGTATTGGAAGTAACTTGGGGGAGGACAATAAGTCCACAAACTGAGCTATCTGGCTAGCATTGTCCACGGCACCGCATCATTAAGACCCAGTTCGTCGGTGCGAAGACGATGCACCCATCTCTGCTCTAGTCTGAAGAGGGCTTGTTGGTTCATTCCAGGTTGGCACTCGAGGACAGTCCAACGCATGTTCTCAGTGGAGTGGTTATGTTCTTTACAGTGGTCATATAGCCTTGTATGTGTTTTTGCACAGCGGATGTTGCTATTGTGCTCCCTGATGCGCTCTTTCACTGGGCGCATCGTCATCCCAATGTAAAGCATCCTACAAGGGCACACCAGGACATAGATACACCTCGAGCTATTACAATTGGTGTGTTTGTTTATGGTCCAAGTGAAGTCCCCTTGTAGTTCAATAGTTTTCCCCTGGATGGTTTGGGGACATACTACACACGAGCCACATCTATAATGTCCAGTGACTGAAGGGAGATCCCATAAGGTCTTGACTGGTCGAGTGCTCGATTTTTTCGGGCGGGTGTGAATCAGCGTGTCTTTCAGGTTCGCTGTTCTCTTGAAGGCAAATCGGGGCCGCGATAATTCCATCCCTGCGGAATTCAGGATCCCCCAGTGTGAGGTAATAGCCTTTTTTATGAAAGTTGAGTGACTGGTGAAAGATGTAACACAGGTCATGGTGTCGTCTTGTTCTTTTGTGTGCACCTCAAGTAAAGCCTCTCTATCGTTATTCAATGCTCTTTTGAATGATTTCTTCAACAGTCGTGTGGGGTATCCCCTCTCCTGGAGCTTGTGTTGCAGAATCTGAGCCTCTTGTTTATAATTCTGGACAGAGCTACAGTTTCTCCGTATGCGAAGGAATTGCCCAAAGGGCAAATTATCCCTCAGAGCTTTTGTGTGGTGGCTTTGATAGAGGAGTAAACTGTTTCTGTCAGTGTCCTTTTTGTAGAGGGAAGTGCTGATTGTTTCTGTTTCCAAGCTGATAGTTAAGTCAAGAAAAGGTATCGATGATTCGGAGATGGTGCCCGTGAACTTCAAGAATGGGTCTTGTTGATTAATCCACTCGCAGAAGGCTTCGCAGCTGGGTCGGTCCCCCTTCCAGAAGATCAAAATGTCGTCGATGTAACGACGCCAGAGAGTAAGGTTCTCTCGGTATGGGTTGTGATCTGGAGGGTAAATGTGATTCTTTTCGAACGAGGCCATGTAAATACATGCCAGGCTCGGCGCAAATGTCGAACCCATAGAGGTCCCACGGACCTGATGGTACAGCTGAGATTCATATCTGAAGAAATTTTCAGTGAGGGCAATGTGGGCTAGTTCCATAATGAAGGCTATCGGTGTTGGGGACAGCCATTCTTCTTCTCGCATCAATGAGTCGACTGCTTCAAGTGTAGCTTGTTGAGGGATGTTAGTATATAATGCCTCCACGTCAAGGGTGAGAAGCAAGTCGATGTCTTCTCTCCCATCGATATCGGCGATAAGGCGGAGGACGTCTCTGGTATCTTGTAAATACGATGGAATTTGTTTCACCAACGGTTGAAAAAAGGCATCGCAAAATTGCGATAGAGGTTCTAACAATGACCCGATGCCCGAGACAATAGGTCTCCCGGGGACTGGAGAGATACCCTTATGTATTTTTGGGAGGGTATAAAAGTAAGGTGTAACTGGGTCCGGTGTCACCAAGAACTCTGCCTCCTTCTTACTTATCCACTCATTCGTCTCAGCCTCAATGACAAGACCCATGATGGTGTTGGAGAGCCGTTTGGTGGGATCCTCTGTGAGTGGTCTGTAATGCGTTGTGTTTGCCAGTTGTCTCCTGCATTCGCGATCGTAGTCCTCGTGGCTTTGTATGACTGTTGCTCCCCCTTTATCTGCCTGCTTGATGATGATGGACTCATCTCTGCCCAGATTGTTGGATGCTAGTCTTTCTGCAGTGGATAAGTTGTGGAAGGGTTTGGTCACCGGTTTGTTCCGCAGGCTCCTCAACACTGCCCGCTCGAAGGTTAGGACTTCTGGTGGTACCATCCCATCAGTGGGGGTGAAAGTGGAAGGCTTTTTTAGGCCTGTGTCTAGACTCGGCAGTTCAGGTTGGTTCTCGAAGAAGGCACGGAGGCGTATCTTCCTAAAGAATTGTTTGAGCTCAATCGTCTCTTGGAAGGTATCAGGGGTTGGGGTGGGGACAAATCCAAGTCCCTTCTCTAAGACTTTTTTCTCTGTTGGTGAGAGAATTCTGTTTGATAAATTGACAATCAAACTCGTCTCCCTCTGGATGTCGTGCTCCTGGTCTCTATCGCAGTTGGTGCTGGTGTTTGGTCCTGCCACTGTACTCCTTTCTGCCCGCCTCGCTTTCGCCCTCTTCCTCTGCCCCAACCTCTGCCTTGAAAAGGTGGCGGATTGAGGGGGTAGAATTGCGGGGGGCCCTGTGGGTAGAAGGGGTATTGCCATGGAGGTGCCATCTGAGGTGGTCCATGGAAGGCTGGGCCTTGATGGTAGCCTTGTTACCATGTACGCGGTGGTCGGGGATTCTTAAAAGAGTGTCCGCCACTAGAATCACTGCTTGTTGATCCGCGTCTGTTATCACTCCCTGAATTCTCATCAGATGAATAGTTATTCTTTTTCCCTTTGAAGTCATCCTTTAGGTAGGGATATACTTTTTCTTTCGCGAATTTAGCAATGTCCTTTTCAAGTTTGGTTGTCTTTTGTTTGAGTAGAAAATCATGGTGGTCAGCCATTTCTTTGTTAATCTCCGATAATTTAGTCGTGAATGCTGACTTGTTATTCTTAGATATTGCGTTTTTCATGGTGGCTTCCAGGGCTAAGATTTTTTCTTGTAGCGCATCCGAAAGACGTTTCGCTGTTTGGCTGATCAAAAAAAGTAGGTCCTTGGTACACTTCCAAGACAAGTTGGCACAAATCCACTTTGAACCGTTTATCATCCAGAAAAAGTCTTGGAATTATGTTGACAATTAGGCCTTGCGGTGCTATATTACTTCTCAAGTATTCTGTCATCATGATCCCATGAATGGTGATTCTGATAAGTTCCTTCTTCATCTCCGTCAGTGTGATCCATTCATCGGAGGGTCCACCAGATGTCGAGATCGGGGGATTGGTAAGGATTGATGGCGTTGATCTTAATGCCTCGGCTATAGTGTCCTCATCGAAGCTAAGACCCGGTACATCCTCCATGTTGGTGAAAAGGTCAGGATGCGGTGCTCGGGACGTGTGCAGGCCAGAGCAAGGTGTAGTCAGTGTTATTCTCTTATAATAACTGTTGTCTAGAGGTGGTCCAGTAAGGTGATTGGTTATTCACCAAATGGTAACCTGAAGGGTAGTTCCCGTGTAGAGAGCACGCTAGGAATTGTATCAACAAGGGGGAATCATAAAATTAGGACAATTTTTAACGGGGTCCAATGTATGTGTCCCAGAAAGTACCAACAACAAAGAATTTACAGAGTTCCCCGGAAAAAGTCAACTAAATGACTAACGTGAACCTCTCTCTCATATTGGGTTCAACAGAAAAAAGTGAATGTTGTGAACCCTTTACGGAATTTGGGGATGCCTCACACAGTTCACCGGTTGGACGACTATTGTCATCCCACCCGGCGATCGTCCAGCGTCATCATCGGTATCCTGCCCCTGCGACAGACTGGCGGTGCAATGCCTGTCGGGCAGCAACGGATGCTGCACTTTGGCGGGGTTCTTTTATTCCTTAGCCAAAGGGTGTGTGAGTGTGAGGGGCCTAAAAAAGTGCAATAGTGAGCGTGAGTGTGGTCTAAAAAAAGTCAGTAGAGTCCATGGGGCAAAAATTTAATGGTATGGCTCACTGCTTTATTAAAAGGAACGATAAGGGGTATTGAGGCGGGACAATTAAAGTAATCGGGACTCATTCAACCCTTAGTGAACGTGTGGTCAACATGTTTCTTGCCACTCAGGCAATTCATCAGGACCAAAAAGAAGCTCATATAATTGCTACAGATCCCTCCGTAATCAGAGGAATCAAGTATACGACCTGGTGTGTGTCGTAGGGACAATCCTTCGTCCAGTCCCTCCCAAGAGCTAGGCAAGGAAAAGGAGAAAGAGTGTTATCAGAAATATAATTAGAAATATGTCTATGTTCCCCTAGCTATCGTTAAATGAAAACAAATAACATGCTGGTGATGCATATCGGGGTGTAGATGGGTTTGTGAATACCCCATCGTGGAGACACTTTTGAGTGAGAGAGACGGTCCGAATACCTCGTGAAAGAGGAATCACCACATTTTATATGTGTGAACAGTGCTCATTAAGCCGGCATGTGATATGTGTGCCCTGGAAATGGCTCGCACAGTGGTCTATACCTATATCGTCTATCGTGACATGCCATGCCTAAGTTTCATTTAGAGCAAGCAACTGTAAGTGTGCACATTCACACACGTAAAATTAAAATTATAATTATTTCAAGACAACCAGAAGAACGAGAAACACATAGACACTCTCGCTCAACAGATCAATGGCAGCCGCAGATTGGCGCCTGTGTAGTGAAAAAGCCTTAACGTGAGACATTCAACACGCTGGGGACGGTCGCCATGCAAACCTTACCCGTGGTCCCAGGGTCGGAAAGCTCTCACGCGCTGACCTGGTGGGGCCAGAAATAGGTTTACGGAACCTGAAACAAGTAAACAGTGCCGCCAAGTCAGGGGGGTGTTGCTTAGCGGAACGGCTCAACGTCAACTGTGGTCCCGCAGAGGGTCCGCCACGGCGATCGGAAAGAACCGCTCGCGGGGGTCCTTTCATGAATCAGTGCGCCTTACCTGGTAATTGCTGGCAGAGGGCGTCTAGTCACCTACCCCTCCCACATCGGTATTGCCGCAGGACAGCCGGTGGATCCGCGACGCGCCGCTGCCTCAGATAAGACCAGGAAGCGCGGGCGCCGTGGAGGCGTGTCCAAGGCCTGTTGCTAGGCAACGTGACGCCGGTATGAACAGTGATGATTCCCCCTGGTTGCAACAAGGGGTAAACGGCGGGTGCCATATTGGAACGGGGAAGTGGTTTACTCGATGGCTCAGAATAGAGAAGGGGCAAAGGGTTCGTAAAGAGAACTACTCTCACCCCGTTTCAAGAACGGGTGGCATCAAGTCTCAGCCAGTATTGGAAGTAACTTGGGGGAGGACAATAAGTCCACAAACTGAGCTATCTGGCTAGCATTGTCCACGGCACAGCATCATTAAGACCCAGTTCGTCGGTGCGAAGACGATGCACCCATCTCTGCTCTAGTCTGAAGAGGGCTTGTTGGTTCATTCCAGGTTGGCACTCGAGGACAGTCCAACGCATGTTCTCAGTGGAGTGGTTATGTTCTTTACAGTGGTCATATAGCCTTGTATGTGTTTTTGCACAGCGGATGTTGCTATTGTGCTCCCTGATGCGCTCTTTCACTGGGCGCATCGTCATCCCAATGTAAAGCATCCTACAAGGGCACACCAGGACATAGATACACCTCGAGCTATTACAATTGGTGTGTTTGTTTATGGTCCAAGTGAAGTCCCCTTGTAGTTCAATAGTTTTCCCCTGGATGGTTTGGGGACATACTACACACGAGCCACATCTATAATGTCCAGTGACTGAAGGGAGATCCCATAAGGTCTTGACTGGTCGAGTGCTCGATTTTTTCGGGCGGGTGTGAATCAGCGTGTCTTTCAGGTTCGCTGTTCTCTTGAAGGCAAATCGGGGCCGCGATAATTCCATCCCTGCGGAATTCAGGATCCCCCAGTGTGAGGTAATAGCCTTTTTTATGAAAGTTGAGTGACTGGTGAAAGATGTAACACAGGTCATGGTGTCGTCTTGTTCTTTTGTGTGCACCTCAAGTAAAGCCTCTCTATCGTTATTCAATGCTCTTTTGAATGATTTCTTCAACAGTCGTGTGGGGTATCCCCTCTCCTGGAGCTTGTGTTGCAGAATCTGAGCCTCTTGTTTATAATTCTGGACAGAGCTACAGTTTCTCCGTATGCGAAGGAATTGCCCAAAGGGCAAATTATCCCTCAGAGCTTTTGTGTGGTGGCTTTGATAGAGGAGTAAACTGTTTCTGTCAGTGTCCTTTTTGTAGAGGGAAGTGCTGATTGTTTCTGTTTCCAAGCTGATAGTTAAGTCAAGAAAAGGTATCGATGATTCGGAGATGGTGCCCGTGAACTTCAAGAATGGGTCTTGTTGATTAATCCACTCGCAGAAGGCTTCGCAGCTGGGTCGGTCCCCCTTCCAGAAGATCAAAATGTCGTCGATGTAACGACGCCAGAGAGTAAGGTTCTCTCGGTATGGGTTGTGATCTGGAGGGTAAATGTGATTCTTTTCGAACGAGGCCATGTAAATACATGCCAGGCTCGGCGCAAATGTCGAACCCATAGAGGTCCCACGGACCTGATGGTACAGCTGAGATTCATATCTGAAGAAATTTTCAGTGAGGGCAATGTGGGCTAGTTCCATAATGAAGGCTATCGGTGTTGGGGACAGCCATTCTTCTTCTCGCATCAATGAGTCGACTGCTTCAAGTGTAGCTTGTTGAGGGATGTTAGTATATAATGCCTCCACGTCAAGGGTGAGAAGCAAGTCGATGTCTTCTCTCCCATCGATATCGGCGATAAGGCGGAGGACGTCTCTGGTATCTTGTAAATACGATGGAATTTGTTTCACCAACGGTTGAAAAAAGGCATCGCAAAATTGCGATAGAGGTTCTAACAATGACCCGATGCCCGAGACAATAGGTCTCCCGGGGACTGGAGAGATACCCTTATGTATTTTTGGGAGGGTATAAAAGTAAGGTGTAACTGGGTCCGGTGTCACCAAGAACTCTGCCTCCTTCTTACTTATCCACTCATTCGTCTCAGCCTCAATGACAAGACCCATGATGGTGTTGGAGAGCCGTTTGGTGGGATCCTCTGTGAGTGGTCTGTAATGCGTTGTGTTTGCCAGTTGTCTCCTGCATTCGCGATCGTAGTCCTCGTGGCTTTGTATGACTGTTGCTCCCCCTTTATCTGCCTGCTTGATGATGATGGACTCATCTCTGCCCAGATTGTTGGATGCTAGTCTTTCTGCAGTGGATAAGTTGTGGAAGGGTTTGGTCACCGGTTTGTTCCGCAGGCTCCTCAACACTGCCCGCTCGAAGGTTAGGACTTCTGGTGGTACCATCCCATCAGTGGGGGTGAAAGTGGAAGGCTTTTTTAGGCCTGTGTCTAGACTCGGCAGTTCAGGTTGGTTCTCGAAGAAGGCACGGAGGCGTATCTTCCTAAAGAATTGTTTGAGCTCAATCGTCTCTTGGAAGGTATCAGGGGTTGGGGTGGGGACAAATCCAAGTCCCTTCTCTAAGACTTTTTTCTCTGTTGGTGAGAGAATTCTGTTTGATAAATTGACAATCAAACTCGTCTCCCTCTGGATGTCGTGCTCCTGGTCTCTATCGCAGTTGGTGCTGGTGTTTGGTCCTGCCACTGTACTCCTTTCTGCCCGCCTCGCTTTCGCCCTCTTCCTCTGCCCCAACCTCTGCCTTGAAAAGGTGGCGGATTGAGGGGGTAGAATTGCGGGGGGCCCTGTGGGTAGAAGGGGTATTGCCATGGAGGTGCCATCTGAGGTGGTCCATGGAAGGCTGGGCCTTGATGGTAGCCTTGTTGCCATGTACGCGGTGGTCGGGGATTCTTAAAAGAGTGTCCGCCACTAGAATCACTGCTTGTTGATCCGCGTCTGTTATCACTCCCTGAATTCTCATCAGATGAATAGTTATTCTTTTTCCCTTTGAAGTCATCCTTTAGGTAGGGATATACTTTTTCTTTCGCGAATTTAGCAATGTCCTTTTCAAGTTTGGTTGTCTTTTGTTTGAGTAGAAAATCATGGTGGTCAGCCATTTCTTTGTTAATCTCCGATAATTTAGTCGTGAATGCTGACTTGTTATTCTTAGATATTGCGTTTTTCATGGTGGCTTCCAGGGCTAAGATTTTTTCTTGTAGCGCATCCGAAAGACGTTTCGCTGTTTGGCTGATCAAAAAAAGTAGGTCCTTGGTACACTTCCAAGACACTTGGCACCAATCCACTTTGAACCGTTTATCATCCAGAAAAAGTCTTGGAATTATGTTGACAATTAGGCCTTGCGGTGCTATATTACTTCTCAAGTATTCTGTCATCATGATCCCATGAATGGTGATTCTGATAAGTTCCTTCTTCATCTCCGTCAGTGTGATCCATTCATCGGAGGGTCCACCAGATGTCGAGATCGGGGGATTGGTAAGGATTGATGGCGTTGATCTTAATGCCTCGGCTATAGTGTCCTCATCGAAGCTAAGACCCGGTACATCCTCCATGTTGGTGAAAAGGTCAGGATGCGGTGCTCGGGACGTGTGCAGGCCAGAGCAAGGTGTAGTCAGTGTTATTCTCTTATAATAACTGTTGTCTAGAGGTGGTCCAGTAAGGTGATTGGTTATTCACCAAATGGTAACCTGAAGGGTAGTTCCCGTGCAGAGAGCACGCTAGGAATTGTATCAACAAGGGGGAATCATAAAATTAGGACAATTTTTAACGGGGTCCAATGTATGTGTCCCAGAAAGTACCAACAACAAAGAATTTACAGAGTTCCCCGGAAAAAGTCAACTAAATGACTAACGTGAACCTCTCTCTCATATTGGGTTCAACAGAAAAAAGTGAATGTTGTGAACCCTTTACGGAATTTGGGGATGCCTCACACAGGTCACCGGTTGGACGACTATTGTCATCCCACCCGGCGATCGTCCAGCGTCATCATCGGTATCCTGCCCCTGCGACAGACTGGCGGTGCAATGCCTGTCGGGCAGCAACGGATGCTGCACTTTGGCGGGGTTCTTTTATTCCTTAGCCAAAGGGTGTGTGAGTGTGAGGGGCCTAAAAAAGTGCAATAGTGAGCGTGAGTGTGGTCTAAAAAAAGTCAGTAGAGTCCATGGGGCAAAAATTTAATGGTATGGCTCACTGCTTTATTAAAAGGAACGATAAGGGGTATTGAGGCGGGACAATTAAAGTAATCGGGCCTCATTCAACCCTTAGTGAACGTGTGGTCAACATGTTTCTTGCCACTCAGGCAATTCATCAGGACCAAAAAGAAGCTCATATAATTGCTACAGATCCCTCCGTAATCAGAGGAATCAAGTATACGACCTGGTGTGTGTCGTAGGGACAATCCTTCGTCCAGTCCCTCCCAAGAGCTAGGCAAGGAAAAGGAGAAAGAGTGTTATCAGAAATATAATTAGAAATATGTCTATGTTCCCCTAGCTATCGTTAAATGAAAACAAATAACATGCTGGTGATGCATATCGGGGTGTAGATGGGTTTGTGAATACCCCATCGTGGAGACACTTTTGAGTGAGAGAGACGGTCCGAATACCTCGTGAAAGAGGAATCACCACATTTTATATGTGTGAACAGTGCTCATTAAGCCGGCATGTGATATGTGTGCCCTGGAAATGGCTCGCACAGTGGTCTATACCTATATCGTCTATCGTGACATGCCATGCCTAAGTTTCATTTAGAGCAAGCAACTGTAAGTGTGCACATTCACACACGTAAAATTAAAATTATAATTATTTCAAGACAACCAGAAGAACGAGAAACACATAGACACTCTCGCTCAACAGATCAATGGCAGCCGCAGATTGGCGCCTGTGTAGTGAAAAAGCCTTAACGTGAGACATTCAACACGCTGGGGACGGTCGCCATGCAAACCTTACCCGTGGTCCCAGGGTCGGAAAGCTCTCACGCGCTGACCTGGTGGGGCCAGAAATAGGTTTACGGAACCTGAAACAAGTAAACAGTGCCGCCAAGTCAGGGGGGTGTTGCTTAGCGGAACGGCTCAACGTCAACTGTGGTCCCGCAGAGGGTCCGCCACGGCGTTCCTTTTAATAAAGCAGTGAGCCATACCATTAAATTTTTGCCCCATGGACTCTACTGACTTTTTTTAGACCACACTCACGCTCACTATTGCACTTTTTTAGGCCCCTCACACTCACACACCCTTTGGCTAAGGAATAAAAGAACCCCGCCAAAGTGCAGCATCCGTTGCTGCCCGACAGGCATTGCACCGCCAGTCTGTCGCAGGGGCAGGATACCGATGATGACGCTGGACGATCGCCGGGTGGGATGACAATAGTCGTCCAACCGGTGACCTGTGTGAGGCATCCCCAAATTCCGTAAAGGGTTCACAACATTCACTTTTTTCTGTTGAACCCAATATGAGAGAGAGGTTCACGTTAGTCATTTAGTTGACTTTTTCCGGGGAACTCTGTAAATTCTTTGTTGTTGGTACATTGACTCAAAGTGTCGCATTTTCCATCTTAAGAGAACTAAGCTAATTCGACCATTGTTAAAGTACAGTATTGTGGATTTTTGTTGTTTATGGTCTTGTGTTAAGTCTATATAAAGTTACTTATTTTTATACTACAACTTGTGTGGTGTCCATCGTTAGTATTGTCACTGGGTTACTGTATGTGTTCACAAATGCTTTACACACTGCCTCTGAGATAAGCCTGTCTGCTCGTGCCAAGCTACCAAGGGGGTGAGCAGGGGTTATTTTAGGAGTGTTCCCCCTTACCCTGACTAGACGCAAGGGTCCCTATTTGGTCAAAGGTACCTACCTCTGCCAAATAGAGACCCCCAAATCTGACAACCATTGATTGATTGATTGATCTGCATACGACACAAGCATAAACCCCAAGGATTTGATTAACTGAGCCAGAGTTTGAATGTAAATGCTCAGGGAAGAGCCCTGGATAAAAATGTGATACAGGGCATGGGAATGGGAGCTGTAGGTAGAGGAAATGACCTGAAAAGATAGCTGAGATAGAAATGAGTCAAACCAGTCCAATGAAGACCCACCAATGCTGATGCCCTGTAGGCGTTGAAGAAGGATATTATGGGACACTGCATCGAATGTGATACTTAAGACAAGCAAAATCAAGGCTGCGGATCTGCCTTTATCCAAAGTGCCATGGAGTTGCTCTGTAATTGCAAGAAGTGCGGACTCCATACTATGCGATGGTCTGAAGCCATTTTGTGAAATGTCCAGAATCTGGTTCTCTCCCAGAAACTGAGTAAGGCAAGCACTGACATGTCTCTCTGTTACTTTAGGAAGAAAAGTCAAGAGCAAGAATGGGTGAAAAATGTTGAGCATAGAAGCATCCAGAGATGGCATTAACAAAGAGGGATAACTTTGGCCTGTTTCCAAGGACCAGGTGCTGCACCAGAAGAAAGAGAAAGATGATCAGTTCTAAAGTGGGTGGAAGAAGGAAATCCTGAAGTTTAAGAAACTAGCCAGGTTTAAATGGGTCAGTGGGTGAACCAGACTTAACCTGGCTGCATAGGGTCCGCAACTCAGGCAGACCCAGAAGGGGTATTGAGGGGAGCAGAGGTAGACAAATACTTGTAATGCCATCAGGCCTCACAATGGAAAAATCAGTGTTAAAATGTAGATGGATATCCTCAATCTTCCTGATTAAAATATTCTGCTACCTTCTCGCAGCATGTATTAGGTGCATCAATGGAGTCAGCTGAGAGTGTTGGTTTAGTGAGACTATTTACTAAATTGAAGATTTATTTTGCAGGGTTGTTACTGTTCCTGATTTTATGTGAAAAATAGTCTGCCCTAGATAAACTAATCAGTTTATGGTAGGACTTAAAGGCTGCTCTATAACGAGATTTTTGGGATGAGTCCTATGTTTTCCTCCATGAGCGTACTAGGGCCTTACAGTTTTTTTTAGCATAGATCAAATTTTCATTTAACCAGGGAGCTACATGCTCTTTCCCACCACAAACCTGTCTTACAGGAATAAAGGTATCTAAGGCTGAAGTAAGCCAAGATTGTAAGGTGTTATTCTCTGCCTCTACATTAGAGGCCAACTCAGGATAACAGGCCTGAATAAAATCCCCAAATCTTTGGATGCCGAGCCTATGCCACAAATGTTTAAGGATTGGAGCAGAGATGGTGGTCTGTGTTTGGCAAGGCAGGCAAATAGACATGGGGATACCAAAATGGTCAGTTCTTGGGAGAGGGAGGGGTTCAACACCCTAATGGAGCAAAGAGTAGAGAAAACTGGGTGTAAAAGGTGCCCAGCTGAATGCGTGGCACCGCCACTCTTTGGCAAACTCTAAGGGGTATATTCACAAGAATGTGTGCTAAATATCACCAAATAATGCTAACGCACCTTTACACATCACAGCCGTTCGTGGAAAAATATCCCTGTGTCAACGTGGAATTCACAACACGGTGGTACTATGCAATCATCCGCAGAAACCACGGCCAATGTCAGCGATACAACCACTGCGACTAAGATAAAAACACAAACCTCAACATTGAAAAAGACGTGATGTGCCCAAATGCGATAAGAAAACAGTGACAACTAGCGCGGGGCCAGCAATCCCCACACGTAATGCAGGGAAAAGCACAAGAACAGCAGACGGAAATTGCCAAAAAAAGGACATCGACTGCGTAGTACCATGGAGGCACCCTGAACCACGGCAGAGGACAACATGTACCCCCCAATCCCCATGGATGAACACCCAAGAATACACTGACCAGGGAGTGGCTGGATGGGTGGAGACGGGCACAATAGCACACACACAAACAACAAGTAGTCCCACGTACCCATGTGCCCAAAGGGACACCCACACAACACATCAACAAGCACACAACCAATACATGCACATGTGCGAAACACAGGAAACATGCACATGCGTCAGCCACACTGACAATCCAAGAGACACAACATGACCAGTAGCATGGCTGCAGTGCAACACCATGACAATGTACACAGCACAACACTGAGGTGGCTGAGTGCGGACCACAACTGGAAAGGAACAGGTCCCACTCGAACACAACCACCGGCACAAACAACCACTGACGTCATTGGTACATCTGTGGACAGACCATGTCCAAGAGGCACAACCCAACAAAGAGCACAAGTAACCCAAGTCTGCAACATCTCATCATCGTGGAAGCACAGAACTGACGGGCATACCACCTGAAAGGGACCAGTTGCAGACAAATCAGAGCCGCACGAGCAAATCAACCACCGTGCAGAACATGCACACAAGTAGAAGTGCACCTCGGCATTGACAACATCCTGGTACAAACAGCAACATCTCCACAACAGAACACAGGACACAACTGGTGCCGCAAATATGCACGACATTGCAAATCACACCTGGCACAGCAGGAAACTGTGACATGACAATGGACAAGTACAACCTGCAACCTGCAATTATATTTTATTTACACATGCTGTGTTTGTGGACAACTTGTACTGTCCCATGATTGCCAGGGATGGCCACAATGTCACATGCTCATGAGAAGTAATTGTCAATGAAGGTGGGCCACCAGCCCCATGGTCCACATCATCGTCCGGTACCTCTGGAACTGGGAACCATGGATCCCTGGTGCGTACACAGATGTTGTGCAATACACAACATGCGACGATCATCTTGCACATAATGTCCTGGCTGTACAGGAGCTTTCCACCTGTGCCATCCAGGCACCTGAAACGTGACTTCAAAACACCAAATGTGCGTTCAACGATGCCCCTGGTGCGTATGTGGGCCACATTGTACTGCCTCTGGGTGGGTGTGTTCGGGTCTCGGAGGGGTGTCATCATCCAAGGGCAGAGTGCCTATCCTTGATCACCTGTGATAGTGCAGGGAGAAAGGAGTCAATATTTGGTTCGGCAGGATGTGATGGCAGGCCCAATAATACAGTGACGCCTGTGCTGGCTGTGTGTGGGGTGAGTGTAAGCCTGCCCTCAGGGAGCAGCCGGTGCTGGAAACAACTTCAACAGTCATCACACATTCAGAAATTCAACATAAAAACTACAAGGGGGGATGACTGGAGTCGCACAGGGTTAGTGGCCCCGGATGCACAGAGGCTGACACGGGCCCACCCCCTCAGGACGCTGACCTGCGGGAGACTGAGGTAGGGTCACGAGTAAAGAGCAGGTTTCTGTAGATGTAAAAGGAGCTTGTCACGGAGTGTCTCGATGGACAGTGGAAGGTGGACCCTCAGGGCATGATGCAGAGGGCATATGTCATCTGTGTCTGGCAACATGAAGGATATGAATGCCACATACTCATGCCAGACACCGAGTCCGTATCTGCACATTGCTATTGACAACCCCCAGGCCACAGGCTCAGACACCAATGATGTTCCGTCGGTGGCTGTCGGTCACTCACGGCGCACCGGTATAGTGGCACCACGTGTTGAGGGACTGCCGTAATGGAAATATGCCACACTGATCCAAGGGGATCTGGCGTGGTGGCAGCCGCCACGTACAAGGGATCACTGCCATTCAGGACACAGTTCCACATGTGGGACCTACTGTGAGAAAGGTGATGCCGGTGGAGTATGTCAATGAGGAAGGAGCAATGTGAGCCAGCATCGTGGGGGCCAGCGATGGTCTGAGTAGGCTGCAGAGATTGCGGGACTGGGTCGGGCGCTTGCCCCGGCACGTGGTGGGCCCTCTTTGACACACAACGGTGTCAGGAGGTGAGCAGTGCGGCCTTGGTGCGCTGGGGCGGGCTGGCCTGGTATGGGTATGAGCGTCCTGGGGTGCAGCAGGCACACAGGGTCGCAGGCCATGCTGCTCATGGCGTCAGCCTCGTGGCGGACTGCGAGGCGCCACCCTGTCAGTGATGTTGGCCTTTCCAGGAGAGAACCATGCTCTGCGCCGCAGGGTTTTTGTCTACACCCCCGCGCAGCCCTGGCATAGTCAGGGACCACCCACTACGCTCACGCACACAGTGGGGATACAGCGTGGGACATTTCCGCTATCGGGAAAACAGCCTGGGGTGACATGGTTGCATCCACTGTACACTACTCTCTGGTCACCAGCAGTTGTGGCCTGCATGGACATATTTGTGGTTAGCATACCCATGTCTATCCTGCACATCCACGCCTACCTTGCGTTGTGTACATTCTCATTCACATGTCACTTGCATCCTTCGCATTCTGCATCGACACACATTCAGCTGTAGTGTGGCTATGGTGCCATGATATGGCTGTATGATGTGCAGTGGTAGCCCAGGATCACCATGGAGTGGTGTTGTCGTGTCTGGTAGGTGGGCATGTTGATTGAAATGTATGGGGTTTGGTCACATGTGCATTCCCACAGTTGTGCATTGTGTGATGGTGGCTTTGAGGTGTGTGGTGTGTTGATTTGGCACTTACCAATGAGCAGTCCAGTTCCAAATGCGTCATCTTGGAAGCGCTGGTTGATGACGGACTGTCGGAAGATGAAGGAATCGTGCACACTGCCTGGGTAGTTTGCGACGACATTGGTGAAGAGTCCCCGGTGGTCCACTATTGCCTGCACATTGATGGAATGCGTGTGCTTTCTGTTGCGGTAGTGGTGTGCAGTATCCGCAGGGGGCACAAGTGGGACATGTGTGCAGTCTATTGCCCCCAACACGGCCGGGAATCCAGCTATGATGTAGAAGCCTTGATTGGTCTCCTGCTGTTCCTGAACAGTGTGGGGGAAGTGAAGGTATTGGGATATGAAGCTGAGGATAGCATTCAGGACCGGTGTGATGAACTTTGATAGGTCTGACTATGAGACCCACAGACTCTGGCAGTTGTTGGTTGAAAGGTACCAGAGGCCAACTGGTGCAGCACAGCCAGCAGCTTTGTCTGCGGAACAGTGTTGGTTTTCCACTGTGTTGGGACCGTCAACCAGTGGTCGATGTGGGTTATGATGCAAATGATGGTTGTCCTTTTCAGCCTGTAGTGTGCAATGACTTCCCTGGATTTCAGGTCTGTTAGACTGGTGCGTTTTCGCTAGGTCTGCTGTCTTACTCTGCACTGCCTCTGTGGTGGTCTGGAGGGTGGTCGGGTTCTGGTCCTGGGAGTGGTGGCAGTGGGTGTTGTGGCTCTGTTGGGGTTCTGAGCTGCATGATGAGTAGCTCCATGGCGTCTTTTGTTCTTCGGGTGTGACTGTGTGCAGCGCTCCATTGCCTGCTGCAGGTAGTCGTTCAGCTTTACACCTGCTGGAGGCAGGTGTTAAATATCTGCTGCTACCACGGCTTATCGCGTGGTTTTGACTTGCATCACGTATATGGCATTTCGTTGTGAAAGTGGTATTGTGTTTATTTTGTGTTTTTGCACAGGAACGCCTGCTTTGCATCTCATTAGGGTTAGTTGGTGGTGTCCACCGTGGAGGTAATGGCCGTAGTTTGCACCAGCTTGTGAAAGGGGTGTTAAATCTGTCTTTACTTTTGATGCGGTAAGGGGGGGATAAATCGGAGTTACGTCCTTGTGAATATACCCCTAAGTCTGTCCACCTGATTACGGTTGGGCACAGTTGCATGTACACAGGAATTCGTTATTTACCATGAAATAGTATTTCATGGTAAATACCGAATTCTTAAGTGCCTGTGGCACAATTTTAAGTGCCACCTACATCTAGATTTACCGATTCAGTAAATTTACTGATTCAGTATTTTACCGAATCTGTAAATTTACCGAATCGGTAAATTTACAGAATCGTTAAAATTTGGGCCCCCTACATCTCAGAAACCAAATACCGGTCGGTAACTGCTGTTACCAATCGGTATTTGCCTTCCTCCATTTGGCACTTTATTACCAGCTGCCACAGCCCAAACAGTGGAATCGCGGGAAAGCCTCCAAATTAAGTAAAAGGAGAAGAAAGCACAGGACCTGCTGTGTTTCAAATATACGAAATATTATTTTGCATTGGCCGGTCTAAGTGCAGTCTCCCTCTGCCGTCCAAATGCATATTTACAACCAGCAAATCCTGCAGTTTGGTGTGACGCAGTATGACTTTGCTCTGCAGGAAACTGTGCCTCATGACGTACCACGGATCGTCATGACGCAAGGCCGAACAATGCCTTCTGTGAGAGGAATACAGTGGGGCACTTCCTCCTTCTAGCGTCGCCTCCGCCGCATTATTCCAATAGTGGCGCCCGGCCGCGATTTCTCCATGAGCATCAGGAAGCAGCGCACGTCAGTCCTTGAGATGCATTGCGCACGTGGGACGTTCTGCTAATTTCCTTGCAGCAGCAGGACAATTTGAAACACTTTCCTCCACAAGCGCACTACTTAAAACGGAGATTTCCAGGGAATTAGACGCTACCCAGCCTAGTCCAGCAGTTAATTGTGAAATAGTGTTCATGCAGTGGGTGTGAGAGTAGGCCTGACTATTACTCCTTCTCGGGACAAATTACAGAAATTGATGGTTTCCACTGTGCTCACGATTTCTAAACTGTTGTAAACTGTGTCTCGACGGAGGGATTGACTCACTCAAACAGTATTTTGCCTCTGTAGAGGGGTTTCCACTCTAACATGGATGATGAATGACATCGTCGCTTGGAGAGACAGAAAGTTCTCCGATTTTCCGTTTACAGTCAGGCATTGTTTTAATAAGACCGAGCTATGCTGGCATGTTTATTAGAAGCGGTGCGCGCTTTGCAGAAGCCATTCAATTCTGCACTCCAAATGGTGCACAAAGATTGACCCATTGTTAAATGCTTCTTGAAAATAAAATACCCCAGATTTTATTTTTTTAACACTCACTAAATGTACCAGAAGAGGAAATTGTGATCCAAGAAATTCTACGACTGCCTTTTTGCATTAGTGTGGGGTGTGGATATTTTTACGTGTCTGTTTTATTTGTAAAATAAAGAGTGCCGGTGGCCGAAGAAGTTCTCAGAAGCCTGTGGCCAGTGCCTTTAACCGTAGACGTGCCAAATGCCTAAACTGGTCATCTTAAATCCACTTAATGCCTCTTTCATCCACTACTAGACACTCCTTACCCCCTTTCTCATTCTAGTAGTTTCCTGCATTCTTCCTTTGTGGCGTTTTTTGCGTTTTTTAGGTCTCGTGACCTATCAATGCGCATGCGCATTGAGAGAAGCGAGACTATAGGGCTTTAAACAAACTCACCCTCAACCCCTCACCCTCACTCACCCTCACCCTCACTCACCCTCACTCACCCTCACTCACCCTCACCCTCACTCACCCTCACTCACCCTCACTCACCCTCACTCTCCCTCACCCTCACTCACCCTCACCCTCACTCACCCTCACCCTCACTCACCCTCACCCTCACTCACCCTCACCCTCACTCACCCTCACTCACCCTCACCCTCACTCACCCTCACTCACCCTCAACCCCTCACCCTCACTCACCCTCACTCACCCTCACCCTCACTCACCCTCACCCTCACTCACCCTCAACCCCTCACCCTCACTCACCCTCAACCCCTCACCCTCAACCCCTCACTCACCCTCACTCTCACTCACCCTCACTCTCACTCACCCTCACTCACCCTCAACCCCTCACCCTCACCCTCACTCACCCTCACTCACCCTCAACCCCTCACCCTCACTCACCCTCACCCTCACTCACCCTCAACCCCTCACCCTCACTCACCCTCAACCCCTCACCCTCACCCTCCCTCACCCTCCCTCACCCTCACTCACCCTCACTCACCCTCACTCACCCTCAACCCCTCACCCTCACTCACCCTCACCCTCACTCACCCTCAACCCCTCACCCTCAACCCCTCACTCACCCTCACTCTCACTCACCCTCACTCACCCTCAACCCCTCACCCCCACCCTCACTCACCCTCACCCTCACTCACCCTCACCCTCACTCACCCTCAACCCCTCACCCTCACTCACCCTCACCCTCACTCACCCTCAACCCCTCACCCTCACTCACCCTCACCCTCACTCACCCTCAACCCCTCACCCCCTCACCCTCACTCACCCTCACCCTCACTCACCCTCAACCCCTCACCCTCAACCCCTCACCCTCACTCATCCTCACCCTCACTCACCCTCACCCTCACTCACCCTCACTCACCCTCAACCCCTCACCCGCACCCTCACCCTCACTCACCCTCACCCTCACTCACCTTCACCCTCACTCACCCTCAACCCCTCACTCACCCTCACCCTCACCCACCCTCACCCTCACTCACCCTCACCCTCACTCACCCTCACCCTCACCCTCACCCTCACTCACCCTCAACCCCTCACCCTCACTCACCCTCACTCACCCTCAACCCCTCACCCTCACTCACCCTCAACCCCTCACCCTCACTCACCCTCAACCCCTCACCCTCACTCACCCTCAACCCCTCACCCTCACCCTCACTCACCCTCAACCCCTCACCCTCAACCCCTCACTCACCCTCACTCTCACTCACCCTCACTCACCCTCAACCCCTCACCCTCACTCACCCTCACCCTCACTCACCCTCAACCCCTCACCCTCACTCACCCTCACCCTCACTCACCCTCAACCCCTCACCCTCACCCTCACTCACCCTCACCCTCAACCCCTCACCCTCAACCCCTCACCCTCACTCACCCTCACCCTCAACCCCTCACCCTCACTCACCCTCAACCCCTTACCCTCACCCTCACTCACCCTCACTCACCCTCAACCCCTCACCCTCAACCCCTCACCCTCACTCACCCTCACTCACCCTCAACCCCTCACCCTCACTCACCCTCAACCCCTCACCCTCACAACACATATTGTGTTACAATAGGTGTCACATTTGCGAAAGATACAACTATTGGCATTGTAAATAACAAAGCTATTAATTTCGCTATTTTCAAAACAAGCACATAAATAAAAAATGTGTCCTTTACAATACCAATAGCTCAAACTTTCCTAATGCGAGACCTATTGCATTGCTGTGCTTCTCTCCCCTGCTGCACTCTCCTGCTCACTAGAGATGTGGCCTAACGACCAGAGCTGCCATCTAAGTGACGTAAATACAAAACATGTTGCATTCCAAATGCTATAGGTGTCACATTCGCGAAAGTTATAACTATTGGCATTGTAAATGACAAAGCCATCAATTTAGCAATTTTAAAAACCAACAAATAAATAAAATATGTCATTTACAAGACCAATAACTCCAACTTTTCTAATGCGAGACCTATTGCATTTCCAATGCTTGTTTCTTCCTCCGACTATTTGATTTGTGGGGCCTATTTGTAAGCCCCTTCCACCGCCGGCACGTCACTTTTTCCCATATAAAAAGTGACTTAAAAAGTGACACACTTGTGGCGCAGGGGCTTCTAAATACTCCCTTGTGTGTTTTTCCCTCTCTTGCACCCGGGAAGCATCCAGGGAATTATTTACAAGCCCCTTGCACCACTGGTGCGTCACTTTTAACAATGGGAAAAAGTTACACATTCCGGTGGCGCAAGGGGCTTGTAAATAAGCCCTGATGCGGGAAAATAAGGACCGGTCCCCCATCGGCAATCACCAGCTCAAATTAAGAACTGGCTTGACATGATGGCAGCTGCATAGGTAACAGGTGCAGTGACACCAGGTCCCACTGCAAACCACTTCTAGCTGCTAAGTTCCTACCTCTCCAGGGAGTGGGTCACTTTCATAACATTCATCGGGACCTTTGGCACCATTGACATGCCACTGCATGTATGACACTCACGAATCCCTTACTAATTAATTTTCTGTCTTCTCCAGCAGATACTTGTATTATATTTTTGTCAATTAGTGCCAGACTGTGTTCCTGGGAGTGGCGGCTGAATTCATCCACCATGGGAATCTGAAAGTGTACCATAATAAAGGCAAACTCCACAAACGTGTTTGTTTGTGAAGAGTATCAGAAATGTAGCTTGTTTGACACGGTTTGCTTAGACTATTTTAATTCCAAGGTCTTAGCCTTATGCAAGGCTGTGTCAATAACAATTCAAACGTTCTGGTAAGACAAACGGTGAACTAACAATCAATATTTTAACCTAAAAATGCTGTGAAATACAGAGTTATAACCTCTATTGAAACTACCACCTATTGAGTTGTGAACAATGAAAGATAGGAAGCTGCAGGTACAGCAAAGAGACCTGTATTGTCTAATAGCAGAAGAGGAAGACTAAGGAATCTTTTTGGGTGTGTAAAAATGAATGGATGGATTGGACCAAGAACTGATCTAAAAGCATCCAGATCAAGATTAATAGACTTTTTGAGTGTATCTAGCACAATCAACACTAAAAAAGGCTTATTTTCAAAAATGAAAATAGATCCCAATGGACTCCAACACATCTATTCACTTGTGATGTAGAACCAAAAGGTTCTTTTTTACTTTTAGGTCCTTAAGAGCTTGTGCTTCTCAGTTGTGCATTGGACCATGGCAAATAAGGTAATTTCTGGAATACAATACTTGTGAGAGTCTAGAACTCTGTGCCTAACATGGCAGACTGCCTTCAGGGCCGTACTTACCATAACGGGCGCCGCCGTTACCCCAGTGGGCTGCCAGGGTGGGTGCCGGCCCATTTTCATAGAACAGCAACAGAATGGGTGTCAGCACGCACCCCTTATGCACCCCCACCTTAGGGAGAAAGTGGCAGAACATTCCCTTCTGAGCCATTTCCTAATCCCAAATTGAACCAAGGACAAAGTATTATTCTCAGAGGTCCAAAGCAACAGCCTATCCAAAGCAATTCTGCCAATGATCTTTACCGTGTAATCAAGTAGGGAAATGGGACGGTAACATGATTTAAGCTTCACGTTCCCCTTTTAAAAAACAGGTACATTTATAGATAAATGCCAAGAAGTTGTTATACCAAACTTGCAGGCTGAATTTATAATATTCGCAAGTAGGGGGGCCCAAAACTCAGGAGTTTTCTTTCAGATGTCCATAGGGACTCAATCTGCCACTGGGACCTTTTTAGAAGGGCCATTGAGTATGGCTTCGAACACTTTCTCTGTAGAGAATGAGATATCTAAGGGAAAAACAGGAGAATCTCCATTGATCAGTGGCCTGAACACAGCCATCAGGACAATACATTTGACCAAAATGATGCATTCACTCCTCACGGCCAATGTGCATGAACACCCTATTTGTGGTACTACATAAGGAAGTACCGGCATGCACTAACTTCCAAAAAGCCTGGGAATCTTTGGTTGTACAGGCAAACATCAGTTTTTCTCAGCGTTCTGTGTTCATATCAAACTTTCTCTGTTTTTTAAAGCCATCCTGTATTCCTTCCTGCAAATTCTTATTACTTGTCTATTTCTGGGTATATGCTTCAGCTGCCTTCTAAGTATAGCATTAACGGCTCTGCAAGCCTTTGTCAAACCACAATATATTGTGGTCAGATCTTTTACCAACAGACCTAGTAAGCAGCTAGGGCTCTGATATTAGTTTAGCTTACAAAAGCTATCTGAAATAGCAGCCAGATCTACGTCAATAGAAAAGCAGGAACTAATCAAATCCCTGTTTCCAGCCATAGTTTTGTGCAAGATTAAGGCCATGTTTACTGACTATCATATGAGCTTGCATCCAGAATATTTTATTGAGACAGGCTGCTTGGGGCTAACTGCAAGCTTCAACATTATTTTAGGGATACTTATCATAAAAGTTACAAGATTCTGGTTACTATAAACTCTAGGCAGGACTTCCCCATTAGAAACATGGTTATGCATGGATCTAGCCATAAATGTATAGTCGTTTGTGGATCAAAAACCTCTGCCCGTATAAGTTGGTAGATCCTGCTGCCGGCTAGTCATAATACTCTCTTGATCATAGGATGCTAGATAGGTGGATAATAAGTGCCCCCTGAAGTCGTGGGTTGAATCCGAACCTTGCTAACATTGCAGGGAAGGGAGGGTAAAGGTGACAGTGATGATAAAGCACCCACTTTGGCAATAACCAATAAAAGTTTAAATGCTAAATCCAAACACATATTTCTATGAACCCCTTTCCCAATAAAATCAAACAAACTACAACAATTCTGATTATCCTTTCTAGAGAAGTCATTGTCATAAAAGTTAATTAGGACGAACCCAAATTGGATCCTCATCTCAAATCGAAAGACTGCAAATTCCCCCCTCAGCAGTAAGCATCTGTAAGTTACAATCAATCAAGACCTTAAACCAAGTAGCCAGACCCCTTTTTGGCCAGCCAGAAGCAGTTGGTAATGCTGGCAAATTGTAACACATACAACCGTCAAAAAACATCATGCAGTAACCAGGTCTCTTGCAGTAAAACAATGTCAAACTTGCTCATGAAAATGGACCAATCCTCAATCTGTAATCTGGAAGATAAACCTGCAATGTTCCAACTCATCAGATTTAATTTAGAATCAGAGGATAAGGGCTGCATGGCAGCCTGGTCCAATTCAACAGGCACAGAGTAAGAGGTACTGGTTGAACAAAGCTGCTTGCCCTTCAAATTTTTGCCAAATACAGATGCCATCTCATGGGTATCTTTCAGTGAGCAAGTCCATGGTGCTAAAAAATCCCATAGGCGATACAGAGCTGACTGAGATCGTAGGTGGAGATGAGGGATAAGTAGTGGTAAAGCAGGCAATGTCAGTGGTGAGAGCCAATTCATGAATCTGATCCGGCTCCCTACTGCATTGTCAGTCATTATTCTCCCAATCAGGCTCATTAGATTAATAGCCACTCTGCAGTTGATGGCCCGAAAAGAGTCCAGATACATCTGTAGGGAGCGAGAGTTGACGCTCTGCCAGTTCAATCTCTTGGGATTGTGCAAAGGCAGTTTTCCAATGTCCTTAGTGACTATAGGACAAATAAGCCTGTGATAAAAACAGGTGCCTGTACAATATGAGGCTCAAACATTAGTCAATAATTAATAAGAAACCCCACATTGAATGATGACCAGCCAAGAGTGTAGAATGGAAAATGGGGACTGCAAGGCTTTAGCGAACAAAGTACCTGGCAGACAAGGGGTTCCAGCTGAAAGAACCAAGGGGGACAGCCCAGCCCAGCCTCTCCTTGGTGATGATGGGTGAAGATTAGCATGTTCTAGGCCCAGGCATTGCAGGGTTTTGCCGTTGCGTGTCCCACGCAGCGAGAAGATGAGTCATGCTTTAAGCAGCAAGAGTAGGGTCCCGCCTCAACCGCCACCTTTTCCTTTGGCTGCTAAAGTGTTGTGGGGCTTGTAGTCTGCGAAGGCAGAGTCTGTCTGTGTCCCACGCATCAGGGAGATGAGTCTTGCTTTATGCGCCAAGAGTAGGGTCCTGCTTCCATCACCACCTCCCCCTTTGGCTGCTAAAGCATTCTGTGGCTTGTAGTCGTCAAAGGCAGAGTCCTTTGGTGTCCTGCACAGCGCGAAGATAAGTTACTCTTTATGCACCAAGAGTAAGACCCAGTATCCACCAACACCGCCTCAGCTGCTAAAGTGTTTAAAGACTTGTAATCCACAAAGGCAGTGTCCAGCGCATCGGGAAGCTGAGTTGCATGTTATGTGCCAAGAGTTGGGCTCTGCTTCCACCATCACCTCCTCCTTTGACTGTGTTGTAAAGGAAGTAGGCTGGTACAAATATTAGATATAAATATGAAGAGGTTTATTCTGAGTAACAGAGAGTAGTTGGTGCTCCCACCAAGACTAGCAGGCAACTGTCATCAAGATGTATTGTACAGAACAACCAGACCACTAAGAATCTAAATGGAATACATCACTTAAAGGGAAAGATACAAATGATAGCAAATGTGAATACAACATATCCTCTTTCCTTCACACATTAAAGTGAAACAAAAAGAAAACAAAATAAAAGTGAATGAAACAAATAAAACAGAAGATAAAGTAACGCTAACATACTAAGCATCCTCACAGAAATAATATTTTAGATAACTTGGTGGTCATCTGCATCTCTGTAATGGAACACAATCATTAACTACATTTTTTGAAAACTCAGAGATATGATCATCACCCTTGTGACCCACACGAGTATCATCATGAACACAAGTTTCATCATCCTCATTCCTTGTCCCTTTTTTGTACAACGCAACCCGCCTCATATTCCAGTGTTCTCCATTGTACAACGTTACAAAACGATTGTGTACAGATTTCACTCTAAAAGGACCCCTAAATTTCATTAAACCACCGCTGATCCGACCAGGCTTAACCTTCACTAGGTCATTCACATCAATTTTATTCACAACATCTCCACCACCATACTCTTCTTCCATACCAGACTTATCCAAATTATCCATATTCATACACTCCTTCATCCATGCTGGTACAAGCTTGGTTCCAGCAGCTCTTCCCCTCATCATTTTGAAAGGAACTTCCCCAGAAACACTATTCTCGGTAGTGCGGTACGCCCACACTAGGTCGTTCACCATACTTTTAACATCACCACGAGGAGAAACAGCCATCTGTATTACTCCCTTCACCATTCTGTTCGCTCTCTCAAGGACACCATTCCCTTGGGGATTATACAGGGACGTTCTTGAGTGTATGATCCCACATGTCCTTAAGAAAGACACCATCTCACCAGATGTTAATTGTGTTCCGTTATCGGTAATAATTTTCACTGGATAACCTTCTTCCCTGAACACCTCAGACATCATTTTAATAGTTGACTTTGTTGTAATCTCACCACAAAACTTTACGACCAACCATCTTGATGACACATCCACCATAACCAGGGCGAATTTCATATCCTCCCCAAATCCACTAAAAGGTCCAATGAAATCCAAACACACAGTGTGCCATGGCAACCCTGGATTTTCTATTTTACCATGATTCTCCTGGCTGCCCACCTTCAGTCTCATCTCACTTTCTAAACACTCAACACATTTTTCAACCCACTCAGATATCTGCTGATCCATTCCCGGCCACCAAAAATGCTCCCTCACTCTTTTCTTAGTAAGAGACTGTCCAAGGTGTCCCTCGTGTGCTAATTTGAATAGGAGAAACCTTAATCCACACGGTGGAATATACTTGTCATCCTTCATCACCAAGTTTTCCTCTTTATCAAAAATTGACAAATCATCCAAAACCTTCAAATATGGTCTAACACCAATTGCAAGAGTACTTTCTCGCCTAGGTCCTTTAACAATCAACTCCTTCACACTATGTAAGACCTCATCCTTTGCCATACTTTCATTCCACTGTGTCTTCCCTATCGCACCATAACACAAACTCACAACTTCATCAATAACAGCTACAGCCCCCTCACATTGAGCTAATTCTACACCAGATTTATCCACGTCTTGACACGGCAAAGGAAGCCTCGACAACCCATCTGCCTGGCAATTCTTCCACCCAGGTATATAAACAACTTGGTACAAGAAATCTTGCATACGTGCTGCCAATCTCGCCAACCTAGCGGACCCCTTCCCTGCACCACCAGGCGATAAGATTCTCAACAAAGGTTTATGGTCCGTGAGTAATCTGAATTTAAATCCCCACAAGTACATTCTAAAATACTCACAGCCCCATGCAGCTGCTAACGCCTCCCTCTCTATTATCGAGTAATTTCTCTCCGAATTGGTAAGGGATCTTGATGCAAATGCCACTGTCTTGACACCAGAAGGATGCTCCTGTGCCAAAACTGCACCAACCCCAACTCCACTGGCAGCAACAGTTAAAACAGATTGCAACTTAGTATCAAAAGGTGTGAGAATTTTAGCCTCACATATCTCTTTCTTTATGTTATCAAACACACTCTCCAGTTCCTTATCCCACACAAATTTACAACCTTTTCTTAACAAGACTCTTATCTTCTCCGTCTTGTCTGCAAATTTTTTTACAAACTTCGCATAGTACTCGATTAAACCCAAGAACAACCTCAACTGGTCTTTATCCTCAGGTGCAGGAGCCTTCCTTATAGATTCCAATAAATCTCTTTTAGGTCTCACCCCATCAGCTGACAAGGTATAACCCGAATACTCCACCTCCTCCACAGCGAATCTACACTTCTCTTTTTTTAAAGTCAAACCTGCTTTCTCCATTTTGTTCAGAACCTCACTCAAAATTACATTATGCTGTTCCATATTCTCCCCAAATAACAAAACGTCATCCTGGAAGTACACCACATTCTTTATTCCCTCCAAAACTGAACCCATCATACGCTGAAACACACCAGCGGCAGACACCAACCCGAAAGGCATACGCGTAAATTGATAAATACCCTTAGGAGTGATAAACGCTGTCAATGATTTCGAATCCTCATGCAATCTTATCTGGTGATACGCGCTCCGTAGGTCTAATTTTGTAAAATACTTCCCTCCTTTTAACAACAAAATCAGTTCATTTATGTTAGGTAGGGGATAATTGTCCACAACAATATTCTGGTTCAGAGTGCGTCAATCCACACAGAACCTGTACTTCCCATCAGACTTGGTCGAAATGACAACAGGCGAAATCCAATTAGTTGTCTCTATCTGTTCTATGATACCCTGCTCCAACATCTCACGCAGCATTTTCCTCACCTCATCCCTTGCTATAATAGGCACTTTCCTAACTTTGTGCTGCATGGGAATGGCATTTTCCATAAGCATAATCTTATGAACATACCCCCTCAAAGCACCGATCTCTTCCTTGAACAGGCTCGACATACCATCCACGATCGAATACGTTGTCACCTCATCCACAACCATCACTTGATTTTTTGCCCTTGGATTTATAATGATATTCAAATCGTACTGATGACCCCACCCAAGTATAGGTGGTCCAGAATGAGCGACGTACACCTTACCATTCACACTCCTACCTTGAAAGACAATATCTGTCAACATGTACTCAATTATATCTATCCTCTCACCCTGGTACCCCCCTGGGTTAATATCTTTTGGCTTCAAAACGACATCTGGCCAATTTGCTCTAAACAAGCAAGCCGGAATAATCGTCCAAAATGATCCTGAATCAACCCTAAGTTCGGTTTTCTTCCCCTTTATGATAAACAATGCCTTAGGTCTTTCCTTTCTCCCATTCTCACCTTCCATCTCCTCATCACTCACACATAATATCTTGTTTGCACCCTCTACTTTGCATCCATTGACCACAGATACTCCTTCACTTTGGACCACAGCAACTTTCGTCTTATTGTTCGTTTTACACATCTTGTAGAAGTGTCCTTTTTTCCACACTTCTTGCATTCCTTGTCTAAAGCAAAACATCTTCTATATTCAGCAGTGTGGTACGTGCTCCCACACCTTGTACAAATCTTCTCCTGTCCTCTGTACTGATCAACACTGCTCTGCACGTTCCCACTATACTTCTTTACTCCTCTATCATTTCTTTCACTACTCCTCTTAGAAATAACAGCTACGTCATCCTCTTTTTCCACATGAGACACGCCCACAGCACTCACATTTTCCTTAACACCTTCCTTCTTTTCCATTTCTTTCATGCACGCACTCGATTCCTCCACAACCTTGGCTATTTCTATCGCATTTTGCAATGTTGGGTTCTTTGCTGCCCATAACTTTTCTTGCATTTTCTTGTTCCTACACTGAACAATAAGCTGATCCCTCATCATCTTGTCTCTTATTGTCCCGAAATTGCACTGAATTGACAACTCTCTCAATCTCGTAACAAACTGATCTATGTTCTCATCTATCCTTTGCGGTTGCGTATAGAACTTATGCCTAGCCATAACAATATTCACCTCTTTCGAATATTGTTTCTTTAATCTTGCCTTTGCCTCAAGGTATACATTAGTAATGACCCTCCCATCTGCATTTGTATCTGCCGGCAAAAACTTGAATGCATGCTGTGCCTCCTT
Source organism: Lissotriton helveticus (assembly GCF_964261635.1). Taxonomy (NCBI): domain Eukaryota; kingdom Metazoa; phylum Chordata; class Amphibia; order Caudata; family Salamandridae; genus Lissotriton; species Lissotriton helveticus. Next base: position 576,978,929 of record NC_136072.1, read on the forward strand.
ACCCAGAGTGCTCAGCAGCAACGCTTTCTTCCTTGTGGCACTGAAATCTTTTCCGTCTAGTGCCTCTATATAATTCTCAAAAATCTCAATCCACTCCTCCCATTCTATAGGAGGTTCACCACTCTGCTGCAAAAACAATGGTGGCATCACCACATTATGACCCTCCATTTTTTTTTTAGTACCAAACCAGATATATCCCCACACACACGATATATCCCCACACACACATTCTTGTTGAGTCCACTTTTCCCTTGTTTCTTTTTTTTTTTTTGACGTTATCCTTCCAAGCTAATACTTTGCTTATCTCTTTGTCCCTGCCAGTATAGTTCCTTTCGCCTTTCCTTAAGCAATTACGTTTCACACGCCGTTCTTCTTCTCTTTCCCTTTTTCTTTTATAGGCTTCGATAAAATGTCATATATCCCCTATATTACGCTTAAAGTAACCTTTATCCTTCTCAGAATCCGTTTCCACTTTCTTTTCTCGTTTTTCGTCCTCTCGTACGATTCGGGTTGCTAAGATACTGTTTGTTTATTATCGTCAAAATGGCCGCCACGAGATGCGTCACCACGCACGCCTGACGTCCTGTACTGCCGTTGCTCTCCTCGTCATTCCTTATGCGTCACTCTTCTGAGTCAGACGCTCCATAGATTCACGAGCAGCAACTCACGCTGTCCCTCGAGCACAAGAGACACACCAGGTACGATTTAAATGTCGCACATTGCCTTTTGATAGTACGTGTACCGCTCTCTTCAATCGGCCTATTCTTGTCTTCCTCCTCCTTTTTTTTTTTTTTAATTAAGTCCAATTACTCACACTTCGCTGTTTTCCTTAAACGCTTTCTTTTTTTTCCGCTTTTTCCACGTTGGGCTCTTCTCCAAGCACTCTTTCACCACGGCTTGTCACCTTTTTCCGTGGTAATTTCTCTCCACGATATTTCCATGCTTCTGCTAAGGCAGTTCGGTTTTCCTTTTGCTTTTCTCCAATTTTCTTTTTCTTTTTTTTTTTAACTGCACACGTAGTTCTTTTCCACCAACAGAGGTAAAACCTCACTCTGTCCTCTTGATTAATCTGCTAGTCCATCGTCGCCATGTGTTGTAAAGGAAGTAGGCTGGTACAAATATTAGATATAAATATGAAGAGGTTTATTCTGAGTAACAGAGAGTAGTTGGTGCTCCCACCAAGACTAGCAGGCAACTGTCATCAAGATGTATTGTACAGAACAACCAGACCACTAAGAATCTAAATGGAATACATCACTTAAAGGGAAAGATACAAATGATAGCAAATGTGAATACAACAGACTGCTAAAAGATTTTGGGGCTTGTGGTCCCCAGAGGCAGAGTCCGTTGGTGTCCCGCGCAGTAGGAAGATGAGTTGTGCTTGATGCACCAAGAGTAGGGCCCCACCTCGATCATCATCTCCTCCTTCAGCTGCTAAAGTGTTCTGAGGCTTTTAGTCCCCAAAGGTTAGAAGTCGTTGGTGACCCCAATCTCAAACTTCTGTTAGCACCTTGAGGGTCACCTTTTCAGGCAACTCCTTGGTCAAATCCCTTACTGATTCTCTTGAATTCGATTGTAAGCATGCAATATGATTAAGTCTATGTTTTTAAAGTTTCTTAACCCCTCTCCCCATCTCAATGTAAACCTACTTTGTTAACTTCTCTTGCCAATTAAAGCCCCCTCATACAAAACAGTACAAATGTGCTATATAAATGGACAAATAAATAAATAAATAAAATTGTCATTTTAGGTTACCCTAGAATATAGTAGGTTCCTCTAAATGCCGGAAAGGACACATAGGTACCAAAAGGCTGAATGGTTTTCCACTGGACATGCAACATGATGTCTTTCTTAGCAATGCCAATGGACATGGCTGTGTGCCATTGACAACCAAAAGTCATTCCACACCTAGCAAAGCAATACGTGGGTGAGTCACTGTGGGTTGGTAGTTAACAATCTGCCTTATCTAGCCTGGCTAAATCATTCACCCTCACCTGTTATAACTGTCTAGATGACACCCAGATCATTTTAGAAATGGATATCCCCAAAGACTTCTCCAATTCCAAACTTGAGGACTGTGTTTTGCCATAAACACATGGATGCTAAAAACGATCTAAACTCAACACAGCATAGACAATAATACCAGTTTACTACCATATGGCCTTAGGGGATTAAGCCACCTCCAACACTATGAAGAGAAATTAGTATCCTCTGCGTAACCAAGGACTCTGACCTATCCTCAGGGGTGTAGGTTCGGGGGGTGTTCGGGGTGTTGCACCCCCCATAATAAATGTATTTTCTGCCATGTAGTTTGATACCAGTGCTTTCAGTCCGGTATGTTGAGGTGTCTGTCAGATTGTAACAGGAATTTTTACATACAAACAGTCAAAAATGCATGCACACTGTCTCCAGCTCTATTTTGAAAGTCTTCAAAAATGTTGGTACGTTTACAAAACACAGAGTGTTTCCTCATTTAGGGGCATATTTACAAGGAGATTTTGCACCAGAAAGTCACTTTTTCTGACGTTTCGTTGGTTCAATTCACCGCACTATATTTTCAAAGCGCAGTTCAGCCACTTTGCATGACTTAATGCCGCTTTGTAAATATGGCACCCTTTGATCCACTTTTCTGCGTGAAAGGGGTGTGCAATGGGTGTTGCTGTGGGCGTTACACCACAATACCCATTGCTTTTTTACTCTGACCCAGATTTACAAGGATGCGTAAATCTGAGACAGCGCCAAAAAGTAACACCTCTTATTAGCAGGCATTGCACATCCTGATTGGTGCAACGAGGAGAAATACTTTTATTTCTCCTCATGTTTGCTCTTTCTATGTGTTATGCGTTCTGCCAGCACTTGGGACAACACATGGGTGTGCCGCATTCTTGTAAATACAGTGCATCCCTGCATTTTGGAAATGACGCTGTGCGCTGCCCCATTTCTTCTGCCTTTTCAGTGTCCATTAAGCCCCTCTCATGCACCCTGCCTTCGTATGAAGTATTGTAACCTTATATGTTAGTGTGATTGTTGGAAAATCTGGAGCTTACTCCCCCACCAATCTTACTGACTAAGCTATGCCCCTGCCTATCCTTGATACCGCATGCTATCAATATCACAAAGATTGCCTTTAACCAAATCAAAGCACTGTGTCACATCTTCCCATACCTTGCATACCAACATAAACTGCAAGCGACACTCATACTTGTAATCTCTAAGCTTGACTACACCAACAGCTTATACTTTAGCACATCCACGTTCATCATAGACAAAACATTACTCATACAAAATGTTGCTGCAAGGCTTCTCCTCTGCTTTTACCCAAGAGAACACATCACTCCCATTCTGCAATTGCTCCACTGACTACCTATAGCTAGAAATGAAATGTTCAAGGCACCCTTCATTGTCCACAGAGTATCTTAAGGAGAAGGACTGCTATACCTGCAAGTTAATTTCCAACAATACCAACAAAATAAAACGGAACACTGTGCTCCAGGCTTGCACGATTCATCATTATACCACCTAACTATAAGAAATCCATAACAAGCAAAGCTTTCTCAGTAGAAGCTGCCAAGCTCTGGAATCACTACCAGCCACCATTATAAGAACCCAGGAGCATGTACACTTCTGAAGACAGTTTAAAACATGGCTATTTCCTAGATGGCTGCACCAAACTGTTATCATCCCAGCAACAGAGCCCCGAAAGACAGTCACACCCTCACGCACAATCCTCAGCTTACAACCCATATATTTGAAATGTCCAAACCAGTAAACTGATTTCAATATGCAGGTAAGCTGAGAGGGGCTGACCTATGGTTTGCCGTGGCATTAGAGAATTATGTACTTGCATATAAAACAGTCATGGCCAACAATAAACCTAAAACCATAATATGCAGTGGTCAGCTTCAAATTATAATTTTTACATTCATGTAATGCATACCTGCTATGAGGGCTGTCCATCACCATTACTTTACAGCCAAAATCTGACCTCACCAAATGAACAGGCATGGATAACTGATCTGTCACAGACTGCTGGACAATTCTGAGGCCTTTAATATAGCCCACAGTTGCATGTCCTAATATATTTACACGATGACTGCTTCTTTATATCACACAATGACAATCAGTTATGGAATGGTATGAACACTGCCCAAACATATGTCTCCCCTTCTCTCTTCCTCCAGCCATGTAATTTCAGGACCATAATTATACACAAAATCTCAGATTGGACAGCTCAGTGCAGTAACCAGGCAAACAGACTATAATCATAAGAAATATCATAAGGGGACCTGCAGAGTAGTTCCAAGAAGCATCTTTCTCTCACACTTCATCATCCACCACACTGCTACGAGCTGCGTCCCATTCGTGGAGCAAGAGAATTGTTTGGCATTTACCCTACAGCTCCAAGATTACCCCTGCTAGATTTCTCTCTCTACTTACATGTAGTCTAGTCTGGTTAATTCCATAGTGCTGTGACCCCTGATTATGCATCCCTCATGTATCTCTAATTATTTGATCTAAACTTTTTTGCAACCTCTTTCAGTGCACACCGTCTAATACTGGATATTTTTTGCACTACATGCAATACTTATAATCAGCGTTTGGCAAGCTGTTCCATTACCATAGCCCTATTTTTTCTTTTAGAATAGTCTTATTACACCTTGCTAGCAACAGACTTTCAAGATGGGGGCTGCCTTTTGTGCCACATCCGCGGCCTGGACTATGGACTTTTAAAAACTCATACTTACAGGTTGATTTAAAGTCACTACGGTCGTTGTTGATTTTATGTGGGCCCTGACCCTATCTTAGGTAATGGAAGTCACCATCTTCTGAATGTTAAACAATGGAAGTCACTATCTTTCCTGTTTTATGCAGAATCATTGTCATGTCTGTCATTTGTCCCAGCCGTCATCTGACCGTATCTTTCTAAGAACTATGAAAGCGTCAAGTCATTTGCCTGATGCAATATTTGTCTGGGTCAAATATCTACTCTTCACCATGTGACGGTTAAATAACAACAAATACAGACATATAGCTGAAATAATGTCGTCTGAATTGACATCGCTTTACCTTATATGTGCATAAACAAAATCTGGAATGCACACCTTGATGCACATAATCTATGTCAGATATTCCTAAACTTATGTCAGAAATTACAATTTCTGATAAGCATTCGTATGTAAAGACTGCCACTTAACCACTTGGCCACCCCAGTTCAAACACACTTTGCCACTGGATTCAAGCTAACCTGGCTGATGAGAGCTGTTAGCCCAAAACCGGTCCCAGTATACTTGTTTCCGGTCCAGGTAAGACATGGTTTGGCAGTTCAGGCTGGACTGTGAGGCACAGGGTCAAGACTGATTTGCACATAGCTGTGTCTTAACTGGGGTGGTGAAGTGAGCAGAAGAACGATGATGGATTCAACCCAGATCTGTGAGTGGGTGTGAGTGTCTGAAAAGTTTCAGGGCTCCGTCCATCATCTCCTTGTGTTTGCGAAACCAAGTATATGCCAACTTTCTAAAAGTCGTGTTTGCTAAACTGCATCTTAAAATTCAACTTCAACATAAATTGGGATTTTAAATTGTGAGAGTCCAGTGACAGCAAACCCAAAAAGTTTATCTCTTCATCATTGGGAGTTGCACTTAAAAGGCTTCCTAAGCTTATCCCAATGTTGTCCCATGAGAGAGATAGGCCTACAGTAGTGAGAAACAAAATGAGGTGATTTTTTATTAACAAGACATGTTAAACTTAAAAGTACATGTCCTGCATTTTCAATACACTGCAGCTTGCCCTCTGGGTTATACAGGGCTTACCTTAGGGGTGTCATATGTGTATAAAAAAGAAATGTGTAGGCCTGGAAAGAAGTTTCACTTGCCAGGTCAGCATGTCAGTTAAAAACTGCACACACAGGCTCTGCAGTGGCAGACCTGACGTATGGTTAAGGGGCTGCTTATGTGGGTTTCATAATCAGTGCTGCAGACCACTAGTAGCATTTAATTTAAAGACCCAGGGCACCTGCAGTGTACTTTACTAGGGACTCATAAATGAATTAAACAGTACTTCTTGTGGCAACGATGAGGAACCAGAGGTCCATGTCTTATTTTTTTGTTCTGCCTGCAAGAAAATGCGGTCCAAACGGTTTATTCAACTTTGTAGGAATATGGGGACTTCACATTGCCATGAGGCTTTCAGAATTTTGAAAAAGGAACCTCAGCAGCCTACTGTTTTTGCAGTTTTTTGATACCTGTCTTCCATCTGGTGCGTACGAAAAAGGTTTGTGTGATGTCCCCCTATTATGGCTGGGATTAATTTGGCCATTAGTGACTGGCATATATTAGATAGTTTCGAGAATTGTATGAGGATAGTATCGTCTATATTAAATTGCATATAATATAACTTCCTTTTAGTGCAGTTTATTTTATCATTCTAGAAGAAATACTGGTGTATTATTTGTTCTATGGTTTTAGAGATTTAAAAACATTTTTATCTGAGCAATTTGCATTTTTACACAACAGGATTTTAAGGATTAGTGACCATCTCAAGACACCATGGTTGGCTTAGCGGACCCATTTAGACCCTAGCTATGCGTTCTCCTGGAAGTTTTTGTCCCCTAGATATCTGTCTTAGGGTCTACCAAGTGATCCCTTTCTCTAATGACAAGTAATCTAAAGTGACTGAAAGTACCGAGGGGTATATTCACAAGAACTTATGATAACTACCACAAGAGTAGCGTAATGCAACTTTCAACATCGCAACATCACAGCATCGCAGCCTATTGCGGGAAAATAGCCCCTGTGACAACGTGGAATTCACAACAAGGTGGTAGCATGCTATAGTCTGCCGAAACCGCGGACAATTTGCGCGATACATCCACCTTCATGGAGACAAAAACACAAACCACAACACCAAAAAACCTGCGATGGGCCAAAGCGCGAAGAGGAAATCAGCGATAAGCAGTGCCAGGCCTGCAACACACACATGACAGGTGGGAAAAATCACCATAAAAGTAGAAAAAATACCCAACCACAAACTGACCAACACCCAATCACCATGGAGACATCCGGAGCAGGCGCAGAGGACGAGCGCAACCCCACAATCCCCCCGGACGACCGGCCCGGGACCTCGGGGACAGGGAAGGGCAAGGACAAGAAGAAGACGAAGACGAAGACGAAGTTCAGTCCGCAGGCGAACAGGAGCATAGTCAGGGAGGTTATGGAACACCATCAACAACTGTTTGTCACCGCCAACGTGTCATTGGGCACCAAAAATGGAATATGGCGGGACATCGTGGACAAGGTGAATGCCGTCGGAGAGCAGAAGAGGACAATGGACGAGGTCAAGAGGTGATGGAATGACATCAAGCGGAAGACTAAGGAGAAACTCTCCTCCAACCTCTAGTCAGCAACGCAGACTGGAGGGGGGCCAGCAACACAGCATGTGCTGGATGACATGGAGGAGCTGGTGTTGACAGTCATCAGTGTGGAGACTGTGGCCCGAGTCGGGGGATCGGGCACTGCTCAACATGACACAACACAACCGCAACCAGGTGAGTGACCACCAGGTACTGGGGGGATGTGTTGGAGAGGGCCACAATGGCGCACATGCACAATCAAGCAGAGGACAGTGCACACCCACAATGATGCTGGGTCCTCGCCCAGATCTACAGACTGTCACAATGTACAATGCCATGCTTTCTGAATGTCAACATGTACAATGCGGCTACATACATGTGGACACATTGTAATACACCATCTCCCATTCACATCACAGGGGCACTGTCAACACCTCCTGCAGAGCAGTCCCAGCCACTCCTCACTGATGTCGAGGAGCACAACAACCACATCGACACCCAAAACATTCCAAGACATTGACCTCATCCGCCACTCACCTCCAGGATCAGGGCAGCACAGCTGCATCGAGGAGACCCTACCCACTACCCAAACCACCCAGCATGCGGCACCCACAGCCCCGGCACTCTCCCACCCTCAGGAACAACACATGGCCTTCCAACGATGTGTGCTGGAGTGCCAGAGGGAGATGGCTTAGCAGGTGCGATTGGGTTTCGGCATCATGGCAACCAAACTTGACACCATCCTTGGGTGTGTGGGCCTGCTCCATGGTCTCCAATGAGCCCTGACTGACATCGCTGGAGTCATGACGTGGAGAGAAGAACACCTGTCCGCTCAGAGTGGCTCTAGTGAAACCAGCTGTGAACTGGCACACATGCGGAGACTCATGGAGGACATGGTGCGGATGGATGCGGGAAGGATGGCAGCCACCGCTTCACATCAGCGGAATGTAGCTGGGATCAACCATGACCTGTAGATCCTCATCATGGCATTGCTGCCACAAGGCGTGACGATGATGAATGCTGCTGCCCGCACACCATCCACATCTCCGCCCCCTGGTGTGTCAGTGCCTCCCAGTGCAGCAGGGCTAACCACTCCAGCACCTGATGTGTCAGTGGGACACAGTGTGGCCAACAATCCTCCTCCGGCCCCTGATGTGTCAGTGGCACACAGTGCCTCAGCCGGTACAGCAACACCCACAGGTGGGGCAGAGCACCCATCCAGGGACGAGGACGTGTCCGGGCCTGTGATCAGAAGGACTCAGTAGAATTCATTTCTGCCACCTGGCCAGTTTCTGCTTAGTCCCGCACATGGTTTCATGACCTTCCACTGACCCCCGATTCCACTGACCCCCGATTCACTCAGATACACTCACCTTGGACAGTGACATGGACTGCCACATCCTGTTTGATGACCAATGACACGGTGACCAGACTGCGGACTGTTCCCTTCCTCTTCCGCAGTACTTGTCATCCTCGGATGGACTCAGGCTGGCTCTTCACGGGCCCATATTGTGTAGTGTGTAAGCATGGGCGAAATTTGCGAATTCGCGTTTCGCGAATTCGCGGATTTCCCCACGAAATCGCAAAAAAATCCGCAAATTCGCGAAGTTTCCCACGAAATCGTGGATTTTTTTGCGATTTGCCCTGGAGTACTTTCTACTGGCTAATCCAGTAAGTGCTCCCTCATTGGGTAAATGTATAGTGCTTTTACTACACTGCAGCTGCGTAAAGGACCAGAAGATGTGTCTCCAGTAACCATGTGTGCCTGTAACACAGGCACAGGCACACATGGTCACTGGAGACACATCTTCTGGCCCTTTACGCAGCTAACGTGTAGTAAAAGCACTATGGGGCAGATTTACAAGCCGCTTGCGCCTCTTTTGTGACGCAGCGGCAGCACAAAAGATGCGCCATGGTGCTGGGTATTAACAACGTGACGCATCTGAGAGATGCGTCACGTTGTAAAGCCCTGCGCCATCAGGAGGCGGTCCGGCGCAGGGGAGGGCGTTCCTGCGCAGGAACGCCTCCTAAAAGTGGCTGAGTGAAATCTACAAGATTTCACTCAGTCACTTTTATGCCAATGCTGCATCAAAACCCTGCGCCTGCTTGAAGCAGGCGCAAGGCTTGACGCAGCATTGGGGAGATAGGGCCCCCCAGAGCATTGCTGGAGCTGCGTCGCGCTTGCGACGCAGCTCCAGCAATGTGCTGCTTTTACGGCACAGATGCGTGATGCATCTGTGCCGTTTTTGCCACATGGTGCGCCGCATTGTAAATGCGGCGCACCATGGGTGGCGGAGCTGCGGCGCACAATAACTGGCGCATCCCTGGGGATGCGCCAGTTATTGTAAATCTGCCCCAATACATTTAGCCAACGAGGGAGCACTTACTGATTAGACAGTAGAAAGTACTCCAGTTGAGTAGAGGTATTGCACAAAAAGGTGGCATCTTCGTGGACAAACAAGCAGGGCGGGATTCATTCTGCCCCCTGTTAGACTCGTTTTTTGTGCCCTTCTGCCCTCTGTTAGACTCGTTTTTCCCTTTTTTTCTGCCCTTCTGCCCTCTGTTAGACTCGTTTTTCCCTTGTTTTTCTGCCCTTCTGCCCCCTGTTAGACTCGTTTTTTGTGCCCTTCTGCCCTCTGTTAGACTCATTTTTCCCTTGTTTTTCTGCCCTTCTGCCCTCTGTTAGACTCGTTTTTTGTGCCCTTCTGCCCTCTGTTATTCCCTTGTTTTTGTGCCCTTCTGCCCTCTGTTAGACTCGTTTTTTGTGCCCTTCTGCCCTCTGTTAGACTCGTTTTTGCGCCTTTCTGCCCCCTGTTAGACTCGTTTTTTGTGCCCTTCTGCCCTCTGTTAGACTCGTTTTTCCCTTGTTTTTCTGCCCTCCTGCCCTTTGTTAGACTGCTTTTTGTGCCTTTCTGCCCTCTGCATCACCACATCATCACTCAGCACTACCCCAGCATCACTCAGCACCACCACATTATCACTCAGCACCACCACATTATCACTCAGCACCACCACAGCACCACTCGGCACCACCACAGCATCACTCAGCACCACCACAGCATCACTCAGCACCACCACAGCACCACTCAGCACCACCCCAGCATCACTCAGCACCATCCCAGTATCACTCAGCACCACCACAGCACCACTCAGCATCACCACAGCACCACTCAGCACCACCACAGCACCACTCAGCGCCACCCCAGCATCAATCTGCGCAACCATTCAACAACAACTGGTTCAAATATGTTCTCTCAATGTTTCAAGCTTTATTACAAATGTCCAAAAAAGATGTTAATATTTCACTTCTGTTCTTGGATTTTCGTCACAATAAAGTACACTGAACATAATCTTCACAAAAGTTATTTACAAAAGTTTAAGCTATTGCCATTATAAATTAAAATCACTTTTATTTAAGTATTAATTATTTTAAAAAAATAAAAGCCATTGTAATTTGTAATATCAATACATCTAAGTCACGTAAATACAAAACATTTTGCATTACAAATGCTATAGGTGTCACATTTGCGAAAGTTATAACTATTGGCATTGTAAATGACAAAGCTATTAATTTAGCTATTTTCAAAACCAACACATAATTAAAAAAAATTGTCATTTACAAGACCAATAGCTCAAACTTTCCTAATGCGAGACCTATTGCATTGCAAATGCTTGTTTTTATATCTATCAGTGCTTCCTGTTGAGGTTTAATTTTCGTGACAGGCGCCTCATTGCCTACTTGCAACTATTCTCTGACCCTGCTTCAAGGGTCAGAGCAGGGTCAGAGAATAGTTGCAAGTAGGCAACAAGGCGCCAGGAAGCACTTACAGGCTTACAGCAGCAGGTGCCCAAGTTGAAGTTAATTTCTTTGTAACCTTTTGTAAAAGGTTACAAAAAATTAGCTTCAACTTTTGCACCTGCTGCTGTAACTCTGTAAGTGCTTGGCTGAAAATTCGTCCCCGCTGATTCGCGGATTTTACCGCGATTTCGTGGGATTCGCGGATCGCGAAATCGCGGAAAATCCGAAAATTCCGCGAGCGGAAGGAATTTTCAACCCATGCTTAGTAGTGTGCTCGGCATTGCCCTGTACCGCTCCAGCTGCAGAACTGCACTGGATGTGCAATAAACATCCAGTGACGCACTGCTGTTTCATGTCTTTCATTATTCATGTATGTATGTGTGGATGATTGTAGGGACAATTGCGTCAATGATGCTCATCCTGTGGGATGCCAGTCAGAGGGTGCTACATAGCATTTTGTGTAACGGGTCCAGTGGACACTACAGCAGGGACAAACGTATCAGCCACTTCCTAGTCCGGACATGGACTGAACCACGCCCAGAGCCCATGAGTCATTGTTGAAAGCCCTGCGCTGGTCCGACGTGCGGCAGGCCAGACCACTCTGCTAACGCTCAGAGGGGGGCTTCATTGCTACCCATTACAGGCGTGCTCACTGGTGGTGCACTGGTCTAGTTGTCAGCATGTCACAGCCACTCCCTGAGGGCAGGTTTGCACGCACACCACACCCATCTCTCACAGGCATCACAGGCTATGTGACTCCACTAACTAAGGGGCCGACAAGATTACATTCCCCTCTGCCGGTGGTGACTGGATGACGGACGCTCCCCAGTTCCCAATCATAAAGGCCCCATGAGTTGTTGCACACAGGCTTCGTGGCACCCGAGGCCTTGCTGCCGGCATGGGCCTACCACCACGTGGCACTGACTGGGGTTGAACAGGGTTAGTGGCACCAGAAGCATTGCAGCCGGCACAGGCACCACACCACTGGACGGTGACTTTGGGTGGCACCTTAAGCTGCTGAGTGGGTGTGCAGCCTGCGATGATGCCCCGTCCCGTCCCGGCGGTCCGGACAGCTCAGGTTTTGTGTGCCCTACTGGACCTCAGTGCAGGCCAGAGCCAGCGGGCAGCGCGGGCCTACCACCACATGGCCTCACTTCCGGGATCACAGAGTTGGTGACACCCATTGGGCTCAGCGGGTGTGCATCCTGTCAGGTGCACTGGTATGTCCTATGCCATGAAGTAATCAAGACCCGGCACCAGACGTTAGACCTGGTGGCCTGCGCAGCATGGCTGCATGGTGTGGAGGGTGCCATGTCCGCGGCCCCGGCTTATGGCTTGCAGCACATGGTGAGACATCCTGTCGACACGCCGGTGGTGGAAGGTGATCAGTGAGGCCCGGGTGAGCATGGGCTGTCATGCTCCGATGGGCGGCAGGTGGGGTTTGCGTGTCTCTGCCTGGATGTGCATAGGCGGGCAGGCTATGTTGTCTTGTGCAAGTGTGTGTTCTGTGCCAGTCATGTATCTGGATTCTGTTTCAGATGACAACTCTGACTATGATGTGTGACCTGCTGTACTGCTATACTTACCAGCAAGTGGTTGGAGACAAAACGGTGGCAGCAGGTGAGCAGTGTGGCCTGAGTGAGCAGGGACGGCACTCTCTCTCTCTCTCTCTCTCCCCCTCTCTTCTTCTCCCTCTCTCTCCCCTCTCTTCTTCTCTCTCTCTCTCACTCCCTCTCTTCTTTTCTCTCTCTCTTTCTCTCTCTCTCTCTCCCCCCTCTCTTCTCTCTCGCTCTCTCCCTCTCTTCTTCTATCTCTCTCTGTCCTTTGATGTGCGCAGGACACACCTGCTCATCATGTTTTTTGTCTTGCAGGTTGTGACCTACGGATTGTCCGGAGGGAAGCTGCCATGTGTCTTCATTTCATTTCAGTGTTCATTTCAATAAAGTTTCATTGGTTGCTTCGAAAGGAAATGTGTAATGCTCATTTCTGTGATGACACATGCATGTCACCAGTTGTGATTTCGCGACATCAAGCGGATTATTTTGTACGTTTAGGTGTAGCTGATGTGGCATGTCTTTGGTCGGGGTGCCAGGGAGGGGTGGTTCTGGGTGTGGTGTCAGGGGTGTTGTGGCCCTCTTGGGTGTCTGTGCTGCATGTTCAGTTGCTCCCTGGCATCGGTTTGTCTTCAGGTTTGGCTCTGAGCAGTGCTCCCTTTTGTGGTGCAGGCTGTGGTCCGACTTTACACCAGGACAGAGCAGGTGTTAATTTCCTGCTGCTAACGCTCCTTATCGCGTGTTTTGTGTTCTTATTGCCGATCTGGCTGGTTGTTGAGAATGTTGCGGAGTGAAGTTGTCGCTGCTTTTTGCTCGAGAACGCCTACTCTGCATCTCATTAGCGATAGTTGCCGGAGTCATCCGTGGCGCTGTTTGTTGAGGATGCTAACGCAGGAAATGTGGTGCTGTGGGCTGTTTACACCGGCTTGTGAATGGGGAGGTGAATTTATCATGACTTTGGCTACGCTAAAGTGCCATTAATTCGGCGATAACTCCTTGTGAATATGCCCCCTATTGTGTTATTCTTGGCAGGTCTTATCTGAAATATTGTACTGTATAGAAGTCCTGCGATCTGTTGAATCAAGTTGCTTTTAGAATTCTGTGTTTTAAATTATTATCGACCTGTATTTAATGTTTTTTATTTTCCTTTTATCACGATGTATTTATTTGTGATCAATTTTGGGTACTTTTATGGTTCTGTGAACCGAAATAAAGGAACAAAGGATTAAGTGGCAAAATAGGCCAATTGGGGATGAACCAGTGTTACCATGTTTAGGGGAAAGAGCACAAGCACTTTACATTGTTTAGCAGTGGTAAAGTGTGCAGCATCCTAAATCCAGCAACACTAAGGTCAAAAAAATAGAGGGAGGCAGGAAGAAAGTTGTGGGAAGACTCCCCTAAGGATGTCTGGTTCTACATAGATTTTATACATTTACGCAGTCTATATTGTTCACACAAAGACACAAAATGGTGCCTGTTTTTGCAGCATGTGATCGCTAATAGGACTCAAGGGGATTAGACCCTTTTACATTAGACAGCACCTTTTATCCAGTGCTGTGCCTGTACCATTTCACTATACATTACTCCCTACCTTTGAATTTTGTTCATTTGGCTAGTTTCTATTGATTTTGGCTCTGATAGAGAGGACATTTGCACATGCCCTATATGATCTTGGGTATTCAAAATATTGGGCATTTTCATATTCCACACAGAGTAACCAATAATGGTCAGTTACCAATTGAGGGCCTGATTTAGAGTTTGGCGGATGGGTTACTTCATCACAAACATAACGATATCCATTTCGAACTTTATAATACGGTGGTCGCTCTTTTTCATACCTTGCCCCCCATCATTGGTGGAATCAGCTACCCTTCCACATTAGGGCATGTACCGATTTCTCAAGCTTCAAAAGACATCTGAAGACCTGGCTCTTTTAATGGTATATGGCTAACTAATCTGCTATCCAAGCACCAACATGCCCTTTCAAGGGCGAGTCTCTGTGCTAAATTAAGATATCATAACATACCATAATATCCCTTCCACCTTATTACAGGTGCTCTATATCCTATCACACTTGCAATAAGGCCAAAGGGATATCCGTATCATTTGTAACGGTGTACCAATCCACCAAACTCTAAGTTAGGCTCTGATTCACTGTTAGTATCAGTAACCAATGAGGCACTTAGAATATCTATCCCTACGCCTGAGTGATAACTTTACCTCAAATTCATTGCAGCAGCAATACATCTGCATTAATTTATTGTGGAACCAAATTTGATTTTTTTTAATGTTGTTTGATGTAGGATTCTGCTCTTTTAATGCACAAATTGAGTTTCATTCTTTTCCGTTTGTGTTCCAGAAATATGAAGGTCCCTGAAGTACATCCAGCCCTGATGAAGGGACTTCCTGAAATACATTAGGGCCCTGTTATGATTAAAATGATGAAAGGCATGAACCAAACTAAAAATGACAAGAAATAAAGGATTGTTTTTACTATAGAACACTGGAATGAATGAATGTATCCGATAACATAACTTCAAAAAACTGAAATTTGCAAGATTTTAAGATAGTTGGACCCTTGTGTTAGGTCCTTGGGATACAATGCACCAAGAGACAACCCATTTAATTAGGATGTGTTTATTTCTTTTTTTTTTATAAATCTTTTTATTATTTTAAAGCAAAAAAATAAACAGACATATCCGGCGCCATACATACATCCAATAATGACAGCGTGAATTGGTACAAAAAAAACAGGATAGACGTAGAGCAACAAATATACTCGAGAGGCTCGCACAATTAAGCACAAAACAAAATGTGCATCAGTATAATCGGCTAACAGTTTAGTTGCGGGTCCTCAATACCTTCCCGCCCATAAAATCGAAACGGCAGGAGAATCATGGCAACCAGATATTAGAGGTTAAGGATCAAAGTCAGAATATTTCGCCAATATTACGAGTCAAGGAAAGACTGAGAAGAAAAAAAAAGAAAAAAAGGGAGAAAAAACCATATGGGCGATAAAAAAAAGAAAACAATAAACCCATCCCCCCACCCTGCACCCCTGCAAACGGCTAGCGCCTAACCCCCAGTAGCAGCGTGCCTGTCGCCCCAACTAACAAGGTTCTAAAAGAAGAATCTACCGAAGTAGAGAAAGAGGGCATGTTCGTACAGGCTCCCGGTCGCCCCTCCCCCCGCCAGAACCAAGGATCCCCAAAGTGAAGTCAAAAAATCTATCAGATAGCAAATATGTATCTCAACAAGGGGATCTTCAAACACCACCCAGCCTTACTATTGCATAAGTTTAGCAGATCCCGTGCCCATCGATACTTGAGTCAAACCCAGTCCTTCAATCTCATCCTTGCCCCACCCGATCAGACACATGAGTCCCCTCCGGATAAACCACCTCTTCCATAGGACAGTCCGAGTATGAAAAGACTGTGATAGAACTCAATGCAAGACAAAGTAGTAGAACGATAGTGCCGTGAACATCGTCAGGTCCAGAGACTCCCTTCCCCGTTATGAACTCCCAGCGTTGAATCGTCCGCCATCTTAGCGGCTCAGATGCAGAGGGAAGTGGCGCAGTTTCATTCCGATAACAATTCTCGTCAAAAGTTTCTGGAGTGGGAACATCAATTAGTCCTTCCATAGTCGGCAACGATCGTAGGTTAAACAATCCCTTGGTGGCTTCAAGCTTGTGTATATCGTCGAAAACACTGATCAAAGGCTCCGATACCTCACACGATAGGGGGTCTATTTCCTTCATCGGAGTGGCCATGGGTGTCTTGGTTGTCGCTGTTTCTTGTAGTGGAGTAGGGTCCGGTCCAATTCGTTCCATCTCAGCCAAGCGCGCCATCATCGTCTGAATGCGGTCTTCAACGTACACATGAATTGATTCAATGGCTGCCAACACAGTTCATAGAGACGGATCACCCACATTCCGTACCACCACTCTTCGATCGGAGTCAATCATGATCGCTTACTCCGGCAGGCTCGATGTCTCAGAGGGGGACGGGCGAATAGGGAACGGTCGATTGCAGAGGGAGACTTATCGGTTGTTTCGATGATATCGTAGGGCGGCCAACGCTGGCGGAGATCCAAACCCAGCGAACACCAGCAGGCCCGTTACCGGGTCACCGGGCAGGGCCCCCGTCCACAGCTGCAAGCGTTGATTTGTCACCCCTCCTCCGACTTTCAGCAAGGCAGCCAACCGTCATCACATCAATCCGATAAAGCGAGGACATTTTTTTTCTTTCCCCCACTTCGGGAGACCGGACCCAATCACCCCACCACAGCCGATGTTGTTGAACTGAAACCCGGATGGGCCAGTACTCGAGACCCCGGCTTCTGGGCAAATCTAGGCCGCAAACTTCCACTCGACATATCATCGTCAGCCGAGCAATTAGAGATCTCGGGAAAGCACCATTAATCTCACGGCAGGTTCATACACACTGTGGCTGGGTGCAAGAACAGGATAAATATCAGGATATTCCGGCGGGAGTGAGAGGTCGGCGGAGCCGGGAGCCTACGCAGCCATCTTGGTTGCTAGCGTGGCTCCTCCCCTAGGATGTGTTTATTAATGCTGCACATGCCAATCCGAGGTAGAATGGAGCAGTCCTGGCAGCACTGGCAATGTCTACAACGAATTATCAAAAAGTGCTGTGAGTGATGTTGAAGTATAATTTGAATGTTCCATAATATGACATGTTGGTCCAGCTGCTCCCATCGTTGATAACATTTGGCCTTAGTATTGAATGAGTGCATGGTATTGAATGAAGACAGAGAGAAAAGGGAATAGTAAATTCCCCTAAAGCATATAGTTACATATAAATGCTATGCTATATGTAAGACACACATCAATAAACATTCTGTTGAAATACGTTAATGCCTCCTCATGAACTGTATACTTGCGCTTTATAAATACAGATCCATAGACAAAAAATGTAGTCAAAAGGATGTAAATGCATACAGAAACCTATACAGTACATTCAGATTCTGATGTTTAAAAATAAAACACAACACACTGGGAAGCCCCAAACTCTAACATTAGTTTAATACAAAATAGCACAGCAAAATAACAAAAGAAAATTGCCATTTCAATTGACCAGAGCTCTAACCAGAAAATGGTAGTGTGGAACATAGTGTTGACATTAAAAAAAGACAGTTTATAAAGGTTTTCTCTCAATCCAGGTTTATCGACCCTGGTCACAAGTCAGATACTCGTTACTTTCGGTAGTCATGTAATGAGCAGGTGTCTGGATCGTCTCCCAGAGGAAGTGCCTGAGCAGGAGATATCATTTATGGATGCATGACTGAGCTCATTGGGGGCATTTTAACAAGGGCTTTATCTCCACTTTTTTGGCTTTAAAAGCCAAAGAAACGGAGATAAAAATATCGCCCTATCAACAACAGAGTGCTAACATGCAAAATCCCATGTTAGCACCCTTTTTCAGTACGCTTCCCTTTGCATCTCTGATGAAATGCAAAGTGGGCGTTCTCGAGCAAAATAATAGGAGAAATGTCGCTAAGCGACATTTCTCCTATTATCAAGCTTCACGCTAACCCTGTTAGAGACAAAAAAAGCAGCGCTGACCACGGTTAACGCTGCTTTTTTATGTCTGCTAACTTTCAGACTTAGCCATGTAATCCAATGGGAGGTGGATTACATGGCTAAATCCACCATGGAATATCAACAAGGAAATCCATATACTTGCAGTTTTATCGCTGCATTACCAGCGATAACCTCCCAAAATGCTGCTATCACTGGATTTTTTATCGCCTAGGCGGTTAGCGTTGTTAATAACGCGATAACCAGGCGATATTATGCAGCGATAGCGGGCGTTAAGAAAATTAACGTTAAACGCCCTTAGCATTAATTTTCCCTGTTCCTTGTTAATATGCCCCATTATTCTCCCAACATTCCAGTTTTAGTTGCCAGAGCGGAAAGCAAGGTTATGGTTTGAAAAATGTGCCAATGTACATCTTTGAATAACATGTAAAAAATGTAAATTGATACTTGTATAGCGCACTACTCACCCGCAAGGGTCTCAAGGCGCTTGTACGAATACCGCTGTGGAACCCATCCTGGCTTTCCCTGTGAGGTGTCCACTCCTGGGCACCCCCAAGGTGGAGGCCAGGCATCCTTAGCGTTGTGGGGGCCGTTGTGGAGATTAAGCAAGCTATTGCCCAGAGTTGCAGAGTGGGACTCCATGATTGGAATAGGCACCGAGGCGAGAATTATCAGGTCCATGGAATTTTGAGCCCAAGAGCCGCCGAGGCGGGGAATTGAACCCTGGTCCTGGGCTAGACCTCTGCATCAGGGTCTGCCGCTCTAACCATTGAGCAACACTTCTCCTCAACATGGCTTCTGGGCCTAGCAGAGTCGTGAAATTTAGCAAGTGCGTTAGAAGTCAATAAGTAATTCAACTTAATATAAACCAATATCAATATTTGTTTTTAATTAAATCACTACACTCTTTGTCATACATATATAAACAATACTACTGCCATGTATGAGGAGGACATGGCTATGTTTTAACTTCAGAAAACCATAAACTCAGTTCAATCAGAGAGGGTGTGGCTTAACGAATAGGGCAGCTGACTTTGAAGCTGGAGAACCAGGTTTGAGTCTGGCGGGAGGCTAAAACATTCTGAGCAAATCACTTAATCTCCCCGTGCCTCCAAATGAATGTGCCTCTGTAATCCAACTGGTGCTCATGTAAAGGCTCTGATACCTCCAGGTTGAGTTCTCGTATATGTAAAACTGCACACAAAAAAGCCGGCTGAGGGACTAACTCCTACCTTACTATGTGATTTGATTGTACTACTGAATATCGACACCAACAATATTGTGGTACAAAAACTATGGACCCGATTCACAGAACTAACTTAAGACAACATCCTAAACTTACTACTTTTGGTATTCACAGAAGGCATTTAGTAGTAGTAAAGTTAGGATGTTGTCGTATGTCTGCCTTAAGTCTGCCTTAACTTTGTCCTAAGTTTGTCTTAAGCCTGTCTTAAGTCTGCCTTAAGTCTGTCTTAAGTCTGTCCTAAGTCTGTCCTAAGTCTGTCTTAACAGTGTCTTAAGTCTGTCTTAAGACTGTCTTAAGTCAAACTTAAGTCAAACTTAAGTCAAACTTAAGACAAAATCCTAACTTTACTACTACTAAATTCCTTCTGTGAATACCAAAAGTAGTAGGACAGACTTAAGACAGACTTAAGACAAACTTAGGACAGACTTAAAACAGACTTATGACAACCTTAAGACAAACTTAAGACAGACTTAAGACAAACTTAAGACAAACTTTAGGACAGACTTAAGATAAAATCCTAACTTTACTACTACTAAATGACTTCTGTGAATACCAAAAGTAGAAAGTTTAGGATTTTGTTTTAAGTTAGTTCTGTGAATCGGGCCCATCGAGGAAAGAATAGCAAGGGACAAAATATTGACAGGTAAGTGCATACACAGAAGTATAGATTTACTATTAATAGTGCCACATCTATTTAACTTGAAAATAGATGTGCCATGAGGTACATATATGTTGAGCTTGGCATAGTGATCCTAGACTTTGTTACCTGTTGATGATTTTCTTTCGATATTTTGTCCTCTGTATTCTGTCCCACTGATATTGTAGGTTCAATATTCAGGGTACACACCGTGTAGTTGTCTTTTTGTCAAAGGCATTATGAAATTTTAAGTGCAAACATTTTAAATCCAAGACCCTTGCATGGGTACCACCTGTTACGTCTCAGCATTTTTGGGAAACAAAGGCGATTACAAAATAAAGACCAGACACCAGTATCTTTGACTACAGGCAGTATATCACAACCCTATTTTTCTATAGGACCTGAATGCTTCTGAAAAGAGCCAAGTTGGCTGAAGCACCACTTATAGGATGACATTGGCCTCAAGAGTCTACCGCCTAATGCGATGGATATGTCAATTTAAAGTATGTTCAGGGCCCGAAGGTGCTTGGACCTTCTGATTTATTCGTATATCATAATTTTAGGTTTACCATTTACTTACTCAAACATAAAGTTCCTTATCTTTTTCTAAAGTAAAGAACTAATGGGGCACTGACTCTATTGAGTGTCATGTCCGGTATCGAACTAGTTATGAATGTCAAAGTCAACCATCTCATAGCATAAGCCAGGACTGTTGACACTCTATTCCAGCTACCTAGATAGTCATTTAGGTACCCAGTTTGAAATCAAACAGTATGGTGGTTCTGTGACACCAGGGGTAGGCAACTTTACTCCATGAAGGGTACAATCCTATGTATTCTGACTGTCTCTCAACCCCCAAAAAGGGTCTTGCAACTCTTAGGTTTGTGGCTGTTCCTTCTGGCCATATGTCAGAGTCAGTATTAGTGAGGCTTAAGAGTGGACTGTACCAAACATTTTATAAAATCATGCTCTGGTGCAAAAAGACAACAAATGCTGCTTGAAGTCTGGATTTCTCTCTGTTTAGTTGAAAACTGAAGACCCGCTTTCCCCCCGACCGTGATAAACTGGCTACATTTGGCAAACAATACAATTCAGCACAATACGGTAATAAATAAAAAATCTATGTACAGAGAGGTGAATTCGAATAAGAGAAGAATTTAATAAAGTAAAGCCATAAAAATTAAATAAGTTATAGACTGGGACTATAAAAGTCATACTAACACTATAATAATGCCATTTGTCCTAAGAAACGAAAATTGTGACAGTTATTGTAGGCTGACAATTACAGGATGCAGCTGTTTTTGTGCAGGTGAGAAAATGTGAAAGTGATTAATATGTTTTCATATAAAAGGACAACAGGAACCAACAGCTATGGCCAGTATGCTTGGAGACTATCCGAGGAAGACAGATAGCAAGGCCAGCCATGCTCAAAACATATACATTCATACGGATCCCCAAGCCTGGATGAATAGATGTTGTGTTAGGGAGATTTTGGCACTGAACTTTAAGTTGTTGGCTGATGTAGTGACTCTACCATGACCACAGGGGCTGGTCCACCAAGTTACCAATATTTTCCTCTCAGCAGCGTAGCACAAAATGGCGGTCCCCCTGCAGAATGGGATTAGGGCTCTGTCTCCTGTATCTAAGAGATATTCGTTGGCACTTATCTGAATGGGAGGTCTCATTTAAGGGTTGGGGGGCCCCCCGGGAGGGTTGGGGGCCTTCCTGCACTGCGGAGGATGCACTGCGGGGGGGGGGGGGTGTTACGCCCCTCTTTCCTCCGAAGGATATTGTCCACCTGGCAAACATTATTCATGCGAGGAGGGCAAGAATGCCAAGGTGGCGAGTAGGTTATGCAAAACTCTGCCCACAAACTAGCCTTCCTTCTTGGAAACTCAACAGATTTGCTGGATGCCATTATCTGGGTCTGCATGGGATGTAGAGGGCAGAGGGTTTTCATGTTTAACTTTCAGACACAGCCAGTGGTATCCTGACCCGTTTCTGTGCACTTGTAGGTTTTGATAAGGTTTAGTTATGTGGGTTAAAAATATTTATCCCAGGGGATTTAAGAGTGTAGGCACCAGGTTATTCAACCTCAGTTTTGGCAAAGTCAGTACCTCACTTACACTGTGAAAATGAAAGTAGGGACATGCTCAGTACTCTAAATAGTTGGATATGCTGCAGGAAAAGAAAGATCAATGTTTCGGCCTGAAGGAAACGTGCCCTACTTCCCGAGGACAGATTTGAAGAAAAAAAAGTACAAACTTCTCACTCTACCCCCACGCATAAAACACCATGAATCGAAATAAAATGACCAAATTTAAAAGCACACCCGTTGGTAGCAGACCACATGGAAAAATATATCCGAAAGGAATTCCACATTCTTCGCCATGAATTTCAAAAAAGAAGAACATTCATACCCTAAATAAAACTTTGAAATCAGAAATTAAATACTGACTGGTGTATGCTCCGTATATTCCAGCCAGTGATGGCCCCGAATGTGCAGCAGGGGTGGTGCGGGCTCACCCACAATTTCACACTTGCACACACATACACCCAGCACATACACACACCCATTCACAGAATGCACGCATACACAAATACACAAACATTCATACATACACACATGCACGCAGGAACGGAAACTCCTATTATTGGCTGACCTTGTTATGGGCCAACCAATGGGAGAAGGTGGCAGTTCCTTACTTGTCACAGAGTTGGATGCGGTCAGTGATACTGCTTACCACACCCCAGTCTAAGAGAGTGTCACTGATGAGCACTCGGCCCTGGCCACTTAAGGAATTAACAGTGAAGCGCTCAGGTCTGAGTCTATCAGTGATGTTCCCCCTTGTTATCAGGGAGAGAGACTTCACTGGGCTGAGGAGGTCACACTCATGAACTCAAGCAGTCAGATGCCTGCGCCTTTAAGGCATGTAGAGTGTGGCAGTGCTTAATTTGTAAACAGAAAAAAGTGCAGTGCCCGTCTCAGGAGGCCACTGCAGTCTGCACCACTCATTGCCACTGCCAGCGATGCCAATAAGAGTACCAACACAAGCAGGGCTGGACTGGCCATAGCGGGCACCGGGCAGTCCCCCGGTGCGCCGCACGGGTGGGGGCTGGTTTTGGGCCCCTTGGGGGCCGTTTTTGTTACAGGGCCGTTTTTGCATAGCTGCAAAATCGGCCCTGTACCAAAATCGGCCAAAACCGGCCCCGGCAAAGAGCTCGGCGGCACCTCCAACACCCCCCCCCCCCCGAGTGGGTCAGCCGAGCACTTTTCCAGGGCCGGTTGTGGTTCCCAGTCCGGCCCTGAACACAAGTACTAAACATTGCACTGCTACAAGTGTGACAATACAAACTATCCCAGGCCACCCAAAGCTATAATAATGGTGTAAGCGACAGATGTTATTCAGTTTTAATGTATTTTGACTTAATAAACACAGTTGTTGTGCTTATCTCAAAATTTGACAGACAGCACTACCATGTGGTGGACTGGCACTAAAGCTGGTGTTGGCTTTTAAGTGCTGGTGATGAGTACTGGAAACCGCAGGCTCAAATTAAGCACTGATTGTGCCTGGCTGCCTGACCATGAAGAATGTCTGTCGAGCTGACCTTTGCTCAGCCTCACAGACACTCTTCCTGCTCGGAAAAATGTGGAGGGTTTGGGGCCCCATCCCCCTTAATGATGGGCTGCAGCGGATTCCAGTTTTCATTTCTAAATGAGCCCCAGAACAACTTTTCTTTAACTCTGAATCAATCTTTTTGTTATTGTGTTGAATGCTTTCTTCTATCATGGAGATACACGTAACAAACAGTCATAAACCTTCTGTCATAGATTCTGGAATATAATCGTCCATATTGCCAAAAGCATACAGTCTGGGAATGAATCTGGGTACATTTATTTTAATGGGGTCTTTCCATCCATGATTAATTATATAACACCCTTATAACCAGCAAATCCAGATGAAGTAGGATGATGAAATTGTCTCAAAACCGGTTCTGATGAAGTGAAAGACTTCTTTCATGTGAAATCTCATACTCTTTTGCACCCTGTATAATATCTCCGGCATTAATTATTAGTCAATATATTTTCCCATTTGATCTCAAGGGGAAATGCTTACCTCCTCCTCCTCTGAAACAGAACCAGAGGACAGGACTTCAGAATGTCAGGATTAAAAATTGAAGTAGACTGTATGTTAACCATTGTCTCAAGCACAATCTCTTAATCCTGCCTTCAAAGTCCTCCTGTGAATAATCTCCTGCCCCATACTTATTTTCCTAGGGGGAGGGGGAGAGCTGGAAGAAGACAGGTCTTATACAAAATGCCTCTTCCTTGAATGTTTCTCCCCCTTTGTAAATCGCAAGAAACCCTTTTTGGGACGAGCCTATAGTGGCAGCATGCATGTGCTGCTCGCTTTGCGAGGCATGCAGTAATGGAGTATGGAGTGGAAGCTCTGGCCATGTTTTTAATTTGCTGGTGTCATTGTCTGATAAATGCTGCCGTCAGATTGATTATGAGGCTTGTTAGTCCCTCCTTATAATGGCCATGTCGTCATTTGTACCCTCCTCTGGCTACTGGCCCCTTTACTTCCAGTATTACACAGTACGGTACATGTTATTTAGACTGTGAGCACAACTTTTTCCGTGTCTTCCCGCCCACTTATAGTCAATTAATAGCATTGTAACCCTCTGCAATATGTATGTAGACTATTACATTTAAGAGCCAGGCCTTGTTGGAATATCTTTTCGATGCCATTGGTACTCAGTACACATCTGCCAGGTTACAATCGGCACAGTCTGAGGTACTTGGCCTGCACTGACCATGGCCAAATGTGGTCTGCTACTGGTCCTTTGCTGTGTGATCCTGGACCAGCGATATTCTATTATTTGTCAGACTCGCGACCTTAAACCAATGTCATGTCGTTTTGCACCATTGCTGAGTAACATTGGGGTAGCATCGGGCACTATTGGGCCGGCATTTTGGCATCTTCATTCGGCACTGTGTGTCCTTGGCTCAGCGCTTTGTGATAATGGCAGTTATCTTTCTATTTTTACATGTGCACACACACAAGCAGACATGCACACACACAACATTCCAGATATTTTCTAGAACCTTATTGCACCACAGCTTTTTCTGCTCCTGCTCTTACTGGCCTGCGAAGATTTTGTTCAAGGTAGCTGGAAAACTGTGTCACACTGACAGTGCGACTGTGACTGACAATGCAGCGCTAAGCTGGACCCTGTTCCACCAGCCATTGTGTGACGCTGCACTTCTCAACAAATGGGCAGCCTTGACTCAATGCAAATATACATGGATTCACTGACGCTTGGGTGTCAGAGGGCACAGACATAGGCGACCCTCTGACAGGCTTCTCCTCAGCCCCACCAGCGGTATACAGCCTTTACAACGAAACTTTTACAACAAACTACCATTACAACGCAACTTTTACAACGCAAACCATTACAACGCATAGCGCTGGGGGCGCTCTAGGTAGGGAATAGGTTTAATGTACTATCCAACACCTTCCCTACTATCCACGGGGACTGGAGTTGGAATAGTAAATTAAACTATTCACTATCCAGCGCCCAAAAGCATTATGCGTTGTAATGGTATGCGTTGTAAAACTTGCGATGTAAAGGTAGGCGTTGTAAAAGTATGCGTTGTAACGTCATACATCCGCACCAGCACACTGAGCAGGATAATTATGAGCACCCTGCACTCCTTGAAAAGTGCTGTTACCCAAGTGAGAAAACTAGAAGTGCCGATACTTGCTACCTGTCTTTGCTGGCCCGTTCAAAGCACTGGTTCTAACACCCCTAAAGGTGCGAGCTTTGTTTTTCATGTATTATGGGCCAGCGATGTACACACTTCCCTGTCTGCTTTTGTCTGTGTGTGTGCACATGTAAAAATAGAAAGATAGCTGCCATTATCACACACCGTGAAGCAGCACGGGCAAACACAGCAGCTACATCTCACAATAAGCAGGTACTCAGTAACCCCGTCTGCTGCAATCCCTTCTAGCCTAGAGCTGCTCTGCCGCAGTCCTGATGGCTGTCCATAAACGAGGCAGCAGCTTTATAAGAAGAAGGGCAGTTATTTGTGGATTCTTCATGGCCTGGCATTGCTGTTGCTGTGAACAGGATGGAGGCGCGGGCCCGCTGCGCAGCTCTAGGAGCACAAGTACATGAATTAAGAATATTTTGGCCGGGATGAGGCGGCTTGTGCCTGGCTGTCAGGTGGATTCAAAGCTAGAATAGACAGCCGAGCAAGGCCTGAATCGGCCCCCACAGCCCGCTGTCCTGGTAGGCTAAGACAGCCGCTAAAAACAGCACACAAGGAAGTGCTGTCAGAACAATCTAGCACAATTGAGGCTTGAAATCATTTCAGGAAAAAGCCTTGTGCTAGTCTTTTTTAGATGCATTTGACAGTGCTGGGCTCGCATTATAACAAATAAGTGTATAAAAACAATGGAGCACCGCTTTTGGGTCGGTAAAGTCATGCTTTATTTGTACTTGTTTGTTCTGACAGCATCTGCCTTTTTTTTTTGTTTTTTTTCTCTGGTGATTTTTAATTTGTGACCCAGGAGATCTGCACCCTATTGAAATCAATGTGTAAATAACAGGCTGTTGCTTCCTTTCTAGGTGCCTGGAAATGCAATGTCTGCCTTGAAAGGAAGTTGCAATTTGCAGAATTGGAAAGATCGACCACGCGCTGCATAGATTGTGGAGAGGTTCATAGCAGGTGCCATGTTGAAATTCGCATGAAATTGTGAATGAAGTTAATACGTGAAGCAAGTTGCGTCAATGATTTTCTATAGAGTTTGTGCAAAAAAGTCTTATTGCCACAAGTTAGATGACCATCAAGGTTCAGATGGTAAAGCCCACAATGGTAGATTTGGGGGTGTGGATGAGGCATCCACGGCGGGCTGGCTCTCCAGGGCTGGGAGCCCCGTCAGGCCTGAAGAGCAAGCCAAACAAGCATTTGCAATGCAATAGGTCTCGCATTTACGCAAGTTTAAGCTATTGGCATTGTAAATGGCAATCACCAAAATCAAGTGGAACCACTTGGCCTTGGCGCACTGTTGCTGAACCACTGACTAGTGGCAAAAAATCATTACAATTCCATTGATTATAACTAAGGCTCCCTGTTTTCCATTTTTATTGATTTTTACAGGTAAATACAGACAGAAAACCATTTATTTTCTTGTCTGTATTTATTTTTAGATGTGGATAAAAACAGAAATTTGGTGCTTTTTGAGTGATGATAAATACACTTTGCTATGACTGCCAGGCAAATAACTGTGTGGCTTTATGGTCAAGGAGTAGAAAAAAGAAAGGAATTTTAGTAAAGAGGCTTAAACAGCAGTAGCTATGCACAAGACTGATACTGAAATGTGCATATTTTCATACAAGTGAATTGATTTATCTTCTGCGGGTGTTCATATCACTGAAATCTAGGAGGCGTTCAAGCATGACTGCATATTTATTGGTTAAATAAATGTGGAAACATACCAGATTCAGATTTACTTTTTTCACAAAACCCATAATAAATATGGATAAATACAGATAAAGTTAACAAAAAATAAATATGGATAAATACAGACGGAAATGACAAAAAAATAAATACCATAAAACCGGGAGCACTAAAACCAACAACTCAAACTCAAATGAATGTGTTCAACCATCAACTGGTAATTTATTACTCATATTAAATTATACAAAAACATGATACAAAGTAACAATTTCATCAGTAGCACTTGAAATCCATGACAAATTTAAAGAATTGCCCTATGCATTTCGGGCCGAGAGGCCCTTCATCCGGGTCTCAACCTGAATTTTTTTTTTTTAAATAAATCAAATGTAACTGCATTCAACTTTCAATATCCAAGGCACAGACTAGTACAAAACTACTAGGAATTCTATATGCTTACATTGTTATTGAAAGTTATCACTTTTTGACATACAATACTAATGGACATGAATGTGACAACTATAACATTGCAAATAAGTGCACCTCTAAAAACAAACAGGGAGAAAAAAGGGGATAAAGATAAAAGTACAGACTCAAAGGATCCAAAAGACATATATGCGCTAACTGTAAATGGCAATGTCTTTTATTTATGTTTCAGTTTTACAAATATACATAAAAGGCATTGCCATGTACAAAGCCAATAGCTCAAACTCATGTAAATGTGAGACCTATTGCATTGTAAATGCTTGTTTACAAAACCAGCAGCATGCGCTCCTAGTAGCCAAGTCAGTCTGTAAACAAATTACACAGATGCTTGGTCAGTGTATGTGTTTTGAAGGGAGAAAGTATGTGCGTACAAGCCAAATCTATGCATATGCACAGAAGACAGCTACTCCAGGGTCTATGCAAGTGTATTCAACTCACTTGGAGCAGCTAACACATTACCTAGTCCCAGTACCCAGAAAGATTTGCCACAACACACTTACCAGGTTACAACAGTGTATCATTTGTGAAAGAATAAGTGGAATTGTCCAAGGGTCTGCTCAGAAGACCACATCCTTGCTATTAAATTCCAGGCCTCTTTTAATCCACCACCAGACACTGCCTCTCCCTTTTATCTCACTCTTGCCAGTCACTGTTGTCCCCCTTTGTGATGGTTTTCCTTGTAATCTCTTCCTCCTTTTTTCTCGTTTGTGTTTTTCCCTCTCTTGCTCTCAGTTAATATTTGATAAGGAAAAATAAGTGTCAGTGACGCCCACCAGCAACCACTTTCTCAAATTATGCACTGTACACACAAGGAATAAACACATTCCAGCTGTGCTTCTACCTGCACATTAGAAGGCAATAACCACTACTGCTGCACACTCATTCAATGGGTCAGGGCCTTTTACATCCCTCCTACCTCTCGGCCAAAAAAGCAGTTTCCGCTCCTGAGAGACAGTTTCTCTGATGAGGTGAAATATACCAGGAACAAGCATTGGCAATGCCAATAGGTCGGGTTTATGAATGCACTAGTAAGACAGACCTAAAAATCCATGTCTGCTAATGACTGTCTTCTCCCCTCTATGCTGTTGCCAAAGAATAATGCCATCAATTAACTAGTTATCTAAAACACATTAATAGCACTGCAATGGAATGTATGTGAACATGAAAGTTTAAGCTCAGGCAGCTGGATAAATAAAATAATCACAGCTGTGTGAAGAGCAAGCACTTTTTTGTGGAAAAGCACAACTTTTGCCTTATCAACATATGTACTTCTGGCTCCCAACATGTGGTCAGGGCCAAAGTCCCTTTCCTGGTGGTTCTCACATAATTGGCAACAGCTGTGCTGTTAAGGCAGACCATAAAAAAGGGGACACATCACAACCTCCTGCTCCTACCAGCAGGCGTGTGACAGCCCTCTCCCCCTGTGCCCAGACAGAAAGATCCAGGTGTAATGGTGTGGATGTGCGCCCAACAGGAATACCTACTTACCGTTTTTGTTGTCCCTGCCATGAAGCAGGAGAAAACACAGGAAGTAGTATGGGTAACCTAGTCTATTACAGCACCCCCTGGCTGTGCAGACTTTTGGTTTCACTTCTTGTTCTTTCTCCTGTCTGAGGTTGAGATTACCTCAAAGCAATGACTGGAAAAAGGATGAAGAAAGTGTGGATAGTTTTTGGCCACAGGTCGAAATGTCAATCTTTCGTTTTTTATGTGCAGATGTGTTGTGTTAAAGCAGCATTTGAAACACTACACAGTACATGTGTGGTGTTTACGTGTTCTTGCAGAATGGAAGCCTTGCCAATGAAATGTCAGTAAGCCTTCGGTTATAGTGGAGACATCAGGCAAATGTCAGAAAAGCCACTCAGATGCCTGTGAAAGGCCTTTCTACCAATGCTCTGTTTCCCAGGGCTTAATTTGGGGCGGTGGTTTCCAGTGCCAGCACTGGCACTTAATTGCAACACCAGCACTTGTGACAGTCCACCACATGGTGTTGCTGTTTGTCTACTGTTAAGAAACGCGCTCAAGAGCAGTTGTTTGTTAATTCAATATAACTTAAAGTGCCTAATATCTGCTAACCAAGCCTTTCGCGTAGCATTGAGGACCTGGAATTGTCTGACTTGTCTCTCTTGTAGGAGTGTGATAGTTCGTACTTGTGTTGGTACATTGGCAGCGCTGGCAGGGGCAATGTGCGGTGCATATGTTCCCAATGATCACACCCAATCCTTTTAGACCCTTTAAGACAGGCATTGATTGGTTAAGCTTCTCCCTTGTCATTCACACCATTAACTTATTCTGTTCTAATGTCCTCATATTGTAACTACCTTGACTGCACAACGTTTTTCATGGTCTGTATATATGTATGTACTTCTATGGAATGATCCTGCATTATATGTAAAGCGCTCCGATGCATTCAGGTCTAGCTAGCGCTGAATAAAACCTATAGATAAATAAATAAATGCTTCATATGCCTCCTGACAAGGCCTTTTTTCGTGCAAATTAAGCACTGGATTGTCTGTTCCAGTTCTGCTCGTTCCCTGGTTTCAATCAAATGTTAAGGACTTAGAAGTTACAGATAGATTCAGTCTGGGTTGCTGAGGATAGTTCAGTGGGTTCAGAGCATGTTACATAAATCTACATGTAAACAGTTAGGAAGTCTGTCAAGTTAGTAGAATAATTGTCATTTAGTTGGGTAGCCATAAGATTCATTACATTTTTATTTCACTTTATGCCCTGTAGGACCGTGTGACCTTGCAGCCACGTTTCTGCACAAATTCTGCTTTAAGAGGCGAAGCGAAGCACGTGGCGAGCCCCCAGTTTAATCTGTAATCTCAGAGATGGGATGGCTTTTTGGAAGGACGATTCCATAATGTATAGGTTTCGAACCTTCGAAAGGGGTGACATGCGGTTAAATTGTGAATATCACAGTTGGGAAGCTTAGCGATTGCGGCAAGGTAAATAGTCACTTCAGGGCCACATGAAAACCCCCGCCCCCACATTACCATCATCCCGCAAATAACACCAAGACACGTTTGTTAAGATTGGGAAAATATGCTGCAGGTTTATTATTACATACAAGATTATGTAATCACGGTGGGTTATCTTACGGGCAATCCAAGGGCAGGCCGCATTCTCGCCACCTGCCCGCCTGCTGAGCCAATCAGCGCCGTGGCGAACCACCCAGCTGATGAACATTATGGTAATAATACTCACGCCCCTTGCGGGGCGTAACTAAGCAACCCCCAGTTGCGCAGGCCCGCAACCGCCCGAAGGACTACTGGGGCGCCGACTCGGATTCCTAGACCTCCCATGAGGTTCTAGGTTAGGCTCTGGCACCCCTATGTGCCCGCTGAAGTACAGTGTTGCACCTCTCTGTTTCCGGATTGCCCTGTAACTCCGCCTGCAACGAAAAAAGAAACACATTAAAACTCCCTCAGGAGCCCCCCCCTCAGCTGACACTCTTGGGTAAGCGGTAGGGAGGGAAAGAGTGTCCACGTCCACGCAACGTCCGGGGCGGCAAAGAGACCACCGCAGTGGCCTGAGGGGAAGATATACCTTCTTCCTGCCAGCCGCCCCCCGGACGTGCGTCACTGGGCCGCCCCCTCCACCAGGCGACTCTGCCCGGAGGGGGGGTGTCCGACCCTGTCTAGGGGCGGGGCGGCCCTCCGCGACTAAGGGCCCGCCCTCCTGATGGCCACCGGGTGGCCTCGGGCAGGCGCATAGTCACTTCAGGGCCACATGAAAACCCCCGCCCCCACATTACCATCATCCCGCAAATAACACCAAGACACGTTTGTTAAGATTGGGAAAATATGCTGCAGGTTTATTATTACATACAAGATTATGTAATCACGGTGGGTTATCTTACGGGCAATCCAAGGGCAGGCCGCATTCTCGCCACCTGCCCGCCTGCTGAGCCAATCAGCGCCGTGGCGAACCACCCAGCTGATGAACATTATGGTAATAATACTCACGCCCCTTGCGGGGCGTAACTAAGCAACCCCCAGTTGCGCAGGCCCGCAACCGCCCGAAGGACTACTGGGGCGCCGACTCGGATTCCTAGACCTCCCATGAGGTTCTAGGTTAGGCTCTGGCACCCCTATGTGCCCGCTGAAGTACAGTGTTGCACCTCTCTGTTTCCGGATTGCCCTGTAACTCCGCCACAGCCCATGCGATGGTCCCCGCCGCCGCATGGGCCCCCCACCAACCTATAGCTTTACCTGCAACCTTTGCTCTGCAGAGCCTCTTTCAAATCCAGGAGGAATAAATCTAAGCCCACAGGCGTCAGATGAATTCCATCGGCCTCATAATAACCTTTGACTTTGTCCTGAATCATATCATGTTTGAAGAAACCCAGCCCCCTCTGCTGTGTAAACTTCTTCATGGCACAGTTTATTTTCTTCCTGGTCCTCTCAATCGCCTGGCATGACTTAGCGCCTACCCATACTCTACGTGGTACAATTTCAGACCACCAAATCTCGCACTCACGCATGAGTCCACAGATGGCCCCAATATCTTCTTTCATTTTCTGGAGTAAAGTAGACCTCCCCCAGTTCGTGAGGTCATTACCTCCCAGGTGAATAACTAAGTGATGTGGTGGAGATCTCTCTGTGGCAAGCGCCACCTGTAATCTGTACAGCAGACTATTCCAGCGCATGCCAGGAAAACCCAACCAAGTACAGTCCATGTCAGTGAAGCCCTGTGTCCAATGCCTGATCGTGGCCCACCGACCCAATCTGGCAACCATGGAATGCCCCAAGACCCACACTCTCGACCCTGTCAAGAAACAAACGCAATCTACATCAAAAGTTTATTTCGAAAGGGTGCACAAACAATGAGCATCACATCTATGACCAAAACACAGCAAACATATGTACAAGGGGTTTGATGGGAACCACAACAGTTCAAGGGTGAATGTACCGTTTATAACAGGATGACTCCCATCGCCCCACTTTCTGAACTTTCTCTGGCTGCAACCCCGCTTTGAATGCAGAGGTGGCCGCCCCAATACGGAAGGAGTGACTGGAGAACCTTTTCCCCTCTTTCAGCAAACCCGCTCTATCAAGGCATGCCAGCCTTATTTTATCCATCTGGTACTTAGTCAATGGGGTCAAATCAGCATGGATAAGAAGGTAGCCCTAGACAGCAGGACGGATCGAGAGAAAGGACTTAAGTGTCTCAACCGGGCAACAACATGGAACCCCCAGGGGGGCCAGTAGGATAACCGACCCTTTCCCAGCCTGATCAGTTTTGGATCGTCTAAGGGTGATGGACAGGCCTACTGCCAACGCTAAGTCTGCCACCCCTAAAGCATCCCCTGACACATCTACCTTTGAGCGTGCTACCAGCTCGCTGCTTCGGAATGCGCGCTCTGACCTCTTCGGGTAATGTACACGCTATATCCTGCCAGCACGCAATTCGTTCTTATGTACAGCGCTCTTTCCTTAGTACCGCGCTCTGCCATCTTCGGGTGCAGTTCGCTCTCTAAAACCACATTAGCCCACTTAATGTGAGACAAGGATCGTGACATAATATGCTCCTAGTCTGCTAGCCCTCAACCGGTTCTAAGTACAGCGCTCAGACATCTTCGAGTCATGTTCGCGCTGTATACACTTATCGTGTCCTAATCAGCTCCTGATCTGCTAGTACTCAACCCTGGCTACCCTGATTGTGAAATCAGTCCGCCGAGTGTCTCGCGCCACCCGGGTGCTTGAATTATGCGACGAACCACCTTTGAGTTTTGTGATTAAAATGCACACCTTTGCACTGCATTCGGGTGACCTGTGCACGTTGCATGTAATAATGCCGAGTTCATGCGTTCCTGTCCCCTGGTCTCAAAGTCATTACTAAACCATTGCTAACCTTTAAATTAACGTTTGCATTCGTACTCAACTGCTCACTAGCAGTTCCGTACAATAGTTCCGTACAATTGTGGAGCGCTCATATCCCATCGGGTAGAGTCAGCTCGAAATCGCGGGGAAACCTTCACCTAAGCTTACTCCCTGCCCTGACTAATCTCAGCGTCTACTAAGCAAAACAAATCAATTTAACTTCCGTATATAGTAACACAATCAAGATTTAAAGAACACAATTTAAAATCCACTAGTGAAAAGAAACATAATGTTCCCTGGTTTCTCACCGCGTCTATGAGCTGATATCCATATACATAGCATAATACAGTACGTTGAAGTATGTGCAAATGAATCTATATCATAAGGATACACAGAATGTAAAGAGCTGGTGCATGGAATACATATAATGCAAAGGTCTGCCGTACCCGCCAAGACCATGGGGCCCGGCGCTTGACCACGCGGCCTCCGCCCAAGTCCCCGCGCCACCACTCACCGCCTCGTGTGCGCCGGAAGCGGGGGATCCAAAACTTACCCGCACAAGGCGCGGCCCTCACAACGCGACTCCACTCAGAATAGGTAGCCAGGCGGGCCGGCGCCTCACGGACCCGACCGAGGCCCGGACCCTGACCGGAAATAAGAGGCCCCAGCCGGAGAGAAAGGACGAAACTGGGTTGCCGCCCAAAGACCCCCAACCAGGGATGCGGAGCGAGTCGGCGAAGTACCACTGTACCAGGCCACGAACCCGCCAATAAAACCCCCACCTCCCCGGCGGCCCGACGCTAAGCGGGCCGCCTGGCCAGCACTCGGAACCTCCGCAGGGAGGGAGTAGGCGAAGAGGGGGGGTAATGCCCGAAGGCAAACCGAGAGACACTCACCGGCAAACGAATGTCCGAAAGAGTGTCCACGTCCACGCAACGTCCGGGGCGGCAAAGAGACCACCGCAGTGGCCTGAGGGGAAGATATACCTTCTTCCTGCCAGCCGCCCCCCGGACGTGCGTCACTGGGCCGCCCCCTCCACCAGGCGACTCTGCCCGGAGGGGGGGTGTCCGACCCTGTCTAGGGGCGGGGCGGCCCTCCGCGACTAAGGGCCCGCCCTCCTGATGGCCACCGGGTGGCCTCGGGCAGGCGCATAGTCACGCGCTGTTGAAAAATAAATATGAATGGATGAAAGCCAGCGCATTGAAAACGATGCCTGGGTACTGCTAGCGCCTTGAAAATGATGCCGGGGGTACTGCAAGCCAAATAAACGCATTTGATGAGCATCCATTGGATAATTATCCCAGTGTTTTATTGCTGTTTTTATTAGCATTTTATTATTATTAATATCACTCTGTAACACGAGGAAAAAAAACAATTTAAACACGCTGGTAGAATGAGGCGCAGACCTGCGCCAAGAAACTAGTCAACAGAGGCATCTCTTAATGGGCCGGTGAGTCTTTTCAGGCGCCACGTGGGATCCCGTAAAATGGCTACGTAGATGGCGGAATGTTAGAGGTGGGGGGCTCCAGAATCCTTCGTCGAATGCAGTCAGCGCATACTTGCGGGCCTGTTTTGCAGCCTACACAGCTGGACCGTTCCCAAGATGTGCCTGGGAATATTTACTGGCGCGCCCCCACTGGGGCTCTTTCTTCGCATGTTTTGCATCCTAAATGGCGCGGCTTTTATTGAGCGCCGCTATTGTTGCAGTATCTCTCCAGATGCACATTGGCGCCGCGTTTGGATGCTCACGGCTTATTTGTGGTCGGGCCAAGAAGTGGGGGCTGGCGGCTGCGCTGCAGCCCGCTCTCGGGGGCCTCGCGCAACATGTGACGTAGGTACAAAAGCTGCTGGATGCTCGGGAGTTAGTAAAGCACGAGCTAATGCGGGACAACGGTGTGAAATTATCGACAATACTTTAAACTAAGGGGCTAATTTACAAGCACCTGGCGCCGCTGGTGCGTCACTTTTAAAATGGGAAAAGTGACGTACTGACGGCGCAAGGGGCTTGCAAAGAGACCCTTAACTTCTAGTCATATATTTTTAACAAGCATTGGCATAGCCAATAGGTCTCGCCTTGGGGACCTTATAAGTGTTTAACCATGCAGCACATTATCCTGGGTGCTGTGCTGCCAGGGATTGCAGAGTTACACGGTTACTGTACACTGGGCCATGTAGTGTGATTTCGAAATACATGCTTGCCTCAGAAACTTTTATGGACATATTCCAAGGCTTTTGAATGCACAGACAGAAAGACAAGTGCCTCGATGCGAGTCAACAACACTATAGCATTCTGTGTGCGACTGCATCCCTAGAGTATTGAACAGCCTATATATAAAAACCGCAGTACTTTCCAATGGCGGAAACGTCACATCCCTCCTCCCCCAGGCCTCTTTTCACCAAGCATCTGTCTCCAAAGTTTTCCATTGAAAACACTGCTTGCACTATCGTTTATCAGCAAGCCGCCGGCCCCGCCCTCTGCCCCAGTCCCTGGGGTGTAGGAGCACTGGACATAGCAACAACTGCAAAATGCTCCCATTTGTCAGGTAGAGGGAAAATAATGAATAAACAGGGCCAGCGTTGGCATCAAATATTCTCTGCGACCTGAAAACAAAAAAATGAACCAGACCTTGTGTAATGTAGCAGGAGCTTTTGTAAAGCACTCCAAACCTTCGAGTCAGATGAGTTTGCACTCTATAAAAAATACCCCCAAAAACGAATATGACCTTTTGTAATGTAACTAGTGCTCATGTGAAGCGCTCCTACACTTTCGGGTTGCTTGAGTTCACATTACATAATTAAACAAGCATTGAAAATGCAATAGGTCTCGCAATAGAAGAGTTTGACCTTTTGGTTTTGCAAATGGATGAGTGGCGTTGCGTGGATGAGTGGCGTTGCGTGGATGAGTGGCGTTGCGTGGATGAGTGGCGTTGCGTGGATGAGTGGCGTGTGTGAGTGGCGTTGCGTGTGTGAGTGGCGTTGCGTGTGTGAGTGGCGTTGCGTGTGTGAGTGGCGTTGCGTGTGTGAGTGGCGTTGCATCGATGAGTGGCGTTGCGTCGATGAGTGGCGTTGCGTGTGTGAGTGGCGTTGCGTGTGTGAGTGGCGTTGCGTGTGTGAGTGGCGTTGCGTGTGTGAGTGGCGTTGCGTGTGTGAGTGGCGTTGCGTGGATGAGTGGGGTTGCGTGGATGAGTTGCGTGTGTGAGTGGCGTTGCGTGTGTGAGTGGCGTTGCGTGTGTGAGTGGTATTGGGTGTGTGACTGTGCTGCCTGTGGCGAGTGCAAACTACAATCAATTGGCACAGATTAAAATAATATTTTTAAAACATGATTTTATTATGCCAGTTTCAAAACAACTAGTAGTTTCACTTAACCTGCATTAACAGCAGCACTTGGAATATAGGTATTTAAACTCTTTGATGTCGCACATACGGCATTGAGTTGGGAGATCAACAGCTGAGCTGTACATTTTCAGTTTTGCGTGTAATTGTGTTATATCTAGGGAGACGGACGGACGTGAAAGTGATCGGGGGAGGAGGGGGGTGGGGAGCACGTGAGTGGTGTATGTATGTGCCTAAGCGAGGTGCTTGGGAGAGCGAGGCTGTCCAGGAGGGAGGGCGAAAAGGGAGGGGTTATGGCAAGCAGGGGGCCTGAT
This sequence comes from Lissotriton helveticus, assembly GCF_964261635.1. Classification (NCBI taxonomy): domain Eukaryota; kingdom Metazoa; phylum Chordata; class Amphibia; order Caudata; family Salamandridae; genus Lissotriton; species Lissotriton helveticus. The sequence continues at coordinate 577,016,504 of NC_136072.1, forward strand.
TACGGCCACAGCTTGAAGTCTTTGAAGTCTGGAATATAGGTATTTAAACTCTTTGATGTCGCACATACGGCATTGAGTTGGGAGATCAACAGCTGAGCTGTACATTTTCAGTTTTGCGTGTAATTGTGTTATATCTAGGGAGACGGACGGACGTGAAAGTGATCGGGGGAGGAGGGGGTGGGGAGCACGTGAGTGGTGTATGTATGTGCCTAAGCGAGGTGCTTGGGAGAGCGAGGCTGTCCAGGAGGGAGGGGGAAAAGGGAGGGGTTATGGCAAGCAGGGGGCCTGATTATGGCCACAGCTTGAAGTCTTTGAAGTCTCCGCATGCTGGCAAATGGTGATGAGGCAGAGAGTCTTTGATTCAGAGTTGTACTTCTGGATTTCTTTACTTAGGGAGGAGCCAGACAAGCATGAGGGCCTTTGAAAGTCGGTAGTATAGACGGTATGTGAATGGTGACTTTGGGTGATGTTATCATACATGGTTCATGGCCCTGCACTGCAGAGCCGGCATAGCGGAAACGCTTTATTATTTACTGTCAACGAGAACTGAAGGCGAGGGTGCTAGGCAAAATGCAAATCTGGCGGGCGAGACAGTGCAGTGGCCCGAAGATGGGGGGTTGGGTAGTGTGGGATAAACAAGAGCCACCCAGCAGCACGTGAGCGGGAGGCACCACTTGTAGGGGGTGGATGTGAAGAGGACTCGTCCCTGTGCACGCGAAAGTGAAAGCAGCGGCCGCATCAAAAGTGTGCAAATTTAAAATACAAACTGCAACGAAGTAGAGCATCAAAAAGAACCCGCTGTAGACTTACTGCAATTTGAGAGATACTGTCGCGTGAAGGGACAAACTGAGTGTGTTACTGCAGTAGAAAGTGAAGAAAGGCAAACCAAGATGAAAAAAAAGTTAAAACAAGAATAAGACCAAAAGAGACAAGACAGAGGGAAGGCAGAGAAGGGGAGGGGGGAGGAGAAATGCGACACGGCGGGCAGGGGAGGGGGCGGAGCGGGGAGAGGGTGTGAAAGCAGCAGGGGCCTGGAGTGCGGCTGAGGGAACTGAAGAAATGCGACACGGCAGGCAGGGGAGGGGGCGGAGCGGGGGTGTGGGAGGAGTGCACCTGAGGGAAAATACATGCAAGGCAGGCGGCTGGGGGCATGTGCACGCGCTTTTAAGCTCAATGCGCATGCGCATTGAGCTTGAATTTCACGGGCACTGCAAGGAATCGCCACGATTCCTTGCAAGTTGGTTAAAGACTGTTTAAGCCCCCATAGTCTCGCAAGCTCGATGCGCATGCGCATCGACAGGCGAGACCTAAAAAAGCCCCACAGTTTCTGTGTAGCTGCTGTGAATGCGCTTGAAAATTATAGCTCTGAGAGGAGGAGGACAACAGGAAGAGGCAGCGGGACAGGCATGCAGTGGCATGGGAGGAAGTGGGAGGGATGAATGCTGCTCCTATTTGTCAGGTAGAGGGGGAGAAGGAATATACAGGGACGGAGATGGCATTGCATAATCTCTACGGACCTAAAAACAAAAGCATTAACCTGACCTTATGCTTGGTCTGGTGGCTTAGTGGACTCAAGCGCCAATTAGAGGGGCCTGTGTTTGACCTCGTGGGCACAACTTCAAATCCCCGCAGGCCACTCATCCTTTCATCCTTCGGAGGTCGATAAAATGAGTACCATTGAGTCGGGTAACAATAAACGTCTGTTATTCAGCACCAAGATACCCGGTATTCAGTCAAAATATTGAGTTGGAAATGTCAACTTACACTAGTATTGAATTTTGAATATCGTGATACAAAAATATCGACAGCAAGAATATCGTGGTCAAGAATATCGACTTTAAGGTAAGAAATATTAATTTTAAAATATAGAAGTCATAAATATGGTTGTTTAAAATATCAATTTTTAATTAGTTTTACGTATTTTAGGATCTACTTTAAATGTATGTGTGATGTATTTTAGTATATTATTCTAAATGTATGTGATGTATTTTTTTGTATAAGCATTGTTTATGTTTTATGATACAGGTATTACATTTTTAGTAGGTATATATTTTATTTTAATTACATTTCGCATTTTTTTGGTTATGTAGTGGGTTGTGGGTTTATAGGGGGATAGGGTGGGAAGTAATTTAAATATAATAAATTAATGAATATATTTATTTCTTAATATTTACTAAATTGAGATTGTAAAATGTTAAAAGAGTTTTTAAGTTTTTTGAGGTAAATGTTAGTTGCGGGTTGTGGGGTTATAGGGGTAAAGGGTGGGAAGTAATTTGTTTTTAATTAAATTATAATGACTTGTTAATTAATATTAATTAATTAATTGACAATTAATTATGGTAATTATATAACTAATTTTAGTTGCAGGTTGTGGTGTTTATAGGGGTAAAGGGTGGAAAGTATTTTTTTTTAATTAATTAATGATTAGTTGATAATTAATATTAATCAATTAACTGAGAATTAATTAGTGCAATTGTTTACTTTATTTTTTGTGTGTGGGTTTTAGGTTTACAGGTGTGAAGGGTGGAGAGTAAATTAATTTTACTTACGTTGTAATTAGTTGTTAAATACTATTAATTATTTACTTGAAAAAGTTTTTTAATTTGTAATTACATTTTTTTACAATTTTATTGTAGGTGTGGGCTGTGGGAATTATAGGTGTAAAGGGTGGGAGGGTAATTACATTGTATATGTTTATTTTTGTTTTCTAAATTGATAATATTTGTTTAATTGATAATTAATCATGTTAATTATGCAAATACATTTTTTATTATTTTCTTTGTGGGTTGTGAGTTGTGTAGTGTTATATGGTAGGAAGTAAATAGACTACATTTATGTAATAATTAATGTTTTTGTTAATAAATAAATTCTAAACACAAATATTTATTTGTTTAAAAAATATTTTATTTTATTTAACATAATATTTGTAGGTATTTGTGATATGTATTTAACATTTTTATTATGTTTTATTTTTTATTTTTAATATTAAATATATTTTTATTTTTAACATATTGTTATATTTTTTTATTTCCTTTTTAAAAACATATTTTTATTTTGTTTTGCTAGTTTGTTTGTTTTTAATTTTGAACTGACTGGAGTGAGAATAGTAAATGTTACCCCTCCGCAATCCAGTACTTTCCCTATTGATGGACTGAGTTGAGTGGGAATAGTAAATATTATCCCTCCGCTGTCCAAAAGTTTTCCTATGGGTGCACTCATTGGAGTGAGAATAGTAATTTTTACCCCTCCACTATCCAACACTTTCCCTACTGTTGCACTGACTGGAGTTGGAATAGTACATTTTATCCCTCTGTTATCCAACACTTTCTCTTCTGTTGCACTCACTGGAGTGGGAATAAGAATTTTTACCCCTCTGCCATCCAACACTTTCCATACTGTTTCACTAATTGGAGTGGGAGTAGTCATTTTTACCCCTCCGCTATACAACACTCTCCCTACTGTTGCATTCACTGGAGTGGTAATTGTAATTTTTACCCCTCCACTATCCAACACTTTCCCTACTGTTGCACTCATTGGAGTGGGAATAGAGGGGGATATTAGCAAGAACTTGCGATATTTATCGCAAAACCTGCTTAGCACGTTTATTTTTATCTCTGCCTATCGCTGGATATTTTAGCGGAGAAAACATGCTATTAGCAACGTTTATCTCCACTGTGATAAAATATCCAGAGATAGCAGCGAAATGCCTGAATATCGCTGGAAATCCAGCGATATTCACGCATTAATGCCATGGTGGACTTAGCCTGATGTCAATATTTTCGACTTCGATATTTATAACTCGATATTGTGGTATGGAGATATTTTAGTTGTTGATATTCTGTCAGTGAACCAAGATACCCTGCTGGGTGCACATGCACTTTACAAATACACATGTTATGCAGTATAACTGGCGCTTTGGTAAAGTGCTTCAATACCTTTGGGTCAGTCAAGTTCACGCTCTATAAAAATGCCCCCAAAAATTAATATACATTGTGTAATGTAACTAGTGCTCATGTAAAGCACTCCAACAACTTTGGGTTGCTCGAGTTCTCATTATATAAAATAAAAAATACCTCACAGTCACGGGGGAGCTGCAATGAATGTGCTTTGAAATTAGAGCTCTGAGAGGAAGAAGCAGCGAGGCGGCATGCAGCAACATGAGAGGAGGTGAGAGGGATGAATACTGCTCCCATTTGGCAGGCAAAGGGAAAATAATGAAAAAACAGGGGCGTCGGTGCCTTCACTAAATCTCCGCCCACCTAAAAACAATACAATTAACATGGCCTTGTGTAATGTAACTGGTGGTTTTGTAAAGCACTTCAATACCATTGGGTCAGTCAAGTTTCTACTCTATAAAAATGCACCTGAAAATGTACTGACATTTTGTTATGTAACTAGCGCTCATGTAAAGCACTCCAACAACTTTGGGTTGCTCGAGTTCACATTATATAAACAAGCGACAGAGAAAATGTAATTAGAGTTGCCTAAGCCTTACGCTTAACTGTGCTGCAAGGTTGGGCTGCTGAAGGTCCAGTGGCCAAAGGCCCGTAAAAGCAACAAGCAGTGAAGGGGGAGAGGTTTGGGGGAAATCCTTGCACTTTGAAGTCAGAGAAAATTAACGAGGTGATTTTGAAAACAGTGTCTGAATCGTCTCGGAATTTGAACGGAACGGGGAGATTAAGTAACTGGAGCCAGGCTGAACCACTGAAGACAGGCAAACAGTGACACAAGCAGGAATCAAAGAAATAAACAGTACTCCAAATGAACACATAAACACAGAAGTGTAATGTTAACAGTAATTAGGTCGCACAAAGGTCGACAGTGGCCAGATCGCTCTACTGGTGCTGCTAGACCCTACTGCGGCATTCGACACCCTGTCTCCGTCCATCTTGGCTAGCCGCCTCAGGAAGCTGGGAGTGGCCGGTCCTGCACTCAGCCTTCTAACATCCTTCCTCGACCAACGGAAGCAAAGAGTGAAGCTGGGCGACTTTCTCTCACCAGTCAAGCCTGTGAAGTGTGGGGTCCCCCAGGGCTCTTCCCTGAGCCCCACGCTTTTTAACATCTACGTGGCCCCACTCGCCAGGCTTGTAAGATCCTTTGGGCTGGAAGTTCTTTCCTACGCCGGCGACACCCAGATTGTGGTCTCCATATCACAATCTGTGAGCATAGCGGCCATAAATTAAAAAAATCGTATGGAGGCAGTCACAGGCTGGATGGTCCAGAACTTCCTCAAGTTGAATGGGGAGAAAACAGAGGTTCTCATTTTTGGAGGCAAACACGAGACCTGGTCAATGGACTGGTGGCCTTCTGCCCTTGGCACCTGTCCCACGCCCTCCACTTCGGCCCGAAATCTGGGTGTTATTCTGGACACCACTCTTACCCTTGATAAACAGGTCAGCAGGGTAGTTTCCACCTGCTGTGGTGCTTTAAGAATCTTAAAAAAAATCACCCACTACCTCTCGCTAGAAGCACGCAAACAAGTCGCGGTGGCTCTTATAGCCTCCCGGCTGGACTACTGAAATGCACTATATCTAGGCATTAACAACGGCCTGGTCCAACGTCTTCAGATTGTGCAAAACGCAGCGGCCCGCTTTGTCGTAGATGCCCGAAGCGCGCGTCAGGCACTGCCATCAGGAGGAACCTGCACTGGCTCCCCATTTAGGCCAGGATTAATTTCAAGACCTTCTGCTTTATTCACCACGCTCTAAATGGGACTGGGCCAGAAGACATTCGTTCCCTTGTGTCCCTTTATGTCCCCGGCAGGGCTCTTCGTTCTGCCAATAAAAATTTCCTGACTGTTCCCCGACTCTTCAAGGCCAGATGGGGGCGGAAGGGCTTTCCGTTCCCTTGCACCCAAAATGTGGAACAAGCTCCCGATGACCTCAAGGGACTTGCCTCTCACGCCATTTTCCGTAAAGCACTTAAGACCTGGCTTTTCCGAGAAGCCTACCCGTGATCTGCCCATCTCTCTCTCTCAAACAGCTGTTACATCTCTTAGCGCCTTGATGCCTACGGGTTTAGTTGCGCTTTACAAATCCCAATTAATTCATTCAGTAATTGGGTGGTGCTCTATTGGAGGAAACCAAACACAAAAAGGAGGGACAAAAAGGAAGAATTAACCACTAGCAAGCAAGCATTTTTGAACAACAATCGAAAAGACGAGTAAAAAGGAAATGGGTGGGCTGGAAGCCCACAGAGTGAATACAGCATGCGGTGAAGAGGCAGCTCATGCACTACCTAGGCTCAGAATAAAACGTCCTGGAAGTTCTGGAAACGGAAAAAAAATAGCCCGGGCTCTCTTAAATTGGTGATCAAGGTGTCACAACAGGCACAAGTGGCAGAGTCATGAAAAGTGGAATCTGACAATGAAACTACACATTTGTTTTATAAAAATTGTGCCACAAAGAATTCAGCAACAAGGACAAATTTGCCTGCTGCAAAGCACAACAAGTAACATGCGGATCATATTATGTAGACAGCTCACTCGCTTACTGCTTTTGTCCCAGAAACCCTTTTGTTACTTTTAGTTTCTAAGTTACAATCCTTCTAATGTAGCAAACTGAACTATGAATCAGAACCACGTCATGCAAACTGCAAGGCATAGGTTTAAAACCTTATTGTTTGTTCCACTCAATCTTTCATTATTCTAATTTTGCTAAAAGGGTTCTTTGGGTAGTAATACAGTCGTATTTGTAGAAACAACCACAATCACTGAATTGCGTTTTAAATCCTGGCTTTGTATTTCTCAAGACCAAGCATTCCTTACATATATGCCTACCAGTATGGATGATGTATGTTCCTATGCCTTGAAATTGCAATGTCATATGTGACATTCTTTGTACATTGATTTTTAACATTTAGATGATTGATTATCTATCTATAATATGTGTGTCAATGTAAAGTACTCTGCCGCCTCTACATTGGAATGAGTAGCGCTATAAAATAAATGAAATAAAAAAACGTAACTAGTAAATGCTGTTATGTAATTACAGATAGGCATAGCTGACATTCTTACAGTGCACACATATCTCTTACACAAGGGGTTGAACAAGATCTAAAACCTGCCTCCAAATCATAATTTCTCTTAAGCCCTTGTGAAGTGCCTTTGTTTCCCTTCAACTATTACTATCTAGGTGTTGGGCTCAACACTGCTGAATGAGTCCTGGTGTCAGCAATTTAAGCTACAACAAATTCACCATATTTCCCCGGGCGGGCCAGGATCTAGAATCTGGCTCAATAATAGCTGCAAGATGGGAGATTGTTGTGGATACCCTAGTTTACAGAACTGGGTCTGATCTATCATATCTTCATGGGTGGCTTCATGTTCTTCCTGGGATGTAGCAGGGAGGTTCAACAATAGCACTCATTCTCTTCCCCTTCACCGCAGTGAGTCCTAAATAATGGGTAATACTTCTTCATACAAATTAAACTGTATCTTTGCACTCCATCTGGTGCAGATTACCAGAGCAGGGCAGGCCACTGAAAGGTCTCTCTTAGCTCGAGCTCCTCTTGGATTCTGTTAGAAATTGGATTCCTGGTTGGCTAAGGTATGCACCCAGGCCAGGCAGAAACCACCACTCTAGTCAGGGTAAGCTAGATACACAATAATATAACCTCTGCTCCACCCTCTGGTAGATTTCCACAGAGGGGACAGGCTTATCTGCAAAGGCAATGTGTAAAGTATTTGTGCAACACACCCACAGTAACAATGAACACACCACAAAAATACTCCACACAGGGTAAATAAATATAGATTATATTTTTATGAATAATACAAGATCAAAAGGACTAAAATCCAATAAGTAGATTAGGAGTTATGAACTTGCAAAGAATACACCAAAACTAGTGCTTTGAAGTCAATCGTGCTAAAAGGTTACTATAACATAACATGTGTATTTCTAAAGAAGGAGTATCACCCAAGGGAAGATCTCAAGGTGCTGAATAACAGATGTTTATTGTTACCCATCTCAATGGTACTCATTTTATCGACCTCAGATGGATGAAAGGCTAAGCGGTCCCGCCGGGATTAAAACCTGTGAACATGAGGTTGAACACAGGCTCCTAGAGTGGACACATTAGTCCACTAAGCCACCAGACCCAAGGTTACTTTAGGTCGAACTGGACCAGGATAAATTCAAAGTTCAGGCTGACCATGATGAAGCACGGGTCATATACAGTTCCAAACAGGCACTGCTTTACCATCTTAAGCTGAGTGAAGTACCCCGTACGTAGGAAATACAGTTGCCAGGAGCAAGTAGAACATTGCTAACGATGATCCTACAGGCGTGAAGGGTCGGTTGGGCATTGCGGGCGGCAGGCGAGACCTCGCGGTCGCAAACAGTGATGCTTGCTGTTCAAGGACATGATGCTGCAGCGGCTCACACTGATCCCACGAATGAGTGGCGCAGTCCCAGTGTGAACAGGCTTGTTTTTCGGGGCCAAAAGAGCCCAAAAGCTTGATTTCAGGGGCCCAAGAGTTGTAGGTGATGAAAACAGCTTCTTTACTCACTTCTGAAGCTCAGAACTTGGAGGGGGCACCTCAAGCACTGGTAGGACTCACAGAAGGCAGAGTCCAGCCACACCAATATAACTGTAGGAAGACTTTTGTGCCCTTAAGACTTCAGAAAACAGGAGGCAAACCAGCAAGCATTTGGAGATCACTTGGAGGGAAGGCATGTTCCAGCTCTTCTTCTAGCAGAGTCAGGGTGCAGCAGGAAGCAGGGCAACAAGCAGAAATGCAGTCCTTCCAGAAACGCAGTCCAGTTTAATTCTTTGAGGAACTCTGCAGTCAGCAGTCATTCTGACAGAGACTCAGTTCTTATACCCAAAAGTGCCTTTGATGTATTAGGTGACTTCAAAGGAAACCTCTGAAGTGCACAAGGATCCATTTCAACCCAGCCCTGTCTGCCAAGCTACCCCTTGGGGGTAAATCAGTGCTTTGTGTGAGAACAGGACCCAGCCTATTCAGATGTAAATGTGAGCCACCTCTTCCACTTCCTGCCCAGGAAGGCTATCAGAATACAGATTAATGCAGATTAGCCTTCTGTCACACCCAGCCCTTCCTGTGTTTGTGGTTGTCTAGAGGGAATGCACAAAGTGTAGCTATCACTCAGTCCAGACATGTATTGGAGACAGGCTGTCAGGCACACAGAGTTATAAGCATAGAGAAATGTCCACTGTCCTGTGCTCTCCATGCCACCAGAGTCAAGCTAGCCAGGCTGATGAGGGAGGAACCCCCGAAACCGGCCCTAGGATGCTTGTTTCCGGTCCAGGGAGGGCCTGGCCTGGCAGTTTAGGCTGAACTGTTCCCATTGGGAGCAGGGTCAAGACTGATGTGCATATGGTTGGGTTTAAACTGGCATGGCATGGGGAGCAAAAAAAGCCAATGGATTTAGGCCCATCTCTCTGTACTGGGGTGAATGTTTGACATTGTTCAACATTCTGTCCATCTATTGTTCTTTTTGCATTTGTCACCCTGAGTGGGACAGGTATGCACAGACATGTGTGCCGTGCCCTCCATGCCACTGGAATCAAGATAGCCAGGCTGATGAGGGAGGAAACCCCGAAACCGGCCCTAGGATGCTTGTTTCCGGTCCAGGGAGGACCTGGCCTGGCAGTTCCGGGTGGACTGTTCCCACTGGGAGCAGGGTCAAGATTGATTTGCATATGGCTGGGTTTAAATGGGAATGGCATGGGGAGCAAAAAAACGATGGATTTAGGCCCAGATCTCTGTACTGGGATACATCTTTGACATGGTTCAACATTCTATCCATCAATTGTTCTATTACCACTTTCTCAAAGAGGCATTTCTAAAACAGTCATGTTAAAACCAACTTCACCAGTACAGAAAATATATCATTACCATTCCAAACATATCACACATGGAAAAGCTACTCTTCTCTGGTCAGGAATTACAGCAAAAAAGTATATTAAGGAATTCCCAATGCTGGCCTATGAGAAGGGTAGGTCTCACAGTAGTGAGAAATGAAATAGGCTGTTTGTCACTACCAGGGCATGCAAAACCTAAAGGTACATGTCCGATCTTTTACTTACATAGCACCCTGCCCTTAGGGTTATTTAGGCACTACCTTAGGGTTGACTGATTTGTAATAATAGGAGGGTTTAAGGCTTGACTAGTAGTTTTAAAATGCAAAGTCAAAGTGGCAGTAAACTGCACACATAGGATCTACAGTAGCAGGCCTGAGACAGGTTTGAAAGACTACTTCTGTGGGTGGCAGAATCAGTGCCAAAGCCCACTCGTAGCATTTGAAGAACAAGCCTTGGTATATGGTATATCACTTTACAAGGGATTTATCAGAACTACAAATAGGCCAATCAGGTATACACCAATGTCATCATATTTAGGGGAGAAGCAATGCACTTTAGCACTGGTTAGCAGTGGTAAAGTGCTCTGAGTCTTAAGGCCAACAAAAAATTAACAAAAACGGAAGGCAGAAGGCAAACAGTTGGGATAAAGACTACCCTAAGAATGGCATGTCTAACAGATTCTTAAGCCCAAAACGAGCTGAATTTTCGTGGGAGGCGGTGTGGTCTAGCAGCTACTGCTGACACCCATTCAAGTTGTGAGCCAGGTTCGAATCCTTTCTCCACATCCTGTGATTCTCCTCAAGTCTCCTTGTGCCAAAAAAACAAAAAAATTATTGTCTTTACTTGTTGAGAAGTGCTCCTATGCTCTTGGGCAAGGTTCACGCTATGTGAACACCCCAAAAATAAAATGTAGATGAAGCCCGTCAGCCATACTCTATTCTTATCCTCCAGAACAGAACATTAATCAATCTTTGATTTCAGAAAGAGATACTCATCTGGTGGATGAATTGTATAGTTTGAAACTGGAAAATCTGTTGTCAATCCTGCTTACCTGCTGGACCAAAATGCATGACCCAAGGCATACATTTCACAAACCGCCTTCTTATTAATTGGTGCAATATATAAGCACTTTAAAATCTGTGAGTTCAGATTGTCTGTTGCACAAACACCTCTTTTTTTGATGCACTAATAACATAATCATCAGGGATAGGGCAGGAATGTTTCTCAGTTCATTTGTAAAAACTCTCACTTTTAATAAATACTTACCAAATATTTGGATGTACTAAGGGGAAGCACGTCAGCAGGGTAAAGAAATACACATTTTTTTATATTATGAAGACACCTGACTACATTTTAACATGATGTTTGTTGCATAATTGACGTAGCTAATATTTCAGGGCTTGGGTCTTACACAAGCTCATTAGAGCCAGAGACTACCCTTGGCATGGTTCTGGCTCGGCTCTTCGTGTTAATTTGTTAGCTCTCCCATCTCTACTGATCACCTCTTTTCAAAAGCAGTGGAAAAGTAGGATGACAAAATAGAGAAAAAAATGAGGTGCCCTAAAGAAACCACATGCAGAAGTCACATTCACTTGCGGATTGTTCCAGGGATTTACTGAGGCTATACAACGTTGCCCATTTGTAATGTGTTCACTATGGGGCTATTAATACACTGCATTTTGTAGTATGCAAAGTAGTACTACTCGCGTGCTACAAAATTGTACTCACAATTGTACATGCAGCCTTTCTTGTCTTTTCTGTATGGAAACATATTGGGTATCTCCGCACAAGTAGGTATACTTTTCAGTAGAAAATATGAGAGGGACAAGGGGGTGTGGCTGGAAAACTATGCATACTTACTCCTAAATGGTAGGGATTCAGGGAAATTTAAAGAGGGGTTTAGGGAGGGACATGTTAATACAAGCACACACTAACAAAAGAGTAATACTACTTATATTCACAAACTAGACTTCAAAAGTTACTACAGACCGACAGGTGTCAAAATAGGTGTGAATATATTCCAGCCACGCCTTAAAGTAAGTCAAGGACCAAGCATTATACTGACATGTATTAATGGAGTGCAAGAGAAAATTCAACACCACCGTTAGGGGAGACCTGTTGATTCACAAATCCATCAAGTAGGAACATAAGAAGGATGAAATGATACTCTTGATCACTACATTCGCAGGCGACACATATCAGACGTATTCCAAGGAAACATTTAGCTATACTTAAAGAAGGCAGTTTCATATCTGACAGACTTGGCTGCAATATGACTTTCGCTTACAGAAGAACAAGTTCCTTTAGAGACCAGTTTATGAGAATCTCTTTACCTTCTTTGAGAGGAACACCTTCTAACAATGATACAAAGGGTTTCTACACATACCATAACTGTAGAAAAGGTCTTCATCATTCCCATGTGTCATCCCAGGGACAGAATACACAAAGAAGATGCACAAATGAATTACAAGTACCACACCATCTGTAGTGTATGATTTGGAATGTCAAATTGGAAAATGGTACATTGGTAATAACATATCTGGTGTCAAAAAGTGGACATTAAAACACATATGTTTTATTAGGAAGAAGGGCTCTACATATTGAGTGGCCAGACATGTTGGGTACATGCATGAATCCAGTTTTGATCAATTGAAATATTTTGGTGTTGACAGAATTGACTATAAACCCAGAGGTGGCAACAAATAGTTGCAACGCAGACAACTTAAAACAAGGTATATTATTAATTTACACAGTCATTCAATCAATAGTTCTTTATTCGGCCAAAATGGACCATAAAAACACAGAATAAAGGCCGCAACACTGATGATGAAATGATGGTTCATTTGAAATAATTGGTTCAGACTAGATGTATCTTCTGGTTTGACCTGTAGAATGTCCATGAGAGTTTTTAACTTGATTGATTTTGTTAGACCCGGCTTGTCTAGCGGGTTTTTCCCCAGACTTTTTGCTTTTTAACCTCCTGTTTCTGACCTGTTTTTGTTGTTTTTATGACTTAGGGCATTTTACCACTGCTGATCAGTGCTAAAGTGCATATGCTTTCCCTGTAAAGTGTTATGATGAATTGGTGTTTCCATGATTGTTTAATTTGATTTACTAATAGGTCTGTAGTACAGTGCACTGTGTGTGCCCGGGACCTGTAAATCAAATGCTGCTAGTGGGCTTTCAGCACTGATTGTGCCTTCCACACAAGCAGCCTTGCAACGGTAACTCAGACTTGCCACTGAAGGGTCTGGGTGCAGTCTAGTACTGCCATGGCAACTGGGCAAGTGCATCCACTGGCAAATTCCTAACCATCCCTTTTCGTGCATGTAGGTCACTCCTAAGGTAGGCCCAAGGTATCCCTGTGGATGTGAAAGGTAGGACATGCCCTGATGTGTGTAGCATGATCTGATGGTGAAATACTGCCAATTTTGTTTTTCAATATTGAAAGGCTATCTGTCCCACAAGATAGAATGGGGAGTTAACTTATCACATGTTTTTATAAGTATAACTGCCCATGCAAAGAAGATAGGAAAGTAGAATTTAATATGCCTGAACTCACAATCTAAAGATGCATCTTTTAGTAAGGACGATTTGTACGTTCTCCATTCGAAAATACCACTTTTAGAAATTAGGTATTTTTTTGCTTAGCCATCCTGTTTGCCTCTGCTGGTTTGTGCATTAACGGTCTGGCTTTGGACTGACAGGGGCTGGGGATGAGCATTCTCTCAGATTGCCACTGATTTGATGTGTGTCATGCCTTTCCTGAAGGAGTCATGGCTGGGCTGAATAGATCTGGGCTGCATTCAGAGTAGTGAGAGGCGCTTTCACTAACTAGCACCTGAATAGGTCTGGACTGCATTTAGAGTGGTGGGAGGAGATTTCCCTTGTACTTGAATTGGCCCTGTCTGTCCTGGACAATGCTGTCTCCACCTCCTGCCGGACAGCTGCACCATAGAGGACAGAACTGGTTCTGGCTGGGCAAAGAACTTCTCTGCTTCTAGAGAACAACAGATTTGGTACTATAAAGGTGGATCCCAGAGCCGTGAACATTAGATTACTGCTGAACTAAGGAGCCTGCCAGGAGAAAAAATTGGGAACGCTGAAGGAGGATTACTGCCCCTGTGCTGTGTGCTGTTGGGGTTGGCCTGCAGTGGTTGCATCTGTCTTGGGCAGGGAAAGGACTGGACTGTGCTTTCATCATCCTGCTGTCAGAGTTTTCACCAAGGGCTTGAAGTAGAACTTGCCTCCTGTTGGAAGCTTCAGGGAGAGTAAAGACTTCAAAGATCACTTCTGGGAATCAAGATAAACCTTTGCCAAGGAGACCAGCTGGAGAAACCGAGGAGGAATACTGCCCCAATGATGTTTTCTGTCTGGGGTTGGCTTGAAGTGACTACTTTCTGCCAAGGAAAGGAGAAGGACTTTGATGTGTGCTGTGTACTCTGCTTGAGGAAGATCTCTTTGGGCTGGAAATTGAGCTTGCCTCCTGTTCTGAAGTCTTAGCAACACAAAGAATTCACCCCAAGACCCCCTTGAACTCCTTTGCTGTAAGGTCTGACCAGCTGAGTGGTGCCTGCCGGTGTTCTGAGCCTCTGGAGGTTATTTTGGGACTGGAAACTACAAGAACTTTGAAAATCGATGCATCGCCTGTTTCTGATGCATCAAGTGCGAGAAGAATTTTCTGACGCATCGCTGCTGCCGAAGAACCGATGCAGCGCCTGCTCATGACTGAAGTGTCTGCCGTGCAACGAATCCTGTGCATGGATCTCTGACATCTGAGATCACCACACTGATTCTGATGCAGGCCCAGTTGTGGAAAAACTGAGGCATCAAGGGGACACGGCTGAAGTCATCACAGCACACTTCGGGTCTCCACGCATTGTATCGTACCAGATTGTCACGCATCATATCGAAGCGTCAAGTCTGTCGCATTGTTGGGGGATGCAGTAAAAAAACAACGCATCACCTCCCCACACAGTAAGAAACCAATGCATCACATCCTCTCCGGTAAGGAACCGACGCATCACCTCCCCTGCGTAGCAGTAAGGAACCAACGCATCACCTCCCCAGAGCAAGGAACTGATGCATGACCTTCCCTGAATGTTAGGAACTGATGCATCACCTTCCCTGCGAACCGTTTTGCTTGCATTTTTTGATTCATCAAAGGTACTTTGCATAAAAGTGTTGCATCTAACATTTTCTTGGAACAGAACTGGTTCTACCTTTCAAGAAACATATTTTTTGTACCGTATTGTGGATTTTTGTTGTTTTGGTCTTGTTTTGGTTTACATAAAAATTACTTATTTTCTAAACTGGTGTGGTGTCCATTTGTGGTGTTTTCACTTTGTTACTGTATGCATGTACAAATGCTTTAAACACTGCCTCCGAGATAAGCCTGTGTGCTCGTGCCAAGCTACCAAGGGGGTGAGCAGGGGTTATTTTAGAAGTGTATCCCCCTTACCCTGACTAGCAAGAAGGGACCCTACTTGGACAAAAGGACCTACCTCTGACAACTAGAGACTCCCATTTCTAACAAGGAGTTTTTAATTATTTGTGTAATATATTTGAGTTGTTTGTTCATTACTTTTCTTTATTTGCAGATCTCAATGAGTCCGCTATAGGGAGGCTATATACGCAAAACCTTACAATGCAAGAATTGAGTTAGCAATATTATTGAAATTATAGATGCTGTTGGTAATAATGTTTTTTAGCCCAGTTTGACATTAATTTTAACATATGTTGTCAATGTCTGGAACATTAAGAGTTATCGTAGCGATGTATTTTTGTTGTTAGGCTCGCACCCACTCAGGCTTTACCTACATGATTTTGAGATTCCAAATGCTACAGTAGTAGCACTATTCAACATTGTAAAAATATCTGTTCTTATATGAATAGCTCCAGTTAGAGTGAAGCCACATATCACTGGAATGTTTCATTAGGAACCATCACCCATGAATGTAGGCTTTGGATCTGTCTTCAGCTTCATGATATAGAGACCTGACAGAAGTGATTAATTTAAATATATACTTTTTCTGCAACTGTTATGTAACCGACCACTGTCTTTTCTTTGTTTTGAAGAAGATGTATTTGATACAAAGAAGTGAGGTGAATTGTGACATTTCCTGGCTTGAGATAGGCATTCTTCAGAAATGCGTTGCTTGTGCGCCAATATATTATAAAATTGAAATATACGAGTATATATTTAAATTAATACTATAATTATTTAATAATATGTATAATATTAAATATTCATTGTATTAATTTAAACGTGAATGATAAGCATAATTTAAACATAAATTTCAATGTAAACTTTAATTAAATTAAACAAATGTTTTTCAGAATTTAGCTCATATTAAATAAAAATGAAACCTTAATAAGTTTGGTAGAGGTTTTTCTTTGAAAGAATAATAAACTTTGGGGCATATTACCAAGCAATAGCGATAATTATCGCTAAGCTTGGTTAGCGGCTATAATTATATCGCCGTGCTTCGCCTATTTTTATCGCTTAGGAGCCTTGCTATTATCAAGGTTTATCTCCTAAGTGATAAAAATCGGCCAAACTGCATGAATATCGCTGAAAAGTCAGCGATATTCGTGCATTACCGAGCTAATGCTCTTAGCCATGTTATCCACCTACCATTGTATAACATGGCTAAGTACTGCTCTGGACAGGCGTTAGCTTTTGGAGATATTCGCGCTTTGCGTGAATATTTTCCAAAAGTAGGTAATAGGAGATAGCGATGTTAGTGACTGTTTCCAGTCGCTAACATCTTGGTACGCCCACTTTGCATGTCATTAGCGATAATTATCGCTGACATGCAAAGTGGGCCCCAAGATGGTCGCTATCTCCTACTAGCTGTCGCTAACTGGTGTTAGCGACAGCTAGGTAGTAGGGCGATAAAATTATCGCCGCTTTAGCGGGAAAAATTCCCGCTAAAGCGGCGATAAGGCCCTTGGTAATATGCCCTTGGTAATATGCCCCTTTATTATTTTGCCCTATGTTTTTTCATAAAGAGGTCTCTGCCATTGTGACAGAGATCTCCACCTACATGCGCAAAGTTAATAATAGTAAATTCACGCTCATAAATACTTTGTGGGAGATTTGCTGGGTGGAGATATTTAAGTCTAAAGCTACGTGTAAATCTACACTTGTAAATAGTGAACTGTTGGAAATGGGGGTCTCTGGTTGGCGCAGTGCAGCACTGGCGACAAGCAGGGACCCTCTCTCCCAAGTCAGGGCAAAGGATTACCTTCAAGAACAACCCCTGCTTACCCTCTAGGTAGTGTGGCGCAAGCAGTCTAGGCTAATCTCTGGGGCACATATGGTTAAACATTTGCAGTATCACACCATCACCACCAACCCACCACACAATGACACCAAACTGTATTGTAATAAAAATATATTCTCTTTATATTTCTTTAGCAGCAGGCTTGTAAATACAGTTCAGCAACATATGCCACAGGTCGTTTTTGTGTTCCTTCTGAATTTAGAAGGGTTTAAAGTGTCTCCAGAATAGCTTCAAGGTATTGCAGGCGAAATCACCACTCAGAAGGGGTTAACCCGGCCTCACCAGGCTTCCCCAGGTCGTAGATACTGTCCCCAGCGTTGGCCCACAGTTTGCGGCTGCCTGGGCGCTTCCTAGCGCCTTTGTACGCTTCGCACGGTTCCCCGTCTGCCCGGCCTGCCAAAGCTCACGCGCCTTGCGTGAGACGCGTATGATGCGGCCGGTTGTATCTCAGAGGTACGGGGCGTACCTAGCAAGCGTACAGGGATCGCGCTTGGGGAGGCAGTGTGCAGTTCGGGCAGTTGCAAGCCTGCACTTGAAAAAGAGGGTGACCCAGCGTTGCGCACCCCGGGGGTGAAGCGTACCGGACGAGGTGAGGCCGATAGTGCGCTGTGTGCAGTTCGAAGCGCACAGCCTTGGGGGCAAAGCAGGGTCGGTGTTGAATGCGCCTGGCGGACTCTGAGTCCAGAGCGCGGCGCACTTCAGCAACAAACAGTACCTTGGAGTCCTTGAGAGGGGGGGTCCGGGGCGGACGATGCCGGCGTCGATCCCAGGTCCCACGTCGCGGTGTCTTCCTCAGTAGATCCGAGCTACGGCTCGGCTCAGGAGGGCGGCATTGCGGTGGGGGGTCAGTTCTTCCGGCGAAGTGCTCCCGGTCTGGCAAGAGGGGGCAGGGCCCCGGGCAGCAGTGTGAGGCGCGAACACAGCCTCTCTGCGCACAGCGTGGATTCCTTCTCTCCCCACGCCGCTGCAGCTTACGAACGGCGGCGGCTGGGGCTTCAGGGCAACTTCTTCTTCTGTGGAGCAGGCAGGCACAAGGCAAGGTCCGTTCTTGCGGTGCAGTCCGCAGTTAGGCAGGCGACAGGCACGGTGCTGGGGCCAGCGAGGCTGGTCCTGGTGATGTCAGCTGGGGCCTGCCAGGAAGCAGATGCGTTGCTCGGCGGGACGGGGGTGCCAAGGGCCTCTCAGAGGGCACAGTGATTCTCTCACGGCGCACTCCGCTTCTCCTTAGTAGTGGTGCAGGGCAGATGCATGGCTCACAGCAGCTTTCTCTTTCCAGGGGGATGGGGTAGCGCCCACTGTTCCTGGGGCGCTGGTCAGGGGGCAAGTTCCACAGCAAGCCCTTGGAGATCTTTAGCAGAGTTTGGCACAAAGTTCAATAAAAGCAAAAGTCTCTTGTAGTCTTTTCTCTCCTCTCCTTCTGCAGCAAGGCACCAGACACAGGCCAGAGACAGCACTCCTCCTTGTAGTCTTCTTCCAGGTCCTTCTCTTCGGGCAGAGTTTCTTCTGTGGCACAAACAGGATCTAATTTACAAGGAGCAGGGCTCCTACTTTTATACCCAGTTTCTTTTGTTCTTACAGGCCAGGGGGGCCTTTGCCTAACTGCTCTCAGTCCCTGAGCACTTGTTGTGGGTACTTCTGGTTTCTTCATTCAGTGTGAGGGCAGGCACATCAGCCGCTCCCCAGGGGGGCGGAGCCAGCATTGTGTGGACAGGGGCAGCCAGGAGCACTTTGTTGACAAGCTTCGGTCCTTCCTGGGCCAGGTGCAGGCTGAGTCATCAGTCGCTCCCCAGGGGGGCGGAGCCAGCATTGTGGTGGCAGAGCACAGCCTGATGCATAGTTCAGGGAAACTCCCATCTCCCACTAAGGTGTCATCCTGCCATTCACCACCTGTCACCTCCCAGCCCTGTCACTCACACACACCAGACAGTCAGATCCACATCCAAGCCGAGGCGGGCTGAAATGGTTAGGCAAGCAAATGCTAGCTTTCTAAAAGTAGCATTTGCAAACACAGGATATTAAAATAAACTTTACTAAAAGAAGTATTTTATTATTCTGAGTTCAGGCATACCAAACATTAATTTCTACCATGTTCCCTGAGCCTGCTGGGATTATAGAGTGTAATAATTCCAGCAGCCCATCTGGCCTAAAGGGAACTGGTAGCCTTACAATAGTGAAAAACGAATTTGGCAGTAATTCACTATTAGGACATGCCACACACATCAGAGCATGTCCTACCTTACACTTACAATGCACCCTGCCCTCAGGCCTACCATAGGGGTGACTAATATGAAGTTAAGGGAAGGTTTAGGGGCTGGCAAGTGTGTGCACTTGCCCAGCCAGCATGACAGTACCAGACTGCACGCAGGTTCTGCAATGGCAGACCCTAGACACATTTTAAAAGGCTGCTTCTGTGGGTGGCGCAACCAGCGCTGCAGGCCCACTATCAGTATTGGCATTTACAAGCCCTGGCACTCCTGGTGCACTTTACTGGGGACTAACAGTAAATCCAATGAACCAATCATGGACATCAATCACATGTACACTTTACAGTAGGGAGCACTTGCACTGCGGCACGGGTTGGCCGTGGCGCAGTGCCCTGAGCAGCGGACACCAGCAAAAACATCTGAGGCACAACAGCAAAAAGTGGAAGGGAAACTCACGCCAAGGTGCCAGGTCTAACATGAACCATTATAACGTAGAATGCATCTAGGTTCAGTAGTGAATATACTCACGATTGAATGCATAGATATGTATTTACCTTTGTGAATAAACGTAATCCTCTCCAGATGCAACTCTCGAGATGTGGTGAAAAAGCAGTGACGCTGGAAAAAAGTGCTGACATATAAGAAAAGCACGAAGTTGGCAAAGATTTTGCAGTCTAATTTTTTCTTCTTCAGCCTTATGAGCTGCAGATGGAATGTATGACGTTACAACGAATTCTGTTGCAACGCATGCCTTTACCACGCATGCGGAATTCGTTATCCACGCATAAACTTTACCTCGAATGCTTGCGTGGTGACGTCATACGTCGTTAAGAGAAAGCGGAAGTTTATTTTCCAATTTCTCTTAAACTACGCTGATTAAATACATAACCCAACGTGGCTTCAGGTGAGATTTTTTTTGGGGGGGAGACCCCCCAAGCCCCCCTTTTTTACTTTTTACCTTTACCACATATGCCTTTACTACAAACCTCGTAGTAAAGGTATGCGTGGGTAAAGGCTTTCGTGGTAACCACGCATGCGTGGTACTGCATGCGTGGTTAAGGATTTTGTGGAAACGGCTTCGTTGTAGTGGCCGTTTCCCCTGCAGATGGAGCTGTTCTGCTTCAGAGCAGACTGCAACAGCTGTTTTGAAGTGCCACTACTCCCCCCTCTTTTTCTCTTTGCCTTGAGAGTCAGGAAGTATGAGCGAGTCAGAGTGAGAGTGAGTGTTAAGGGCTGAGAGTCAGTGGAAAAAGTGAGTGAGAATGAATGAGTGTAAGTGTATAAACATGAATGAGTAAGTGCAAGTGAGTGTGAGTGAGGAGTGTGAGTGAATGTAAGTAAGTGTAAGTTAGAATGTGGAGTTATTGTGAGTCTTGGCATGCTGTAGATTATTCTTGGTGTGTGAAGACAATGATAGTAAAATGCCGGAGCTGGAATACAGGGGCACGTCGAAGCATGACAGGTATTAGTGAGAAAAGACTGACTGCAGGTGCTACAAAACTCGGCAGCACGGCTAGTATTGAGACTACCCAGAAGAGTTGCTTCTAAACCCACCTTGGCAACCCTTCACTGGCTGCCCATTAGGAAGAGAATTCTTTTTAAAGCTCTACTTTTATGCTTTAGAATTATCTCTCACAGTGCACCGTCCTACTTGTCTGACCTAGCTGTCCCATACGAGCCTAACAGAACACTTCGCTCAATGGGAAAGGGCCTCCTCATGATCCCCCGTATAAAAAAATCTAGAATGGGAGGTCGGTCTTTCCGTTCCCTGGCAGCAACCAAATGGAACACCCTTCCCATCAATATTAGGCTAGCAAAAAACGAAGCCACTTTCAGGAAACTTCTAAAAACGCACCTATTTGCCCTTTAGGCTCTTCCCCTCCTCTGATCTCTGACTCTATTCCTCAGCGCGGGGATACGCCGGGAGGCGTCACCATGCGCCCTACAAACCCCTTTATTATTATTATTATTACAGGCACTCAGTGCTAGATTTAGGGCAGTGCGACCGGTGCCTTTCCACCAGCCAGCAAGATCGAGGGGGCATAATTCGAATGACAGGCTAAAGAGAAATAAGAGCAGACTGCAGAGATATTTGTGTGCACTGAATTATTCAGAGGATAGTAAGAACAGCATTAGAACTCTGGTGATTAATGCAGCTGATGATGGCCAAATGTATGATTTCTCATGGTAAAGTAACATACAGGTTTAATGTTCCTGCTGCACAGCACAATGCATATCACAGATGTGTGTTTTTGTTGATAGCTCAGTAGGTTACTGCTTTTGTCACAGAGATTGTTCTGTTATTTGCATTTCATAAGTTACTACGCTTCTAGTATTGGACAGTGAGCTATGAACCAGCATGAAAGTGCTGCATGTAAATGGCAAGGCAAGGATTCCTTTGGGTAGTCATACATTTGTATTATTATGTAACCAAACTCAACCACTGTGTTATGTTTTATGTCCTGAGTTTGGGGGGGCATATGCCAGTCCACTCAATCAATCAATCAATCAGGGGTTTGAAAAGCGGGGCTACTCACCGTGAGGGTCTTAAGGCCCTGGTGGGAGGGGGTGCTGGTCCCTTTTGGTGAGGTCTTATTCGATGAGCCAAGTCTTGAGGTCCTTTATAAATTGGGTCAGCGATGCTGAGTGCCTGCGGTGGATGGGCAGGGTGTTCCATGTCTTGGCGGTGCAGTAGGAGAAAGAACTTCCTCCGGTTCTTGTCTTGTGGATCCTGGGGACAGAGGCTAGAGCGAGTTAGGTGGAACGAAGTTGTCTCGCGGGTATGTGGAGTGAGAGGTGGTGGTTCAGGTATGCTGGCCCTTTATCATGGAGGGCTATGTATGCATGTGTGAGGAGGTTGACGGTGATTTTCTTGTTGACTGGGAGCCAGTGGAGTTGTCAGAGGTATTGCGTGATGTTGCTGCAGTGGGGGGTGTCGAGGAGCAGTCTGGCTGCAACATTTTGAACATTCTATAGTTTCTTGAGCTGTTTCTGGGTGATGCCAGCGTAGAGTGTGTTGCCTTAATCGAGTCTGCTGTTGATGAGTGCGTGGGTGATTGTCTTTTTGGATTCTGTAGGGATTCATCTGAATGTCTTTGGTGCTGGCGGAGCGTGTGGAAGCTGGCTGAGGAAACTGCTTTGATTTGGTAGTTCATCGTCAGTGATTACTACAGAATGATACCAAGGTTGCTTGTGTGATCCGTCGGGGTTGATGGGGATCACAGAGCAGCCGGCCGCCAGGTGTCACCCCAGGCTGAAGGGGTGGGTCCCAGGATGAGTACTTTGGTCTTGTCTGAGTTGAGCTTGCGGCAGCCGTCTTTCATCCAGGTAGCAACAGTCTTCATTCTACTGTGAAAGTTAGTTCTGGCAGTTGTGGGTTCGTTTGTGAGTGAGAGGATCAGCTGGGTGTCCTCGGTGTAGGAGACGATGTTGAGTCTGTGGCTTCTGACTATGGCTGCAAGGGGAGCCGTGTAGATGGTGAACAGGGTGGGGCTCAGAAAAAACCCTGGGGCACTCTCCAGCTGAACTCTGTGGGTTCTGAGAGGAACAGGGGTAGTGTAACTCGCTGTGTTCAGCACTCCACTCCACGCCTTTCCACTGTATGGTACTTCAGTCTATGGCACTCCACTCTACGCCACTCAGCTCTACATTATTTGACTCTATGCCACTCTACTCAATGACACTCTACTGTACACCATGCTACCACTCGACTTTACACCGCTCCACCCTATACTGTTCCACTCTACACCACTTTAATCTGTGCCAGTCTACACCACTCTACCCTACCCTATTCTATGCCACTACACTCTATGCTACTACACTCTAAGCCACTTAACACCACTCCACTCTACCCAGCTCCACTCTATGCCATTCCACTCTACGGTACACCCCCTCTACCACTATACTGTATGCTACTTCACCATATGCCACTCCACTCTATGGTATTTCACTGTACTCCATTTGACTCTATGCCACTCCTCTCTATGCTATTCCACTCCATTGTAGGCCACTCCACTCTATGCCACCTCACTCCCCTCTACACCACTCTACTATATGCCACTCCTCGCTGTGCTATTCCACTCAATGCCACTCCACTCTACACCACCCCACTCTACCCTATTCCACTCAACATCACTCAACTATACTCCACTCTGTCATTCTACTGTACGATAGTACACTCTTCAACACTTTCCTCCACTGTACTCTATGATAGTCTACCTAAAGAGACACCACTCGACCACACTTTCCTCTACAATTTGAAACATCTTTTTATTAAAAAATAAAAAACATGTAAATTCAATGAAAAAACAAAAGTGAAACTTACTTATAGTTAGGCAAACTTTTTTTACCCTTTCTATAGAAACAAAACTTAAACTACACACACATTAGAAATTCTAAAGTTATAGTTGTACCTTAAATTGATAATGTATGCACCACCTTCAAATTACTATAACTTGCGCACCTCTGTACATAGTGTTGTCAACACGCTATCCACACTAAATTAACTATAACTTGTGCCTTTATGAATTACTGCTTATAACCTTTCATCTTACATCTTCATAGCATTCATAATTATAATTATAACATCTCAAATTAGATCATTTGTGAGAACACTGTGTATGATAGGGTGGCAAATGTGTACGGAGATGCACAAGTTATTGTTATAAGATTCCGGAAGGAAAAAACTTATAAACACTCCTTCTCAGGAATGGCACCCAAGATCTGGAACGCACTCCCTCCAGAAACCAGACTTATCTACTCCCCTGCATTTTTCAAGAAGGAAGTAAAAGCTATCCTCATGGCTAAATTCACCTGCACATTTACTTTGGATTTATTTGAGACTGTGCACCTACTTTCATTTTGTCTAACCGACTATGCTCTATGATGTTCCTAACCTAATTTGCTACCCTCTTATTTTCTACAACTCTTTGATGTACCTACCCTCTTATTTTCTACAACTCTTTGATGTACCTACCCTATTTTGCTACCCACTTATTTTCTACAGCTACTCTGTGCTCAAAAGACTGATTATCACTCTCATGTTTTCCCTCCCCTTGTTTTTGTAAAGCGCTCTGATATCTGTAAAGATCTTGTTCGCGCTATATAAAACTTTCAAAATAAATAAATAAATAAATTGTAACTTAAAGGTGGTGTGTAAATTATAAATTTAAGATGTGATGACATCCATTTTAGGACTAAGGGCTGAGAACATTGTCCTGAAAAGAGGGTAATAGAAACTTATAGGGGCCAGGGGAGGTATAACCTGGCCCCCTAGACCTGGTAAGGGAGGTCCCAGAAGGGCCTCCCTCCTGAGGCAAAACATTATATAAAAATAAATCACTGCAAATATGCGGTGGATCCAGGAAACTGGAGTAAAACAAAAAACAAAAGGCTCAGGTTCCTGCAATTTAAAAAACATATCCAGAGTGGTTCTAGGACCAGGGGTCGCACATTTATAATTATTAGGGAGGGGACCCCGTGCCCCAGGGCAGGATCTTCGAGCCCGCGGGAGCCCACCCTTAGGATGCATCGTAAAATTAACGGGAGGAGGACATGTGGGCCCCCTCCCCAAACCATAATCAGGCCCCAAGATCACATCCCCAGGGTGGCAACTTAAAATTAAAGCGGAGGAGGAGATTAACACTTTATCACTTTATCAATTTATCACTATTTATGTAGTGATAACCCTGATTGATGCGGAAAATCAAACACTTGAATTTGGACTGTCATATTGTGCAGAATCTGGTTTTGACTATATTCAGATGCAGATTGACATCCACAGATTCATTTGAAATTTAAAACTGTTATAACGCTTTTCTAACAAGGCATTGAAATTCGAAAGACATAAAACAAATCTGTCCAAGCCATCAATAACCTCATCACTTGATGGGTTCATCCAACAGGCCATGAGGGAAATTAATAAAGAAATCGAATTGACTGAACATTGCCTTTTAATTACTTCTGAGCTTTGCCTGAAATTACACATCCTCCACTGGAATGCCTAACTTACTCCTAAACTTCACCTCGGGCTTTTGCTTTGACACTTACAAACTCAGCAGTGGCCGATATACCTGATTTAAATTAAGGACATGACACAAGTGCTCCTTCTGATGCTGGCCCTCCAGTTAAATGTAAAAAACGCTATCCTTCTCCAAAAACCACAGGGCCCGATTCACAGAACTAACTTAAGACAAAATCCTAAACTTACTACTTTTGGTATTCACAGAAGTTAAGATTTTGTCTTAAGTTTGTCTTAAGACAGACTTAATACAAAATCCTAACTCAAGTCTGTCTTAAGTCTGTCTTAAGACAAACTTAAGACAAAATCCTAACTTCTGTGAATACCAAAAGTAGTAAGTTTAGGATTTTGTCTTAAGTTAGTTATGTGAATCGGGCCCACAGTCACAAGCCCAGGAACTCGTTTAACCACAGGTCCGTCACTGCTGAACTACCATCCCGGCTGCCCAATTTAGAGAATTTGTTCTGCCAAAGATTGCTGGGCAAACTCACTGCATCTGTTAAATAGATCCTCCCATCAGTTGAAGAGTGTCTAGATGCTAAAGAGCGGAAATTGTGTAAATCACTCCATTATGTGTTATCATCACCCCCCCCCCCCTTAAAACCTCAAGAGGCAATCAATCATCTGCCCATAGTAACCTGGAAAGGGAGCATCAGCCTTCTTCAGCTGGACTTTCATCTGCAGTAGTACCCCTTCTTGCAGGAGACGCACGCTGGGCAGGACATTGATGCTTCTCTTCATACTCCACTTATGCCAGAGGGTACCACGACACTTATTAAGAAAAACATATAATATGTAGCTATGGGTTCCATTTGGGATGTGCAAGACTGATATAGTATCATGTGGAGCAGATTGGGACCACATACTATCACATTAGTGAGCTGTTATGGGCCAAATTCAGATGATCCCACATACTTTATTACACTGTGGAGGAAAGTACTTAGCGTCAGGACTACATAAGTTATATGGGGGGATTTTAATATGACATTAGAAACATTCACAGATGGGTCATTTCCCCTTCCCCATGACTACACAGCTTCCCAGGGCCATTTGCAGTGTCTTATTAATGAACACCAGGTATTTTGCTCCCCCCGCAGCTCCACCAGCGCTCTTGAAATCTGTGGTCAGTGCCCACTGACCACTGTTTTCTCACTCCCCTCTTGTGTCCCTTTTGCCGTTCTTGTGTTTCTGTTTGTTTCCCTTTTGCCTCTTTGCGTCCCTTTTGCCGTTGTATCCGTTTTCGCCTTTTCCCTCCATGCCCAATCCCCTTCCCCGCAGTTCCTGCCGCTGCTGCCCCTGCGGCCCCGCCTCCCATGCCCATTCACTGCCCCCTGCCACCCGCCTCCCAGCTGCTCCTCCCTCCCACCTCCCCTTATGATGGCAGCCGCTGCGCAGCCACACAGTGGAGGTGCGCCGCTGGCGCGCCGAAGGCGCCTAAGGCAAGCCCGTCTGCGCCCGTCTGAGCCTGAACCGCGCCCACCGCCAGAACCCCTGGACCCCGGCGAACGCTACGACACCAGACTCTACTACGACGCCAGCAGCCTCCACGCACTCAACACTGGCCGAAACCACACCTGCTTCCAGGCCGCCCCGAGACGGACCCACGGACCTTTCTCTTGCCGCACCTGTAGCTTCACCTGCGACAGAACCACCAAACCTCCAAGGACTGGGCCCAACCACCTCCGACTGCATACTCCTCAACACCCGCTCCGCACGCAAACATGCCGTCGAGCTTTGGGATCTGCTCGACACCTCCGCCCCAGACGTGGCCTTCCTGACCGAGACCTGGTGGAATGACTCCTTGGCGCCCGACATTGCCATAGCCATCCCGGACGGCTACAAGATCACCCGCAGGGATCGCGACAACAGAATCGGAGGAGGAATAGCCATCGTCCACAAGTCCACCTTCAATGTCGCCACCCACGCAGACGACACCCTCAAAACAGCCAAACACCTGCACTTCCAGGTCCACACTGACCCCAACACCACCCTCAGAGGAACACTCATCTACAGACCCCCCGGACCCCGGGCTCAGTTCAGCGACTCCATCGCCGACCTCGCTAGCACACACGCACTCACCTCCACGGACTACATCCTCCTCGGGGACCTGAATTTCCACCTCGCGAACAACAACTCCGCCACCCTGAGCGACAACCTCGCCAACCTCGGCCTCAGACAACTCGGCACTCCCACCCACGCCGCCGGCCACACGCTGGACCCCGTCTTCTCCACAGCCCCCCGTCGCCTTCGACCACTCCGCCGAACTCCACTGGACCAACCACCGCTGCATCCATTTCACCTTCAAGAAACCAACCATGCACCACCGCACCCAACAGCTGCCTCGCTGCTGCTGGAGCAAAGTCACAGAAGACCAGCTGATTACCACCCTCGCCTAGAACCCACCCACCGACCCCACCAAACCAGACGCCGCAGCCCACAACCTCAGACAGTGGATCGATGACTGCGCCAACACCCTCGCCACGCTCAAGAAACTCTCAAACAGCCACGCCAGCAAGAGAGCCACCTGGTTCACCGACGAGCTCCAGAACTCCAAACGCGCATGCCGGAAACTGGAGAAGATATGGCTCCACGAATGCACACCGGACAACCACGCAGCCCACAAGGACGCCACCCGCAGACATCACCACCTCATTAGACTAGCCAAGAAATCCTCCTTCAAAGACCGCTTGGATAACAATGCACACAACAGCAAAGAGCTCTTCAGCATTGTTGAGGAACTCTCCAACCCCAGCGCCAACGCCAACGACATCCCGCCCTCACAAGAACTATACAACTCACTAGCCATCTTCTTCCACCGCAAGATCGCCGACATCCACAACAACTTCAACACCACGACCGCCCCGACTACGCCAGACCCCACTCCCCCTGTGAACACCACCAGCGTCAACCGCCTGACCTCCTGGTCCAACGTCAACGTCGACGAGATACGCAAGGTCATGAACACCATCCACTCAGGATGTCCGTCAGACCCATGCCCACACCATGTATTCAACAAAGCAGAAGCAGCCATCGCACCCCAACTACGGAAGGTCATCAACATCTCCTTCGAAACAGGGACATTCCCGGAAAGCTGGAAGCACGCCGGAATCATCTCCCTCCTCAAGAAGCCCAAGCGGACCCAAAGGAACTCAAGAACTTCCGGCCCATCTCCCTGCTCCCGTTCCCAGCAAAGGTCATCGAGAAAATCGTCAACCTGCAATTGACCCGCCACCTGGAAGACAACAACATCTTGGACCCATCCCAGTCCTGATACAGACGTAACCACAGCACCGAGACGGCCCTCATCGCCGCCACAGACGACATCAGGCGCCAACTAGCCTATGGCGAAACATCAGCCCTCATCCTCCTATACCTGTCAACCGCCTTCGACCTGGTCTGCCATCACACCCTAAAGACCACCTCCTAGAAGCCGGGATCCAAGAGAAGGCCCTTGACTGGACCACATCCTTCCTCTCCGGCAGAACCCAGAGCGTCCGCCTCCCACCCTTTCGATCGAAAGCCACTGACCTCATCTGCGGCATCCCCCAGGGCTCATCCCTCAGCCCGACGCTGTTCAACGTCTACATGGCTTCCCTCGCACAAGTGGCCCACCATCACGACCTCAACATCACCTCCTACACCGACACCCAGCTCATCCTCTCCCTCACCAAGGACCCACACACCGCCAAAACCAACCTCCACGAGGGAATGAAAGCCATCGCCGACTGGATGAGGAGCAGCCATCTGAAGCTGAACTCGGACGAGATGGAGGTCCTCATCCTCGGACCCACCCCCTCAGCCTGGGATGACTCCTGGTGGCCGAGCACGCTGGGAACAGCACCAACACCCACCGACCATGCACGCAACCTAGGATTCATCCTCGACTCCTCCCTCTCCATGTCTAAACAGGCCAACACCGTCTCCTCCTCCTGCTACAACACCCTCCGCATGCGCCCCAGGATCTACAAGTGGATCCTGACCGAAACAAGAAGAACGGTGACACAGGCCCTCGTCAGCAGCAGACTGGGTTACGGCAACACACTCTACGCAGGAATTCCAGCCAAACACCTATGACGACTACAACGCATCCAAAACGCCTCCACCCGAATG
Organism: Lissotriton helveticus; assembly: GCF_964261635.1. NCBI lineage: Eukaryota > Metazoa > Chordata > Amphibia > Caudata > Salamandridae > Lissotriton > Lissotriton helveticus. The sequence continues at coordinate 577,045,954 of NC_136072.1, forward strand.
ATCATCAACGTCCTCCGCCGCAGCCACATCACCCCCACCTGAGAAACCTATACTGTTTCCCCGTCGACAAGAGGATCACCTTCAAGCTCCTCACCCACGCACACAAAGCAATCCACAACGTCGGAACAGCCTACCTGAACAGCAGACTCAGCTTCCACACCCCCACCCACCAGCTCCACTCTGCCAGCCTCGCCCTTGCAACCGTCCCCCGCATCCAACGACCTCCGGCAGCAGATCCTTCTCCTACCTCGCTGCCAAGACCTGGAACACTCTCCCTACCCACATATGGGTAACCCAAGACCTATTCGCCTTCAGAATACTCCTCAAGACCTGGCTCTTCAAACAGTAGCAGCACCCCCCCTCCCCTTTCCTGAGAGAAGGAGATCGAGACTTGGAAATACACGCCGAAGGAAGCAAAGAGGATCTATCGAGTAATGAAGGAGAAGGCGTTTATACATCTAATATGAGTATTGGAAGACCTTAAACAGTGTGGATTAAATCCAAGACAACAAGCATACCGTTGAAAACACATGAGGAAGATCATAGGTTTAGAGAGGTCCTACTACAACAGTGTTCAGCCCTGAAGAAGACCTGATATGAGATATTTTGTCCTATCTGGAGAAGGTCGAAACGCGTCGGCATCAATAGTGGTTTGAAGTACAAATGGAATAGACTTTCCCGTATGGGAGTTTCCAGTGGAATGGACTCAGTGTTCCATTGGTTGAAGTAATTTAAATAAACTCCGACCCTATATAGGACTCCACATTTTAGGTGACACTGAGGGTAAAGAAAGATAAGGTCCTAGTGTGGCATTTTCGCAAATATAAGTAAGACAAACACGAGGAAATCAATTTGCCTTGAATTTGTGAATCATTGGAAAGTTTGTGTGTTTTGGTTAACTATGATGAAATGATAACGAACTTAACCATTCTACAATGCATCAAGCAATGAGTTGTATGTATATATGGTGTACAATTTAATGTTTCGTGTATATATATGTTTTGTATAATTTAATGTGCTGTACATATATATGTTGTATATAGATACGAATCAAGGAGAGGTGAATATATCTTTGAGATGAAGGAGATTCTTAATGTACAAAATAGTGAAATAATGGAAAAATTATAAGTTCTTAGCCCAAGGTCAATTAAAGGGACTATTGTGGCAACAAACAAGACTACAATCTATGGTGTCAGAGGTATTACTGTTTATAAAATATTCCTCCTTGTTAAAGTGTGGAAAACCTGCAAACAATTGTGAGTCCTATAGGCCACTGTCCCTAATCAATAGAGATGCATAACTTTTTGCTAAAGTGTTATCTAACATGCTTAGCCTCCTCTTGGAATCTCTGGTATTACCTGATCAGGCAGACTTCGTTCCGGGGCGGGCTACATCCCATAATCTTCATACTCTTTTCTCTGTGATTCAAGATATAGATCCAGAGCTGGCAGCAGTAGCGGTATTTTTAGATGCCTCTAAAGCTTTTGACTTTGTCGAATGGGATTATCTCCTCGGCATACTGAGGCCTATGGGAATGCCTTCAGATTTCCTCTCAAGGATCGAGCTCCTTTATTGCCAGCCGCAAGCATGGGTTTTTATAAATGGAATATACTGATCCCCTTTTTTCTATCTCCAGAGGCACTAGACAGGAGTGCCCAATATCCCCCCTCCTCTTTGCGCTCACCGTTGAAACACTAGCAGCCAAACTACAGCAACATCATCGAGAATGTGCATTGCTTTACCCTACTAGACACGTTCTAGTGTCTCTATATGCAGACGATATTACACTATATCTTAGAGACCCGCAGGTAAATCTAAACCTGTGCTCCGAGAATTCATCGCTTTTGGAGAGTACTCAGGTATACAAAGAAATTGTGAAAAATCCCAACTGTTCCCACCTACTGGGACAGTTCTTCCATTTCACCTGGACTACATAATACAATGGTGCTCGGGAGAGGTTAAATACCTGGGAATCATGATCACCAGAGACCGAACTGAGCTGATGTGCTCAAACTATGGTAAGACACTAACAGCTCTGACCGACTCCATCATGAGATGGATAGCTATGCCCCTTTCCATTTCAGACAAAATATCATTAATCAAAATGGTGTTACTGCTCACATGTCTCTACTTGTGCAATAACATTACCTATAATCCTTTCTTCACTGTCCTTAAGACGCAGATGATATGCTTAGTGTGGGGTAGTAAACAACCCAGATTAAAATGGGAAATACTAACACTCCCATTTGCGCATCGTGGCTTTGAGGTATCAGACTTACAGGTAGATGCATCTAGCATTTTTGCGAGCGCAAACGGTGCGAATCGCAAAATTCGGCCGTTTGTGCCCGCAAAAATGGCATTTAAGATGCATCAAGGGTTCATGCACTCGCAATTTAAGAATTCTCAAATAATTGCGAGTTCTCAAATTGCGATTGCATTCAAGGAATCGCCATTTGCGATTCCTTAAATGCAATGCATGAACCATTCCAAGATTGCGAATTCGCAATCTGGGGCTGCTATTTACCGCGAAGTCAAACTACGTGGTAAATAGCAAAAACTTAGAAATATGAACTTTAGTGCATTTTTCTAAGTTGTATGTTACACACACACATGTCCTTGGGACATGTGTGTGCGCAACACCAGTGAACATTACCATTTCAGGGGTGCAACAGGGTGTCCTTTGGACACCCTGGCACCCTTGAAATTGCGGCACATTTGCGATTCGCTAATTGCTAATCGCAAATAAGGAATGACTCCCCATTCATTCCTATGGGCCTTTAGGCCCACAGGAATGAATGGGAAAGCCATTCCTTATTTGAGATTCGCAATTAGCGAATCGCAAATAAGGAATCAGTAGAAATCGCAAATAATATTGCGATTCCTACATGCATCCCGTTTTGCGAGTCAAGTTCAATATAGCTTTATTCGATTTTAAATCAAAAATCATAAAAGCGTACAGTACAAAACAGTGAAAAATAAAACATACATACAATAGTACATAATATCTACATGTTAAAAACTTTTACCCAACCCGTGGGAATAAGTTACTTAATTGTAATGTACTATACACAGGTCAAGATTTGATCAATCAACAGTTAATAAAAGTTCCAGTACTTAGGACTATAGAGCAAGGATTTCTGATGGTTATGAGTAGAAAAACTTCTGCCCATTAGCATGTTGGACCCTGACTTTAGACTGGATTTGGGGTACCACGATATTCTGGGGTAGAAATCGTGCAAGTCCCAGACGGAGATTGGGCTGTTTCCCACTTGAGGTGCGCAGGTACACAGGTACGGGACAATATTTCTCTGCCTGAATCTAACAAGAACTAGGTCACCCACAATATCTTTTTGAAGAGAACCCAGCCAGCCCACCCTTCTAACACTCGTTATTGTGCCCACAAGGTTGGGTGGCAAGGGTCTATTGGTGGTCAGCCAAAATTTGACCTTGTTCAGCAGGTCGTGTTGTCTCTCGATATTGCCTGGGGGAAGTTCTGGTACTCCTGCGAGGACGCACACAAAAGGAGCTGCCTCCGGGGGGAGGTGGATGGGAGTAACCTTGTTATTGTGTGCACTAGGAGCAGCAGGTTGCGAGAGAGTAAGTGTAGAGGAGAGACTGCGAGGTGTTTAGGGCTGGTACATTGGAGGCTAGTGGTTGAGTTGAGTCTCTTATGACTTGCGTGGGTGGCTTTCGGTCTTTCGAGGCGGAAGGTGGATCAGGACATTTGGGTGTTACAGTACTTTTGTTAACTGGCAAGGTGGACTTGGTGGACTTGATGGTTTCTTCAAGTCCCATCAGCCTATCCCCTAATGTGGTTATTTTGTCTAACAGTGGTGTTATGAGGGAGCTGACCAGGTGATCAATAAGGGATAATAGATCCTTTTGAAAAGAAGATGGTAGAACAACTAGTTTCTCAGCAGTCTCCGGAAACATGGATAGGTTGCTTGCAGGAAGTGTAGGGCTTAAGCACAATTTAGGTTGATTCCCCATGTTATTTGCCCCGTTACAATTCCTTATAGGGGATAAGGAGTCATGTATAGCGGGACTTTGGATGTTTTGAGTGTTTTCTTCATTAGATAATGGGAGGGGTTGCAAAGAGCTGGCAGCCTCAGATGATGCACAAAAGTTTTCAGTAAGGAACGGCGAATCCACAAGGACATGTGTAGTTTTGCATAGGAAGTTTAACTCTTCTAGCCACGAGGGCGCTTGGTCCACGATTACTGGTTGTAAGGTCTCAATGGGCATAGTGGTGTTATCCCCCTTGAAAAACATTTTGTGGTGTCAGTCCTAGGACAGAGGCAAAGTCAATAGATAGTACGGTGAAATAAAACAGATGTGGTTTACCTCGTCTAATCCTGGATTCACGAATTCAAGGTGGGCGGCCCCGTCCCGTCCTCCTTAGGCGTCTGAGGGCTGTAGAGGGCCCACCCTTTGCCTGAGCTTAGCCCAGCGCGGAACCGCGCGCGACCCCGCGACGCGGGGTCTGTGGTCCTTTTTGTGCGCCTCCTGGTGCCGGAAAGCGTGTGGCGGCGTCTTCCGCTGCTGAGACTTCTGGGGACTATAGTCTCAATACCCCCGAGCCCCCCTCCTCACTGCGGCCGCTGGAAGGTGTTGGAACTGCGGCGGCGGGAGGGGAAGCATGAGACAGCTGGGCGGTCGAGGAAACAGCAGGTGAGGCTCGGAGAGTACCCCGGTGCAGTGATGACCCCCGTTTTGCGAGTCTTTAATAGCGAATCCTTAAAATTCGCTATTAAGGACTCGCAAAACAGAACTTTGATGCATCTGGGGGTAAGAGCTATATTATTTATGTGCACAAGTGCACATTGCGGCATACTGGTTCTGTCCCCCCCTTTCATGCCGCACCTCGCATTGGAGATGGGATATATGGAGACGACTCCACTAACGGGGCTCATTGTGGTTAAACCTAAGAATAGGGAAACTGCTCCCATGACAGTGGCATGTACCACGATGGCGTGGCATCGTATAGCGGAAAAGTTAAACATACCGGTGCTATATTCACCTCTGCTGCCCTTTCCATGCCGCCCTGACTTGAAAGTAACTGAAGAATTAAGCTGCAGACAACTGCTACAAAGAGTCCAGGTGCAGACATGGGGGGATCTATATGTGGATGGGAAATTCTGCATGTGAGAGCAATTCTTTCAGGAGACTGAGCACACATCCATAGAACTGTTCCTATATGTCAGGTTAAGACAAAGTGTGCTAGCTGTCACACCTGCTTTCCCATGTGAACCAATGATACTACCCCCATTGCACAAGCTGCTACAATCTACATTTCCCACTCATTTAGTTTCTCTTCTATACCACAGCATACAAGCCTCACTTGCAGAATGCCAGATAAGGGCGTGAACACTCTGGGCGGAGGAACTAGGAACAGCGCTGCAGAATGCCCAGTGGATAAACTGCTGTCAACAAACTGGTCAAATAACATCCAGCAACGTATTATACATTTACAAATTTTACATCGACTATACTATACATCAGCCAAGTTGCATAGGTTCCAAATGCGAGTTAATGATACATGTGATCGCTGTGGCAGTGCATCCGCAGACTTTCTGCACTTGGCATGGGAGTGGGCTACAGTCCACCAATACTGACAGCAGGTCTTTAAAGCACTGTCACAAGTGATTGAATCCCCCTTGCAGGTGGATCCCATCATGGCCCTACTGGGATACACAGAGGATATAGCAGCAGCATCTAGGAATTGCACAGCACTGACGCTGCTTCTGGCCAGGAGCAGGGTGGGATACAGTTGGGGCAGGGGATGAGCGCACAAATTTAAGGAATGGATCAAGGATCTGGCAAGAACAGTCATTAACGTATGCAGAACTCTTACCAATTACGTCCAGACCTAAGGATATCTGGGACCCCAAGTTAAGAGCATACTTAGTGAATAACCCACAGTGATCTATGGGGAACCAAAGTTAGAATGATGCATGAGAGGAAAGGAGGACTGATCGAAAAGTCATGAAAAAGTGTTCCCTTGCAATTTACTATGAACACACATTGTGATGCTAAACGATGAAAGATTAGAGATGTTAGAGTTAGACTCAATGGACATGAATTTTGTCTTTTCTAGTATGATCTGAAATGGTCACAATGTAATATCACCACTGATAAAATGTTTATTATAAGGCGACAATGACTACAGAATTGACATGGAATGTAAATGCGTTAATATGTGATTTTCGATTGCAAAGTTTATGTGCTCGTGAATCGTGATGTTATATTTGAACTTCAATAAAATCTTTTTTTTTTAAACTGGTTAGAAAAAACATTTTGCATTGATATAAAAGGAAAGTACACAAACACATTTTATATCAAGTCCTACATTCTCTAGTCATGTTTAATAGCTTAAATTATATGTTGCTAATTGTATTCAACATTATCCCCAAAAAGAGTCTATCCAGAACTATTTCTGCATGTTTGTCTAATCATTTTTCACATCTCTTGCGTTTGAAAGTTGAATTTAAATGTTTATGCATTTTGAGAGTATACCCACATTTCTCAATGTTGCATCACATATTCTTTATTTGAGTGTTGCACATAAAGCACCCTCTCATTATATTTCTGTTTAGATTGAGATAGTTTTCCTAAACCTGTTCATTCATACACACCTTATTTTTTGTGATATAACCTCTAAACCAATACATGTTTAACTGTTCAAATGGTCCAATATTACCTGTATTACCTCCACGCAGCAGTGTGAGGACCTCGCCACTTTCTTTATAGAAAAAGTGGAAAAAATGTACAGTTCATTCTCGCAGCACCTCCCTGACCCACCCATTTCCACTAACTCAATCCCTAATGGCACTATACTGACACTTATACCTGAAATCTCATACGAGGATCTAACTAAACTTTGCAGGAAAGTCAAGTCTGGTTCTCCAGCAGATCCCATGAGGCCAGCCCATTTCTCAATTCTTTGGAATTCTTCATACCTCCCCTGGCCTCGATACTCAATCTCTCCTTCTCCTCGGCGGGGGTCCCAACTGTTTGGAAACAAGCATGGGTCTCCCCCATCATTAAGAAGCCCACTCTAGACCCTACCAAACTAGAAAACTACAGACCCATCTCGTTGCTCCCATGGGTGTCTAAACTTGCAGAGGCCCATGTAAACAATGTGCTGTCCCACCATATGGTTCAAAACAACATCTTGGACTCATCTCAAAATGGGTTCAGGCCGGGACACAGTACGGAGTCGGCCCTCCTGTCCACTACCGAACACCTCCGGACTATCCTCGAGGCCGGTCAGAGTGTTGCGCTGATTCTGTTAGATCTCAGCGCAGCCTTTGATACGGTCTCCCATAACATCTTGTTAAATCGTCTAGAGACAATAGGGATCACCGGTCTTGCCCTGGAATGGTTTCACTCATTTCTGGAGGACAGATCCTTCCGGGTATCAGCTCCCCCGTTTCTCTCCCAGTCCCATTCCATCGGCCAGGGAGTTCCTCAGGGATCTGCACTTAGTCCATCCCTTTTTAATCTTTATGTGCAGCCACTTGCGGCAGTGGCTAAGGAGTGGGACCTAACGCTGGTGTCATACGCAGATGACACGCAGCTGGTCATCACTCTCACCGAAGGCCCTTCTATCACGGCCTCGAGATTTAGGGATGGCCTGGCTGCAGTAGCCCAGTGGATGACGGACAACTACCTGCAGCTTAATGCAGGCAAAACGGAGGTGCTGCTCCTCGGGAGAAATACCAGCTATTGGAATGAGCACTGGTGGCCCTCCTCGTTGGGCACCATCCCACCACCTAAATCCTTAGTCAAAAATCTGGGCGTCTGGATGGACTCCTCGCTTAGTTTCCAGACCCACACGAAAAAAGTGGCTGCTACTTGTGTGGGCCTGCTGAGGAGCCTTAACCCGATACTCATTTTTTTTACTCTAAAATCCGCCAGCTCATTGTTCAATCCATCATCCTCTCACGACTGGACTATGCCAGTGTTCTACTTCTGGGCGCCAATAAAGAGGAGATAGCTCGACTACAACGCGCACAGAACTCTGCGGCTAGAGCCTTGGTGGGTCTCCCCCGCAGATGTTCAGTCAGAGCCACCATTCGAAAACTGCATTGGCTGCCCGTTGAATCTCGCATCAATCAATCAATCAATCAGGAGTTTGTTAAAGCGCGACTACTCACCCGTAAGGGTCTCAAGGCGCTAGGGGTGGGGGGGAGTTGGGGGGGGTGCAGGTTCCATTCCATCAAGGAGGGGTCTCTCGAAGAGCCAGGTTTTGAGGTTTCTTGCGAAGATGGGGAGCGATGTTGTCTGTCTGAGGTGGAGCGGAAGGGCGTTCCATGCTTTGGCCGCGAGGAAGGAGAAGGAGCGGCCTCCCGATCTGGTCTTTCTGGTGCGGGGGACCACAGCGTAGGAAAGCTGGGCTGATCGTAGGGTCCTTTGGGGTGCGTGGAATTTGAGTCGGCTGTTCAGGTATGCTGGTCCGGTGCCGTGGAGGGCCTTGTGTGCGTGGGTGAGCATCTTAAAGGTGATTCTCGCCTCGACGGGGAGCCAGTGGAGTGTGCGCAGGTGCTGGGAGATGTGGCAGTGTTTTGGCAGGTTGAGGACCAGTCTTGCGGCGGCGTTCTGGATGTTCTGTAGCTTGCGGATTAGGTTTTTGTTTATTCCGGCGTAGAGTGCGTTGCCGTAGTCGAGTCTGCTGGTGACCAGGGCGTGAGTGACTGTCTTTCGGTGTTCGAGGGGGATCCATTTGAAGGTCTTACGAAGGAGGCGGAGGGTGTGGAAGCAGGAAGATGAGACAGAGTTGATCTGGCGGTCCATTTTGAGCTCGGAGTCCAGGATGATTCCCAGGTTGCGTGCGTGGTCTGTGGGGGTTGGCGGGTTTCCGAGGGCGGTGGGCCACCAGGTGTCACTCCAGGCGTCGGGGTTTGGCCCACGATGAGTACTTCTGTTTTGTTGGTGTTTAGTTGTAGGCAGCTGTTTTTCATCCATTTGGCGACGGCTTCCATGCCTTCTCGAAAGTTGCGTCTGGCGGTGTTGTGCTCGTTGGATAGGGAGAGGATGAGCTGGGTGTCGTCTGCATATGACACGATGTTGAGTCCGTAGGTTCTGACGATGGGGGCAAGTGGAGCCATGTAGACGTTGAAGAGCGTCGGGCTGAGGGAGGAGCCCTGGGGGACTCCGCAGGTGATAGGTGTGGGGTCCTAGAGGAAACGGGGAGTCTGACCCGCTGCGTCCTGCTGGAGAGGAAGGAGCAGATCCAGTCGAGGGCCTTGTCCTGGATTCCTGCATCGTAGAGTCTGCGTATTAGGGTGCGGTGGGAGACTGTGTCGAATGCCGCTGATAGGTCGAGGAGGATGAGGGCTACTGTTTCTCCTTTGTCCAGTAAGGTGCGGATGTCGTCTGTTGCGGCGAGGAGGGCGGTTTCCGTACTGTGTTTTTTTCTGAAGCCGGATTGGGAGGAGTCGAGGATGTTGTGTTCTTCAATGAATGTGGCGAGTTGGCTGTTGATGGCTTTCTCTATGACTTTCGCTGGGAACGGGAGCAGGGAGATGGGTCTGTAGTTTTTGAGGTCGGTGGGGTCCGCTGAGGGTTTCTTTAGGAGGGGGTTGACCTCGGCGTGTTTCCAGTCGTCGGGGAATGAGGCGGTCACCAGGGAGCGGTTGATGGTTTGGCGGAGCATGGGTGCGATGGTGTTGGCGGCTCTGTTGAAGATGTGGTGGGGGCAGGGGTCCGTGGGGGCCCCTGAGTGGATTGACTTCATTGTCTTCAGTGTGTCTTCGGTGGTGAGGGCTGTCCAGTCATCAATCGCTGGTTTCCGGGTGTCGGGGGTGGTTGGTGAGGGTTCAGTGTGTTGGTTGTCTTCGTCGAAGTTGTCGTAGATGCTCTTGATTTTGTGGTGGAAAAAGATGCTGAGTTTGTCGCAGAGGTCTTGTGAGGGAGGGATGTCAGTAGACTCGCTGGTGGGTTGGGCGAACTCCTTGATGATGCTGAAGAGTTTCTTGCTGTTGTGTGCGTGGGTGGAGATTCTGTCTTCAATCGCTTTTTTCCTCGTTTCTCTGATGAGTTGATGGTGGGCGTTGGTGGCGGCTCTGAAGTTGTTGTGGGCTTCTGTGGATTTGGTGTTTCTCCAGGCCTTTTCGAGGCGGCGGCATGTGCGCCTGGACTCTCGAAGTTCGGTGGTAAACCATCTGGCTTTCTTGGCACGGGTATTGTTGTTTTTCTTGAGGGGGGCTATGGTGTTGGTGCTGTCCGAGATCCATCTATGCAGGGTTCGGGCTGCGGTGTTGGGGTCGTCGTTTTCCGCGATGGTTGGGGTGGAGTTGTTGAGTGAGGAGGTGAGCTGGTCATCCGTGATTTTGGTCCAGTTTCTTTGTGGAAGCAGGTGCTGGTGTCTGTGGATGGTGGGTGTTCTGAAGGTGAATCCAAAACCCTCACTATGGCATTCAAGATCCTCAAATCCGGACGTCCAGAACTCCTGCGCCCGCTCCTAACACCCTATGCACCTCAGCGCAACTTGCGCTCATCTGGCCAGCACCTAGTGACTGTACCCCGCATTAAGCTCTGCCGTATGGGTGGTCGCTCCTTTAGGGTCCTGGGAGCTAAGCTCTGGAACTCCTTGCCACTAAACATTCGTTCCTTGGAAAATCTGTTTGCCTTCCGGACGGCTACTAAGACCTATCTGTTCCCTTCTTTTTAAGATTCCCTTCTTCCTTCCCTTTCCTTCTTTAGTACAGCTTCTGTGGTTCTTCAGCGCCGGGACGCCTCGTTGCTGGGGCAGCTGTTAAGCTCAACCAAACGATAACATAACTTAACATATAACCTGGCAAAATTTAAAGTTACACATTTCCAAAGCATTAAAAATGTATATGTAATGTGGTCACCGCTTTTGTCTTGAGGCAAACCAAATATATTCCGAGGTAGTTTGAATCAAAGACATTGTCATTAACTGAAGAAAAGCGTAGTGACTTTACATTTAAATATATATTATTCATTTGATTGAAGTGTGATTGCCTCTTGATTATCATAACAATAATAAACAGGATTCAAAATCTCTAAAGATGATTTGGTATTTCAGATGCTTGAACAATATTCAGTCCTCTGAATGTATGCATGAATCCTGTTATTCCCTCCCATTTATCAGCTATTGTATGTAGGTTCGTAGTTGAAAGGAAAGTAGATCAAATATAAATGAAAGACGAAAATGCATTGATACATTGCATTTCCAATTAACTGTGATCTGCCACAGTGATATGCAACTTTTACTAGGTTGATCGACTGTCAATTTTGAAGTATATAAATTGACAAAAAGCCTATGAGATTAACAATATTAGAGTTAACAAAAAGAAGATTAATTCCCTCAAAATTAGTGCAGTTTAGAACCTATATTTTGCCATAATTCTACAGGATTTAAATCTAATATGCACTTTGCTGACATAATCTGAGATATTAGTTCCTACCTGAGATGTTCATCAGTGTGTGTTCAGAATACAAAATGTAACACAGGGCCTCTTATTATTGGAAGAAATAATTATGTTTAAAAAGTTTCTTACTACTGACGATCCTTTACTAGAATTGTAATTTCCATCCTGGAGCACACCATGTAGTTATGCTTGGTGGTGTCCGGACAATGTGGCGGGTGGACCATCACAGCTGCGTTTGATAGCTTTAAATTAACAGCATATTTTGCCTTAGTTTAAAATGCAAAACAAATCAACTTGCACTAGTGTATTGAGTTGAATAAGTAATGCAAATGTATACTCTATTATTGAGTTTGCATAGGTAGTATGAGAAGGCTCATGTGGATTTTGACAGAGTGAGGTTTTTTAGACCATGCCTAATGGAGACCCGCCTTTGGGTAAAGCCTATTATCACAGACAGTAGACTACCAAAGAACATAATACACCAATGCCATGATTCAGAATAACAGAGAATTACTAATTTGAGTGGAAACTGGAGTTTTCACCAACATTGATATTTTGAGATATGGCATATGAGCCATTACTACATTTTTAGATTTTACGAGACACATTTCAGCATCTATAATCTAGTGGAATATGTCTTTACTTAGTAGTTTGCCATTCCTTGGAAAAAATTGTGAATTCATTCAGTAATGGAGAATGACAAATGTTGTTAACACCTTCAATGCTAACATTTCTTAAATCTCATTATTCATGACGAGTTCACCTTGTCAATAGCACTGAACAGGTTTTTTAGCAGCATAGCTTGTGCAGAAGTACAGTGCTGTGCAGAGAGCATTTTTCAAAGATAAAGTGCAGCATCCATGATCGGGTGCTGCGCTGTCAGGAAACCAGGCTGGGCTAGGGAGAGCCTGACATTCCTGCAACAGCAGCTAGAATAAAGACATTAAAGAAAATTGTGCTCACAGACTGTAGATGAAACAGACCGTGTAACAACACAAGTAAAAATTCCAGTACTCATGGAATGGTTACAAATGAAGACAAAGTCATACTAAGAAGGGACTACTAGGCCTATTCATGCATCAAAAGCAATCATTTAGAAAGGACAGTAACAGGAGCCAATTGAAAAGATGGGAAGAAAATGGGCGGAGCTACAAGTACATACCTGAATACAGCATGCCTTCTAGAGCAGCACATGTGCTGCTGAGGCTCAACCTAAAAATGTATTGGCAGTTAAGTAAGTCTGGATTTTTTTGTATCTAACTCCACATATGTGTACTGATACGGCACACATATATCTTCAAGGTATGTAGATGTAGAGTTAGGAACAGTACATTTATATTTCCCTATTTGCACTTACCTTTTGAAATTTTGTCCCTTGATATTCTGTCCTTGATATTTTTGCACCACGATATTCTGTACAGTCGATATTAAGTAGTACAATTCCTTGTGCAGAGTGTCATGCCGGGGATTTTAAAAAGGGACAAGATTTCCCAATGAAGCATTAACGGACTGCCTGTGTTTGTACTAAGAAGGGAAAGTTTTCATATGAGAGAATTGCATGTGAGAGATTCAATATACATTGTTTTCCATAACACTAGAAACCATCAGGCATTTAAGTGTGAGCACTCTGTGTTGGAAATATACTAGTTGCAGCTTGATTTTTCAAAATACCTAAAATAAATATCCAGAAATGCACATAAATGAGCTAAAAATAAGTATGATAACTAAAGACTGAAATATCTAAAAAATGCCCCAGCCCTATCTGCCTCCCTGAAGCACTACAGGAAATTTAAAGACGGTACAACATACAGCTCCTCTTTGTGGTCCGGTGGAAACAAGGACTTGATAGCAAAACAAACTAAGGGCCCCATTAGGTTGGCGGGCGGATCACCCCCGCCGGGCCGGAGGTAGCCACAGCCGGCCCGGCGGCGGCGATCCGCCCGCCATCCTTCCAGCAAAGACCCACGCCATATTACTATGGCTGGGGTGTCCGCGGCAATGGGAAAGACCGCCCTGGCTGAAAAGGGTTCAATATGGTGGCGGTGTCTGTTAGACACCGCCAGCCATATTTGGATGTGGGCTGGAACATGCCTTCCGCCACGGAAAGGCATGCAGAGTCTGCTTGCGGGGGCCTGATGTGGGCCCACAGGGACTCTGCGGGGGGGGGGTGCACATGGGAGATACCTATGGTACCCCCCTGCAGTTCCATGCACAACATGGCAGGCACCGCGCGGTGTCTGCCATGTTGTGCATGGAAGTGCAAAACATGCCTTCCTGGTATTGTGGCGGGCGGTGCTGAGTGCACCCCCGCCGCAATGTCAGGAATGCAGGATGCCCCCGCCTGTGTGGCGGGAGCATCCTAATGAATGCACAGGTCCCCCGCACCAATGACGGACGGTCCCATTCCATGGGAGGATTGCAGGCAGACTTTGTCCGCCCGCCATCCTAATGACCCACTAAGTGTCTGCTTTCTCTACAAAATTCCAATTATGGGTCCGATTACGAGTTCGGCGGTGAGACCGCCAGTCTGCCACCGTGGCAGGACCAAGGACTCCGCCAAACAGCCAGCCTCGCCGCACCCTTACTTGGAGTTTCCCAAGGGGCTGGCAGTTTCACAGCGGTGGTGGCATGACGGCAGAACATTTTGCCGCTGTGTTGGTTCACTAAATGGACATGCTCAGCCCAGAACGTGAATACAGTCAGTAGGGTGTAATTTAAAAATATATATATTTTGCAGTTGGATATAGCACAAACCGGACTCAAAGGCATTTCAGAGCTTTACATGTTCAACACTGACAGGACACAAGGGCACAATCACCCTCTGCACAATATTTGGCCTCATTTACTGCTTTTCCGCCAACTTGCGTATGGCGGTGTCAATGCCAGTAAAAGGCAAGTGCAAAGGCAGGTCATGATTATCCCGGCAGGAAGCTTTCCGGGAACCCATCCATGGGCCCCCTCTGCCACTCCCGCCCGGAAGCAAAAATATCAGCGGTGGCGTCGGTCCTGTGGCGGTGTCACCACATAGACCGTAATTGGGCCATCGGACCGCAAAGGAGATGGCAGTCAAACTGCTGAAAACACGACGGCGGGACACATCCCACCGTCATCGTAATCAGGCACTTAGTGCTGGTGAAATGAAATATAGTTGCATTGGTAATTTGTGCTATATGACTGGCTTCACTGCACCTCTATTTATGTGAGAAATCAAATTTGGGTTTCTAAAAGTGGGTTTTTATTCCTCACTAATTAGCACTTGTGGGTAGCAAACTAACACTTGTAATTACTGCCTATAATTGGAGACTGCCTTGCTGCAAATGCACTGCTATTGATGAACAGGGTTGGGGGGGGGGGGGGGGGGGTTAAGGTCGGAGGCATTGCTGCTGTCTCTCAGAGTAATGAACTGTTTGAGGCAGCTGGTTGATGCCAGTGGCACAGTCTCTTATTGCCTGCACAGTAAATGTTCTATTTGTTATTCATTTACACTGCTGCTGCCTGTATTTAATTGTTAAAAAAACATAAGTGCAGGAGACCAAATGCAGCTGAATGCCACGGGTGCCAAATACTAAAGCTGCCTAGTCTTGATTCCACCTCATGCCTGCTTATTAAACCACCCTACACTTCCTGCCTGTGTCTCACTCTGGCAGGTTCATTTTTCCAATCTTTCTCTTCCTTCTTTTTTCTCCCTTTTCTGCTTTTCCCTGTCTTTCTCTGGATCAAAGTCTGACGATGAAAAATAAGTACCGGCTCCCAATAATGAGTGCCAGTGACCACCACCCATGAGGCACAGGGTCAGACTGATTTGCATATGGCCATGTCTGAACTGGGGTGGCAGAGTGGGCTAAAGAACGGTGATGGATTAAACCCAGATCTGTTGACTGGGTGTGAGTGTTTGATTGGTTCAGATGCTCCGTCCATCACCACCACCCCCTTTTGTTCTGCAGTGCCCACCACCTGGCACCACTGGTGCAAATTAAGCACTTGCTGCTGCCTTTGCTGTTCCCTTTGTGTGTGGGTTGGGGGGTTGGACTGCCATGGTCCACACTGGTTCTGTTCTTAGAGTGTGAAGGAAGCTTCTGCTGGTACTGTCTTTGCTCTGTGTGTACTCTGAGCTCCAGCTGCTCCAGTCCATGCTTTTTGGTTCGGTATCAGCATGAAGCTTGACTGCTGCAGTTCATGCTGTGCCTATTCATTTCATGAATGGGCCTGCCCGGGACCTGTTCTGTATAAGGGAAGCTCGCACAGCTTATGCTATACTTTTTTGGTTTTTGGCTGATGTTTGTTCATTTGCTGAAGGTGTTGCATCAGTTCAGTGTGTGTACGGGATGACATGTATTTAGATATTCATCCTCAGATCATCATGAATAATCACATTTTGTGAATTAATAAGAAAGTCGGGTTTATTCATCCTAAAATCCTTAGGAACAACCACCCCCCCTTGTGAAGTAATCAGGTAGGCATTTTCAGATCATCCTCAAATCATCAGGCTTAGTTTCGAAAGGTTCCTGATGACTTCAAGATTGTGATGTCTAATGACTATGGTGTGTGGGTAATGGAATACCGCTTGGTACTTGCGTTGTCTTTTTCTCTATGTTTGATAAACAACAGAAGAGTGCGGTCAAACTCAAAAGAAATACGGAGAGAAAAATCACTCTTGGGAGTTAAAAGAGCCCTCACTCACCAACCTAGTTGGTGACATGCTTCATCACAGGTTTCCCACCAGAGAGGCCGAGTGCCTCCCTGTTGTGCTACGACACCTGGTTACAGCGGAGTAGGTCTTGTGTAATCCTAATCAGATTAAGTGAAAGTGGTTTAAAAGTGGTGTAAAAAGTGACTAATTCAACCATAAACAGACTTTCTTCGAGGTGAATTGAGCACTACTAAAATCAGTGTGGTGGATGTTATGGAGACTGGCTAGATTGACCAGATACATCCATAGTAGATAAAAGAAAAAGGTGTGGTCAACATGTTTCTGCCTCCAATCGCAGTTTGCGAGGCTTTCGTCAGGATCAAAAAACTAGAAAAAACCACAGCGGTGTATGCTCATTAAGGCGCACCCAAACCTGTGGTCTGGAAACCTGTGTAATTTACGGAGTGTAGTCAAGCCTTCAACATTTGTGAAAGCCCTGTATATCTGAAATGAGAAGAACACATACAGAGAGACAATACAAGTCCCACAACCAAACATGTATTTCGTGAGTAATGCTTGAATCACCCCATGAGTGATCATGCTCACACTGTCATATGGTTAGTGCTCTTTACTATCCCACAGTTGATAATAGTACTATACAGTTAGAGGTACAGTGGCCTGGGTACTTCAAGATATCTTTAGTGACAATCGTTGAAATGTCAGGCTTTATCACGGCAGCTGTATAAGGCTCATAGGTGAACCTTAACTGCAGATGCCACTGTGAGAGCGCCTGAAGAATGTTCCTGTATGGTGTGGCATTCATGCTTCACCACGCAGGAACTGGTTTGCAATTCCAGGGGGGCTTAACATGTTCTCCCCCCCCCCCCGCATTCACCCCCAGGCCCAGGAGTGGCAGGGAGCCCTGTTAGGGCCCCCTTTGTTTCCTTTCTGCCACCCTTTGCAGGGCGTACTCACCACCATCAGAGGGGCTATGGACAGGAAACTTGCAATATGCATGGTGGTACTGCAGCGGCACTGGCAGCATATGGCTGCCCCTTCCCGCTGTGTGACCACTGTGGGATCCTGATAATACAGGGGGGACCCAAGTAACCCTACGGCATCTGGGTAATAGTACAGCAAATAATGAAAATGATGGCTAGGGAATAATAATCCAATCAATTGAAGGATAGAGATACAACTAATTATCTCTTCCTATTTAGGTTTACTCACTTCTGATAAAATCAATATCTTTTAAGCCTCTGTAAACAATGGCAACCCAGAGGGAGTTTAAAAAAAAAAAGTTTTTGTTCTGTTTATTTCACCATCTTCAAAAAATGAATATATGTAGTTTTTTTTACTGTTTTTAAACACATATATATACAGACAACTAATACATATATACAATATACAAGCAAAAAAATATATATACACGCACTATATTTATATTATTAACAAACTAACATATATATTTTTTAACCTTTAAGAGTCTTTGCCCTTATTTTTTCAACAAAAGGATGCTTCCAAACCATGTATAACCAAAAACATTCCTTACAACAAAAGGTCACCATAAAATAATTGGAGCATAAGAGGTATATTCATTAGCTTCCTTCTAATTTTCATTTACATATTCAAAATTTTGTAATGGTGCCTTCAAAAACGTGTCGACGCGTTTCAGCCCTTCTAATTTCCAGGCCTCATCAGGACTAGAGCGTTCAAGGTTCCGCCTAAAGAATCAAAAAATCATTTTTACAAATTTGCATACATACACTAGGAACTATTGATTCTTACTATATACACATATATACACACAGAGACATTGTATTATCATCAATCCATTTTACCGTAGCTTCCTTGAAGTGGTACGGCATCTTTTACATTTACACACCCCGTGATCCAATTAAATTGCTGTATGTGAAACAGTAAAGGATCCCACAACCAACACTAAGGGGTCGATCAGGATGGCGGACGGAAGAGCCACCGCGGCCCTGGAGTAGGCGGAAAAAGCCTTTTCCGTGTCCGCCTGCCGCGGATACTCCGTCCGCCATATCAGGATAGGAAAACGTGTCAAATTTCCGTCCGCGACGGAAAAACACGCTCCGCCGGCCAACTACACACGACCACGCGGCGGACGGAACACATCCAAACGCTCCGCCGTACGCACTGACGTCGAAGACCGTCCCCCAAATCAAGATGGCGGAAAACACACATAAAACCGCTGCGGAAAAACAACCTGTCTTAACACGGCGGAATCCCCACAGCGAACATAGGTGACACAGCCGAGATACCCACCGCAAGCTGACCACCACCATGGACCCGGCGCTACACGCTTTCCCGATGCTCTTCGCGATCCACCACGTCCTAGTCATGGCCTACTATGGACGACGACGCAGGTAAGGTACAAACCATTGGCTGTCTGGAGGGGAATACCAGCAAGGGACGTGACGTAGGGAGGGGGAGTGTCATGTTACCGAAACCACTGATGAGAAGCATATACGAATACACATTAGCAGGACGCAAGCAGGAATGACAACGACAGACCACGAGACTTGATAGACTACCTTTATTGTCAAATAATAGGGGTCAAATCACAGTGTATGCGTGAACATGGGCAAAGTGGGCACCAGAGCAGGTACAACATAGCAGGTAACGAGAGGGCAGCATGCAGTATCAGAGCATCAACAGGGCATTGTAGAGTACAGAGCAGGTACATCATAGGCAGGTAACGAGAGGGCAGAATGCAGTATCAGAGCATCAACAGGGCATTGTGCATTACAGAGCAGGTACATCAGAGGCAGGTAACGAGAGGGCAGAATGCAGTATCAGAGCACCAACAGGGCATTGTAGAGTACAGAGCAGGTACATCAGAGGCAGCACAACTACGTGTCCCTACCAACCCGTCACAGGGACCACAAGAGTGCCACGCAGTTCTCAATGGACACACCATGTGAATTAACATTTGAGTGAAGTGTACAGCACGTCACATCACAGAATCAGGGGGGACTGCGTGAACTACCTGCCTCGGACACACTGGCAGCACCAGCAACAGGAGTGTGAGACACAGCCACAGCCCGAGTGACACACACATGGGCCACGGACCCAGACACACTGGCAGCACCAGCAACAGGAGTGTGAGACACAGCCACAGCCCGAGTGACACACACATGGGCCACGGACCCAGACACACTGGCAGCACCAGCAACAGGAGTGTGAGACACAGCCACAGCCCGAGTGACACACACATGGGCCACGGACCCAGACACACTGGCAGCACCAGCAACAGGAGTGTGAGACACAGCCACAGCCCGAGTGACACACACATGGGCCACGGACCCAGACACACTGGCAGCACCAGCAACAGGAGTGTGAGACACAGCCACAGATGTAGTCACTGACACGTGAGCCACTGACCCAGACAGACTGCCAGCACCAGAAACAGGAGTGTGCAACACAGCCACAGATCTTCTAACTGACACGTGAGCCATAGACCCAGATACACTGCCAGGACCTGCAACAGGAGAGGGCACAACTGACACTGTGCCACCATCTGATACATGAGAGTCAACTGCACCGGCGCCACTGGGACAACTGAAATGATGAGCCACAGGGCTGTATGGGCCAGGAGGCAGGGTGGGCCTGGGAGCTGGGGATAGCTCACCTAGAGCCAAATCGGGGTTTGCAGGTGTCAATGGTGTGTGTCTGCGTTTCTTAGGGAGGTGTGAGTGCACCCTGGACAGGACAGGACTGCCAAGTGGTGGGGACTCCAAAGAATCACCACCCAGTATAGGTGGAGCAACTGCTGCCGGGGATCTGGTTTCGGGGGACGTGCTGGAGCCTGCTTGTCGTTTGCTCTGTGGCTGCCGCCTGGACTCGGAATGATGTGTAATGGGGGATGCAACAACAGGGGACACCCTCCTCTGCTTCTGACTGGCCTGGATGGGAGTGGAGGTATGGGGGGACTCCGCCGCGGAGACATCAGTTTGGCGTTTAGTAGAAAACATCAGCCTCAGTGCAGCCAGGGGTGAAGTATGCCTGTCCTTGATTGCGCCATTGTCCATGCTAGATGCCTTGTCCGTAGGATGTGCCTTATCCTTAGGTGGAGTGTTGTCTCTGGATGTAGCCTGTGCCCTGCTCGCCGCCCTGTTCCTGCCAGCAGACTTGTCGTCTGTGGTGCACCTGCCTCCAGCAGACACCTGCTCCCTGTGTGTGTCGCTGCCCTTGGGAGTGTTCCTATCCACTGCTGTGGGCCTGCTCTTGGGAGTCTCCCTGCTCTTAGTAGGTGCCTTAGTCTTCTCACTGTCCTTGGGAGTGTTCCTATCCACTGCTGTGGGCCTGCTCTTGGGAGTCTCCCTGCTCTTAGTAGGTGCCTTAGTCTTCTCACTGTCCTTGGGAGTGTCCCTTACCTCTGCTGTGGGCCTGCTCTTGGGAGTCTCCCTGCTCTTAGTAGGTGCCTTAGTCTTCTCACTGTCCTTGGGAGTGTCCCTTACCTCTGCTGTGGGCCTGCTCTTGGGAGTCTCCCTGCTCTTAGTAGGTGCCTTAGTCTTCTCACTGTCCTTGGGAGTGTCCCTTACCTCTGCTGTGGGCCTGCTCTTGGGAGTCTCCCTGCTCTTAGTAGGTGCCTTAGTCTTCTCACTGTCCTTGGGAGTGTCCCTTACCTCTGCTGTGGGCCTGCTCTTGGGAGTCTCCCTGCTCTCAGTAGGTGCCTTTGTCTTCTGACTGGCCTTGTCCAAGGAACAGTCCATGGACATGTGAGTATCCCTTGCCTTCGGAGTACCTTTCGTGTTGAATGCCTGTGTAGCTCCGGAAGGCATGTCCCCCAACAACACTTGTGGATCCTGTGTGTGTACTCCAGTGCATCTGACGTCGTCTACGTGAACAGATTTAGCTGATCTAGGGGACGGAGTCTGTGCCCTGCGTGCCCTGACGTGCTGTCTGACGCTGCTTCTAGTGCAATAACCTGTATTTGAGTCCTGCTCTGAATAATCACTACCCCCTGAGACATCCAGCGGTGTAGATGGGGAAACAGAAGTAGCACCCTGTTCATTCGACTGTACTATTGCAGACGACACACTGCTTGCCAATGACTGCACTGTCCTGTGTAGACCTGCAAGATCGCCATGCATCCCTTCCATGAATGCCACCACCTGCCCCAACTTCCTATCATGATCCTGGAAAGCATTTGTCATATTGGTCTGACCCACACACAGCTGTCGCAGCAGATCAACGGCCTCAGCACACAGTGCATTTTGGCTCACCGTGGCAGGGGCAGCGGTGCCTGCACCGAACGCCACTCTGCTCCCCCTACTCCTTCGGCCACGAACAATACATGGTGCAGTTGGCGGAAGTGTGGGCCCTGTGTGCTGTCTTCCGACAGAAGGTGATGAGTGCCCACTCCCAGTCTGTGACAACAGTGCAGGCTCACCAAGAGTGTCCGACGAGGAGGACGATGGTGTCTCCACATGCGAGTCCTCAGGGACGGTCCTGTCCCCCTCTCCGGCGCTGGCCTCCTCCGTGTCAGTCTGCGTGTGTGCGAAGTCTGAGCCGGACTCATTTCCTCGGCTACTCTCCACCGTCTGTGGCTGAGTGTCCTCTGTCAAAGCTGAAATGCACAGAAAAGATGTGTGAGTCATGGGCACACTCACGTACAGAAGGAACAGGATAGCCAAATCACATAGCAGACAAAGGTTCATGAGCCCTCAGCCTGCACATGGCCCACCCCTACCAGTCATCCTCACATTTTCTGCCATGGGGACATGGACCACTAGGGGATGTGCTTTAACACTCAACTACTAAGCAAGTGGCGTGTCAACATGGCGGACCTGGATGTCAAATGAGTACCACCCAATGGGACCAAAATGCCATCACAGGCATACATACGCAACACGGAACTCAATGGTGTGTCTGTGCACCAATACATGCATAGCACTCACAAGTTTCCTACACAGACAGTATGCTCACCGCTAGTTTGCTGTTGATCGGCACTCAGACGTTCGGCCAGTTCAGGATGCGTCACTGCAATGATACGGTGCATGAGAGGGGTCATGGAGCGTCGGGCCAGACGGGGCGTCCTTGGAATCAGGCCCAGTGTTACTTCCGCTACATTCTTGCTCAGCCTGGAAATGTCGTCCCAGCGTTTGTGGCAGTGTGTATGTCGTCTGTTGCACACCCCCAATGCCCGTACTTCCCGTGCTATGGTCCTCCACAGGTCCTTGCGAAGGTGCAGCTTGACCTACCATGATGGGAGACAAAAGGGTTTAAGTCAGTGGACAGGTGGCCTGTCACACACATAGGGGCAAGACGTTACTGTCAGCAGCCATGCACAATCAGGAACATATGTCTAGCCCACACTACACAGCTAAGATATAAATAGGCCTGATCATTTGGCCCCCTCATGCACACCAACATGTCCCACACTGCACTTACCACCCGTCCCGGTGCGCCGTAGAGGCGTCCATAGTTGCGGAGTACACCGTCCACGAGGACATCAAGCTCCGCGGCGGTGAAGGGTCGAGACCGGATCTCTTTGCCTCTCGACATGGCAAGATCACGGAGTATGGCACTAGAGCAGCAGTCGGTGGTCAGCTCAGCAGCAGCAGCAGCAGGTCGAGGTGATGGTCACAGGCAGCAGTCGGTGGTCAGCTCAGCAGCAGCAGCAGGTCGAGGTGATGGTCACAGGCAGCAGTCGGTGGTCAGCTCAGCAGCAGCAGCAGGTCGAGGTGATGGTCACAGGCAGCAGTCGGTGGTCAGCTCAGCAGCAGCAGCAGGTCGAGGTGATGGTCACAGGCAGCAGTCGGTGGTCAGCTCAGCAGCAGCAGCAGGTCGAGGTGATGGTCACAGGCAGCACTGGTCCCCAGGGTAGGAAGTTTCATGTTGGCCAAGACACATATATAGGGCCCTCAGCACGTGTCAGTGGCATACGTCGCCAGCAATTGGTCAGCCCTGGGAGCGTGATCGTGAAATGGGCCAATGACTGGCCCTGTTGTTGCGGTGCACAGCTTCCGCTACTTGCGATTGGCCGTATGCGGCCAGCGTCCCTCTTCCCATTGGCTGCATGTGCAGGGACCGTGACGGGCACACATCGGCAACCGCACGTGCAAGCTTCAGGCACGGATGCTTCAGTTGCAACAATGTACTATCACTGGCGCCTCCATGGCGGGGCACGTACACAGCGGGGGAGGTGCAGGCCTATACACCCTGCAGATGTACTCAATGGACATGCCAGTTCATGACCCCCCTTACAGTCACCTTGCATCATCCACCGTACACCGGCCGGAGCGGCCGGCCCATGAACATCCGCCGTGCCCGGCCATGAACACAACCGCCATGGCCGGGACCGGCGGTTGTTCATGGCCGGGCACGGCCATGGCGGTTGTGTTCATGGCCGGGCACGGCGGTTGTTCATGGCCGGGCACGGCCATGGCGGTTGTGTTCATGGCCGGGCACGGCGGTTGTTCATGGCCGGGCACGGCCATGGCGGTTGTGTTCATGGCCGGGCACGGCGGTTGTTCATGGCCGGGCACGGCCATGGCGGTTGTGTTCATGGCCGGGCACGGCGGTTGTTCATGGGCCGGCCGCTCCGGCCGGTGTACGGTGGATGATGCAAGGTGACTGTAAGGGGGGTCATGAACTGGCATGTCCATTGAGTACATCTGCAGGGTGTATAGGCCTGCACCTCCCCCGCTGTGTACGTGCCCCGCCATGGAGGCGCCAGTGATAGTACATTGTTGCAACTGAAGCATCCGTGCCTGAAGCTTGCACGTGCGGTTGCCGATGTGTGCCCGTCACGGTCCCTGCACATGCAGCCAATGGGAAGAGGGACGCAGGCCGCATTCTGCCTTTGGGAAGTAGCGGAAGTTGAGCACCGCCATGGCGGCGCCAAATATGTGATCTTGTCAGACGCTGCACCGTGATGTGTTGTGTGCAGTTGCGTCATGAGGGATGTGAGCGTGATTGTGAAAGGTCATATGTCATACAATATAGCATGTGTGTCCATACAATGGACATCGGTCGGCACACAATGGCCAACAGATGTGCATTCGTACGTGTTGACGTCGGGTTTGACCCTACAGACGTTGTTACATCTTCACAACTACACAGTACATCACGGCTGTGTGGCCAATTCATGCATCTGTTGTCGGTTTATTGTTGTGTCGAGGTGACTACAGTGGTGGTGGTACACATGCATTCCGTGTATGTGATTTATACGTTCTGTCACCATGCATGTCATTACCGTATGCACATCATCATTGGTGGTGGCATTTGTGCTTGATGACATGGCGTGTGTAAACTTATCGTTTGTGTGCATGCAGTTGCATGAGTGTCTGTGATGTGTCTACGATACATTAGGGTGACGACTGGAGTTATGTCAGTAAGGTACACATGTGATGGAGTTGTACACGTATGCGTCGTTTGTACGTTGACCTAAGTTACATCTCTCTCCCACACAGGAGGGCTCCAAATGTGCATCGCCCATACACTCAGCTGGAGGATATGGTAGACGAGGAGGTGATTCGGAAATTCAGGCTGGATCGACGTCGGTTGCTGGAGCTTGTGGCTCAATTGGCTCCTCATCTGCAGCCACGTAGAACGTATCCTGGCTCGTTTACACCCACTGCAAAGGTCATGGCGGTACTACATTTCTTCGCTACTGGCACATTTCAGTATACAGTTGGAGGTGCCGGGGGTATGTCACAGGCAATGTTCAGCACGGTTCTTCGGGATGTGTTAACAGCTATGATGCTGTACAAGGATGAGTACATACATTTCCCACGTCCGGAAGAGTTGCCAGCTGTCAAAGCTGGTTTCTATGCACTGGGCCACATACCTCACGTTGTGGGCTCAATTGATGGCACGCACATCGCGCTCATTCCACCACGGGCACGCGAACAAGTGTTCAGGAATCGGAAACACTTTCATTCGCTGAACGTGCAGGTGGTGTGCCTGGCGAGCAACATCATCTCCCATGTGTGTGCAAGATTTCCTGGATCCGCACATGACGCCCACATCATGCGAACCAGCAATGTCCCACGACTCATGGCAAATCTGCCACCCGGTCAAGCGTGGCTTGTTGGTGAGTGTGCAGTGGGGACTCTTGTGATCTCTGTGTTGCATGGGGTACCCACCATATCTTGTTCTGATGTTTGTCTCTGTCATCCCCCTACATAGGCGACTCGGCTTACCCAAACCGGCCCTGGCTCCTCAGTCCCCTACGTAATCCGAGGACGGCGGGTGAAATGCGGTACAATGAGGCACATGGAAGGACACGGAGAGTCATCGAACGTACCTTTGGACTGCTGAAGTCTAGGTTTCGGTGCCTCGATAAGACCGGAGGGGCACTGCCTTACTCACCAGGAAAAGTATGCAAGATCGTGATTGCCTGCTGCATGCTCCACAACCTGGCAGTACGCAATGACATTGAACTGCTGTTGGACCCTGAAGACGAAGGAGTTCCTCAGCCTCCCATCCCACCCATGTCGACTGATGAGGATAGTGGTGAGGAGGAAGGTGTGGACCAGAGGCGCCAGCTCATTGATCGCTACTTCCCTTGAATGTGAGTATCTACCTCTAGTGGCGGTTGACAATGCCTCATGTATGTTTTCTGGTGTTGTGTGGATATGGGGTTATTCAGCTGGGTGTGGTTTGTGATGGTTGCACATGTGTGTCTTCATGTCTTTGGACATAGGAGTGTCCATGATGTGTGTGCTCCCATCCCATGCTTGTGTGATGGTTGTCGTTTGTGTAATGTTGCTGTGCATTGTGTTGTGATGTGTGTGAATCTCTTTACTGACGTGTGTTTGCTGTCTCTGGTTTTCTCTAGGTCACTCCCGCAGCGCCATGATCATGTGCGACTATGATCCCTGTACCTGTTTACGTCTGTATCTGATGGCAATCATGTGAATAAACATGGAGGCAAAACATCATTGTGTGAGTAAATGCAATTTATTGACAGGTTGTGCTTTTGTGCTGGTGAATATATACAAGTAAGTGGGAGGGAGGGAGTTGGAGTTGTAGGTAATGGCAGATGAAATGTCCGTGCTGACACCACATTGGGGGGTGTCAGGCTAGTCCAGCAGACCAGTGGCAATGATTGTCTATGTGGGACAGGATGGTTTGCAGGGTGAATGTCTGGCACAGGCAGTGGCATTGTCAAGGTCGTCCCCTCTTGGAGCGTGTGCCTGGCGCTCCAACACTGCTCTCAGCAACTTCCTGCCTCGGCCGCCCCCTCCGTCTCGGAGGTGGTACAGAGGCAGCTGGGAGGGCAGGTTGGTGATGGGCCACATCCGTCGCCAGGGGCTCAGGTGGTGGTGGCGGCGGTGGAGGCGGAGGCGGAGGCGACGGGGGAGGCGGAGGTGACGGTGGCGGTGGCGCTGACACACATGGTGGAGGGGGGGGGGGGTTGTTCCGGGCAACCCATTCCCTCCACATCGTTGCCTGCTGGCCCATGATCACCAACATCTGGCCAAGGATGCCAGAGATCTCGCGCAGGCTGTTGGTGTTGTCCACTGAGTCCTCGTGAACACGATCAGCGTTTGCCTGGGACCGGTCGTATGAGGCCTGGCACCTGGCAAGAGCTTGTAGGGACTGTGCCACTGGCTCGGGTAGCTGTCCCTCCTCTGACCGGCGGTGTGTGGGTCGCCTGATTGGCAGTTGTCCCGTTGCCTGTGTTTGTGGCCCACTCACCCTGCTTGTGTGTGGGGCCGTTGGACCAGCGTTGCGCGCTGGGTCATGCTGGGTGGCACCGGCAGGAGTCGTGGTGCTCGTGGTAGTGGTGGTAGTGGTGGTACTGGTGGTACTGGTGGTACTGGTGGTGGTGGGGACTGTGCAGATCACAGAGACGGGTGCCGCGGGAGTCACACATGCGACGTTGGTCGGTCCCGGGAGTCCCTGTGAGCCAGATGGCCCTGGCTGCGTGCTTGGTCCCGCTCCATCCTCCGCCCCGGAGCTGCCTGTGTCGTCGTCGGCAGAGAGTCCTGTAGGTGTGGGAGGCGAGGCTGGCGGCCGGGTACTGCTTTCCCCAGTCAGTTGACGATCACCTGAGGGACAAGATCGAGCAGGTCAGTAATGTGGACAGTACATGGTTACATTGATTTGTAGACATTTCTGTTTCCTGTCGCACACACCCCACCCTCCACCACCACCGCCACCCTCCCCGTGCACATGGGGGCCTGTTGGGAGTTGTAGTTTGGGCCTCTCACACACCCCACCCTCCACCACCGCCACCCTCCCCGTGCACATGGGGGCCTGTTGGGAGTTGTAGTTTGGGCCTCTCACACACCCCACCCTCCACCACCGCCACCCTCCCCGTGCACATGGGGGCCTGTTGGGAGTTGTAGTTTGGGCCTCTCACACACCCCACCCTCCACCACCACCGCCACCACCGCCACCCTCCCCGTGCACATGGGGGCCTGTTGGGAGTTGTAGTTTGGGCCTCTCACACACCCCACCCTCCACCACCGCCACCCTCCCCGTGCACATGGGGGCCTGTTGGGAGTTGTAGTTTGGGCCTCTCACACACCCCACCCTCCACCACCGCCACCCTCCCCGTGCACATGGGGGCCTGTTGGGAGTTGTAGTTTGGGCCTCTCACACACCCCACCCTCCACCACCACCGCCACCACCGCCACCCTCCCCGTGCACATGGGGGCCTGTTGGGAGTTGTAGTTTGGGCCTCTCACACACCCCACCCTCCACCACCGCCACCACCACCACCACCCTCCCCGTGAACATGGGGGCCTGTTGGGAGCCATGGACATGTTAGTGTGTTGGTGTCCGACGTGCATGGGTTGGGGCGTGGGGGATGTTTCTTCTCAGTTGTGTGAGCCTGACCATGTCGTGCTGAACGTGGTGCTTGGTTTGTACTCACCAGTCTCTTCTCCTTCGTCAAGGCCGTCTAGGCTCTCTGGGTGTAGTATCACCAGCACCTTCTCCTCCCAATCGGTGTAGGGTATGGGCTCCGGGGGTGTGCCACCGCCAGTAAGATTGGCTCTGGCGTGGTTTTTCGCTCGGATGCCCTTGACCCTGGTCTTAAGGTCATGCCACCGCCTCTGAATGTCGTGCTTGGTCCTCGGCACAGTCCCCGACGCATTCACACAAGTGACGATCCTGTCCCACATGTGGTTCTTTTGCGCCACGGTCGTCTGCTGGACTTGGGCCCCGAAGATGTTGGGCTCCACACGGATAATTTCATCTACCATTACCCGCAACTCTGTCTCCGTGAATTTGGGTTTTTTTTTGGGTGCCATGGTGTGTGGTGCTCAGTGTGTGAGTTGAGTGAGTTGGGAGGTGCAGGTGTGTGGTGTGTGATGTGTAGGATTTGTGTGGTGGGTGTTTGTGTGGTAGGGTGGTGGGTGGGTGTCTTCTATGTGATTTTATGTGAGTTCGCAGTGTCTCGAATGGCCCTCTTGCTGGCAGCAATGCTGTGGTGCAAGGGATTGTGGTTGTGTGGGGGTGTCTTTTTATAGTCGTGTCTCGATGGTTGTTGGCAGTCAGGTGGTAGGTGGGCGTGTTGACTTGTGTGCATTATTGGATAATTGGGACGTGTCATGGTGGCTTGTGCTGGGGGGGGGGCCTTGTCAATGTTCGTATGTTTGCTTAGGACTTGCGGTGCACTTTCATACATTTGTTAGGCGCTAGGGATGTTGTGCGTGTTGGCCTTCCGCCCTGATGCTGTGGTTCTCGTTGCATTGTTTCCGCCGCGGACGTGGATGGCTGTGAGTTCCGTTGTACGGGCGGATTTATCCTAATTGCGGCCACGGAGTATTCTCAGGGATGGCGGTACATGTTTTATTTTCCGCGGTCATTTCCGTCCGCGGCAGTGGTTGTTCATTGGACTCCGTCCGCCGCGGACGGACTTGGTTGTGTTCCGTCCACCGCGGACGGTGTTGGTTGTGTTCCGTCCGCCGCGGTCGGAGTTTCGTGACATGAATATCCTAATCCCAACCGCGGTTTCTCCGCGGCGCAGCCGGGAGTAAAATTTCCCCCACCATGGCGGACAGTACCCATTTCCGTCCGCCATCCTAATCGGCCCCTAAATGTAAAGAAGGTGACGAGATTCTTGCAGTGCATATAATTAAACAACACCAAGGCGGTAAAAAATACATTATGTGACTTAATAGTAGTTTAGGAGCTTCCGCACACATGATGTGTGATACGATGTGGATCGTATTGGCGGCCCGGGTAGACGCAAAGTAACAACGCGGACAAAAGGTAGGATTTGATTAAGTTGTCTTCCTTGAAATATTGGATATATTGTGTACTAAGGAGGGGTATTACTAGGTTCTAATTAAAGTTTGCCTTGTTTGCAGAAAAACAGCAAACTACTATTAAGTCACATATTAAGGAGACTAGGAAGAGAGGCAGCCACAGTGTTTCTATGTGCTGGGTAAGTCTCGCTGATAATTTGTTTTTGGTTTCTGGTAGAACGAATAACTCATAGTATTTAGTGTATTTACGTTGCATTTTGCTTTCAGCAGTACTGAATTGTGGAAGTTTGGAAATAAAGTTATACGTGCAGTTCGAAGAGCCAAGTGATGTAATAGAAGATGGCATTGAATGTATTTTTTACACTCTTGGTGTTGTTTAATTATATACACTGCAAGAATCTCGTCACCTTCCGTCTTTACATTTAGTGTTGGTTGTGGGATCCTTTACTGTTTCATATACAGCAATTTAATTGGATCACCTCGGTATAGATGGAGCCCTTTTTTGAGAATTATGGTGTTTGTTTTAATTATAATGGGGGGGTGTAAATGTAAAAGATCCCGTACCACTTCAAGGAAGCTAAGATAAAACCTTGAACGCCCTAGTCCTGATGAGGCCTGGAAATTAGAAGGGCTGAAACACGTCGACACTTTTTTGAAGGCACCATTACAAAATTTTGAATATGTAAATGAAAATTAGAAGGAGTACAAAAATAATAAAGGCTAACGAATATACCTCTTATGCTTCAATTATTTTATGGTGACCCTTTGTTGTAAGGAATGTTTTTGGTTATACATAGTCTGGAAGCATCCTTTTGTTGAAAAAATAAGGGCGAAGACTCTTAAAGGTTAAAAAAATATATATGTTAGTTTGTTAATAATATAAATATAGTGCCTATATTTATATATATTTTTTTGTTTGTATATTGTATATATAGATGTATATATGTATTAGTTGCGTGGATATATATATGTGCTTAAAAAACAGTAAGAAAACTACATATATTCATTTTTTGAAGAAGATGGTGAAATAAACAGAACAAAAACGTTTTTGGTTTTTTTTAAAACTCCTTCTGGGTTGCCATTGTTTAAAGAGGCTTAAAAGATATAGATTTTTTCAGAAGTGAGTAAACCTAAATAGGAAGAGATAATTAGTTGTATCTCTATCCTTCAATTCATTGGATTATTTTTCCCTAGGCATCATTTTCATTATTTCCTGCACTGTGGGATCCTGGAAAAACGCATTGATCATGTGACTGTCTGACCGTCATACTCTGAATACTGTGGGCGGTCCCGCAGTGGTGGCAGAGGTCAGACCACCACAGGAAGTACGGCTATCCTGTGGACCGCCTTACTTGTAATGAGGCCCTTGGTGATATGCCCAGAATCACAGCTTGTTGAGCCAATCCCGAGATTTGCACCATGTTCCGTATTTACAAAGTCAGCAGCATTAGCCTTAATGCCACATCTTGTGCCCATATTTATGCTTCTAAGGGAACCTAGCACTGCTTCTTGCCTAATGTCCATGATGTGTGTCAAGCGAGCAGGGCCAGCCTTGGGCATGGGCGAGCTGGGATCAGGCCAGGGTGCCTAGATTTAGAGGTGGCGCCTTATGAGCGGACCTAAGTAAAAAAGAAATCCTTATTTCAGGCTGACAGTGGCTGGTCATTTTCTCAATAAATCTTGATCCATTTTGTTAATCTCCTTAGAGTCCTCTTTCTCCACCTCCCCTCTCTCTCTCACCCACCCCACCTCTTACTTCCAATTTACCACCTGACTAGGTATTTCAGTTGAAGGGAGGGGGAATTCTGTGTTCAGAGCCCAGTCACTGCTGAGGTCATTAATATTTTACTCGTCAGTGAGTGATATTTGTAAAAACACACAGTTGCCCTCAGGAGGGTGTTGTGGCACTAGGCAAACATAATGTGCACCGCGCACAATGTTATGCTATGTTATGTTAAATGTTCTTGTAGTGCGCATGGCTGCCTCAGCAACGGGGGGTCCCAGCACAGTTGGATGAGAGGTAAAGAGAAGAGAGCTAGATGGTGGAAAAGAGCCAGGTTTTGATCACAACAGTTCCAAACCGCAGTGCAATCTTACCTCCTTCCAACAGAAAGCACAGACAGAAGCAGCCCTATTAAGTTGTGTGTCTTAGTGATGGCTAGCATATACTGCACGTAGAAAATGCAGATGTGTACAGATAGTGGGGGGAGGAGGGGGCTATGGGAGGCTGAATTAGGAGGGGCACTAAATTTGGTTTTGACCGGTGCCTGATTAAACAAAGACTGGCCGTGCAAGCAAGCACACTCAGTGACAGCCAATGCTGACCTTTACTGTATGTAGGGGAAACAACCCTTACCACTGGCTTCTGCACTGCGATTGATGTACTGTTGTAAAGGACACCTGCAGTGCCACTGCCCTTGTTTCACCTTCTAAATATGTCTGTAGTTCTTGCACTGCTGTTATTTGTGCTGTACCTGTTCTGTGCAGGGTTGCATTGCTGTCATCTCTGCTTTAGGTTTTCTTTGTAAATGTAAATGTGTGTATACTTGTAAAGCGCACTGCTGCCCCATCTCGGGGCATCCTGGCGCTGTTTACCGCTGTGGAACCCTTCCTGGCTTTTCCTGTGAGATGCCCCCTCCAGGGCACCCCCAAGGTGAAGCCAGGCATCCCAGCGCTGTTGGGGCCATTGTGGAGATTAAGCAAGCTATTGCCCAGAGTTGCAGAGTGGGACCCATGATTAGAGTTGGCACCAAGGCGAGAATTATCGAGTCCGCGTACATTGAGCCCAAGACCCTGCCGCGTCGGGAATTGAACCCTGGTCCCGGGCCTGACCTCTGCTTCAGGGTCTGCCGCTTCTAACCAGTGAGCCACGCTTCTCCACAATCTTCTTTGTGTGTCAGGAAGTTGCATACCTGCTGCTAGAGAGAAACCTGTGCTGTGTGTGTGAGGGAACACTGGTTGTATGAGCCAGTGAATCACCCGTCTTTGTGTGAGGAATGCTTGCACTATAGATGGCAGTGTACTGTTACTCTACGAGAGGGAGATTTTCACTTCTGCAGGCCATCATACAATGAAAAATTAGAACAAACGATTTGTAGGTCTCATTTCAAGACATGGTTAATCCATCTGTGTAGACCTGTAATCAGGGTCAGACTGGGACAAAAAATAGGCCAGGTGTAGTAATAAAGCACTACAAATTGTAGGTTCCAACTTAAGTTTAATCGTCATAAGTACAACAGGTGCTCCTGGCTTGGCGGCTTCATCAATCACCAACATTCTATCTCGCACTCCAGGATGGAGCGCGGGTCATACCAAGAGGGCAGAGAAAGAGAGGGGGGAAAAGGGAAGTGGGAAATGAGGAAAGTTACAACACACCTCCCTCCTTAAGGAAAAGTAGGGAAGGGAGAGAGGGATAGTTCCACGCAATGGATGCAGGACAGCTGAAGGTGGGTGGGGGAAAAGAAAAGGGGAAAAAGAAAGATGAGAGGGAAGTATACAGCACCGAATACTGGGGTCGGAAGCCAGGGACCCCTAGATGTTTTAAGCATAAGAACAGTCCTAACAGCACACTAACTGTGGTACAATAGCTCTGGACAGATTTGTGAAATGCCCAAACAGGCGGGGCAGGGGAGAAAATGCGTATATAGTCCCAAGGCATGTTCTGTAACGATAGAGTGAGTGGCTCTATTCTCATATACATCTACAGAGATAAGATAAGACTCTTTTAAAATTCAGAAAGAGATAAGTAAAGTTATCAGGTTACATTTCCCATGTTAATAAACTGTAACTGTCATGTGCATTTAAAATGGTTATCAGGTTCCATTTCCAACGTTAATCAACTGTAACAGTCTGGTGCATTTAAAATTCAGAAAAGGAAGGGGGAGGCTATAAGGTTACTTTGTCAAACGTTAGACAACTGGAAATGTCTGGAGCCAACAGGGAGTGCACCATTAAGGTATGGGTAAAGCTAATCAATGTACGCACTATGTAACACTATGGGCATCCCCATATTGGTGAAAACGAAGAATCACCGCCATTTCACACTTAGCTCTCCCATGTCCGAGATTGCTACACCGTCTATTTCTCCCTGGGATTCCAAATTCCTACTGCTGGAATTACCATCCCTTACCGGAAGATTTAGAATGGCTGTACAGTCCTTTTCTCTAGGCAGTAGCTTGGGCCAGGACACACCCCTAAGGCTACCACTGATGAAACAAGCTTCCGTTTCCATGTCCTTATCCATGCCGGGCCTGGGCCTTCTTCTGCTCCCATTTTCTTGGCCTTGACCAGTATTGCAATCTTTGTCACATTTTGTTTTAGACAGCCACCGATCATTTGCATGAGTCTCATCAGGCTTAAGTGTGTCCTCCTGTTCCCTCTTAGGCTTGCCATACAAGAAATCATACGTGTCTTCTGAGCCATTGCACTTCGGCTTCTTCCAAAGATCATAGACTGGACCCCTCTTCCCTTCCATAACTTTTAGTGGGGATCCTTTTAGGTCTCTCGGCTTTATATCACTCTCCCTCTCCATCATTCCATACTCGATCCCTTGTATGTATACATTTTTGTTCCCTCCTTTAGGCTCGATGAAACTTGCACCTCTAACTTTTTCTAGATCGCAATTGTCCATATGCTCCTCTGACCACTCGGGTCGGAACCCATCCGGCATCATCCTGTGCCGCAACTCATTGCCAACGGACTGGTCGATTTCATTCATCTGCCATCCTCGTTCTTTGGTTGTGGTATTTACACTCACCACCACCCTTCCCAATTTTCCATCCTTCTTCACTTTTTGTTTCCTACTGTCCATTCTCT
Source organism: Lissotriton helveticus (assembly GCF_964261635.1). Taxonomy (NCBI): domain Eukaryota; kingdom Metazoa; phylum Chordata; class Amphibia; order Caudata; family Salamandridae; genus Lissotriton; species Lissotriton helveticus. The sequence goes on from NC_136072.1 coordinate 577,079,997, forward strand.
CTGGTTTCTTACGTATTTCTCTTTCCTCCACCTGGCTTTGATATGTGTTTTTCTTTTGGTAGTGTTCATCCCTAATAGCTTCTCTTCCCCACTCTTTTTCCTTTGCAGCTCTTTCCAATGCTGCATTTCTCTCAGGTGGTTGCCTGCAGACATTAACAGTTTCACCTCTAGTATCTTGTCTGCTTTGATACCATGCCAACTCATTCCTGTGTCTTTTTATTTCTTTCTCCCATGATATCCTCAACTTCTGTTGATCTCTCCACCCTAGCATGTTGATAACACCTCTCGTTATGTATATAGTACTCCTCGTATTGCTTTCTTTATAAACTACATCCATGACTTTGTGACCAATAATCTGTATATCCTCCCCTGCATATGTTTTCAGGACGGTGTTGGCCTCTTTTAGCTCATTACTATGTTTTTTTGCAAATTTTCTGTCCCAATCTCTTTTGCTTACCATGCTATATCTCGAACCAGAGTCAGTAATCATTTCTGTCTCAACTTCATCTATTTTAACCGTGCATCTCTGAGATATCTTGCTGGTTCTGACATCCTCTTTGCCATCCATTCTTTCTCTGAGCTTTTCATCCCTAAGTGCCTTTCCACTTGTGGCTTGTATATAATATTCATCCCACACGTTCAGAATATTTTCATATATGTTTCTGTCAGTACCTGTCATGAAAACCTTCTCCATATTGTGATACATTTTCCTTCCACCCTTACCTAAGCTGTGGAGTAGAATTTCCGCTTTTGCTTCCGGTGACAGAGATGCTACCTCTTCCTCCAGGACTAACAAATAGTTTTCAAAATACACTTTCCACTCCCTCCACTCTGCAATGTTTTTATTAACCTCCTCCATGAACGGCTTAGGCGGAGGGAGATTGTACATTCGGCCCCACTCCATGTTTGGTGTGCTGCAATACCGGAAGATGCCACCCCACCAATAATACAGCACAACAGTGCACTAACTGATCACTACGGAGCCTTGCTAATCTGTTTGCCACATCTCCCCCTAGGGCCCTTATGGATATACAGCACTTGCGTTAGAACAATATGAATGTCACGCCAAAGACCTGACTGGAATTACTGAAATGAGATGTCAGGTAAGTGGGCCACTAAAGACCGAAGGGTGACGATAGATGGTAATCACCCATTTATATTGTTTTTTCTTTTCTTGTCCTTCTAGTGAGTGGCACTATGGTGTTTTCTCACCAACAAGATGGCCACTCGGTGGCTCCAAGTACCAGAAATTGGTTCCCTCAAGCCGTGGGGTTAATAAACTGTCGGTGAGGTTTTCTGCTTATCCTTAAATGCACTAAAGGTGTCTGCCCACACGCCTGTATGCTAATGATCACAGTTCCCTTAGTGAAAGAACATCTGAAATTACAAAGCTCTCCCACGACGTGCTTCCTCAACGTCTTTTCCGAACACTTATACTGCGGTTCACTGCACTCCCTGCCCCTCCGAGATAACCTCACACAGTTTCAAAGCGTGCCTCAGTTCGGTTTCTAGCTCGGAACCAGAGGTTAGCCCCACACTCTGTTCCTCCTGAGACTCCTCACGCAGCTTCAACTCGCTGCCTCCGTTCCGTTTTCTGCGTGGCAACCTGGGTTAAAATCCTTTCCTGATTCTTCCAGACATTTCAAACGGCAGAATGACGCGGGGCCACAGGGGTTACACACCTTCCCTGATCCTCTCAGATATTTCACATGGCTCCATGTGCTGCCTCAGTTAGTTTTCACTCACGAGAATTAGGGTTCACTGCCCCCTCTGTTCCTCTTGGATCTCCTCACACTGCTTCAATTAGCGTTTTCAGTTACATTTACCACGGGGCCACATGGGTTGCACACCTTCCCTGATCCTCTCAGATATTTCAAATGGCTCAATGTGCTGCCTCCGTTAGTTTTCTCTCACGGGAACTAAGGTTCGCTACACCCCTGTTCCTCTGGTATGTACTCACACCTATCACGCGCTGTCACCATTTCATTTCAATTATCACTTCACATTAGGTTCCGCTGTACGCTCCTCCCAGTGTTTCCACTGCTGTGACTCACCCTTGTCTCGAGCGCCGCACACTCCGCCTCGGTTAAATTTACTTAAAAGAAAGAAAAATGCGACTATTTTCCTGCTCCGCACCCTTCCTGCTCACACAGCTTCCACGGCTCACCTCCTAGACTGGTACGACTCCCACAGGTGCTGACCAGTCTTGATTCTTTGCACCATCACCTCTAGGCTGCAGAGTCCTCTGTCTATTTCCCGCTTGCAGAACAGGAACTTCCTGTAGACGACCTTGCGGTTCCTTGAAGCAAGAACACTGTTCCTTTCTCTCCCAATTGTGCACTGCCTCTCCCTCCGTGAAAGACAAACACCTCACGATGCCGTACCTAAACTTCTCCAGGGGTGATTTATACCGCTGACCAGTACTCTTACTTGAAAAAAAAAGAAAGGATTCTCCGCTCAGCATTGGCTCCCGATCAGTAACCAGTCTGGGTGAAGCCTGCCCCTCTTTAGTCACGAGGACGGCTTAGTTAGAGAGCACTGCTGCGGTCAGAATCCGTCTTCGACCCCTCTGACCTCGAAGGAAAACTATTCCTGCACCGCGCTGCCCCAACAGTCCAGCTACACCAACTGCAGACGAGCCTCCTCACCTGCTCCACCTCAGCGTCTACTTTCACCGTTGTGGGAAATCCGTGTCCCGCTACTGGACCACTCTTTCACCGTCACTTCACAAACGGCTATCCCGGCTATTCTTTCCGCTGGTTCACGCACTGCTATTTCCTCCACCGCGGAATGCTCCCCGAGAGCACTGGTAACCAGATCCACAGACGTCGATCAGACCTCAATTGAGGAAGGAACGTTCCCCTACTCCACGCGGCACCCTCTCACTTTTCACCGAGGCTTCACACCCGACTTCCTGTTCTTTCCGAGTCGAAGATTTCACGTCCATCCAAGGGAACACCTCGATGAATACAGCCTGGGTTACCGGTATGTCTGTTGTCCTGTGATCTTCAATATCAACTGGTGAGTACTTATTGTAAATTCAATATTCCGCCCAAGCATCAACTTTATCCAGGGGGAAACACCCAACTGACCCTGGCTCAGCTCCTCGTCCTCGTCGCCACAAATGTAGTAATAAAGCACTACAAATTGTAGGTTCCAACTTAAGTTTAATCGTCATAAGTACAACAGGTGCTCCTGGCTTGGCGGCTTCATCAATCACCAACATTCTATCTCGCACTCCAGGATGGAGCGCGGGTCATACCAAGAGGGCAGAGAAAGAGAGGGGGGAAAAGGGAAGTGGGAAATGAGGAAAGTTACAACACCAGGTCACGAAAATAAAAGTGGCTCTCATTAGAGAATTTGATAGCTAAAAAAGAGGCACAAAGTTGCAAATCAGGACAGTTTTGAACTTGTAGAGACATGCTGTATGGGTATTTTGCAAGGTATAGGAGGTTTATGTTGTGCTTGCTACAGGCAGCACTTGTGGTAATATCAGGGAAATCAACATCCTAAGCCAGCCCACCTGGTCATACACAAGGCCACAAACTGATAAAAAAAAGCTGGCCCATACACTGATCTGTCATCCTAGTCCATCTGGCACTGCCTGAGTGCCCTTTACAATTTTATTGTGAATAAAAACAAAGAGGCCTTTCAAAATAAAAAATGAAGGGCCTCATGTATAAGAGGGTTGTGTCATGTTTGTACCATGCAATGTAGTACATGCATGATGCAAACCTCTAGGTCAGACTTTTGAAGACACTCAAAGCTACTTTGTGTGACTCCGACTGGCTTAAACATCTGTAGTAATGCAACGCAGAGCAAATCGCTGCGTTGAGCTACTCTGCACTGGGAAGGCATTCCACACGCTCTGTGTGGGAGTGCCCATGCAACTCCCATGGATTTTCACACATCCCCAGATATGCAAGAACTTGCAAACCTGGGGCGGCACCATAACTTACACCTTCGCAGGTGAGGCGTAATAAAGAGACAGTATCTCTAATTCACCTTATTTCTTCCTCTTTCTATATGTGCTGCATTCTGCAGCTCACATAGAAAGAGGAATATGCCTCTCAGAATTGGTTTTGTGCTGCACAAAAACTATTCTACATGCAACACAGGTACCCTTGTACCATGGAGCAAGGGTGCCTGTGTTGACTCTAGGCTGCCAAAAATCCACCAGCACAAGGGACAGGGGGCCCGATGTAGGTAAGTAACATTTACCGATTCTTAATTACCGAAAATTACCGAATTTTACCGATTCGGTAATTAAGAATCGGTAAATGTGAGGGGTGGGTATGTAGGGAATCCAGATGTTCCCTTTTACCGAATCGGTAAAAGTCGGTATTTACCGATTTGGTAAATACCGAATCGGTAAAGCCTATTGATTCCTATGGGCTTCAAAGCCCATAGGAATCAATAGGCTTTACCGATTCGGTATTTACCAAATCGGTAAATACCGAATTTCACAAGGGTGCAGGGGGTGTCACTTTGACACCCCCTGGCACCCCCTAAACAGGATTGGGTGCCATGTGGTAGGCATACAAGCCCTAGGGGCAGGTCTGCCTGCCACATGGCATAGGTGTGCATGCATACATGTGCATGCACACCGGAATCGGTATTTTACCATGAAGTTGGATTTCATGGTAAAATACCGATTCGTTAAGGCCTTTGGGACTCAGAAGAGTCCCACCTACATATGGAATTTACAGAATCGGTAAAATTACCGATTCGGTATTTTACCGAATCGGTAATTTTACCGATTCTGTAAATGTAGATTTACCTACATGTGGCCTTGGATTTAGGCCCCTACATACCGATTGGCCATTTACCGGTCGGTAACGGCCGAAATCGGCCGTTACCGGTCGGTAAATGGCCTGAAACGGCCACCTACATCGGGCCCAGGATGCGTTGTATTGACTCAAATACGGTGCATTCCTGTCCTTTTCCTGTTCTGCTGTGCAGACAGCAAGATGACTTGACGCGCTGCACTGCATGACTTCCTCATAAGGCCCTAAATTATTGTCATCTCTTTTGGTATTTTTATCATAGTTTACACAACTGCAGACGGCTCAGTGTTCCTATGTGCACGTGGTCTGAACATTGAAATAAGATACACATATGTATATCTCCAGGATAAACCCATTTTACACACAAAGTAAACTTCAATGTAAATATTGTTCCTTATTTCCAGTTAAGTACATGAATGGGAATCCATAGTAAGTCACTTTCACTGCGATTGCGTGTGGTTTACCTGGTACATGTGTGAGAGAAGCTTGCATTGCTGCTGGTGAGAAATTCCCATAGATTGTGAGGGAAGCTTGCATTGTTGCAAGTGAAAAAGTAACTATACTGGATGTGAGGTAAGCTTGCACTGCATCGGCCCATGCCCACAGTGTGTGGCGAGTCTTGTACAATGGCTGTGGTTTTTAATGCCTTCTGAGACTTTGCTGTCTGGATGTAGCTATCCGTTGCCTTTCACAAGCACTGGTGCAAGGATACATCATGAATGAACAAGAATAGGGTATCTGTTCCTCTCTCGTTCCCTTGCGGAGAATCATGTTGTGACCCCACGTAGTTAAGGGCCCATTTCACTTAATTTAATTTAAAGTTCATCTAGGGAGTAATTTCATTATAAGCCGTGAGAGCATCGAAGCCAACCCCTCCCCTGATGCCCATTGCATCTGCACAGGCCATGCCTTCATCCAGAGAGTGACACCCGGGTCCTCTTTCTCTGGGTTATGAGGCCAAGCAGTGGGAAAGGTCACAGAGGAAACAAAGGTTTTTCTTTTTGTTAGAGTCGTCTTTATTCCTCCAGACCCGGTGCTGCCCGTTTCCCATGTTTTTGGGAAGACAGATGTCCCTAGAGTGAAACCATACTGCCCCCAGACGCAAATGGTACACTGCAAACAGGTGCGCAACCTTCATTGAGCTGAAAGGGCTTTAGCCAACAGCCCCCCCCCCCAGACACACAGACATTTTAAGGCATGGGCAAAGTGGGCTTGGCCCAGGGCCCCATCCTTTCAGGGCCCTCAGATAGAGCTATCCCTGTTCTGCAGTCTTGCCCTGATGACCTTGAATAATTCTTAAACAGATTCTTTTAAATACCGATTTTCTTTGTTTTATTTTTAATGTGGGTGCATTTGTAGAGAAATGGTGTGTTTATGTTTCATGGAACAATCCTAAAAATTGTTTATTTTAGGCAAAAACAGGACCTCACATAGGAGAAACAGGAGTGTGCCTCTGAAATTATTTGCAGTAATATTAGTGAACTGTTGCCGTGGTATAGTATTAAAAACACACCTCACTATCTCTGAATATAAGATGTAAAGACATTTAGAATATACCTGTGCACTGTCAGCAACTTGGCCAAAGAGGGCATGAAATAGCTGAAAACGGATAATAAAACCAAAGCTGTTCCAAACAGGGGCCGCCAAAATACGTTTGGCCCAGGGCCTCCAAAATCCTTAAGATGTTCCAGACCCCTCCTCCCCCCCCCCCCCCTCCACCAGTTGTTTATCTCAGCGCGTGCTGCTGATGCTGGGTCCAGGACACACACATCATTCATGAGCACTGTGGGCTCGGCTGGGCAGACACCTGATACCTTAACTCATCTTCATCTAAGTATTTCACAGGTCTTAAAAAGGCCATTTACTTGTCAGCGAGGCTTTGTTTTATCCCCATATCCCCTGAGTTCCCACTCTGCATGTTCCGTCCAATTGTAAATCACTTTTGCTGCCACAAAGGATGTTGGATGATGCAAGAAGGGGGGTCAAGGCTGATGCTTTGGGGGATGAGCTGGGAGACAAAGGCAATGTGGTAAAGAAGTGGGGAATTCATTTAGTGAAAAGCAACATTAAGCATATCAAGAGGCTGAAAGTGGGTTGCAGCTAAACATTCAGTTCCTCCGGATGTATGTCGTTACAACGCGATGTTTTACATCGCAGTACTTTACGACGCATGTTTTACAACGCAAGTCGTTACCACGACTTGCGTTGTTGGGGGCTGGATAGTGAATAGTTTAATTTACTATTCCAACTCCAGTCCCCATGAATAGTAGGGAAGGAGTTGGATAGTAAATTAAACTATTTACTATCCTGGAGCGCCCCCCAGCGCAATTCGTTGTTACAACTTTTGTTGTAAAAGTTGTGTCGTAAGGGAACTGCGGTGTAACATCCGCGTTGTAAAGGATGTTCCCCAGTTCCTCCACAAGTGATAAATGCCATAATATTAGTGTTTTAATTATATCTGAAACCCCACTTGCCAACCATCAACAGAGTGGCGCAAAATGATGCCCTCCCCCCCTGCAGAATGTGAGTAAGGGCCCCTGAGTCTCATATATCACAGATATTTATTAGCCTTAGGCTGACTGGGGCCCCCTAAAGGCCAGGAGCCCTTTGAAGGGTTCAGGCCCTCCTTACACAGCAGGGGCCTATTTTACGCCTCTGAAATGCCAGTGTGGCATGGCATTCAATAACGGAGCGCCACAAGAAAAGAAACAAAAGCACATTTTTAAGTTCAGGAATTTTGGGGTAATTTAGGAGAGACTGGTCCAGCACAGGTGCATTCTCAGGATACCAGTTGCTACCCTGGTGCCCAGTTGGACAAAATAAAGAGTTCGTACAATTCATATACTCATTACAGAACTACAGGCCTTCTTCAATGCTCAACATGTTTTCGTTGTATTATCTTCGATGTAGCTATTTACTTAGTTCGATTTGATTCCATTCCCTATTGTTTGATTTTCATAACACCCATTTCCATACAGCCAACACGGGTTGCGCAGTAGAAAAAAACACTTTCTCAAGAATGTAACTGAAGCCAATATATACAATAATCACGTATTCATTTCCAAACTTAGCACACAATATATATTTGTGCATTACACTTATCTTAAAGGTGACACCTTGAGAGTCAGTAATAAATGTTTTGAATGGCATGTAGTGACAATTAATAACATGTCAACATTATAATAATATTCCTAGGGGGCTCCTTCCTTGTGATAATGACAATACCGTAGTTTTGTGTATCTGTACATTTGTTTCTAGCTCTGTATTTTAAATTTCTAGTTGTTATTGTTTTTTCCAGCATAGCAGATTTAGGCCTATAATCCTTCAGAAAAAGGCATACAGATGCTGGCCTGCAAGTATAGATTTATTAATCAGTTTGCATCTCACCTTTCCACTTCTGTTCAGGGTGTATTAACCCGTTAACCGCGGCGGTAATTCTGCCGCGGTGCGGAAGTTTCCTTGCGCGGGCGGGTCCGCGTTGGCCGCTGAACGTGCGCAGCACTAGGAAGGTAGTGTGCGCGACGTTCAACGGCCGACGGCAGTACGCAAGGTGTTAAAAAGCACTGGGTCTCAGGGCTGCCCCGCACCGCAAGGGGACATGAGGTAGGTGTATCAATTGTGTGTATACTCACAGGGCCTCATTTATGAAAAGTGACACATCGCTGCGTGAAAACAGCAATGCGTCACTTTTCACTGCGCCCTCCTTGCACCACCAATGATGCGTCATATTTACAGTATGAGGCTTCATGTTGCAAGGAGTTACAGATACGTCAGTATTTCTGACCTATCTGTAGGCGCAAAAGTGACACATTGCTGGAGTGTGTCACAAAAGTAACGCAACTCCAGCAATGTGTACTTTCACATGGGCAAGTCCCATGTTGTTAGTGCCTGCGCCATGAGGCAGGCGTAAGATTTTGAAGCTTAGCGGCCAAGAAAATGGCCCAGTGAAATCTTATAGATTTCACTGCGTCACTTCTATGCGTCACTTCTATGACTCTTTCTTGCGTCAAAACGCCCCCCTTGCAGACGTTATACCTGGCGCAGGTATAATGTGACGCAGGGGTTCACAAAGTGACACATCTACCAAGATGCGTCACTTTGCAAATATGGTGCAACAAGGCACATTTTTTACTCCGCTGGTGCGTCACAAAAAGTGACGCACCAGCGGCGTAAAAAAATGACCAAGGGCGCATAAATAAGCCCCAAAGTAGCTAGGAATCCATCCTGCATTCAGACAATTCACCCATAATTTTCAGGGCTCACCCATCACTTTTATGCTCACCCTGCACTCACAGCAATCACACTAAAATAACGGAGTTCCCCCTGCACTTACTCTGCTCTCACATGAGCACACCACTTGCCCTGCACTCACATGACACTTTACTCACCCGTCACTCTCACCGCTCACCCTGTACTCATTCACAAACAAGCACATCACTCCCCATGGATTCACTTCTCCCACTAAGCACTGTTACCTGCACCCAAATTCTAATGGGCACATCACTCCTCTGTACTCACACCACTCACCCTGCACTCACTCCTGTCACCCTGCTCTAACACAGGCACATTGCCCACCTTGCACTCACATATGCACTCCTGTCTCTCATATAGGCACAGCACATAACTTGCACTCACGCCTCTCCAACAGGCACATCACTCACCATGGACTCACACCCCTCACACTACACTCCCTCCTCTCACTCACACAAGCACAGTGATCAGCCTTCACTCAAACAGGCTCTCCATTTACCCATCACTCATGCAGCACACTATGCCTGCCCACAGGCACAATGGTCTGCCAGAACTCGTAGGAACACATCAATCATGTTGCACTCATTCCTCTAACTAAGCATTCACCAGTTACTCCAGCAGCTCACCCTTTACTCTCACTGCTCACCCTCTCTCACACAATCACACTGGTCACCCAGCCCTCACACTCCTATCCCTGCATTTATTCTGCTCACACCATTACACCACGCTCACTCCTTTCATTTTGCACGCTCTCCTCACACCCAGGATTCTCATGCGCCCTCTTCGTACCTTGCACTGATTTTGTTTGCCCTGCACTCACATAGGCACACCTTTCACCTGACAATCACGCCACTCACACTGGACTCACTCACACTATTGGGAGGATGGTGTGACATTGAAGATCAGTCTGAGGTTATGGATGGGAATGAGCTGGGTGCGAGTGGTAATGTGGTACAGGAGGAGAATGCATGCAAATGCTGCAGAGGGTGAAACAGGTGCAACAGGCTAAGGATGATGACAGAGGCGCTGTGCTGGTGAGGAAATTGAGTGGGGACTTTAGGCCAGCGGTGTGTTGTGGGTGGGGGAAGTAGGACTTGCTCCAGAGGTACTTTTTTAGGTCTCTTCGAGATATTTAGAAAGTGACTTTTAAAAGTGTGACCAGAGGCTTTTGCTGGCCTACAGCTTGCGTTCACAAGCTCGTGCAGGTGCACGTACACATCTGCCATCTGTGTTTTTATTGCTGTAATCAGGCTCCTCTGCTTGCACTGCCCCCTCCCTTCCCCCCTCCTGGTCAGCTTCATTTGTGTCTTCTTGCTGTGAATCATGCTCCTCTGCTCACACTCCACCTCCCTTCTCCCCCTCCTCTTCGTCAGTTTCATTTGTGTCTTCTAACACTGCGAATGCTCCTGCTTCCACCAGGCACACACACCAACAGTCATCAGTGCACGCTTTCTCCAGGCACACACACCACCAGCCGGCAGTGCACGCTTCCACCAGGCACACACACCACCAGCCATCAGTGCGCGCTTCCAGCAGGCACACACACCACCAGCCATCAGTGCACGCTTCCACCACGCACACACACCACCAGCCGTCAGTGCACGCTTCCTCCAGGCACACACACCACCAGCCATCAGTGCACGCTTCCACCAGGCACACACACCACCAGCCGTCAGTGCACGCTTCCAACAGGCACACACACCACAAGCCATCAGTGCATGCTTCCACCAGGCACACACACCACCAGCCGTCAGTGCACGCTTCCACCAGGCACACACACCACAAGCCGTCAGTGCATGCTTCCACCAGGCACACACACCACCAGCCATCAGTGCACTGTTCCGCCAGGCATACACACCACCAGCCGTCAGTGCACGCTTCCACCAGGCACACACCACCAGCAGTGAGTGCACACTTCCACCAGGCACACACACCACCAGTCGTCAGTGCACGCTTCCACCAGGCACACACACCACCAGCCGTCAGTGCACGCTTCCAACAGGCACACACACCACAAGCCGTCAGTGCATGCTTCCACCAGGCACACACACCACCAGCCGTCAGTGCACGCTTCCACCAGGCACACACACCACAAGCCATCAGTGCACGCTTCCACCAGGCACACACACCACAAGCCGTCAGTGATTGCTTCCACCAGGCACACACACCACCAGCCATCAGTGCACTGTTCCGCCAGGCATACACACCACCAGCCGTCAGTGCACGCTTCCACCAGGCACACACCACCAGCAGTGAGTGCACGCTTCCACCAGGCACACACACCACCAGCCATCAGTGCACGCTTCCATCAGACACACACACCACCAGCCATCCGTGCTTGCTTCCACCAGGCACAGACAACACCAGCTGTCAGTGCACGCTTCCATCAGGCATACACACCACCAGCGTTCAGTGCACGCTTCCACCAGGCACACACACCACCAGCTATCAGTGCACACTTCTACCAGGCATACACACCACCAGCCGTCAGTGCACGCTTCCACCAGGCACACACCACCAGCCATCAGTGCACACTTCCACCAGGCACATACACCACCAGCCATCAGTGCACACTTCCACCAGGCGCACAGACCACCAAGCCATCAGTGCACGCTTCCTCCAGGCACACACACCACGAGCCGTCAGTGCACACTTCCACCAGGCACACACACCACCAGTCGTCAGTGCACGCTTCCACCAGGCACACACACCACCAGCCGTCAGTGCACACTTTCAACAGGCACCCACACTACCAGCTGTCAGTGCACACTTCCACCAGGCACACACCACCAGCCCTCGGTGCACGCTTTCACCAGGCACACACACACCACCAGCCGTCGGCGCACACTTTCACCTGGCACACACACCACCAGCCGTCAGTGCACTTTCACAAGGCACACACACCACCAGCCATCAGTGCACGCTTCCACCAGGCACACAGATACCGCCAGCCGTCAGTGCACGCTTCCACCAGGCACGCACACCACCAGCCGTCAGTGCACGCTTCCACTGGGTACACACACCACCAGCCGTCAGTTCACGTTTCGACCAGGCATACACACCACCAGCTGTCAGCGCACGCTTCCACCAGGAACACACACCACCAGCCATCAGTGCACACTTCCACCAGGCACACACCACCAGCCGTCAGTGCACGCTTCCACCAGGCACACACATGACCAGCTGTCAGTGCACGCTTCCACCAGACACACACAACACCAGCTGTCAGTACAAGCTTCCACCAGGCACACACACCAACAGCCGTCAGTGCACGCTTTCACCGGGCACACACACCACCAGCCGTCAGTGCACGCTTTTACCAGGCACACACAACACCAGAATGCCAGTGCACACTTCCACCAGGCACACCCCCCCCAGCCATCAGTGCACGCTTCCACCAGGCACACACACCACCAGCCATCAGTGCACGCGTCCATCAGACACACACACCACCAGCCGTCAGTGCACACTTTCAACAGGCACACACACTAGCAGCCGTCACACACTACCAGCCGTCGGTGCATGCTTCCACCATGCACACACCACCAGCCGTCAGTGCACGCATTCACCAGGCACACACACACCACCAGCTGTCGGTGCAGGCTTTCAACGGGCACACACGCCACTAGCCGTCAGTGAACGCTTTCACCAGGCACACAGACCACCATCCGTCAGTGCATGCTTCCACCAGGTACACACACCACCAGCCATCAGTGCAAGCTTCCACCAGGCACACACACCACCAGCCATCATTGCACGCTTTCACCAGGCACACACACCACCAGCCGTCAGTGCAGCAGGCAGGCTCTTCTCAGAGTTGCTTGGTAAATATGTGTTCGATGCCTGGGAGGGAGTGGGTCGAGTTTCCTTAAACCATGCTGAGTATGCAGGTGCAGTGCATAAACTCCTGTGTGAGTGAGTCATGCTGCCTGGGGCTCAATCAATCAATCAATCAATGACACTTATAGAGCACGCTACATACCCGTAGGGTCTCAAGGCGCTTAGGGGAGGGGGGGGTGCCGCTACTGCTCGAACAGCCAGGTCTTCAGCTTCTTCCTGAAGGAGAGGTGGTCTTGGGTTAGGCGCAGGTCGGTCGGGAGGGAGTTCCAGGTCTTGGCGGCCAGGTAGGAGAAGGACCTTCCTCCTGTAGTTGCTCTTCGGATGCGGGGGACGGTGGCGAGGGCGTGGTTGGCTGAACGGAGGTGGCGTTTGGGAGCGTAGAAGTTGATCCGGCTGTTGAGGTAGCTCGGGCCTTGGTCGTGTAGGGCTTTGTGTGCGTGGGTGAGGAGGCGGAAGGTGATTCTCTTGTTGACGGGGAGCCAGTGAAGGTCTCTCAGATGTCCGGAGATGTGGCTGTGTCGTGGGATGTCGAGGATGAGTCTGGCTGAGGCGTTCTGGATCCGCTGGAGTCTCTTCTGGAGCTTGGCGGTGGTACCGGCGTAGAGGGCGTTGCCGTAGTCCAGTCGGCTAGTGACGAGGGCCTGGGTGACGGTCTTCCTGGTCTCGGTGGGGATCCACCAGAAGATCTTCCGTAGCATGCGTAGGATGTTGAAGCACGCCGAGGAGACGTTGTTGACTTGCCTGGTCATGGAGAGGGAGGAGTCCAGGATGAAGCCCAGGTTGCGTGCATGGTCTGTCGGTTTGGGTGCGGTGCCCAGGGCGGGAGGCCACCAGGAGTCGTCCCAGGCGGAGGGTGAAGAGCCCAGGATGAGGACCTCCGTCTTGTCTGAGTTCAGTTTCAGGCGGCTGGTCGTCATCCACTCGGCTACCTCTTTCATCCCTTCGTGTAGGTTGGCTCTGGCGGTGGCGGGGTCGTTGGTCAGGGAGAGGATCAGCTGGGTGTCGTCGGCGTAGGAGATTATGCTGAGGTTGTGTTGGCGTGCGATGGCCGCAAGGGGGCTCATGTAGACGTTGAAGAGGGTGGGGCTCAGAGAGGATCCTTGAGGGACGCCGCAGATGACTTCGGAGGCCTCTGACTTGTACGGTGGTAGGCGGACTCTCTGTGTTCTTCCGTCGAGGAAGGAGATGATCCATTCCAGCGCCTTGTCCTGGATTCCGACGTTGCTGAGGCGCTGTACTAGGGTGCGGTGGCAGACCGTGTCGAATGCCGTGGAGAGGTCTAGGAGGATGAGGGCCGCTGTTTCTCCGTTGTCCATCAGGGCTCGGATGTCATCGGTGGCGGCGATGAGGGCGGTCTCGGTGCTGTGATTGGCTCGGAAGCCGGACTGTGAGGGGTCGAGGGATCCATTCGTCTCGAGGAAGGCGGCCAGCTGCTTGTTGACGGTCTTCTCGATGACTTTGGCTGGGAACGGGAGGAGCGAGATGGGGCGGTAGTTCTTGAGTTCGGTGGGGTCCGCTGTTGGTTTCTTGAGTAGAGCGCTGAGTTCGGCGTGCTTCCAGCTCTCAGGGAAGGTGGCGGTGTCGAAGGATGTGTTGATGATGTCTCGCAGGTGGGGTGCGATGACGGCGTCGGCCTTGTTGAAGACGTGGTGAGGGCAGGGGTCGGTCGGTGATCCGGAGTGGATGGAGTTCATCGTGCGGATGGTGTCTTCGGTGCTGATCGGGGTCCAGGCGTGGAGGGTGGTGGTGGGGGGAGGTTGTTCGGTCATGGTGTGCGTTGGTTGTTTGTTGAAGCTGTTGTGTATGTCCGCGATCTTGTTGTGGAAGTAAGAAGCGAGGGAGTCGCAGAGGTCTTGCGATGGGGTGATGTCGTTGGTTCCTGCGCTGGGGTTGGATAGCTCTTTCACGATGTTGAAGAGTTCCTTGCTGTTGTGCGCGTTGTTGTCCAGCCGGACCTTGAATGCAGTTTTCTTGGCGGCGCGGATCAGCTGGTGGTGCTTCCGAGTGGCCAGTTTGAGGGTGGTCCTGTTGTCCGGTGTAGGTTCCCTTCTCCAGACTTTCTCGAGGGCTCGGCAGTTCTTCTTGGAGCTCTTGAGTTCGTCGGTGAACCATGGGGCTTTCTTGCTGCCGGGTCTGCTGGGCGGGGTCCTCAGCGGGGCGAGCTCGTCCGCGCAGATGCTGATCCACTTCGTGAGGTTGTCGGCGGCCTGGCTGGGGTTCGCTGAGCTGGCAGGAGGGTGCTGGCTCAGGGAGGTGGCGAGCTGGTCTGCTGTGATCTTGTTCCAGCTTCTGCGGGCGGCCTGTTGCTGGTGGTGGTGGGTCGTCGTTCTCTTGAAGGTGAAGTGGACGCAGCTGTGGTCCGTCCAGTGGAGTTCTGTGGCGTGGCTGAAGGTGACGTCTTTGCTGGATGAGAAGACGGCGTTGAGTGTGTGTCCGGCGAGGTGGGTGGGGGTGGACACCAGCTGCTTGAGTCCAAGATTGGCGAGGTTGTCGAGCAGGGTGCTGGTGTTGCGGTCGTTGTTGTTCTCCAGATGGAAGTTGAGGTCCCCCAGGAGGATGTAGTCAGCGGAGGGGAGGGCATGCGGGCTGACGAAGTCGGCGATGTCCTCGCTGAATTGTGTGCGTGGTCCCGGAGGTCGGTAGATCAGGGTGCCTCTAAGGGTGGTGTTCGGGTTGGTGTGGATCTGGAAATGCAGGTGTTCGGCGCTGGTCAGGGTGTTGTCGGTGCTGGTCGTGAGCCGGATGGTGTTCCTGTGGATGATGGCGATGCCTCCTCCCATCTGATTGGCGTTGCGGTCCCTCCGGACGATCTTGTAGCCCTCTGGGATGGCGATGGCGATGTCGGGGGCTGAAGAGGCGTTCATCCAGGTCTCCGTGAGGAAGGCAACGTCAGGGGCTGTGGCGTCTAGGAGGCTCCAGAGTTCGATGGCGTGTCTGTGGACGGAGCGGGTGTTGAGCAGGATGCACTTGAGGTGGGTGCTGCTGGTGTTCGACTTGGCGGGTGCTGGTGCGAGGCAGGTCCGGATGCAGGTGAACTTGCAGGCGTGGCAGCTGAAAGGTCCGTGGGTGCGTCGTGGGGTGGCTTGGTGGCATTCTGGGAGTCGGCCGGTGTTGAGTGCGATGAGGGTGGCGGCGGAGTACGTCAGGCGGGTCGGTCGGGGTCCTCGTGGGCCAGGGGTCCCGGCGCTGGGCGCGGTCCAGGCGCGGACGGGCTTACCTTTGGCGCGCCTTCGGCGCACAATCGGCGCGCCCGCTGCGCGTGAACGCTGCGCGGTCGCACGGTCTCCATATAAGGCGAAGTGCGCGGGTGGGTGGAGCAGCTGGGAGGCGGGAGCGGGGAGGGAACAGAAGAAAAAAGGGGCGGGGTCTGTGGTGGTGGCGGGAATCGGGGAGCGGGGAGGAGGGCGGGAAACAGAAGGAGGACGCTAACACGGGCAAAACAATTACCAAAACAAGCACAAATGTCGAGCAGAATAAGCTAACACGGGCAAAACACTATGAAAAACAAGCACAAATGTAGAGCAAAACAGGCTAACACGGGCAAAACACTACGAAAAAAAAACAAGCACAAATGTAGAGCAAAACAGGTAAAACAAACGCCAGCAGGGTCAGCCGGCAGCGAGGCAGGCAGCGCGGCAGAGAGCGAGGAAAGGGGGCACACGCAGCAGCTGGTGGCCGTGCGGCGTGGGGGTGTCCCACAAGTGGGCTCACACACTCCACTAAATTGCGCCTGAACCAGGCTTTTTCTCATTTGCAAAGTTCGACGCATGCGCACAGCTAGGCAACCCCCACACCCCCGGGAATGACTGCTTCCTACAACCAGAATGGAAACAACATCCAGAGCAATGAAAATGTCAAATGGACAATAATCGCACTGAGAGACTGTATGCTATGAGGAGAGTATTTATTCTCAAGAATAAACATATATTGACACAAAGTCTTGGTTCTTGCTTCCTTCTCATCTTCAGAGGAAGTCTTTAGGACTGATTCTCTTCATCATTCCATCCGAAAGGGGGCTAGTGGACGTGAATAAAAAAAAAGAAACAAACCAAAAAAAATGTGTTTTAATGTCTTCGTCCTGCACAGACCAGTTGGTTGTAGGGAGAGGAGTGGAGGGAAGAAAAAACCCAAACTTCCACCAGGTGACCGCTAGTGCCACGCTTTTTGTAACTCTGAGAGCTGTTAGGAGTTTTATGCCTCCCCGGTCCCCGTGGTTGATTCCCTCCCGTTCAGGTCGCCTTTAAAGAGCCACGCCCGTACCCGAGAGCCTACCTCTGATAGCCACGCTCCTCCTGTAGCGTGGTGGACAGGCGCGTGGTACCGGATAGGGTCCGGCGCCCTCCGTCGTATTCCTGGAGGTGGCGGCATCCCGGTCTTTCCCGTGGAAGGAGCGTCTTCTTCTTCGCTGACTCCTTCTTGTCCTGGGGTTCTGACTTGTGGGTGTTCCAGTCCTCTGTACTCCTGACAACAATTTCCTCTTCTGATGCCTGTGCTTCCCTTAAAAAAGCCCGCCTCCACTGTGTCTTCGTTGGAGCAGGGCTCATGTGACCCGATAACATGGGTTGGACTGACTTCCTGGGAACTGGAATCCTTAAAGGGGCCATAACCGGTTTCTAACTTATGTTCCCAAGGCGACTGAAAATAGAATATAGGAGAGATGAAAGGGGGTAAGATGACAACATTTTCACTTTCTTCTTCGCCCCGTGAGGTCATCTCGTGACAGAAAACAAGTTAATTTGATGCAAAGAACTGTTAACAAAAAACATGTCCAGCTATTGTAGATCTGGCAACTTAAACAAAACATTCATTGGCATAGCCAATACGTCTTGCTTTTTGGACCCTATAAGCATTTAGTTATGCAGCAGAATATCCTTGGTGCAACAACACCAACTGTTGCATGGCTAAACACATATAAGGTCCCAAATGTGAGACCTATTTGCTATGCCAATGCTTATTAATACTGCTCCTGGCCCTCGTTGACCTGGATTGGGGCGTGCTGTTTTTGCTGCTGCTGAAGCCATGACATAGATAAGCATTTGGACCCCACTGACCTGCATGGTGGTAGTGCTCTTTGGAGGCAGGTACCACAGTGGAGAGCTGTCTGAGGCTGTGGCACAGGCACCGGCTTATGTAGGGCACAGGACCCTGGGGCTCATGCCCCAACTTTACTTTGACTAAGAGGCTAGGGCTCGTGAAAGCACACAATAGCCTATGCTGTGCATGGGAACATGGCCACCAGCATTGAGGTTTTCTGTTTGAGGTTTTCCCTCCGTCTTATCAATTAAGACATTACATAGCATGAGCAAAGGAGGGGTGAGGGTTGTGAGTGGTGCTCTACCATTGGCCCTCTAGCCCTTCATAGCTGTCATGGTAGCCAGTTACATTTATAGCAAGCTTCAATGTTTTAATGGAGTTTGAATGTTTGCCAGTTATCAGTTGAATTCCGTCATTTATACATGAAATGTAAACTTTGCCCTTTCACCACTTCACTGATTAATATTCACTGATTAATCTTTGATTGTTTCCAAAAAATATAGGCTGAACATCACAGACTAAAAGTTGTTTTTTAATTTTTTGCATAGTTACCTATTGTCTTGTGTGAGGCTTTCAGCCAGTTTGGGCTGTCCATTCACTACAATGCGTACATGTAATTATTTTTTTGTAAATGTTCATTGGATCTGAAGTTCCCTACATGCAAAGTGTTACTGGGTGAAAAGCAATGGATGCTGAAGGAGTCAAGTATTTCATAGGATCATTTAAACACTGAGAAATACGCTTTCAGAAATTGGATTAGTTTATTTCCAATACTGTAACTGCCTGATCCACAAGCGAAACAATTACAAGATTGTCAATGCGTCACTGTCACAAGGCACGATCCCGGACTGCCTAAAAGCAGACAAGTATCACCTATATTAAAAAAAACTAACGCAGATAGTGCTGCCCTTAACAACTTCCGCCCTATCTCTAACATCTTCACTCTAGCCAAACTCCTAGAAAAATGCGTCCAATCGCAACTCTGTGCGTACATCGAAAATTAAAAAATACTTGACCAAAATGAATCTTGCCTCCTAATCCTCCTTGACCTTTCCTGTGTGTTTAACACTATCAATCATGACTACCTCCTAATAATTTTGGAGCACAGGATGGGACTTTCTAGCTTCTCATCCTTCCTCCACCTCATATCACTCAACACTACCCTAACGAATACTCAAAGCTGGTTAACTGAGAACCACCTCCTGCTCAACACCTCCAAAACAGAATTCCTTCTTATTTCTCCTCTGAATCACATCCCCATGTTAGACCTTTGGATGAACCAACTCACTGCCTTCAACTGTTCCCCATCATTATTGACTCAGCCAAATCTCTCGGAATCACCCAGGACAAGCATCTGATCATGAAGAATCATATTAGCACTGTGTGCAAAGGAGCTAATCCCCTGATGAGGATACTCAGGAATCTCAAACCATTCCTTCCACAAGCTGACTTCAAGCAGGTGGTGCAAGCGCTTGTTTTGCCGAGGCTAGACTATGGCAGTGCTACACTCTGTGGCCTCCCCAAATACCCCTTTGGCCCCACTAAGGGCTTCATTGAATGCTGCTGCCAGATTGGTTACTGGTACCAAAAGGAATGCGCACATTTCCCTAGTCCCAAAACCCCTAAATTGGTTGCCCACTGAAGCAAGAATACAGCTAAAGATTGCGTGCCTGTCTCACATAGCCCTCCATTTCAAAACCCCTAGTTATCTAGTGCAAAAGCTAGAATTATTCTGAGGGGGTAGACCTTCAAGAAGTGCTAACTCTCTCATCGTGAAAACACAGATCTTTCGCAAAAAGAGAAGGTGTCACCGAGCTTTCTCCAGCTCTGCTCCGAAAATCTGGAATTCTCTCCCACCCGAAGTAGGTAGAATCTCCTCCAAGGTTGCTTTCAAAATGGAAGTTAAAAGATTCCTTATGAACAAGTTCTTACCTTGAAAGGGCTTGGATCGTCGGCTCTAATGCATTGGACTCACACCTTTAAGCCCTGCGCTGGGTGCTTCTCTTCTTTTACTAATCATTTGCTCCCCTCCTAGTTTTCTATGTATCAGTTCTTATCTTATTCTCTGTTGATCCCTTTTGTTTGTAACTGTTTTGTTTGTTATTCTTATTTGATGCCGGTACTGTAATTGTTATCCTCCTTTACCTCCAATTTTGAAGTGCTCTGATATCCTTCTGGATCTTGTTCGCGCTATATAAAACTTTCTAACTAAATAAAATAAAATACAAGCCCTGTACAGCTATGTTAAGGATGTGCACTTTTTCATTGACATCATAACAAGTTATAACTTATAACAAGCAGTGAGAAGGCCATATGTTAGTATTTTCTAACAGTGTATTGATAAAATGTTTTTGCTAATCTTTACTAAAAGACATGACTGGTATAGCAGCGGCAGCAGCAGCGTAAGCCTTTTCTAACACAATAAAAGCAGGTTTGACTAATGGGAGTGTGAGTGTCAGTGTGTGTGTGTGTGTGTGTGTGTGTGTGTGTGTATGTGCATGTGTGTGTGTGTATTTCATTCCGACGGTAGCCACTGAGGTTGTAAAGTACCCAACTCTTGCGTGTAAACATGAGAAAGTGCAGGGCTCGTAACTACTATTGGCTACCTAGTGTAGCCTGCTTATACTTACAGTGTCTCCCCCTAGAGAAGCTTATCTTGTCTGGGTCTGGTGACTTAGTGGACTAATGCATCCACTGTAGTGGCCTTTATTTGACCTCATGGTCACAGGTTCAGATTGCTGTGGGTCCACTCAGCCTTTCATCCTTCTGAGGCCGATAAAATAACTACCATTGAGTTGGGTAACAATAAACATCTGTTATTCAGGGCCAAGATACCTCTGTGGTGGATGTACGATTTACAAATCCACGTTATGTTATGTCCCCGACCGCTTTGTCCATTTCCTACTCTGCCCAACAGCATTCCCTGTCCTCCACTTCCTACACTGACTGCTTCACTGGAAGTGGCAGTCAGCTTGGAAGGCAGTATTGACCCTGTGATCCAGCTTCCTAGTGTTCCGGTTCAGTGCCTTGCGCTCTCCTATATCATACCAGACGTGATGGTTGGAGTTGATCTGGCAGGTTATCGGTTTTTTTTCAGGGGCAGCTCCTCTGCTATGGTGGAGCAGTGTCGCCTCCCTTGCTGGCACCCTCCAAAACATAAAATATAAAACTGGTTTAAAACCCGTTTTATTATTGTTTTATTTTCCTTGTGTCGAGTCTTAGGGGCGGAACCAAAGTGACGTTTAGGCACTGAGGGGAGTGGTAGGTGCACTGCTTTCACTGCGCATGTGGTTCGGCTGGTCATCTCAGGCTGGCCAAACCCACATGCAAAGTGAAAATCTCTCCAACCCCTGCTGCATTGCTGGGGATGGAGAGAGCAAGCACAGGCTCCTAGTCTGTCCTGGAGCGCAAATCATTGGCGCTCAGGCCAATCCTGAAGCTGCTCTCATGCATGATAGCAGCTTTAGGATAGGCCACAATGCAGGCTGGGAGCCTGTGCTTTCTTGCAGTGAAAAGCAGAGCAGCGCAGTGCAGCGCAGTGCAGCGCAGCGCAGCAGGAGCGTGACATGATGGTGTAGTGCAGCAGGTAAGTTCTTTTTAAAGTTTTTACATTTGTCTCCCTCGTCCCCCTTTCAAGTTCAAGTTCTTTCCACTTGACCCCGCCTCTTTTCCCTGATACAAGCTGCACCAGGTTTTCTTTCATAGAACAGCTGGGTAGGTGTTTCCTCTGAGTGGTGTGTACTAGTTGTACGTAGTGGATGAACATACTTTGAATGTCTCCTGCAGCTCCCGGATTTTCTCCTTCTAGTGACCTCCTCTGGTAATTTTAGTGAATGGGTCAGTACAGTGTTTGTTTCTGCCCTCATTCATCACCTTTAAAACGTGAGGGGTATTATCAACAGGGAGCGCTCTCCCAGGTAGGTATTGATGAGGGTGGAGTCAGAGGGCCTTATGTGAAGGCCTTGGGATACATTCCTGCTACTCTTGGTGAGTGGGTACGTGGAGAAGAGATCTGTGGGTTGTGACTGTAATGAGGCTTATCTCAGCTTCTCACTCAGACAAATACACACAGACACTCTTATCTCTGTTTTGAGGGTCTTAAAACATGGTTATTTCACAAAATACTGTGGTTTAAGTACCGCTCACAATCTGCTCTCCTTTCCCGTTCCATTGATCCTTATGCCCCCCCAGGTGCTGCTTCTCATATAATAGTATAATAGTTAAGATGATATGCGAGAGTGATTGTCAGGCAATCTGAAGCTCAAACACCCCGTCTTACTGACCAAACTATACCTCTGAGGAGGGTAAAATGAAAATTAAACATTTTAGTCAAATGTTCCTTCTGTAAGATGATGGAAAAGTATATATAGGTGGAATGTATATGCTCATTTTTTGTACCCCCTTCTTTGTGCCCTTTCCAATCTTGACACGACTGCAGGATAGAGAATAAAATGGACTTTCTCCACCTTTACAGATTCGTTTTTTGATTCGGGCATTTATATGAACCCCTACCCGACACCGCACCCTATTTAGGATTGCAGTCCACGTATATTCACATCAGGTATTAACATGCAGTGTACATTACCTTCTTTCGGCCCTGGCATTCCCTAAAGACGTAGAGAACCAGCTAGCCACCCCCCTTCTATTCTGTAGATTGATCTGTGGCAACTGGAATTGTGTTATTAAAATCTAACAAATGCCCTTGGCTGCCTGCATTGATGCCATCATTTGTGCTCAATTTATTCATCTTTTTTCCTTATTTTTGGGAATATTGAGATGTTATCACCCCTTTCTTTCTCTCCATCCAGATCCAATTTGGTCCATATATACTTTTACTTTTGAGCATTGACCGAGCAAATCCCTGGTCCTTATGAAGTAAGTTGTTAATGTATCATCATTGGAATTAACTGCATGAACCTATCAAACATGTGACAGTCAAATATGTGTTCGCAAAATTTTCTTTGACCCTAAAGACAATACGTGTGTTGTTCTCTCTCATTATTAGACGATATGTATCAATCAGTGAATATAAAGTAAACAAAGTTTTTGAGATTATGGAAACCACTTCGGCCCAAGGCAATTGTATTAGCTGTTATGATGTAATGGTTCTTTTAAGTCAATCGAAATATGCAACTATGTATTTTTTACTGCCACACTTAAGAAGGTATAATGTACCGTTTTCTCATGTTATGTTTCTGTATTACTATTTCAGATTGCTTTGTGGCTCCTGAAGAAGGCGTTAAGTCGCCGAAACGCGCGTCGAGTACTGTATTATTATTTCGGTTGGACACCCCTATGATTGGTGTTCCTGTTATAAATTGATATGGTCATTGTTTTTAATGTAATTCCTTGGTTGTGAATTTTTAGCATTGTGTCATTTAGTTGTTATTTTTATTGAATATTGTATGTGTTTATTATTTACATTAATTATATATGTGTTTTTATTAAAACTTGATGAATTTATATCACCCCTACAGCTTTCCAATTGTCCCTGACTTGGATTCCTTACTTGTTTATTTTATTTGAAATCTTCTGACTGCCTAGGCACTTTTCGCACACAGGTATGCTCATTTTTCTCCACTACATGTCTACTTTTATCAAAAATAGATCTGTCTTGGTCAGCATAGTACCATTTGCCTCAATGTGAGGGACATTTCAATGGACACTTGAATGGCAAGTTAGCAGACAAGACATTTGGGCACAGCAAACTGGAACTGACGATGGACGAATACAGAAGGTGGAATTATGGTTGTTTGGAGCCACCATCAGCAAAACTCACAACATGTGGAATTCCATAATCAACAAGGTGAATGCCTTGCCAATGGTTATCTTGTATTCAATGTGGCCTCTGGAAATTGTGAAGTGATCTCCAATGCATTGTGTGCAAACCAGTCACAATTACATGACAACCTGGATGAGGCTCAGTTGGGGGAATTTACAACCCCCTGCCCCATCTTTCAAACTTGACAGCAAGGGTTTTGGACATTATGACAATGCAAAGCATGATACAAGTTGGAAGGAAGTATTGCACGAGGCAAGTGAATACACACAACCATCACCCAATAACATTCTATTAAATATGCCGTGTACTAAACACAAGTTGCACAAACACAATGGAATTATGCAACTGATAGGGGATCTCTTCAGTTACAGAGCAGAAAACCACATTTTGACTATGTCCACTCTGGATACAGCATGGCGGTCAACATTAGGGAAAATGTGCAGAGATGTGCAGAGCATAACCTATAATGAATGTTTTCAAACTTTGTGTGTGAAAAATTGGCAACTGAGAAAGTCACAGAATGTGCTCAGGATGAGGACTGATGAACACCTAGAAAGGCAGGGGGGCTCCTCCCCTAGGGCGGAGGAGCTTCACCACGCTGCTTTCTCGCAGTGCGAGAAGCAGAAACATAAAATGATAGTAACTTCCAGTTATTACCATTTTATGCTTAGTTGTGGGTGGGCGGGTGGGCAGGACTGCTCTGCAAGAAGGGGAGGAGTGGTGTGCCCACTCCTGAGGGCGCAGCAACTGTTTGATCGGCCCTCTGGGGCCACCCAAACCAGTCATGCGCACTCTGCCCTTTCTCCATGAAAAAATGGTCTCCCCGTATGCACCTAGCTGAGCGGCGTCCCCACCAATCACAACACTGCCATTGCAGCGTTGTGATTGGCTTAGGGTAGGGGAGGGAGGCTTCCTGCTTCCTGTTCCTGCCGGGTGTAGGAGAGCAAGAGCAGGTACTGAGAAAATGCGGGACCCAGCCGGCGGAGAGGCACGTTCTCTATTTATTTTTAAATGAACCCTCACCCCCTCCCTCCCTGCGCGACCCTCCCCACGTGAACCCCCCCACACCCAACCCCCCCATGACCCTCCGATTTAACCCCCCACCCGCAATTAATGCCGGACGCGACTGCAGAAAGGTACTGCAATATAAAGCAATACTGTCACAACAAACTAAACAAGTACTGGCAAAGCCAATAGGTCTCGCCTTTGGAAGAGCTATTGGCTTTGCCAATGCATTTGAGCCATGTTGTATACCAGCGTGGCTGCTGTTCAGCATGGCTAAAAGTTAGTGATGTAGAGGAGAGTGGCTTAGAGTGTTGTGGAGTAGAGGCGTAGAGTGTATTAGAGTGGCATTGAGTGTCATGGAGTGGTGCAGAGTGCAGTAGAGTGGATAATCGTAGAGTGGCATAGAGTGTCACAGGGTGACATACAGTAGAAAAGAGTTGAGTGGCGTAGAGTGGAAGGACATAGAGTGGAGTAGAATGTCTTGGTATATAGTGGAGCAGAGTGATGCAGAGTGAAGTAGAGTATCATAGATTGGAGTGGCATAGAGTAGAGTGGAGTGGAGTAGCGTAGAGTGGAATAGAGTGGCATAGCGTCAAGCATCGTAGAGCAAAGTGGAGTGTTCTGGAGGGTCATAGAGGGTCATTGAGTAGATGATCATGGAGTGTCCTAGAGTGGAGTGAGCAGAGAGGCTTAGAGTTGAATGTCGTGAAGTGGCATAGAGTATTGTAAAGTGTCGTAGAGTGGAGGATCGTATGGAGTGAAGTGACATACAGTGGACTAGTGCCATAAAGTGTAATGGGATAGAGTGTCATACAGTGGAGTTGCGTTGAGTGTAAAGGAGTGACATAGAGTGCAGTTTGAGGATGGAGTGGAGTAGAGTGGCCTAGTGTGATCTGGCATAATGTGTCGTAGAGTGGAGTGGTGTAGAGTGGCGGAGAGTGGAGTAGAGTGGAGTGGCAGTTTGAAGTAGAGTATAATCTAGTGGAGTGTCTTGAAGTGGAATAGAATTGTGGAGTGAAATAGTGTTGAATGAAGTGGAGTGTCATAGTGTGGATTATCGTGGAGTAGCATGGAGTGGACTGTAGTAGAGTGGCTTAGAGTGAAGTGGTATAGAGTAGCATAGAGTGGCATAGAGAAGAGTGGCGTATGATGGAGTAGAGTGTTATGGAGTCGAGTATCATAGAGTGGAGGAGAGTGGGGTAGATAGTTGTGAAGTGGTGTAGAATGGCATGGAGAGGCATGGAGTGGTATATAGCAGAGTGGCACTCATAGAGGGGAGGTGTCATTGAGTAGAGGGTGTGATAGCGCACTGCCATAGCAGACAACAAATGTTCAATTGAGATCACATTTTACTGATAAAACTATACAGTGCACAAACGCTGATGTACGGCAATGGTATCACCTTATGAACTGTTAGTTGTGATTGTATTGAAATTATTGTTTCCACCACAAATGAGAATTCCCAAAAAATTTGCTTCATTCGTATTCCTAATTGTGATATATTCTGAAACACTTGCACAGTTCATTTACATACATGTAAATGTTGTTGTGTGCTAGAACAAAATAACATTGTACAGCCTTCTTCAAGCACACCCCCAGTATCCTACATGATTGTCATATAAATCCTCTCACTTCGAAGTCTGAAAAAGAGAAGTAAACACCAAGCACCCTCATAGGACAGAGCCCGGCATTTGGCCTCTGATTTTCAATGCATAGCAAATGTGAGAAGATAAGAACACGATTTAAACACCTGGGGATGAGATGGAAAGATGGAGATGGGATGGAGAGATGGAGATAAAATGGAGATATAATGGAGGTGTAATGGAGATATAATGGAGGTATAACGGAGATAAAATGGGGATGAAGTGGAGATAAAGCGGCGATAAAATTGGGATAAAGTGGAGATAAAATGGGGCTAAAACTGAGATAAAGTGGAGATAATATAGAGCTGAAATTGAGATAAAATGGCGATAAAGTGGAGATAAAATGGGGATAAAACAAAGATAAAGTGGAAATATAATGGAGCTATAATGGAGCTAATAGGGAGACGAATGGGGGAGAAGGAGATGGGGGAGACAAAACTAGTTATATGAAATATTATAGCATACTGGCAATGCTCCACAGGAGGAACAAAGCCTTCTTCAAGTACACCCTCAGTATCCAGCCTGATTGTCACATAAATCCTCTCACTTTGAAGTAGGGGAAAGAAAAGTAAACATCAAGGGGCATATCATCAACAACCGGCAATAATTATCGCTAAGCGCACTTAGCGCTAGGAAAATTAGCGCCGGCCATCACTTGTTTTTATCGCGGAGATAGCGCGCTATCAGCTGTGCTTATCTCCAGAGCAATAATATTCCAGAGGTAGCTGCCAAATGTGCAATTATCGCTGGGATTCCAGCGATAATCGCACAATGTTTGGCGCTACATTGTTGATAGGGCACGGCATACTTAACCATGATATACACCTTCCATTGGATATCATGGCTAAGTCAAACTAAAAACAGGCGTCAGGAAAGTAGCGATAACCGCGGTTAGCGCTACTTTTCTTATCGCTATGATTGTTAGCGTGCCGACTCATAATTGGAGAAATGTCGGTTAGCGACATTTCTCCAGTTATTTTCAGAAGGAACGCCCACTTTGCAAAGGGAGCCGTAGTTAAAAAGGGTGCTTCCATGCGAGGGTCGTAGAGTAGATGGTCATGGAGTGTCCTAGAGTGGAGTGAGCAGAGAGGCATGGAGTTGAGTGTCGTGAAGTGGCATAAAGTAGCGGAAAGTGTCATTGAGTGGAGGAAAATAGGGTGGAGTGACGTAAAAAGGAGTGGAGTGGGGTGGTGTAGAGTAGTATAAAGTGGAGTAGAGTGTTGTAGCTTGGAGTAGTGTCTTAGAGTGGGATAACGTAGAGTGAAGGGAAGTAGAGTGGAGGGCCGTAGAGTGAAGTGACGTGCAGTGGACTAACATATAGAGTAAAGTGTTATAGAGTAGACTGGAGTGTCAGAGAGTGAAGTGGCATAGTGTAAAATGTCATAGAGTGGAGTGGTATGGAGCTCATAGAGTGCAGTAAAGTACCATAGAGTGGTGGCATAGAGTGTCATACAGTGGAGTTGCGTTTGAGAGTAAAGGAGTAACATAAAGTGAAGTTTGAGGATGGAGTGGAATAGAGTGGCCTAGAGTGATCTGGCATTATGTGTCATAGAGTGGAGGGAAGTGGTGTAGAGTGGCGGAGAGTGGAGCAGAGTGGAGTGGCAGTGTGTAATAGAGTGTCATAAAGTGGAGTGGCGTAAAGTGGAGTAGAATTGTGGAGTGAAATAGTGTTGAATGAAGTAGAGTGTCATAGAGTGGATTATCGTGGAGTAACATGGAGTGGACGTGTCGTAGAGTGGCTTAGAGGGAAGTGGCATAGAGTAGCATAGAGTGGCATAGAGAAGAGTGGCATAGGATGGAGTAGAGTGTCATCGAGTAGAGTATCGTAGAGTGGAGGAGAGTGGGGTAGAGAGTTGTGGAGTGGTGTAGAGTGTCATGGAGAGGCATGGAGTGGTATTTGGCAGAGTGGCGAATCATAGAGGGGAGTATATTGTCATGGAGTGTCATTGAGTAGAGGGTGTGATAGCGTACTGCCATTGCAGACAACAAATGTTCAATTGAGATCACATTTAACTGATAAAACTATACAGTGCACAAACGATGATGTACGGAAATGGTATCACCTTATGAACTGTTAGTTGTGAATGTATTGAAATTATTGTTTCCACAATAAATGAGAATTCCCAAAAAATGCACTTCATTAGTACTCCTAATTGTGATATATTCTGAAACACTTGCACAGTTAATTTACATACATTTAAATGTTGTTGTGTGCTAGAATAAAATAACATTGTACAGCCTTCTTCAAGCACACCCCCAGTATCCTACATAATTGTCATATAAATCCTCTCACTTTGAAGTCAGAGAAAGAAAAGTAAACACCAAGCACCCTCATAGGACAGAGCCCGGCATTTGGCTTCTGATTTTCAATGCATAGCAAATGTGAGAAGATAAGAACACAATTCAAACACCTGGACATGAGATGGAAAGATGGAGAAGGGATGGAGGGATGGAGATAAAATGGAGATATAATGGAGATATAATGGAGGTGTAATGGAGATATAATGGAGGTATAACAGAGAAAAAATGGGGATGAAGTGGAGATAAAGCGGAGATAAAATCGGGATAAAGTGGAGATAAAATGGGGCTAAAACAGAGATAAAGTGGAGATAAAATAGAGCTAAAGTTGAGATATGATGGCGATAAACTGGAGATAAAATGGGGATAAAACAAAGATAAAGTGGAGATATAATGGAGCTATAATGGAGCTAATAGGGAGACGAATGGGGGAGAAGGAGATGGGGAGACAAAACTAGTTATATGAAATATTACAGTATACTGGCAATGATCCACAGGAGGGACAAAGCCTTCTTGAAGTACACCCCCAGTATCGAGCCTGATTGTCACATAAATCCTCTCACTTTGAAGCCAGAGAAAGAAAAGTAAACACCAAGGGGCATATCATCAACAATCGGCGATAATTATCGCTAAGCGCACTTAGCGCTAGGATAATTATCGCCGGCTATCACTTGTTTTTATCGAGGAGATAGATCGCTATCACCGCGCTTATCTCCAGAGCAATAAAATACCAGAGTTAGCTGACAAAAAGTGCAATTATCGCTGGGATTCCAGCGATAATCGCACAACGTTTGGCTCTATGTTTTTGATAGGGCACGGCTTACTTAACCATGATATCCCCCTTCCATTGGATATCATGGCAAAGTCAAACTAAAAGCAGGCGTAAGGAAAGTAGTGATAACCGCGGTTAGCTCTACTTTTCTTATCGCTATGCTTGTTAGCGTGCCGATTGATAATTGGAGAAATGTCGGTTAGCGACATTACTCCAGTTATTTTCTATGGAATGCCCACTTTGCAAAGGGAGGCGTAGTGAAAAGGGGTGCTAACATGCGATTTTGCATTTTAGCACCCTGTTGTTGATAGGGCGATAGTTTTATCTCCGCTTTTTTGGCTTTAAGCTCCCTCATAAGACAGAGCCCGACATTTGGCCTCTGATTCTGAATGCATAGCAAATGTGAAAAGATAAGAACACAATTTAAACACCTGGAGATGGGATGGAGAGATGGAAATGGGATGGAGGATTGGATGGAGAGATGGAGATGGGATGGAGATAAAATGGGGATATAATGGAGGTATAATGGAGATATAATTGAGGGATAATGGAGGTTTAACGGAGATAAAACGGAGATAAAGTGGAGATAAAACGGGGATGAAGTGGAGATAAAACAGAGATATAATTGAGATAAAACCGAGATATAATGGAGGTATAATGGAGCTATAATGAAGTTATAATGGAGCTAATGGAGAGACAGATGGGGGGACAGATATAGTTATAGAAAGCAAGCCCTTGTGAAATAATACAGTAAACTGGCAATGCTCCACAGGAGGGACAAAGCCTTCTTCAAGCACACCCCCAAAATCCAGCATGATTGTCACATAAATCCTCTCACTTTGAAGTCAGAGAAAGAAGAGTAAACACCAAGCTCCCTCATAAGACAGCGACTGACATTTGGCCTCTCATTTTGAATGCATAGCAAATGTGAGAAGATAAGAACACAATTTACACACCTGGAGATGGGATGGAGGGATGGAGATGGGATGGAGAGATGGAGATGGGATGGAGATATAATGGAGTTATAATGGAGGTATAATGAGATATAATGGAGGTATAGCAGAGATAAAATAGCGATAAAGTAGAGATATAATGAAGATAAAACGGAGATATATAGGGGCATATTATCAAGCAGGGTGTTAAAATCATCGCCGTTTTAGCGACAGAAAACTTCTGCTAAAGCGACGATAATGGGCTTGATAATATGCCCTGGAGAATTCTATTAGAAGCCCATGTTCACACCAGAACATGGGTTTCTATTGGAATTCACAAGGCCATATTATCAAGTCCATTATCTCCGCTTTACCAGCAGTTTTCTGCCGCTAAAACGGCGATAATTTTTAACGCCATGCTTGATAATATGCCCCATAGGGTGACAGATGGGTAGAAGGAGATGGGGGAGACAGATAAAGGGGCATATTAGCAAGAACCTCGTCAAAACTATCGCCATTTTAGCAGCAGGAAACTGCCGCTAAAACAGCGATAATGGGCCTGCTAATATGCGTTATAGAATTCCAATAGAAGTAGTATATTATAAGTGCTGTCAGTCACAACAATATGATGCACAGAGTGCTGAAAACTTTCAACCATTCACCCCCAGTCACAGATCTGGGCTTAATCCATCGTTCTTTTGCGCACTATGCCATCCCGGTTTGGACCCAGCCATATGCAAATCAGTCTTGACCCTGTTGTTCATGGGAACAGTCCAGCCCGAACTGCCAGGCTATGTCCTCCCTGGACTGGAAACAAGCATCCTGGGACCGGTTTCAGGGTTTCACCCCTCATCAGCCAGGTTAGCTTGAATCCAGTTACACAGCGAGGAAGGGACTCGCGTCTGGGCATGCCCATGGCCACTTAGGGTGAACTGAACATAGCAAATACAACAAGATGATGGACGAGGTGCTGAATCTTTTCAACCACCCACCCCCAGTCACAGATCTGGGTTTAATCCATCGTTCATTCGCTCTCTATGCCAGTCTAATTTGGACACAGCCATATGCAAATCAGTCTAGATAAGTGTTGTCAGTGACAGACATCTGAATCTATAGGAAAATCACAAAAATGACTCCCTGCAGTATTTTGATTAATTATAAACTTAAATGCTCTCAGCCTAGGCCGAAACGTGTGACAGAGTCCAAGCTTCAACCCTCTCCCAGCAACAGATAGAAGTTATGCAGTTCTACTTTCCATTAAAAAGCTCTAAGGCGTGACCAAGATGATGGAGAATGAAGACATGCTTCTCCCTCTGCCTTGGCCTTCCAGCAAATATACTTCATCCTCCACCCTGAAGTGGCAGAGCTGGTCATATGGCATGTGCTGGGCTGCGAGGAGATACCTGTCAGGTAGCAGGTTCCAGGGATGGAGGAAATGGAAGAAGGAGCAGGGGCAGATGGCAGCTGCATGTATTTGTAGCCTTTGAACGCATGGGAGACCAGATCAATTCACCTCGGACTTGCCTGCTTGCACAAGTGGTGCTGGGATTTGAAGTTGGTTGTTAGGAGAAAAGGGCACTGCATTTGAAGACTGCAACAGCTCACATCATCAATGCTGCATTCAGCATTAAAAAAACAGGTGGTCAAGTACATTTCACTAGCTAGCCTTGCAGAAATAAGAGATGTACAAGAAAGTCAAACAAGCGGATTGGATGTTGTTGAGGTCCCACCCTATTAATTCGAAGGGCAATTAGGCCCTCATAACAATTACATTTCTAGAAGTCCTCCTTCAAAGTCCGAGAAACAACTTTGCATCACTGTGGTCTGAAATGATGCAGGGGCTGCTGGAGGTGACAACCATTGACAAAGCTAACAGGTCTCACCCATGAAAGAGCTATTGGCTTTTCTAATGTGTTTTAGCCATGTTGTCCACCAGTGTGGCTGTTGTTCAGCATGACTAAATGTTAGTGGTGTAGAGTGGAGTGGTGTTGAGTGAAATAGAGTGGCAAAGAGTGGAGTAGTGTGTCGTGAAGTAGAGTGCCATGGAGTAGAGTGAAGTAGAGTGGAGGGGCATAGAATGGAATAAAGTGTTGTAAAGTAGAGTAGAGTTTCACGAAGTGGTGTGAAGTGAAGTACAGTCATAGATTGGAGTAGCAGAGAGTGGTGTAGAGTCGTAGAGAGGAGTGGCATAGAATAGAGATGCGATGCCTAGAGTGAAGTGGCATAGAGTGGACCGGCGTATTGTGGCATAGAGTACTGCAGAGTGGAATAGAATGACATAGATTGGAGTGTAGTGGAGTAGAGCAGAGTGGAGTTAAGTTGAGTATCATAGAGCAGAGTGCCATAAGTTGGAGTAGGGTGGAGTAAAGAAGAGGGTCCTAGAGTGGAAGAGAGTATAGTGGAGGGGCATAGAGTGGAGTAAAGTGTTGTAGAGTAGAATAGAGTTTCACGAAGTGGTGTAAAGTGGAGTATAGTCATAGATTGGAGTAGCATAGAGTGGTGTAGAGTTGGAGAGAGGAGTGGCATAGAATAGAGATGTGTTGCCTTGAGTGAAGTGGCATAGAGTGGACCGGCGTATTGTGGCATATAGTACTGCAGAGTGGAATAGAATGACATAGATTGGAGTGTAGTGGAGTAGAGTAGAGTGGAGTTAAGTTGAGTGTCATAGAGCAGAGTGCCATAAGCTGGAGTAGAGTTGAGTAAAGAAGAGGGTCCTAGAGTGGAAGAGAGTATAGTGGAGGGGCATAGAGTGTAGTAAAGTGTTGTAGAGTGTATTGGCATAGAGTTAAGTATGTATACTAGAGTGGCATAGAGCGAAGGAAAGTTTCATAGAGGGAAATGGTGTGGAGTGTTGTGGAGTGCAGTAAAGCGGCATGGAGTGTCGTAGAATGGAGAGTCATGGAGTGGCATAGAGTGGCCTAGTATGAAGTAGCATAGCGCGGTGTGTGGTGGAGTGGAGTGTTGTGTCATTGAGTAGAGTGTTGTAGAGTGTAGTGGTGTAATGTGGAGTATGCATGGTGTAGGAGCGCACTACCATTACCGACAACACATTTTCAATTGAAATGACAATTACATATGCACATACAGTTTTACTAATAAAACTATACAGCTCACAGTGTGTCGAAATGGCATCACCTACAATACTGATTTGTTTTGATCACATTAAAACATTTGTTTCCATCACATCACACTTCTGAATTAAAAACAAAAGTGCTTTGTTTGTGCTTTCATAATTCTGATATATTCTGAAATATTTGCACAGTTCATTACAGACATTTACATTTTGTTGTGTGCTAGAAAGAATCATTTTCTTTCCCAGTACCTGACAAAATTGTCACATAAATCCTCTCACTTTGAAGTCAGTGAAAGAAACATAAACACCAATCTACCTTGCAAGACAGAGCTTTACATTTGACCTCTGTCTTTGAGCTACAGCAAATGTGGCAAGATAATTTAAATTTAAATTTAAAGGCCTGTGTGGACGTATACAAGGAGGGATGGTGAACAAGGTTTGCTTCACGGGAGCGATGAAGACATGCTGGACAGCCTAAAACAAATAAAGCCAGCAAATAGAAAGCCAGAAAATGTGAGTTACAAACCACAAAGCCAATGGTAAGCAATGGGTGAAATGAATTCCCAGGAAGCTTTCAGAATGCCCACAAGAAGTCTTTTCGCTACCTGAGAACTCCGCTGTTTGGTAGGCTTTGGCCTAAAAATGGTGTTTCTGCCTCCCTGAAAGAAGCCCTGCTGTTCTATTAAAAATTAATGCAAAAATTTATTTAGTTTTATACTTACATTTATTATTGCAAACTTAGCACTGCCTCAATTTGGTGGCAGGGTATTTTTTCCCAGTCTTTTAAAATTTTTGTGCAATATACTTAAAAATAAAGCCACCCAAGGCGCTGGGGGAATGACATTGCAGATTAGGGGGTACGGGAAATAAATATGTTTGTGTGTTTGTGTGTGTGGGCGTGTGTACGTGTGTGTGAGACAGAGTACAATGTACAAAAGACTGCAAGAGATATAGGGCCTGATGTAGGAAGGCAAATACCGGTCGGTAACGGCCGATTTCGGCCGTTACCGACCGGTATTTGGTTTTTGAGATGTAGGGGGCCCACATTTTAACGATTCTGTAAATTTACCGAATCGGTAAATCTAGATGTAGGTGGCACTTAAAATAGTGCCACAGGCCCTGAGGAATAGGAATTCAATTAGGCCTTACACGGGGACATAGATTGTAGTTTCTCAGTCAGTGTTCAGCCTGATGCAACTAATTAACATGTTATGTATGCTTCTATGGCACAAGACACTCTTTTAGTTACACTCTGTTACTTTCTTTGCAAGTCATACTCTAACCCCTCCTTGTAAATAGGTTAGTGTCGGTCAGCAGGACCGGCGCCATTTTAGTTAGTCAACCCGTAGTGCTGTTTGTAAACCTCCATAGCTCTGCATTTTCGCGTCTCCCTGTTCTCATGAGAAATAGCTTAACATATGTAGCGAGCAGCTGCTTCTGCCTTTGGGCCCGACAAGGTTGTAGGAGGGGGGCCGGCCAGATAAGCACATTCTTGCAGGCGCTGTACGGACTCTCACCGAAACTACCAGAAGGGAGTCGATCAGCGTGACCTTGCTATACTGAGCTCAGATAGAAGCTTTGTGTTCCTTATATGGTCATATCCCTTTCCACCCCATGTACCAACTTGTACTTTTCCATCTTAGGTAACGGTTGCAAATTGTGATAGTATATATGTGTTGACCTGACAATGTGCCAGCCGTCTCTCTGCGGTCCTCGGGGTGTGAGGTCATTGGGAGCTCCTCTGGCAGAGTATTATTTTACTAATAAACGCTTGAACTTTCTACACTGCCAATCGACTGATTATTGATGAATGATATTTGGTAATTGTAAGTATAATCTTTTGGGGGTTTGTGAAATTTCGGTAATTCAGTTGGCTACTCCGCCGGGACTATGCGTTGGGGTCGTCCCTCCGTATCTGGAAAATAACGGGACATTACGAGGGGTATTCTCGGTCGGGGGGGTGGACTGACCAAAGAAAAAGGGCTGCTCCGCTTTTCCGATCGGGAGAAGCCTTGACTGCTAGTGGCCCCACGCCGGAGTCCTACGGGTGAAACCCGGAAGAGCAGATCGATTGGCAGTAGAGAAATTTGCAATCGGACCTGAGTGCACCAGGTGAGTGTTTCGTCTTGTTTTATGTCGGATATCCTTCTGCATTTGGTTTTGGAATTTGGTGGTCATAGACCACGGAGATCCCGGTATTTTGGAAGGGGGTCTGACGGGGCAGTGGAGAGACTGCACGGGCGGACGCCCCTATATTTCTTTTGTATTTGATAGAGATATGACTAAGACGCCTAAGTGTGACTTGTGATGAGTTCACACCTGGCCGGATCGCCCTCTGAAATGCTGATGGTCATGCTTGGGTAGCATCTGGACAGATCTGGAGCGGTGCTTGAAAAAGCGGGCTAAGCCAGCATAGTCCGGGGGGTGAACCAAGGGGGCCATTGGATGGTCGGTAGGTCGGTCTGTGGTTTTGAAAAACCTGTGTGGCTATCTCTAGGCAGCCCTTATGGTGAGGCTGTTTTAGACCTTTGGTTCTTTGACTTTGGAATATACCGGTTCTCCACAGACGAGAGTCGACAGGCTCCGTTTTTGGATTTGGGCTAGCATTGGTTCATATTGATTTGTGTTGTCTGTATTTTATCTGTGTTCTGTCTTTGTTTACTTGTGTTCTGGATTGTCATATGTCTTTTGGGGTATGAATGAGTGATTGAGTGAATAATTGGACATGGCCATGTGTGTGTGGGAGTATTGTAAATAATAACTTGTCTATTCCTTCCACAGCTACGACTAGAACGTAGCAAAGCAATGCCGTGCTTCAGTAAACTATGTTTTGGCTGTACCAGCCGAAATAGTACTAGATTAGATGAAAGTCAGCCAGCCCCTCCGGAAGGTACTCCCAGCCATGACCTATACTGTAAGCACGGGATTGGACCCTTGGTGTTTAATCGTCTATGGCACAAGTACACCAAGGATAATGTGGAATTGCAGTGGCCATTAACAGGGTCCTTCGACGAGAAAAAGATCAATTATTTGCAGGAACGTCTGTTCGCGAAACGCAGCAGACAGTCCATGTTTGATACCCTGAGGACATGGCAGAAAGAGGCCACCCGTAGAAGAATGAGGGCCGAGAAATTTGTAGAAATGAAGCAAGGACAGACCATTACTCAGAAGTCAATTGAGCATGACAAAAACCAGACCGAGCAGAACATCGAGTACCTGGATAGACAATTTCGGCTGGAGGTAGATAAGAGTTATGTTGTCCGTAAGGAAGCCGAAGATGAGATAGAAGATCTGTTGGACGTTCGCCCCCCTCCGCCATATGCTCCACAGCGTATATATCCAGCAGAGCCTCTCTCGATACCCACAGCCCCTGTAGTGCCGGCTCAAGGGGGAGCCCCGCCCCGGGCTCCCACAGATGTGCCGGGCACCGTTGCTTCCTCTGCTAGGAATTTAGCCACCCTGATCCCCGACACACGCCAGCCACTTGGGGCGGCGGGTGTCTCCCCAATGGTATTAACAATGCCTAGCCCCGTAGGGACTACCCAGTCCGCTAGCACGACCCCCGAATGCAGGAGTCGAGCTCCGATTGGGGATCCAGAGGGCTCGCACATTAGACGATTATTTACGAGAGGGTCTGTAGGCTATGGAGAAAAAGAAGCAATAGCTGACCAAGCAGTCTGATGGATGTACCGGGATATATACACCTTGACTGATATATGGAGTACTATGAAAGATTTTGAGCCGGTGATGCAACAGACTGCCCTGCGACACATGTCCCGATTTCTTATTGAAATCTGGGAACAGTGTTTTGGAGAAACAGGATTGGCCCCAAAGATTCTGTATGACATTAAGGACCGCGCCCATAGATTCGAATTAAGCCCCGAAGAAGTGTATAAGAATGTTGACACTCTGGTGAGTTATCGAGGCAGACTATTTTCGCGGTTCCCTGAGTTGGGTTCTCAGCACCCCATGAGGGAGGTGCACCCCATTTATCACCCCGAGATAACTGAGCTGCGCAATGATCAAAATGTAATAACACGGGCCTGAGTAGAAGCCAGGTTTCAGGAACAATGGGTGTATACGCCATGGAAACAAAGTGAAGTGTTGGCTTTAAAAGCCCAACTTCCGGACCCCCATAAGAATCCCACTGCCTATTATAAGGGATTAACGGAGGCAGTGTCTTCCGCTGTCATGACTCTAGCAGATATTGAGTTGTTTTTCGGATTGATGGTTCCCGTAGATATATGGCGGCAAGACCATGATACTCCCACGCGGCCGAGTTGGGGGGTACCTGGGAGGAGCTTAAGGCATGGGATCAAGACCGTAAACCGGGGGATAAGCCGAAGGCTGAGATAATTGCGTTACCAGCAAAGATTATAGCATATATGCATACCTTGATTCCTCCGCGAAAGGTGGATTGGGATAAACTGACTGCTTGCAGACAAAAGAAAGATGAAAGTGTCTCCGATTTCTTTACCAGATTCGAGGGAACTTTCATCGATTTTAGTGGTCAGGACCTCGCTAGCGAGGGGGGAATACGATTGTTTGTGAATAGATTTGTAACAAATCTGATGCCTGAGATTTCAGCCCGACTTCAAGCTGCCGAAAGTACGTGGACTACGTCCTCCCCTTCTATCATATTAAGCATGGCCCAGTATTATGAACACAGGGAAAACGAGAGTAAGGATAAAGTTGAAAAGAAAGCTAAAGACCTCAAAACTAGAGTACTGTTACAGCAAGTCATGAGGGGTCGAGGAACAGGGAGAGGCACCAGAGGGCCCGTGTCCAGCGGGCCGGTCTCCAGAGGAGGAGGAGGAGGAGGGGGTCAGCCCTCCCGATGGGGACCCAATCAGTTTGCATATTGCCGACAGGAGGGCCATTGGAGAGATCAGTGTCCGTTGCTGTTAGAACAGAACGGAGCTGTCCGAGGAAGGGGTCGAGGACGAGGCGGCCCAGATCGTAGTGATATGCACAGGGAAGGAGCGGTACAGGGAGGCCACGGGCGAAATCATTTCGATAAAACACAAGGTAGGCAATACTACAATGAGGATTATGGTTACGAAGATCAGGATAAATTCGGAGATGTATAGGACAGCCAAGGACAGAGTGGGGGCCAAGTGTCGATACCCGTCAATCAACAAGGACCCTATGTGACGGGGAGTTGATGGGGACCACCGATAAGTTCTTAATTGACACCGGATCAATGAATAGTTCGGTTGCTCGCTCGTTGGTCCCAGGGGCCGCTCTGTCTGGGCAGAATAACGTCTCAGTGGGATTTTCAGGAGTTCCCGTAATAAGCCCCATCTCTCAGCCTCTTCCCTTTACGATTGGTCCGTTTACCATGGACTCTCCCTTCCTTTTAACTTCCAGTTGTGGAGAGAATATTTTGGGTTTGGATATGCTAAAGAGATTGAACGCTAAAATACATTGCTCTCCAGATGGTGTTTATTTGACAATTCAAAATCCCGATGTAAGCACAAAGCAATGTTTTTCTACAAATGACCCATTGCCGCCCGAATTTGCGAGCATACCGCCCAGTTTGTGGGCAACAGGAGATGCGGATGTCGGCAGATTGGATATCCCTCCTGTCCGCATTTCATTAAAACCCGGTGCTAAGTTGCCACGCATACACCAATACAAGATCTCCCCAGCGGGAGAGCGAGCTTTGCGTTCTACAATACAGGATTTGATTGATAAAGGGGTGGTGGAGGAAACGGCATCAAACATTTGTAATAGCCCTATCCTGCCTATTTTGAAAAAAGCTCCTGAGACAGGGACATCTGAAAATGTTGATGTATATCGTTTTGTAATTGACTTACGAGAGGTTAATAAGATAGTGGTACCCCAATTCCCAGTGGTGTCTCACATCACTACCATCCTTACTATGATACCTCCCACAGCTAAGTATTTCTCTGTGATCGATTTGAAGAACGCTTTCTTAAGCATCCCTATCCATCCTGATAGCAGGCAGATCTTCGGCTTCTCATTATCTGGTCGAAGCTCCTCAAGGTTATACCGAAAGTCCTAGCATCTATAGCCAAGCCCTTAAGGCGGTCTTGGATGACCTGTCCTTGCCAGATGGTAGCGTGCTCTTGCAATATGTTGATGATTTATTGATAGCGTCGGACACTGAGGAGGGTTGTAAAGAAGCCACGGTTAAATTGTTGCACCATCTGGCAGACAGAGGTAATAAGGTTTCCTTGTCCAAGTTCCAATATTGTCGACAGGAAGTGACCTTCCTAGGTCATTTACTATCGAAGGAGGGTAGGCGTCTATCACCTGAACGAGTTACTACCATTTCTAACATGCCTGTACCTTGTACTCAACGTGAAGTCCGTGCTTTTCTTGGCATTACCTCTTATTGTCGTCAATGGATTCCTAATTTTTCTCTTCTTGCTAAACCTTTGCTACACTTAACCACTAAAGATGTGCATGAACCCCTCCCTTGGACTGATGAATGTGAGTCTGCCTTTGCTTCTCTGAAATCTGCTCTGTGTTCTGCTCCTGTCCTTGGCACTCCTGACTACCGTAAACCTT
Organism: Lissotriton helveticus; assembly: GCF_964261635.1. Classification (NCBI taxonomy): domain Eukaryota; kingdom Metazoa; phylum Chordata; class Amphibia; order Caudata; family Salamandridae; genus Lissotriton; species Lissotriton helveticus. Next base: position 577,119,951 of record NC_136072.1, read on the forward strand.
TTGTACTATATGTGCACGAGGTCGACGGTTGCTCGCTTTCAGTATTGACACATGGTTTTGGTGGTAAGCAAAGACCGTGTGCTTATTTTTCGGCCACATTGGATAACGTGGCTAGAGCACTTCCCAGTTGCCTGAGGGCCACTGCGGCTGTGGCGGCGGCCATCAGGCAATCAGAAGGGCTTGTTCTAAATTCTGATTTGACCGTGATGGTGCCGCATGCTGTGGATGCATTATTAAATAAAACCAAGACACAGCATCTGACAAGCGCGCGCCTCACGGGTTATGAATTGACTTTGTTTGCCCCACATGTAACCATTAAGCGTTGTGCCACATTGAATCCGGCTACACTGTTACCCCTCCCTTCGGGGGAACAGGCGAATGATGTCCATGATTGTATTTTCAGGACAGAAGAGGAAACGCAGGGAAGAATCGATCTCACAGACGTTCCCTTATCTGACCCCCAAGGGGAATTGTATGTGGACGGTTCTTGTTTCAAATTAGCAGATGGCACAACGACAGCTGCATATGCAATTACCACTCTAAAAACAGTAGTTGAAACATTCCGAATACCCCATCGATCAGCCCAAGCTGCTGAGTTAATGGCTTTACTACGAGCCTGTGAGTTAAGTGAGGGATTAGAGGTTAACATATTCATGGACAGTCAGTACGCCTTTGGCGTGGCCCATAGTTTTGGGAGGTTATGGAGGGAACGAGGGTTTCTCACCTCACATGGTCAGAAGTTACAGAATGGACCCTTGGTGTTACGATTACTTGCAGCTTTGACTCTCCCCAAGAAAGTAGCAATTGTAAAATGTAGTGCACATAAAACAGTGGTGGATGAAGTGGGAGAGGGTAATGCTTTTGCGGACCAGGTAGCTAAACAAACAGCCCAGTCCATGGTGTCTTCTATGTATGTGAACTCCTCTGCAAGATGGGTGGGGGAGTCCGACCTGTTCGATAATACTATTGAAAGAAGAAATTCAGAAAGAAGCAACTTCAGTAGAGTTAGACCGATGGGAGCAGGAAGTAGGAAGATTGGATGAGAATAACTGTTGGGTGGATTTGACAGACAAGCAGCGATGGTTGCTGCCCAATGCTATGGTACAGGCTGTCGTCACTATGGCCCATGGACCAGCTCACGTTGGAGCTAAAGGCATTCATGCCTTGTTGGATCCAGTTTGGAATAACCCTAATATACAGAGAACAGCTGTACGTCTTGTTCAATATTGTAGGATTTGTGTGCAACATAACCCGGGTAAAGGAGAACCTGTATTGAGTGGGAATTTTGCACCCCCGATTGCCATTTGAGGTACTCCAGATGGACTATATCCATATGGAGCGCGTCAATAACTTAAAATATGTACTGGTGGTGGTATGCGCCTTCAGCAAGTGGGTTGAGGCGTACCCTACGAAAGAAAATACTGCCCTAGCCACCGCAAAAGCCCTTATAAAGGAGTTTATCCCACGCTTCGGATTGCCTCGTTTGATCTGGTCTGATAATGGCGGGCATTTCCATGGGGCCCTTGTGCAATGTATATGCAATGGGCTCCAGATAAAACAAACGTTTCATGCAGCTAGACACCCCCAGTCAGCAGGATTAGTTGAGAAATATAACGGAATACTGAAATTAAAGATGGCAAAAATCCAAGAGAGCACTGGTTTAAAATGGCCTGACACCCTCCCATTAGCTCTTATGTCCCTACGGGTCACCCCTCATTCACGCTCTGGCCTGTCTCCCTATGAGATAGTGTTTGGGCGACCAGCTAATGTGTGGGGCGTGCCTAGACCAAGATCATTTACTGATGTTGAATATCCTATGTTGATCGATTACCTGTATACTCTGACTAAAGACCTTGGTTCTATTCATCAGCAGGTAGCGTCTGTACTGCAACCCCTGCCAGAGGGCCACGGACATCGCCTGAAACCCCGCCAATGGGTGCTGGTTAAGAAATACGACCGGGACTCCAGCTTGGCTCCGAGATGGTCTGAGCCACATCAGGTACTCTTGGCCACACGGACGGCGGTGAAGGTGGATGGAAAACGACACTGGATCCATGTGTCGCACCTAAAAAGAATCCCTCTTCCACTTCCTTATGACCGGCGACACCCTGAAGGAATCCTGACTCAAGAGGGTGAGAGAGCTATTGCCTTGATACCGTTCTCCGACGCTTGTGAAATCGGAGCTGAAGGGAAGATAGAGCCAGACGGGGCAGTCTCTGGAGAATCGGCAATCGCCCCTGGCCCTGTCCATGTTGATCTGGTTGGCAGCGGTTCTGATGAAGGTATTGCACCTTCCCCTTTGTTATTCTCTGATCAGGAAGTGCCCAGTCATGTCCGTTACAACCTGCGGCCAAAAAAACATCACAGTACCTCAGATTACACTGTTAGGAGATAAGGAAAGACTCGGATAAAAGTAGGGCTTGCTAGATTCTAATCTGTGGTACTGAGCGAGACACTGGACTGAACTCGTTGAGAGCTGGAACATTGATATTGTGCTCTGTTCAGAAAGAAAGACTCTGTTCTTGTCACTGGCCAGGTTGTTTGAGTAAATCGGAAGATCTGCATCGTGGGACGTCGTTGGATGTGTATGTTGATTAAGTCCTCCTGTGAGGCTTTGAAGGACACAGGGAGAAGAACCCTCTGGCAGGAAGGTTGTTTTGGCCCAGCTTAGTTACTTTGGACTTTTTTTGCGAGGAATGTACCCTTTTGGTCGTATTGTACTTGAGGAAGAACTCCCTTTTGCTCCTAGATATTTGCCTTTTTACGAACCAATGTTTTCTACTTGGACCATGCGTGTGAAAATAGCTTTTGTAGTTGCAATAGCAGTTATTTTAGCAATCTTTATGGGGGTTTTCATATACTTAGAATATAAGCACCCGATGCAATCAATGATGTTGTCAACTGTTGCTCCCCCTGAGCATTTTATGTATACCTTAGCACCCCACAAAGAACGACATCGCCAGACCTATGTGAAAAATGTATTTGTAGAAATGCTTCACCAAACGCAGAGCACTACCAACACCACTGACTGCTGGGTTTGTGGACTTCTGCCTTCTGTTGTGCACAATCATGATCTGTTCCTCTCACTACCTCTCTCCTATTTACGGAGTTGTGAAGCCTGGTTCAAAATGTTTTCCGCCATGTACAATCTTTATATAGAAAATCACAGGCAGTACGTTTACACTGAGAAAGACTATAATATGATTTTAGCATACATTGAGGCACATCAGGGATTTGACCCACAAGGTAATGGGGGACGGGGATCTTTAGATCCTCAGGCTTGTATGAACAGGTATATGGAGATTCGGAATAGTACTTGGTTGCAGGATGAACTCTATGATTTTAACCAATTTAATTCTTCCCAATATTTCCAGCTTTTTGTTGATCGAAATGTTACAAGCGAACGCATTGTACCCATTCCTATTTTAAACACTTCCTCCGATTTCTGTGTACAGGGGATGGGGCATGTACAGGTTGGTGACAGTGTTTGTAATTATACCTATCGTATGAAGATACTTAGCAGTCCACCTTTGTTGACGCCACCCAATGTGTATTTTGTATGCGGAGAAAATGCTTACACTTGGTTACCCCGTGGTTGGGCTGGGCACTGCTATCTGTCCTTCCTGTACCCGCCTGTATACATAGCACCGTCCGACTATCATAGAACACACCAGCTACACTCAATGAGAGCAGTACCCAATAGGCAACGTAGGCAGCTCATAGCAACAGAAGTTGATCAGACTGACACCTCCTTGCAGCAGTTCACGGATTTTAGCAAAGGCTTGGTCCCATTCTGGGGACCGATCTTCAACAGCAGAGAAATAAGAAGGTTGTCCAGAATAGTAGAAAATGTCATTAACATCACTACTGATATCCTGGCCAATATTACGGTTGAGCTTCAGGCGACCAGACTCGTTGCGCTCCAGAACCGTATGGTTCTGGACGTTATCTTGGCTGATCGAGGCGGAGCATGCCGGGTGATCGGCAGCTCTTGCTGTGTTTACATTCCAGACTCCGCCCCTACGGTTCATTTGGCCATTCAGAAGCTCCATCGCATAGCAGCAGAAATGCATTTAGAAAATGGGTCTTGGTCCCTGTCGGGGTGGGTCTGGGGTCTTCTATGTACTTGGGGTTGGAAGGTATTACTGATTTTGGGTGGAGCGGCAGGCATCCTTTTTGTCTGCTGTTTCTGTCTACAGTGCGGGCCTGCGTGCTGTTCGTATTGCGCCTCTAGATTAACAGCGGCTGTCACCCCTTCTGCGACCCCCACCAAAGCTCAGATGCTCCAGCAAGAGGTCCACGAACTTATGGCAATCCTCGAAGATCTCTTCGACGATTAGTGTCCTCTGTTATTAGCTTCATCACGCTAAAAGTAGGGTTTGAGGAATAGGAATTCAATTAGGCCTTGCACGGGGACATAGATTGTAGTTTCTCAGTCAGTGTTCAGCATGATGCAACTAATTAACATGTTATGTATGCTTCTATGGCACAAGACACTCTTTTAGTTACACTCTGTCACTTTCTTTGCAAGTCATACTCTAACCCCTCCTTGTAAATAGGTTTGCGTCGGTCAGCAGGACCGGCGCCATTTTAGTTAGTCAACCCGTAGTGCTGTTTGTAAACCTCCATAGCTCTGCATTTTCGCGTCGCCCTGTTCTCATGAGAAATAGCTTAACATATGTAGCGAGCAGCTGCTTCTGCCTTTGGGCCCGTCAAGGTTGTAGGAGGGGGGCCGGCCAGATAAGCACATTTTTGCAGGCGCTGTACGGACTCTCACCGAAACTACCAGAAGGGAGTCGATCAGCGTGACCTTGCTATACTGAGCTCAGATAGAAGCTTTGTGTTCCATATATGGTCATATCCCTTGCCACCCCATGTACCAACTTGTACTTTTCCATCTTAGGTAACGGTTGCAAATTGTGATAGTATATATGTGTTGACCTGACAATGTGCCAGCAGTCTCTCTGCGGTCCTCGGGGTGTGAGGTCGTTGGGAGCTCCTCTGGCAGAGTATTATTTTACTAATAAACGCTTGAACTTTCTACACTGCCAATCGACTGATTATTGATAAATGATATTTGGTAATTGTAAGTATAATCCTTTGGGGGTTTGTGAAATTTCGGTACTTCAGCCCTTAAGAATTCGTTATTTACCATGAAATACTATTTCATGGTAAATAACGAATTCCTGTGTACATGCACATCTGTGCATGTACACCTGTGCCATGTGGCACACATACATGCCCTAAAGGCATGTATGTGTGTCACATGTCACAGAAGCCAGAATCAGGGGTGCAACAGGGTGTCAAAGTGACACCCTGTCCCCCTTGTCAATTCGGTAATTTTACCGAATCGGTATTTACCGATTCGGTAATTGATATTGATTCCTATGGGCCTCAAGGACCATAGGAATCAATGGCAATTACCGAATCGGTAAATACCGATTCGGTAAATACAGAATCCTACAGATTCGGTATTTTTTAACGATTTTTTACCTACATTGGATTTACCGAACCATAAATACCGAATCGGTAAAATTCGGTATTTATGAATCGGTAAATCCAATTTACCTACATCTAGCCCATAGTGAGGATGAGAGTGTTTAAAACTGTGGGGCATATTATCAAGGGGCTTTATCTCCGCTTTTTTGGCTTTAAAAGCCAAGAACGCGGAGATAAAATTATCTCCCTATTACCTAGCTTTCGCTAACACCAGTTAGCGACAGCTAGTAGGAGATAGCGACCATCTTGGGCCCCGCTTTGCATGTCAGTGATATTTATCACTAATGACATGCAAAGTGGGTGTGCCAAGATGTTAGGGACTGGAAACAGTCGCTAACATCGCTATCTCCTATTACCAACTTTTGGAGATATTCGCGCTAAAGCGCGAATATCTCCAAAAGCTAACACCTGCCCCTGAGCAGTTCTTAGCCATGTTATCCAATGGTAGGTGGATAACATGGCTAAGAGCATTAGCTCGGTAATGCATGAATATCGCTTTATTTTCAGCGATATTCATGCATTTCGGCCAATTTTTATCGCTTAGGAGATTAACCTTGATTATAGCAAGGTTCCTAAGCGATAAAAATCGCCGCAGCTCGGCGACAAAAATATCGCCGCTAAACCAACATAGCGATAATTATCGCTAGTTGTTGGTAATATGCCCCTGTGTTTTTATGTGTGAGTGTATGTGTTTTGTGCTTGCAAATTGAAGGTTATGCTTGCTTGCCTTACTGACAAGAGCACTGATGGCATATAGATAGGAATTGTTAACCATGGCAAAATTGAGGCTCTGACATGCTGCAAGTAATTCTTAGCATACAGGGTGCATCTACAGAAAAATACTGGAACTGACATTTGAGGTAATTCTTGTCATTAGAGACATTGTACTCGTTTTACTGGGGTGCTGATGGCAAAATGCTGACCCTTGTAAACCGGAGGTAATTGTATGAGTGTACCCATGACTAAGCGTGGAGTGTCTATGATAAAATTCTGGTGCTGGCTTATTGTATGTATCCGCAGTATCATTGTCATAAGCAGCTCACCCACAAAAAATACTGTCTTTGGCATAGTGGAAGTAATTTTTGATTTATGATGTGAAAAAAAATAGGATCTGCTTCTTGGAGAGGCCAGGCATCCCTGGCACACCATGAAAGTGCTGGCATATTTCATGAATGGATTTTCAGGGTCCATGGCCTTTTAGCAAAATGTACCCAATCGTTTTCAAAACATTCTCAGGGTGCCTTCTCTCCCCAAAACCACCCATAAGAAATCTCTTTACTCGTTGTGCTCACTGGAATTCAGGGCAAGTTTCACACCAGACCTCTTACAAAGATCTTTAGCAACCACTGATGAGCAGAATTGTCAGTGTGCAGAGGGGACTGTGTAAGAGTAAAGTGTGCACTGTGTCTGCACAAAGGACACGTGCAGGGAGTTGGCAATGAAGTAACAGCATTGTCTAAACTTAAAATAGACATAATCGCTTGCATTTCAAATGTGGCTAAGCTTGTCACTCTCTTCTCCTTCCTGAAATTGTTCCACATTTAGGGCCATATGTATGAACACATTTTCGCATAGACACAGAATGGGTAAAACCCTTTGATACATCTGGCCCTTAAAGTCAAAATTGGGCCATGCGGTTTAGGCTTTACCGATAACTCTCTGAATCTGGCTCCTTTGCCCGAAAGAAGCTGCTTGTGTGTGGGTTGCTGCAGTAGGGGAAAGTAAACTGAGACAGAGGGTTGGTGCAGGAGAAAGGATTGGCATGAAGCTGCTAGGGCTTCAGCATCTGGTCTGTCTGTCAGCACACTGGGATGCCAAACTGTCTATTCTGCACAGCTCAAATGTGAATGGGGATGGAAAAAAAACATGCACAAGGCCTTTGCAGCATTATGGTAAATGCCACAGCCATTTTGAATAAGGGAACATTCTTACTGAGAAGCTCCATTCGCCAATATGATTAGCCTATCAATAAAAACATAGTCCACACTGTAATTAATGCACACAGTGAGCATGTCATGACGCTTCAGAAATATTATTAACCAACTAATAAAACCTAAATGTGATGTACCTTTAAAAGTACCGACCTGTAAAAAAATATCAATATACATTAGTCAAATTCTCAATTGTGTTCAATAAAGTACCGACCTGTTAAAAGTATCAATATACATTTGTCAAATTCTCAATTTTGTTCAAAAAAGTTCCTTTTCACTTCACCTAAAAGCACACTATAGTTAACAACATTTTGAGGATTCCACCGCATGGTGAATAAAATTGAGAATTTGGATAATGTAAAGTGATGCTTTTTTACAGGTCGGTATTTTTAAAGGTACACCAAATTTTGGTTTTATTAGCGATTGGTCTACCCCTACTACTAACCAGTATTCAAACCACTGTGTAGATAATTAAATTTTTCGTTGTGATGAATTTCGAGTTGATCCCTTTTGTGACAGATCAGGCAAGAAACATGTTGACCTTGTTGTAGAAGCAACCAGAGAACATTGTCTCAGAGGTTTGCTACTTTTGTTTTTAATTAGACAAGCAGAGTCATTTATTAAAAATTACTTAAGAGTACACCTCACAGCCCTACATCTGCACTTCACATTATGGCTTTAGAATAAAAGATCTCCAAAAAAGAGCACGTTTCAGGGTGCCTGTTGGGCATTGCAGCGCCAGCCCGACGGGAAGCAAACCCAATGATGAAGCATGACACCCAATCAGGTGTTTGAGGGCCTTAGTTCCAAAAGGAGCAGACTCCTGTCTCTCTGACACTTGTTCTAAAGGAACTGCATACCTGTTTGATAATATTTGATATTTATTAGGGGCTCGTAAGCTGGACCTATGAGCGCCTCTGGTCCCCCCTCCTTTGATGATATAGCACACACCACCTGCCAAAGAAAATACTGTACTCAAGGTAGTCAACATGTGGGAGGAGACCAATCCACTCTCTAAGGTGTGCTTTTTAAAGTTCTTAATCTCACTTTTGCAGTGTCATTTTCATATTTGCTTTATCTCTTTGTCACAATTTTTCCATCTTTTTCTTACCCCTTTTGTGTTTTTCCGACTTCTGTTCTGAAACAAAGTCTAATGAGGACATATAAGTGCAGGACACCCAAAATAAGTGCAAGTGGGTTCCAGCTCAAATTAAGCACTGCCACTAAGTCTAATATGTTGTGACCTGCATATAAGAGCAGCCTCACCCGTGAACATTTTGAAACAATCCATTGCATAAACTAAAATTGTAACTTCAGTCGACAATGGGTCATGAGCATTTTCTGGACTTGAAATGGTAAATATTTCACAGGCAGACAGTCATGGGACAAAATGAATCAGTGAATTGGTAAAAGGGGTGCTGTGAATATGCTTTTTAAAGAGTGCTGTGACTAGCCTAGGAACAGTGTCAAATCTTCAAAACATGTTTGTTATAATATCAGGTTTGTCAAATATATTTAAATTGCACAGTTTGTCACTTCTTTTTCTCACATTTTCTTTTAGTATAGCTCTTGATGGAAGTGTTAGCCAACCCCGTAGTTCAGGTCCAGTTGCGCCCCTGACTCCAGCCACCATCTCTCCAGTGACACTCCATTGTCTCTCGAGTGACATTTTGCCGTTAGCTCAAACCAATGGTGTGATGTTATACTATGTTGTGCTATGTTCCAGAGTTTATGTATAGGGCAGGTTAATCATTCCCAACTACACCTCAGCTTGCTATGGCTATTATTAACTTGATCATTGGTTGGTCTAGAAGTGAGGTGCTTGCAAGGGCTGTAGTCTATGCAAAGCACCACCTCAGTCCCTATTTGTGCTTTTGTGTCCTTAATCAAGTGTGCAATTGTAATTCTATAAACTTTGTTGAAATCTCATAATAAATGGTTGAGTGTTTTTGCTCTCCTTACTGATGAATTTTGGTTGTGGGTTTTAACCATGGAAATCTCCCTGAGGTCGATTGTCTACTAGATCACCATCAGCACAAATGACAATGCAGAGATGAGTGATGCATGTTGTGCCAATGCCTTAGTCTTTGGAATGCAGTGTGTGGGATGTATGACGTTACAACGCATACTTTTACAACGCATACCTTTACAACACATTTTTTACAGCGCAACATCCATTACAATGCATTCCATTACAACGCATGCCATTACATTGCATGTATGGTAAGTATTGGATAGTGTAGGGGTAAAAATTACAATTCTAACTCCAGGGGGTGCAACAGTACAGTAAGTGTTGGATAGTGTAGGGGTAAACATTACTATTCTAACTCCAGGGGGTGCAACAGTAGGGTAAGTATTGGATAGTGTAGGGGTAAAAATGACTATTCTAACTCCAGGGGGTGCAACAGTAGGGTAAGTGTTGGATAGTGAAAGGGTACCATGCGTTGTGATGGTTCGCGTTGTAATGGTATGCGTTGTAATGACATGCGTTGTAGTGTCATGCGTTGTAATGGTTGCGCTGTAATGGCATGCGATGAAATGGATGTTGCGTTGTAAAAGTTTCGCTGTAATGGTTGTTTCCCAGTGTGTGTGTAAGTGTCTTCCGGTTAGTTGATAATAATCACTCTTATGTTGATTCCACTGCATGGGTCTTCGCATGTGTTTTTGTGTTAGTTGTCTCCACGTGGTTTTAAGCTACATGTATCAAGGTGTCCCTTCGCTCTTCCTTCTTTAAATGTTAGTGCATGTGACCATGGGTGTCGTATATGACATGATTTCCTACCAAATTAGTTTTGAGGTCCGTAGGGTCGTGGATAGGATTGCCATCTGGCCAGTTTTATACAGCCATGACCGATATTTTAATGGCCCTGCTGTTACACACATTAGGAACTTCACTTGAAGCTGGTAATTTTACCCTTATCAGTACATACTTTAAGCAACAATGCATGAAGAATACGCTGTGCAATGTGTTCTATAGCTCCCTTAATGACCCCTGACTGATAATTAAAGTAAACGGCAATGTAATATAAAATACTACTTAAGAGTCATGTTTGGGCCTTTGCAGAATGTTAGAAGGTGAACAGATGGCTGGTATTTATTTATCTTTGAGATACGTGGCAACCGTAATCATGCCCATGTGTAGTTGAAGGAATTTGTGTTCCATTAGCTTCCTAATGGTCTGAAATGTCCTATTAACACGAGTGCTGTTGTCCCCTTGGTGCTCTTGTGCTTTCTTTTGTATGTTATGTCTTCTGCATAGTACTCAAAATCTTTTTTTTTGGGGGGGGGGGGATAATATAGCGTGAACTAGACCCAAAAGGTATTAGAGCGCTTTACATGAGAATCAGTTGCATTACAGACGGAGAATTTTTTTTTTTTTGTTAGGCATGGGTAGAGTTAGTGACTTGTCCAGAATCACAGGATGTTGAGTGTCCCAGCAGAGACTTGAAGCCAGTTCCCCAGCTCTGAGGGCGACCTCTCAGTTGCATGTAAAGCAAAAAATCTGTGAATCATGTTTGTGACTGAGCTGCCCTTTGTTTCTCGGATTAAGTTTGAGGTGAAAAGCAAATCTTCAACTATTTATGTCATGAAATAATGTGCATCCTTCGTCAGACCAACCAGACAGCTGAAGCCACAAGAGCGTAGAGCCTGAACTAGAGTTTGGTGGACAGGGTTCTCCATCACAAATGTCAGAGTACCCTGTCCACCAAGCTCTCGGTCAGTCTGCCCATTGGCTTTATATCCTTTTTTCTCTGTTACTGCAAGGGAAAACCTGTATGTGAACAGGATGACTATAATAATGACCCAACACCCAGGGAGAAAAACTCCCTAGGTGAGGACATTGATATTTTTTTTGTTTTTCCAAATCAAACTCCCACAAAACTGCCAGCGGCCATCTATCAAATCTTTGGTACCTTCTGAGTGACTGCCATAACTACGTTCTTTGAAGGTCTAGAGAACACAGTTGTCTAGATGGTGATTGCTAAATATGACTGTCTGCTGTCCATTAGGGTGGCAGATGTAATGCCCTCTGCCACCCTGACAGACAGTATCAAAGCCTAATAAAGCCTAAATCAAGACCATGGTATAATAAGATTGCACTAAACACACTTTAAGGTAACCAGTTACAACAGAGCGCTCAGCTCAAATATGGGAATGCTTACACAAAGTTATCACCTGTGGTGCTCCTAAGGGTGAAGAGTATGGTTACCATGCATACTCACTCAATTCCACAAAATGGAACTGTTACAAAAACTACAAATGTTCACCCTGAGCACTCAAAAAATTAAATTTTTGATCAAAGAGTATCAATATCTCCAGATATGCAGGAAGACGATTATATTCCAGTCCTTATTTAATCCAGTCAATACAATCTTCGTAATCCAGTTAGATTGTATTTATCCACTGATTTCTTCCAAATGCAGCCATAATTGTCTTCCTGCATATCTGGAGATATTGATACTCTTTGATCAATAATTTAATTTTTTGAGTGCTCAGGGAGAACATTTGTAGTATAATAAGATTGGATTATTGCAACACAATAAATACCAAACAACAAAAAGCTTAATTGCAGAACTTCCCAGAATCCAGAATCAGGTTGACAGATTGTACTTAAACTTAAAGAGACCCTGTCACATGATATCCACTCTTTTATCTCTCCTAGTACACCAAAGGATCCACTTCAGGTTTCTGTGAACTGCGAACAAGTCCTTTTGTGATAATGATCCCGTCAATCTACGAAATCTGTCCTCATACGACCAACCGATAAGAATCTTAAAGTCCATGGATGCATCGTTTCTCGTTCAAAGCAATCTGAAGCACCTAATGCTTGGAGGATGGTCTCTTAAAGTTCTGAGACCATCTTGGCTCTTCCTCACTAGACCAACCTGCCACACTGGGACCACTGCATCCTCTCCAAGGGAGAGGACCGCTCAAGCCGCAGCATCTCTCTCAGAGCCTATATCTCTGCTGATAGCCAGGAGGACTTTGTAACTATCAACCCACCTGCAGCTCTTGAGCTGAACAACTCTGTGGTATTTACAATTTACAGAGAGCTGTAATGTGGGTGTAAAGAGACATTATTTACCACTATGGAAAACTCCAAAATAAGATAAAATGTCTTTGTGCATACGAATGGTTTGCTAAAGTGCTTTGTCATGTGAACTGTAATAGGCATCTTTCTCACCCACCTGCGTTTGTCTTGATCAAGATCTTTGATATATGTGCAAGATATGGATGCGGCTAGTACTTTATTTATGGCCAACACAGGGGGACAGCCTGGAAGGAGGTCGTTTTTTGGGGGGGTGGGAGGGGTTCTACATAAAAAAGGGACGACTGTCTTGGGATGTGGCATGCAGATCACCTCAATAGAAAGAATTGGGATCAGCATAGCATTATCAGAATCTTAAAGACCTCGATAAGTAGTCTGGACATTACAGACCAGCAAAACAAGTATTGACAAAAGCCAGTAGGACTGAGTGTAACCCCTTGTAAGCTCGTGACGGCCAGGGGCCGTCACGCTTCACGTTGGGCGTATGCGCAGGACGGCCCCTGGCCGTCCGAATCCCGCCCATTTGGTAAAACCCCCGCGCAGCACGAAAATTCATGCCGCATGCAAGTGGTTAACACGCTAACACTTGAAAACACAAATATGCACTAGTTTGTTTATGTATGTTTTAACAATGAGAAGTCGACAAAGGGAGTGGCAGGGAGATTAAAAATAGTTCCTCATGATTCACAATGCATGCACTCTGAGATGGAAGAATACACCAAAACAACCAATAGCGTTGGGTGAGAAGGTCAATACCCTCCAATCCAGAGCCGAGATGTGATTGACAAAGTCTCAAGCAAATGGTAGAATGAGGTGGATTAGAAAACAAGCATTTGCAATGCAATAGGTCTCGCATTTGCAAGAGTTTAAGCTATTGGCATTGTAAATGACAATGCCTTTTATTTATCTGTTTTGATAATTAACACATAAATATAAACATTGTCATTTACAATACCAATAGATCAAGCTCTTGTAAATGCAAGACCTATTTCATTTCAAAGAAGCAGCCACCATTGTTCTGGGCTACTTAGAAAGTGAAAGCAGGCATGGCGCACTGAATATTGCAGGAAAGCATGTCTTGTCTGCAGTAGGAGAAACACATTAAAGAAAATAGTGCTTACAGACTAAATAAGACATACCGTGTAAAAACAGATGTGAAAGGCCCAGTCCTTTTTGGATGTGACAAATGAAGACAAGGCGATACTCGGAGGGACTAACAAGCATATTAACCAATCAGAAGCCTGCATTTACGAAGGACAATGACACAAGCCAATGACAAATATGGGAGGAGAGTGGGCGGGGCTTCAAGTCCATACTTGAATACAGCATGCCTCGCAGAACAGTGCATGCGTTGCCCAGGCTCGACCTAAAAACACAAGGCGTTGCCATTGCCCAGTGTATGTGCATTAGAAACAGTCAAACACAGGCCTAAAATATGTACAACTCAAAGTGAAGTACAGAGGATGCTCAGAGGTTATTAACATTTGAGTAAAGGAGGGTCGTGGCATGCCAGGTTCACATTAGAATACTCCTGGTCTTTAGAGAGAAATTGTTATATTCGCCTACCAAGTGAGAGGTTGGGACTGCAGTGAGAATTCCTATGAGGAGATTAGGTTTCCATTAGGAGTTAATTTAATTGAAAGGGGCACACGCGAGCTACAAAGTGAAATGTTCTTTTCCTTGGAGCGTTTTTATTGATGTCTTTACTTTCAAGCTAAGCAACCCGCTGGGACCATGATGATAAATGTTACAACGGTGGTTCCTTGATTCATTTTATGCTGTGAATTTTGTGACTTTCTTAGTTTTCGCTCGTGAACCGCCCAATGAGGCTGGCGCGAAGGTGCTTTGAAGGCTTCTCGCGTGACACGTTTATTGCCGTCTAGATAGAGATTGGCGGGAGCCATTTGCCACCTGCAACCCGAGCGCCAAAACCAGGCCGGCGAGATCTGAGGCGACTCTGCAGTGCGGACAAGGAGTGAAACTCAACCCCGGACATAGTATTAATAGAGACAGTTTATGAGCAAGCAGTGCCAGCATCTGACAGCGGGGGCAAACGCCGAAGGGGAGGTCACGAGGAGATTGAAGCTCTAAAATCCTCTGTTCCTTCTCGTTCGTCAGGCCTCCCTCCTCACGAGGCCTGGAGCTCGATTGGGTCACGTCTCTGGTAACACAAAAATCTATCAGGCAAGTATTTTCATTGCAAATGCTTTTACTTTCGCAGTAAGGCAGAAATAAAAGATTTATCTGTTTTTAAATGGTTAAAATGGAATCCTGTCTGGTCCCCCCAGGCCTGAATGGCCGAGTCCACAAACTTCAGACCCAGATAATCTAGGCCGCGGCCTGTGTTGCTGCAGTGTTGCAGTGCCCATGGCTGCCAGGTTTTCAGTTTGCTTATGTGTGAAAATTCCGATTATTGGATCTCCTATGTATGACATTTGCCACCATGTGTGCGACACTTTGAGTGACACTTGATTGTGCATAGAAGAAAGCATTTAAAACCTTGAGATGAGAGAGGTAACAGAAAACGCTCACTTTGAACAGTAAAATTATTCAGAAATTGCCTTAAAACAGACCAGAATGCAAAGTTATTGTGTATAAAAAGAATATACAAACCTAAGATTTCAGCCCCTCAAGGCATAAGACAATTTGCCAACTATGTCATGGCTTGCCACTTAGCCAGCATGCTCTCTATCCAACTAAAACACACATACACATCACACACATTTGCACAAACACACAATTTCGAATATTGAAATTGTTAGTTTACCTTTTCAAAACTACAATAGCCAGAATAAATTGTGTTGTTAAACCCCTACCCTGGACAGACCGGGCATTGCACAATAACACCACTAGGCTACTTAATAGCAATTGTACTGTTTCTCTTCACCTTGGAAGGTTGAAAGGTGGAGTAGTCCCTGCCAGGAACCTGTGACCATATGATTATGAACAGTTTTTGGCAGTAAGGACTTACACTACTGATCTATTTTGCAATACATCACCATCATGCCATTGCATATCAAATAAAATACAATCGCCTAAGATCTCACTGAAATGACTGTAATTGAAGATAATTTCCTCGAAGCAGGTAGGTAAAGGGATGAAGGGGTACAGACTCTCGTGAATTACCAACACATACAGTGCAACATTTACTTTCAATGAACACTTCACATTTTAAGCATTGGTATGTCCAAAACCAATATGTGTTTAATGCATCTATATTTTTTGGCTTTGTCCCACTCGCCAGCTCCAAAGCCTCCTCCTAAATGTACCAAATAATCATAAGGATGTGTTCAGTATGCGAAAGAAATGACAGGATCGTTTGGTTATATTTTTGCATTTTTATAAAGAACATAGCCAGGAAATAAAGTGGTACAGCCCAACAACTCACATAGGACAGGTCAGATAAACTGATCCACGTGAGGCTGGGTCTGGAGCATGTTTTTTAATATTGCTTCACGTGGCATTGCTCTATGGAGGATCCATCAAAATTGTTTTAGCAAATTAAACTCCTGGTCCTGGTTCAAAAATATGTGGGGTAGGAGTGCTTTCTTTGTAATTTATATATGTACACCACAGTAAGCTGCCTGCAGCGTCTTGTTTTTGCTGGTAGGAGCTAATTTAAAATGTGTGACTAAGGTTTTTGTAGTGTGGTGGTGCGGACACCAGTACAAAAATGTGTCAGTCTAACTCCTGATGCGTGATACTTGTCAGGGCTGTGTGTCTGGATCCTCCGCCCGATGATGCACAATGAAGGGGTGTTGACCCTTACAAGAATACAAGGGTCTTATCAGGACTAAAATGGTCTGGGGTTGGCTGGAGATATAGAGAATCAGATCTGCATAATGGGACCCATTAAGAGTTGTACTAGTTATTATGCCTGGTTGGTAAATGCAGTTTCTGTTATGACTTGTAGGGGGCAACCGTCCCCTTATTAGTTCCCATGGGAATTGGGGAGCAGCTATGGTAGTCTCTCGCCAATAAGTACGAACGTCTTGCAGGATAATTTTGGAAAGCAGCCGTGGTAGGCTCTCATCAATAACGAAGTTCTCTACATCTCCAGCCAACCCCATGCCATTAAATTCCCGATGAGACCCTTGTATTCTCATAGGTTCGAAATGTCTTTGACACATGTACAAAGGCAGACTGTTTTTCGTAACTGTGATATAATTAAACATTTCCTGTGTACTTGATTTTACTGAATATATTCTGTTGTCTTTTCATATAGAGCTAACCAATATACTGTAGATGTTCACATCCTCCCTCACTCTTTTTTCTTCATTTTGGTTTTGGTTTGTCTTTACACCTGGGGTCTATTCATTCTTTTCTTCTTGTTTTTGAGAAACACAATTTTCCTGTTAAGTTTTTTTTCTCTTTTAAATACATAAATGTATTTTCGATAAAACTGTTTGGCTGAACCGCAGTTATTCATAAATAATGGCTGTGCTTCAATATTTTTCACTATTCTTTACTAAAGATCATTGTTGATTTGATTAAGTATGTTGATATAAAGATTGACTCTACACAGAAAGGTCTGTGCAACTAAAAACTTTTCTAGCAACGAGTTTCATGTGGACTCTTGTTCAAAGGAACACTTTATACCCATGTTCACATGGACATACGGGTTTCTCTTGTTCTGATGTAAGTAGCACAATGAAGGAAGCTTCTAATGCTCCACCATTCCTCTCCTCACCACCTCTGCCTTCCTAGCCCACTCTTTCACCTGCACCACAGGTTAAAACAAAGGCCCCACATCCATTTACCACTTACAACAATCATGGGGTAAATGGATGCCGATTCTGGCCTGTTTTTTCCCCCTGGTAAGTGGCAAACCATGAAATTTGACCTGGCATTTCCAGATCTGAGTGTTATTCCCCATTCTGGGGGAAACAACTTGTGTATCCTGTATTTTGGTGCAGGG
The DNA here is from genome assembly GCF_964261635.1 of Lissotriton helveticus. NCBI lineage: Eukaryota > Metazoa > Chordata > Amphibia > Caudata > Salamandridae > Lissotriton > Lissotriton helveticus. The sequence continues at coordinate 577,137,349 of NC_136072.1, forward strand.
ATACTAGCCAAAATCAGTGCTTCCGGACCCAACCTCCTGCACCAAAATACGGTGAACTTAGAATGAGGGCCTAAGGGTGTAAAAAATCAGTCGCTAGTGTGACACCTAACAGGATGGCTCAGTGAGTTAAGTGTTCAATGATGACAACATTATTAACTTTTAATTTAAAGTGCATCATACCTTGGTGCTTTAGATAGGCGCAGTAGTTATGACCCAATGAAATTGGTGCTCGTTTTTATCGACCTCACAAGCTGATAGGATGAGTGGGCCTCAATCAGGGATCAAACGATGGAATTAGACTTTTCTCATCCTTACATCATACCCCTGATTTATCCTACCAATCTCATTTGTGACTTGCAAGCCACTAGGTTGTGTTTGTCAATAGCAACAAATTAATTTATCCTTACAGGTCCATTAATTCAATACAGTAAGTTAGATAAAAGTAGCACCTGTTACAGCATTTAGAGAAGGAAATACTAGGTCTTTATGCCCTATAACAAAGCAAGTTATTGTGTATTAGGAATACAAGTCTACAAAGAGTCCCAGGAATTGAGACTCTATAGAGACACTGAAATACCCAAATCCAGGTCGTTTGATCAAGCCTGAAAGAGAAAAGGATTGAGATGCCGACTATAAGAATGAGGAAATGACAATAGGACTTAAAGTAAAAGGGAGTTTCACAGATTGTAGGAGAATTTTGAGAGACGGGAGCGCTGACAGAAATTGGTGGTGAAATAGTCACAAACAATTTCACGGAGCTAATGCATCCTCTATAAGTAAGTATATGTTTCTCTGAAGGTCCTCTATTTGAACCCCTGCAGGACTGTTAACATTATTATCTTTCTGAATGGTTATTTCATAATAACACCAGGGTGCAGCGCTTTGAGACTTAAATGTGGGTTTGCTTTTGGTTGTTCATTTTTATAGTTTGTATTTTTTCTGCAAAGCTGCTATAAATGCAATTACAAAATTCAGCACTGTAAATCCAATTACTCCCCAGGCAAATCTGTTCTCAAGTGTTGTACTGGGCTGTAATTGCATGTATATAGCGCTTAATACCCCTAATGAGACATTGAAGCACTTTGTGGAAGGTAGCACACTGCTCTGTAAGCCATTGTTAGTGGTTTAACCCAGTGGTCATTAGCTACTGTTGTATATTTGTTGGTTATTGGGTTAGTTTGGTGCCCTGAGGAAAGTGTTTCAAGCATTTTCTTCAGTTTCGAGGGATAGATTAAGTTCATACGAGTTAAGTGTGATTTTTAGAGTGAATTAATGCAAGTAGAACAAGCATTTGCAATGCAATAGGTCTCGCATTAGGAAAGTTTGAGCTATTGGTATTGTAAATGGCAAAGTTTTTATTTATGTGTTGTTTTTGAAAATAGCGAAATTAATAGCTTTGTCATTTACAATGCCAATAGTTATAACTTTCGCAAATGTGATACCTATAGCATTTGTAATGCAATATGTTTTGTATTTACATGACTTAGATGTATCACTATTACAAATAATAATGGCGTTTAATTTTTTTAAATAACTAATACTTAAATAAAAGTTATTGTAATTTATAATGGCAATAGCTTAAACTTTTCTAAAAAACTTTTGTGAACCAAGACCCACATTCACGCTTACTAAAACAATGACAACCCCCCCCCCCCCAAAAATTAATAAAGAAAAGAGCAACCGGACACAAGATCGGGCAGTGGTTAGAGAGGCGCCAACACAAGCAAGAGACAATAGTCTGTCAGAAGCTTAAATATGGTCACTTTATTTTAAAACATTGCTTGACGTTTATTTATACTTTTAAGTGTATTTTGAGAACCAAATAAGGAGGAGAAAGGTTGAGGGGACAAGGGGGACCACAGTCAGGTGGGCAATTATAGTTAATGACCCAGAACCGAGGAGGAGGGTTTGTGAGGTGGGTAGACCAGAAGGTGGGGCAGCGATAATCAGCAGCTTTTACCATGCCATTTATTAAAGAGTATATAAAGAGGCGGGAGGGGCAAAATGGGAAAAAAAAAAATCTCCCGTTGCCCAGACAGGTTAATGGCTTTGATCATTACTGTAAACGGTTGCCCCCATATCAGGATACGACTTAAAGGTGCCATTAGCTGCTCTCAAAATAAAATATAAAAAAACCTACAGATGCATGTATGAATTTTTCCATGTAGAACTTAGTACATGTTTGAGCCGTTAAACCACATTTCTACAAATGGAGAAATATTGCATCAGCAGGGTGTCAAATATCGCATCGGCAGGGTGTCAATAACAGTTTATGCTGCGTTCCTTGAAAATAAGTGAGGAATTCAACTTGAGACTGTAGGCTGCTCAATACTATTTGTTCAAAATCTGCATTAAACCCCTCCCAACTCCTCCACCCTCCCCAGCCAATGGGCTTGTACCATACGCCTTTACATAAATACTGAAACAGGCCCCCACCTTGCAGCAATTGCGAGACCCATCAAAATTCTTTTCCATTTAAAAAATATACCTAAATTCGAGGATTCAAACAGTTACAATAAGAAAATGTTACAGTGCCTTTGACTAAGGAAATATTGCTGTCTTAAAAAAGCCAATATTCCCTTTTTTGCATATTGAAATGATTCTCAGCATTTGTTTTACAACTTACCTACATACAATAATTTAGTAAAATGAGAATGACAAAGGTAGATACTTACTAAACTCAATGATTGGGTTCGGGTCTTTGCACGCCCGGTCCGCCGCGGCCCTGTCCACCATGGTCACAAAGCCGTAGCCCCGGGACTTAACCGGTCTGCAGGTCGGTGATGACCACGGCCTCCTTGATGTCCCCGAACAGCTCGAAGTACTTCCTGAGCGAGGCGTCGGTCGTGTGGTAGGGGAGGCCGCCAACAAAGATCTTGGTCATGGTGGTGTCCTTCTGCAGCGTGTGCATGGCGGCCGGTGGACTGTGCAACGGCAGGCGCTGGAGCAGCATGTGACAGGGGCTGTGGGCACCCGTGGGCGGCGGCGATGTGCGGGGGAAGAAGAGCTCCGAACGGGCAGGGCTGAAAACGGGAGCGGGAAGCAGTCCTCAGGCAGCGCGGGTCCCCATACGCCTGATGCACCGGCCTGCGACCAGGAAGTCAGGCAGGCCGGCGCGACAACCGGAAACAGGAAGTAGGAGGGCGGGAGCCTACCCCGCCTCCCAGGGAAGAGCCGTGATTGTTTGGAGCACCGGAGCAGGCAGGAGCCTACCCTGCGCCCCGGTGCCGAAGGAGGGAGGAAGAGTCCTGCTGCCGGGCCCTGCAGCTGAGGAGAGCAGCTGAGGAGAGCCGCCGCACCAAGGAAGCCGGTGAGTGGGTTGCTGAGCTGCGAGGGCGGAGGGCATGTGTGTGCGCGCGCGTGCGCCGGGGGGGGAGAGGGGGCCTGTGTATGTATGTGTGTGCGTGCGTGTGTGTATGTGTCTTGGAGTGCGTGTGTGTGTGACTGTGGAGGAGGGGGGGGTGTGTGAGCGAGTGTCTGTCTGTATGCGCGCGCATGTGCACGGCGCGAGCCAGAACGTGCGCGTTCGCGCACACAAATCCAGAGAAAAAGCTCGTAACACCCTCTTGTCCTCCTTCCCCCGTAACAGATAACATTAGGTCTCCAGCTGGACACCTGCATCCTTTGGATGCAGTTTACCAGCTCGACCTAAAAAAGGGGACATGTAAATAAAGAAGGTGGACTTTTGGTATGTTTGCACACGTTTTTTGGATTTAGCATGTAGGAGTATTTGGATCGCATTTACTGTTCCTTTGCCCCCCTAAAAGCATACATATTTTTACATTTGCTATGAAACCACATGAACTACTTAAAGCGCATGACTGAGTTGGATGCTCAGGCAGGAAGTACAGACAAATAGCTAGTGTGCTGCTGATCAAATTTGTGTCCTCAATAATGCTACATTTTTCAGCTGTAGCTTGCGTTAACAGGTATTTGTAAAAGTGGTAGTGAATTCTAATACATTATATTCGTTTAACTGATCTTGCTTTTAGTATTTAGCTTGTTACTTACTACCTGCTTTAAGTTCTTATCTCTATCTCATTGTGCTTTGCTTGTTTTCCCTCTGTTTCAAACTCATTTACTCACGTGTACTTTGCCGCAATGTTCTTTATTAAAACATCTTATTTGTGAAACTAGGTTTCAGCATTCCTTTTAAGGTCTGGTGTTATCAAAGACCATTTGTTTAGTTACAATTGCATTTATAATGTATTTTAATATATGGACGTTCAACTTCACCCAGTGGTCTGTTGTTGAGTCTTTCTTTCACATTTTTCTTCCACTCACTACAGCACACTGATTGGGGCAATGAGGCAACCCATTTCAGCAATTGGTTAACTTTACTGTGAGTGATGACATCGTGTTCTTTGATAAGAGGCATCTCTGCACACAAAAGTAGTTCCCTTCAATATCAGGGACTACTATGACTATGTGTGTTTTTAAACACAGAAAAATATTTTTGATTTTAACCAACAATAACGTTTTGCAAAACTCATTACAAAAAAACAAGCACTAACAAAGCCAAAAGGCTGATAGTCAACCTAAAACCCATTGGCTTTGCCAATCCTTTTGCCTATATGAGCTATTTTCTTACATTTTTTATTATTTCTGGTTTTTTTGCACTTTTTTTTAATTTGCAGCTATGGAATACAATGATTATCACAAAAGAACAACAAAGACATTTTTTGTCTAGAAAATTGTAAATAATTGATTTTAGCAGAGATCCCCAAGTATGATGTCAAAAATTGTCACGAATGCTAGCCTGGCTTATGCAGCAGAATTCAGAAGGAGATTCTAGAAACTGAAAAGCACAGGTGTGGTTTTGAGGGAATGTAGCTCACCCATGAATTTTGAAGACATTCAAATGTAAAGTTTAGTAAATACAAAAATCCATTAAAACGTGTTTCAGTTCTTGATGTGTGCTCTATTATAGTTATTGTCTCAGGTCGTGCTGTGTATGACAAATGGGTATCAGCTGGAGGCCTCAGCAAAATGTACAGCAAAATCTCCCCAAATTTCACATTAAGCAATTTCATGTAATTTTCAGCAGCGGGAGTCTGGTTCACACAGAACATGTCTTGGTGACAGACATTTTCTGCTTGAACCAATCTCCTGCCAGTATCTCAGGTGATTTCCTAAAGAGACTTATGCGCTCACGTGAAAAAAAGTAATTTAAGTTACCGGCACACCAATTGTAATGCTAAAAGCATGATTTTACAAAACCTTCATGAAATGATATGAAATTTTACAAAAGAATGAAACACTGCAGAATATTTCAACAAACGAATTGCTAATAGAAACTCCAAGCATCCAGCTGCTCCTTGAATTTATTTTACGTATATGGTACTATTCCACTACATCCTTCTTAAAGCCTTAATACCATACTATGGCACTGATACACTCCTAACTGACAGATATGATTGGGTATACAGCGTAGCAGTACGGCCCGCACACATATGTGGAGCAGTATGCAGAAGGCAAATGTAATAAAAAATATAAAACAAAATGTAATTAGAAAGAACATATGCTGAAAAATTACCTAATTTCCAATTCCTCTCATGCTGCATATCCATCATAATTCATGCTACACCGCTGCTCAGTAAGATGTACTGAGGGAAATAAGGAATAATAACATTTTCACTCTGTAATTCTTTCTCAAGGCAGGCATTCAGAAAGCCCTTAATGGGTAAAAATGTTTGGCTGTATTATTGAGGCTTTGAAAGTAAAGTGCTTTTTGTTCCCTATCTGAAAAGCTGTGTTTATTCCTTGTCTTGGACCGAGTATAATGTTACAGATGACATCACAAATTACTTCTCCAGTGGCATCACAAAGGGGCATCGCATATTAAATGACCAGAAAGAGTTTATCATTCATAATCACAGAAAGACAGAGAATGTAGCTATTTCATCCAAAGATCAATAGGGGGGAGAATGGACCACTTGTAGCCACTTTGCCAGGGTTCTTAGTTTTTGGTGCCTTTCATAAAAACCCACATACACACACGTAGATGGTACAGCGGTATATCTTGATTCTCCACCATAATGTAGCATTAATGCATCATCATAGGGTTTTGTTTTCTGGTATACAACCTCCACCCAGGGGTAACCACTGGATTCGCAGCAGTGTCCAGAGAAAATTTTTGAGTTAAGTGCTCACAAGTGAAGTGGGTTAAAATTCTTTTAACACCCTCACTGAAGTGCAATTATTTATTAGGAAAAAAGGAAGGTAGTTCAAGAAATTTAAATGGTAGGTGTGCAGTTATGGATCATGTTACTGGATCCTATGCACCGGATATAAATTAAACACTGAGGTCGACATGTTTCAGCCCCGCTATGCCCAGCAGGGTCTATGGGGCTTTCTTCAGGACCAGTAAAAAGTGATCTTGCTAACACTATCTGTGCAGCAATTAGAAGTGGTATTATTGCACCACTCTGGTAAGAAAAGGTCAGTAGTACCTGTAATCAGAAAACAAAAGACATAAAAACAAAGAAGGATTTCTAGATGTGTGCAACCCTATTCTTCAAGAATAACTATAATGTGTAAACTTTCTTTTCTTCATTTTGTTGAGGTCTTCATTTATGCTCAAACAATTGTGATTTTTTATCATTACAATTAGGCTTTGAGGACAACATGGCAAAAAAGGCAGTTAGCATGGCATAATAATTAGTGATTACCGAAATTGTAATCTCAGACACGTTAACCAACAATTGGTTGCCATCAGAACTTCTTTGTGGTATTTGAAAAGATTCAAAAGGTGACCGAAATTGTGATCTCTGAACTCATTGGTAGTATTAAAAGAATATCAAGTTCAACAGGTGACCGACATTGTGATCTCTGCAGCATTTGCATTAATTCAACTCTCACACCATTCTCTCGTTAGAGACACAACGACCACTCTGCCAGTATCTTAATCGAGCTATTGGCAAATGCGCGTCCCTTTATACAGAGCATCTTTAATTTTACATATTGTGGAACATTGCGCTGTGTTACCTTTGTCGGCCAAAACGTTGGCCTCCTCAGTGGACCGGCGAGAGTATCGCGGTTTCTCTACGATGGAAAAATTAAGTGTTAGTGAAGGACCTTACTTGAAAAGCGGCATGTGACGTCCTTCACTCTCGTTTCCTTACCAGCTACAACGGGTATTTCCTGCTTGTGCTCGCTCTTCCAGACTGCGTGGTGTTCGTATCCTAGGTCGTGGCATAAGACAGACTAGGTCGTGACAAACTAATCTCTTCGGATCTAAGTGTTATATGTGTGGTAAGTGTTAAGGTGAATTTAAAAAAAAGTTATATGTAGACCTTTGTCCGCGTTTCTAATGTGAATATTCCGTGTGTTGCATGTATAGGTAATACCTATATTGATATTAAGTGCATTTAATGTGTGTTTTATAAGTGATAGACTGGAAGTAGGGTTAAAGTGATTTCTAAATTATACATTTTTTATCTGATCATATTAGGGAGAGACAGTTGTGTTGTTTTTCGACTATGGAGGAGATTTATCACATGATTTGATTTTCTCTACAGCCATTATGTCATTGGTAGAGATCAAGTTGCGAGACCTTAGAAGACTTGTCACATGATTTGATTTCTTCTACAGTCATTATGCCTGGTGTATATTTATTAAATTATTGATAGAGAACAAGTTGTGAGGCCTTAGATTTCTTAAAAGGTCTTCGCGATAGTAGTGGTCGATATAGAATCCCTCATTTATTTATTTATTTATTTAATGCGGTTTTCTATAGTGCGAACATTACCCGAAGGTGTCAGAGTGCTTTACAAAAGGACCAGTTGCGATACATAAGTATTTAGGATTACATGAGTTACATAAAAGATACAAACAGGAAAAAAATTGCAAAGGTACAAGTTGTAAAGTCACTCAAGGAAGAGAAACAAATGGATAAACTCTAAGGGGGACATTAGGATGTCGGGCGGATTGCCTCCGCCAGGCTGGCGGTGGCCAGCGCTAGCCTGGCGGAGGCAATCCGCCCGACATCCATCCCTGCATTCCCCCCCGCCACATTACAATGGCGGAGGGGACCGCAGCGGCAGTAAACACCGCCCGCCTGTTTTCCGCCCCGGTCGCCTTGCGGCCGGGCGGAAAAAGTTTAATATGGTGGCGGTGTCTAATAGACACCGCCAGCCATATTACAATGGGCTGTATGTCATGCCTTTCCGCAGCGGCAATGCCGCCACGGAAAGGCAGGCGGTGTTCACTCTGGGGGCCCCCGGCGGGCCCCCAGTGTGAAGCAGAGTAGGGATATGCACATGGGGGGGTACCTGTGGTACCCCCCCACATTTGCATTAACAAAGAGGCAGGCACCGCGCGGTGCCTGCCGCTTTGTTAATGTAAATGCTGCAAATCATTTTTAGTATTGTGGCGAGCGGTGCAGAGTCCACAATAGTAAAAATACAGGATGTGCCTGCCACTGTGGCGGGCACATCCTAATACCCCCCACTGGACCCCCGCCCTTATGGCGGGTGATCCCGTTTGCCGCTAGGGTGGCGGGCGGGGAAAGCCCGCCCGCCATCCTAATAAACCCCTAAGAATCACATAGGAATGGTAGAGAGTACAAAGGTCTACCACCTATACTAGTGGTTAGAGTTATCTCTATATACATATATATACAAATAGTAGATTTTCTCATGATTCCATTTTACCAGCGATTCGGCTTGGACAAGTATATATCACATATTTATAGAGTGAAAAGAGAAATAAAAACAAAAAAAAATAAATTAAATTAAAATAAAAAGGGGTAGAGAGAGGTATGTGGGGAGAAGAGTTGGGGGCTGAGACTGGTGAGAGGAGAGAGCAATAAAGTTAATGCCACAGTACATCGTCATTCAGTCCTTGGACACTTGTTTTTAATCGATGGACCCATCTTTGTTCTTTCTCGAACAGTATTCGCTCTGCGTTGTTGTTTTTCATTGTTAGCATTTCAATGACTCTCCAGTTCAAATCTTCAGTTGTATGGTTTGAGTCAACGTAGTGTTTACTCATTTTTGTGGTAGCTTTTTTGGTCTTGATGTTACTTTTGTGCTCTCCAATTCGTAACTTGACCTTGCGACAGGTCATGCCTATATATTTCAACCCGCAGGGGCACGTGATCATATAGAGCACGTGTGTTGAGTTACAATTGGTGTATTGGCGCTATGTCCATATAAAGTCTTCTGAGAGTGATAGGGTTCTGGTGGCTCTAGTGAGTTTGCACACTACACAGGATCCACATGGTTAATGTCCTGTAACTGGATTCATATTCCAGGCTGTGGTGACACTCTCTATCTCAATTCTGGGGTTTGGTCGTGTATGTACCAGTAGGTCTTTTAGATTTCTGGTTCTTGTATTTGCACATCTCGTCTTGGGCCAGTTCAGGTTGCCCAAGGTGACGATTTTCCAATTTTTGTTGATTATCTTCTTCACTGCGTTTGTAGCTGTATTGTAGGTTGTTACGCATGTGATCAGATTGTCTGTTGGTTCTTTTGATGTTATGTCTAAGAGACATTCCCTCGGTTGATGTCTACCTCTTTTCTGACATTTGCGGATTGTTTTGATTGGGTAATCTCTTTTCACCAATATCTCCATCAGATCATTAGCTTGGAGTTTGTAATCTTGCAGCTTGCTGCAATTCCGTTTGAGACGCAAGAATTGACTATAGGGTAAATTGTCCCTTAATGGGCTCGGGTGGAAGCTCTTGTACGACAATAAGCTGTTTTGGCAGTGGGCTTATAGTAGGTTTTCGTCTGAATGCTGTTGTGTTCTATATATAGAGTGATGTCCAGGAAATCTAGTCTTTTTTATCTGCTGTGAAGGTACATTTTAGGCACGTGTTTCTTGTGTTCAGCCAATTGATAAACTTCTGGAGATTGTCACTATAGTCGTTCCAGATGACAATGTTATCGTCTATAAAGCTTTTTCAGAACAATATCTTGGAAAAGAAAGGGTTTTGGTTGTTCAAAACTTGTTGGTTTTCAAAACTGCTTACGTAGAGTCCTGATACTGATGGCGTCAAGGCGCTACCCATGGACGTACCATAGCATTGCACAAACAGTGACCCATTGTGTTAAAAAAAAATCAGTTAATGCTAGTCTGCAACATTCTAAGACAAAGTGTCTCGGTGTTCTATACTGCCACTGTTCAGAGAATAAAATATTCTCTAGAGTTTCCAGGGTGTCTTGTTGTGGTAGGCTGGTGAAGAGACTCTCTACATCCAAGCCTACCAAGTACATCTCATCCTCATTGTAAGGCATCCCAATCAGTTGGTTCAACAAATCTATGGTGTCCTTTAAATATGTCAGTGTTTTCTGAACCAATGGTTTTAAGAATTGGTCCGCGAATTGGGACAATGGTTCAAAAACAGAACCATTTCCAGAGACGATTGGCTGACCTGGAGGTGGGGATCTGTTCTTATGGGTCTTAAGCAATGAATAAAAATATGGCGTTCTAGGTTTCTGTGCAATTAGAAAATCAGCTTCATGTTTAGTAATCCAAGAGTGGTTACTGCTTCTCCCACCATTGTTTTGATGATGTTCTGTAGCCTAGAGGTGGGATCAATTTTGATCTTTTTGTAAAATGTTGTGTCAGAGAGGAGCAGTATGCACTGTTGGTTGCATCCTTCCTTGTTTAATAGAATTATACCTCCCCCCTTATTGGCGGGTTTGATTATTATATTTTCATTCTTTCTCAGTTGGTCCAAAGCTTGTTGTTCATGTTTTGTTATGTTAAAGAAATGTTTGTTGATTGTTTGTTCAACGTTCTCTGCCTCTTTCATGATCGCTTGTTCGAATGTTTGTATTCCGATGAGTACCATGTTGTGAGGGTGATTGAAGGTTGATTTTCTCCTGAGATTGGTGTCACTTTCCTGTGTAGGGTTTTCCTTTCCACTGAAGAAAGCCTTTAATTTCAATTTTCTGCAGAACTCTGCTACGTCACATCGTAGTTTGAAAATGTCCAGAGTTGGAGTGGGGACAAACCCCAATTCTTTGTTCAAAACCTTTATTTGGTTGTCTGTAAGCACCGTGTTGGTAAGGGTTACTATGAGCGATTCATCGAGCTCAGTCCTTGTTTCTCTTTTGACACACTGCATGTCAGTACTTGGAGTTGTTGCTCGTTCCAGGTCACACCTTTTCGTCGGCCTCTTTGTGGAGTCTGGCCTCTTCCTAAAAAAGGCGGTTGTTGCATATTCTGTGGTCCCATCATTTGTGGCAGAGGGGGCATTCCATGGTGGTATGGGTTCAGCCAGCCCTGGTAATTGGGTAGATATGATTGGAAGAAAGGTATTTGTTGGTCATTGTAATTCGGTCTTTGCCATCTATTGGCTCTGCGGCGTTGTTGATTCCTAAACTGGTTTCTACCTCTACGTGGGAAGCATTCTTCCTCACTCCGGTCTGAGTTGTCAGAAGAATTTCCTCCTGTTGATCCATTATCAGTAGTTTGTTCCGGTACTATGAAGTCCTCTCTGGAATAACGATGCATCTTTTTGTACACAGAGGTATGTACTGTTGTTTTTAGTTTTGCTTCACTTATTTGAATTTTTACAGTCAGGGCCTCTGATAACCTCGTTGCTGTTTTTATCATCAGGACCAAATAATCATGTGTACACTTCCAAGAGATTGAGGACCAATCTTTCCTGAAGGTCAAATCATGGAGGAAAATACGGGGGGCATTGTGTACCCACAATCCCTTAAGGGCAGCATTGGCCCTGAGATTTTCCGTCATAATTAGGCCATGTATGGCTGATTTGACTCATTCCCTTTTTGCTTCTGTTCATTCTTCCCAATAATTCATTTGTGCCAATGTTTGTGACAGTGCAGATTTTGTAAAAGTGGGGGTCCAAATAGGATCTCACTTATGTCATCTTCAGTATAGCTAAGACCTGTGTTCGCTGCCATGTTGCTCGCTGCAATGTCCTTCTGTGTCTCTCGAACCTTCCCAATTTTGTGGGGGTCGTTACTGATATTCTCAATTCCTTGAGATATCGTATTTCAAAAAAGATTATCATCTCCCACAGCTGCACGCTGCTTAAATTGTTTTAATCAAAGGGGGGGGGGAGAAGTGAATTCAGAATCCATTCAGCTTCCAGGCTTTAATACAAAGATCAATAGGGGGGAGAATTGACTACTTGTAACCACGTTTCCAGGGTTCTTAGTTCTTGGTGCCTTTCATAAAAATCCTCATACACGCACGTAGATGGTACAGCGGTATATCTTGATTCTCCGCTATAACGTAGCGTTAATGCATCATCAGAGGGCTTTGTTTTCTGGTATGCTAACCTCCACCCGGAGGTAACCACTGGATTCGCAGCAGTGTCCAGAGAAATTTTTAGAGTTAAGTGTTCACAAGTGAAGTGGGTTAAAATTCTTTGAACACCCTCATTGCAATGATTTATTAGGACCACCCAGTCCTGTAGCTCGTTCACAATTTGTTGTTCTAGAGTGGAATCATTTTGGAAGAACCATTTTTAGGGAAGGGTTCTGCAAAGCCAGTAATTACACCTTTCAGCAGTTCACTTGAACGTCAGGTGTCACCAGCCCTAACCTTGGTCCCTCTAATGCTAACACTTTTTTTTTTTGCCATAAATGTAGGTCAGAACTCAGAAGAAAAAAAAGAGTCCTAGAAAGATGAAATATATTTATCTCACCTATGGCATCATTGTGAGTTGATGATGATATAAAAAGGGGGCAATATTGAACCCATTATTACTAATACCGAGTGGTATTATCACCTCGCTTGTGGGAAACACTGGGGCATATTCACAAGAAAATGTCGGAGAGCAGAGCTGCACAACATCCCGACAGTTTCAAAACATAGAGATGCACTGTGTTCACAAGAATATGGTGCAATCCTGTGTTTTCCCTAGCGCTGGTGCAAAAAGCTGCTTAGCACCTGCGCAGGCGCCTTGCCGCCATGTTGCAAGGGAAGTGTTTATGTGCAGGAATGGACCCCTTCCTGCACATACAAGCAATAATGGAGATTTGCACCTTCTATTCTGCAGCACACATGGAAAGAGCAAAAAGGGAGGAAAATTAATAATTTCTCCTTGTTGCACCATTCAAATGCCTGATATTTGATTGCGTTATTTTTGGGCGCTACCTCAGCCTTTTAAATCTGGGGCAGCGTCAAAAAGCTATGGATGTTGCGGTGGAACGCCCACAGCAACACACGTTGCACTCCCCTTTGCCTCAGAGGACTGCGGCGGAAAGGGGCATCACCTTGTAAATATGGAAAATGGCGCTGTGCCACTGGGGTGTTAAAAAAAAGTGTTACTCTATTGCCACTGGGGGCTTATATATATGCCCTTATGAGTTTTGAAGCCACAATATGGAATTACATGTGGTACCTGAAACTACTGGGCCACTTAGTGCATGTTTTTTTCTAATTTCTGTATTCACTTGCACTACAAAGCAGAAAGTATGCAAACTTGACCAAAGGGCACTTGAATGTGTAGGCCAATTAGAAAATCCTCGTATCTCATACTCTCCAGTCCTCCATTCTGAGCCATGGCCAGGGCGAGACTGGCTGTAGCAGGCACCGGGCATTTCATTGGTGGACCGCCAGGGTGGGGGCCTGTTTTGGGCCCCTGGGGGGCCGTTTTTGTTACAGGGCCGCTTTTGTAGCATAGCTGCAATATCGGCCCCTGTAACAAAATCGGCCAAAACAGACCCTGGCAAACAGCTTGGGTGCACCCCCAAAGCCCCGGAGGGGCCGGCCAAGCAGATAGAGTGGGGAGATATTTTTGTTGGTCAATATCTCAACCATAGTATTGTAGAAGTCAGTGTCAATTAATCTAAATGTCAGGGATTGCTAAAGTGACATCAAGCACCTTTTAACTGCTGATGATGGGTTTTTTTTGCATTTTTATATAGCTCCAAGTTGGTCCAAGGGCATCAGAGCACTGTACAAGAGTACCAGATATTACACTTGTTTGGTCAAGGGGAGAATACATGATTTGCTCAAAAGTAAAGGATTTTGACTGGAGGCTGTGATTCGGAATTGGTTCCTAAGCTACACGACCCCTCCCCACGCTCCTAGTTGCTGCTGGGGGACTGGTGGTAGGACAAGAGTAGGAACTGAGGAAGTAAACAGGCATTGGAGAGCCCTGCTTACTTTCTCCTCCACCTGCTACCCTCATGACACATGAGAACCGTGTAGCAAAGGCAGAGCTAAGGGCACCAAAAGCAATCTAGGGGCAGGAGTTGTTCACCCTGGCAGCCTCTAACTGATGTGCATGCCACTGGGCCAACATGAGTGTGTGTGTGCGCGTGTGTGTGTGTGCGTGTGTGCGCGTGTGTGTATGTGTGGGTGGGTGTGGGTGTAGGTGTGTGTGTGTGTGTGTGTGTGTGCGTGCATGTGTTTGCATGTGTTTGTGCATGGGTGTGTGTCTTTGTGTGGGTCCTATTAGCACAATGTTTCCGCCTATGCAGAATGTTCTAAATAACATTTCTTTTTTCTTGACACCAAAGAGATCAGTTTACTGCTGTTAGACCTAATTTATGTGCTTCTTTGCATTTCCCATTGCCGTTTACTGGGACAATTTAATATGCAGATACCTGCCCCATGATAAAGACACCTTTTGAACTGCTTTGCAAAACATTAAAACAATTTTCAATGTACTTTCTGGGTGTCATAGCACCTTTGGAATGCAAATGATGAATAAAGATGTAAAATTAATGACAAGCCATTTCGGAGTATAGAATCAACGTGGCAAAGTGCTCTGTGTTAAAACATATTTACAGTTATTTCCAGCAGGTTGCACATAGAGTGCCATCAGAGGCTGGGCTAAGGCAAAATCAGAGTTCCCAATAGGTCAGTGTCTCCGAAAAGCTGGCAGGGCTGGAGCAGTCAGTCCAGTATTCCAACTCTAACCCCGTAAATAGTTGCTTGCAATATCTCTGCATTCAAATCCTAGCATCATTTAAATTCACATTTACATCTTCTTCTAGATATGTAGGTGTACAAAATTCATTGTGAAAACTCTCACCCTTTAGTCTATATTTGATTTGCTCTAAGAGGGGAGTCAATACATTTCAATAATGGACGTTCTAGAGATCAATCAGTACGATTGAGATAAATGCCCTTCACTCTTGTAATGCTACCTCACCTTCACTTCGTGTATGGTGTTCTACTGTTCAATAATAATTTCTTGTAAAATAGTCATTAATGCTACATTCACTGTCCATTTTTCCACAGGCATTTGAACCCTGCCTCACACTTCCCCAGAGAGCTTCACAAGAGTCAGAAAACTGCCGCTAAAACGGCGATAATGGGCTTGATAATACGCCGTAGAGAATGCCCATAGAAGCCCATGTTCACACCAGAACATGGGCTTCTATGGGAATTCACAAGGACGTATTATCATGCCCATTATCGCCACATTAGCGGCAGTTTTTTTGCAGTTTTCTGCCGATAAAGCGGCAATAATGTTAATGCTGTTTCTTGATAAAATGCCCCTAGATTTCCTTTTAATTGGTATTGAATTTCCGAGTATTTGTATGACTGTAGTACCTAAAACAATGGTGACTGTTTACACGCTCCATAGCCCACGCTTGATTCTAATGTTGGCATTTATATAACACAAGTCATTAGCCAAATCAATATTATTCTTTTTAGCAACCACAGAAAGTTGGGAGGCTGATTCATACTGTAATTTGAACCACAACTTGCAGGTTACACTCAAATCTCTGCAAGGGGTGCTCAACCCACCAAGCTATCCCAAAGGAGCAAGCATCTTCTTTTGTTCCTGACAAACATATATAAAAGGTATGGTTTGGTGGTGGGGCTGCTAAAAGTGGTTTACAAGGTCTGTTTCTAACACGTTTTGGCACATTTTGTGATTTCTTGTAAAATGTGGTTAAAATTGATTGTGTGATGTCATCATGTAAAGTTCAACTGCATTGTGTACAGGCCCAATGTGATGTTCTTCCAGCTCTCCCATCACATCACGCTTTCTATATTTAGACTCACTGAGGCCTTCTCCATATAAGGCTTATCATTTTTTTTTAAATTGCTCTTGATTCACAGTACAATTTTGTCGAGAACTAGGCTGTTCCTTGGAGCTACATCTGTGCTCTATCAAGCACCTGAAATGAAAATACAATACATCTGTTAGGTCAACGGTGAGTCCAAAATTGATAATAAAATGTATAACCTAAAGCTTCCACATTTTATCATGCCGCAAAAAAAACTTTATATTGCTGAAAGCAGATGTTGTGGCCTGGAGTTCTACTGACCTTGAAATAACCCTTTGATTTTTATGAGTATTTTGAGTAAAAAATTAAAATATAAATCTCGGGATCGGATTGACCCACGCATAGTGATTGGAGATGTTCCCCTGTCCGGAGTGCCTAACTGTACAGTGGTCCCAGGACTGCCAACATCTAAATAAGGCTATTAGTTCTCAATGTGCCCAACACGCAGAAGTTGCTGACTCCCCTTGGGAACAAAGCTGGAGCCAACCAATAGTGTAAACAGCCTCCCATTGTGTGCCCTACAGTGGAACTTGTGGGGAAATCAAGCCAGAGAAGTAACCGCATGCTGCGCGAAACCTCTGTAATGGTTGAAGGCCTTGTGCTGCTGCTGGCAAACTCGAGCAAACCCAGTGGAGGTACTGTTGTCACCACCAAAGCAGAAACTTGATACAAGCCTGAAGGTTGTATCTGCCAGACAAGCACCCAGCGTGTTCCTGGCTCATAGGCCGCAACTGCAAATAACCACCAATAAAGGCACCAGGCGAGCAAGTGAGCCAAGGTGCTCACCTAATGTGCAAACACAAGCAATAATGGACGGAGAGCGGAAACTTTTCAGACACTCACCCCCAGTCACAGATTTGGGTTGAACCCATCATCATTCTTTAGATCACTTCGCCACCTCAGTTCACACCCAGCTATATGCAAATCAGTTTTGACCTTGTGCCTCATGGGAACAGTCCAGCCCGAATTTCCAAGCCAGGTCTTCCCTGAACCGGAAAAAGCATCCTACCTACCATGGCCAAGTCCTGAGCCAGTCTGGCGGTGCAGTCCATGACAGCATTTTCCCCACTGAAAATGAGAACACCGCATTACCATAGCAATGTGAGCAGCCAGCAGGGTCTCACACATGAAAGACTGAGATGTGCAGCTGGTGTTCTGCAGCAGAAACATTGACTGTTACTTAATCCATTCCGTTTTTGGGGCAATGTGTTGACTTGAAGTACAAAATGCTCCATATAAGTAAAATCTTATTGAACTGCACCTGTGCTTAAAATATTCCTAGGGTGTGAGTGTTTGATTGGTTCAGATGCTCCGTCCATTACCACCCCCTTTTGTACCGCTTTTGGCCGCCATAAGTGTGGCAGGGTATGCTCAGACGTGAGTCCCTTGCTCACTTTGCCACTGGATTCAAGCAAGCCGGGCTGAAGACGGCTGTAATGCCAGAAACCAGTCCTCGGAAGCTTGTTTCCGGTCCAGGGAAGTCATGGCCTGGCAGTTCGGGCTTGGCTGTTCCCATGAGGCACAGGGCCAGATTGATTTGCATATAGCCATGTCTGAACTGGGGTGGCAGAGTGGGCTAAACAACGGTGATGGATTAAACCCAGATCTTTTGACTGGGTGTGAGTGTTTGATTGGTTCAGATGCTCCGTCCATTACCACCCCCTTTTGTACCGTAAAATATTCCTATGGCAAAACTGAGGTGGACGGTCTGTCGACAGTTCTGAAACTCCAAGAATGGGAGGAGGGCACCATAGACAGCATAAATGCTTAACTACGAATCATAGTAGGTAATACAACACTGTAGTTGTGCCCATTGATTTGTGTTGTATTTAGCTTCAGCATGTTATTAAAGCACCTTTTTTAACTAAGGTAAGGACTGGGCTGGACTGTGCATTATTGTTATGGTTGAGTTTTGAGCTCTTGACCCTGACACTACCTCCATGGGAAGCCTTTGACTGTTTGCCCTCCCTATCCAGTTATCTTCCTCTGGTGTGTAGGTGGACTGCATCCACTGCAAAAACATGTGTTTGACCACATGACCACTGGTTTGACTACCAGCAGGTCCACTCAGCTTTTCACCCTTCTGAAGTTGACAAGTGAGTACTATTGGTAACAATGAGCACCTGTTATGCAGCTCAAAGGTGCCCCAATGGGTGAATGTGGGTTTTACAAATAAATGTTTTATGTTTCTTTGAGAGTCAATTGTGGGAAGGATATATATGCCTCAGTTTGCATAGCCATAGTAGAGCAGATACCAATGGTAAACAACCTTATCCACCACAGTTGGGGCCCGTGGCTCTCAAACACGGCCTGCCGATAAAAAGTTTCAAATACTTTTTCTACTTGATTTTCGATTTACAGTATACTTCGTTTTTAACACTAGGGGGGGTCATAAGCACATACGTCCGGGAAATGATACCGGCCGCAATGCATGCGGCGGTCCCTCACCTACCATTAGGATGTGCCCGCCACACTGGCGGGCGCATCCCGCAATGCCACAAATGCAAGTTGTGCGTTTCAATGCACAACCTGACAGGCACCGCACGGTGCCTGCCAGGTTGTACATTGAAATGCAGGGGGGTACGTGCACCCCCCCCAGAATCCCTGTGGGCCCGCTACGGGCCCCCAATGTTGAAGTCTGCCTGCCTTTCCGTGACAGCAACGCAAAACTGGCGGACAGACTTTCGGTCCGCCATAGTAATATGGTGGGGGGGAATTGGCATGCAGGCGGGCAGAAATGTCGGGCAGATCGCCACCGCCATGCGGGCAGTGGCGATCCGCCCGACATACTAATGGGCCCATAAGTACTAGAGAAAGAAAAGAATTCCAGTTCTCTAATTGCCACATTAATATGTGTGCTTGTTAAAATCGAAGGACTATTTTAAAATACCTAATGCCAAAATACCAGCACGACAACAGGAAAACAACAAGATCACAATACATTTGACTTAGCATATTCCTAACTTTTTGAAAGAAAAAAGCTGCAAAGTCTACGGTATAGGTAGATGTTGGTAGGGCGTTTGAGAGAAATTGATCACTCCTCAGTAACCTTCTAAGTTGCCCCTGAATCCCAAGAAATGAAAGGCTGACTCAGCCACGTCTTTGTGCTGTTTCTTCTGCGCATTAGTGATAGGTCTACTGGTTAGACACTGGCTTCCCTACTTTTGAAGAAGATGAACTGCACAGGGCACACGCTACAGAACTCTCCTTTGAAACATGTGATCCTCTTCTTTTTCTGCTTAAAATCTTGTGGGCGGAAACCTTGCATCACACCTTTCAACAATGAAGAAATTTAAAACATTCGATCTGATTTAGAGTTGGGAGTATGGATTCTACTCCTTCATGGCAATGGAGTAAAATACTCAGTTGCTCAACTGGTATAAAAGTACTCCAGATTTAGAGATGCCCAGTGAACATCTCTAGTCATTTTCAGGAACTCGAATCATCGTGGTTCTGATCTATGAGTTCAAAGTTTGACAGATGGTACCATCAAAATGACGGTCCATCCATCACATTTTAAACTTTTTTTTTTTTCAAACACAAAATCCCAAATGCAGGATTTTGGTTTTCAAAAAATAGCAACTAACCGCCCTCACACCATGGGAGTTTTCTCCCATGGTGTGGGGTGCATTTACAATGTTTACTGTCCCTTACCAACATGTGGGAGAGTAAAACTGACCATTCAACAGCCCACTCTAAATGAGGCAGGTGGTCTAATTAGCCTTTCTCCGTTGGACTGTAAGAGGAGTATGTCAGCAACAGAGACTCAGTAGTCCACATCACTGACATACGTGAGGTCTGCCCCATAAACCTTTAACAACAGTGAGTATGTGGTTAATGTTATGTTCTGAAGACTGTCTGCAGAACGACAAAAGTGGCAGATGTACAACCTCCGCTTTCACCTTCAGGACCGGACTGGCCCTAGTTGGCACAGGGCATTTCCCCGGAGGTCTGCTAGGGTGGGGGCTGGTTTGGGCCCCCGTGGGGCGTTTCTGTTACCAGGGGTCGGCAATAGCGCCCCCCCTGTAACAAAATTGGCTGAAACCGTCCGTCGCAAACTGCTCTACTGCACCCACCCTCACCCCAGGGGGGGGGCGCAGCTCATCAGTTTGCTAGGGCCGGTTTTAGTTCCCAGTCCGGCCCTGTTCACCTCCATGGATGGCTGTGCGACTGAATTTTATAAATCCAACATACTGGTGGACAATTTTTCTCGTAAAACCACTTCCACCTCCATACTGTGAGCTTCCAGGTGCAAAAAACGCTGACATGGTGGCATGGTATATCTGCCAGCACGTTATTCTTTTGCAGTTTTATGTAGCGCAGACTCGACCCAAAAGGTAGTGGAGCACATTACATGAGCACCATTTACATTACACAAGGGGGCCGATTCCGATTCGGTAAAATCCCTTTACAAATAGCCGTATGGAGCATATTTCCCGTTCGAATCGTACCCGTACGAACGATGAAGTACGATTAGGACCCAAAGCAGATCTCTGTACGATTCGTACGAAAGACCATACGACTTAAAAATACATACGAATCGTACTCGGAATACTCAGTATGCAACGTCCGTACGAATCAAAGCAGCATTTTCCGACCCAGCAAGTACTATTTGTCTCGTCAACACTCTGTACGACTCTTTTTCTACAGGAGCTCAAAACATCTGGAGAAGCAGATTTTGACTCGAACCGTGTACAAAACGGACCCCTCCGGGTACGCGAGTACACCCCATAACTGCAGGGGTACGGTGCGTACACACCCCATGATTGCAGGGGTACGGTGCGTACACACACCATGCATTATTGGGGTATGGTGCGTACACACTCCATGATTGCAGGGGTACGGTGCGTATGTGATTGTGTGGCTCTCCGTACAAATCGCTCATACGCGACGTTTTCCGTACGAATCGCATTCTCATTCCCCAATCCGGATCATACTTGTCGGGTCGTACAGCATGTTTTCGATTCGTACGGTTCACTGTGAGGGTCCGTGTCATACGGATTTTCCCTTGCTTTTCATACGGTTCGCATCGATCCGGTCGTATATTTTTCAAACTAATCGTACTACGCGATTCGGTTGGAATTGTACGAGTCGTATGGAAAGGGCTACAGATTCAATTCGGTCGTACGGATTGGTTTACCGAATCAGAATCGGCCCCCAAAGTAATATTCATCTTTTGTAGTCATGGGAAGATTAAGTTATCTGCCCAGAATCATAGGATGTTGAACCGATGATGAGACCCAAACTTTGTTCTCCAGTTACAAAGTCAGTAACTCTCGCCTTAATGCTACACCATCTCCCCCACTTATGTCAGCTCAAAGAAAGGTCCCTAAAAGGTGGTTCTTTCTTCAAAAATGACATAGCGTATGCCCCCCAGGTTTTCTCTTGGTGATGTGGGACTATTTATGGACTTTTCTGGCCCATACTGATGTGATTTACTTGATTTACAAACAATAGCCTGTCTAATGAGCTCTAACTATGGCAAAACTGGTCCTGGGTTACTTTTATTCCAGTTCAGGGAGAACCTGCTGTGACTTTTCGGGCTGGACTGTTACTAGTGGAGCAGGGTCAAGATTGATTTGATGTGACTGGGTCCAAACTGAGGTGGCACGGTGTGCAAAACAACAATGGACTGGGATGAGGCCCTGAGTAATTCCCAGGAGCCGAGGTGAAGTCAAGCATTCCACCCATCACTTTTTGTATACTTTAATGTTTTGCCCTAAGTGGGACAGGTATGCCAAGGCTTGGGTTCGGTGTTGACACTGTCACAATAAACAAGTTATACCTGACTGATGAGCCCTGACTGGCACAAAGCTGGTCCTGGGTTGTTTGTAATTCAGCTCAGGGAAGACCCAGTCTGGCAGTTTGGGCTGGACTCTTCTCATTGCAGCAGGTTCATGATTGATTCCATATGGCTTGATTCAAAATGAGGTGACATGATGTAAAAAATAATGATGGACTGGGATGCAGCCCTTACTAATTACCAGTGGCTGAAATTAAATATTAGTTTCCATCCATCACTTTTTTCTATGCTTTAGTGATTTGCATAATGGCCCACATGGAGTATGAGTGGCTGACCTGACTATGCTGGCCCCTCCAACAGGGCTTGCTCCACAGAGGAAGCACGGAGGGTGGCGACCCCACAAATTAGTGGCAGTTGTCCCCCAGGCAGAGCATAGGTTCTCCTAGGATCTGTGCTGCTGCCTGGAGGGCAACTAATATTCCTTGTGGGTTCCCCATCACACTGGCCCCTGCTACAGCAAGCCAAATCATCCAACTGTATTTCAATTAGGGAAGTGCAATGGTTTTTGAAATGGCAAAGCTGGCAGGAAAAATTGTTTCAGTGACGTCTGAAGAAGGCCAAGGAAATGAGAGGTATGTGGGTTGGACATCCACTGTCATCCTCCGTATAAAAAGAAAACCGTAACTCTGCAAGCTCCAGGATGAATCTATGATTGTATTTGCCTGGCTCAGTCAGTTGAAAAGTCTGGTAAGTACACAACCCTGCAAATGCTGCTCCAGCGAGACAGCTTTTGGAGAGGGTGCTTGCTGAAGAGGGTGACTGCTGGGGAGGGTGCCTGCTGGGGAGGAGGCCTGCTGGGGAGGGTGCCTGCTAGAGAGGGTACCTGCTGAGGAGGGTGCTTTCTGGGAGGGGCCTGCTGGAGAGGGTGCCTGTTAGGGAGCGTGTCTGCTGGAGAGGGTGCCTGCTGGGGAGGGATCCTACTAGAGAGGGTCCCTGCTGGGGCAGGCTCCAGAGCACACTCAATGCTCATTCATGGAACACTAGACAGCCCTGGTTTGAATCACTGAGAACATATCGAGTACCACAATATTGAGGTACAAAAATATTGTGACAAAAATATCGAAGTCAAGAATATCGACATCCTATCTACATAATGGTAAGTACAAAAATATAGAGAACAAATATCGATGTCTAAAATATCATTGGTAAAAATATAATTTTTTAAAAATGTTAAAAAAAAGTAAAATAAAGTAATTAATCAATATAATTAAAAGAAACTTAGTAACAAAGAATTTAAAAAGTTTAAAAATAATAACTAATATATAATGTTAAAATAAATTAAACATACATATAAAATATAATATATATCCTTACTTAATGATATTTGTAAATAAATATTTTAAAACTTATACAATTAATAAACAATGAATTAATTATCAATACCAAAAAATAAAATTATTATTTATTTTATTATAATTAATTTACTTCCCACCCTATTCCCCTATTAACCCACAACCCACTCCAATAAAAAATTAACACAATTAATATTATTATCAATGAATCAATTAACACAAATTAATTACCAATTAATAATTAATTGTATGTATGTATGTATGTAAGGCATACTTTTATAGCGCGGGCTGTCATCCAAAGGGTATCCTGGCGCTTTGACTCTGCATACATTCACGCATAGACCGGATTACACTGCCCTAGGAAAGAGATATGTCTTCAGCCCCCTTTTAAAAATGGACAGTTCCATCAGGCTCCTCAGGGAGAGTGGAAAAGAATTCCAGAGCTTGGCTGCAGTAAAGCCAAAGGAGCGGCCACCCATCTGCATCCTCTGCATACGAGGAACAGCCACCAGATGTGCCGAGGAAGAGCGTAGAGGTCTGGCTGCTGAGGCCAAGAAAAGAGTTCTTGAAGTATAACAGGCCCCTGACCATGAAGTGCCCTAAATACTATGCAAGCAGCCTTAAAACGCATCCGCTGATGGATAGGCAGCCAATGGAGGTCTTTAAGTGCCAGGGAGGATGAAGCTGCCATATTCTGAATCCGCTGCATTTTTTTAATCAAAGAACCCGGGGCACCTAGAAGCAACGCATTGCAGTAGTCAAGTCTGCTAAGTATGATGCTGCGTACCACCTAGGGTCTAGCCGATGCCGGAAGCAAAGGAAGGGTCTTACGTAGTGTTCGGAGCAGCATCCTACAGGTGCCAATGGTCTTATTTACAAAAGCATCCAGGGGTAAATGTGGGTCAAACAAAACATCCAAATTGCGAGCAGCAGCCGCTGCCTGGACAGTGCCCAGGGAGGAAGCTGGCCAAAAATCCACAGGCAGAAGGCGAGGAATTTTATCAAGAGAGCAATGCAGCACCTCTGTCTTGGATCCATTGAACTGGACGGAGTTAAGTCGCAGCCAGTCCGCAGTGGCTAACATACAGCAATGAAAAATTTCTTTAGAGACAGCGTCTTTACCTTCAAAAGAGAAGATAAGCTGCGTGTCGTCGGCGTAGTTTAATACAGAAATACCAAAAGATTTTATCAGCTTAATCAAGGGACAAAGATACAGATTAAACAGAATGGGGCTGAATGCCGACCCCTGCGGCACCCCTTGCCCCACCTTTCTGATACCCGATCTAAATGGGGGCAAGGCCACTACCTGATGCCAATCTTGAAGGTAGGAGATAAGCCAGTCCCGGACTGAGCCGGTGACCCCATTCTCCTCCAGTCTGCTTATAAGAGTAAAGTGGTTGACCGTATCGAACGCGGCCGACAGCACCAGAAATGCTGCTCGAGCAGTGTCGACACGCGCACGAAGATCGTCCAGAACAGCCATCAGTGCGGATTCCGTGCCATGGGCTGGCCGGAAGCCAAACTGGGCTGCATCTAAGCAGACATTCGTCTCTATAAAGCTGGACAAGGATCTAGTGACAAACTTCTCCAAAATCTTAATCGGGAACGGTAGTAAAGAGATCGGCCTATAGTTTGCAGGACATAGGGGATCAAGTGTAGCCTTTTTCAGCAGTGGAGAAACCACCGCCAATTTCCAGCTATCGGGAGCAGTGGCCGTTTTAAGAGATTGGCAACAGATGGAGTATAGAGGTGGAAAAAGTTCCTCTGGAAACAGCTTCCAGAACTTATGCGGCAATGGATCCAACGGGGAGCCAGATGAAACACAGTTGGCCAGTGCGCAGAAGTCTTCATAAGAAGGAAGTGTAAAGCTGGACAGTTTCGTGTATACAGCGTCTTCCCTAGAGTCGACCGCCGTAGTTGTGGATAATAACTCCAAAGTAGATTGAGTGCTGAATGTGTCAGGAGCAGACAGGCCGCTCAGAATGGTAGTGATCTTATCCTCAAAGGCAGAGGCCAAAGAATCACACAATGACTGAGAGGCCGGAATGCTGTTGGTAGCACAAGCGGGATTAAAAAGACTATCAATGATTTTAAACAAAGTCTGTGACTTATTAGCTGCCAGCGCCAACGTATCTTCAAGATACTTGGCTTTAGCACACTTAATCTGCGCTTTATATCCCAAAAGCGCTTGTTTATAGAGAGTTTTGTCAGCCTCAAGATAGTGCTTCCTCCAAGCTCTTTCAGCCTGCCTACAGCGCAATTTCAGCTGGAGGAGTTCATTAGAGTACCAAGGGTTAGCATGCTTGGGCCTATCCTTCCCTAAGCGGGGCTGTATTATCTAAAGATTGTGTTATCTGTTGGCAAAGACTCAGGTAACTCTCCTCCACTCCCTTCTTCAAGGTATAGGCTCCTGGCAGCAAAGCAGGCAGTGTAGAGCATTTCCAAAATCTAGACCACTGTCTGCTAAGTTTAGTGTTGCCTGAGCAGTTATCCTTAGAGAGAACCTCGGGAAGTTGTAATGAGAAGTGGATGAGGGCATGATCAGTCCAACATTGAGCGGATATCTCCCTAACCTTGACCCAGGTGTCTTCAGCAAAGACCAGGTCCAGAATGTGTCCCCTCACATGAGTTTGGGAGAGCACCAGCTGCGGGAGATGGATATTACTGCAAGTCTGACATAGCTCTCTATAGGCTGTATCCGAGGGGCCATTAAGCCAGAGGTTAAAATCTCCTAAAACCATAAGCCTAGTATGAGTATTAGAGAGGTTGTAGATAAGATCCACCAAATCATGTGAGACTGTCAAGGCACTTCCGGGCAGCCTATAGCAAAGCAGGCCAGAGTACAGAACGCCCCCCTGACCTTTAACTGAAAAACCCATTAGTTCAATACCTTGGGCATCCTTAACCTCGAACACATTCAAGGCAAGCGTCTCCCTGAAGATAAGTCCCACACCACCTCCTCTGCCATCCACTCGAGGCTTATGTCTGATCTTGTAGCCACGGGGGCAGGCCAGTCCGAGCTCTACCCCACTGTCAGCTCTCGTCCAGGTCTCCGTAAGAAACAGCACGTCCAAGTCTTGAGATTCGATTACGAGTGAGATTTCTACATGATGTTTACATAGCGACCTGACATTGAGCAGACCACAGGATAGCACCCTAGGGCTACTACTGATTGTTGACGACTGGCTGCTCAGACTAGGTTGTTGGCCTACCTGGATGAGCTCTTCCCTGGTATAGATATACCGGACGGGGGCCGACTTGGCAGCGTGGCTGGCGCTGGTCGCGTCCTGTGCGTGAACGGGCGCAAACGGGCTTGCCTCTGGCGCGCCATCGGCGCGTCCGCTGCGCGCTTGGGTGTTCTGCATTATATGCGCCGTTGAGCGCGGGAGTCCTAGGAGGCAACCTCTGGACCCGCGACCAAGATGGCGCCTGGAAATCGGCACCTTCCTGGTTCCCACACCCAAGATGGCGGCCAAGTCGCCGCGATGCGATGCAAGTAGGCCCTAAATCGGCCTAAATCCCGCTAATGCGGGGTGAACAAACTTTTAATGTGCGGGTACGATCTAAAGAAGGATTAACCTCAGCAGAGGTGGCAAAAAGTAAAAAATGCGACAGCGCTGTAAAGCGGTAGTGGAGAAATACGATGATGCTTTAAAAAGATAAAAATTGTTGTCAGCTTAAGCAGAGTAGTCGCAAGTAAGCGTACGCGCTGCAGGTATGCAAAGTCTACCTGTGCATGGATGGATTCCAGCTTTTGAATCCTTCTATGAGCGCGGGAGTCCTAGGAGGCAACCTCTGCACCTGCGACCAAGATGGCGCCTGGAAATCGGCACCTTCCTGGTTCCCACACCCAAGATGGCGGCCAAGTCGCCGCGACGCGATGCAAGTAAGCCCTAAATCGGCCTAAATCCCGCTAATGCGGGGTGAACACATTTTTAATGTGCGGGTAAGATCTAAAGAAGGATTAACCTCAGCAGAGGTGGCAAAAAGTAAAAAATGCGACAGCGCTGTAAAGCGGTAGTGCAGAAATACGATGATGCTTTAAAAAGATAAAAATCGTTGTCAGCTTAAGCAGAGTAGTCGCAAGTAAGCGTACGCGCTGCAGGTATACAAAGTCAAGTAATTAACAATAAATGAATCATCAATCCAATAAATAAAAAATAATCATTGCTTAATTACAATTAAATGACTTCCGACCCTATTCCCCTATAAACCCACAACCTGCTACGGAACTAAAAAGCAAAATTTAATTAAAAATGATTAATAATTTAAAAAAATTATGACGCGGCTCTACTTGTTGTAATCCCTTGGACTCTGCTCCTCTAGGTGGTCTCCTGAGAAGTCGGGAGCGGGAAACGTATCTTACCTGCATTTGCTGACTGGCCGGTGGAGGGGCGCCGAACAGGATTTAGCGCTGGGACATTAGCGAGGCCCCGGACTACAATTCCCAGGGGGCCTCGCGGGGCGCACAGACCGCGACGAAGCGCCAGGGCGATTGACGGCCTTAAGATCGGCCGTGCACTCCCTCAGCCGGGGACGCGGCTCTACTTGTTGTAATCCCTTGGACTATGCTCCTCTAAGTGGTCTCCTGAGAAGGCGGTAGCGGGAAATGTATCTTACCTGCATTTGCTGACTGGCCGGTGGAGGGGCGCCAAAAAGGATTAAGCGCCGGGACATTAGCGAGGCCCCCGACTACAATTCCCAGGGGGACTCGCGGGGTGCACAGACCGTAACGAAGCGCCAGGGCGAATGAGGCCCTTAAGACTGGCCGTGCACTCCCGCAGCGCCAAGGGCGGGCCCGTCCGCGCCCGTCAGCGGCAGACAGAAGCAGGGCTGGGCCCCCCATTTAAGGTGTTGGGTCTGAACGACGGACGCATTCCTCAGTAAGTCCCCCTTTTTCTTTTTTCAAATCCACTACCCTGGTTAATGTAATAATTCCTCCTCTTAAGAAAGGGGATTGAACTGCCAGGACATGACAGCTCGGGAAGGAAGAGGGAGGAAAGGAGCAGGAACTGGTTCTGTTATGGGAGCGCTTGATCAATTCATAACTAGGGCCAGCTCCGCCCTAGCCCATGAGATCTCTATCATGGAAAGGCATCTCTCTATGGACCCGGGGTTTGCAAAACGTTCCTCTCTAGGGGGCATAATTAATGCACGCTCCCAAAAAAGATCACGCCAACCTGAGGCCGAAAGGGGTGCCCTCCCCGATGCTCTAACATCAAGCGGCAACCCAGGAACTCAATCAAACCCCCCATTATTGGTAGGAGGGACATTGCCCGAGACATTTATGAACACAGTAAGATGTATGGTGGAAGTTCATACGGATATTTCGCAAATCACGGATTGTATGGAGGGGGAGGTGGAAAAAGGAAAAGAGGAGGAACACGTGGTGGGTTGCAACAGAAAGGAAAGAAACCCAAGACTTTCAAGCCTAATCCAAAGAAGCAGAGGGAGCAGTTAAACACAGATTCCTGGATTATCGAACTCTCACAAGACATTGTTCCCACTTTAAGCGCTACTGGAATTGGCCCAATGGAACCCGGGCAGGAGTTCTGGCAGAAGTTGGGCGCCCAAATCTTGTCGGCATTGGATCCAATAGTTGAAAAACTTAAACTAATCGAAATCAGACTCGATAAGATGTAGGGTTTAATAATGACTTGTAAGAGGGGTACCCAAAAAAATGTAGTAAATGATGACATAGCGACTGAACAAGGGAAGGAGGGTGGAAGGGCTCTTAATGTTGGCACCAGTATGATGGTTCCCCCCATTGTGGAGGAAGCACAGGCTACCCACCCGCAAGGCCCAGTCACCCCAAGTGAAATGCCAGGGAATGGAGGGGAGGCAGGAACTGAAGAGAAACAGGGAATAAACCATTGCCTGCAACGGGACAGAGGAAAAAATAAGGGAATGCATATATACTCCCATTTACACTAACCCCCCGCCTGTACACCCTATGTGGTAGTACTGATGGGCGTTCCTGAACTGGAAGATGGCAACATGGAAATCCACGATCAACTTAAAAATAAGACAACCTTTTAGCTGAATAAAAACAGGCCATTGCCCGAGGACGCTAGATGTAAAATTCTTTTGGTTAGACGAGTAAGCTGGGTAGGAGCAAGGGAAAAAAATATAGCGGGAGATTGTGTGATCATTATCTTCAATGACCCTAGGGCAGTGGATCACACTTGTTGGGGTTCTTGGCCGCACTCAAGATCACTGATTCAGGCTCAACCCTTAAGCTACTTCTATATTCCATCGGTCCCTGTACCCAACACTGAACTTGGTGTGCACAACCTTGGGGGGTACACCACATGAGGCAAGATGAGTGGGGGCCAAGGGGGAGGATTGATTTATGGCAGGGAGTACTGGGTGGAGGACACCAAGGTGGTCAATGGATAAGACCAAGGGAGGAGGGGGCAGGGCTGGGATTCCATGTACATTACAGATATACACCTCTCCAGTGGGGCAGACACCTCAGTGAAGTGGACTGACTGCAGGGAGATAAACTGGGTCAAGATATGGTAGGGAATGCAGTATTGCAGATCTCTAAACAAAAGGGGAAAGAGCAAGTAGGAGAAGTTATATCCCATACACATCAATCCCCCAATCCCCCACATGGAAACTCAGATCAGAGGCACCCCAAGAGCCCGAGATAGCAAGATTAGACTCACGTCCCAAGGCGGATATATCAGGGTGCACTATTGACTGTATATCCTGGAACGTAGCGGGTTTGTCAGCTAAATTCCTGAATAGGGAGTGGCTGGAATACATTGGTGAATTTAAAATCATTTGCCTCCAGGAAACAGAGAGGTGTAAATCCCTGCAAAGACATTGGGGGCATATTCTGAGCCCTGCTACTCACCCAGACACCGGACGCGCCTTCCTGCCTGCCCGAGTCCTCCTGCTGCCGCGTGCACCATCTCCAGCGGCCGCTGAGCGGAGGACTCGGTTACCCAGAAACCCCTGCGGCGGCGCCACCAGAAGACGTCATTGTAGGAGCCTGGAGTCGCTTAAAGATCGGGCTCCCTCGCAACGCGGGATGCGAGCTGGACGCCGGGCGAAGCCCGGGCAAAGGGCGGGCCGTCTGTGGCCGTCAGAGGCTGACTGAGGCCAGGCCGGGCCTATTCTCTTGCATCCATCCTCCAACCTTCCTACTGCTGGAATGTCTGCTTCAGGTATGAGCCCCGAATTAACTATTGTGGATAAGCCGGGGGGGCTGCCGTTAAAAGGTACTCTTGATAATTACTTCACCAAGGTCCTCATCTAGCATTTATGGACCTCACAGCAGCATTTGACTGCGTTAATAGGGAGAAGTTATGTACCCATTTAAGCAAGCTAGGGGCAGAGCAGGACCTTATGAAAATTTTAAAAGCCATACACTGGAATACTTTGGCCAAAGTAAGGTATAATCTAGAGGGTGGATGCACCGAGTCATTTATTTGCACCAGTGGGGTGCGACAGGGGTGCATCCTGGCGCCTTTCCTATTTTCGCTGTATATAAACGGATTAGAAGATGCACTTTTAAGCCTAAATGTGGACTCACCAAGGGTAGACAAACAGGCTATTCCCGTCTTGCTTTACGCTGATGATGCGGTATTGCTGGCACGGACCCCGCGGGCCTGCAGACCCTAATAGATGACTTCGTGGATTTTATGAATAAATTAGACCTGTCGGCCAACTTAGCCAAGTCATATGTGATGGAAGCAGGGCGGAAGCAGCGGAAAAGTTTTAACTACAGAATAGGTGAACATAAACTTGAAAAGGTGCAGACGTTCTCGTACCTGGGCATTTTAATTGATGGGCAACTTAATTTTAAATCATTAATTGATGAGCGTTGTAATAAGTTAGTGTCTAGCACAGGGGCAATTAGGAATTTCGGCCGACGACTGGGCCGCTGATCCCCAGAGCAAATGATGATCTTATACAATCCTGTATGCTGCTCTATAGTGTCATATGGTGCGTAACTTTGGGGGTTCGCTAAGATTGATAAATTTCAGGTGTAGGAGAGTAAATCCCTGCAAAGACACTGGGGGCATATTCTGAGCCCTGCTACTCACCCAGACACCGGACGCGCCTTCCTGCCTGCCCGAGTCCTCCCGCTGCCGCGTGCACCATCTCCAGCGGCCGCCGAGCGGAGGACTCGGTTACCCAGCAACCCCTGCGGCGGCGCCACCAGAAGACGTCATTGTAGGCGCCTGGAGGCGCTTAAAGATCGGGCTCCCTCGACAGAGAGGTGTAAATCCCTGCAAAGACATTGGGGGCATATTCTGAGCCCTGCTACTCACCCAGACACCGGACGCGCCTTCCTGCCTGCCCGAGTCCTCCCGCTGCCGCGTGCACCATCTCCAGCGGCCGCTGAGCGGAGGACTCGGTTACCCAGAAACCCCTGCGGCGGCGCCACCGGAAGACGTCATTGTAGGCGCCTGGAGTCGCTTAAAGATCGGGCTCCCTCGACAGAGAGGTGTAAATCCCTGCAAAGACATTGGGGGCATATTCTGAGCCCTGCTACTCACCCAGACACCGGGCGCGCCTTCCTGCCTGCCCGAGTCCTCCCGCTGCCGCGTGCACCATCTCCAGCGGCCGCTGAGCGGAGGACTCGGTTACCCAGAAACCCCTGCGGCGGCGCCACCAGAAGACGTCATTGTAGGCGCCTGGAGTCGCTTAAAGATCGGGCTCCCTCGACAGAGAGGTGTAAATCCCTGCAAAGACATTGGGGCATATTCTGAGCCCTGCTACTCACCCAGACACCGGACGCGCCTTCCTGCCTGCCCGAGTCCTCCTGCTGCCGCGTGCACCATCTCCAGCTGCCGCCGAGCGGAGGACTCGGTTACCCAGCAACCCCTGCGGCGGCGCCACCAGAAGACGTCATTGTAGGCGCCTGGAGGCGCTTAAAGATCGGGCTCCCTCGCAACGCGGGATGCGAGCGGGACGCCGGGCGAAGCCCGGGCAAAGGGCGGGCCGTCTGTGTCCGTCAGAGGCTGACTGAGGCCAGGCCGGGCCTATTCTCTTGCATCCATCCTCCAACCTTCCTACTGCTGGAATGTCTGCTTCAGGTATGAGCCCCGAATTAACTATTGTGGATAAGCCGGGGGGGGCTGCCGTTAAAAGGTACTCTTGATAATTACTTCACCAAGGTCCTCATTGACTTAGAAAAGGAGACCACGCTATCAGAGCGAAGGGCGGAGCGCTGTCGCTCAGTAGAAAGTCTGAAAAACAAAACTATAATAGATTCTACTCTGAATGCCCCTTTTCCTAATGGGGGGAATCCCAGCGGAACTGAAGATCTAACTCTGCAAGAGAGTGTCCCATTTTTGCTACGAGACTGTACCCCTACACCGTGTGCCTCTACTGGACAGACCTTGAGTCCTACTCCACTTTCTAGTCCTATCAGTTTAACAAGGGATTCAGTTAGTACGAATCGTACTTCTGACAAATTTAAATTTAAACGTAGTAAGAATAAAAGGCCAATTTTGCCTAAGGTACAAGGCCCACCACCCTGCAAAAGAAGATGCAAGGGGGGGGGGGGGGGGCAATGCAAATACCTAAGATTTGTCACTCAGATTTTGGCAAGTCTCTCAAGCCCGGTATCACAGCCGAACAGACTTTAGCACCTGCAGAAGACAAATTGTTAAATCTGACAGTCGATTCAACATCCCTGCACACTGGAATGGACATCGGCATTAGTCTACCCGCCGATGCACCTGTAGAATCTACATTGAAATCAGCATATACTAGTGTCTCATTAGATAGCATGGAACACTTAATTAGATCTTTCATTTTACCTATCATTGAAAGGTTAAAAAATGTGGAGAAACGTCTTGAGGTTATGGAGTTGGGTGTTGGGAGGAAGGATAACTTACCTGAGGTCCTGGTGAGGGAGGCTGTGCCGCCCTTGATCCCGATCCCGGTCATACCAGCTATGTCCACTGCCCCTAAAGTCTCATCCCAACCCATTATAGTTACATCAAAATCCCCCAAAATGGCAGGGTCCATCCAACAAAAGCTATCTCCCCCTAAGCAGGCAAAAAAATCAGTCGTAATTCCCGCGAGTAACACCATGAGGGATCAGGAAAAGGTACCTGCAGGGAAATTACGTGAGGTGAGGAGAGGCATCAGACACACAGGGGTTCCAACGAATAGGGTTCCATTAGCAGAACTCCCCCCGGAAGTTGTGCCGTATGTGGTTTTCTTAACAGGGGTTCCTGTATTGGCTGAAAACAAGAGGGAAGGGTTTGCCCAGCTGAAGAATAAAATTATGCATTGGTTTAGAGTATACAGACCAATGGCAAGTAACATCAATGGCGAAATAGTACATGTTCGCCAACTTCCTTGGCTGGGTAGTAGAAGTAAGGACATTGAGGGAGATGTAGTCGTAGTCAACTTTAGAGATTCATGTGCGGTCAATTATATATTAAACTGGCCTGCAGGGAATGGTAACAACAGCATTATCCCCTGCCCTCTGACCTATTTCTATCCCAGACCCTTAGTGTTCACCCCAAAATACACAAGTGGACAATCACATACCCATACATATTTTCTAACCCCATTTAACACCGGGCATTTGTTACATGCACAATACCAAATGCCTGCTGCTGATCCCTACGGGTGGAATACTGTACCCCCCAGAGTCAATACAAACTTTAACAGAAACATGGACCATCTGAGGCCTTTCACACCCCTGGAGACACTTAATAGGTTCAATGTGTTTAGTGGTATGGATGATTGCGACTGAAGTTTACAGTCGAGGTGGGGTATGGGTGGACAATCCCATACCACTAGTCCAGAAGGTGCAGCCCATGGGGTTTTAGAAGAAATCACTCTGTATCCCATGTTTCATCAGCTTCTGGGGGAGAAAAATGTAGAAGGGGAAGGAGAGGGCTCCAAAATTCCACAAGAAGGATGTTTAAAGTTGATCTCATGGAATATAGCCTAGTTAAAAAATAAGCTACTAACCCCAGGGTGGGCGGCCTTTATGGCAACACATGACATATGCCTTATGCAAGAGACCTGGGCACTGGAAGAGAGCAGTAGCTCATCTTACGCAACATTTGACATCCTGGCCGTGTCTACAGGCAGAGGCCGCCCATCGGGTGGGCTGTCAATTTGGATAGGTACCCACTTGGTTATCCAGGCGACCCAAATACAAACAAACTCATTGGATATACAGTGTGTCTTATTAAAACCCGCAAGCAAACCCAAAGTAGCAATAATAAATATCTACTCCAGACCATCCAGAAATGGACAAGAGTCGGAAACAATTAAAGCCCTGAATTCTTTTATCCAGAGGCTAGACCCCTCTATTTCAATAATTCTTGGGGGAGACTTTAATTGTCAATTCGAACCACTGGGAAGTCTGGAGCTGGGTGAGCAAGATGAGGTTGACGCACTTTGGCATATTCCTGAGCCCAATATTACCCCGGTTAGGGCATGGACTCCTTTAGCTCTCCAGATAAAATCCCTCTCCCTTGAAACATCTTTGCGGGCATGTAATGGGAGATTGGATCCTGATTCCCCAGCTATAGTTACGTTTAACCGAGTAGGGCAAACATCCATCATTGACTACCTTATGGTAGACGCCAAAAATTGGGATAAGCTAAAAGAATTTAGGGTCGTACAAAGACAAGATAGCGACCATAATGCCCTGGTTTTAACTCTTAAGCCGGGGTCCTTTGGTTTAACTAATCCTGTACCCGAACCCGCGGCGTTGATGCCTCCCCTCTTGTTGGCTAACAACAGAAGAAGGGTTAAATGGCCCCACCTAGTAAATTCACCATCGAGGCTAGCAAAAATTTACCAACTTGCAATCCCACTTATCACCCAGATGGGTGATCTATCCTGTAAGCATCAGGCAGTGGAGACACATAGGCAGCTAGTTACGGTATTGGGGGACGTGTTCTACCCTGTAAAAGGAATTAAAAGGCGAGCCCCGAAATCTCACCCTTGGTTTGATGATGCATGCAAAAAACTAAAAAAGGAGCTACTTGCGGCAATCAAATCAAATGACAGAGTGAACATTAGGGCAACCAGACTGCTATATAAAAAGGAGCTTGCTAGGGGCAAGAGGGAGTGGGAAGAAGCCAGGTGGGAAGATCTAAGAGGGGCCCTACTAGCAAAAGATGCCAAATTATTCTGGGCAATAGTAAACTCTGGTGTAAAAGAGGGAGGGGAGCCTCTTCAACCAAACATTGCTCCGTCAGTCTGGGAGGCGCACTTTGCTGCGCTTTACACCAGCCCTGAGACTGATACTAGTGAACACCTAAATGGGGCAGAGATATCGGTGGTAGATGATGCCCTCCGGATGTCCCGAGCCCCAGACCCCCCGCACGAGTATCGACTGCGGGGGGCCTCGGACTTGGCCTCGGTTATTCGTTAGGCCATCGGGACGCCAGGGCAAGGGAGGGCCCTGGAAACACCGAGAGTATCTCAGTCAAAGAGGTGGAATCGGTGATCATCAGGCAACTACCTAACAAAGCCCCAGGCCTCGACAGACTACCAGGAGACCTTTTCCGCTCCCAGCCAAAAATCTGGGCCCGTACTTGGCTGCTCTATTCAATGGTGTCCTTTGGGGAGCCAAGTTACCGGACACCTGGGCAGGAGCCAAGATTGTGCCAATCTTCAAGAAGGGCTGCCCCTTAGTGCCATCAAATTATCGGCCGATTAGTCTCCTGGATACTTCACAGAAGCTAATGGGCCGACTCCTTTCGGACAGATTGTTGGGGTGGATGGAGGAGGAAAAAATATTGTCTACCCTACAGGCCGGCTTCAGAGCTGGAATTTCGACCCTGGACCAAATTTTTAGGTTGCAGGTCCTTTTCTGGAAGACTGCAAGTGTAGAGGGTGGCAGCCTCTACCTTGTTTTCGTAGACCTGCGGGCTGCTTTCAACCTTGTCCCCAGGGAAAGCCTATGGAGGGTACTGAAAGAACTAGACCTCCCGCCCTATCTGCTAGATGTCCTGATGCGCTTCCATGCAGGGAATTACGCCTAGGTGAGATGCGGGAAGAAAGGGGAATCATCAGCCCGCTTCCCCGTGACTAGAGGCGTACGCCAGGGCTGCGCCCTGGCTCCCACGCTCTTTAGTCTTTATATAAATGGCCTGGTGGGTGAACTGGATAGGGTCAGAGATAGTGATGCTCCTTGGTTGGCCACTGGGCGGGTACCTGCTCTGATGTTCGCAGACGACACTTTGTTGTTGTCTCGAACATCATCAGGTATCCAGAGGGTCCTGGATGGTTTTGTATCCTTTTGCGATCGGAGGGGATTGGAGATAAACTTAGCAAAGACGAAGTTTATGATTTTCCATCCCCCAAAGCGAACTCGCCCTCACCCGGTATTAAACGGCGTCCCGCTCGAAAGGGTGAGAACCTTTATATACTTGGGGGTTAACCTGACTGAAGATTTCGGTTGGGGGCCGCAGGTATCCAAATCTGCTTTGAGGTTGGCGCAGATCGGAGGGGGCATTGGCAAGTTCCACAGAACAACCCTGTTTAAGCCAGTTGCCCCAGCCCTTGAGATCTATGGGGCGCAAGCTAGACCAGCTGTGATGTATGGTGCAGAACTCTGGGGCCATAAGAGCACACCAAGCCTCCTCAAGGTGGAACAGGCCTTTATGCGGAACCTGATAGGCCTCCCCCAGAGTACCCCGCTCACACCCTTGAGACTAGATCTAGGCCTAGAGTCCATTTCAGAATTGCTAGCCACCCGACCTCTTCTGTATTGGAGAAGGCTCTGGACAGTGCCTGAGCTTGAGGATTATAGAGCTGAGTTCGCTGCAGTCTGGGGGTACCTAAAGACCAAGAATATCCCCTGGCTAGCCTATATCAAGGGCCTTGTACATCAAATTGGTATGCCCCAATTATGGGAGACCCGGAGGTGAGCTGCCCGAGAGTGAAGAGAATGGTGCTTTTGGCCTCCCTGAGACATTACAATCTAAGCCTTCTGTATAGCTCGACAACGCTGGGCAGTTTGTTTGCAGAGTTTTTCCAGGTGAAACTGGTGCCTAAGAGGGAGGAGTTTCTGGACTTAATACAGCCTCCCTTTGCAAGAAAACGTTATACACAATTAAGACATGGTTGTCTACCTATTGGGGCATTTACTTGCAAATGGAATGGACGAGAAGAGGGAATTTGCCCAGTTTGTAACAACACCAAAGAGGATACTGTCCACGTCTTCTTCTTCTGCCCAGCCTACAGTACAATAAGGAGATGCTG
The DNA here is from genome assembly GCF_964261635.1 of Lissotriton helveticus. Lineage (NCBI taxonomy): Eukaryota > Metazoa > Chordata > Amphibia > Caudata > Salamandridae > Lissotriton > Lissotriton helveticus. The sequence goes on from NC_136072.1 coordinate 577,174,611, forward strand.
GCTGGCACCGCTATGCAGAAGCCTTGGTTTAAGACAATGTGCACAAGCTGTCAGAATTTCAAGATATGATACCTCCCCCTCTATTGTGTTTGCGGTATCCCGTTTTTTAAATGGTATGTGGCGCAGAAGACTTACTTTAATGAACTGTAACAATCTGTGATTAACTGGGATGTTTTGATACCATTACTTTGATAACTTACTGTTTAATAACCTTTTAACCATGTATTTTATAATTATTTATGTATTCTATTCCGTGTATGTACATATTTTACTTGTGCTTTTATGGTCTATGACCGCAATAAAGTTATCACGAGAGAGAGAGAATAAATATATGAGGAGGCTCCTCAAGACCCCTCAGGGCGTACCAGCTTTTATTGTGCATGAAGAATTGGGAGGGGCCTTTATTGAGGATAGGATACAAGTCAGACCCCTCCTAGCGTGGTTAAAGATCTGGGAAAACCCGGAGGCAATACTGACTAGGCAAATAATCTCAGATTGCCTCAGCAGAGACAATGGTATGGACATTCCCTGGTTGAAATACCTTAAGTCAGAACTAGAAAAAATAGGCTCCAAAGACCTCTTCCCAAACCCGACCGGCAAACCAAGCCGGGAAAAAGATCTTGTGAGGAAGAGGTTTGTTACTTATAAAATCACCTCCAGAGAAAAGAGGGAATGGGGCAAACAGTCAGTTAGGTCTCACAACTTAGTAAGGACAAATGAAGGAATGAAGCCGTACCTGGCTCTCATCCATAACGCTCACGATAGATTTTTAATAACACGTTTTAGGCTCAATCTTTTACATTATTTATTAGCTGAACCGGCAGGTTTTATTAATTTTTCTGAGCCAAAGGGTCCCTGTGGCTGCGATCATTGATCTCCGCAGGACACCCTTCATTTTGTATTATTGAGCCCTTTTTATTCATTGCCCTGGCGTCTTTTTTTTTGGCGATAGGTAATGGTATGCGATGGTAGCTACCGGCCTTTTTAATTCAATAGTTCACACCTAGTATCTAGGAATAAAAATTGAGGAGAGGTGTGCCTGTTGATTTTATGCACATTTATTTGTCACTAGCAGATTGCATCTGCTACCACTTTTTTCTTCTTTTTCACTATTTGGTTTTGTTTGGACACATTTTTTCTTTTGAACTGAATGACGACCAGTGATGATAAAGGGGCCCAGTCTGGTGATTTCTTGCCAGTTGCCCCGAGGGTGTTGCTCCCGTGAGGTGTCATTCTTTTCTTCTCACATTTTTTTGCAGAAATCTGTCTGCTGTTAATCCTACGTGGTGGATTTTCTGTATTGATTAAGGTTTCAGACAGTTCTGTTCTATTCTATGTGATTGTCGGGAGTTGCTGGCCAATATGGTTTCTTTCTTTTTAATTTTATAGAAAAGATTGGACGTACTGCAGTAAATACTCCCGGAGAGAGTACGGTGGATAGGGGAGTGTAACAGAGATCATGAACATGTGTCTGGTCTGTTACAAAATATACTGACTCATTTTTTACGCCCATAGGACAGTGTTTATTGATTGGTATTGCCTTTTTTTTAATTAGCCTGCTGAAGAAACTTAAATTCAGGCTCGCAAAATCCGCGCTTCTATATTTACAAACGGCCCCAGACCCACTGACCATCCTCTCCATTACGAGTTTTTTAAGATTAGCATTTAAACTCAGAAGTACTAGAGAATTGGCCGGAATGAGTGGGGTCTAGTTGAGGGACAACCAAACTGACTTGAATTGAAATGAACAGCGAATCATTGTTTTAAATCTATGATTATTGTTCTTGAAAGCATGATTAAATAATATATGTATTTTTATTAGTATTTTAATCCGTATTTTCATGCTGTAATTTTATGGTGTTTGTACAATACCGAATAAAGTGATTTGAAATGAAAATGAAATGATTTAATTTACTATAATTAAATTACTTCCCACCCTATTCCCCTATAAAACCACAACCCGCTACGGTAATAAAACGCAAAATGTACTTAAAAAAAAAATATTACTAACTTTTAAACATTTAATACATATATTAAAAGAAATACAAAACATAACAAAACATTTGAAACACATAGTTGTAAAATACATACTAAAATACATAACACTAACATAAACATCGATATTAGTACCTTCGAAATTTGTGCTATCGATATTACTAACTTCGATATTAACAAAAACGATTTTTACTACCTTCAGGTCGATACTCTTGTCACTGATATTCTTGATGTCGATATTCTGTCCCTACGATATTTAAAACTCGATATTTATGTAGGTCGAAATAAAAAACTCTATATTAAGTCTGTGCACCACCTAGATTACTACAGTGAAGTCCCCTGAGAGTGCCTACCCCTACCACCTCAAAATAACCGAGTTGGACTTATGCTGGGGTTAACATGAAGCAGAGAAATACTGTAGCAGTGATTTGCAATATACTGATAAAGATGCCTCAGATCGATGGTCCCTGCACCCTGTTTTGAGCTCACCCCAGACAGTGACTGTAGATGAAACTGTGGAAACACAGACAGTATAGGACACTATGGGGTCTATTACAATGGCTGGCGGACAAAGTCCGCCCGCCATCGTATCCCCAAAACCAATTAGGATGCGCCCGCCACATTGGCGGGCGCATCCCGCATTTTTTACAATGCGGTGGGCAGTGCTTTGAGCAGTACCTGCCGCAATGTAAAAAAGGCATTTGTGCATTTGCATGCACAACGTGGCAGGCACCGCGTGGTGCCTGCCAAGTTGTGCATGCAAATGCAGCAGGTACCATAGGTACCCCCCATGTGCACCCCCCTCCCCCCCAACACCCTGGAGACTCGCAACAGGCCCCCACATGCAGACTCCGCATGCCTTTCAATAGTGGCAACGCCCCTAATGAAAGGCACATCACCGCCTGCATCTTGATATGGAAGGCGGTGTCTTGTAGACACCGCCACCATATCAAGTCCCTTTTCCGCCCAGTCACCTGTTTGACCGGCAGAAAACCGATGGGTCTTTCCGTCCACTGGGGTCCCCCCACCATACTAATATGGCAGGGGGGAAATGGAAGGCGGGCGGTGAATAATGGCAGGCTGATCGCACCGCCATACGTGCAGTGGCGATCCACCCGCCATTATAATAGACCCCTATGTGTTCCACGTGTGAATCAGGCATGTTCTAGAGTTTCTGTGGACTTAATCCTCCTGGAGTTGATTCCCTTCCATAGTGTAGTGGATATTGTTAACGTTTACTGATGTTCAGAGATGCACTATCAGGTTACTCTATTAAGCAACTGTGGTGTATCATTTCTGTGGTATCCAAAGACAAAGTACTCCGTCCATATGGAGGAAAGAGAACACATCCCCCTCACCCACATGGACTCTGAGTTCCGCCCCTCAGGTCTGTACTTTGGGATGGTGACTCTTGTTTGCTGTGCAGATGGACTCCTCATTGTTCAGCCAACTGAAGAAGAGAAACAGCACCCGTCACAAGTAGTTCCTCAGGAGAGTCACCTCCATTGTTATGCAGAACATTCAAGTGCTACCCATTACTTTAGCTAGTTCATTTATCAACTCCACAGCTATGTATAACACTCAGTGTGTCCCAGGATGTTTTCCATATTTTAAAACCCAGCGAAGTTCCACACTGATGCAGAGGAGAACGATCCTCAATCGTGCCAGGTTAGTTGTGGGTTGTGTACTCCATCTTTTTTTTTTTTTTTTAATTATGGCATTCAACAATTTTAGACCCCTAGGTACAATGGAAAAAATACAACTACCAAAATTCAATAAAAAAACATTGCAGGACATATTATTAACCTGCTTGTTAGAGAAAAACTTAAAAGGCCTCATATATATTGCCTGGGGCCTGATGTGCAATACTGTTACAAACCACATTATGCAAAGCCATCTACCTTTGATCACTCTAGGAAAAAAACGACCCCAGTTTGGGTTCATTTCTCTGCAGTGAATGTAGTGGGCAAAACAAATCTGAATAAAAGTGTAAAACTGAGGCAGTCATGGACCCCTTGCAGCTGGAATAGATATATCAACAATGACACATGATTAGGCTGCAGGAAAGTACCAAAATATGGGCTTCAATCACACAGCTTTTGCTATTGCACATTTAAAACATGATATTTCAAACAGAAAAGACCACGGGCCTGATTACGCTGTCATCGCAGCAGATGTGGAACCGACCAACCTCAGGTCACCAGTTCCGACACCGCAATTAGAATGCAAACACACATGGTGCGGTCGCAAACTTCCATTTTTCAATGGAAGCTTGTGCAGCGGGCCGAAACTGCCCATAGCACAAGATCCGACTGAAAAATTGAAGTTTTGAAACATCCCTACATCGTGTGGCAGGCACCTCATGATGCCTATCACACAGTGCAGGGACGTATACCCCAGGGCCACAAGCGGAGGGCCAAGGGCTCCACTTTGTTTCCTGTCCACCAGGGTTGATATGGAGGAGGAACCTCCATGTTACCACCAACGTAGCACAAGATCCCACTGAAAAATGTTACCACAGACGGAGAGGAGACTCGGAATATGCTTGGCGGGACTGCGCCGGTCCTGCCAAGCATATTGTGGCCTCTTGCACCACCTGCAGCGAACAGCGATTCTCTGGCGGCGGTAGGAGGGTGGTCCGACCGCCCAACTCGTAATCGGGTGGTTAGACCGCCGGTGCGGTGGTGACTGACTGCCACCGCTGTGCCACAACGAGTTTGGTGGTCCTAGGACCGCCAGACTCATATTCAGGCCCTCAATGTCTGTTTTCCCAAGTTGTATCCTCAGACTGTCCCTCCATGACCTTCCATAACTCTTCAATTAAAATAAATGCAATTGTGAACAATTTGTTAGAAAAAGGAAATTTTCATCATTTCATCATTATGTACTTTAGTAGTCTGACAGGTGGTATTTGCTAATAGATATCTTTGCATCCCACAATATTATTGTTAAAAGTGGTAGAGTGGGTGCATAAATATATTTGTAATTTTTAACTCAATTTTTGTATATCATATTTAGGACACAATATTGATATCAGATGATATTCTGAATATATATGCTGTTGCCACACTTTTGATATTTTGTTTTAATTAATGAGTTGTGTGATGAATCACGTTTGTGGACATCACTCAATCGATATGTGACTAGTTTTTGTTGGTGCCTTAGACAAAAGTGCACAGGTTGCTAAATCCTTTTTAACATAACATATTGGTTATTCTAACTTAAGTTTAGTCTCTCTGTCTCTTTCCCTATTTCTCTTACTATTTCTATTTTTTTCTGTTTCGTTTCTTTCTCTATCACTCTCTCTCTCTCTTTCTCTCTTTTCCTCTCTCTGTGTTATTCATCGTTAGGCAATGCAGACTGATACAGCAGCTGGTAGGCAGCTGACAGCCATGACAGATCAATGATAGGGACAGCATCAGTCCGGCTACACAGTGCGCTGTGGTAAGGTGGATTTGGTGTTCTACACGGGCCTTGCTCTGCAACACTGAGTACAGAACTCACCCATTCTCTGCAACTATGCAATTCCCAGGCTGGGCACCGTGCCTACTGACTGTAAAGTCTCCCTCAATGGATCAGTGGCCCTCCCAAGTGACAGTAAGGTAGGCACATAGAAGAAGGAGAGCTGCATGGTTGATCCACCTATCACTGGCCATTCTGAACAAATGAGTCTCCTATGGGAGAAGGGGTGTTGGGAGGAAGGGGATGTGAAAGCGCGCTGGGCTGTTCCTTCCAGTTGGACTCTGGTCAATTGACCTTTTTAGTAACCGTAGAGGAAAAGGGGTTAATAACAATATAGGGCCCAATTACGACTCTGGTGGTCTTGCGACTGCCAGACTGGTGCAGGCTGCCCACCTTCCACTGTATTATGGCTATTAAAGTCGTAGTGGCCGGTGGTGGCGCTGGTACAGTCCCACTCAGCATATTGCGAGTTCTTGGACTGCCAGCCTTTTCATGGCAGAGCCCTGCCATGAAAAAGCTGGTGGTTTAGGAACAGAGAGCTGTACAGGGCCCCGTGACCCCCCGCAATGGGGATGAATTCAGGGGAGCACAACTTGTGCCCCCTTGTCTGTGTTCCCCCAGTTTCAGCATGGCATGGATGTCAGCATCCATGCCATGTTGGAATAATTTAGCCGTTCCCATTGCGGTGCCTGTTTTCAAAGCACCGCCATGGGAAAGGCCAAAGAACCGCCGACCATATTATGAGTTGTAATTTTACAACTTGTAATATGACTGGTAGTCCATGCTCGGATTTAGCGCAGTGGAACTGGCATTGAGCCGGCACAGATACACAATACACAATAAACTCGTAATTGGGCCTTTAAACCTTAAGGTACAGTGTGATCATTAGTAACCCTGGGCGTAGTGTGCGTAGTGGGGCTATGCGAAGCTACGCAAAGTGGGTGAGAAACTACGCCCATCTGCGCCCTTCGCGTAGCCCCACTACGCGCCGCATGCCCACCTCCCCTGCGGGCAGACATGTCTTGGCCCCTTGGTTTACTCCCTCTCTTGGTAAGATGCGCCAAGACTGTAAAAAGGCTGAAAGAGCTTGGCGGCGCATGTATGATCCTGGTGATAAAGCAAAATATAGGGATGCTATTAGGCTTTATCATAAACATATTATGGATGGAAAAAAAGTATACCTGGAGCGTAGAATCAATGAGGCTGAAAATATGAGTAAAGAAATCTTTAGGATAGTAAAGGAGTTTACCTCCCCTTCCTCGAGTACGCCCTCCCATTCTCACACCGAAGCTTGGATTAGCCAGCTTGGTGATTTTTTCATAAATAAAATTAAATCCATTCAGGATTCTTTCCCTGATGCGGGCCTTATTTCAGCTTCTAGCCAACTGACCACTCTACCCTTTTCTCTGGAAGAGAAAGGTCCTTTTCTCTCTGTTTTTCCTCCTATGGCCTCTGCTACTTCTCTTGATCTTCTGTCCCGGCTTCAATCCGGCTCGCCACTTGATCCCTGTCCAGCGAAATGCCTGGGGAGAGTAGCGCCAGCAGTTAACACCTTGCTTAATCCGCTGCTTAATTCCTCCCTGATCACGGGAGAGGTACCTCTGGTTTGGAAACATGCTTTGATCTTGCCGCTGCTCAAGAAGCCTACCTTGGATCCCCTTATCCACGCCAACTATAGGCCGATCTCCCTCCTCCCTGCTCTGGCAAAGGTGATTGAGAAACACGTGCATCTCTTCATTTCCAGCTTTATCGAGAGCAATAACATCTTGCATGATTCTCAATCGGGTTTCCGCGCTAATTTTAGCACGGAGACAGCCCTTCTCGAGATCACCGATGCCATCAGAGAGACTCTTGACTCCGGGGGTAAGGCTATCCTGGTTATGTTGGATATGTCGGCGGCTTTCGACACCGTCCCCCACGACGGTCTCCTTTTAAGACTCTGGGAGATCGGCTTTCGTGGGATGGTGTGGAACTAGTTGAAGTCATTTCTGACCGGCCGCCGACAAGTGTTCTGGGCACATCCGTTTTCTGCCGAAATGCCGCCGCTGGAGGTGGGGGTTCCTCAGGGGTCTATCCTGAGCACCAGCCTCTTTAATATCTATAGGGCCCCTCTGGCGGCGGTAGCGTAATCCTTTGGTGCCCGGATCATATCTTATGCTGATGACACCCAGCTCCTTTTTACGTGTAATAAGGGTGAGGTCTTCGACGGTAGTCTGATCAAAGAATGTCTGGGCGCTGTTTTTGATTGGTTTCAGCGGTACAGTCTGAAATGCAACTCCGATAAATCGGAGTTGCTTTTTTTCGGATGTCCGCCTGATCCCAGCTGGAAGACATGGTGGCCTCAGGACATGTTTCCTCCTGACGTTGCCTCTTCAAAAGCCAAAAACCTTGGTGTTCTGTGCGATGACGGCCTCTCTTTCAGACCCCAGATCATTGGGTTGTCCTTTCTGGTGAAGAATTGGCTTGGTAGTTTGGTCTGCCCTGTTCCCATGATGCACTGGGCCAGGGACAGACTAATTTGCATATAGCCAGGTTCTGAGCTGGGATGGGGCAGTGAGCTAAATAACGGTGATGGATCAAGCCCTGATCTTTGGACTGGGTAGGAGTGGTCTGCTTAATTCAGACACTCTGTTCATCACCACCCCCTTTTCTGAATCATTTTGTCCACCATAAGCGTGGAAGGGTATACTCAGACATGAGTCCCTTGCTCACTGCTCCATCAGGATTCAAGCAAGCCAGGCCGACGACGCCTGGAATGGCAGAAACCGGTCCCCGGAAGCTTGTCTCCTTTCTGGTGAAGAATTGGCTTGGTAGTTTGGTCTGCCCTGTTCCCATGATGCACTGGGCCAGGGACAGACTAATTTGCATATAGCCAGGTTCTGAGCTTGGATGGGGCAGTGAGCTAAATAACGGTGATGGATCAAGCCCTGAACTTTGGACTGGGTAAGAGTGGTCTGCTTAATTCAGACACTCTGTTCATCACCACCCCCTTTTCTGAATCATTTTGTCCACCATAAGCGTGGAAGGGTATACTCAGACATGAGTCCCTTGCTCACTGCTCCATCAGGATTCGAGCAAGCCGGGCCGACGACGCCTGGAATGGCAGAAACCGGTCCCCGGAAGCTTGTCTCCTTTCTGGTGAAGAATTGGCTTGGTAGTTTGGTCTGCCCTGTTCCCATGATGCACTGGGCCAGGGACAGACTAATTTGCATATAGCCAGGTTCTGAGCTGGGATGGGGCAGTGAGCTAAATAACGGTGATGGATCAAGCCCTGATCTTTGGACTGGGTAGGAGTGGTCTGCTTAATTCAGACACTCTGTTCATCACCACCCCCTTTTCTGAATCATTTTGTCCACCATAAGCGTGGAAGGGTATACTCAGACATGAGTCCCTTGCTCACTGCTCCATCAGGATTCAAGCAAGCCAGGCCGACGACGCCTGGAATGGCAGAAACCGGTCCCCGGAAGCTTGTCTCCTTTCTGGTGAAGAATTGGCTTGGTAGTTTGGTCTGCCCTGTTCCCATGATGCACTGGGCCAGGGACAGACTAATTTGCATATAGCCAGGTTCTGAGCTTGGATGGGGCAGTGAGCTAAATAACGGTGATGGATCAAGCCCTGAACTTTGGACTGGGTAAGAGTGGTCTGCTTAATTCAGACACTCTGTTCATCACCACCCCCTTTTCTGAATCATTTTGTCCACCATAAGCGTGGAAGGGTATACTCAGACATGAGTCCCTTGCTCACTGCTCCATCAGGATTCGAGCAAGCCGGGCCGACGACGCCTGGAATGGCAGAAACCGGTCCCCGGAAGCTTGTCTCCTTTCTGGTGAAGAATTGGCTTGGTAGTTTGGTCTGCCCTGTTCCCATGATGCACTGGGCCAGGGACAGACTAATTTGCATATAGCCAGGTTCTGAGCTGGGATGGGGCAGTGAGCTAAATAACGGTGATGGATCAAGCCCTGATCTTTGGACTGGGTAAGAGTGGTCTGCTTAATTCAGACACTCTGTTCATCACCACCCCCTTTTCTGAATCATTTTGTCCACCATAAGCGTGGAAGGGTATACTCAGACATGAGTCCCTTGCTCACTGCTCCATCAGGATTCAAGCAAGCCGGGCCGACGACGCCTGGAATGGCAGAAACCGGTCCCCGGAAGCTTGTCTCCTTTCTGGTGAAGAATTGGCTTGGTAGTTTGGTCTGCCCTGTTCCCATGATGCACTGGGCCAGGGACAGACTAATTTGCATATAGCCAGGTTCTGAGCTGGGATGGGGCAGTGAGCTAAATAACGGTGATGGATCAAGCCCTGATCTTTGGACTGGGTAAGAGTGGTCTGCTTAATTCAGACACTCTGTTCATCACCACCCCCTTTTCTGAATCGTCCGGGAAATGCTTCGGCATTTTGAAAATGCTACAGAAGTTTCTTCCGTTGTTGTCTCTGCAACATAAAAAAATCATTGTTCAGGCTTTGATAGGCTCGCGTTTGGACTACGCGAATGCCCTCTACCTCAGTCTGCCCAAATATCTTCTGGCCCGTCTGCAAATTGTGCAGAACTCTGCTGCGAGAGCCATTTTTGGTCTTCAGCGTAGGGCAAAAGCCTCGGAGCTGCTCAAGAGACTGCACTGGCTTCCTGTCTCTAAGAGAATTACTTTCAAGGTTCTGACCCTTGCTTAAGGCCCTTCATTCGATTGGCCCTAAATATATTGGGAAGGGCATGGCCTTCTACGCGCCTAGGAGGACTCTACGGTTGGCCGTGTTGGCCAAAGCCGTTGTTCCCCCCATCAGACGCGCTCGGATTGGAGGTCGCTCCTTTCGACACTTGGCACCTCGATGCTGGAATGAGCTCCCCGTTTCCCTAAGGAAAGCCAACAGTCTGTTCTCTTTTAGAAAGGAGTTGAAGACCTGGCGTTTCTCCCAATGATATTCTTTCGGCCCTCTGTGAGTTGCTGTGTTGTGTACTTTTTTCCAGTTCTCTTTGCCAAAGCGCCGGGACACTCCTTGGAGTAGCCATGCGCTATAAAAGAGACCATATAACATAACATAACATAACACACCTAATTTAATTAAATGGGCACATAAAAATAAATAAAATGCACTTACCTTGTCCGCGGCGTCCCGGGGCTCCCTCTGATCGTTCACGCCGCCGTCTGCTAACCAATGTGCATGCGCGGGCGGCCGCGCATGCGCATTGGTTAGCAGACGGCGGAGTGAATGAGCAGAGGGAGCCCCGGGACGCCGCGGACAAGGTAAGTGCATTTTATTTATTTTTATGTGCCCATTTAATTAAATTAGATATGTTCGGGAGGGCGGGAGGGAGGCGGGTGGCGGGCAACTTCGCTACGCCCAAGGAGTGGGCGTAGTGTTGCCTGCTTCGCCTACTTGGTAAAGGGCGAAGTAGGCAACACTACGCCCACTTTGTGGGCGTAGTGAAGTTGCCCGCCCAGGGTTAATCATTAGGGCTACTCCATAAAAGTTTGAGTCAGTAACTTGACATTAAAAGGTTTATTACAAGCTCAAATGCAGACTAAAATAAATCAATCTTAAGAACATACTGTAAAAGTATAAAATTATCAAAGGAAGACCGAAGCGTGTTGCAATATTGGTCCTCAACTGCAAAGAGCGAATAGGGATCTCAGTAGCTGTAATACAGAAAATAAGGAATTGATCACCAGACGAATGTTTTTGATCCTTCACCCCATACATGGAAAAGATCCACTAAACCCTACCCTAAACTAAGAATAGGGAGACCCCTCTTGAATCAAGGTAGCAAGTCAGCATTAGAACCTCTGTAGTAGTTCTATAATTAAAGCATCATGTATAACATGAAGCCACACCATCCGAGATGTCAAGAGAGGTCTGTACCTCTCCAAGTCTAAAGGGAATCTGACTAAACCCAAGTTGGGATCACTAATTAAAATGCACAAAGAATATTCGAGAAAACATGAGCTCATACAGATCCTAATTAGGGCTCCAGGTTTTATGGTATTTATTTTCTTGCCATTTCTGTCTGTATTTATCCATATTTATTTTTGGGTAATTTTATCTGAATTTATCCATATTTATTTTGGGTTTTGTGGAAACATTAATCTGAAATTAGTATATTTCCACATTTATTTAACCAATATATATACTCATGCTTGAATGTCAGCCAGGTTTCAGTGCTGTGAACACCCGCAGAAGATAAATCAATGCACTTATATGAAAATATGCAAAATTCATTATTTTCCTTCTGCATATCTACTGCAGTTAAATACTCTTTACTAAAATTCCTTTCTCTTGTAACCCCTTTATATATCAATCCACACATCGATTGGCCTGTCAGTCTGGGTAGTGAGTAGTTAGAATTACTCAAAAGTAACCCAATTTTTGTTTATATCCACATTTAAAAATAAATATAGACAAGAAAATTAATGTTTTCTGTCTGTATATATCTGTAAAAATCATTGTAAAAGGAAAACAGGGTGCCTTAATCATAATATGTTTCCATTTCCCAGAAAAGAGCTTAGCACCTTGAACACTACTCCTATATTCCAGTCTCCTCTTCCAAAGAGTCCTTGGTTCCTCCCTTTTGTCTGATATATCAACTGGTAACACTCCCTGTGTTCTTCAATAAAATCTTTAGACCTTGCCAGCGATTCCTTACCTCTCAATCTCTGAAATACAATGTGCATTTCACTAACTAATGAATTCCTTTGGTCTGCAACTGCAGAGGAGAAACATGCAGAAAAATAACTTTTACATTAATATTAAATGTCTCGACTGCAAGCTTAAGGCCCACAATTAAATTCTAGTTACACAAGCTATATATAATCCAATATGTGAAATCTTTAATAAAAGAATCCACTATTTTATACTGTACTGTTCTATGTGGCTGTCATGCGGGGCAGGTATCCACGCGGCACGTATGGCTGAGGAAAGTGGGTTTATTAACAAGTGGTTCAGTATACAAATGACAACAAGAGTCTATGCGTTCTCTTCAGGGGAATTAGCGTCTTCTCCTTAACGTCTTCTCTTGTAGTTCATGGCCGTCAATACCTTCTGGCTTGTCAACACGGGCCGTTCCAAAACATGGTGCATGCCGACGCTATCCTCCCCTTCCGGTCCCTTTTCTCTTTCTAGCGTGCTGTAACCCCACCTCCAGGGGGTGTGTCCAAACTCTCCGTCTTTATGACCTTTAAAGGGCCTGTGGTATTGTATCTCCGGATCGTCTCTAATGCAGTGTAAATCCCACGACCCGTGAGGCTGAAAGGGAAAAAAGGTGTGGCCCATTGAGGTTGTGTCTCATCTGTGGGATCGGGGTTCAAGGGGGCCATATCCTGTTAGTGGCACAATGTACTAATACATATTTTATTAGGCAAAAACGACTACTCGACACAATTTATAAAAAAAAGTATTAAAAACACATATGATTCATTCTCACTAATCCCTGGTGAAAGCACTGCATTAAATGCATTTTAGCACACCACCTTACAAGTTAAACCTATAAAAGATTAATATCGGCAAACTAGATGTTTCTGAAAATAATTTTTTTTTAATATGCACGCACACACATATATGTCAAAACACAAAATAGATGCAATTTCAATACCTTTGGTGCACCTTATCTCATTTGTATTATTGCGTCACACGAGTTTATAAGGCCAAGTGTAAATATATATATATGGCCTAGCAAAATATAAAAGGATGGAGCCAAACTACGCTGCTACAGATGCAAGAGAAAATTCCAGCTGGGAAGAAGCGGTATCAGGGAACTCAAGCGGCACCAATGCCATACTCTGGCGCAGCATAATTGGAAATTGAGATCTTTGCACTGGGTAATGCACACTGAAAATATCCAACCAGGTTCAAATGTGTCAACCTTGGTCGGCGTGCTGCCCAATGTAAAGTACTTCAGTACCTTGTTAGGGGTAGTAAGCGCTATCTAAATGTAATTACAATACAATGAATTGTTTTGGTTGTAACAGCTATTAATATAGCTAGTTCAGTCAGAGATGTTTAATTTTGTATGAATGTTTTTGGATTCAAAGTGCATTAAATTGATTGCTCATTGTGATCATCTGAATATTGGGTAATTACAAGGGCACTGAAACATATTCTATAATTATTAATAAAGTCACTTAGGACCCGATTACGACTTTTGTAGTGTGATGCCGGTGGTGTGCATGCACACAGATCACTCAAGGGGTTGTACTACCACCAGTTGATTTATTTTCAGTTACTTTCTGTAAATTCCACTATGTATGTCAGCTTCTCCCACAATTCAGTGTGTGAGCAAGCCTGCTGTGTCAGGCGAAACGGGTAACTGGAAATAAATCAACTGGTAGTGGTACAACCCCTTGAGTGATCGCTTTATTGGATAATTGGAAAATTTGAGTTCCGGCGCGATCCGCAGGCAACCAGCGATCCACCTGCCCCGGGTGGGGCAAAACAGAAGGAGCACAGTGTATTTGGAATGGACCAAGTCTCCTGTGGCCGGCGGTTATCTTTGCATTAAGAAAAGACTTTGATGGGACACAGTATCGCAGTCCAGAGTGGATAATACAGGATAACTGCACTTGCAGAATCGTGAAGGTTTCGAAGCAACGAGGGTGCATCCTGGAGGTAAGTGCTCCTGACTGGCTGTGTGACAACTGGGGAGGGAGGGAAGGAGACGAGTTGGAGGGTGCGTGTCATTCTCTTGACTTTGTCTCCAACCGCGGTTAGGATCAAGCTGCTCCGGACATTTTCTTGCACCCTCACACCATGAGGGAGATAAAAAGAGGCATTCGCTACTTCTCTTCTCCCTGTTAGGGAAAGAGGCTGAAACTTTGTACATCAGAAGATAAAGACTATAATAAAAATATAACCCAATGTTTCCCCACTCCTGTGCAGGAAATCGACATTACATACTACAGATACTCGCAGCATAGAGAGGAATATTGGATTCCTCTGTCACCGCAAAACCAGGCAGCAGCACAAATCGGAAACACAAGACGAACCCACACTCGAGAACAAGAACTATGCCCATACCTTTTTGGTGACATAAAGGAGAACGTGCAATTCAATTTTCTTGGCACACATGGTGCAAAGACACTAACCGCAGCAGGAACCCCTACACCTGATAGGGTAAAGAGAGAGTGAACTAACACCAACCCCTTATTTCACAGCCAACAACACAAACTTTCATCTTGAAACCAAAACATAATCACAGACCTACCCAACTAATCAGACTATACACCCCAGCAAGATAAGACAATCGACATGGATGAAGGCACAGAGAGAAGGGCGGCTGCCCTGAGCCTCTTTGCCAGGGCACCCAACAAAGGACAACCTAGAAAAGAAATTAATATTAAAGATAGTACTTTACAAGATAAACTTAAAAGATTACAAAAACTAAGAAAATCTGAGTCCTCAAAGTGGTGGGAGGCAATATCCCTGAAGGACTACATTGAGAAAGAGATGGTGCCTCGAGGCCTACGCATCTACACAACTCCCTCTTACGAATCCCACCAACCCAAAAATGCTACAAGAGTGGGCAGAAAACTCAGCCCAAAGTTCCAAGCAAATGCTGACGATCATAGTAAAGTACGCATGGGAAAACAGGGAAGGCATCTTGCGTGAGCTCAAAGCACTCGAAGAGGACCTGAAAAAGCATAAATAACAGGAAGTCATCAATAAATTCATGCAAGAGCTAAAAGTAAGACTGAAAATATATGAGGGTGACATCAAAGCACGCACGCAGCGCAAATTACATCGTGACTCAAAGTGGCAGAATTTTGACTTATAGTCATAAATATGACCACCTCTATGAGAAGTTGTTGTTTGGGGAACCTATAGAAGAAGTATCTGGCACCCTAAATGGCACAGAATCAATTACAAGCAGTGACACGGAGGGGGATCCATCATTAATAACAGGTACCTCGTTGGATGGGAACAGTGGAGGTAGACCTCAGCTAATTTTTTAGATGAGTATCGCCTTCTGAGAACAGGGAGGCAAACCCCGAGAACAGTGCAACCTCCAAAGACACGAGGAAGAGGATGAGGTCAACAGAGAAGAGGAAGGGGAAGAGGAAGAAACCTGGAAGGAACTGGCGAAGACAACAGCGAATCAGACAGAGGAACCAGAAAAGAAGAGGACGAGGAAAAGGACCAATGGGAACCAATGCAATTGGCCCAAAAAAACAACAATAATGGAGGACAACACGGTAAATAAAGCAATTATCAATTTGTCACATAGACCTTTAACTATGATGGAAAAAAGGGCACTCTGTCTAGGCCTTTCATTCTGCCCTGTGAGCAATTTTAACTACAAAGAAACCTGTTTAGATCTGTACAGGTTTGTACGGAAGCTAAAACTCAAAAAAATGCATGAAAATAAAAGAACACAACCACCTGATCAAGAAGAGACGGGGGGTTCAGTAGTGAACTGTACAGACACAGCTACCTTCCTCAGCATAGGGGATATTGATACTCGCAGAACCTTACAAGATCTATACAACTATACAGACTCTCAAACAAACTGAGAAATCCAAGAGATTATCATTGACCGACCAGCTAAGACCAACTTCAAACCCAAATCCATTTTCTACCCCAATTTACCCCACGATAACATTGATGCTTTCCATGAGACCATGTTGAAAGATCTCATGTAATTCCGCCAGAAGAAGAAGAGAAAAAACAATACATCTGGTAACTTCTCTAAAACACAATGGGAAATTGTCAAATCACTGGCAGAAGATGAGAGTTTGGTTATCAGCCCTGCAGATAAGGGAGGTAACATTGTTCTTTGGGATAGAACTATGTATATAGAAGAAGCACACAAACAGCTTGATAATACAAGATTCTATGTAGAGACAAACATGGAAGAGTACAACAAAAGCATAGTTGGAAAATGATGACTAACTGGAAAGACCATGGGATACTGTGGTGGGAAGAATATTGCTATCTAAGAAAAAGACAATCCCAAACTACCCAGTTTTTATCTCCTGCCTAAAGTCCACAAAAACCCCACAACACCACCAGGAACACCCATATTGTCATCAATAGGATGTGTCTTGGAACACATTTACAAATATGTGGACCATTTCCTCCACGAATATGTGTTGACATTAACATCATACCCTAAGGACACAAAAGATTTTCTAGGCAAAATAAAGGACGTCAATTGGGAGGAAGACTACCTGCTTGTAACTATGGACGTGAACTCCCTTTACTCTATTATTGACCACACTCTGGGCATACAATGCTGTCATCATTTTCTGAAGAAAAGGAACATCTGCTACATGGAACATACAGCCATGTTATTAGAAATGATTACGTTTTGTCTATGTAAACATATATTTCTGTGTAATGGCACAATGTGCAGGCAAATTCTTGGCACAGCTATGAATACTTGCTTTGCCCCTAGCTTTGCCAACCTCTTTCTTGGAGTGAAGGAGGAAGAAGTGCTAAAAAAACTAGAAACACATAACACAGAAGGAAAAGTCATCAAATAGCTAAGTTATATAGATGACTTCTTCATCATTTGGAAAGCAAGTTAAGACAGTGTCATGAGATTTATCCACAAACTAAATTGAATAACTTTAATCTCACACTTACATACACCACCTGTAGGGTGTCTATTGAATTTTTAGATGTAGTGGTGGTGGCGAGGTGCAATCAAATCTGTACTAAACTACACATGAAGGTAACTGCAGGCAACAGTCTCCTTCTTGCCCTCAGCAGCCACCCGGAGACCTTGAAGTGGAGCATCCCCTTCGGGGAACTGCTGAGGGGCTGAAGGAACTGCGGCAACAAGAAAGATTTCCTAGCGGAACAAGAAATCATGATCACCAGATTTAAAGAGAGAGGCTATCAAGAATGTGTATTGGAAAGAGATAAATATAAGGTCAGCAAGATCTTGAGAGACCCTACACTTCAGGAAAAACTCACTATAGTGGAAGAAAACAGCCCCAGAGTTATATTGACATACAACTCAATATCTGAGAAAATTTCCAAAATCCTCAATCAGAATTGGAACATCCTAGCATGTGAGCCCACACTAGCTGATAATATACTGAGGCCCCCACAAATAACCTATAGAAAGGGCAGGAATCTCAAAGACTTACTGGTGAAGGGGGAGATAACTAACAAACACCTTAATACACACTTGAACGTTAAGGAATTCTTTCCCTGCGGACATTGCAAGGCATGCCGCAACAGCCGCATGCGGAAGCAATACCACACCCTGACATCAGAAAAAACAATAAACTAATTCCTTACATGCGGGTCGACTGTTGCCATTTACATTCTTGAGTGCCCCTGCAAACCAAGCTATGTAGGTAGTACCACACTGGTAGTGAAAAAAAGAGTTTTGGAACATATGAGGGCCAACAACAACAAAGACCCTCACTACCCAGTTGCCAGACCTTTTGCAGAATTACACCTATCCAACACCTCACTACTCACGTATTTCGCAATTGAGCAGATTGGCCAGAACATCAGGGGTGGGAACAGAGAACTCCAACTTAGGCAGAGGGAGTCCTGGCACATCATTAATTTACAAACCAAAACCCCTGGGGGCCACAACCAAGATGAAGAATTAAGTATACTCCTCCGTGAACACTAATCTAGCACAAGTACACCTCCGTGAACACTAATCTAGCACAAGTACATGAGAATGTCACTTAGTCCCAGTTACCTATAAGAATATTGCAATGAAGATTTCTGTGGTCTGTCAATAAGAATATTCCAATGAAGATTTCTGTAGTTTGTTTTCCTGTATAATTGACAACTACTGGTTTTAACCCTGGCCACATTACTAATGTTTGTTTTTGTCATCCAATTGGGATAACGCTTCTTTCATGTATTCCTGGCGAGACCAAATAACAATGTTCCCTTCCTTATCAGAATTTAAATAATGATTTGCTCATTCCTTTGCAATTTTTCCATCATTTTGTTGTACTGATTTTGTTGATACTGGTATTTCTTCTTTGATCTTTCATTTTTGAATTTAACATATTTAATTCCCTTACTGCCAACGGCTGAAAAGTTGACTTTGGTTTAAAGTTGGTTTGAACCGTGCCATAGGTGTTACCGCTTGGCCTTCCCACATCATTAGTGATGGTTGTACCTTCCTGCGTTAACTCATGCAAATTTATCAAAAGGTCTGCATCCGCAGCGGTCAAGTTATCAAATGGTTGTTGCTTCCTAGTTTCAACCTGTCCAGATATAACTTTGTTGTTCACAATGGTCACATAGTGTTTTTTAAGTTTCAGTTTCCGAATAAATTGATATATATCCACACAAGTTCTTGTGAAGTCAAAGTTACTTTCGGGACAGTATGAAAGCCCTAATTCCAAAAGTTGTACTTCGGCTTTTGTAAGACTCATGCGAGACAAATTTACCACGGTATTGGTTTTTTGTTTTATTTTCGTTGCCATTTCTTTATATATATATATATATAGTTTACTAAAAATATATCACATAATAAAATAATTATTAAGTATAACTATTATAATTTTAAATAAACAAAAACATAATAATATAGATTTAAACAATATAAACTAGACTATAAATGTGTACAATTAATACATATACTATTACCACTACAATTTGTACAAAAGTAGGAAAATTGTTATACTCGGTAGGTGTAAAATTTACTATTCCTACTCCAGTCAAAGCAACAGTAGTGAAAGTCTTATCTTAGATTACAGAGGAGCAAAATTTACTATTCCTACTCCAATGATTGCAACAGTGGTGAAAGTGTAGGATTGCGGAGGGGTAATATTTACTATTCCCACTCCAGTCAGTGCAACAGTAGGGAAAGTGTTGGATTGTGGAGGGGGTAAAAGTTACTATTCTCACTCAAGTCTGTGCAACAGTAGGGAAAGAGCTGGTTTGCGAAGGAGTAAAATTTACTATTCCCACTCCAGTCAGTGCAACAGTAGAGAAAGTATTGGATTGCAGAGGGGAAAAATTTACTATTCCCACTCCAGTCAGTGCAACAGTAGAAACAGACTAATTAACTTGAACAAAATGAA
The DNA here is from genome assembly GCF_964261635.1 of Lissotriton helveticus. Lineage (NCBI taxonomy): Eukaryota > Metazoa > Chordata > Amphibia > Caudata > Salamandridae > Lissotriton > Lissotriton helveticus. The sequence goes on from NC_136072.1 coordinate 577,194,066, forward strand.
ATAATTTCAAAAACATACTATGTAACAAAAATATTACAATTATGTAAATATAAAACATCTAAATATTTGTTTAATTAAATATTTATTACAATGTTTAGTACATATAAAATATAACTACAAATACTATTATAATTTAAATACAAAAGTATATTCTCAAGTTAATATTAACAAATAAATGCAATGTTATTTAAATTTAAATAGCACAACACAACACATTCAATTGTAAATAACATATTTATAAAATATTAATGAACTATTTTTCAACGTATTATTACTTAAATAGCTTTCTACCAACGTACATAACACATATCTAAAATTAAAATTTTAAATTGTAGTATTTATACATGTTACATAACCAAATATTTATTACCTTATTAATAATAATTAACTATTACTAAAATAATTATATTTAATTAGCTCCCCATCCTTCATTAATACAAAACAAACAATCCACATCTAATATATAAAATAAAAAATAAAAATTTGCATCATTTTTATGATGAATTGACAATCAGACAATTATTAATAGTAATTAACTATACCAAATTAATTATGTTTAATTATTTTGACTTCATTTAATGCTACAAATTCCACAACTCACACCAAGGGGTCAATTCCGATGTCATTCGGAAAGCATTGCTACTGAATCGGTTCCGGAATACTTTCCTGACGACTCGGATCAGGGAAGTCCAACCGAGTGATTTGGATGTATCCAGACACTTCTGGATATGATTCGCCAGACTCCCATTGGCTTCAATGGGAGCCTGTGTTCCGAACAAGAACATAGGCTCCCATTGAAGAAAGAAGTGTCTCAGGGTGCCTGCCACATTGTGCATGGTTGGAAAGGGGAGCTCCCCTGGGTACCCACACAGGCCCCATTCAGAAGGCCCCGGGAGAAGGGGGCCTACTATGAGCTCTGAAAGACAGATTCTGGCAGCCGATTCATTCCGGAGAAACAGAATCGGAATGGCTATCCGAATCGGTCATCGTACTTGCTCGCTTGGAAACCGAGTCCATAGAGCTGTAGAATTCAGCTCCGAAAGACGCGACCTGTCTGCATGTCTTTCTGAACTGAATCAGACAGCCCTAATGGTTTCCAGGCATCATAATCGGCCGTTGGGAAATGTCTACGATTCGGTCTGAAACAAGGGTTCTGCATTGGATTCGGCAAACCCAAATCCGATTCAGAGCCCTCCGAACGACATCAGAATCAACCCCATCATATATAACATAAAGAGTATCTTAATTTCCTATTTTACATCATTAATAATCATTTCAATAATTGTTATAAATAGCATTATTTATTAATTATTTTAATTAATTTCTTACACATCTTTTACCCATGCAAACACAACACAATACAAACCAAAAACATTAATATATTGTATTACACAATTTACATCATTAATTGTAAATTACATTAGTAATATTATTTAAAAAATAATTATTAATTAATTATAATACATTTTCTTCCAACCCTATACCCCTACAAAACACACAGCCCGCACCTCAAAGTTAATAAATAAAACTAGTTATACAATTAACATAATAATAATAATAATAATATTTATTCTGCATGAGTCACAGCCATAAAAGAAACAACAATAAAAAGAAAAAAAACATTGACAATAGGATCAATTATTAGCGATAATAATACCAATGTGCAAGAATCACAAATTAACAATGTAAACATTAATCACTTCCACCATCAAATGAGAATCCAGAAACAGTTCAGATACACCCACCGATCTGATTGTTGACAGAGAAAAGAACCCATGATTAAAGTCCTGGACCACTTCATTAGGGCCAACTGATCACATAGAGTGTGCAAAATCGCCAATCACCACACCTTCTTAGTCACCTCTAGAATGTCTAGACTTGAGTGCAGCTCTTAAAAAGTTACCAACACAAAATAGCTTATGGGCATTAGGCAGAAGCTGTAGATACAGTAAAGCTACACGGGCATGCCTAAATCCTATTTCTTTTAAAAGGGGTTTAAGAAACAGTTGCCTAGGGTACGTAAAATATTTTCATAAAAAAACAAAATATAGGATATCCTGTAGAGACCTATTGTCGCAGCCACAGGGACCTCTATCTTCTACATGTGCAACAAAGCCAAGAGGCGATGCCAATAAATGATGCAACATGTTCAATATAAAACAGGTATTTAAAAATCTATCATAGGCATTTGTTAAAATTAATAAATTAGCGTCCATTCCCAACACTGATTTCACTAGGACATGTCCTCTTACCCTGAGTTTTCTAAGCTCCATTTCCTCCCTAGAGGCCATAGTGTGCTTAAAACATAAGTTTCACTATGTGCGTGTCCTGTACACTCAATATGTCATGTTGTATGAATATATCTGCTCTGTCTAGAGCCATAAGGGTATTCTTAACGTATCTTAGACATGAGAGACAATCCCCAATCACTAGTTGATTAAAACCCACCTACCTACTTGTCCAAATGTTTACCCAACATAACAATGGTTTAACCACCGCCGAGTCCAGGGTATACTTCATTCTTAAGTCTTCGTGTACTGTGTTCGCAGCGATACCCTGGGGCACTTTAAAAATTCTTCTCAGATATTTATTTTCTGTGGTTTGAAGATTATAAGCTGCTAAATAACCCCATACCTCACTTCCATAAAGAACCCTAGAAATGCAGAAAGAATTGTACAATTTTAGTATTACGCCTGGTGACCATGTACCTAGTCAGTGTGCATAATTTGCGATGGCTCCCATTAATTTCCTCATATCAAATATGTTCCCTTCATGCAAAAGTTTAAAATTAAGCTTTTCATCGAATAAAATACCTAGGGGCCGATGACGATGGTGGGAAATCCGTGACCGCCGGGCCGGCGGTGTAGACCGCCGGCTCGGGGGTCGCAGCTTTCCCGCCATCGTCCTGATTATTCCCACCACCAAATTAGGATGGCTGTGCTGCCATGGAAAGGCTGGCGGTTCCTGCTGTTGGGGGCCCATTGCGGGCCCCTAGGGTGTGGGGTGCACATGGGGGGTACCTATGGTACCCCCCTGCTTTTACATGTACAATGTGGCTGGCACCGCACGGTGCCTGTCACTTTGTGCATGTAAAAGCACAACATGTATATTTTACATTGCGGACGGTGCTGCTAGCAGCACCGCCCGCCACAATACAAAATATACAGGATGCGCCCGCCACACTGGCGGGCGCATCATAATTGAATTGGTGGAACTGCCGCAACTATTGCGGGCGGTCCCTTTAGGAGGTGCGATGGCGGGCAGACTTTGTCCACCCGCCATCGTAATCGGCCCCTTATATAGGAGAAGGCTGGGACCTTCGCTAGCCTATGAATACCTACGTTATAGGTATTGTTTCTAGTGGCCTGCTTACCAAATTCCATAACGTATGATTTTGACAAGTTTGGTGAAAGCTCCATCCCACTCATAAAGGCCACGAATCTGTCCAATAAAACCTGCAAGCCTCTAGGGGTTTGAGATAACAATACTGTGGCATCTGCATACAACAGGCCTGGGAAATTTCTTCTGCCTATTCTAGGGGTATCAGCCTGTTAAGTGGTCAGAGATGCTTCCAGTCCATTAATATAAAAATGTAAATAAAAATGGGACCAATATACAACCTTGTCTAACCCCTCTAGAACATTTAAAAGGATGAGTCATGTTACCGTCCTGGGTTTATCTGACTGTAGCAGTCATATTAAAATGTAAGGTCATTAGAACATTTGTATCAGCAGGGTCAACCCCGAGGTTGCCGAGCAGGAACCAAACTTTGCAGCGTTTCACCCGATCAAATGCTGCGGTAAGGTCCATAAAACCCCAAAAAAGAGCACCAGGCTTAGCTATTGTAAATTTCGCTATCAAAAGATAGAGGTTTAGGCATTGGTCCGATGTTGACCTACCTATGCGGAACGCATATTGTACCTCTGGAATGATTTGGTTAGTGTCCTCCAGGTCGAAGAACCTGTTTAATAGTACTCGGCCAAGGACTTTAACTGTGGCATCAATGAAGGATATAGGGCAGTAGCAGTGGGGATTGTCCGTCTCCCCTTTCTTGAAAATCAGGACAATAGCATCCGTAGACCATGAGGGGGCATTATTGGCCTCGCAGCAGTATTTAGTAACCTGTTTAAAACAGGGGCCCAGACCTCTAAGTTGTCACGAAAAAGGTCCAGGGGGAGTCCATCAGGACCAGGTGCCTTATTCCATGACAGACCCTCAATGCCCAATCTTACCTCATCATATAATCTTCCAAATAAGGGTACAATCCTTCTATGCAGATGCTTCTGTCAGCTCCTCCCATGCTTGTTTCTGTAGCAAGTGCTTCCGCTCCTTAATGGCCCCCTTAAAATTACTTCGACAGGTTGCTACCAAGGCACTGTCATGTGGGATCTGTTTTACGGCCTTCTTAAGTTGCAGCAAGGCCCAGGAGCACTCACTATCAAACCATTTCAGTAAATTCGCACAAACAGTAGCTACTGGTACTGTCAATAAACTGGCGACAGATTGTGCAACTGTAATAAATGCAAATATGATTTCTTCTCCCGCAACTAATAAGTCTAAGCTCTTTAAAATCGCCTGTTTCCTCAAACTAAAAAGTGCTTGGTTAAAAAGAGTAATATCCAGCTGTGACCACCTCAAACGCCTCTCTTGATTGGTTGCGACAAGTGAACCCACAGTTACCTTAAGGTGCACAGTCAAATTTCCTGGCACTCCGAGCACCAACATCAAGGGATTGTAATCACTAAAAGGGCTGTGCTGGATTTTAAAAGAGAGAATAAACCCCTTAAAGGAAAAGGAAATAAAAATAAAATCAATAATTGTTGCGGAGCCCCTGCCTTTATAGGTCGGCCACGAAAAGTGGTCAGGGCGCAACCCCCCAAATATAGGGTATATATTAATCCATAAGTATCTAGCAGACAACTCCAAATGACCATTTGGCTCTGCCAGACTTGATGGGCCATGGGTCTTTCGTTTTACGTTATAAAAATGAATTAAGTAAAATGAGGTGATTTGCCAACTGCTAAAGTCAGCCCTTGTGCAATTTTAGAATTTTCAGACTCCCATGTCTCCTGGAGACAAATGATATGATAAGATCTAATGAATTTGGCTGCTAAACCCGCTACAATCCAAGAGAGGATTTTTATTCCCCCCCCACCCAGGTGATGCTTAAAGGCTTGTGTAGTAGGTCGCAATATTTGGCTATTAGTCCCCATACTACTCTCTTCCAAGCTACCTGTGGAGGTGCCGTCCTGACTTACAGTAGAACCCAATTGCGGCAGTTTAGTTACCAATCTCTGTGACGATAAAGCACTGGAAAAACAGTAACATTACTAATCCAATCCTTCTCATGCAGTCAGCCTGGGTCGTTAAGGTCCCCGAGGGGCGCATAAAAGTTGGGCATTGCCTGTATTCCCCCGACAAAAAAGCGAACTCCCTCCAAGGTTAAGGGATGGTTACTAGTTGTAGATTTGTTAGAAGGCCTATAGAAGAAGCCCAGAGGTAACGCTTTAATACCAGATCCATAATTGTGGGGCTGGGATGTTTGTTGTCAGATAAAACGTGCTAATTCAGGGAATCTGAGTGTTACAATGACACAATCACCCTCAGATGTCTTCCTCGACCGCCATAACCACGCTACCGTCCTGGCCATCAGAATATGTCTATGACCAACCGTTTTAAATTTTGCATATTTACTCAACCACTGTGTTACTTTGTTGATCAATTGAACAGAAGATTTGTCCCTGTGAATGCCCAAACCCGGCACCCCTACCAAAACCACAGTATAGTGACAACACACTGGGGGAAACCAATAACAGCCAAACCCTGGCTATTAGCAGTAAAAACACTGTCTATGGCTCCTTCCCTGTGCTGCGATGAGGTTTGCTGATGGTTTGAAGTCGGGGCCAACTGCTAAGAGGCAGTGGCTGCGTACCTATGTTCCCGCCAGTCGTACCTCCTGCTGACATAGGAAATGGCTGGTTAGCACTCTGGTTGTCTAGAGGGAGGATTCCCATTGGCCTTATCTTGTGCTGCATGGTAACAGTGGGAGGAATTGGGCTAAGGTGTTTTCAACTCTGCCTAATGTGTCTCTGGACTCCATCATAATTTTATTAAGATTATTACAGAATTTAGTCAATAAATCAGTCATTATTTCAGTCATTTTTTGCTTCAGAGGATCCCAGCGCTCATCTACAGCCCATGGACCGATATTCGCGGTTCCTTCCCTTTTCCTAATAGGTTCTTTCTTTTTGTTCATTTTCCGTGGCATTTTGTGTGCTAAGGCCTCCCCAGGTCCCCTCCCTGAACAGAAGCAGAATGGCCTCGCTCGAGCTATTCTGTCCGGTAGTAGTGTTATTGATGCTGCTGGGTCTAGTAGTAGCAGCAGAAGTCTCTGTAACCACCACCCCACGGGCTCCATCCAGTGATTTTTGTGTAGTCGCTTCTGCAAACTCACCACACGGGGAGGCAACTGAGTCCATGGAGAGCCTCCTCTCTGCCCTATCAATTTCTTCAGAAATAGCCCCAACAGCTCTCGCCAGGAATGAGTCAATGGTCGTACTCTTCTTTACCGCTTGGGGGCTTACGTGGGCTACTTTCCTCTTCCCCATTGTGCCCTACTTCACAGACACCATCAAATATCCAGATATCAAAAATCACAAAAGAGGGTAATCCTTTCAACAATGAGCCACAATAATCAAGTGCCCGATGTCCACCTGCGTGTGGCCATACAGTTAACCACGGCCTCCCCAGATAAACCACTACTTATCCTGGAGTGTCTGCATCCACCAAATGGTCCAAAAAGCAAGAAGAGCAAACTCCCACGATAGCGCGGATCAAGGCCTGCCCTCGCTCAGTAGCATACAAGTGCTACTAGGACTCTCACCTGCTGATAGAGCGCTCCTACATGGTAGACAAGGGGTAATCAGTAAACAGTACCTTCAATACGTTGTGGCATGAATGTCAGAGGGGTGGCCCAGCCCGGCCTACTCCGGTACAATTAACAAATATTATCCATTAAATAAAAATAAAAAAGTATTTATCAATTAATTATATTTAATTTACTTCCCACTCTACACCCCTATAAAACCCAGAACCCTCTACTGTACTAAAAATGAAAAAAATATATACAATTAAATTTCAAAACTAGTAACAAGTTAAAATCTATATTAAAAAACATTAACAACAATTAAACAGTCAGTCATTTGATAACATATACAATAAAATTCATATTAAAACACATAAAAATAATTTTTAAAAAACTATTCTTAACAATATTTTTGTGAACTTTATTAATAATTTCGATATTGTTAAAATCGATGTTACTGCCCTTAAAATTGATATTCTTGACAGCGATATTCTTGAACAGCATATTTCTGGGAGACTATATTTCATGCTTGATATTTCTGGCTGACGATATTTTATTTTTTATAGTTTGTCTAAACACCTGTTTTATTATCATTTAAAGTACATTTATTTAGACGCATTAGGTCCATATAAACATTGCACGCTGTTTATTTGATCTTCTTTCATTTTCCGAACACAGTACCAAAGAAAAAAACAATGCTTGCATGCACACTTCTTTATAATTTAAAAAAAAAAACAAGCTAAAGTGTTTTCTAGCAAGAGCAACACTATTACTTCTTAATCAAGTATTCCTTTCTAGTTTTACAGTCCAATACCGCTTTCAGATATGATAGAGTGACAATAACTATTTCAACTGTTTTAAATTCAAATAGCGTTTGTGTAACTATATTAACTGAATGTACTTGCTGCTTAAAAAATAACGTTTATCAGTATGTGCAACTTAGAGATAACAACCATTAACAAAGCAAGTATGTCTGGTTTTTAATATTATAAGGCATGCAGCACAAGCACATTATATGTAACAAGAGTGGACTTGAAGGGCTATGGTTGTAAAAGTCGTCCCTCGTGCCTTTTAAAACAAGCACTCAAGTGGTGTCGGAAGGATACAGATAAACAACCAATAGAATAAGGTGGAGAGGCACATGCTCCACTGGACTGAGCCAAGAAGTGATAACAAGGTCTCAAGCCAACAGTGACTGAAAGAAGTTGGACGAGGTAAGCCAATCACTGAAAGTGGTTGACCCGAAGCTAGTTTTTTCTATATTATATTCAGGTGGTCTGTTTTTACAGCTGTGCTATTAATGCCAAGACCTAAAAAGAAGAAAAAACTAGCAAGCCTGCCAGTAAGTTTTTCGCTTGCATTCCACACACATTCTATTCTAATCAATCAGTTTGAACAATGTACATTGTATACCTTCATAGGTGATATAGGTTGGGATCATATGATGAACAACGTACACCTGTACAAAAACTAGTTTGCACATCTATGTTTGAACAGGTATAGCCATGATTCTGTCATATAGGAACCTATTCACAAGGCCTATGTTGTGGTTAATGCAGATGCATAGCTTACATTGTTTCATCAGTTAGGTCATATATTATGATTCTGTTTCTGACTGAGACTATGTGAAAAAACAAATATCACGTTTTTGTCATATTCTCACTTAGGAACAACTTCATACACTATGCATTAACTTACGAAAATGATTTAAATGCTTCTGCATTAATCACAACTGATCCACTCATTGTTTGTGACACTGCCTGTAGCTTCATTGCTCAAGGAAATGTGGCTAAACTATTAGTAATTGCAGGAATATTTAAGATACATGCCCATTCTCTGATCCATTTTATACTGACCAACATTATTCAATGTTTTCATTCCCTGTGTGAGAAAATGCCCCTTTTTGAATGGTCACCGTAATTATGTTACTGAATTTGATGGCTGTGGTACTGCTGTTCAGTAGCAAGTGTATGTGCTCTGATTCTTAAACATGTAAAAAAAAATGGGCTAATCCCTGATTGGCCCATTTAACTCTTCTGTAGAACAATAGCATATGATGTATAAACTGCACCCATGCTATGGGGTGTTAAATGCCACCTGTGGACTGCAACACTTATTTTGCCATCCACTGATGTGACAAGGAAAACATGCCTTCAGGTCTACTAGTGTAGCCTGACTGCTGCACATTAACCCTACTGCCCCACCTGTCAAAATAACTCTTTTGATGGGGGGCTTTGTTTGAAATGTTTAAGAGTCACTCCTATGTAGGCCCTCTAGCCCACAATGTTGGGTGCATGGTATTTTTGTGTGACATTTACAAATTTCATTTTTACCATTTCCCTACATTGACAAGGCCCTAAAAGCTATTTTCACTCTGGAAGACTATGGCTGTCCTATGAGGAAAACTAGAGTACACATTCAAATATTAATTCTGATCTCTGGGACCAGCTAGAAAAATAGTTAAACCAGGAATATTCAATGCTGTTAGATTGTTTATGAATATATAGTAAAAGTCACCCTTTTCCTTCCTGAAGTTCTGTCAGGCTAATGTGCTGCACTGGGAGCACTTGATCTCAATGAGGTGTTAAAAAATGCCTCTGGTGTAGAAAAAATGGACTGGGTGTGGTGAAGTGTTTTACTTTTACTTGTAGGAACACCACTTATGGTGGATCCAGTAACTTTTCTAACTTGTAACGGGCCTGCCCTGCCACAAGTCAGTGTAGGGTGAGACCTAGAAAAGTCAAACTTGTGTTCACCCAGCCAGAATTGCGCCAACTCCATTTGTAGGGTATCTACTACAAGAATTCGTTTTGAAGGGGCTGCAATTTTTCTTAGGCACACCTTCAGCTCTGCACAAGGAAAACATGGTTCTACCACTTTGAATTTAAACATAAGGTGCACTGTGGTATTGTTTGCAGTAGGGCAAACAGGAACTGCTGAACAAATGGGTAGGGTTGCCCCAAGGAAATTCTAATCCATTAGTTACGAAGGAGCCAGGAGTCAACTCCGCCCACTACCTAGTGCAAACCATAAATGTGACATGCCAAGGAACCATCTACAGAAAACTTTCTGGACCTGTGGAGGAACAGAAGAAGTCCTGCACCTGCTGGTTGAGACCTGTGAGAAGACTGGAAGGGCTGGACCTGCTCCCACTTGAACCCAGGATAAAGATGTGAACTTCAAGGGTCAATTGACTGGCCTCCTTTGTGCCTACAGGGACACAACAAGCTGCAAGAGATCATTTTTCCAGAAGTCACCAGTGCCCATTTGCAACTGGAAGAGGAGTGGACCCTGCTGGTGACCTCTACTGAAGTTCCACTGACCCATTTGTACTGTCTCTGACGTCCTTAGAACCCTAGTGGTGCCCAGAAGGACTTATTCTGAAATCTCAGAAAAATCTGGACTTAGAAAGATTTAGAAAGACTTAGAAAGATTTTTGACTTCCGAGGCTCTGGAGGAGGAGGACCCCCCAGTAAAGTAAATATGCAGAAAGCTCAACCATGATCATTTTGGTCCCTATTACAGCTTTTAACTGCATCAAAATCCAGCTCAGCAGACCCTTACTGCATGTCCATCCAACTACGGTGCAAGCTGCTGAATACAAGCTGCTTCCTTGCTGCGCTGGAGGAAGTTCAAAAAAGGGACTAAGTTCGAAGGCAAAAATCTTGACTGAAAAGACACCAAGAGCATATAGCCAGCAAAAATTCACTAAGAGCATCCAGCCAACGAGAGGGCGACACTGGGAAAAAATATGACTTATCTCACTCTAAGCTTTTCCCGCCACAACCAACGACTTTTAGTAGAACCTTGCTCAAAATGTATCTGACTTTGAAGGAGACAGCCTGCTGTCTTGCCACACTGGAAGATTTAGACTTTCATTTTGGAGACTGAGGGCCCGATGTAGGTCGGTCGGTAACGGCCGAAAATCGGTATTTTCGGCCGTTACCGACCGGTATTACAGAAATGGGATGTAGGGGCATGTGTAACTGATTCGGTAAAATTACCGATCGGTAAATTTACCGATCGGTATTTCTACTGAATCGGTAATTATGAGATGTAGGTGGGACTCTTCTGAGTCCCACAAGCCTTACAGAATCGGTATTTTAACATCAAATTCAATTTGATGTTAAAATACCGATTCCGGTGTGCATGCACATGTGTGCATGCACACCTATTCCATATGACAGGCAGACATGCCCTTAGGGCATGTATGCCTGCCACATGGCACCCGAGCATCTTTTGGGGGTGCCAGAGGGTGTCAAAGTGACACCCCCTGCACCCTTGTGTAATTCGGTATTTACCGATTCAGTAAATCCTGAATCGGTAATGCCCATTCATTCCTATGGGCTTCAAAGCCCATAGGAATGAATGGGCATTACCGGTCGGTATTTACCGAATCGGTAAATACAGATTTTTACCGATTCGGTAAAAGAAACATCTGGATGCTTCTACATGTCCCCCCTTCTTATTTACCGATTCTTAATTACCGAATCGGTAAAATTCGGTAATTAAGAATCGGTAAATAAGTCCTACCTACATCGGGCCCTAAATCAGCAGGTAAAATCTTTCACTGAGATGAATCTGGCTGGTGTATCCAACCGTGCTCCATCGTGGTCAGCCTATAATCATGCATACCCGTCAACCGGGAACAGTGATTCCTGATTGGTGGTTTACTTTTTCTTTGCACTTTTTAAAAATATATATCTCTGGTTCCTCATATTGGAATGTTATCATTTTTGGGTAATTTTACTTAATAAATTGTACTCTATATTTGCACATTGGAGTCGGATTTTATTGTTGTTTTTCTTTACTTTTTAACCGTTTGGTACTTCTAAATGCTGTACACATTTTCTCTAAGATTAGTATGTCTGCTCTCTCTAGAGGGTGGGCTCAGGTTTAAATTGTTGAAGCCTTTTTTCTAGACAGAACAGGTTTCTGACTTTATTACTTGTGGTGATCTGCCATCCACCACAATTATTATTTACCTTTCTAACACTGCCTATAAAGATCCCGTATAAAAGAGATTGACGTAACCATTGCTTCATAATGTATTTAAATCCTCCTTGCAGTTCGAGACCTACGTCCTAATTCTCCTGTTCCACATATGTAACTCATGGGATGGCAACATTTTTCCTAATAATGAAATTGCCATGGATTCTGCTAGGGTCCCTATTGAATATAAACCCATTTCAGCGCAGATTGCTTGAACTGCCAATATAAAGTACTCCTGAAAGCCAGGAGTACTTCAAGAGTAAGTCACAGAAAAATCTTTGTGAACCGGGGCCGCTTTTTAAATATTATTTGATGTGTAAGTACTATACTCTGGGTCTCTTTTCAGTATCACTCTGCCTGTTGCTACCATTAAGAATATTAAAGCTATGAATGAACTGTCCGTCACTGGCTGCACAAGAGATTGAGGGTACATATCTCACAGCCTCAGGAAAGGATGTGTTCTGAGTCATCGGAGACAGAGACCTAGCTCAAATGACATAGTGAGCAGCACTCTATCACAATTTTACACAGGTGAGCTTTTTAACCATTTAGATACTGAAGGAGTCTGGTAATCCACCTTGTTAGCCAGTCTTGTGGAATACTTCAGCACTCCCCCAAAATCTGTCCTCCAGACTACAGCACTAATTTATTGTAAGTGAAAATTCAGCCACATCATCATCAATGTCATCTCTCTCCACTGGCCTTCAATATAAACACATATCACTTTAAAAACTGCTTGCATCATCATCAATGCCCTAACTCTCTAAAGTACTCACTTATCTGAAGCCACTAAACTCAAAATGAGAACTTCTCCTGCCTACAGATTCTGAATGACTAAAAGGAAAGATTCAGAGACATGCCTTCTATGTCAGTGCCACAATCTCTTACGATGTCTATGTCACCCCTATCTTCCTCTGACAAGCACTCACCCAATTGGAGGTCAGTAAAATACTAAAACTTTTCTTTTTGTAACAGAAGAATATATAGTGTTAAAAAGATATAAATAAAGCAAACATTGGCAAAGCAGACCTAATAGCTTGCCAATATTTTGCTGTTATTCAGCATTATGATGCAGAAAAGAAAAATGGAGAATGGGGATGCTAACCAGCATCAGCAAATAAAGCAAGCATTGTCAAAACAAATAAGTCTTGCCTATGCTAGAGCTATTGGCTTTGCCAATGATTTTTAGCCATGTTATACACCAGTGTATCTGCTCTTTGGCGTGGCTAAAAGTTAGTGGCATAAAGGAGAATGGCGTGGAGTGGAATGGCAAAGACTGGAGTAGAGTGTCGTAGAGTAAAGTTGCATAGAGTGTTGTATACTGGAGAGGCAAAGAGTGGAGTGGCATATCGCGGCATACAGTGGACTGACATAGAGTAGAGTGGATCCTTGTAGAGTGCATTGGAATAGAGTGTTACAGAGTAAAGTAGCGTAGAGTGCAACAGCATAGAATTCATAAATGTACAATGCAGCGTCGTAGAATGCAGTGGTGTAGATTAGAGTGTTTCACAGTGGAGTGCAGTGCCATAGAGTACGGTGGTGCAGAGTGCTGTGGTGCAGAGCAGAGTAGAGTGGCATACAGTGCAGTGGGACTGTGTAGAGTGGTATAGTGTGCAGAGGTGTAGAGTGGTGCAGAATAGAGTGGTGTAGAATGGCGCAGAGTAGAGTACAGTTCCATAGAATGGAGTGGCTACAGTGCAGTGGCTTAGAGCGAAGTGCAGCAGAGTGAAGTGGCATGGAGTGGAGTGATGCAGAGTTGAATACAGTGGTGTAGGGTGCAGTGGCATAAAGCAGAGTGGCATAGAGTAGAGTGATGTAGAGTAGAGTGGTGCAGAGTAGAGTGCAGTGGCATAGAGTGCAGTGGCGTAGAGTGCAGTGGTATAAAGCTGAGTGGCATAGAGTAGAGGGCAATGCATAGAGTGGGTTACAGTGTAGTGGAGTGACGTATAGAAGAGTAGAGTGGACTGTAGAATGCTTTGGCATAGAGTGTGGACAACAGCAGCGTAGAATTCAGCGGTGTAAAATGCAGTGTTGTAGAATGTAGTGGCATAGATTACAGTGGTGCATAGTAGAGTGTAGTGGCATACAGCAATGTGATGCAGAGGAATGGAGCAGAGTAGAGCGGCATAGATTGCAGTGGTGTACAATACAGTAGCATTGAACGCAGTAGTGCCGAGTTGAGTGGCGTGGAGTAGAGTTGGATTGAATGCAGCGGCGTAGAGTGGCGCAGAGTAGAGTGTCATAGAGTGCAATGGCGAAGAGTTTTGCAAAGTTGAGCATAGTGGCCTAGAGTAGAGTGACATAGAGTGCAGAGGCATAGAGTGGAGTGCTGCAGAGTACAGTGGTGTAAAGTGCAGTACTGCACAGTAGACTGATGCAGAGTTCAGTGGCAGAGAGTGCAGTGTTGTAGAGTAGAGTGTTGTAGAGTACAGTGGTGTAGAGTTCAGTGGTGTAGAGAGCAGTGGTGTAGAGTAGGTTGTGCTTCAGAGTAGAATGAGGTGACATAGAGTGGAGTGATGGAGGGTAGAATGAGGTGGTGTAGAGTGGAGTGGTGCAGCATAGTTGTGTAAAGTGATGTAGCATGCAGTGGCATAAGGTGCAGTTGTCCCTTACAGACAAAACATCTTCAAGGTAAATCACTATTACAATTGCACAGACATACAGTTTCACTGATAAAAGCATCAACTGCACTTATGATAATGTGTGGATGTTATCACCTAATGTTTTGATTCATTTTGATTGTTTTCAAATATTTGTTTCTAATTCTGAAATATCTGCATGTTTCATTCACAGACATTAAAATGTTGTTATGTGCTGGAATAAAAATAACATCATACAGCCTTCTTCAAGCCCTCCCAGGAGCCAGCATGATTGTCACATAAATCCTCTCACTTTGAAGTCAGAGAAAGAAAAGTAAACTACAAGCTCCCTAGGAGAGAGCCTGACATTTGACCTCTGTCTTTGAATGCACAGCAAATGTGACAAGATGAGAACAAGATTTAAAGGCCTGTTTACAGAAATGGAGCATTGGTGGATGAAGACAGTAAATATGGCTTTGGCAAGTGAAGGGATGCGCTCAAGCTGGACAACCTAAAACAAATAGAGTCAGCAAATAGAAAACAAGCAAATGTTAGTTGCAAACCACAAAGCCAATGGTAAATAATGGGTGAAATGCATTCCCAGGGAAGCTTTACAAATCTCCCCAAGATGCCCTTAGCATCTGGTAGTCTTAGACCTAAAAAGGGGGTGATGTATATGAGTGCATTCATTATCATGTATGCACGCACATGCATCATGGCACGTGATTATTTGTATTTTGTTTGTAAATTCACCATTACAAGATGATGGATACCCATATTGGAGCCGAAATTTGAAACTAATGAAATGTGCAAGTAAGATCATTTAAGAAATGAATGGCCCATTATGAAATTCAGCCGCGGTGCGAAGTCCCACTAAGCCTGGACACACCGCATAGCATACACAAATAAATGAATAATGAATTTAATTTTGAGCAGCGCTTCAATCCGGGTTGCGGCGGGACCCACCCGATTGAATAGGGAGACGAGTCAGTGGGCAGGGGGTGGGGCTGGCTGGTCTGCTGAGTGACAGTCTGCAGAGTGCAGACGTCAGCAGGCCAGCATCAGTACGGTGTGCGCATATGAAACTTAGGGCTGCACCTAGCCCAAGCATGCGCGCTGGCCAGAGATGCTCGCTGGGAATGAAGGGGCCAGGGGAGGGGTGCTGCTGTAGCCGGGCCCCGTGGTATGGAAGGCGCCAGGGCGAGGAGTCAGTGTGCCCCCCTAGCCAATGCTGGCGCTGCATGCAACACCAGGATTGGCTGGTGACACACTGGCTCAGGCTCCGCACTGCATGGCCAATCACTGTGTGACTTCATTGTGAAGCCATGCAGTGATTGGTCATTCTGGACGGCGCGCGGGCCGTGACGTTGTCCTGGTGTTGAACTCGCACAGCACTTCTAGAGTGACTCTCCACACGTGCACACAGGCAGCAGCAGAGGGCCCCGGTCACCACACAAGGATACCGCCGCGCCAAGGGCCTCCGGAGGCGGAGCGTGCTTGTGAGGAGCCTCTCAAGGTAAGCTGACATTAACAGGACCACTGGCACTTGGAAACTATTGATGGTTGGTGATAATACTTTGTATCGATATGTGTTTTTTTGCTGCTTGGAAAGCACAGCTGTTGCCGCAGGGACTCAGGAGATCCAGGCCAGAACCACTCTCTGCGCCGGCTCCGCCCCGAGATAGCCACTGACTAAGGACCAAATCACTGTTGAGCAGTCAGTAAAGTGTTTAGGAAGGGAGGCGCGGTGGATACTACCCACTTCAAAGGCAGGGCAGGGATTGAACTTTAACACCGGCCTGCCTGGCCCGGCCCGATCGTGATAATGTGGTCAGTGGACCGGACTACGGGGTCTGTGGCAGCAGCTACTAAGCCAAAGCAGGCCAGCTCAGGCAGAGTGCAGTGCATACATCGAATGCTGAAGATACTTGGAGCAGGCAGGGCCTTCTTTAAAAATGGAACCCCGGCTGGCGGCGGCCCTATTGTGATATATGAATGAATGCGTATGCGTACCGTGGGCGGCCGTGGCTATAAGATGTGCGCACCGCCAGCGGCCGCTACTTGGCCAAGCCAGCCGAGCTGAACCCATACAGGAATCAGGAGCATGCATCATCGTCAAAAACTGTGTGAAATAAATGATGAATTAAATACATGTGTGTGTACCATGGGCCGGGGCAGGGTCAGGAACAGTGTGTCATCGAATGGAGCCGGACTGCCGCACCTACTAACTACCCCGGTGCCCGACACACCACCACTGACTGGGGCTAGGCTGCATGTCGCATGTGACACGGCATAATGATGTGTGACTCAGTACTTACGGTTCGTTACACTCGTCGGGTAAAAAAACACTTCACAGCTTTTGGATAATCACCAGTACCTCACATGAAATAACTCCTTGCATTATTCTTGACGCCTCAATGTACTTAATTTAATGTATTGTGCTATATATTGCATTTGTAAGCAACATCACAAAAAAAAATGTTGAACAGAGTGTTGAAACTTTTCAAACACTCATCCCAGTCACTTATCTGGGTTTAATCCATTATTCTTTTGCTCGCCACATCACTGCAGTTTGGAACCAGCCATATGCAAATCAGTCTTGACCTTGTTCTCCTTGGGAACAGCCCAGTCCGAACTACCAAGTTAGGTCCTTCCTGGTCTGGAAACAAACATCCTGGGACCCTTTCTAAGCACAATATTGAATGTGTTTCAATACTTTTGTGATGTACTTTTAAGGTCTGGCTATCACCATACCTTGTGCAATTAACAGGAAAAAGCTTTAAGAAACACAACCGTAAGAGAGACTTTGCTGTGTGTGGGTCTCACTCCTGGAATGGCAGGGGTGGCTGCAGGTCGATATTGATTTTCCTTGCATTGACTGGAATTGTGACTACATTGTGTCTGTGCCAGAACTAAAAGTCGTGGATACGACAGGCCAGAGCTGAGGCACATTGTCAGTGCCATATGTGGCCCAAGTGAAAGCAGAGACCAGGATTTAGCTGCCTGCCATGGGTGAGTGATTTCCAGCTGTAGAGTGGAATAGGCTGTGTTTAAGGTACGAGTTGCACTGTGTGAACCGACCCAAGTGCTTGCACCCACTGCGGTAAGTGGGTAGAGGTGTGTGCACTCACTGCTGTTTAATAACACTTCTGTTGCAACCAGATGAGGGCTGGGGTGCTATGGAACAGCTATTTGGACGTAAAGATTTCCATTGGAGGTTGAACATCATAACCCCGAGATGCATCAGTACACCTTCTGTGTCTTCATCTCAGTACTGGAAAGCCAGAGGTGCTCTAAGTTATGGTTGAGGGGCCTTGCAAGGGCTGTTTGCGGGTCCCAGTAGCAGCCTCAGTACTGGAAGAGAATAGGGGGAATGAGATATTGATAGAACTGAAATAAAGTGGGGTACGTCATAAGGTAATGCAGGTCAGGGTTGGGAGCTTTAGCAGAGATGTAGGATCCAGTGAATAAAGGCGTCAGTGCAAGTCACACCCGAGGCGCCTTGGAGAGTTGTGTGTGTGTAGGGCCCTATTCTGCAACAGCAAATACTGAATGTCAAGAGTAGGATGTGTTGGTAAAGCAGTGTCTAGGTCTTCATAGGAAGAAATCAAGGAATGCTCTTAGGATGACAAGCATCAAAATTGTTTGGATCCAAGAAATTGAATAATTGGAATATTCAAGTGAAAATGTAAGTGCGTCTGCCAAGTTGTGTGTGGGTCCAAATACATGCATGGGATTTCGGTCAGGGTTAAGGTGCGTTTTCTGTTTTTTTATTCCATGAAGCCATTGAACAGAGCTGGAGCTACACTAGTGTTGACCTATGCTCTGGCACATCAACATGTACCCTACAGTGATTGTGGTGAGAGGAACTCCTTCTCATCACCATACAGTTAGCGTGTGGAGGCTGATGGGGAGATTGGAGGTGAGGGTAAACAGTGCCTGAAGTCCACCCACAAAAATAGGAGGTTGTAGGGTAAACAAGCATAGGTAAACCTATAGAGCTGGATTTAATGGGCTAATGGCGACATGGTACGTACATTAGGGCATGCCCCTGGAGTGGACAGAGAAGGCAATAGTTGTACAGTAGTCCTTCACGAAGTTTAATGCAAGCTCGTGAGTGGAGGTGGAAGGATTTACCCAAATAGCCTATAGTATTAGGGTAATAGATTAAACTGTTTCTATTCCAAATTGTTCCGGAAAATATTAAGCTATTGGTTATTACTGCTCCAAAAAGACATCACTGTAAATACTGTAATATTTTCCCTGGAAAATTCCGGTAGATTTGAAATATGGGAATGTAACAAAGAGTGCTGACTTCATTGTCCCAGTAATTGCCGGATGCAGTAAACTCTTTACAACTTCCAAGGGCTGAAAAACTTTGGGCCACTCATAAACGGGGCCTAAGTCTTGGATCAAGCTATGTGGGCCTACCCTTGTGCACTAATTACTTCAGGATGGATGGGTATGTGCTTATGCAGTACTGACTACAGAAGGCATGAACCTGTCTTTGTGGAGCACATGCTTCAGGGTGCTTGGGACTGCCTTATTCCGTCATTTGCTTAGTGCACTTTTGTGCATGGCTCCGAACAATTGTGCTCCTTCTCGAATTAGCACAGCGTGTCCTGTCTCTATAAATACTAATAAAACAATAGTATGCAGTTAGATGTACATTTAAAGTAGGTGCGAGGATTTAACTGCGGGGACAAGTCAGTGTTGCTCTTGTGTCCAGAGTATTGTACACGTTTGTACATTCACAAGGAAACTGTTGTGTAAATCCAGCCAAGCCCTAAAAAGCCCAGAGAGCATTGAAGTGAGATCCAGCAGAGTCACATTCGCTATAGGATATCTGCAGTCTTTATAGAACGAAATTGCTCCTGCTTGTGGAGTTAAATATGAAAGAGACTGATACGGTATTATTTATTTATAGGTTTTATACCGCGCCTGAATCATTAGCCAGGTAGTCCTTAAGGAAATAGGGCGTTTTAAGAAGTTTTCTAAAATGCAGATAGTCAGGGCACTGTCTCAGGTCGATTGGAAGCTGGTTCCAATAGAACGGAGCGAGGTGGGAGGTATCTTCCTGAAATACATTTTCTTGCCTATTGCGATGTTATTACTCTCCCACTGGCCACTGGACAGAAAAACCTCTATTTTCAGTTCAGGGTCAGCACACTCCCAATGTGTGGTGATGCGAAATTTTTATTTTTTATTTTTGTGGGTGGTGGAATAATTAACTCTCTCTTAGGGTGGTAAAGATGAGAGCACAATGAGAGCTCAAATGTGGGTATTTTAACAAGCACATTGTGCTCTCATCTTTACCACCCTAAGAGAGAGTTAATTATTCCACCACCCACAAAAATAAAAAATAAACATTTCGCATCACCACACATTGATAGAATCTCTTTGTTTATGCATATCGGATTGGAGGGTGATTCTGTCAAGACCTCTTCACTTCCTCTATTGTTTTGGAATCAGCACACTCCCATTCACATCATTCACCCACAAAGGACCCTCAACTGAGGGTGTTTTATGTCCTGTGTGCGAAGATGTCCACATAAACAATACCACGTATTTTGTTTGCTTGGGATATACTAGCCTTCACCAAAAATGGATCAAACCTCCTTGCAAACTCCTGGGGATGTGAAGTGGTTATAATGCCCTCAGAATCATGAGGACAGATTCCCGCTCAATGTATGCATGTTCTGTGGCCAAGTTCCTGGGTTGCTGTGGATACAAAGATCGAGGTTACTTACCTCATGGAATTGCTGGATCCACTGCTGGGCCGGACCGAAATATCCACAGAGGCTAAGGCTTTATTTGTACAAAATGCAATTTATGGGGCCTTTTTCATACTCCTTATTGAATTCTCACTTTAATATATTCAATTTCTACAGACTAGTTATTGAATTGTGCAGAGACCTTGTAAGTGGGCTACTTGTATATTTTGTGTAGTTCACCTTCTTCTCTTAATTGTGTTGTGTTGCACAATGTCCCCTATATTAAGTTTTGGTTGATGCTGCTCCGTGTTTTCCTTTTATACATTTTAATATTTTTATCTCATGTTCATTATATATTTTACTCTTATTAGGATTTTAATTCGTACAATCGTATTAAGTGGCTTCTATTGTTGACATTTTAACGATAACACTCGAACCGTCTAACTGCAAATAGTGTCTGTATGCTGAAAAGATAGGGCTCTCATACTGTAGGTTCGAATACTTTTTATTAGTTGATGTATTGTTTATCAACTTTAGGAATTTGTTTAACTCTATGCTTTTATTATCTTAATGCCGAAATAAAGCTATTTGGGATGGAGAACAATTAGTACAAATATTTTATTGCTAAATACTGATGTAAATTAATTCAATATACTTATTTTAAATGTAAAAAAAAAAAGTTTAGAGTATTAATCTTTGAACAGAAAAGTCCCTTGCATGATGATGGATGCACAACATTGCCCAGAGTGACCCAACTGCAATAATATCAGGATCGCTGGGGCATATTTGTTTATTTACGAGTAAACACGGATCCATGATGGCCATAACATAGGCCTGTCTCGCAGATTGAGGTCTTGTTTGAGCTTTTCATCACCAAGAAGTAAGGCATCAATAATTTAAGATCTTGCCCTGAAGAAACAGCTCATAACTGCAAAACACGGTTGGCTGTAGTGACCTCTAGCAGTTAACAAACATACAGGACTAAGGTAAGAAGAGTGTTGCCAGTTGTTGACTGCTAGTGAGATATGCCAATTCTGCGAGCAAAGGAGGGCCCAGATACTAATTGAAGTACAACACTATTTACCATTCCACAAACTCAAAGAATTGCTTTGCAATAGGCGAATAATATAGGACTGTGGCAGGGGATTTCACTTTTGTGTGCAGAAGCAGGATTGCAAGATGGTGGCAAGAGCAGAGTGAGTTCAGTTGAGGATGTAGACAATAGCCCCAAATGGGTACTATGTCTGAGGGATGAGTTGGGGCATAATGAGGAAGGAACTGCCCAAGTCAGACTTCTGCATTAATGTCAGGGACATTACTTTAATGGTGGACTGAGACTCAATATTCACCTTATTTCTGGAATACATTTGTGGGGAAATGTGGCCTATGGTAGTTGGGAATGGAAGGACATTGACCAAAAGGTGTGTCAAATTAGTACATGGATTTTGGTGGCCTTATATGAGCAGAAAGTGTGTTACATGGTTGGTCTATTTCTAGCCATGGACGGACCTCCTATTTTGTGATGAGTCTACCAATATGACCTACGCATCATCATCCATGCTGTGTGCTTGGTCAGGTGGTAGTGGTGGAAGACACAAATCTCTGTGAGATTTTATACAATGCCAAGTTTGTGCCCCAATCCAAATTGGCTACTCTTACTGGGTATGTACATAAGATGTTCCTGAGGAAATCTGCTGAGCCTGCCAGGCTCAATATTTAATACTTTTCTAAAAATGGATGAAGAAAGATGCACTGTTGCTCTTGAAGTATTGGTTGCTCAGAGCTTGGAATTGCAGTTTAGAGTGTGATGGCGAACTGTATGTTAAATAAAAAAAGTTATGTATGAATTGAGAGTGCTTGCCAAACCCCATCTAATGGGACAGCTGGGATACCCGTGAAATGATATAATACATTCTGGTTTCTTTGCAATATCATCAGGGATTTAAATGGCAGTATTCGGTTACAATACAGTGCAACTTCAGTTTATTTGCAAGATAATATTAGTAATATCTCACGACTCAAAACAAGATATTGAAACAGAAATTATTTGTATTGTAAATGTAGATTGGCTTATTGAAAAGTCATTTTTGAAACCACTGCGCTCATTGTGTGTATGGGCGAGACTGACCATTGCTCCTGCTTTTAACATTTACTTCAGTTATCTATGGCATGAACGGACTAGTTAACCTGATAGAAAACTTGAAAAAAGTCTGGCTGATAGACGACAACCCACCCAATCTTATATAAAGCAAGCCCTCCAGACTATAAGATCATTTTTTTGAACCATGACACACACAGGATGGCTGTTTTTCATGGAAAGAATATGTCAGGCTTCACCTTAATCTTCATTGCTGACAGTGAATCTCTTACAGATGACTCTCTTAATCCCCTGTGGTCCTGTATATCAGCACCACACACTGTTTTGATTTATGGGCACACTATATGACTCTATTAAGCAACCAGTGGCAGCTACCTATGTTATGCCATCTATTAATGTAATAACTGCACTTTCACAATTGCTTTATTAACCTTCCCGCTTTCTCAAATTTGCTTGAAAATGCACGATTTTTCTTTTTTTTTCAAAAGTTTTTGGGGGGGGATAATCCCCCCAAACCCCCCTTTTTGGTTTCGGGATCGCTCGCCGCACTCGCTCGCTACGTGTTGTATGCAAATCACTTTGCGCCCCACCGCTTCCAAATGTCACCCACCGCCCCTGATGAAATTGCAGCTTCTATGCCCTCCTAAAAAAAATTAAACACACCAGATTAAATCAAAAAGGAGGTAGAGAACAACGCTGGTGTAGTAGATAAAGTGATCAATAACAATAATCCGTGGCCTAAAGCAGGTAGAGTGAGGAACCAAGAGAAAAGGGACTTTATAAAAAAGCTTGACATTGAATGGTGGATAAGCATTCAATGAGCTGGAGGGTGGGAGAGTAGCACAGAGTACAGAGAAGGATTTGGGTGCGAACAGGAAAGAAGCACAGAGGAGAGGGGGAGAGAGCATAACATACAGAATCTCACATGGAATGCTAAAACCAGATGAAAAAAGATGTTATCTGAATGTAATTAGAGTTAGGATTCAATCCATCTGATCAAAAGAATGGCAACAAAGCTCTGCTCCAGCTAACTGACAAACACAATTCTCCTCTACGGTTCTTTTCCGGATAATTTCAGGGAACAAATCTGGCCCTCGGGTCTACCCTGCCCGAACTCAACAGGTAACCCTGTAAAGAACTTAGGTGTCTGGTTCGGACAGGATTTAAAGTTCGGGGAGCATATTAAGAAATTGACCGGTACTTGTTATGCCACTCTGAAGGCCCTCAGAAGGTTTTTCCCCCTCATTCCTGGTGAAGCTAGAGAGACTGTGCTAAGAGCGTTGATTTTATCACGCTTAGATTATGCAAATGACCTCTTCAGCGGCCTACCAGACTATATGGTCCGCCGACTACAGGTTATACAAAACTCGGCAGTCAGACTGATGTTTCAATTACCCAGGAGATCCAGTGTTCGTGAACATCTGCGCAGCCTCCATTGGCTGCCTATTGCCAATCGAATTTTGTTCAAAATTCTGGTCCTGGCTTACCGCGCTATCCATCAGCAGGGCCCAGCATATTTATGGAATAGATTTGTTCTTTATGCTCCCAAACGGGCTCTCCACTCTGCTAACCTTTGTCAGTTGGTCCAGCCTAAGTTTAAGCTTGCAAGAACTGGAGGCAAATCCATCTCTGTTAAGGCTGCCAAAGCATGGAATGTTCTCCCTTTGGCCCTTCGCACTGCTCCCTCACTTTTGCAGTTCAAGAAGGGACTCAAAACATATCTGTTTAATATTATTCTGTAATCTCTCTCTTTGTTGTGTTAGCGGCCCCGCCTTTTTCTCATGTACTCACCGCGCCAGGATACTCCTGAGTAATAGAGCGCGCAATAAAAGGCTTTATAACATAACATAACTTATAACATAACAAGAGAAAAGAATGTTATCAAATAAGAAGTAAGCAAAAGATATTGACAAGAAAGCCAATCAATGTTAAGTTGAATATTTTCCAACCAGAACTCGGCTCTCAATGGCATACCAACTCGCCTCCTAGCACACACTTAGACGTTATCCTTTGAAAGAGACATGATATCACGATACATGATTCACTAACGAGGTCAGAATTGCCGAATGACAAGACAGCAGTATAGTCACCTCCTTGGTATTCACCAACAGACTGCAATATCAGAAAAGTTGACGGCTGATTCTGGAATGCACTTTTGGTTTGGATGTGATCAGTCAAAAGATAAAATATTCAAGCTTAGAGACTGCCTGTAATGTACATGTTCTCGGTCAGAGGTGGGAAAACCTCTGCTTGGCTGAGTTGGTGGTTTCCTATGTGCAAGGCCTTTAGGTGGTAGTCTGAATGACTGATGGTACTCAAGTGAATTGTGTGGCTCGCCGAGAAAGTGGTTGCTTATTATCTTGTTGTCAATCATTGTCACACCTTCCCTCCAGTGGCGGCTCCTCCACTAAGGCAGAGGAGCATTGCCGCACCGCTCTGGGAGCAGTAGTTAAAGAAAACTAAATGATAATAACTAACGTTATTATCATTTTAATTTTCCTTACCTGGTGCAGGGCAGGGCTGGACTGCCAGAGCAGGACAGGGGAGGAGTGGTTTTCCCACACCAAGTTGTGCAGTGATGCTTTGAGTTGACCGTCCCTCCCGGGCAGACGAAACCGTCATGTGCACTTTGCATATTCTGAACCCAGGCTGCATTACAGCCTAGGTGCAGAACATGCCGCAAGCTCCCATTCCCTGCCTGAACGCCAATCACAGCGCTGCATTGCAGTGTTTTTACTTGGCTAGGGGAGTCAGGAGCCTGGATGCTTCCTGTTCCTGCTTCCAGGCAGGAGTGAGAGGAGGTGACAGCAAGTGGACCAAGTTGATAATTTTTCAGTTACAACCCTCCCCATCCCCCGCCCCGCCAACTCGGCAAATATTGGCCACCACTGCTTTCCCCTGGCCATGTCATCACTCCAATACTTTTCCTGTGCAGGTCACAGAAGCTGCCTGGGTTACTGGAAGAGTAACAATCAATCTATTGGGATAAAACATCCCCAAAATTGTTATTCTATAATGAAGAGCTAGGTAAAAATCAGAACATTTAAAAACCGAGAGGGATTTGGTAAGTTTAGGTCCATTATGCCGGTCCACATTTGTTCCATCCTATCATAGAGTGAGCAGAGAGCATATCTTCTCGTACCTCATATCAGTGTACATGAGGACTGAAGCATTTTTTTCACGGAAGGTGGAAAAACATAAAATAGGTGGAAAAGAAGAGGCAGGATTATGAGAAAAACCATCGCACTAAAACAGTTGATTGGCAAATGCCGCAGGAAAAATTAGAGCGCTTTAGAAACATAAGTCTTTAAGAAATTAGCGATGCGAACACAGGGCAGTACCTCTGTCATCAAAAGAGAGAGATACTACTGGTGAATGGTGTATCGGCAACACCGCCTGTGAGCTGATCCTAGAAATTAACTTCCTTAAAAATAATAATAAGTAGTGAGTGGACCCAAAGTCCTCTCTTAAATGTTGTATTTTTCCACAAAAGGTGAGACCTTAAAATAAGTCTCTGAACCGAGGGCTACATGTACATACGTTAATAATTGTGAGTTCCTAATTGTGATTCCATCCAAATCGCAATTAGGAAATCAGAATTTCAAATGTACAAAACTTTATTGAGTTTCATTTGCAATTCCCAGTAGGTCACAAATAGACCCACCTCATTAATGTTAATGAGGTAGGTCGCAATTTGAGCCCATTGGGAATTGCTAAAAACACAGGGATGGCCGCCTTCTGGGGACAGCAGAACTCCATGTCGGTGTTTACTTTTAAATAAAGCAAAGGTTTTTTTACATTTTTATATGCAGGCTGTCTTCCTTAAAGGAAAACAGAATGCTTTTCAAAAGAAAAATGAAACATTTCAGTTTCATTTTTTAAAAGCGTAAGCATTGGTCCGTGGGACCACTGCCTGCTCTTAAGAAACGTTTCCCATGCATTTACAAAGAGGACGGGGTCCCCATTTGCGAATTAGTTACCACCAAATAAAATTTGGTGGTGATGGGCTGGAAGTTTCGCATTTGCATTTTGCTCATTTGTAGGGGAGCATCATAATCACGTGAAGAGTGGACCCACATTTAGGGCCTCATTACCATGTCGGTCAGAAAGGCTCTGAATGGCATTCGGATTTTCCTAACCCGTGTCAGAATTCATGTTTCCGACTGACTCAGAAACATTTCCGACTGACCAATTACGATAGAAGGTAACCGTTCTGTCTTTCCGACTCAGTTCCGACCAGCATTCGGAGAAACCAAGTTGGTCGAGCCAAATCATTCTGTTCTACTCACGTAATTTCTGACCGTCATATTAAGATGTCTGACATGGAACGGCTGTTGGAAACTGACTTTGGGGCCCGTAGCAGGCTCCCCTTTCATTGAAGGCCTCTGGTTGGGGCCTGTGGGCGTACAGATGAGACCCCTTGTTACAACCACGCACAGTGTGGCAGGCACCAAGGGGTTCCGGCCACAGGATGCAAGATTTTCAGGAACCACCCATTTCTTCAATGGGAGATGGTGTTGTGAGGTGGAACACAGGCTCCCTTTGAAGTCAATGGGAGTCTAACCGAACGGTGTTCGGAACCATCGTAATAAGCGGTCGGACTCCCCGAACCCGAGTCGGTCGGAAGTGATTCTGACAAGGGGTCGGTCGGAATGCTTTCCGACTGACATCGTAATGAGGCCCTTAATCGCGTTTTGTGTAAATGTGAGTGAATTATGTATCGCATTAAAGCATCTACGTGACCTATTTTAGTTTATTGACAAGTAGTATGAGGGGTTAACGCAGGACGTAAATGTAACTAACAGAAAACGCTAACATGAAGAATCCATGTTGTAAACTTTGACACAACTCATGTATTTGATGTGTTTAATAATAATACTTTCTGTGGTAAATGTGTTTGTTGAAATGCAAGATTAATGTATGCAATTCACAATGTTTAAATGTTCTTATGTTAGCCAAAGTTGTAGGCCTTAAATGCAAATCCCTGACAACTCAATTTCATGTGCACTGTGGAATCTGTTCTTTCTCACGTTTGCATTGCTGGTGGAAAAGCATTCCTTTAGGCAAAGGAATGTCTTTTTTTAGCAGCTAGGCAAGGAGAGAAGAAGTTACAATCCTATGGCTTGGCGGTGATAAAGGAAAAAGTTGGTTTCACATGGGAGAAGACACTGGAACCAAGGACAAATTGTTGGAATGGATGTACATGGAGAACAGCGTGGAAAAGTACACTCATGACTGTACCCATTGTGGAGTATGTGCGAGAAGTGCATCATGGGAATTCTACCAGTGGATAACTGGTTGTTGGAATTAAGGAAGATTACACATTTTCTTTGCCTTTGGAGAGGGAGCATCTCAGAACGAGCTCTTCCTCTTGTATAGTGGCTTTATGCGCCATGTCCCATCTCAACGGCGGAGAGACTTCTTAGGAAGACTCCACAACTGACACCTTTCCTCTTGATTCGGAATGCTTATTCGTTAACGTAGGGATGTCACTATTGCGTCAGAGTAGGGATAGATTTAAATGCTCTTCATTCATCAGCCCTCGCTGCAGGGAAATTTGGACTCTTGCTTTTTGATTGTCTGTATCCTCTTTCTTGAGCTAATAGTCCTGCTCATGTTGCAGCATCTGAATTGGGTGTGAAGATTTGGCTTTATGCTCTTTCCTTTGTATTTCTATACCCTTGTGTTGAAGTGTGTTTATGTTCAATTATTTTTGGCTTTGCAATAAACTTAACTAACCTTCCTGTTGTTTCTTAATTGACTGTGCAGTAATGATTTTCTCCCTTTCACACTTTCTAGCTGCTTAAAAGGCCCATCAGAGTGCATCTCTAGAGAAGTTCCAGAATGACTAGAAACAGCCCTTTCAGTGGTAAAAAGTGAATGTTTTGTGACTTCATTGGCATACATGGCACAGCGGTCGCTATTAGGAAGGGACGCCCTCAACACGCCCCTTCCTAATACCAAATCGCAAAACAAAAATTGTGATTTGGTAACAAGTTACCGAATCACTATTTGAGCTTTGTACATGCCAAAAAGCCTTTTTGCATTCACAATCGGGCCGATTCTGCAAATCAGCCCATTTGAGACCAGCAAAAATGTTGGTGCATGTGGCCCCAAGTTTGCAAAAAAGTTATAAATCTGCACCTGTGGGGGTATTCCTATAAGAAGGTGCAGATTTACTTCAATTTGGAATTCACAAACATTCACTGTAGTATGCCTGACAAATCTACACCTGGTAAATCCAGTCCATTGTGATACGGTATATTGTTATTCTTTTCTTTATTTTCTTCACTGGTAATACATTATTCCATCTGGAGAAACCCATTCAACCCTTTAACTATGGGAGTGAGACGTTCTAAATCACTGCCCTGGAAGGGAGATAGTCCTGCCGCGGCCGTTAGTAGGAGTACCTGCCGGGCGGTGACGTGGGGAGGGGGAGGGGCAGGGTGGAGGGTAGTAATGTATGGATTACAGACTTTAACATGTAAGTAAACATATAAATAAATAAAACGAATTTCGTTGCGTGCACTGCATCACCAAATGCGATGAAGTGCACGCAACGAAATTCGTTTTATTTATTTATATGTTTACTTTCCTGTTAAGGTCCGTAATCCATACATTACTACCCCCCACCCTGCCCCTCCCCCTCCCCACGTCAACGCCAGGCAGGTACTCCCACTACCGGCCATGGTTGAGATAGTACAGCCCTTTGCTGGAGTTGAACTACACATGTTTCTAGGGTGGCAGAGGGTCCCATCAGGGCATGTGAATGACCACAAATTCACAAGTTAATTTGCCGTTCACAATCTTTCAAGACAAATCTCATTCCCAACCCCTTGCAAGAGATTTACTTCCGAAGATTTAATTGGACTTGTGGAAAAGAATTCTACAACTGTACTAAAATAATTTAGACTTGTTAATAATCCTTCAGTGAATTCTTAGCAACCATAAATGGAACAATTGTAAGCTGCAAATATATGCTTAAAGGATGAAAATGGGCTTGTGAATTGGACGTTTGTCTTTATTTCCCTATGCAGAGTCTGAGGCTGTTTTGCTAGATCTAAGGTTTTCGGGGTCCCTGGACAGATGGCTCCTGAGGAATGATCTGTGGTGGTATTGAAGGACCGACCGATCATTCTCAATATATTTCAATCAGATAGATTTCAGTCGTGAATGCCTTTCCTCCTGTAGCAGGAAAGCCAGCAAAGGGGCTTTTTCTGTGCCAACTATTTCTCTTGGAGATAATAAAGTATGAAACATTGGCTGCCCCAATCCAGTGTTGTAGAATGAATGCCAAGGCAGAAATGCGAAGGTGTCTATTGGATGGAACCACACATCTAAATTTATTTTCTTAAAGGACACATTATCTAAAAGGGGCCTGAAAAGATATAGGAGAGGTACAAGTAGTGGAGTTTTCAACTAAACACAGACTTTTCCTTAGGCTGGCATATCATATGCTGGAAGCAAGTGTCTGCAATGCTGGAGAAATGGGTTGAAATTTTAAGATGAGGAAGCACAAAATAAAAAAGATAATTTGCAAATTTCAACAGGATTGGATGGCAACAGTTAGGATATGGATCACTACCTGTCTAGGATGGACTTCCTTGAAATGTTCAACCCAGGCAGACGTCAATGAAGTTTCTATCAACAGGATGAAAGCATTGTATAAAAGAAAGACAGGAAATGGACCAATGGAGTAGTCAGTCTGTCATGGGTGCTAGTGAAAACAAGCATTTGCAATGCAATGGGTCTCGCATTAGGAAAGTTTGAGCTATTGGTATTGTAAATGGCAAAGTTTTTATTTATGTGTTTTTTTTTTTAAATAGCTAAATTAATAGCTTTGTCATTTACAATGCCAATAGTTATAACTTTCGCAAATGTAATACCTATAGCATTTGTAATGCAATATGTTTTGTATTTACATAACTTACATGGCATCCCAGAAGCGCAACCGCGCAACGCCGCCGGCCTGCGACCAGGAAGTCAGGCAGGCCGGGCGGGACAACCGGAAACAGGAAGTAGGAGGGCGGGAGCCTACCCCGCCTCCCACGGAAGAGCCGGAAGAGCCGCGATTGTTTGCAGCACCGGAGCAGGCAGGAGCCTACCCTGCGCCCCGGTGCCGAAGAAGGGAGGAAGAGTCCTGCTGCCGGTGAGTGGGGCTTGGCTTTGTGGCTGGCCTGCGAGGGCGGGGGGCATGTGTGTGCGCGCGCGCGGCGGCGGGCTGTGTATGTGTGTGAGCGTGCGTGCGTCTTGGAGTCTGTGTGTATGCGTGTGTGACTGTGGGGGAGGAGGAGGGGGTTGCCTGTCTGGGTGCCTGCGTGTCTGTGTAAGTGCGTGTGCGCGCGCGTGTGTGTGTGTGTGTGTGTGTATGCCTGTCTGTGTGCATGCATGCGCGTTAGGCTGGGAGTATGGGAGGGCGGCGCAGGACGGAACGTGCGCGTTCGCGCACACGAATCCAGGAAGAAAAGCTTGTGCACCCTCTTGTCCTCCTTCCCCCCAGACTGATCACTATACGTCTCCAGCTGGACAAATGCATCCTTGCGGATGCATTGCCAGCGAGACCCAAAAAGGAAAAGCTCTACTCCTCGACCGTTATTTGAACTGTACAATACAGCAATAATCAGCACTCAGTGGGTCCCTTAGGGCTCTGGCCCCAGTACCACCGCACCTGCTGCACCAATGGAATCTATGCCCCCGAAATAGACGAGAAGAAATAGTTTGGAATATTGGCAAGCATACAGAATTTAAACATTGTGGTATCAAAAATGTGTTTCCTTCCACTACCTCCTTAGAATGTGGTTCACTAAGACTAAATATGTTCTTAGTAACTCTTGATCCAGAAGCAAACACCAGCCAGCCTTATTTTCTTAAAATGCATTACAGTGTTATAAAGCAAAAGTAAACTTTTTAAGCATGTTTATCCCTGGTGTAGCCCCATCACATATTATGGACATTTGATAGCCTTTTTTTGTATACTCATCTTGACAGGAAATAGTTGCCTATGCATGGTAGTTAGATATGTCTGGATTCAGGTGAATTACAGAAGACAGAAGATGTTTTGTGAAAGACCAAGTGAACTTCTAAAACCTTCTTGGAGATGACTGATTTCACGTGGTCCTGTTCTGAACTGCTGTTCTGATTGACATAACACTAGCTTCTGCCTGGTATTTCAGGACACCAGGGGTCAAAAGAAGAATGTCTCATTCTCATGCTTATGTATCCCAGCACATCATTTTAGATTACATTTTTAAAGATGTATCGTGGCAAGATGTGTGCAGTCATTTGTTTGCTGTAACACTTTTCATCCTAAGTGGGATGGGTATGCCCAGAGGTGGGTCCCTTGCTCACTGTGCCACTGGATGCAAGCTAGCCTGGCTGACGAAGGGTGACATACCCTGAAACCAGTCCCAGGATGCTGTTTCCCATCCAGGGAGTACCTGGCCTGGCAGTTCATTCTGGACTGTTCTCATGGGGCACAGGGTCAGGACTGATTTGCATATGGTTGGGACCAAACTGGGGTGGCGTAGTTGGCAGAAGAATGATGGATTTAACCCAGATATTTTGACTGGGGGAGAATGTTTTCATTGTCAGCATTCCATCCATCATTTGTTTGGTGTAACATAATTCTATTTCTAGGCACTAAAGATATTTTGTTACATGTGTTTTGGATACATTAATGGCCCACGTCCGCAGCAGTGATGAAAAGTATGAGAGTTAAAT
Organism: Lissotriton helveticus; assembly: GCF_964261635.1. NCBI lineage: Eukaryota > Metazoa > Chordata > Amphibia > Caudata > Salamandridae > Lissotriton > Lissotriton helveticus. The sequence continues at coordinate 577,226,034 of NC_136072.1, forward strand.
AACAAATTAACTAAAGGGAGGTAGTAGAGATAATGAGGAAATGGGACTTAGGTCTACTGTTATGGCAAAATAGTAATTTGCTACATTCTTCTCTTTTTTGTGTAGAGAAAATATCATCTTTCTTTTGAGGTGAGCTAGGATGATTGCAGTCTTATCGAATAGGGACATTTGTAAAGAATAAGTTTTTTGCATTGCAAGAAGTCTCAAACCAAAATTATTATGCAACACCTGTGTTGAACGCTTTGCTTTTTATAATACCATATGTTTGCCACGTGTAGGGTCCTCCACTACGTTCATCAATGGACCCAACCACTAGGTGTTTTTTTTATGCTGTTTACAGTAAGTGAGACTGTGTAAAGCTGCCTCTCAAAATGTTAGATCCTGCAGGATATCTGCCCGTTGCCCACAGTGTGGGTGGCACATCTTTAAATTCAGCAGGGAAGGTCGCATCTTTGGACAGACACTGCTTCGCGCACACCACATCAGGATCCATCGTCATATAGACGCTGGCTGGGGAGCAGTAATTCGTAGCATGCCATTTCTTCAACAAGTCCAAACCCATCAAATTTTTTCCACAATTGGATGTCAACAAGAATGGGGAATCCACAGTGAAAGGACCAATAGTCAATGCAAGAGGTTTTGAAATGGGGCTCACAACCGGTACACTAGAAAATCCTACCGAAACACTATTATGGCCAGACAGAGCCGCCCCAGGGACCAAGGAACGGGAAATAAAGCAGTTTGTTGCACGTGTATCCACCAAAAACTCCTTAGTCGACCCATGCACATCCACACTAACATACGGACCATGTTGATCTACAGGTATTGGAACTGGTCCCTCACTCTGTCCCTGGCATACCTAGCTGTAAAACATTGATGTCACCTCATCCGTATCATAATCATCATGATAATACTGTCCACCGCGAGCATCATCAAAATAATTCTGATCTGAACTACCTTGAAAGGCCACTGCATCCTGCGTCCTGTCCTGTCCACCAGCCGCATGATCCAGTCCACAAGAACCTCGTCCTCTAGGGGCTGTAACCTTCTGTAACAACACCAGGCACTTGCTGGGCCAGTGTCCCTTCTCTTTACAGTACACACACTGGTTCGGTCCTATAGGCATAGCATTCCTGCTAGTGCACGGGAGCTGTCTGGCCATACTACCACATCCTCTACCATTTCCCCTGGAATCCTGCTGCAACAACACTTTCGTCTTCAAATCTGTGTGCTTCTTCTCTGCCTTCTCCTTATCCTCATTTTTCCTGTGCTTATAATACTGCGCCACTTTCAGGATAACAGAGGGAGATGAAGTGGACCAGGTACCCTCGGTTTCATGTAATCGAGTTGTAATCTCGGTGAGCAAGTTTGAAACAAATCCATTAACAAACAAATGCACACCACCTTCGATCGACAAGTCTTGCCCACTATAATCTAGAAACACACCTTCAAACTGAGTGGAAAAATCAGACAACTCTCATCTTTCTTCTGACGACAAGCCGAGAGCTTGTCCCAATCAACCTTTCTGGATGAGATAAGGGAATGCACGTTCCTAATGATACGGCCAGGCAAAGTAAGTATTTCTGCTTTAGGCTTCTCAGCAGGCTTCCTCTCCTGGTCCCATACTTTAATTTGATCCCAGGTACCACCCAGTTCCGCAACATGATACAGTGTGTGTACTTGTTTCCAAATATCACCTAGAACCAACAAACCAAAGAACATTTCAATATCCACAAGCCACCAATCTGGCTACAGTTGCCACCATTCCTCTTAATTCAAGCCCTACCCTGATGTTAGAGATGGTTGGCAATGTCAGACCCAATGACACTGTCCTCCAGTGTAGACTTGAACTCCCTGGTGCCCTACACACAGGTCTGAACACGTACCCTCACATTACCAATATATCCAATGCTGGGATTCCCCCAGATTAAACCATCATCCCTGATACGTCCTCCAACTCTCACAACAGTTAATTGCCCGCCAGCAAGTCCCTACCTGCTTCCTCACCTACATACAATCACACTATAAATAAGCCTGTTGAGGTCCACAACATGTGCTGGGATGCTTGCCCCATTGACTTAGAGCACCCCAATAATGTAGCGTCCTCTACTCTCACATGCACAGGACTTGCCAAATCTTCCCCCACCACCTATGCGGGATATATCAATTACACTCTGTTAGAACTGGCTATTTCTGGTAGGCTAAGGCTGACGCCAAAGCCAGGCAGAACCCACCATTCTAGTCAGGGCAAGGAAGTCACACGCCAAGATAACCCCTGCTCACCCTCTAGGTAGCTTGGCACGAGCAGTCTAGGCTAAACTCGGGGGCAATGTGTTAAGCATTTGCGCCAGCGCACAAAAGCAACAACATACTAGGCACACCACAAAAGGGACTCCACACAAGGTTATATTAAAATAACTTTTGTATTGTCAAAACATATCACATCAGATAGAAATCACACATGTACATGGTGCCAACTGGCACGGCAATATTCACAAGGGATTATTTACAAGACAGGGCCACATGGGCCACTGTCATAATCAGCACTTTTAGAAATAGAAATAGTACTTATAGAACTTAGAACACAAGTGTATAAAATCACTGTAACCCAAAGTAACAGTTATAGATCACATCCAGTAACTATTGGGAACAGGTAAGTACCACCTACGCAACCCTAAACCCTTAGGATACTGTCACGCAGGGGACCAGGACCTCACTAGGACCACCTGTACTAAAAAGAACAACCACCTAAGTATCACACAGCAGTTAGGGGTCTAAGCAAGAACACATTACCCATGATGTATGAAACACATTCAGAGGAGTAGTAAAGGAAAACCACCTAAGTATCACACAGCGTTTAGGGGTCTAGGAAAGAATACATTACCCATGATGCATACATATACATTCAGAGGAGTAGTAAAGAAAAACACATAATGTATAAACCTACACATTCAGAGGTGTTAAGAATAACGCACATGATGCAATAAAAATACATTCAGAGGTATCATAACAATAGAGTAGCGCAAAAGTCACATGATGTCTAAAAACATTCAGAGGTGCAGGAATAAAAAACCATACAATTACGCACAGCCTTACATAAGCCACCACCTGTGGCAGTCCCTAGGCCAACTGGCCTTGTTGGGGCTAGAATGCCCTGAGTCTCAATGTCAGGGGCCTAAACGATGCAGGTGCCCACTACTTGCTGTGCACCTGGGAACACTCACAAGGGCCTAAATGCTGCAGCTGGCACTAAGTGCTGCGCAGCTGCGACTGGCCGGGCACCTCTGTGCCATCTCTATCCCTCTCAGGGACTCACTCTCCATCTTGCGCCTAAACGGTGCAGCTGCCCACTAATTGCTGGGCAGCTGGAGAATCATCAAAACTGCGCCAGGGCCTTCACTGGCCCTCAGGCGCAAACTGCGTCACGCTGGAGCCACACAGGCTCTACAAACACCTAGGTCCACGTTGGAGCCACACAGGCTCTGGCATTACACGTGCCCCACGTTGGAGCCACACAGGCTCTGGGCATCACATGCCCAACATGCGGGAGCCACACAGGCTCTGCATCTCGTTGGGGCGACCCGCTGCCAACCGGGGCCGCCCTTGAAGCACCAAAGTTAATTATGCCCCTACGAGCCTCTGTGGGCTCGCCAAACAAGCTGAGGCCCCTTGAGCCTCTCTGGGCTCGCAAAACACGTGGGGGCGACCCACTGCCAACCGGGGCCGCCCTTGAAGCCCTCGTGGCTTCACACTGCCCAGGAGCGCGAGCTCGCGCCACTGGGGGGGGGGCGGACACCGACAATGTGTCCCGGCGCCCCTCCCTTCTCCTCTGTCCCATGCTACCCGGCCCAGCCCAGACTCACCGGGACTCCGACGCGGGACGCCAGCCTCCTCTCTCTCTCCGGTGCTCCGTCAGCACACGGGAGCCCCAGCAGCAGGCGGTGCGTCCTCCTCTCTTCTTCTGGGCAGCGCGGGGCTCCTCTTCCACCACGGGGCCCCGCCTGCACACTCAGCTGCTCTCTGCCGCTCTCCTTCTCTCGGCGGCGGGCCTCTCCGGTCTCCCTCTCCTCACGGGGGACCGGAAGGAAACATCCTGGCATCCCTCTCTCGCCGCAGGGCTCCCTCGGCACACGGGGGCCCTCGTAACCGGCCGCCACGTTTCTTCCTCGCCGCCTCGTCGTCTGCAGGTCACAGGCGATGGGCCAATCCCATCGCGGCTCTTTCGGCGAGCCTCCCCACGACGTCATGCAGCATCCGGGAGGCAGCCAACCACAGTGCGGCTCCTGGACCAGGCCCCCTTCAAAGGACCAATCAAAGCACGGCTCTCCTCGGGTCTCGGCCAACCGGTCGCGGCCCCTTCGTGGTTGTTTTTCTCCGCGGCAAATCGAGGTGGGCACTCGTAAATAAGTAATTAAATACGGGCAAGACACCTCAGCGCGTCCAGCGCTATAAGCGAACATGAAGCGCTCCTAAGCGCTAGGAAAGTCCAGAGAAAGCGCTCTCAAGCGCTTGGGGGAAATGAAGCGCTCCAAAGCGCTAGACAACAGGCAGAGCGCTCCCAGGCGCTCAGAGGGAAGCTCAGCGCCTCCAGGCGCTAGAAATACAGTTCCAGCGCTCTCCACAGAAAAATGCAGCTTCTCCATGCTGCAAGGGTCCCAGAGCTTCCCAGGGGGCAAAGCCAAGTCCCCCCATCAGCCCAGGCAGGGCAGAGGGGTCCCCCAGGAGTCCAGGAATCCAGGCATCCAGGGGCTGGGCAGCGCCCACCCCTGGTAGATTCAAGTCAGCCTCAAGAGCAAGACCAAGAACATTTTGGAAGGGGACACAGCCCCTTCTTATACACAGAAAAGCCTTTGAAGTCTTTTGAAGTCTTTGTGTAAGCCGGCCCTGAGCCCTGGGTGTTTCTGGTTTCCCTCTCCTGTCAGCCTCAGGTCAGAGGTGACAGTGGGCCATCAGGAGGGAGAGCCAGCATGGTGGTCAGGCAGGCACAGCCCGGCACCACCAGACGCTATCTCCTCCCGCTTCCCTGACAGATGTGGCCTTTCATCCACGGCTGACTCCGACCCCCTCCTCCGGGGCCCTGCAGACCCTGTCCTACTCAAACCAGACAGTCAATCCACCAGCAGGCCCAGGCACTCCTGGGCCAGGCTCACCAGCCAATCACGTGCCAGCAGACTCACTACACAAATATGCCAACTTGTAAAAGTGGCGCTTCTAGACTAGACACAGCCATGCCGCATATACCATTATGCAGCATTCATTCTCACGAGTTCACACATATCAAACTCGACCCTGCACTCCCCACGCATCAGGAATCTACCATGGGCATACATATTCCCCATTCATTCCTATGGGAGGGCAGGACACTCAACACACATACACAGAGAGCACACGCACTTTACACTGTACCACAGTGAAAAAGTGCGCAGAGGCCTAAAATCACCAACCCAGGTTCCAGAAACAGGCTAGGAAAAAGCAAAAAGTCTCGGGGTGAACCTGCCCAAAGGACCGGGTCCAACACACTCTCACTCAGATTCTTCCTCGTATGGAGCGCAAAATCGACTCTTTCACATCTGACCTAGACCATCTCAGACAGGACCTATCAATCAGGCCATCCATACATGCTCTCCCACCAATAAGAGCCTGAAATGGCCTGCTCACTCAGACTCACTGATGGCCCTACAAGGCACCCCTTGGCCTTCCACCCCACTAGGCCGGCTGGCCCATCGGCCTGCCGTTCTCACTGCCCCCTGTCTATACGAGAAGCTGTGGCTCTCAGTGACACCTACCTCCCCAGGCCCCAGACTATTGTTCTTACCCCTCCCTCCTCCATTCCAGTAATAATGGGCATTAACAGAACCCCTGTTATTACAGAATCACCCAGACCCCCTGCCCAACTCACTACCATCCAATCCCTACTATCTGTAATAGACAATCACTGCCTGTTATCGCGCATGCTCGCCAACTGCTGATCGGCTGGAAAGACGCAGACATTGGCACAAAATCCCTCCACCATCTCAGTTATAGTGGGCATAAATAGATCCCACGTAACTACTGACTCATCCAGACCACCTGCTCAATTCACCACAATCCAGACTCTACAACTGGCTAATGACACTCCTTCCTCTTTCTCTTGCGTTCTCGTCAATATCATATCATATCAAGACACTTCTAAAGCGCACTACATACCTGTGAGGGTCTCAAGGCGCTTGGGAGGGGGGGGTGCTGCTACTGAACAAAGAGCCAGGTCTTGAGGAATCTTCTGAAAGCCAGTAGGTCTTGGGTCTGTCGTAGGTTGGTGGGGAGGGTGTTCCAGGTTTTGGCCGTGAGGTGGGAGAAGGATCTGCCTCCGGCGGTCGTTCTTCGGATGTGGGGGACTGTGGCGAGGGCGAGGCAGGCGGAGCTGGTGGGTGGGGGTGTAGAAGCTGAGACGTCTGTTGAGGTATGCTGGGCCAGTGTTGTGGAGGGCCTTGTGTGCATGGATGAGGCGCTTGAAGGTTATCCTCTTGTTGTCGGGGAGCCAGTGCAGGTCTCTCAGGTGGGGTCTGATGTGGCTGCGGCGGGGGATGTCGAGGTCAGACATGCCGAGGCGTTCTGGATGCATTGCAGTTGTCCCAGGAGCTTGGCAGACGTTCCTGCGTAGAGGGCATTTCCGTTGTACAGCCTGCTGGTGACGAGGGCCTGGGTGACTGTTCTTCTAGTTCCGGTGGGGATCCACTTGAAGATCCTGCAGAGCATTCGGAGGGTGTTGAAGCAGGATGAGGATACGGCGTTGACCTGTTTAGTCATGGAGAGGGTGGAGTCGAGGATGACCCCCTAGTTTGCGTGCGTGGTCGGTGGGTGTCGGGGCTGTTCCTAGTGTTTTTGGCCACCAGGAGCCATCCCAGGCTGAAGGGGTGGAGCCGAGGATGAGGACTTGCAGATCGGCAGCTCCACACGCTACAGATATTGCTGAAACCCTACTCAGTGAGAAAATTGATATTGCCTTCCTCACGGAAACCTGTCTCAATGACAACTCAAATGCCATACTTGATCTGCTTACCCCGCCTGGTTACTCCATCATAAGACAGGACAGACTGGAAATAACTGGTGGAGGTCTAGCCATAATCCACAAAGCTGAAATCCATCTATCCTTACTAAATAATTCTGAATACTCGACCTTTGAATACCTTGGCGTCAAAGTTAAAGGTTATGGCTCCCCACCTATCAAATTTCACATCATCTACCGCCTCCTTGGAAATCATGCCCTCTTCGCTGAAGAGTTATCAGACCTACTAACTCGGTTCTCCTTAACTGACATGAAGGCCAACTTCCTGGGAGACTTTAACTTACACTGAAACATCGCCAAAGACTCCACAGTCAGGCGCCTCATGAACTTTCTAGAAATGAACGACCTAAATCAACTCTGCAATAAACCAAAATATATCAAAAACGCTACACTTGATGCGATTATCACCAAAAATGAACTGGTCTCCCTTAGTGCCATCATACCTATAGACTGGTCAGACCACCCTCTCTGCCCGCAACACATTGCTCCTTTACGACAGTTACCACCCGCGGAACCAGAGAAATAGCATTCCATCCAGCCAATTTCTCAGGCTCCGACGCAACTGTTCCGACTTGAGCAACTTTGAATACCATGCTGGAGTGATGAGAAAGAAATTCCTAGACAGAGGATATCCTAAGAGGCTGATCAGAGACTCGTACAAAAGAGCTAAATACTTCAACAGGGAGAGTTTACTGAAACCTAAGGATAAAAAAGATGACAACAAACTTGTTATGATCTCGACTCATTCCAATTTCAAAAACAAATTGAGGTTTATAATCAATTCCCACTGGCACCTCCTTAACATAGATAAAACCTCAGACAAATTGGACAAACCTATCTTTGCGTTTCGACGCAACAAGAATTTAAGAAACTTTCTAGTGAGGGCATCGCCATCTGAGCCTCCAGGCCCTATCCAAAGGAGTATTACTGGAACCAACCCCATTACGGGTAGTCATAAATGTGGCGGCTGCCACGCCTGTGACCAGGTTATTTGTACCCCTGAGTTTAAATGGGGAAAAGAAACATCAAGTTTAAAGAAATGACCAACTGCAGGACCAACAATGTGGTGTATTTACTTACTTGCCCTTGTTCTAAGGGCTATGTAGGAGAAACAGGTAGAGAATTCCGTACACGGTTCTCTGAGCATAAATCCTGTATCAGAAACTCCCGGCTGGGAGCACCACTTGTTGCACATTGGAAGGACCTTGGGCACAAGATTGAAGATCTCAGGTGGCTCATTCTTGAGCGCATCCATTGTCCTAAGGATGGCAATTCGTATGCTCGGCGGAGCAAAAGGGAAGTGTATTGGATTTTCCTTCTTGAGACGGCCGTCTCAGGATTAAACGGATCTATTCCATGGGAAAATGCGATTCATTGAGCCTATCTACCGTGGCTACTATTTTACAGTGTTCTTTGATGAGTTTATATATTCGTTCCTGTTTTTTCTGGTGAAATATCAATTTTATTATTTTTATTTTTCATTTTTCATTTTTTATTTGCTGTTATCCCTACATCCATAACCGTGTTTTGTCTATTCTGAGAATGTAACGTTTTTTCTATTATCTATAGCGATATTTTGTTTGTATTGCCATTTTTCACCCTTCAGTCCTCTTTCTATTGCCAAATTCACATATGAAGCCTCCCGATTGGTATACCGCCTTGGGGAAGTAGTACCTAAAATGGCGGCATTCTTTTTTCCCCTGTTTCATCTTCAGACGGGATAGAGGTTACCGGTCTAGTGCTGGGTGTGTCAGACCTGATCTTACACAGGTGCAGTACATTATACCACTCCAGCACGGTATATATTCGCTTCGGATTTGACAGGTCCTTCTCCCATTCCGGTGCAGAAGGTGACCCGTTTGTCCCATATCCTGAGATCCCCGCCATTTCTGGAAAGTACGTTTGTCTTTGTGGATAGTCCTGACTTTAGTTATTTATTCCTCCTTGGCCGGTGGGCTAAATTGTTTGTCTTACATTCTCGTAGGACAATCCTTGAAGCACATATCCTTTCTTCACCCTGTTGGGTACAGCGGCTGTAGTTTCTATCGGTATGCCTCACCTTGTTTCATCCATGGGAGAGCTCTAAGGTAACTATCGTCATTGACCATTCTACTGCCCGATATTAGATCTGGCCTTTAGATATACGTCTTGAACTGCTTGATATATAGTGTATTGTATAGTCTTACTTTGTAACAGCTTTTCGTCTGATGGGCATTATAAGAATATGAGTTATTTTTTGGTAACTTCGCTCCACTCGTGATCTGGCTGTCGTTTAGCTAATCCCTCTTTATGTGTTCTTAGTATGAATAGGCAAATGTCTATTCTTTCTCTCTCTTTATTTTAGAGTACTTCTTCTAAAATACGTTTGTGCATGTTACTGATATCAGGATCGCTGCGCTTTTACCTCTCCTTTGAACCACCGTTCCTTCAAACATTCAGGTGAGCAGTTACTGCTTGTTATTCTTGTGCAGCTATAATTATACATGAAAGTGAATAGGGCCCCTTATGCTTTTAGACTCTTCACTGGGGACTTTTTTTCGGAGATGGTTTAATTGCATCCTTTCCACTACGTCTTTTATTTAAACTCGACATGGAAATAGGGCTGTCCTTACTTAAGATACCATGTAGTATATATGCATTATATGGCCACCTATCTTCCCTTTTCTCTATATACAGTTCATAGAGCCTGACTATTCTTCGTCTACTTCTATGTCAGCCGCCATCGACTGCGGGACCTGCCGTTCTCCGTCCTGAAGGGTTAGATGCTGATCAGTTTCTTCCCTCCGGTATGTAAACATCTAGACTCTCCCCTGTTTTCCTTATTAGTCGACTGCAACCTTGTATTGAAGTACCAGCCCTTTTTTTAGGAGAACTGAGACTGGCTATTGGCTTATCTCCTTGCTTGTATGTTACTCTAATATGGAAAAGACCTCTCTCTCTCTTTTTTAGAAAGTTGTCTGTTTGTATGTATGTTGACCGGATGTAGTAAGACTTAACTATGTCTTTGTTTTACTCCATGCATAGACCAAAACCACCTTTCTTTCCCCCCCCTTAAACCCCCCTCTTTTTTTTCAAATATTGTGGATCTATGTTTGATTCATTCTGTTTTTGCCCACAGATATGCTGGGATATGCTGTTGTTTGCCCAGAAACTTTGGAATTGAGTTAAATTTCATCCTCTTGATACTTTGGAGGACCTTGATGGCCACACATATTTGAATGACTGGCGCCCTGATGAAGGAATTCCCCACTGTGGCATTTTTCCAAAACGCGCGTCGGCGCTTCTTTCTGTCTGGCTGTTGAGAATGTGTTTGTAGTTGGTTGTACCTTGATGGATGTTTTGATCTATGAGTGTGTTTGTGCTTGATTGTATGAGTGATTTATGTATATAAAATGTTTTTATTGTTCCTTGATGCTCTGGGCTGACGTTATATGAATTATATATGTCGATATATTTACTGAAGCAATGGTGTTTTTTACAAATATATATATACATGACAATAAAATGATTTAATATTACCAGCTGCTCTGTGGGCAATTGTTTATACTGGAACCTATTGGTCCGTTAGATTAATGGGAACTTCCCTTTCATGTTGTTATACTTATTGACTTCCCTGGTGGGTTGTTCCCCCTTCCCGTATCCTTTTTTTAGGTTCAGGGTCCCTCTTTTGTTCTTTGTATCTTTACCCGGCACGCTGCCGTGAGGGTTGTCTTGTTAGGTTCCTTCCCTGGTCTTTTGGAGTTAAACATCGATGAGATCGAATTGAGTCTTGCGGATGGGTAGTTATTTGATTATGTGTGTTTTTTCTTGAGTGTTATTCTTTCTGATCTTTTCCCTAGTTATTGGAACTTTTTTTGTATAACTATCTCTAGCTCTTTATTTCGACATTGCATCCCGTGTTCTTCAGTGATATACAATGGATGCCATTAAGACGTTTGGCTTTAGTGAAGAGGATTTTAATCGCCTTATGGGGCCATCCTCCTCCTCAGAACAACCCTTTTCATTAAACAAAAGTTCCAACGATGAATGGCTTAAACTTCTAAACCTTAAGAAGAAAGCAAAGAGAACTGAATCCCATGCTGAGTTCATGATACAATATTTGAAAGCCGGAGTGATCCCGAATGGCCTCCGCGTCAGGAATATCCCAGGCTTGTTCGTTGAAATTCGTCTCTTCTTGGAAAGATGGTCCCTTATAGCCAATCGTTGCTCTAGAGACCTGATGTTACTTATTATTGAAACAGCTAGGGAAGTAGCCTTAGGTCTCTTGAAAGAAATTGCAGAAATGGAAGATTTACTTCTGAAAAATGATGCGGTCGGAGATGCAAAACGTAAATTAGAGGAAGTAAATTTGGAATTATACTCCTTTAGTGAATACATCTTACGTAGAAAAACCGACAAACTTAAAAAGGATATTCGGTACTTTTCAGAGGAGAGGGTTTATCCCTATCTTAATGCCCAATATTACTCCTCTAGGGAAATGCAACAGGGTGATCAACAATTTTCGTCCAATAAACAAGTCCGTAACTTTTCTGAGACGTCAGAATCTGACAATGAAGGTACGTCTGGCTCCAATGATAACTTCTCGAATAGACGCGCCAGATTTAATGGACCCCAGAGATCGAACCGTTTTTTGGGGAACCGCCGAGGCACGTCTCGAGTAAGATTCAGACCCCAGGAGAACACACGTTACCAACAAAGCGGGTATCAACAAGCAGAGAATCCGCCACGATTTCTGGAGACCAGACGCAACCAGTATTGGAGGGAATAGTTAGTACGGTTGATACTTCTACTATCCCTATTTTCAATTTGTCCAAGAAACCCATGGAAAAGATCACTGTGGACCTCCTGTCACGCGGACTTTCATTTGTTCCCACAGCTCCATTTAATGCTTTCGAACTTCATAAAGATGTACAAACCTTCTTCCGTAAGATCAGGCTTAGGAAATTCTTTATGAATAAAGAGATTGAATCCTCCATCAATATCTCAGGCTTCCGACCTTCTGTTTTTACACCATCTCTTGAACAGGTTGGCCCAGAAGTCGGTGTGTTTGAGAAAGCAGTAGGTATTAAAATCCAGAGCCTTACTAAATATGTCCCCAGACCAGCATTCAATCTTGGTTATGACGAGTATCAGGCCCTCAAGAAGTTGTCTGCTGACAATTCTCTTACTGTTAAACCTTGCGATAAGGGGGGGGGCATTGCATTGCTAGACAGTTTAACTTACAAAGAGCGTATTCTATCAATGCTCAACTGCCCAGAACACTTTGTCAAGGTCACTACTTACCCTGCTAGAAGAATTATGTCAAAAATCTTTGAAATTACCAACAATGCTTTGTGTAGAGGTTCCATCTGTAGCCAGGAGTTCGATTACTTCAATAAAACCTTTTTTAAAATACCGGTTTTATATGGACTCCCTAAATTGCATACAAATCTTACAGACCCGCCCTTTAGACCTATTGTGTCTACTATTGGATCCCTCACAGAACCGCTATCCAAATTCGTGGATGCCTGCCTTGCCCCTATTATATGTCGCCTTCCTGCATACGTGCGCGATACTGGGCACCTGATCTCCAAAATCGAAGGTCTAGAATTTAATCCACATACTGATTTCCTCGTCTCAATGGACATTGAGGCACTTTACTTGAATATTCTGCAAGAAAGGGCTCTGGAAGCGGTAAAAAAGATGCTTGATGGTGCAGAGTGTCCTTTCGAAAAATTATTCGTCCTTGAATGCCTCGCTGTTGTTCTTAAAGAGAATTTCTTCGAATTCTATAAAGCTATTTATCAGTAAACACTGGGAATTAGCATGGGAGCGGCATGTGCCCCGAACATAGCTAATGCGTACATGGGGGTATTCGAAGAAAAATACATTTACAATGAGCTTGCCCCTTTCTCTGAAAATGTTACCCGGTATAATCGATATATCGATGATATTTTCTTTATTTGGCGAGGCTCCTCAGAACAACTGGATGAGTTTGTCCTGTGGATAAACCTCTGTGATCCACATCTAAGGTTTAGTACTAATATCAGCTCGACTAAAATTGAGTTCCTGGATGTTTGGATTCTAGAGAACAACAACCACATTGAAGTATCTCTCTATACCAAGCCCTCTGCCCGCAACACATTGCTCCTTTACGACAGTTACCACCCGCGGAACCAGAGAAATAGCATTCCATTCAGCCAATTTCTCGGGCTCCGACGCAACTGTTCCGACTTGAGCAACTTTGAATACCATGCTGGAGTGATGAAAAAGAAATTCCTAGACAGAGGATATCGTAAGAGGCTGATCAGAGACTCGTACAAAAGAGCTAAATACTTCAACAGGGAGAGTTTACTGAAACCTAAGGATAAAAAAGATGACAACAAACTTGTTATGATCTCGACTCATTCTAATTTCAACGACAAATTGAGGTTTATAATCAATTCCCACTGGCACCTCCTTAACATAGATAAAACCTCAGACAAATTGGACAAACCTATCTTTGCGTTTCGACGCAACAAGAATTTAAGAAACTTTCTAGTGAGGGCATCGCGGTCTGAGCCTCCAGGCCCTATCCAAAGGAGTATTACTGGAAGTCATAAATGTGGCAGCTGCCACGCCTGTGACCAGGTTATTTGTACCCCTGAGTTTAAATGGGGAAAAAGGAACATCAAGTTTAAAGAAATGACCAACTGCAGGACCAACAATGTGGTGTATTTACTTACTTGCCCTTGTTCTAAGGGCTATGTAGGAGAAACAGGTAGAGAATTCCGTACACGGTTCTCTGAGCATAACTCCTGTATCAGAAACTCCCGGCTGGGAGCACCACTTGTTGCACATTGGAAGGACCTTGGGCACAAGATTGAAGATCTCAGGTGGCTCATTCTTGAGCGCATCCATTGTCCTAAGGATGGCAATTCGAATGCTCTGCGGAGCAAAAGGGAAGTGTATTGGATTTTCCTTCTTGAGACGGCCGTCTCAGGATTAAACGAATCTATTCCATGGGAAAATGCGATTCATTAAGCCTATCTACCGTGGCTACTATTTTACAGTGTTCTTTGATGAGTTTATATATTTGTTCCTGTTTTTTCTGGTGAAATATCAATTTTATTATTTTTATTTTTCATTTTTCATTTTTTATTTGCTGTTATCCCTACATCCATAACCGTTTTTTGTCTATTCTGAGAATGTAACATTTTTTCTATTATCTATAGCGATATTTTGTTTGTATCGCCGTTTTTCACCCTTCAGTCCTCTTTCTATTGCCAAATTCACATATGAAGCCTCCCGATTGGTATACGGCCTTGGGAAAGTAGTACCTAAAATGGCGGCTTTTTTTCCCCCTGTTTCATCTTCAGACGGGATAGAGGTTACCGGTCTAGTGCTGGGTGTGTCAGACCTGATCTTACACAGGTGCAGTACATTATACCACTCCAGCACGATATATATACGCTTCGGATTTGACAGGTCCTTCTCCCATTCCGGTGCAGAAGGTGACCCGTTTGGCCCATATCCTGAGATCCCCGCCATTTCTGGCAAGTAAGTTCGTATTTGTGGATAGTCCTGACTTTAGTTATTTATTCCTCCTTGGCCGGTGGGCTAAATTGTTTGTCTTACATTCTCGTGGGACAATCCTTGAAGCACATATCCTTTCTTCACCCTGTTGGGTGCAGCGGCTGTAGTTTTTATCGGTATGCCTCACCTTGTTTCATCCATGGGAGAGCTCTAAGGTAACTATCGTCATTGACCATTCTACTGCCCGATATTAGATCTGGCCTTTAGATATACGTCTTGAACTGCTTGATATATAGTGTATTGTATAGTCTTACTTTGTAACAGCTTTTCGTCTGATGGCCATTATAAGAATATGAGTTATTTTTTGGTAACTTCGCTCCACTCGTGATCTGGCTGTTGTTTAGCTAATCCCTCTTTATGTATTCTTAGTATGAATAGGCAAATGTCTATTCTTTGCCTCTCTTTATTTTAGAGTACTTCTTCTAAAATACGTTTTTGCATGTTACTGATATCAGGATTGCTGCGCTTTTACCTCTCCTTTGAACCACCATTCCTTCAAACATTCAGGTGAGCAGTTACTGCTTGTTATTCTTGTGCAGCTATAATTATCCATGAAAGTGAATAGGGCCCCTTATGCTTTTAGACTCTTGACTGGGGACTTTTTTTCAGAGATGGTTTAATTGCATCCTTTCCACTACGTCTTTTATTTAAACTCGACACGGAAATAGGGCTGTCCTTACTTAAGATACTATGTAGTATATATGCATTATATGGCCACCTATCTTCCCTTTTCTCTATATACAGTTCATAGAGACTGACTATTCTTCGTCTACTTCTATGTCAGCCGCCATCGACTGCGGGACCTGCCGTTCTCCGTCCTGAAGGGTTAGATGCTGATCAGTTTCTTCCCTCCGGTATGTAAACATCTAGACTCTCCCCTGTTTTCCTTATTAGTCAACTGCAACCTTGTATTGAAGTACCAGCCCTTTTTTAGGAGAACTGAGACTGGCTATTGGCTTATCTCCTTGCTTGTATGTTACTCTAATATGGAAAATACCTCACTCTCTCTTTTTTAGAAAGTTGTCTGTTTGTATGTATGTTGACCGGATGTAGTAAGACTTAACTATGTCTTTGTTTTACTCCATGCATAGACCAAAACCACCTTTCTTCCCCCCCCCCCTTAAACCCCCCCTGTTTTTTCAAATATTGTGGATCTATGTTTGATTCATTCTGTTTTTGCCCACAGATATGCTGGGATATGCTGTTGTTTGCCCAGAAACTTTGGAATTGAGTTAAATTTCATCCTCTTGATACTTTGGAGGACCTTGATGGCCACACATATTTGAATGACTGGCGCCCTGATGAAGGAATTCCCCACTGTCGCATTTTTCCGAAACGTGCGTCGGCGCTTCTTTCTGTCTGGCTGTTGAGAATGTGTTTGTAGTTGGTTGTACCTTGATGGATATTTTGATCTATGAGTGTGTTTGTGCTTGATTGTATGAGTGATTTATGTATATAAAATGTTTTTATTGTTCCTTGATGCTCTGGGCTGACGTTATATGAATTATATATGTCGATATATTTACTGAAGCAATGGTGTTTTTTACAAATATATATATACATGACAATAAAATGATTTAATATTACCAGCTGCTCTGTGGGCAATTGTTTATACTGGAACCTATTGGTCCGTTAGATTAATGGGAACTTCCCTTTCATGTTGTTATACTTATTGACTTCCCTGGTGGGTTGTTCCCCCTTCCCGTATCCTTTTTTTAGGTTCAGGGTCCCTCTTTTGTTCTTTGTATCAGACCACCCTCTCATACTGTTCAACATTGAACCACACTTAAACTTATCATTGAAACCTCAGGATATGGGCCAAACGGGTCACCTTCTGCACCGGAATGGGAGAAGGACCTGTCAAATCCGAAGCGTATATATACCGTGCTGGAGTGGTATAATGTACTGCACATGTGTAAGATCAGGTCTGACACACCCAGCACTAGACCGGTAACCTCTATCCCGTCTGAAGATGAAACAGGGGAAAAAGAAAGCCGCCATATTAGGTACTACTTTCCCAAGGCCGTATACCAATCGGGAGGCTTCATATGTGAATTTGGCAATAGAAAGAGGAGTGAAGGGTATAGATAATAGAAAAAACGTTACATTCTCAGAATAGACAAAAAACGGTTATGGATGTAGGGATAACAGCAAATAAAAAATGAAAAATGAAAAATAAAAATAATAAAATTGATATTTCACCAGAAAAAACAGGAACAAATATATAAACTCATCAAAGAACACTGTAAAATAGTAGCCACGGTAGATAGGCTTAATGAATCGCATTTTCCCATGAAATAGATTCATTTAATCCTGAGACGGCCGTCTCAAGAAGGAAAATCCAATACACTTCCCTTTTGCTCCACAGAGCATCCGAATTGACATCCTTAGGACAATGGATCGCTCAAGAATGAGCCACCAGAGATCTTCAATCTTGTGCCCAATGTCCTTCCAATGTGCAACACGTGGTACTTATTGACTTCCCTGGTGCGTTGTTCCCCCTTCCCGTATCCTTTTTTTAGGTTCAGGGTCCCTCTTTTGTTCTTTGTATCAGAAGACCCTCTCAAACTGTTCAACATTGAACCACACTCAAACTTCTCATTGAAACCTAAGCAATGGAGCAGAAACATCAAACAAGTCCCTTTTACGGACCTTGAAGCCAAGATCTGTGAACAACTACAACATCACCCTTCCCCACATAATGTAAATGACCTGACCACACACTTCAACACTGCTATAATTGAAGCTCTTCACCTAGCCGCACCTCTCAAATTAAAGCAACTAAGATCAATTCAATCAAAATCTTGGTTTGACTTGGATCTCAACAACGATAGAAGACATCTTAGGCAAGCTGAAAGGACCTGGAGACAAAATCCATTGTCAGTAGATCTTACACTTCTCAAAACAGCAAGGATGACATACAAGAAGCACATCTTCAGAGAAAAAGCCATCTTCTTCCGCAACCAACTTGACCGCGCAAAAAACAGGCCCAGAGAACTATTTAACATTATTAAATGAGAAACCACTTCTTCCTCCACACTTGAAATCATAGCCTCTAAGGAATGTTGTGAAGAAATGACCAGTTTCTTCACAGACAAAATAATGACAATTGATCAATCTTTCCTTCAAGTCACAACCCCACCCCCCTTACAACCAATCTGCTCTGACACTCCTCTCATTACCTCAGTCAGTCCACTGGACCTCACCAAAGAAAAAATGGCTCCAAATGGTACTAGCAACAACCCTTTCAACATCCAATTGAAAAACAACGCAAATTGGTCGGTCTTCAAACCCTTGACAGAACTTGAGGTTTTCAATATTATTGCGCAACTAAAGCCCACTTCTCACACCATGGATCCCCTCCCTACTAAAATAGTACGCATCCTTAACCACATTATCGCCCCGTTTTGGACAAAAATCATTACTCTTCTCTAGCCTCGGGCTGTGTACCTGATTCCATTCAACTAGGTCAAATCATACCCATTCCCAAGAAGCCCAGGGCTGACCCGAATGATCTCAACAGCCTCAGACCTACCTCCAACCTCCGGTTCCAAGCCAAAACTATGGAAAAATGCATCTTACAACAACTCAACTGACATATTGAGGATTCCAACCTACTTGACTCCTTACAATCACGTTTCGGGAAAGGATGTAGCACTGAAACTGCCATGCTTAATATCACAGATGACATACATAGATCTTTAGATGATGGTGATGCATGCATACTTATCCTACTTGACTAATCAGCGGCTTTTGACTGTTCAATCTCTTCATGGAGCCCCTTTCTATCATCCCGAAGCAAGCTAGAATCAAATACTACCCCAATGCAGATGACACTCAACTCTACTACATCCGTCATCTCAATGTCACACTGGGTAATATCCAATTGTGGTTTAACTCTAACCATCTAAAATTAAATCCCACCAAAACAGAAATTATCCTGTTCTCCTCCAAAAGTAACCATCTTCCTATCAAAGACTGGATCAATGACCTGAAGGCTTTAAATTGTACTGTTACTCTTTCCAATCCGGCTAAATCCTTAGGATTCACCCTGGATAGAGATTTGTCAATGAAGGAACACATGAAAAACTCGATGTACACACTAAAACACCTTAAAAAAAAACAACCATTAATTCCCTCAGATGACTTTAAATGGGTCGTTCATTCTCAGGTCCTCTCCAAACTTGACTATGGAAATGCTATCCTCATAGGGACATCGAAATTGGACCTCGCTCCCCTCAGATCAGTACTAAACACGGCAGCCATGCTTATAACAGATATTAAACGATTTGATCACGTCACACCTGCACTCAAGACACTCAAATGACTTCCTATAGAAGGAAGATGCAACTTCAAGACTGCCTGTATCACCCACAAAGCCATCCACTCACTCTCACCCTTGAACATTCAGATAACAAATTCATTAAAGCAGGAAGAACCAGAGCACTGAGAAGCTCCAACATACTTCTTCTCGTTCCTCCCAAACTAAAAAATAAATCTACCCAGGCTCACTCGTTCTAGGGTAATGCTACCAGCATATGAGTTCTCTACCAAATGACTTACGGTGCAACCCTTCCTTCACTGGGTTCAAAAGAAACCTTAAACGCCTTCTCCTCAACAAATACTGGAACACTTATTTGTTCTATCAGTCTTTCTATTGACCTGTTAAACAGATGGCTGTTTACTTCAACTACGCCTCTTTTTTTACCTTGAAAGGTCATTGTCTTACTGGACTCATAAGTGGCGATTTGCCATTATGCAGTAACCAGCATCATGGCCTTGCTGCTATCTGTGTACATATTGTATTCCACCACCATTGCCTAATTTTCCATGTGTATTTATTGCTGTTTGTACATAAGCCTAAGATTGTTTTTGCGTCAGGTACTAAGGGCCAGATGTAGGTCGGTCGGTAACGGCCGAAAATCGGTATTTTCGGC
Source organism: Lissotriton helveticus (assembly GCF_964261635.1). NCBI lineage: Eukaryota > Metazoa > Chordata > Amphibia > Caudata > Salamandridae > Lissotriton > Lissotriton helveticus. The sequence continues at coordinate 577,245,570 of NC_136072.1, forward strand.
CGTTACCAAGCGGTATGTAAGAATTGGTATGTAGGGGCCAGATTTTACAGATTCTGTATATATACCGATTCTATAAATTTACAGAATCTGTAAAATACCGAATCGGTATTTTTACCGATTCGGTACCTTCCAGATGTAGGTGGGACTCTTCTGAGTCCCAAAGGCCCTACAAATTCGGTATTTTAACACACAATCCAATTGGGTGTTAAAATACCGAATTCAGGTGTGCATGCACATGTGTGCATGCACACCTAGCCATGTGACAGACAGACATGCCCTTAGGGCATGTCTGTGTGCCACATGGCGCATATGCCTATTTTTGGGGTGCCAGAGGGTGTCAAAGTGACACCCCCTGCACCCTTGCCAAATTCAGTATTTACCGATTCTGTAATTACAGAATCTGTATTGCCCATTGATTCCTATGGGCTTCAAGGCCCATAGAAATCAATGGGCAATACCGATTCTGTAATTACAGAATCGGTAAATACTGAATCTTAACGATTCGGTATTTACAGAATCTGTAATACCTACATCTCCCCCCTTCATATTTACCGACTCTTAAATACCGAATCGGTAAAATTCTGTATTTAAGAGTCGGTAAATATGAATAACCTACATCTGGCCCTAAGTGTCTAGATTATTGTCTGGCTCCTGATTCTGTAAAGCGCTATATAAAACTTTTTATAAATAAATAAATTACTGGTGAATAAGTTGCCTCAGTCAATTCTTCATAACATGCAGTAGGATTTTTCCTAGGGTCAGGTAACTGAGTTTTAAGGGACAAAACCTCACTCCTTTTCCATGAAGTATAAACCCACTGTTCTTGGAAACGGGCCACTACCCCATGTCTAGTAACAACATTATGCTGATCCCACAGCTCTGGTATTTTAGGCTGATATATGGGGTGGACCTCCCTCATCGGACACCGAGGTACTGTCTTCAGGCTGTTCTCAAGCAGCCTACTCCTGTAAGCAACCAACATCATGACAGTACCAAATACTTGACCAGGCGTCATATCAGCAACATATACATGATCCTTAATATAATAGATAATCTGCAGTACTGCATCATTGAAACACTGCACCTAAAGTCCAATCAAAGTAGTCAAGATGTGCTTGAGGGCATGCTGTTGTACAAAAGGCTCATAATCTTTCATCACACTCCACACATCCTCCACAACATAATTGGGGTTTCGGGCCCACTGCGCATCCTGATGACATTACCTGTTTCTCTGCCTCTCCTATATCAAATCACACCAACTTTCGTCTCAATCGGTCCTTACATTTCGTCCAGTCTCTATCCTCAGTGCCACCTACTGGTGTCCCACCAATCTATAATGTCGGGGAATGGAGGAACACAGTAGGAGTGATAACAGAGGTAGGGGGCATTAATGTGGCTGCTGGCTGGTGAGTGTAAGAGCTGGCGAAAGGGATGCCGAAGCAAAAGGTGCTGCAGGAATGCTAACAGTCGTAGTTGCCACAGACGGCGAAGACAAAGAAAGGACAGGAGGTGCCGTGGCCAAGGCAGTCTGATCAACAGTGACAGAAGCAGAAACAGCAGAGACTGAAGAACTGGGTTGCTGAGCCTGTGGGGGAAGAGCGGGATTACCCTCTGCGGGGCATACAGAAGTGGGGGCCGAGTATCTAGCAATTCTTCCACAAAAGAATCACTTTCATCAAAGGTGCCAGTCAAAGGCCACTGTAACTCGGCATTGTCCCTTGTATATTTGTGACATAGCGTTCTAATCATAATAGGGCCATGCTTCACATACATATCAAATATCAAAATTCGGAGTGCCTTCTTGAGGCACTGGCTGGCTTTCTTCCAGTCGAGCATTAGCAGAACAACAACAACAGCAAGAAACTAAAAAGTGACTGAACACCGGCATTTTCAAAAGTAAGCCAAATTCGTTATTTTGCTGGGCAAAGTGTCCACAAACACTTTGTATCCAAACTGGTCCTCAGATCATACCAAATACAAACCAAAATGTGTTCTCAGACCGTACCAAAGACAAACCAAAACGGTACTATATCCACAAAGTACCAAAACAAACTACCCTGGTGCACACAGGTCAAACAGATTTATTCTCCACTGCGACTCTTGGACCAAATGGCCAGATCCAAGGGTTTCGCCATTCAGGACCCCAGTCGGGATGACCGCAGGGCGAGGCACCAAGCGGTCAGATAGACGGGGCAGCTGCAAGTTCAAGAAGTCTCTTGTGCAGGGATCCCTGGTCCACCCATCCGACGATGGCCCAACCTCCTCACCCATCCGCGGGTGAGGATGGGTCATCAGATGGAGTCCCTGATTGGGCGCCAACTGAAGGAAGTGCCCCGAATAGGGCCACCCGGGTCACTCGCGACAACCTCTCAGTCTTCCATACAAATGAAGAGTCGGTCAGACAGTAGAGAATACAAACCAAGTATATTTTATTCAGGTACACTTGAGCAGAGTTCAGTCTGACCAGCCTCCCAGAATTGCTGCAGAGGGACTGACTTCAGCCAACATAGAGATACATTATGTACATGTCTAAACCAGGAAAGTCCCGCCCATAATGGAAATCTACTAGCAGGTGCAGCTAAAACAAAGAAGATGAGTTTCCACTCTGAGGCTGGCCACACACTATCTCTGTCCTGAGGTCATTCTGTTCGTGCCTACCATTAGGCTTGTGGGAGAGAGCCTTTATCTATGGGAAAGGAATACATTAATGAGAACAGTTTATTCATTAGCAGAGCAAGGCCTAACCTTGGAGAAATGAAGATTTACACAGCCTGCTTCTCGAGCCAGGGAATACACGGCTGAAAACATGATTCAAAATGGTGGCAAAACATAAAATGGTTCTGGGAACACTAACTTAACACGAGGACAAGGCATAAATAAAATAGCAAAACTTTTTCATTTCATCAGTACACTGCTGGATCTGTAGATACACTGCGAAGAAGAAGGACTTTTGTGCTGCTGAAAGACTGTCACACTGCTGAACTGCTGCTCTGGAAGAACTGCTGCCTTGCTGTGCTGAACTGCTGTCCTCCTTGCCTGTGTGAGAAGGACTGGACCTGGATCACTTGTTCCCAGAACCCAGAATGACTCCAAAGGCTAGTTGGCTGTCCTGATCTGAAGTCTCGGAGACATAAAAGATGTCCAAACACCCTGCTACTGCATCTGGACTCTGCAATCTGTGAGCCTGCCCTGCCAAGTAGTGTTACCCCAGTCCTGGACCCATGGAAGTGGGCCTAAGGTATTTGCTTCAGTGGAACTGACGCATCCTCTACATCGGGAGCAGAACTGACACATCACAGCTGTTGCGGGAACATCGTCTTCGGAACCGGTGTATCGCCTTCGGAACGGACGCATAGCAGATGGGTGTATCGCCTTTGGGAGCTGTGCATTGCCTTCGGAACTGGCACATCGCCGCTGCTGCATGGAGAAAATTGACATATCACCTCTGCTGCATGGAGAAAATCAGCGCATCACCTCTGCTGTGGGACTGGCACAGACGCATTCATTCGACTGCACCCTGTATCTTCGTTGATGCAACCATGATTAAGGTTCTTTCATTCAGCAGGCATTACTGGGTCCCCGTATTGGGCCTGTGCTCCATTGCGGTCAGCCTGAATTTTTTACTTTGTCCGTGCCCAGCACGACCAGAAATTCCGAGTAAGTGATTTTTGCTTCTTAGCGCTATTTTAGTTTATTCTTTTAAAATTCATATCTCAAGTTCTAATTATTGGATTTTTGTCATTTTGGTCTTATTTGAGTTATTAAATTACAAGCTATTTCTCTTATCTAGTGTGGAATCATTTGTGAAGTGTTTTCCTAGTTTTACTGTTTGAAGTGTTGCACAAATACTTTACACATTGTCTCTTAAGTTAAGCCTCACTGCCTTTGTAGTGAAGCCATCTTGGACCCACTTTGGTTGCGTAGTTATTTTATATTTTATAAATTTTAGGCTGATGTAGTTTTAGCAATATGGGTTTTATATGTTTTGGTTGCATAATAATATTTCTGAGATGACGCTGCAAATGTTACTTGCTTTTAGAAAGTCTTTCCTGCTACACTGTCTGTACACTTTGTTCAAGGCCAAGAACAGAAACATTGTCTGTACACTTTATTCAAGGCTAAGAACAGAACAAGATATCCTAGCATATACGTTGCCTGCTCGGAGACAGCTTCTAACATCTAGACATATCATTGCATCAGTGCTGTACATTAACACATTAGTTTTAATATAAAAACAGTGAACTGTCTCTGTAGAGGTCAGAGGGGCACTCCGGCTATGACTGCCCAGGGATGACTGTTATGTTTGATATGTAGCTCTACTTACTCTGATCTTCCATCCCGTGGAGAGGGATTGCCAATTTCACATCAGGCCAATTCCTTGGTCCAGTTATCCAGGTATGGGGTGCAGGCTAACCTAAGAGATCAGGGAGAGGGTACCCCCCAATATGAGCCCAGAGAAGGGGTAGTGATAGATAGACATATATAGAAATCATACTTCCAGGGTTGGACCGTTTATTCTGTTCACCGGGTTCATAATGAGGGTTATATTCATTTATTTTGTCTGCCTAATAATCACAGCTCATTCTTTCTATGCAAGATTATGACTGTTTTATTAAATGTATTGAAAACATTATTTGTATCTTTCCTCGTGTCTAACATGGGCATGCATAAGAAAACAATGGAAGGGGTAAGATCTGTGTCCACGATTCCCTGGGGGATCAGTGTGTCATGTTCCAGGTTGCCACATTCACCTCCCACCCCAGGAAGGTTAGGGGTTTAGGTCAGGGTTCACTTATGTGAATGGCTTACCACCAATTTGAAATTGGTTGTAAACTGCGAATGTTTGGGAACTAAATTCAAGGTTGCAAAACATTCCTATTTACCAGTGCGACTCTCTATTAGGATAGGATGCCCTTGGCACATCCCTTTCTAAAAGTGACTCGCAAACCCTATTTTACGTGTCGGTAATAGATTAGCAACTCGCAAAATAGGGTTGGTACATTTGAAAATGCATTTTGTGGGCTGTTTGCGACCGGTAAAATGCACTGTACATCTGAGCCTAAGATCCTGTATTCTGAAGTCCTGTTGTCCTAATACGCAGTTCTACCTTTTCTAGTGGGAACCGTATAACACTCTATGCCAAGCTACCAGAGGGGGAGCACAGGTTAATTTAGGGTATGTTTGTGACCTACCCTGACTAGGATTGTGGTTACGAATTGACCAGGGCATGTACCTCAGCCAACCAGGAACCCAGTTTCTAACATGCACAACTAAATTTATCTTTGTGAATACAGTCCACTAAAAGTGCTACTTTCAGGCTTGTAGACAGATCACCATAGCTTCACTTAATAGGTTTCAACAGGAAGTCATGCATTCCTACCTCCAATTATTTAAATCAATCCACTTATTAGAAGACAAAATATTTCAATGCCTGAAATTAAAGAAGTATGTTAGTGCCAAAAGGAACCACTAATGGAATTGGCTAGTGAAGCAAACAGGGAGATGATGAAGTTATTCCGAGCAATTTTGTTTCACGATTGATCTGCTGTTTTAAATGTGACTGTTATATTATATATCCCAACAGCTGAATTCATAAATATTTGGTGTCATAGCAATTTTGGTCTACGACATTACATATTAGGGTACATTCTATGTTTTATTATTAAGGAGGTAAGTCTATTGAACCCAGTCCCCACGGGCTCTTTGGAACCCAAGACATAATTTAAGAGATATAGGGTACAGTCTATGCTTTATTATTAAGGAGGTAAGTGTACTGAACGGAGTCCACAGTTTTGATAATGTTTTATTTACAATGTATATATTTGTGAGATATAAGATTGTCATCTCTTTGTTCTTCCTTTATTTTGCCCAAAGTAACTGCTTACATAATGTTTGAACATTGCTCTCCCTGATATATTTATATTTAAAAACTGATGAAGTACCACCAAAAAAGGAATAAAAATAGCTCTACTTACTTTTTCAGAATCTACATTTGTCTTGTTCTAAGGTGTATTACAAAGGAAATGTAATTCCTGCACTCATTTGACTTGATTTTTTCATGCTAAAATGTCCCTACTTTTACGCCCATTTCATAATTTGCAAAACGCCTTCTCTCAAACCTTTTTAAAAATTATTTAGTATCTCAAGCAGTTTTTTAAACTTGCATTTAATTGCTTTACAGCATAGATTACTCAATTACATTTACGTAAGCCCCTAGCTGTATATATTTGCACTTCCTAAGCTGATGCTTTCGTTTTCACTCATTCATCTTCATGAATGGCATACTCTGATATACTGGCCTCTCTGTCTACCTTGTATACAGCCATGATGATTGTGGAAGAAGCCTTACCCATGTGTGTGTGCGTGTGTGTTTATATATATATAAATATATATTTTTATTTTATTTTTTTTCATTTCACCAGGCATAAAAAGTTTTTACACCGATGCACTCCACTCCAAAGGAATCTGCCACTCCACATTTAGTTGCAATCAAGGTTTTATTCCAAATTCATTGCAGCATGTTGAGTAACTGGAAACAGGTTTGTTTCCAGTTACTCAACATGCTGCAATGAATCAGTGATGTCATCAGTGATGTCTCTGACACCGTCATGAATGATATAATATGTGACATCATCAGCAGTGGATTGCGTGCACATGAGTTATAGTTAGTACAACTATCTATAACGGGGGAATTTCAATGGTTTTGTACGAGTGAAATGTCCAACTAACTATAACACCCCTGAAACCTATGGTTTTTTCAGTGAATTTCTGAGGTTTTTTTAAATGCTAATTCCTAACTATAACATGTATAAAACCTATGTTTTTTTTTTGTGAATTTCAAAGGTTTTTTAAATGCTAGTTCCTAACTATAACATGTCTGAAATCTATGGGTTTTTTTCAGTGAACTTTAAAGGTTTTGTAAATGACAATTTTTAAATATATTTATTCTAAACTATTTATTTTTAGATATTTTATTTTTTAAATTACGTTACATTGTGTGGCCCCCTTCTTTTTATTTTTTTTAGGGCCCTGCACCCCAACCCCTAGAGCCTGACCCGCAAATCTAAATTTATTCATTTTTTTGATAGGAAAGGAATTCCTATGGAAGGAAATACAAGTTACTTGTAAGTATGCTCGGAACCACTTTTCAGGGTCAGTGCTGGGCTAAAAGATGCAGCACGGGTTTCTCTCCTGATAACAAATGAATAAATCAGAATTTGTTCTTCGGATGACTTAAGGTGAATATTTTAAAGTTTGAAAACTACACACTTAGAAGAATTTGCAACTGAAACCAGTCAATGTCAGCCTATGAAAGGAAATTCACTTAGCAGGTAAATAGCGTTATTATACTTTTTCTTACTCAGAGGTGGATCCTGAATCCAGCACTGCTGCATCACCTCTAAACAATTGAAAGAATGCAAATTACCAAAGACGCACGGAAGCCCACGTCTCTTTTTTTTTTTAATATCACTAGAATGAGCTGATCATACCCGCAACCCGCAATTTTACCAAGGGGGTCCATGTGGAACCACCTGAGCAGACCTATAGGGTCAGGCTGTGTCTACCCTCCCCCTTTTCACGCTTTAAACTCACATTTCACATGCTTCTTCCGTCTCCCTTCTACCAAGGCATAAAATGGCTGCCAACAGATTCAAGTTTCGAATGTTAACAAGCACTTGACAGCCAATTAGCATTCAGCACGTGATCAGAAGGCTGCGCTTATGGTACGATGACAATAAGCGGAGTATCCGTATTCAATTTTCTTATGGGAAGGGGGCCACGTGGCCCCCCTCCCGTAATAAATGCTGGGCACCGAGGTCCCCACCCCCCGGGCCATGGCTAATTATATATTATTATTTTATTGAGGAGGGCTGCATAGCCCCCCCTACTGAAGCCACTTCAAGGCCTCGGGGACCCCATTCCCCGAGGACGGCCTTTTTAAAAAATGTATTATGGCCGTCACCGTTGGGGACGTGCAAGGGTCTTCAATTCCCCCACTGTCCCACCGGCTCCCCGCCTCCTGCGGGAGCCGGTGTTCTATCGACATCCGAAGTCAATCTGTGTATGTACCACCTAGGAGTTGCCTACACTTTGCACATGCACGTTTGTGGTAGTGCATCCGTGTTAATATTACATATGCGTACAATACGTCCCACCGTCTGGCTATGTACCCCTAATGTATTTCATTTTATTTGCGCATGCTCAATTACAACATGCCCAATCACAGCTCTCACACCCAGTGACATCATGTAACCAATCATCCTTCTGCAAAGCATTTATAACCTGCCAACCTTCTCGAAGTTTTCCTATTCCGCAGTCACAGCCATTGATAGTGTTCGTATCCACTTCTTCGTAGGTGAGCATTTTTTTTAAGAATAATGTAGCGTGGGACCAGAAAGGGAACGTAGACTAGATCTGGGTATGTAAGGTTTTATTTTAGTTAAGGTCTTTTTATATCTTGATGACAGTCTAACTCTTTGGAAGTCCCCGGGATCCGTGATGGCGTAGGGTGCGGTCCTGCTATTGCTCTTGACAGGTTCTCTTCAGGTAACCCCTCCCGTACTCAGTCAGGGACAGCTTAACTCTTCCGGGGAGGGAGTTCTTCTCGGTCTCAGCCAGGCAGAGAAAGAAAAGGACAGACTGTCAGAAATGGGGCCTCTTTTAATATTTGCCCTTCGGGAAAACCAGGGGAGTGCAGGGGACACCAGTGCTACTGTGCTGTACAGTCGTTTTACACAGACGGTAGTGACGCGGTGTGCTGATATAGTGAGGGGGGATATTTACACTAGATTGGGTAAGCGTAATGGTGGTCGGTTTATTTAAAGGATTAAACGAGGTCTACGAGGCAGAAGAACCCCGTCTCCCGACCCAACCCGCCAAACGCCTCCGTACCTGCTGCAGCCACACTCCTCCCTCAGGAGTGTGGCACGGCGACTCGTTGAACTGTGGGCCTCCTGGCTTACTTCTCGTGTCTTCTTCTTCACCGGTGATCGCTCCTTTCCTCGAACCTCCGCTCAACTCTCCCGCTCTCCAACCTCCTTCGGTGACATCACACGCCAGTACTTCTTCTTCCTCGTATTTACCCAATGGCAATCCGCATTCATCATCGGTGGGCGGAGTCACGTTCTCCCGTGTCTTCCAGTTAAAGCTGTAGGTATCCTCTTCTTCACCTGATACCGCCCACGGACCGTCCTCTCCGTAACTCCAGTCATGCTGGTAATGGGGTAGAGAGGGAGGGGACGTCAATTCCACATGCCACCAGTCTGACTGTAGAGGTTCTTTGCCTCCCGTCCCCGTGTTACAAATAATTAAATTAATTTTATCTGAATGATCTTTAAATACCCCGTAAATGCAAATTTTTGTTTGATTTGACAATGTTGTTTTTAAGCAGGCTTTCCTGCTTTTTTATATCGTTAAAATTGACTTTGTAACTTTTGTTTCTGAGCAAATCACTTAATCTTGCCGCCTTCAATTTTGTAAGTAGTGCGCCACATGCTGCTTCCTCCCCATGCAGGGCACATTTAATTGATTGGCCAATGTTGTATTGTAGCACGCTCTCCATGTTTTTTTAATAATGTTAAACTTGATTTCTTACCCTTTGTTCTGTGCAAATCAGTTCATCCTGCCACGTTTCTTTAATTTGCCAAGCGCCACGTTGCCCTTCCCGCATCAGTGTGCTACGTACTGTTCAAGTTAATGCGATTTAGTTTTTCTGGTGTAAGTAGTGCGTTACATGCCCCATGCATTGCAAAGGTAATGTTTTCTGCAATAGTGTATTTTAGCTCGATTTCCAGCTCTTATACCTCAAATATCTTACCTTGGTAGGCGATGTTTCTAGGCAAATCACTTAATCCTGCCGTCTTCAATTTTGTAAGTAGTGCGCCACGTGCAGCTTCCTCCTCATGCAATGCACATGTAATCAATTGACCAATGTTGAATTTTAGCACGCTCTTCATGTTTTTTAATAACGTTAAACTAGATTTGCTATCCTTAGTTCTATGCAAATCACTTAATCCTGCCACGTTTCTTTCATTTGCCAAGCGCCACGTGGCCGTTCCCGTAACAGTGTGCTACGTGCTGTTCAACTTAAAGCGATGTAGTTTTTCTCGTGTAAGTAGTGCGTCAAGTGCTCCATGCATTGCAAAAGTAATGTTTTCGGCAATGCTGTATTTTAGCACGGTTTCCAGCTCTTATACCTCCAATATCTTGCCTTTGTAGGCGATGTTTCTGGACAAATCACTTAATCCTGCCGCCTTAAATTGTTTTAAGTAGTGCGCCACGTGCTACTTCTTCCCCATGCACTGCACATGTAATTGATAGGCCAATGTTGTATTTTAGCACGCTCTCCAAGTTTTTTAATAACCTTAAACTTGATTTGTTCTATCTCATTATACAGATATCTCAACCATGAGACGTACTGGTCGCCCCAAGCTGTTTATTCCTGCCCATGCACTATACCAGATGGTGGTCAACCACTAGACATACCAGATCCACCGACTGCTCTCCATATGCTATCAGATCAAGGCCAGGAGTAAATTAAGTGAGTGACCAATCTCGGCCTAACATTTGTATAATGCAATGCAATTTCCTATTTTGCTCGCCAAATATAACTTCTGATGAATGCTTTTCAACCCCAATCCTATTGAGAACAAATGTTTTATGTACATTTAAATTAATCTTGGACATATGTACAACATATACATTTTTAACTCTTTTTTCAGTTTGCAGAATGTTACATAAATCAGCAGCAAATTGCTGAGGTTGAATAAAAGTATATCCTCCTGTTCCAGCTGATTACACAATGTCTCAAATATGGCATGAACTAGTTGTCTGAAGCCATACAGATGCACAATTTTTACGGATAACGATAAGGTGAATACTCTCAATATGAGAAGTCGACGAAGTTAAAAAGTAACAGATATAAGTACTTGAGGGGTTACTGGTGTCAGATAATGTCCAATTTACATTTGTACGGATGAGTCTGATACAGGGTGGATCTCTGCATAACTATTGGATGATTAGGTATTGGGATGGCATACAAAGCTCCCAACCTTCTTTCTTTTTCTCTTAAAGGGTTCTAAATTGGGGACGAATATTAGTCTGTGCAGTGGAGGTTGACGGTGTTGCTCCACTGGTGCTTGGGCCTTCACATGAAGCAGGAGGAGCCTCTCTCAATCTCCTTAACTCTTCCCTTCCAAAGTTGACCGGATTCTTAGTCTGCAAGGCCTTCCGCATACTTGCAGTTCCACACCAGTACTCTTTATTGGGGTCTCCTCTGGAAAGCAGTCTTGTATATCCGGCAAGTAACAAACCAAAGCGGAGTTCAAGTTGTGAACTCTGTTGGCCACAGTGTTTACACAAGGTAAGCAGAGCGGCCTAGATATTCAATACTTCCAATTAAATACATTAGAAATAAAAGAACTTATCTACAAACTCCTTGCGCCACTTTTGCGTCACTTTCAACATGAGAAAAGTAACACAAAAAGGGCACAAGAGTTTTGTAAATAAGCCCTAAAAAATATTGTCCTGAATAATGACTTCATCTCTCGCCTAATTCTGTCTCATCTGTGAGTCATTTTAAAGACCTGTTCATCTGTAATATAAATATGACGCTCTAGGCACTTCTATACAGACACCGTTTGAATGAAAGCCTATAAGATAAGTGAAGTCTATCAGGTACACTGCACACATTAAAAAAATACAAAATATCGTCAAGTGTTACTTTGACTTGTAATGTGTGTCCTCATTTAGTCACATTGATCTAATTTTGAACACTAATTTTCTTTTTTCTTTTGCAGATTAACTACACCACTTCTATTGGAGTCCATATTATATGTTGTTTGTTATTGTTTTGTTAAAGTTATGATTCTAGTTATTTATTGTATTGTTAACATTTAGTTATACTTCCAGTTATGTATTGTTTTAATCAAAGTTAATTTTAAAAGTACATACGTCTTTTATTTTTTGTGGGGGTAGCAGTCCACAATAGAAATGATATTTATAATTTGAAGTATAATTTCTAGGCTAGATCTTCACAGGATCTTTACCAGAGTGTATAACTACAACTTACGGTTCCAATTCAAAAGAATAAAAAGTACAACGCCATTAGTAACATAGTGTACTGAACTTATAACCTTTGTGCTCACGTAAATGTTCCATGAACTGTTACTATAGTAACAGGCAGAAAGCCGTTTGGGGGTAGGGTTAAAAGTTACTGGCTGTACAGAAACCGTTATATTTATCCTGGATCCTCTACATGACAGAAAGGAAAGCAAAGTAAAACAAAACACTGTGTACCAGATTTACAACCCCCTTGCACCACTTTCACATCCAACTCCCCCTACAAAATTACAAGTCTGTGAGCCTCAACAACCCCCCTCAAGCTCCGGGAATCACTCCCCCCCCCCCGGGAATTTGTGTATTACGGGAGGCAGACTGCGTGACCCCCCGCCTGGTGCCCTTGAGGGCCCTGGAAACTACTACGACCGGTACCTGCAGTGTCCCGGGATGCCTACCTCCGCTATACTGCTGTTTGCTTTGACAGAGCGGGACTCTCACGACTCCCGCCCTCCCATAGCAATCATATTTTGCATTTTGAAAGACAGGGCAGTGAAATCTATTCTCACTTTCAAAATCCAAAGCAGATTGCATTTCCATATACAAATTAGCACCTACCCATGCAAAAAAGCAATACTGGCTCCCGAAGAACGCAAAAGTTCATCACACAATGTTGCTAAAAAAACAGCAAGTGTGCTCGACTTCTCAATATACTACCTTATCCTACGTAATGTTATTTTCAATCACGTTGTGATAACCAATAAAAATCATGCTTTTAAAAAACAAAAACATACACCCTAGTTTTCTGTGTAGAATGTCGTCAAACAACCAATCATTTATTTTCTGTTTTAATTTCACATTTCCCAAAAACTCCCTTTGTCTATTCTAACATATGCCAAAGGCAGAAATGAAACTACTCCAATCTATTTTATCCACAGATTGAGAAAGCTAGGAAAAAATGTGAATAAATCTGTTTCTACTTTTCTCAGAGACCAAAATAATAGTGTCCATATACCACAAAAATCTGCGTTTCATTATGCATGGCATCTATAGGAGAGATGCTGTACATTTTACAGATGAAGGGAACAGAGTCTTTCTCTTGAACTTTAGACTCTGCATTAGTACTTATTTGTAAGTACTAAAATCTCTCAATAAACACAAGGGCTCTTTTGAGAGCCACCCAACATCTATACACATAAGCTTGATGTATATCTCAAAAATACACGCTTCTTTTTTTTCGGCGGCGAAATGCGCGGATCCTATGCGCATCCTGCGACTTTTTTAAAAAAAAGAAAAATTCTATCTTACTTTTTCGGACCTACGGACCCTTATGTGACCCCCAGAGCAGGCCTAGGGGGTCAGGGTGTGTCTACCCTGCCCCCTTTTCACACATTCCACACATATTTCAATGAATTCCTCAGCCTCGCTTCTACCGAGGCACAAAATGGCTGCCAACAGTTCCTGATTTTGAATGTTTACAACCGCTTCACAGCCAATTAGAATTGAGTGCGTGATCGGGCGGTGCACTTATCCTACGAGGCCAATCCTCGCACAATCTGCGGATCCTCCGCGCCCATAGATATATAAATGAATTTAACCGTAATTTTCAAAGAAACCACTGAACAGATTGACACCACATATGCAAAAGACACAAGTCGGAACTAAGGGCTACCTCTCTTCCAAATTTGGTGTAATTCCGTTCAGGCGTTCGAGCTGTAGCCGTGGCTAAAGGTCCTATGGGAAATTGCATGGGGAAAACCAGCATTGGGACCCCCCTTTTTTATCAGCCCCCGCTTCACCAATCACACCCAAACGTTCAGGGAAGGAGCGAAACTGAGCTGGCCAAAGGTTTGTAAAATTTCAAGAAGATTCATCTATCGACGCCAAAGTTATTGCCAATAGAATGTTGCGGATTTCCTATGGATAATAGGTCCTAACTATAACTACCTACTGGCAACCGCCAGTAGGTAATATATATATATCTATCTTCAAGACCTGGTAAGAGCCATGCCATCTTATATAAAAGACACTGGGGATTTTCTCAGACATATTAATGATTTCACCTGGTGTAACGACTTAACGTTAGTGACTCTGGACATCGAGTCGTTATACACAAGTATCCAACATGACTGTGGCCTACAGGGGGTGGCAAATTTTTTGAATACTAGATCTGCAGATTATTTAATGCACAATAGAATGTTTTTGTCACTCACTGCATGGTGCCTTGATAACAACTTTTTCTCCTATGATAAGGACATGTATAGACAGACGCAGGGTGTGGCAATGGGGGCCTGCTTTTCCCCGAGCTATGCGTGCTTGCACGTTGGGCTCTGGGAAAAGCAAGTCCTCATGGGCAAACACAGGGAAATTTTTGAACATAAGGTCATTGTTTGGTTATGTTTTATTGATGATGTTTTTATGATTTGGAAGGGTGACAGTATCAGTGCTCAAGATTTTATTGATCAAATCAATGTAAACGAGTGCAACCTACACTTCACATCACACAGTAGTTTTACTACCGTGGACTTCCTGGATGTACGAATACAGATAGTTGATGGAAAATTGGTCACTAGCGCATTTAGGAAGCCCACTGCAGGAAATGCATTGTCGCATGCCACTAGTGCCCATCCCAAGCATCTAATCGCTAGCTTTCCCTTTGGGGAATTGCTACGGTTAAAACGTATATGTAGTACACAGGAGGAATATGATAAAAGTAAAAATGAAACCTTAAATCGTTTCAGAAGAAGAGGTTACACTGAAAACGTACTAAACAAAGCAGTACAGAAAGCTAATGAAAGACCTAGAGAATCCCTACTTCCTATGAACCAAGCAAGCACAATGGAGGAAGGAAATGACATGGAGACACCTAGGCTAGTGACCACCTACAGCATGCAGGAGCGCAAGATTAAGGCTATCTTAACTAAAAATTGGCCCATAGTGCTAACAGATAATGTCCTGAAATACAGGTTACCTGAGAAACCAACAGTGACATTTAGAAGATGTAAAACCATGGAAGCTCACTTATCGAAATCCATGATGGAAGGGACCTCAGTTAAAACATGGTTACAGGCAAGCAAGGGTTTTTTAAATGTGCAACCTGTCGGGCCTGTAACTTTGGGGTCAACACTTCGAAATATAGCACTCCATTCAGGGAACAAGAACAAACCATTAGAGGCAATTTTAACTGCCGCACGGACTATGCAGTGTATGTTCTCACGCGCACTTGTGGGCTCAGGTACGTGGGCAGCACCAAGAAACAAGTGCACGTGAGAATTTTACAACATATAAGAGCGATCATCAATTGTGATCCGGCTTATCCGGTAGCACGGCACTTCAAGTCCGTGCACACATCAACTGTTTAAAGTACTTTGTAATCGATCACGTCCCTATGCCTAGGAAGGGAGGTGACAGGGAAACTCTCTTAAGACAACTGGAGACTAAATACATCTTGAATCTTAACTGCAAGTTTCCCCAGGGCCTTAATATTACGGAGGATTTACACACATTTCTCTAAAAAAACCTGTTAATCAGTCATTTATTGATTCATTTATTTATAAGACTTATAGCCATGTGCTCACTACCTTCCTTTTGTACTTGCATCTCTACTTTTTAGAACTTTGAAAAAACACTACAAGAAAAGAAAAAGAGGAAAAAAGTCTTTACATATATTCTTGCCAATGGGTCGAAGCGTTCTGCAGGACTGCAGAACTATGATTGACTTGGATAAGACTGAAGGAATTGACCGTATGAAAGTGACTGAAACCATATGGACATATGCTCTACAAGTTGTGTGAAAAAATCCATTTGTAAAGCCTCCTTTGCCGTTTGTGATAGTATATGTATTGCAATGTATATTGGACAGTTGACAATTCTGCAGAAAGCTTCACTGTATATATATATCTTTTAATGCAATATTTTTAGGTCTCGCAGAGAGACCTATTGCCACCCATCCACAAAGCTGACTTTTACGATGAGGATTTTCAACAGTTCACGTGAATCACGTGACCACAAGCTCCTCGTGCACGAGCTTGCATTCGATCATCAAAGGCAGCCCAGTCCCCCTCACACAAGCTTCTCCCAGCAGGCAGCCCACCCCCCTCCCTCTCCATATGGTCGCTCGAGTTGCAGGCAGCCCACCCCCTCCCTCTAATCTGACATCTGCCCCGAGCCTTCTGCCTATCAGCCTCCCTCCCACCTCCCCCAATTGCTTTAATTTTCACGGCCTCAGGGCCGTGAGCTACTTCAAAGAGATCCGCTCCGCAGCTAATCAGCCTGCCCACCCCCTCCCTACATCTGACAGAACAATGCAAACGTGTCCTGCAGTATTATTCCTCTACTTGTCCATTGTACGCTTTTGTAACGTGCACACATATCACTTTTCCCTCCTGTAATGTATCCATTGTTACCTCATGTATTTTCGTTTCTCCCTATTGTCACTTTTAATTCATGTAACTTAACGTTTGCTTTTGTAATTTGTTCACTTGTAATCTTATCCTCATGCATCAGTTCTGCTCCTATTGTGAAGCGCTCTGACGCCTTCGGGTAAAGTCTGTGCTATATAAAAATCGCATAGATAAGTAACTATCACCCCCGTCTCCCTGCGCATCACTCACTGTACTCTCGGCCTCCGCAACCTCCTTCCCGCCCCCACCTGTCCCCTCGGCCAACTTGGTAGAGATGCGGCCCCGCCAGGGTTCCCCCTCCTATGACTCCCCATTCGCACTGCATCAACCACTCCACTGGCCACGGCAATTCTTTAGGGCCCTAACCCCTGCCTCCATTTAACACCGATACCGATACACATGCCCTTGTGTGCACCGTGGCAGCCTTGATCTAACTCGCCCAACGTCCTATTCTTGCTCATTGGGCATCCTCCTCCTCTCGCTGCGCCTGACCCCATCCCCCGCCCAACCCCCGTTTGGACATCAGAAGCCGTTGTGATGATCCTTGCCTCCTTATTAATCTTCCCGGGGTGGAGGCGGAGGGGGGTGGATGAGGTGTCCCACTCCCTGCCGTCGCTTCTCCATGCTCACCCCCGGCCCCTCCCCAACCCCATTCGCCAGCCCTTACCATCGGCCGTCCTCCTTGTTCTCCTCCTCTTACAAATCCCTCCTTCTGATGACCCCCTCCTCCTTGTCCCTGCCCCTACGCCGTGTCTTCCTTGGCCGGCGCCCCCACCCCTCTTTTTTTTGGGGGGGGGGACTTTGTGATTCATCCCCCCACTCCCTTTAGCGCCCTTTCTGTCTGCCACCCCTTTTAAGCTTTTTTGCACCCAGGCACCTGCCCCCTCCCCCCCAGCCCAAACCCAGTACACTTTCCCCGAGACAGCGCCCAATGACTTCCTCTGCACCATAGCTCTACTATTGTCCTACCGTCTCGGCAAGGTGAACTGTCTCACTTGCTGGGCGCCCTTTGTGGCCCACTAATTCCGTATTGCACCAACTAACAAGGCCTAATTCCTGCATTATGCCCTTTGGGTCATCCACGAGTACCACCACCCGATATGTTGTTGTCATGCCTACAATACCTCTTCGTTATTCTGTCCCCTTTGCTTAGACGCCTGCCCCGCACCCCACCACCATTTGTTCCCTCCCGAGACCGCCCTCCGAAACAGAGCCCCCAACCCTCGCCCGCCCCCCGGCAGACAGATGCGCCCTCGCCACACCTCTCCTGCAAACCTGGCTCGCGTGTCCCCCCCCTCACCCCCCCGCCGCCTCCCACTTGTCGTTCTTTGCTTCTTAGTTAATGGTGTGGTAGCATGGTTTGAAGGGGAGACAGACAAGAAGGGGGGCGAGGGGGGTCATAGCCCATTCTTGCAGCCCTGGGGCCATGCTTCTTTCGCTTGTCTAGCAGGAAACCGAACTCCACTGTGGCTGCCCCGCACTGCCTCCCCCCCCCCTAGTTGAACGAAGCATCGGTCGCACGCCTAGGAGTCAGCACACCGTACAATACTCGCCTCCAACATGCTGCACCATGACAGCCCACTTGTATCCATCATCTTACACCCAGGACCTTATACCCAGGTGTCACAAGTCTCGCCATCCCGACCCCCAGTCCACCGGCCAAGTACTCGGTCGGCACCTCCGTGCCAAGTGGTGCTTACACGCAACCATCGCCCGCATTTCCCGTGCTTCGGAATCCAAATGCTCTCGCCCGACAGCCTCTAACAGCAGCCCACCTCTCATGCATTACCCGCCATCTCCCGAGCCTCACTTTCCCCGCAGTATTTCTTTTACGCCCCCAATGATGCCCCTTACATCCCTAAGACCACAACCCTTCCCCATCCACCAGACCGGCAACCTCCTACCAATGCATAGTATATGTATTTTTGTCCTAAACCAAAATTAAAATGCTGGCCCTGCATAACGAAGGTTATTTTGAATTATAGAGCCACAAATAGAGTATTTTGAAAACCATGGTGTTAACCCCTGTGGAGCGAAAAGTTTCATTGGCTTGGCGCACCATAAGAGGACTTCTTATTCTATTTGCAATACCAGCCACCCGGCGCATCAGGCCGAACCCAGCGTTGAAGCACCATTGTGCAGCTCTGCGATGACCCGACAGCGCTTAACCCCCTGCAGCAGAACATTTGCAAAGCACATTTGATCTGAGTTAATAAGAACTTGTTGTTTGTTTGTCCTCTCAGACATTCATGCAGCTGTTACTTCTCCAGTGAGATAAAGTCACTTCCTCCGTTCCTGTCCTCCCTATATCTTTCTCTGTGTCCACCCTCTGTCGTGCTCCCTTCCTCCGCCCTCTCCTTCTTTCCCTCCCTAATCTAAACCCTCTCTTTTCCTTCCCACCATTCGCTCTTCCATTCTACTCTTCCCTCCAACGTCTCTTTCTTCTATATACCAATTTATTTTATCCATAGCTGTGTTCTCCTTTCCCCTTCCCCTCTTCAATCCCTCCACTGGTCTCTCCTCTTTTCCACCCGTTATTCTTCCTTTAAATCCTTTCTTTTCCAGATTCCTCATTCCCTCCCTCACACTTCTCATCTCCCTCTAAGACTGCCTTGATCTACACCACCCTCCCTGCCCTGCTTCTCTCCATCGCATCCCTACACCCCCCCCTGCACTCCCTCTCTCTCCTCCTCTCACACTGCCAGACTCCTGGCCACAGGTGCACTAAGATGCTCCCAGCCGAGCACTGGCCCCAGTGGAGCCAGCCACAGCCCATCCATCACTCTTTATCAGTGCCCATGTGGCAGTTCGGTGGGCCCTGACACCAAGGGGAGGGGGACCTGCGGGGCCGAGCGGGAGGGAGCTGGTGGAGACAGGGAGAGTTATTATTAAGGTGATAAGCAGCCATTACAAACAACAACAACTGTCCGGTCTGGTAACTTCAAAGAAACGTTGCATAATGTATGTAGGCCAGGAATGTAAACAGTCAACGATACAATGCAATGCTAGGCAATAATGCTTTATTGGCATTACCGAAGGTCCAAGGATTGCCAAAGCTATACATTAGAAAACTGTACCTAGCCTGGCGGTACGTGTGCGCGCGAACCGCATCCTCGTCACACGCCTTGTGTCCTTTATTAATGGCTTCGCGCCAGCATTGCTTGAGGGATGGAAACCCAACCTGGAGCTTTGCATCACTTCTCGAGGTCCTTATTTGGAGCACAGTCTCCTGTTCCGGGGGGCACCTCTATGGGGGAAGCGCTTTCAGTCTGGAGCAACATGCACACAACCCCACACAAACACATACCCACACACACACAACCACACACACCCCCCACACACACACAACCCACTCACACACTGCCCACTCACACACTGCCCACTCACACAGACCACTCACACACTGCCCCCTCACACACTGCCCCCTCAACTCCCCCCACACACAACCCCCCACACACAAACACACAACCCCACACACACAACCCCATACACACATAACCCCACACACACACAACCACACACACAACCACACATACACCAGAATAGCAAAACATAGCATCGCAACACAAAACATAGCATAGCATAACAAAACATAGCATAGCATAACAAAACTTAGCATAGCACAACAAAACATAGCATAGCATAACAAAACATAACATAGCATAACAAAACATAGCATAGCATAACAAAACACAACAAAACAGCATAGCGTCACAAAACATAGCATAGCATAACAAAACAAAGCAAAGCATAACAAAACATAGCATAAGAAAGCATAGCATAACAAAACATAGCATAGGAAAACAAAGCATAGCATAATAGAACACAACAAAACATAGCATAGCATAACAAAACATAGCATAGCATAACAAAGCATAGCATAGCATAACAAAACCTAGCATAGCAAAACAAAGCATAGCATAGCATAACAAAACATAGCATAGCAAAACAAAGCATATCATGGAAAAACATAGCATAGCATAACAAAACATAGCATAGCATAAGAAAACACTGCATAGCATAGCATAACAAATCAAAGCATTGGATAGCAAAACATAGCATAGCATAACAAAACAAAACATAGGATAGCAAAACAAAACATAGCATAGCATACAGCATCACTAAGAACCACCACAGCATCACTCAGGGTCACCACAACATCACAATGTGCTACCACATCATCACTGAATGCCACAGCATCACTTGTTCGCCACCACAACATCACTCAGCACCACCACAGCATCAATCTGTGCAACCATTCAACCACAACTGGTTCAAATATGTTCTCTCAATGTTTCAACCTTTATTACAAATGTCACAAAAAGATGTTATTATTTCACTTCTGTTCTTGGATTTTCGTCACAATAAAATACACTGAACATAATCTTTACAAAAGTTATTTACAAAACTTTAAGCTATTGCCATTATAAATTACAATAACTTTTATTTAAGTATTAATTATTAACAAAAAATAAAAGCCATTGTTATTTGTAATATCAGTATGTCTAAGTCACGTAAATACAACACATACTGTATTACAAATACTATAAGTGTCACATTTGCGAAAGTTATAACTATTGGCATTGTAAATGACAAAGCTATTAATTTAGCTATTTTCAAAACGAACACATAAATAAAAAAATTGTCATTTACAATACCAATAGCTCAAACTTTCCTAATGCGAGACCTATTGCATTGCAAATGCTTGTTTTAGTATTCACTCATTTATTTGTATAGCACTTAGCACTTTTTTTGATATAGGAATTGGAGTAAGCTCTTCATGACAACTGGGATCAGTTGTCAATAGCTAACATTAAATAATCTAGCAATTTTTGCACATGGATGTATGAAAGCTGATATTTTTGCACAGATGGCTTATTTGCACATATGCGACTGCATTTAGGCAGAAAGTTTGCACAAAGGGTAACACCAAGCAGATTACAACATGGTAAAATATGGAAGGAGAGTAGTCAAGTTTACAGAAGGGCATAATTTTGCACATATATTCTTAGCATTCATGCTGTAAGAATTTTCGATTAATTGTAATATATGTACATTTATTTAACAAAGAGTGATATAGATTTTTATATGAATATATATATTTTTCTATATGGTTTTTTCAATGTGTATATAGTGAATGGTTTTAAAATTCATTTTAAATTATTTACAATGCAATGATATATGCCATATTAACTTATTCATGTAAATTTGCACAAATTCAGTCCATGTTTACCGCAAATGCATTTATGCTGTTAATAATATGTAAAAGCTATAATGACAAATTCCGAAAGTTATACACTACAAATGTGCTTTAGAAGTAATGAAGCAGCCACTCACCCTGTCTCTTACGAGTATGTTCTCACTTTCTATGAATCACGTGGTGTGCTTAGCAAAGAGGAAAAAAATGAGTATTTAAAGGTCCTCTGTACCATTGAACCGTTATGTGATCAAGGGTAGTTCATACCCAAAACGCGTCAGGCCAGAAAGAAACAAAAGGTGATAATAAACTGACCTTGTGTACTGGACAAGCTGTGTGGTGGTCCTTGTGTCCTGCGTGCCGTGCCTGGAAAAGCAGGAAGGAATGGAATATATATATATATATATATATATATATATATATATATATATACACCCACACACATGCAAAAGGAACAATTGATGGACAGAATGCAGAACAATGTCATACATTCACCTCAGTACTCTGAGTATATATATATATATATATATGTATAAATATATATATGTATATATCAAGTCAAACAGAGTTTGCCCCCATGGAAGAGCCTCTCAGCATGTTGTACAGCACTCCTTTTAATGGAAATACAACAGCGTAGAACAAAGAATCCTGCTTAATAAATCAAACAGCAGCTTCTGCCAGACGCGTTTCAGTTTCCTTTCATCAGTGGCCGATAGTGCTCGATGCTTCATGCCCCAGGTGCTCCTACTTTATCAAAGGTGAACCTCCCCCAGTGGGCGTTGCCGTGATGCACAGCATGCTGGTTCACGTAGTTTGCACACAATAAAGCTCCAGTGAGAAGCTGCATGAAGTTCGTTTTGCAAAGTTATTCATCCAAAGTGGGTAAAGCACAAAGTCTCGTTACGGCGCTGCTAAAATAATGCATCCCATAAGGCTCATGCCTCCTGCTTTCCTGGTGATCTCAGCTTGAAATCACCGTAGGTCCGCTCCAGCAGAGGGGCTTCTTCAGCGGCCGGGCCAGCCGCAAATATCAAGTCAAACAGAGTTTGCCCCCATGGAAGAGCCTCCCAGAATGTTGTACAGCACTCCTTTTAATGGAAATACAGCAGCGTAGAACAAAGAATCCTGCTTAATAAATCAAACAGCAGCTTCTGCCAGACGCGTTTCAGTTTCCTTTCATCAGTGGCCGATAGTGCTCGATGCTTCATGCCCCAGGTGCTCCTACTTTATCAAAGGTGAACCTCCCCCAGTGGGCGTTGCCGTGATGCACAGCATGCTGGTTCACGTAGTTTGCACACAATAAAGCTCCAGTGAGAAGTTGCATGAAGTTCGTTTTGCAAAGTTATTCATCCCAAGTGAGTAAAGCACAAAGTCTTGTTACGGCGTTGCTAAAATAATGCATCCGATTAGGCTCATGCCTCCTGCTTTCCTGGTGATCTCAGCTTGAAATCACCGCAGGTCCGCTGCAGCAGAGGGGCTTCTTCCGCGGCCGGGCCAGCCACAAATATCAACGTAGTTTGCGTCTGGCTTTCCACACACGAGCCGCCATTCCATCTCCACCTTAAGTGTCTCCTCCTGCTCCCTCATTGGTCGGAGAGCTCCCCTGTTGTTTTTATACACACCTTCTGTAGTCTTGGAATCCTGACTACATCACCCACAGTTCACCAGGGTTAGAATGCAGTGCATGGGGGTAACTATTTGCTGTTAAAATCTTTGGGGAGAAAAGATGATTGCTGTTACGGTGGCTGGTCCTGTGTGGGAATGGTATCCTGTGACTCACTCAGGCCCCCACTGACATTCTGGCCTCTCCTGCATAGACTAGGCGGGCCGCGAGTCGGGCTCCTCGCACCATGTCGAGCTGCTCCTGGCAATCAGCCCTATCCCAGCTTCCGCAGTCCGAGGCAGGCCGGAGCTATCAAAACCTTGGTCAAGTCCACCACTATGCCAGCAATGCTCCGGCCTCAAAGCGGAACGGGGCCTCTTTAACACGCTACTGGCCATTCACCAGGGTTAGAAGGCAGTGCACGGGGGTAATTATTTGATGTTAAAATCCTCGGGGAGAAAAGATGATTGCAGTTAGGGTGGCTGGTCCTGTGTGGGAATGGTGTCCTGTGACTCCCTCAGGCCCCCACTGACGTTCCAGCCTCTCCTGCATAGACTAGGCGGGCCGCGAGTTGGGATACAATGATTCCCGGCTCCTCGCACCATGTCGAGCTGCTCCTGGCAATCAGCCCTATCCCAGCTTCCGCAGTCCGAGGCGGGCCAGAGCTACCAAAACCTTGGTCAAATCCACCACTATGCCAGCAATGCTCCGGCCTCAAAGCGGAACGGGGCCTCTTTAACACGCTACTGGCCATCGTGTAAAACATCCAAAAACACCCCTCTATTTCCAAGAAGTAAGAGGCCACACGGAGGAATCCGTTTGGGAGCCTTTAATGTGGACACTGGGCATTATGCATTTCGGCGACCCTTCGCCTCGTCAGATGCCTCCACACACGAGCCGCAATTCCATCTCCACCTTAAGTGTCTCCTCCTGCTCCCTCATTGGTCGGAGAGCTCCGCTCCCTGTTGTTTTTATGCACACCTTCTGTAGTCTTGGAATCCTGACTACATCACCCACAGTTCACCAGGGTTAGAAGGCAGTGCACGGGCGTAACTATTTGATGTTGAAATCATCGGGGAGAAAAGATGATTGCTGTTACAGTGGCTGGTCCCGTGTGGGAATGGTGTCCTGTGACTCTCTCAGGCCCCCACTGACTTTCCAGCCTCTCCTGCATAGACTAGGCGGGCCGCGAGTCAGGATACAATGATTCCGGGCTCCTCGCACTATGTCGAGCTGCTCCTGGCAATCAGCCCTATCCCAGCTTCCGCAGTGAAAACTGGAATTTCAAGTACCCAGCGGCGTCAGGGACACGCCCGAAGTCCTCTGTGTTCCCTTGCCTTGGTATACAGAGACACGGAATGCTTCTAGGTGGGGTCAGAGATCAAATTTATTAGCTGCAGCTAGTAACAGTAATCCCAGCGATACAACACGGTGTACAACTCAAGAAACTGTTCAATTCTTGTAGAGCAAGACTTCAGTATTTATACACAATATTCACATTACAAATAGACACCCACTGCAGCAAATTCTAACCAATAGAAACACATTTCCATACATTATCACATTCCAAAAGGCTCACTTTACATTGTACCAACCCCGCAAGTTAATTATTAGGATCGTCCCAAATTCAATTATCAAAAGCCGGACAAACCCATAATTGAAAGCACAATGCATATAACGAAGGAACATAAAAAGGAAATGATGATAGATAACGAGCAAGATAAAGCATGTGTAGAAAAGCTAAAAATTAACGGTGTCCTGAACTTTGACTCGCAATCTCAGACAAGGATCAACTAAGGAAATTGGCCTAGCAAATGGTCAGTTTCAGATAAAGAGGTCAATTCCTTACAATGCACCTTAGAGTCAAGAAAAGGCTTAGTTAATAAGTGTATGAACAATGAAGCCCATGCAACTTTGTTCGTTTGGTTACTTTCACAGGCCTACGTGAGGGCATCACAAAAATGGAGGTAAAGACAAAATGGAACCCATATTCGAAACAAAGTCTCCGAATACGTAATGAACTCGCTAGTTAACATGACGAATTCACTCCACATTAGTCGTACTCGCTAAATACGGTACAACATCACCAAAATTGTGATGGAACCATAATATCACAGGACAAAGCAGATTTTACAGAACCTCAGACCCTCCTTTTGCCATTACGTAGGCAATAACCTAAACTCACATCAGTCTGAATCCAGGTCTATGTCTATTCTCATCAGGTCATCAAGATGTTGCTGTAACATCATCTTATTATCCTTCACTTCTCTCGAGACGGGTCTTCTCACACAGATTGTAGCACAAAGGCCACAAATGGCGGGACCACACTGGATGCATAAACAACACGAGAAAAGGATAGCTAACGCCATACCAAGGAACATCAGAACCTTCCATCCCCATTTGGACAACAATTCCCAAAACCATCCCATCAACGACCAGTTACCTTCGTCCACATGAATAGACTCAGAGATCTTATGTAGTCTAGAGATGGCTTGGTACACTGTTGGGGCATTATCTGGTATGAAAACGCAGCAACTAGATCTAATCAATTTGCATACCCCACCTCTATCTGCAAGTATAATATCTAAAACAAAGCTGTTTTGTAATGTCATAAGGCGATCCGCTTGAAGCTCAGCTGTAATATTGCTAAGGGCACCTGCAGTCTCATGTATAGTGGCCTCAACCACTCTCGTAAGCTGACGAATATTCCTGCTATTAGCCATAGGACCCCAAAAGGGTAGGAAACCCTTAAAGAAGTTTCCAACTTCTTGTGTGACAGTATCTTTCGCATCGATTACACCTCTACCATATCTTGTCTTATGGTAATCGGAAACAGCAGTGTATGTAGGGGGAAGCAAAAATGCCACGTAACATGTGCCGGAAAAATCAGATGGCAACCATGTGTATGCTCTATCGTGACAAACAAAATACGTGCCTTTAGCTGGCACGAACGGAGATTTCTGGGACGTATAAACGTATGTGTGAACACACACACTCTTACCAAGCTGAGCTCTTGGATTCTGACCATTACCTTGCAAACAAAGATGGCCTCGGTGGGGTACAATCAAAATAGGAGGAGACCTTCGCTGTCTTTCTTTCTCCGTCAAGCTAACACTATATGTCGTCTTATTCCAACCGACATATGCTCGTACCTCATCTTTAGGGATAGCATTATACGCGTCAATATCTCTAATCATATCGACTATTCCCCGTATCAAAGCATTCTTGCTCACGTTATAGTTAACAGAACGCACTGGAGAGGCTTCGTTCGCATAGATAAACATCGATTGGAGTGCCCAAACTGACCCATTAGGTGAAAAAGACAAAACCAAATATGGCATTCACTTGTCTGTAGTATGTGGCATAAGACCACACACCCAACAATTCGTGGTATTTATGACTAGCTGATGCTGATGCAACATCTGTATAAACGAATTGTTCACCAATTCTGATCTTCGTGTCTGTTCATGTTCAGGTAACGTATAAAACTCATGTGGGGAAACAGTAGAAAAACAAAGAGTAGGTTGGGAGGTAGATGTGAGCGGCAATTGTGTGACATAGAAAATCCAACCCACACAAGCTAATGTAATATTCACAAGCATAAGAAAACACATTATTAAAAAACATTTGCTACGAATCAATATACATATTCGGACTTTAGAATCCACTTTCCTAACACTCTGGTCAGCATCAAAAACTCCATCCTCTAACGTGCTGCTCACGGTCGTTACCTTCTTCACTTAAGTGTGTGCCAAGATCGTACTAACGACCCTGGACCACGGACCTTGTGTCACTGCGCGGTTCACCCCTTAAAAAATTCCTACCGAGACCCTGCAGCGGAGTCCGGATGGTGACTCGAAAAAGGAAAAAGCAAAAAAAAAGTTTCTTGATCTGCCAAAGTGTAAATTCACAATCTAAAAAAATATTTCAGTTTCACTTTATTTGTCCATATGTACAAGCATTCTTGGTCTGAAATCATAGCGTTCTTTATCAGGTACAGTTGGATCCTTAAATAAAAGTTCCGGATTGGTGATGTCAATCTTTAGATGAGGAGGCACAGCAGCTTGCAGAACATCATCATCCTTGCGTTCTGACCGTGTCCATGTCAAATGAGCATCACTAAACGGAACAAATCTAGGGACTCGTTCACACTCGGAATCTGCTATACCATCCCTCACCCACTGATCATACGGTAACGGCAAAGGAACTTTTTTACAGTGGGTGGCATGCACCCAGTTCTTTTTGCCAGCTACTCTAACAGCGGTTCTAGTAACCAAAAGGACTAAGTAAGGACCAGTCCATCTAGGTTCCAAGTTCTTGGTACGCTGAAAATTCTTAACGAGAACGTAGTGTCCAGGTTCAATGGAATGGCCTGGATCTGTAGTAGCTGTTGGTAAACTGTCATGGACCTGTTGGTGGAGAACACGTAATTTAGCAGTTAAGTCATGTAAGTAATCCACCAACATAGGGTACTCAATACTGCTGTATTCTTTAGGACGAGGCACACCCCAAACATTCACAGGACGACCAAACACAATTTCATACGGAGTAAGTCCCACTCAAGAATGCACAGTAGTCCTTGTTGACAAAAGGGCCAACGGCAAGGCATCCGGCCCTGTAAGACCAGTGCTCGCTTGTACCTTAGCTAATTTCAGCTTCAAGGTACCATTGTAACATTCAACAAGTCCAGCAGACTGGGGGTGATTCGCTGCATGGAACTTCTGATTTATCCCCAAACCAGAGCATACTTTCTTCATGATTTGACCCACAAATTCACTCCCATTGTCCGACCATACAATTCTGGGCAAACCATACCTAGGGAAATATTCTTTCAGCAAAACCTTGGCTGTAGACAAGGCAGTATTATCCTTTAGGGGGTAAGCCTCTATCCACCTGGAAAAGGCACAAACAACCACAAGGACATACTTCAAATTATTGCATCCCTCCATATGTATATAATCTAGCTGTATCACCTCAAACGGATATGTCGGAGGAGCAAAATGACCAGCTGGAGTTGGAGTTCCCTTACCAGGATTATACTTCAGACAAATCATACAATGTTTCACCACGTTCTCTGCACATTTCAGAATTCCAGCATTCTGCCAAACTGGAGCCAACAACTTGCATATTCCCTTCGAACTTATATGAGCCATTCCATGAGCCATTGTAACCACTGGGAGCACATACGCATCAGGCAACAGCCATCGCTGGTGTTCTGACAACTCAACCCAACAACCTGTCGATTCCAACATACCCGTAGTCTCTCTCCAAACACTCACTTCTTTCTCGCTTCAGCCTGAATCATTTTCACACTTTCTATTGTGTCTTCACACATTCCACCAGCCATAACCCAATTAGCTGGGCCTGCAACATACATACGGCTCAACATGTCTTTCGCCGTTTCCTTCACAACTTCATCCACAAACGCATTCCCTCGACCAACATCGTCCACAACTTTCTTATACGCACTACACTTCACAATTGCAATCTGCTTTGGGAGAGTGAGAGATTCCAAAAGTTCATTCACCAACTGCCCATGCTGTATTTTTGTCCCATGCGAAGTAAGGAACCCACGCTCTCTCCACAAACACCCAAAACTATGGGCAACACCAAACGCATACTGGCTATCGATGTAAACATTCACTCGCTTTCCTTCTGACAACACGCACGCTCTAGTCAGTGCAATCAATTCTGCCGCTTGCGCAGAATTCTGTGGTATGCGTGCTGTCTCAACAACTGTATGTAAAGTTGTAATAGCATACGCTGCAGTCGTTTCACCATTCGGAAGCTTAAAACACGAACCATCTACCCATAGGGTACCATCAACATCCGTAAGGGGAGTATCCCTCAGGTCAACTCTAGCCTTCGTTTCTTCCTCTGTACGAAGAAAACAATCATGCTGTTCCTGAGGATCCGTCTCTGTAGAGATCGGTAACAACGTAGCTGGATTCAGCACATTACATCTTTTAATGTGAACATGACTAGCAAACAATGTCAACTCGTAACCTGACAGACGTGCACTAGTAAGGTGCTGTGTCTTAGTCCTGTTTAATAAGGTATCTACTGCATGTGGGGCCATCACAATCAACGTATTATCCAATACCAAACCAGCAGACTGTCGGATAGAAACAGCCGCTGCAGCTGTAGCTCTCAGACAACTCGGCAACGCCTTAGCAACTGGGTCTAACGTTGCTGAAAAATACGCACATGGACGCTGCTTGTCCCCAAATGGTTGTGTCAACACTGACAACGCACAACCTTCTCTCTCGTGCACGTAAAACGTGAAAGGCTTACTATAGTCTGGTGTACCCAACCCAGGAGCTGAACACAATGCATCGCGTAGTTCAGAAAAACTTTTCTGACATTCGTCAGACCAAGGAAGAGGATGCGGAGTATCTTTCAGAGTCAATGCTAACAGAGGTTTCGCTAGCAAGGAAAAATTGGGAATCCACTGTCTACAATACAATGTAATATCTAAAAAGGCACGCACTTCTCTCTGTGTGGATGGTACATTCATTTGAGCAATCGCTTGAATTCGTTCTGGGGTCAATCTCCTTCCCTCCTTCGACAAGAGATGACCTAAGTAGGTCACTTCTTGGCAACAATATTGCAACTTTGAAGGTGACACTTTATGATGAAGGTCAGACAAATACCGCAACAAAGAAAGAGTAGCCTCTTTACAAATCTTTTCATCATCAGCAGTAATCAACAAATCATCGACGTACTCAATAAGAGTAGCACCAACAGGTAACACAAAACCGTCAAGCTGAGTTTTCAACGCCTGACTATAGATGGAGGGACTTTCACAATAACCTTGGGGAGCTCTCTTAAACCGGAAGCTTCGGCCTCCTAATGAGAAGCCAAAAATATCCCTGCTCTTCTCAGCAATAGGAATACTGAAGAAAGCATTCTTCAAATCGATGACAGAAAACCAAGCTGCCGAAGCAGGAATCAAAGTCAACAAAGCAGTGATATCAGGTACCACAGGAAACTGTGGCACGACTATCTTATTGACCTCTCGAAGGTCGATCACAAACCTGTACATAGGTGGCTGAGAAGCATCAGTACGTTTAAGGACAGGCAAAACAGGACTGTTACACACATTACCTCTCGTTTCCTCAACTACACCCTTCTCAACCAGATCCTAGACAATCGCTAATAGAGCTCTCTCACCATCGCTCGAAATCTTCTATTGTGGAATACGAGGTAGCCTAGCATTCGACTTAAGGGTAACAACATACAGAGGAATCTGCAAAAGACCAACATCATTTGGACCTGTGGCCCAAAGTGTATCAGGAAGCGAACGCAATTCCAGTGGCAAACAATCCTTAGACAAATACATTGGAGAAATCACTTTCTTACCGAGGGTAAGTTGTACTCCTGAAGGAGAACAATGCAATGTCGCATACAATCTTTTCAGCAAGTCCAAACCCGACAGATTCTCACCACAACCAGTCGTTAAAATAAGTGGAGCTTCCAATTCACAAGGGCCAATGGTAAGGGACAAAGGACTAGAAATCGGATTACGAACTGGGGCGCCTGAAAATCCTACTGAAACATTGGTCAAGCCAGACAAAGGTGTGCCAGGAAGTTTAGAGTGCATAATAGAACTCTTCATCGCACCAGTATCCAAAAGAAAAGGTTCTACCACACCTGATGTAATCACTTCAACATAAGGTCCACTCTGATCTACAGGAACTGACACTACTCCCTCACTTTGTCCTTGGCTGTCCTAGTTATCATTATAACCAGAACTCTCAACTTCGACATAGTAATCCTCAACATAATACTGGGCGGACTGACCACTCGGAACATTCTGTCTGTCAAAATAATTCGCAGAATTTTGTAGGGAAGAGGAACGCTCATTCTGAGGGATCACACCACGTCCCCTACCCCTAGGAGCTTGCTGAAAACTACCACGACCTTTCTGACCAGATACACCATTCACACGCTGTAACAAAGCCGGGCAACTATTCTTGTAATGACCTTCCTCTCTGCAATAAGCACACTGATTAGGGCCAGGAAAGAATCACTGAACATAAGGCTCCGGCTTCTGTAACAATCTCTGAAATTGTGGAGGTTGCTGAAACTGAGGCTGATTCTGACGAGGCGGATAAGCTTGCTGCAAAAGAACTTTCGTCTTTAACTCTTTAGTTTCCTTCTCTACTTTATCCTTCTCATCTTTAGCCCTACTCTCGTAATATTGTGCAGTAGCCAATATCTGGGCCGACGAAGAGACAGCCCATGAACTCTCAGAGTCCTTTAACTTATTAGAACGTTCGGGAAGCAAATTAAAGACAAATTTATCCACAAACAACCTTTGACCACCTCCCGTACTCATATCCTGACCACTATGATCAATAAACGTCTCTTCAAACCTAGTGAAGAAATCAGATACACTCTCGTCTTTCTTCTGCTTACATGCTGCTAACTTATCCCAATTCACTCGTAAAGCGGGCATCATCGTTTTCATCAAATTAATAATTCTACCTGGTAATTCTGAAACTAGAGGTTCAGGTTTAGCACCTCCCTCCTGTCTACCATCTGCGGCAACAATATTCGCCCAGGTATCACCTAATTCAGCAGCATGATTCTCATGACGAATCTTCGCCCACAAAGGTTGAGGGACTACATTACCCATCAGCATATCGATGTCAGCTAAATTCATAATACATGCTTCAACTGTCTGGGACAACTACTTGTAATAACCAGCAGGATTCTTACGAGGGTCAGGTAAGGTCTGCTTAAGAGCCAAGACCTCTGCTCTCTTCCAAGGGACATGTACCCATACTCACTGAAAATGAGCCGGAGCGGCCTGAATACCCAAATTTACATTAGCCTGAACTGCTTCTTTCCATACAGGAGGAACTTCTCTCATAGGATACTGTTTCACTTTCCTCCTAACAGAAGAATCAGGTTCATACAATGTCTGAGGCGGGAGTCTAGATCTGAAAGCAAGTATCGTCTCTACGGCATCTGTAACATCAGATTCCACTATCATCCCTTTAGCAAAATGTGATTGAAAATCGAGCACATCCTGTGGAATCGGACCCAACTCATTATCTTCCCATTCCTGACGCAGAAAAGTACACATTACATCAAAAACATACCTTTGCTTAGGCGGTTCCCACTGAAAGAAAACATCCATAACTGCTGGCAAATCATACCTCGGAGCATTTAAAATCCACCTACGAGCCAACAAATCCAACACTGTGCGTTCTTCAGAACGAGGAAGCTGACTACGACTCTGCTTAGGTTCCGAAACAGGGGTCATATTCAGTGACCCAAACAATGGTGACAACAGATTAAAATCAGTCTCGGTCATTCGTTTTCGAGCAGAAGGGGAAGAAGTAGACATAAGAACAGGAGAATAAGTATTCTGAGGCAAAGAAGGTGTAGGGACAAGAACAGTAGAAGTCGAAGATGCAGAAGCAGAAGGCAAAGGAGTTTGAGGCAAAGCTGGTAGCAAGGCTGGCGACCATAGAATGGGTTGCGCAGGAGGAGGCAAAACCATCTGTGGAGCACCGGGCGGCTGAACAACAGCAGGAGGTTGAACAACAAAGGGTGGAACAACCGGGGATAATAGAGGTGCAGTAGCACCCCGCACATAGGGAGGGGGAAATCTCAGTAAATGAGAGATCAAAGTATCTTTTTCAAGGTCTTCAATCACTTTTGGAGGAGAAGACGGAAAGGCCCTCCTCCAGAGTTTCCTCACGTGGCTACTTGCAATCTTCGGGCTTGGACCGGCACCACTGAAGTCGCCCCACGTTGGCCGCGCCAACTGAAGAACTGGGATTTCAAGTACCCAGCGGCGTCAGGGACACGCCCGAAGTCCTCTGGGTTCCCTTGCCTTGGTATACAGAGACACAGAATACTTCTAGGTGGCGTCAGAGATCAAATTTATTAGCTGCAGCTAGTAACAGTAATCCCAGCGATACAACACGGTGTACAACTCAAGAAACTGTTCAATTCTTGTAGAGCAAGACTTCAGTATTTATACACAATATTCACATTACAAATAGACACTCACTGCAGCAAAATCTGACCAATAGAAACACATTTCTATACATATCACATTCCAAAAGGCTCACTTTACATTGTACCAACCCCACAAGTTAATTATTAGGTTCGTCCCAAATTCAATTACCAAAAGCCGGACAAACCCATAATTGAAAGCACAATGCATATAACGAAGGAACATAAAAA
The DNA here is from genome assembly GCF_964261635.1 of Lissotriton helveticus. NCBI lineage: Eukaryota > Metazoa > Chordata > Amphibia > Caudata > Salamandridae > Lissotriton > Lissotriton helveticus. The sequence goes on from NC_136072.1 coordinate 577,279,036, forward strand.
GGAAACGATGATAGATAAAGAGAAAGATAAAGCATGGTTAGAAAAGCTAAAAATTAACAGTGTCCTGAACTTTGACTCGCAATCTCAGACAAGGATCAACTAAGGAAATTGGCCTAGCAAAGGGTCAGTTTCAGATAAAGAGGTCAATTCCTTACAATGCACCTTAGAGTCAAGAAAAGGCTTAGTTAATAAGTGTATGAACAATGAAGCCCATGAAACTTTGTTAATTTGGTTACTTCCACAGGCCTACGTGAGGGCAACACAAAAATGGAGGTAAAGACAAAATGGAATCCATATTCGAAACAAAGTCTCTGAATACGTAATGAACTCGCTAGTTAACATGACGAATTCACTCCACATTAGTCGTACTCGCTAAATACGGTACAACATCACCAAAATCGTGATGGAACCATAATATCACAGGACAAGGCAGATTTTACAGAACCTCAGCAGTCCGAGCTGGGCCGGAGCTACCAAAACCTTGGTCAAGTCCACCACTATGCCAGCAATGCTCCGGCCTCAAAGCGGAACGGGGCCTCTTTAACACGCTACTGGCCAGCGTGTAAAACATCCAAAAACACCCCTCTACTTCCAAGAAGTAAGAGGCCACACGGACAAATCCTCTATATATATATATATGTCATACCAAATGCCCTAAGCAATGAGAAGGCACACGTCACCTCCCGCCTTAGTCTGGAACTGATCCGAACTGTTTACAGCGTCACATCCCTAGGTGCACAATGTGCTTGCACCCATCTTACATGGACCTCACTCAGAGGAATAATGGAACTTTTTAATTGAACTTAAAAACTCGAACCTATTCCTGCATGCAAACTACATGCCCCACAACACCCCGTGTAATCAACTAAACACGTGACATAGGAGGCGGGGTTGAAGTGAAATAAATACGAGTAATCACTGATGCAGGTTGCAAGTTCGTGTGTTCACGCCCAAGATGAAGGGGCCAGGAGCCCCGAAACGCGTCGGCGAAAGATAATATAAAGCCAGTAAGAAGGATGCAAGTAGCACGCTAGCCTGGAAGGCGGGAGGTGACGTGTGCCTTCTCATTGCTTAGGGCATTTGGTATGACATTTATGCACGGCGGCTCGGCCGTGGAGAAGGGCACCACCGGCAGCTGAAGGAAACGCCCCCCATCGACTGCGCGGAGCTGAAGTCTGGAACTGATCCGAACTGTTTACAGCGTCACATCCCTAGGTGCACAATGTGCTTGCACCCATCTTACATGGACCTCACTCAGAGGAATAATGGAACTTTTTAATTGAACTTAAAAACTCGAACCTATTCCTGCATGCAAACTACATGCCCCACAACACCCCGTGTAATCAACTAAACACGTGACATAGGAGGCGGGGTTGAAGTGAAATAAATACGAGTAATCACTGATGCAGGTTGCAAGTTCGTGTGTTCACGCCCAAGATGAAGGGGCCAGGAGCCCCGAAACGCGTCGGCGAAAGATAATATAAAGCCAGTAAGAAGGATGCAAGTAGCACGCTAGCCTGGAAGGCGGGAGGTGACGTGTGCCTTCTCATTGCTTAGGGCATTTGGTATGACATTTATGCACGGCGGCTCGGCCGTGGAGAAGGGCACCACCGGCAGCTGAAGGAAACGCCCCCCATCGACTGCGCGGAGCTGAAGTCTGGAACTGATCCGAACTGTTTACAGCGTCACATCCCTAGGTGCACAATGTGCTTGCACCCATCTTACATGGACCTCACTCAGAGGAATAATGGAACTTTTTAATTGAACTTAAAAACTCGAACCTATTCCTGCATGCAAACTACATGCCCCACAACACCCCGTGTAATCAACTAAACACGTGACATAGGAGGCGGGGTTGAAGTGAAATAAATACGAGTAATCACTGATGCAGGTTGCAAGTTCGTGTGTTCACGCCCAAGATGAAGGGGCCAGGAGCCCCGAAACGCGTCGGCGAAAGATAATATAAAGCCAGTAAGAAGGATGCAAGTAGCACGCTAGCCTGGAAGGCGGGAGGTGACGTGTGCCTTCTCATTGCTTAGGGCATTTGGTATGACATTTATGCACGGCGGCTCGGCCGTGGAGAAGGGCACCACCGGCAGCTGAAGGAAACGCCCCCCATCGACTGCGCGGAGCTGAAGTCTGGAACTGATCCGAACTGTTTACAGCGTCACATCCCTAGGTGCACAATGTGCTTGCACCCATCTTACATGGACCTCACTCAGAGGAATAATGGAACTTTTTAATTGAACTTAAAAACTCGAACCTATTCCTGCATGCAAACTACATGCCCCACAACACCCCGTGTAATCAACTAAACACGTGACATAGGAGGCGGGGTTGAAGTGAAATAAATACGAGTAATCACTGATGCAGGTTGCAAGTTCGTGTGTTCACGCCCAAGATGAAGGGGCCAGGAGCCCCGAAACGCGTCGGCGAAAGATAATATAAAGCCAGTAAGAAGGATGCAAGTAGCACGCTAGCCTGGAAGGCGGGAGGTGACGTGTGCCTTCTCATTGCTTAGGGCATTTGGTATGACATTTATGCACGGCGGCTCGGCCGTGGAGAAGGGCACCACCGGCAGCTGAAGGAAACGCCCCCCATCGACTGCGCGGAGCTGAAGTCTGGAACTGATCCGAACTGTTTACAGCGTCACATCCCTAGGTGCACAATGTGCTTGCACCCATCTTACATGGACCTCACTCAGAGGAATAATGGAACTTTTTAATTGAACTTAAAAACTCGAACCTATTCCTGCATGCAAACTACATGCCCCACAACACCCCGTGTAATCAACTAAACACGTGACATAGGAGGCGGGGTTGAAGTGAAATAAATACGAGTAATCACTGATGCAGGTTGCAAGTTCGTGTGTTCACGCCCAAGATGAAGGGGCCAGGAGCCCCGAAACGCGTCGGCGAAAGATAATATAAAGCCAGTAAGAAGGATGCAAGTAGCACGCTAGCCTGGAAGGCGGGAGGTGACGTGTGCCTTCTCATTGCTTAGGGCATTTGGTATGACATATATATATATATATGCAAAAAAAGAAGCAGAGAACTCTGGGTAGTTCTCAAGTTTAGGTGGAAAGCAGCTCCTGTTAGAGCCCTCTCAACACCAGCAACACTCTTGATCTGCTCACCTCAAATGTCTGCTTTTCTATCAAAGTATTTAAGCATAGGATTAGCACAGTGTCAACCATGCCCAGATAGAAAAGGACAAAGTCTTTTGCCATTTCTTCAGCAAAGTCTTTAAGCTTAGGACTAGCACGTGCTGTCCATGCGGAGCTGTAAAATGACTAAAGCCATTTACCACTCCTAGCACAGTATTATAGCTTTGAATTGGTAAAATACCAACCAAGCCAACCTGAAATGAATAAAAGCAACCCCTGAAACAGTGTTTCGCTCTAATTAGAGCTCTTCAGAGAGGAATAGCTTTGTCCAGACACAAGGGAGCACCCAGTATAAGTCAAAACAATACCCTTTCAGGCATAGAGTGATGCATAAATTATGCAAACAAAGAAGCAGAGAACTCTAGGTAGTTCTCAAGTTTAGGTGGAAAGCAGCTCCTGTTAGAGCACTCTCAACACCAGCGACACTAGATCTACTCACCTCAAATGTCTGCTTTGCTATCAAAGTATTTGAGCAGTAGTATATATATTATATTGGATTGGAATCTTCTTTTTGATAATTTTTAAAGTCTAGCTCTTAATAAGAACTTTAGAGCCAAGCTTTATCCTATTTGTTTCTAGTTACAAATGGGGGTGGGGTCGCACACTACTCACACACCGGCGGTGTTGCCCCTAAGGACTCTGGTCAATGTAGTAAAGTGTTCGCGATGCATCATCTTTCGATCTTCTGCTATCTTCGCTGTCTTCGCCATCCCTGGACACGTGTTTCGGGGTATTACCCCTCATCAGCAGGGATAGGCCGTGTACTGGGGTTGCCGATGGCTGCCAATATCTGCCAGGTATAGTACCACTCAGGCGCGTAGGTGCGGGATCCCAGGCTTGTCAGCCCGCTGCTCAAGGGAGCTTTAAAGTTACAAATGGGGGTGGGGTCGCACACTACTCACACACCGGCGGTGTCGCCCCTAAGGACTCTGGTCAATGTAGTAAAGTGTTCGCGATGCATCATCTTTCGATCTTCTGCTATCTTCGCTGTCTTCGCCATCCCTGGACACGTGTTTCGGGGTATTACCCCCTCATCAGCAGGGATAGGCCGTGTACTGGGGTTGCAGATGGCTGCCAATATCTGCCAGGTATAGTACCACTCAGGCGCGTAGGTGCGGGATCCCAGGCTCGTCAGCCCGCTGCTCAAGGGAGCTTTAAAGTTACAAATGGGGGTGGGGTCGCACACTACTCACACACCGGCGGTGTCGCCCCTAAGGACTCTGGTCAATGTAGTAAAGTGTTCGCGATGCATCATCTTTCGATCTTCTGCTATCTTCGCTGTCTTCGCCATCCCTGGACACGTGTTTCGGGGTATTACCCCTCATCAGCAGGGATAGTCCGTGTACTGGGGTTGCCGATGGCTGCCAATATCTGCCAGGTATGGTACCACTCAGGCGCGTAGGTGCGGGATCCCAAGCTTGTCAGCCCGCTGCTCAAGGGAGCTTTAAAGTTACAAATGGGGGTGGGGTCGCACACTACTCACACACCGGCGGTGTCGCCCCTAAGGACTCTGGTCAATGTAGTAAAGTGTTCGCGATGCATCATCTTTCGATCTTCTGCTATCTTCGCTGTCTTCGCCATCCCTGGACACGTGTTTCGGGGTATTACCCCTCATCAGCAGGGATAGGCCGTGTACTGGGGTTGCCGATGGCTGCCAATATCTGCCAGGTATAGTACCACTCAGGCGCGTAGGTGCGGGATCCCAGGCTCATCAGCCCGCTGCTCAAGGGAGCTTTAAAGTTACAAATGGGGGTGGGGTCGCACATTACTCACACACCGGCGGTGTCGCCCCTAAGGACTCTGGTCAATGTAGTAAAGTGTTCGCGATGCATCATCTTTCGATCTTCTGCTATCTTCACTGTCTTCGCCATCCCTGGACACATGTTTCGGGGTATTACCCCTCATCAGCAGGGATAGGCCCTGTACTGGGGTTGCCGATGGCTGCCAATATCTGCCAGGTATAGTACCACTCAGGCGCGTAGGTGCGGGATCCCAGGCTCGTCAGCCCGCTGCTCAAGGGAGCTTTAAAGTTACAAATGGGGGTGGGGTCGCACACTACTCACACACCGGCGGTGTCGCCCCTAAGGACTCTGGTCAATGTAGTAAAGTGTTCGCGATGCATCATCTTTCGATCTTCTGCTATCTTCGCTGTGTTCGCCATCCCTGGACACGTGTTTCGGGGTATTACCCCTCATCAGCAGGGATAGGCCGTGTACTGGGGTTGCCGATGGCTGCCAATATCTGCCAGGTATAGTACCACTCAGGCGCGTAGGTGCGGGATCCCAGGCTCGTCAGCCCGCTGCTCAAGGGAGCTTTAAAGTTACAAATGGGGGTGGGGTCGCACACTACTCACACACCGGCGGTGTTGCCCCTAAGGACACTGGTCAATGTAGTAAAGTGTTCGCGATGCATCATCTTTCGATCTTCTGCTATCTTCGCTGTCTTTGCCATCCCTGCACACGTGTTTCGGGGTATTACCCCTCATCAGCAGGGATAGGCCGTGTACTGGGGTTGCCGATGGCTGCCAATATCTGCCAGGTATAGTACCACTCAGGCGCGTAGGTGCGGGATCCCAGGCTCGTCAGCCCACTGCTCAAGGGAGCTTTAAAGTTACAAATGGGGGTGGGATCGCACACTACTCACACACCGGCGGTGTCGCCCCTAAGGACTCTGGTAAATGTAGTAAAGTGTTCGCGATGCATCATCTTTCGATCTTCTGCTATCTTCGCTGTCTTCGCCATCCCTGGACACGTGTTTCGGGGTATTACCCCTCATCAGCAGGGATAGGCCGTGTACTGGGGTTGCCGATGTTTAGTCTACAAGATATTTGGAGGTTAGAACACCAAAGAACTTGGAACACAGCCACAGTCTAGTCACAATGCGCTTCCATTACAATTAGACTCTATATCTAATGCCAACAACTTTGCTTTCATCGACAAAGGAAGTTTGATTTTGGCTCCCAGCATATGCCAAGACGCATGTGTAATTTTGTATGACTCATGGATCATTTAGATTCGGAGGTGTATATGAATATCTTTGACATCTGGTCACCTTCCTCCAAGATCTTGCTGCAAAACATACATGCTACAGTGCTCTTTTGTGAAGAATATGTGTCTCTTGCTGGTCCAATTACTCTAATTACCACCAGACACGTCACACTTAAATGATGGTGATATGTGAAAGAGCTGTCTCGTGTGGAGAAGAACATAGCGACATTTTGCAAAATGTCAGATGCAGAATTGTTCCTTCTCATAATCCTCTTCACGCTTTCCTGACATCTATGAGTAAACGTGAACCAAATTACAGGTACGCTTCTTAAATGTGGCGGATATAGGACCATGTATTGTAAGCCTAAGGCACTTTTAATACAGTGGGTGTTTTTGAAGAGATTCCTGTCCACTAAACTCTAAATATTGCCCGACGAAATGCAGGGGGGTATTTACAACAAAAATGGCGCAGCCCGGGTTAGCTCTTAAATAGCTAAAGCTGAGCTCTGTCACTTTAGAAACACAGGGATACACGGGGCCTCATTTACGAAGGCCTTGCGCCACTAGTACGTCACTTTTTCCCATTTTAAAAGTGACGCACCGGCGGCGCAAGACCTTCATAAATAAGGCCCACGGTATTTACAATAATATGCTGCACCCTGAATTCTCCCTGCAATGGGGATAAATTCAGCTGCCTAGCGCCAACACAGGTACTCTTGCACCATTGTGCAAGGGTGTCTGCGTTGAGGGAATGATTCTTTATGTGCAGGAAGGTGTCTCTTCCTGTGCGTAAAGAATCCAGAACGGTGATTTGAAACTCCTATGTGTGCTGCATTGTGCAGCACACATTGAAGTTGCAATGTGTGCTGCATTTTGCAGCACACATTGAAGTTGCAAATCTTCATTTTTTTAAGATGATTATTTATGCGCAGAAAGGAACACCTTCCTGCACATAAACAGTCATTCAGGGCGTTTTTCTGTTTCTATGTGTACTGAGGAATGCAGCACGCATCGAAACAAGACAAACAAGGAGAAAATAAATATTTCTCCTTTTTTTCACCATGTTAAGACCAGGTTTACCCTGGTTAAAATGTTGGCGCTCCCCCATCTTTACACAACCCTTGAAAATATGGAGCAGCATCAAAATCAATGGGTGTTGCGGCAGAGTGCTAAGTATAGAATTAAAGGGTGCCTTATTTACAAGGTGACGCTAAGCCACATCAAGTGGTTTAACACAGCCTGGTAAATAAGGGGAAGCCCCTATCGCCACAGGAACGTCTTTATAAGTGACATTCCTGTGGTGATAGGGGCTTGTAAATATGTCTTGCAGCTCCTAATCTATTTGAATTAATTGTCCATGGTAAAATGGCCCTCCCTTTACTCCCTTCCCAGATTTGGAAAATCTGTTTTCCCAATGTTTTTTTTAATTATCTAGCGTTTCAAGAAGTGTTTAAAATTGTATTTAATTGCTTTAGATCATGGTGGAATTGGGTGCATTTACATCAGCTACTGGCTTTCGATTTGCACTTTCTATGAAGCTTTCGTTTTCACTTATTTAGCTGATATACTGGCCTGAAATATGATTTCAACAAATGTGGCATGCGTGAGAACATGCCTTGTCTAAGTACAGGCACCCCAACCACACTTTGATAATCAGTATATCTGTATATATAGGCACACTTATTGAGAGGATATCGAGCCCCAAATTAATAGAGTGATTTCCTGAAGTAAAGAATTCATATGTGTTCAAATATTGAGTATAGGGTCTTTTCAATTACTATCCAATACAGAAGGTAGTCATTTTCTTGACGATAAAATATGCCTTGAAGTGATGTGATGCACATGAAAGAGAAGGAGAGAACGCGCTTGCTGAGTCTGACCAGGGGCGTAGATTTGGGGGTGGGAGGGATTTTGGGGAGTTATAACCCCTAATAAATGTATTCTGTAGTGATTAGTTGGGTATAGGTGATCTAAGTCAGATATGGTGAGGTGTTTGTCAGATTTCAATAGGGATTTATATCAGGGGCGGCTCCACCATGTGGGTGTCGGAGCGTCTCCCCACTGCTTTCTCACAGTGCGAGAAGCAGAAACGTAAAATGGTATAAATATCATTTTACGTTTCTGCTTCTTGCATTGCGAGAAAGCAGAAGAAGGGTATACCTGGTTAAGGGCAGGTGGGTGGATGGAGAGAGGAGGAGTGGCTAGCCCACTGTTATGCGCGCTGACTGTTTGGTCAGCCTCAGGGCAGACCAAACCAGTCACGAGCACTCTCCGTTTTTCCATGTAGGCTGCATGCAGCCTGCATTTTAGAAAACGGCCTCCCCATAGACGCCTGTACGGACGGCGTCCTAGCCAATCACAACGCTGCCATTGCAGCATTGTGATTTGCTTAGGGAAGGAGAGGGAGGCTGCCTGCTTCTGCTTCCTGTGAGCAGAGAGAGCGCGCGAAATGCGACGCGGGAGCCCAGGACCGGAGGCTAAGATAAGGTTTTTTTAAATTAATTTTATTAAATTAACCCCCTTCCCGCACGACCCCAGCCCTCCCACCCATGAGTCATGGCTGCCGTGACTGATTTTCATATACACATGCAGACAAAGACAAGCATACACACAGAATCTAGTCTCTATTTTAAAGATGATAGCATTATTATTTTACAAAATACTGAGTTATAAGTACCCCTCACAATCCGCACTCCTCTCCCTTCCTATGCTACTTAAGGGCCCACCTGCCCTGCCTCTGTTAAATGTATTTTAACCAGCATGATTGTAGGGACATCTGAAGCTCACCTACCCCCTCTTCCCCTCCCCCTCCCCCATGTTACTGACCAATCTACGCCACTAGATCCGACTTATGCTGAGGTCCCACATCCTGGACACAGTACGAAAAATATCTTATGCAATTTCATTTTTGCACTGTTTTGGTTTGAGCCTGGAATATTTCTGTTTTCACTATTGTATCAACAATAGCAGACGCGGTCAGCCCAGGTAACATAGGTGGGGCAGCGTGGCAGGGGCGGGGCAGGGGGGAAATTCAACAGATGGGGTATTGAAAGTAAAATAAATAAAACCAGTCACCTTGGGCTCGCCGCATCACCAAAACTTTTTTAGACTTTACAAAGAATTCCAGGATTTCTCCCAAGAACTGTGATCATTGTGTTATTTTACACCTGAGTCAACACATTTACAATTGTAAAAAATCATGTTTAGTGAATAACACGTTTAATTTGCCCTTGTAATAAAAGCTGTTGCAGTGTGGAAATAACTTTATGATTCAGGACTAATAATATTGGCAGATCAACTGATTAAGTACAGTTTTAAGTCAAACACCATGTTTGATTGAATACTGTATTTACACAATTCAGCATCACCACCGGTGATTTTTTTTTATTTTCATCGTACATCACCTTGTTTTTTTCATATACTTGGAAATAGTAATGAGGAGGTTCACATAGAGTTTTAATATACACTATTGGATTACATTGAAAAGACAAAAATGTTTATACTGATCTTTAAAATGATGAGGCATACTATTGGAACTGATCTATACAATCACTATCTTTATCAACTTTGCAAAGTTAGTGAGGTTTTTGTATATCAACTGCTATGAATGACAAGCACTCCTTGTTCCCAAATATCTTTGTCAATTGGTCTACCGTACATGCTTGCTTGCCTATTTTTATTTTTATTGTCATTTTAATATTTTACAATATGTCATATTTGTATTTCGACTCCCCCTGTAGTTTTATTCTGGTCTTATGTAAAGCTTTACATTGCCTATTGGATTAATAGTTTTCAAATTTTAGTAGATTTTATATTGTGTTTTGTATTCTGCTTTTATGGCTGAAAACTGCCGAAATAAAGCTTTATTGACTGACTGACTGACTGCTATTGGATTACATTGAAAAGACAAAAATGTTTAAACTGATCTTTAAAATGATGATGAATATTGGGCATACTATTGGAAATGATCTATACAATCACTATCTTTATCAACTTTGCAAAGTTAGTGAGGTTGTTAAAAAAGTGTGCGAAAAACCACAATAATTACGTCTTGTGGGAAAAAATATACCAAAATCTAATTTTTGTGATAAAAATGTTTTGCAGAAAAAATCACCAGTGAAATATTTTTTATTGGAAAGTTCGTCCAAAAGTAAAGATTTGCAAAGGTGGTAAACTGTGCAACTTAGTGAAGCTCTATATGGTCCCATAGCTGTTTCGAGCAATAAATAATTAATTGGAATCATTAGTTATTCATTATGAGATAATTGATAATTCCCCAAAAAATGTTTGTTCACCTGTTGTCGGAGTTGTAAAAACTGAGGGCCTCATTTATGTTTTTTTTGCTGTAGGGTAGTGCAGCAGGTCTTACTGCTGCGCTGCCCTGTGGAAAAGGGCAGGAATGCACCGCATCCATTAGCTACGGCGCAGTCCTGTCCTTTTCCCCCTGTGTGCTGCAGAAAGCAGCACACATAGAAAGAGGAAAAACTAGGAGAAATAAAGATATTTCTCCTCATTGTGCCTTCCTTACGCCTCTCTTGGGGAGGTGTACGTTTTGGGGGCTGCCTCAGACTTACGGCCAAAAAGTCATGGATGTTGCTGGGAACACCCCCTGTTATAGTGCATAGGTTAATTTGGTGTCTTGTATATGGATTGGGCTTCAGTAGGCAGTCTGTCAAGGGAACTAGAGGTATGTATTGCTATCAGTAAATGCCAGTTGGCAATGCCATTCAGTAGTGTGAGTCGGCACTTCAAAAGGGCAATAAACTGCACATTTATTTTTACTAAATCCAAAACTGGGGGCTATATTTATGAGGTCACTTGTGTCACACTTGCACTACGCAATGTGGTGCATGTGCGACACAGCTAAAAAATGTGATTTATGAAGCCACACAAGGCCACTTTCTGTGGTCCTGAGTGGCTTCATAGATCTGGAGTAATGCAGTGCAGCGCACATAGCTATGTTGTGTTACTCTGCCCTGGGAAGGCATTCCAGGGGCGTTGTGTGGGGTTCCCCATGCAACTCCCATGGTTTCTGACCCATTCCCAGATCACCAAAAGTGATAGATCTGGGAATACTCCAAAAAATGCATCTTCTTGGGGAAGGCATAACATGGAGACATTTCTTTATTTCTCCTCGTTTTTCCTCTTTCTGTCTGTGCTGCATTCCGCGGCACACACAGAAAGAGGAAAATGCCTCAGTAGATTGTTTTTGTGCAGGAAGGTGCACCTTCCTGCACAAAAATAATCCAGCATGCACACAGACACCCTTTTACCATGTGTTGGTGCTAGGCAGCCAAAAGGGCGCCAGCGCAGGGACAAAGGAAGGCATGCACCATATTCTTTTAAATACAGCACATTCCTGCCCTTTCCTTGTCACTCAGCACAGAGCTGCAACTTGACTTGATGCGCTCTGTAGCTTTCCCATAAATATGCACCTATGTATCAAATTGTTGAGTCACAGTAACAGCGCACCATTCCATCTTCACTACCTGCCAAGGAGACATGAAGAAAAAAATTCAGTGAGTTGAGGGTTGTCTTCATATCGGTGGACTCAGATACTCAGGCTGTTGAAAATTCAAGTATAGGCTGCTGTAACACACTTAGGGCCCGATTACCATGCAGTAAGGAATGCCTCTGACCCTGTGACGGAGCCATCCTTACCGCATCGTAATCTCCTGTTTGTAATAATTTCGGACTGACCCATTTTGATAAATTCGGTTGTAAATTATTGCAAACAGGAGTTCCGAATGGCTGACGATGGGCTCAGAGAGCCCGTCTGCCATTCGGAAGGCCTGCAGTAATCCCTCGGCCAGCTCTTTCCGGCCGAGGGAATACGATGGCAGTTTCCCACTGCTTTTCTGTGCCGGCCTTTCCATCACAGAAAGGCATTGGGTAACTGTCTCTGGGGGCCCCCAGCAGGGACCCCATGGGCGCAAGGCTGCCGAACAATGTCCTAGGGGGCACCTATGGTCCCCCCCCCTGTTTATCCCTGCACCTGGATGGCAGGCACCTTGAGGTGCCTGACATGGGCTGCAGGGATGAACTGCACCTGTGCTCTTTGATATAAGAGCATGCCTTCCATTCGGAATGCATGCTTCCATAGCAAAGTATAGGAATGTGACCGAAAAGGGTAAGTTGCATCCTAATAGCTGGGCTGGAACCAACAACAGGAGGTCATTTGGTTCCATTTCCAGAGCGATGTGGGACGGACTTCAGTCCGTCCGACATCGCAATCGGGCCCTTGGAAATTATGGATCTCAATGGTTCTCCAGTGTGCATCAGAGGGATTGCTTTTCTTACTTCATTTTAAGGATCTGCTGCAGTGTTGCTGCAATGATGGAAAACTGGTTAAGCACCCTGCCACCACTGCCTGCATAGTTCTTGATGCGGCCTTGGATTTTATGGCCTATTCCAGATTGGGTACGTTAAGGAGAGAGGTTCCACCACACATCTCCTTAGATGAAGTATAGAAATTTCAATCAATTTCAATTTCAATTTTAAAATCTTTATTCGGCACTTAAAAAGACACCATAAAAGTACATACACAATATATACACATAGTAAAAACAGATTTTAAAAGATAAGTTAAAAGTTGAAAAATGAGCTAAAAACAGCATTTTATGAACGAAGGGGATGGAGAAAGTTTCCTTACATGGGGCTCTATTTAATTAGCATTAGAGTCAATTATTTCTCTCGTAGTCCTTAACTGCATTGCAATCCTGATAAAACTTACAATACAAAACAACGTGTGAGCATCTGCGGCTTCCTGAAGACACCTCAAGGCCATTTTTGCTTGTCTGAGTTTGGTTTCTTTCAGGATCCCTACTAAAAACTTACGTCTTGGGACGGAATAAAAGGGGCATGACAGAACAAAGTGAAGGGTATCCTGCGGAGACATAAAGTCGCAGCCGCAGGTACCCTTCGCCTCCACTGTGAGAGTGAACCCAGAGGGGACAGCAAGTAAATGGTGCAGCATATTTAGTCTGAATCGAGTCATATAAAATCGATCCTGGGCGTTATGCATCACAGTGAGGTATGGTTCCGTGCCTTGTTTCTTTGTTAATAAGCAGTAAGATAAAACCGTAGGTTTACGTCTTTCCACCTCAGCCCTGGTCGTATATGACCGTTCTAGAAAAAGGTTTTTTAACCATTGTTTTGTTCTGGCCGGTTAAGGATTCTGGGTCTGTAAAGAGATTTTTACAGCCAATTGCCTCCATGGAGTTCTTTACATACTTCAGCCATGGTATGTGACCCCCTCTGTCACGTTTCAAACAATCTTTTAAAATTTGTCTTGTAAGATCCGCTTCTGGATTAATCCAGATTTTAATCCAAGCAAGGATAGGTTTAATTTTAATACGGTCTTCAATATAGGGCTCCCCTACTTCCTCGTGAATGATGAAGGCTCTGCGGTAATTTAAGGATTCTTCTAAGTAATTTATTTTCTTCCACCTGGATCTGCTGCAATTGTTTGTCTATAAAGCCCCATACTTCTGCTCCATAGGTGACCTTAGCGCAGCATATTGATCTGTACAGGTTTAATATTTGCCCAGGGGACCATCTGCCAAGTCTTTTCCTGTACCCCATGATGGCCCCTGATGATGCCGCCAGTTTCGCTGCATGTTTGTCCACCAGGGGATTAAAATTCAATTGATCATCAAACAATACACCAAGGTACGAGAAAGTCTTAACCTGTCCGATCTTGTGAGCCCCAATTTTGAGGGTGAATTTCCCCTTTTCTTTAACTCCTGCTGACATGACATAAGATTTTTCCAGGTTTGTCGATAAATCAAGTTTAGCCATAAAATCGACAAAGCCATCGATCAGCTTTTGTAACCCCAATGAAGTCCTGGCTAACAACACCGCGTCGTCGGCATAGAGTAGTACCGGCACCGCTCGATGTCCAATTTGGGGTGAGTCCACATGCAATTTGATTAGATCTTTGTCCAAGAGGTTAACATATATAGAGAACAGGAAGGGCGCTAAAATGCAGCCCTGCCTCACTCCACTGGTGCATAAAAAGGGCTCAGTCCTACTTCCCTCTTGATTGTATCTCACTGTTGCGGAAGTGTTCCAATGTAAAAATTTTAGGACGTCTACCAGTGATTGGTCCACTCCCAGGTTTAATAATAGGTTCCAGAGTTTTTCTCTGTTTACACGGTCAAAGGCCGCGGAGAGGTCCATGAACCCCATATATATAGCCCCCCTGGCAGCGATGGTGTATTTAGCTGTCAGAAGGTACAGGTTCAAGCATTGATCAGTGGTAGATCTACCCTCCCTAAACCCGTATTGAATATCTGTCAAAACCTGGTTCTCCTCTGCCCATTCCTGCAAACGATGTAAAATTACACGGCCCAATACCTTGGCCGTCACATCTATGAGGGAAATGGGACGATAACATTGGGGGTCATCACGATTCCCTTTTTTATAGATCGGGACTATGGTTGCCGTCGACCAAGAACGAGGTAGTCCTGCCACCACTGCCTCGTTCAAAACTCTCGTGAGCAATGGGGCCCATAGATCTTTATTGCTCAGGTAGTGGTCGGGGGTATGCCATCAGGGCCGGGTGCTTTATTCTTGCTCAGTCCTGCAATTGCCAGTTCCACTTCCTCCAGGGAAAATTCCAATTGTATATTAGGATTTAACCTTGGTCCTTCACCCTGGATTAATTGTCCTGTGTGGTTATAGAGGCTCTAGAAATGGGTCTGCCATTGTTCGGGTAAAATAGTATTTATTATTTTGGGTGCTCCTGGGTCCTGGAAGCATGGGGTGTTAATGACTTTCCAGAATCCCGAGATATCTCGCCTCTCTGCCGCCTCCCTTAGATCCTCCCAAGCTTGGATTTGTAAGCTCTTTTTGCGGAGTCTCAGTGCTTTTTTATATTCAGTTCTATACTGTGCTATTTTAAGATTGTCCCTAGGTTTAGACTGGAGGCTAAGTTTGAGGTTTCTATGCGCTTTAGTACAATCAGAGTCGAACCAGCGCGGGGTTGAGGGTGCTTTACTATCTTTAGAAGTCTTTAGTAAATTATCTACATGGCGTGCGATTTCTTCAAACGCACTGACCACTTTTGCTCCCCCCATGTTGGGATCAAGGCATGTGTTTATAGCCATTTGTCCTTCTGTTATGAGTCTTCTATAGAATTTGTCTCCGTCTATCTTAGCCCACTTAATCCTCCTTCCCTGGTCCACTACCCTTTCTAAAATATCTGTTCTACGTATAGGTTTTTTGAAGTTAAAACCCTTTAATGCTAAAGTCAAAGGGTTATGGTCGCTAAAGATGCTTATGTCTATGGCCATACTACTAATGCTTCTCTTTATGTGGGGTGAGGCTAAGATGAAGTCAATATATGAATGACAGCCTCTACCTATAAATGTTGGATTGATATCTCCATTTCCGCCTAACTCTATCAGGTCCATAGTGTGGGCCAGATTGTGCCTTTTTGTTAGTTTCTCTAAGTCCCACCCCTCAGTTCTATGTGCGAAGTGTGGGCCTTTTGCTACAGTGCATCGTGACCAATCTTTGTTAAATGGTTTTAGGTTGTCACAAAGATGACAATTAAAATCCCCCATAAGTATTATACTAGGGGGGTTTGGTGTCTTATTTAATAAATCCTGCTTATCTAGGCGGGAGTCCAATTCTTTTATAACGGTCCCCTTTCCCATCGTGCCTACAGCGTTATACCAATAAATTAAAAGAAAATTAAACCTTTTAAAACGATACCCTACCGCTTGTATGTTTCTTGAAACCCAATTATAATTAGACCAGGTTCCTTGCATATGGAGGTCAACATACATTATCAAACCCCCAATCGCTCTCCCCGACGGGGATTTTTTGTCCGGAACGGAAAAACATTTGTACCCCTCTATACTGTACAGATTTGGATCAACCACCCATGTTTCTTGGAGACATATTATTTGAAAGTTAGTTATGTAGTTCCGCCATTCCTGGTTACCAAATTTAGCTGCCAATCCTGCAATGTTCCAGGATATAATTTGGAGATTATCATGATTGTCTTCCACGGGAAGCTCTTTTAAGGCCCTTAATGAATGCTCTTCCTTATCTGCCTGTATAGGTATTATATTATTGCGGAGTTCTGATGTAATATCACTGTTCCGTCTAATTCGATCGTGGGTTGTCTTTTGATCTAATTGCTCTATTATTTCCTTTCCCCCTTTTTTTCTACCTCCCCTACCATCACTATGTCCTGAAGTACTCAGTGTGCCCATTCCTATTCCAGTAGACCCTTCCTCCTTTGATCTCATTATGGGATCAAAAGTGCTAGTTTCCTTCATTGGAAGTCAGTCCACCTCTTCAAGAGCACTGAACCTATTCCAGTGCGCATGTTGAGATAGGAAAGGGTCATAAACTGGAGTGGCTTGGTAAGGCATTTGCCATTGGGTGGATCTATACTGTGGTTCCACCTGTTGAGCCCTGCTCATAGGGATTCTATTTGTCTGCACTGGTCTTTGGGGTATGTGTGGATAAAAATAGGATAAATGTAAAGGGTGGATTTGTGTTTGAGCTCCTCTATGGGATACATTGCATATATAATTCACTGCTGCAATGTCTCTAAAGTTGACTGTTATTATGTCTCCTGCTATTGTTTTTATTCCTCTCCCAATCCACTCTCCCCTTCTGACTGTAAGTATTTCGCCACAGATATTTGGGGGTAGAGGTCTATTTATCTGCAGCCATTGCACACATTTGTTTCTTAGTTCCAAGTGTGTTTCTCTTTTTCCCTCTTTTAATGGTGGGACTCCTGTCAGTACCACCACAAAGGGCAAAGCTTCTGGTGGGAGATTAATTGCCCAAAATCGTGTTGGTCTTGTTTTTTCAGGTGCATTCTTTGAGGGAGGGGGGTTTGCGATAGTCTTTTCCTTTGGCGTTTGATCTGATTTTTCATTTGAAACTTGGGGAGGTCTTTTGCATTGTTTTGTTTGTCCCTGTGTTGTCTCACTGGAGCTGCAAGAGTTGGAGGGTATTGAGGTTTTTTGTACTGTTGGGGTATTCATTTGCCTGACATTGTTTAGTTTGTTTGGAGTAGAATCATTAACTAGCACTGCCTTATCTTTTAGTGACTTGTTGGACATGCCCCCATCTTGTCCCACTTTGGACAATACATTGACCTGTCCCAGTTGCCTAGTGGGGCCAACCCCCTTATTGTTTATTAAAGATGTTAATCTGTCGATTTTTTACATAAGGGGTTTGATCAGGGCAGTGATTGTATCTTCTAAGTCTGCTTTCAGGTCGGCTACCATATTTGAAACCCAGCAGGGTATTCCTGGTGTGGAGGTAGTTATGGGTGCTACTAAATTGTGATTTATTATTTTGTTTTTACCCTTTTTTCTCCCCTGCTTTTGACCATCTCTGGGTCTTTTTTCTTCCATATTGTTTGGGATCGCCTTTTCTGTGTCACATGTGGTGCTTAGATTGGTATGGGTATTCGCTCTATCCCTCGTGGTCTCAGTGGGGGCCTGGGCACATGGAAGCTCAGCGAAGGAGGAAGTGACACCGAGGCTGGTGTCTGGGTCGGCTGTAGCATCTAGAGTGACTATTGACAAATCAGGTGTTGCTTCCTGCGTGCCATGGATAATTGTCATTGGTGGTAGGGACATCCTTCTCTCTGTGTTTGCTATCGCATTAGCTACAACCCCTATTGTCTGCTGTAGCATTTTATCGATTGCTGTGAGTGTGGGTACTGGCTGTGGGGAATCCGCCTTTTGTTTGATACTAGATCTTAGGGTGGGCATCCTGGAGCTTTTGGTTACCTTCCTCATTCTTAATCACCAGTCAGGCACAGCGTACGCAGCTTGAGTCTCCGTTCAATGATCTGGTCGCAGTAATGCCTTTTGTGTGACAATAGGAAGGATTTTAGGGGGGTGCCCCAGCCCAGCCTCTTCTGGCCTCTGAGGGCCGTAGAGGGCCCGCCCTTTGCCCGGGCTTTGCCCGGCGTCCCACGAGACGAGTCTGATGTCGTTTTTAAGCGCCGCCTGGCGCTCCCAGGTGACGCGGATCACCGCAAGGGCTTGTAGGTAATGAAGTTCGCCCCTCGACGGTCTCCTCTCGGCGGCCCCGCTCTAGATGGAGAAAGGTAATGTATAAATAAGGGGGTTTACCCAAACATAGTCACTGGGACCTAGGTTCTAAAGGTACTAGGAGGAAGGGGTCCCAGTGTGAACGAAAAATAATGTATACAAATCACAAAATTATTCTCCAAAACACTGAATGGATCCACACTGTTTAATTCACAATGGGATAAAGTATATTGAATATACAGAACAATTTATCAAACAATGTTGGCGGTTGTACAGTGCACCAAGGAAGGCGAAGGGAGGGAAGTAGTGATAAAGTGAGGATGTGATGATGAAAGGTATCAGTGACAGTAAAATCAGTCAATTAGAAAAACTATATTGACAATTTAATACAAAACAAAATGACCAAAAATTCGGCGTTTAAATCAAGACGGCATACTTCACAAAATACAATCAATGTTATAATGTTGGCGTGAAGTTGACACAAGAAAGGTGGTTGTCGACGTTTCGACCCTCTAATCAACGCAGGGATTAGTCGTGCCCTTGCTGTGGGGTCTTTTTCAGGACCAGAGAGGAAGGGGCAGGCAACCTAATTAAAATGTGTAAATGAAAATATTATTGTTCAAGGGGGTATTATTCTTCCCTAGATAGGACCAATATAGTTACACAATGGTTAGTTAGAGGATGTCTATATATAAAAAGCGTGGACGTGTGGTGCCACAATAGAACATGGTTAGTGTGGCACATTAGTACAATTTAAGTGAAAAAATCGATATACATCCAAGTGGCGTGCTTGAAATAGTGACCGGAGCGTTATGATCAGAAAACTGGCACGTGGGGAGGTGGGGGTCACCTTCAAGACCAAGACATAGAGTAGTAAGTTATTCAAGGATACCTGAATTTTAGACTGTTAAAGGGACAGGCGATGTCATCACGCAGAGTTTGAGTGTGTGTCTGTAACGAAACATGAAAAATACGAATTACATGGGCCTTGTGCGATGTGGAAGTCACATCGGCAATTGGTGAAACAGGCTTACCTGCTATGTGAATTTTCAAAGACGCTAGTTGACAAGGATGTAAAGGGGCCGGTCGAACAATCGCGCCTAAAAATAAACCAGGCGTACTAATTACTGTGGGTTATTACGAGTGGAAAAACACACAGAGCACTGTGCAACCTTAACATAATTACATCATGTCAAGGGCTTACCGTCGGTGATGCGGTATCAGAACGTATCCGCCTTTGGATCGCGGGTAATGAAACTCCGTAATTCTGTTAGGGAAAAGTGCGGGAAACTATCATTAATGCCCGTGAGTGAAACGCAGATTATGGAGGGGTAGAGTAGGGGGCCGGGGGGTTTAGACTACTCACTCGTGCCGAATGAATCAGGACTGGAAACGCCACTCGAACTCGCAGTACCGAGCCCGATTTCCTGATAGTAAAATCACGTAGGCAACGGTACCACGTGACGCTGGACAGGCGTATGGAACTCGAGGAAAGACTCAGATGGAACTCTGGTCCTGCTACGAACATTCGATAGCAAATGAGTAGGGACATATTGCAGTGCAAATCTTAAATAATATGCGATTAATGCATATCAAGGATAAAGAAATTTTAAAAATTATATATGTATGGTACATCATAGTATGAACAGTACAGTCTCAGTATTGCGAAACACCAGTATAGGAATGCTGCATGTCGTAACCTCATCAGAAATGGGATTCCACCTCGGCGGAACATTACATAGTCAGTATACAACACCGTAATGTTATACATGATGTAAATAAAGACACCAAAATTATGGCGTACCTCCCGAGCATGGGGGTAAAGGCCATATCACTGGTTGTGACACAGTTATGGTTACCTTGGCGTACCTCTCATATGAGGGTAAAGGCCAGTAAGGTTGATGCTGATAGATGTATGAAACCCAACAGTTATCTAAAGTGGCACATAACTACCAGTGTAGAAGGGCCAATCTAAATACAGTATATTGCATGTAGGGTACAGGACCTCAAGGTAATGTGGCCAGTTGTGAAAAGGAACTATCATGCTCATTGAGGCCAGTGTCGATGGAATCAAAAAAGTACATCCACTTAAGTTCTTGTTTGTTGAGGATACTAGTGATGTTGCCCCCACGGGGTCCCAGGACAGCCTTTTCAATTACCACCCATCTCAAGCTATCCGGGGGATGTAATGCCAACTTAAAGTGGTCCACTAAAGGTGCGCCCTGTACCTCACATCTGATCCTGCTCATATGCTGTAAAATCCTTTCTTTGGCTTTTTGTTGAGTTTGCCCAATATAGATCTTGTGGCACGGGCAAATTATAGCATAGATAATGTTGATCGAATTACAGTTACTGTGAGTCTTTAGCTTGATTTTATGATGACGGTATTGGAATTCTTTGGTCTGGATTGCAGAGTCACAGGCTTTGCAATGGCCACATTTGATATGGCCAACAACTGGTGGCAGATCCCACATTGAGGTGATAGTGGGCTGGTCCGGTGTCGGTAGTAGTGATCGTACAACGTAGTTCTTAATGCTCTTGGCTTTTTTAAAAGCATGTAAGGGTTTGTCAGGCTGGTTGACATCATCTGATATCAATTGCCAGTGTTGGTTAATGATGCTTTTAATCTTGTTGCTCTTAGTATTAAAAGTGGTGACGCACACAATGCGTTTCTCTTGTTGGATATTTTTGTCTCTGGGTGAGATTAATTCCTCTCTGGGATAGAACCAGGCACGTTTGCGTGCTTTCTTTACCAGACGTCTTGGGTATCCTCGTTGTTGCAATCGGTTGGCAAGATCTTCCGATTCAGAGAAGTAATGTTCTTTGTTGGATCAATTCCTACGAATTCGTAGCAATTGCCCAAAGGGCAAGTTGTCACGAAGAGCTCGTGGATGGTGACAATTGTATTCCAATAGAGAGTTTCTTTCAGCAGGTTTTCGATATAGTTTGGTAAGTAGTGTTCCTGATTGATGATAGATGGTGATGTCCAAGAAGTTGATTGTTTGATTATCAGATTGGATTGTGAATTTCAAATGGGCAGATTGTTGGTTAAGCCATGTGAAAAAAGAGCATATTTCATCCTGGTTGCCATTCCAAATCAGAAGAATATCATCAATGTAACGCATCCAGAGACCAACTTGGTCTCTGAATGGGTTCACCTGATTAAGGACAGTATCTTCCCTGAAGGCCGCCATGTACAGAATGGCCACATCTGGAGCAAAGGGAGCCCCCATCGCTACCCCGGATGTCTGGAGATAGAATTTGTTATTGAATAAAAAGAAATTCTTGGTCATCGCTATTCTAAGTAGGGCCAAAATGAATTCCGACGGAACTTGTACTGGGGCAGGACGTCGTTGAAGACAACGTGTGATCACCGTTAGAGCTTCTTGCTGGGGGATGCATGCGTATAAAGATACCACATCACATGTGGCTAATCTTTGATGATGCGGGTCAAAAGATGCATTCTCAATAATGTTAATTGTATTCATGGTATCCCGTAAATACGATGGCGTGGATTCAGCCAAGGGCTTCAGGAAAAAGTCAATATATTTCCCCAAAGGTTCGAGGCTAGATCCACACCCAGACACAATTGGGCGTCCGGGAGGGTTGACCATACTTTTGTGGATTTTGAGTATGGTGTATATCGTAGCCAAACGGGGGTGTTTTTGGTTGAGGAATTGAAATTCATTTTCAGACAGAAAGCCTTGGTCGAGGCCGGCTTGAGTTAACTCCAAAATTTCAAGAGCAATGGCTTTGGAAGGATCGGACCTCAGTAGTTGGTAACTTGTGTCGTCATTCAATTGGCGGAGGATTTCAGATTCGTAGGTGGATGCATCTTGGACAACAATTGCCCCGCCCTTATCAGCGGGCTTTATCACAACTTTGGTGTTCAGGGCTAGTGACAGTAGTGCTGCCTTTTCAGTTTTACTGGTATTATACCTGATGTAGGATTTGTCCTGGAGGAGTTGTTGCACATCTCTCCATACCACCGCTTCATAGGCTAGGATTTTATTTGACATAGTATTAGCATAAGGGACGAAAGTCGAAGGTGTTCTTAGCCCGGTTACTGATGGATTGAGTTGTGGTTCGGAGTTTCGGAAAAAATATTTAAGTCGAATCTTCCGAAAGAACTTGAAAAGTTCAGTACGTACAATAAAGTCATCTGGTTTGTGCGTAGGGACATAGGAAAGTCCTTTGCTCAATACTCTCAGTTCATCATTATTTAGAGACTGTTGGGATATATTCACCACAGGATTGAGGGTCTCTGTTGTCTCTAACAACGGTAAGTTTTGTTGCGAGTTACCCTCTCTGCGTGTTGTTCGGGTTGAAAATGTACTTGTTTCGGGGCTTGGCCACGTCCTCCATCCCAATTGTTCGGGTTGTGTTGAGGGCCGCGTTGTTGGCCTCTGGACCAATTGGTTCCTCTGCCGCGAGGGGGTCGCCATGATCCTTGACGTTGTCCTAAAAAAGGATTGTATTGGTGTTGTTGATAACTGTAGTCAGGATAATTGTAAAGATTACTTGGGCCAGCTTGCTCTTGTTCACCTTCAGAACTGTACGATGAGTCTGAAAAGGTTTGAAAGTTTTGTCTGCCTCGGTAGGATCCACGTCCTCTGTTGGTGAATCTGCCCTGATTATCTTGGCGGAAATAATCCTCCTGCAAGTATGGATATGTCTTTTTCTTATCATACAACCGTATATCACGGGCTAGTTTTTCAAGTTTACGATTCTGAGTGGTTAGGTCAAAGTCCTTAAGTGATGCCTCCAAGTTGTTTAATGTGTCTCTCGCGCTAGCAAAGTTGGCGTCAGCAGCGATCTCAGCTTTAAGTGCCTTAATTTCCGCAGTGATCAGCTGGACTTGTTCAGCGGCGGTTTCTACACCTAAAACCAACCAATGACGGGAGCAGTTATTGGAAATATGACTAAATCCTTCTTTGAATTTTGGTACTTCGATGGAGATAGCTGGTTCTGTTTTAATTTGTAATCCCACAGGGATAATGTTTTCCTTGAGATACCTTGTAAGAAGATGGCCATGCCACCGAGTCCGGACCAGTTTCTTCTCTAAACGCTCAAGACGTGAGATCTTGTCTTTCAGGGTGAAATCGATGGATGGAATATTAGTGGAAAAAAAGATGTTGTCAGGATTTTCCAAAAGTTTATCTATGTAGTCCTCTGAATAAGAAAGAAGTTCTCTTTCTACCATTGTGTGCAGGAAGTAATTGAATTAGACAGGACAGTGAAACCTCGCAGACCAGCGTCTGCTCGAAGTAATGTATAAATAAGGGGGTTTACCCAAACATAGTCACTGGGACCTGGGTTCTAAAGGTAATAGGAGGAAGGGGTCCCAGTGTGAACGAAAAATAATGTATACAAATCACAAAATTATTCTCCAAAACACTGAATAGATCCACACTGTTTAATTCACAATGGGATAAAGTATATTGAATATACAGAACAATTTATCAAACAATGTTGGCGGTTGTACAGTGCCCCAAGGAAGGCGAAGGGAGGGAAGTGGTGATAAAGTGAGGATGTGATGATGAAAGGTATCATTGACAGTAAAATCAGTCAATTAGAAAAACGATATTGACAATTTAATACAAAACAAAATGACCAAAAATTCGGCGTTTAAATCAAGACGGCATACTTCACAAAATACAATCAATGTTATAATGTTGGCGTGAAGTTGACACAAGAAAGGTGGTTGTCGACGTTTCGACCCTCTAATCAACGCAGGGATTAGTCGTGCCCTTGCTGTGGGGTTTTCTTCAGGACCAGAGAGGAAGGGGCAGGCAACCTAATTAAAATGTGTAAATGGAAATATTATTGTTTAAGGGGGTATTATTCTTCCCTAGATAGGACCAATATAGTTACACAATGGTTAGTTAGAAGATGTCTATATATAACAAGCGTGGACGTGTGATGCCACAATAGAACATGGTTAGTGTGGAACATTAGTACAATTTAACTGAAAAAATCGATATACATCCAAGTGGCGTGCTTGAAATAGTGACCGGAGCGTTATGATCAGAAAACTGGCACGTGGGGAGGTGGGGGTCACCTTCAAGACCAAGACATAGAGTAGTAAGTTATTCAAGGATACCTGAATTTTAGACTGTTAAAGGGACAGGCGATGTCATCACGCAGAGTTTGAGTGCGTGTCTGTAACGAAACATGAAAAATACGAATTACATGGGCCGTGTGCGATGTGGAAGTCACATCGGCAATTGGTGAAACAGGCTTACCTGCTATGTGAATTTTCAAAGACGCTAGTTGACAAGGATGTAAAGGGGCCGGTCGAACAATCGCGCCTAAAAATAAACCAGGCGTACTAATTACTGTGGGTTATTATGAGTGGAAAAACACACAGAGCACTGTGCAACCTTAACATAATTACATCATGTCAAGGGCTTACCGTCGGTGATGCGGTATCAGAACGTATCCGCCTCTGGATCGCGGGTAATGAAACTCCGTAATTCTGTTAGGGAAAAGTGCGGGAAACTATCATTAATGCCCGTGAGTGAAACTCAGATTATGGAGGGGTAGAGTAGGGGGCCGGGGGGTTTTGACTACTCACTCGTGCCGAATGAATCGGGACTGGAAACGCCACTCGAACTCGCAGTACGGAGCCCGATTTCCTGATAGTAAAATAACCTAGGCAACGGTACCACGTGACGCTGGACAGGCGTATGGAACTCGAGGAAAGACTCAGATGGAACTCTGGTCCTGCTACGAACATTCGATACCAAATGAGTAGGGACATATTGCAGTGCAAATCTTAAATAATATGCGATTAATGCATATCAAGGATAAAGAAATTATAAAAATTATATATGTATGGTACATCATAGTATGAACAGTACAGTCTCAGTATTGCGAAACACCAGTGTAGGAATGCTGCATGTCGTAACCTCATCAGAAATGGGATTCCACCTCGGCGGAACATTACATAGTCAGTATACAACACCGTAATGTTATACATGATGTAAATAAAGACACCAAAATTATGGCGTACCTCCCGAGCATGGGGGTAAAGGCCATATCACTGGTTGTGACACAGTTATGGTTACCTTGGCGTACCTCTCATATGAGGGTAAAGGCCAGTAAGGTTGATGCTGATAGATGTATGAAACCCAACAGTTATCTAAAGTGGCATATAACTACCAGTGTAGAATGGCCAATCTAAATACAGTATATTGCATGTAGGGTACAGGACCTCAAGGTAATGTGGCCAGTTGTGAAAAGGAACTATCATTGAGGCAAGTGTCGATGGAATCAAAGAAGTACATCCACTTAAGTTCCTGTGTGTTGAGGATACTAGAGATGTTGCCCCCACGGGGTCCCAGGACAGCCTTTTCAATTACCACCCATCTCAAGCTATCCGGGGGATGTAATGCCAACTTAAAGTGGTCCACTAAAGGTGCGCCCTGTACCTCACGTCTCATCCTGCTCATATGCTGTAAAATCCTTGCTTTGGCTTTTTGTTGAGTTTGCCCAATATAGATCTTGTGGCACGGGCAAATTATAGCATAGATAATGTTGATCGAATTACAGTTACTGTGAGTCTTTAGCTTGATTTTATGATGACGGTATTGGAATTCTTTGGTCTGGATTGCAGAGTCACAGGCTTTGCAATGGCCACATTTGAAATGGCCAACAACTGGTGGCAGATCCCACATTGTGGTGATAGTGGGCTGGTCCGTTGTCGGTAGTAGTGATCGTATAACGTAGTTCTTAATGCTCTTGGCTTTTTTAAAAGCATGTAAGGGTTTGTCGGGCTGGTTGACATAATCTGATATCAATTGTCAGTGTTGGTTAATGATGCTTTTAATCTTGTTGCTCTTAGTATTAAAAGTGGTGACGCACACAATGCGTTTCTCTTGTTGGATATTTTTGTCTCTGGGTGAGAGTAATTCCTCTCTGGGATAGAACCAGGCACGTTTGCGTGCTTTCTTTACCAGACGTCTTGGGTATCCTCGTTGTTGCAATCGGTTGGCAAGATCTTCCGATTCAGAGAAGTAATGTTCTTTGTTGGAGCAATTCCTATGAATTCGTAGGAATTGCCCAAAGGGCAAGTTGTCACGAAGAGCTCGTGGATGGTGACTATTGTATTCCAATAGAGAGTTTCTTTCAGCAGGTTTTCGATATAGTTTGGTAAGTAGTGTTCCTGATTGATGATAGATGGTGATGTCCAAGAAGTTGATGGTTTGATTATCAGATTGGATTGTGAATTTCAAATGGGCAGATTGTTGGTTAAGCTATATGAAAAAAGAGCATATTTCATCCTGGTTGCCATTCCAAATCAGAAGAATATCATCAATGTAACGCATCCAGAGACCAACTAGGTCTCTGAATGGGCTCACCTGATTAAGGACAGTATCTTCCTCGAAGGCCGCCATGTACAGAATGGCCACATCTGGAGCAAAGGGAGCCCCCATCGCTACCCCGGATGTCTGGAGATAGAATTTGTTATTGAATCAAAAGAAATTCTTGGTCATCGCTATTCTAAGTAGGGCCACAATGAATTCCGACGGAACTTGTACTGGGGCAGGACGTCGTTGAAGACAACGTGTGATCACCGTTAGAGCTTCTTGCTGGGGGATGCATGTGTATAAAGATACCACATCACATGTGGCTAATCTTTGGTGATGCGGGTCAAAAGATGCATTCTCAATAATGTTAATTGTATGCATGGTATCCCGTAAATACGATGGCGTGGATTCAGCCAAGGGCTTCAGGAAAAAGTCAATATATTTCCCCAAAGGTTCGAGGATAGATCCACACCCAGACACAATTGGGCGTCCGGGAGGGTTGACCATACTTTTGTGGATTTTGGGTATGGTGTATATCGTAGCCAAACGGGGGTGAATTTCAGATTCGTAGGTGGATGCATCTTGGACAACATGCATCCACCTACGAATCTGAAATCCTCCGCCCATTGAATGACGACACAAGTTACCAACTACTGAGGTCCGATCCATCCAAACCATTGCTCTTGAAATTTTGGAGTTAACTCAAGCCGGCCTCGACCAAGGCTTTCTGTCTGAAAATGAATTCCAATTCCTCAACCAAAACCCCCCCCGTTTGGCTACGATATACATCCTTGATATGCATTAATCGCATATTATTTAAGATTTGCACTGCAATATGTCCCTACTCATTTGCTATCGAATGTTCGTAGCAGGACCAGAGTTCCATCTGAGTCTTTCCTCGAGTTCCATACGCCTGTCCAGCGTCACGTGGTACCGTTGCCTAGGTTATTTTACTATCAGGAAATCGGGCTCGGTACTGGGAGTTCGAGTGGCGTTCCCAGTCCCGATTCATTCGGCACGAGTGAGTAGTCAAAACCCCCCGGCCCCCTACTCTACCCCTCCATAATCTGAGTTTCACTCACGGGCATTAATGATAGTTTCCCGCACTTTTCCCTAACAGAATTACGGAGTTTCATTACCCGCGATCCAGAGGCGGATACGTTCTGATACCGCATCACCGACGGTAAGCCCTTGACATGATGTAATTATGTTACGGTTGCACAGTGCTCTGTGTGTTTTTCCACTCGTAATAACCCACAGTAATTAGTACGCCTGGTTTATTTTTAGGCGCGATTGTTCGACTGGCCCCTTTACATCCTTGTCAACTAGCGTCTTTGAAAATTCACATAGCAGGTAAGCCTGTTTCACCAATTGCCGATGTGACTTCCACATCGCACACGGCCCATGTAATTCGTATTTTTCATGTTTCGTTACAGACACGCACTCAAACTCTGCGTGATGACATCGCCTGTCCCTTTAACAGTCTAAAATTCAGGTATCCTTGGATAACTTACTACTCTAACAGCCTGATTCATCAAGCTGATTTGCGCTCGCAAAGGGCCAGATTCTGAGAATCTGGCCCTTTGCGAGTGCGATTTTTGCATTTGGTATTCATCATCCCAAATGCAAAAATCGCTATTTAAGAATTCGCATATTTGCGAGGAATTGGATTTAAGGAATCTCTAATAGAGATTCCTTAAATGCAATTCATTAACCAAATAGAAATAGCGAAATCGCTATATTTGGTCTCAATTTACCACCAGGTCTGACTTGGTGGTAAATTGCGTAAATAGTGTAAAAAGCACTTTAGTGCATTTTTTTTTCTTTTGCATGTTACACACACACATGTCCTTTGGACATGTGTGTGCGCAACACCGGTTCAAATGTGCATTTTAGGGGTGCTACAGGGTGTCCTTTGGACACCCCTGGCACCCTTAAAATCGCTATCTGATTTGCGAGTAGCAAATTGCTACTCGCAAATAAGGGATACTCCCCATTCATTCCTATTGGCCTTTTGGCCCATAGGAATGAATGGGTAGTTATTCCTTTTTTTGCGAGTAGCAAATTGCTACTCGCAAATAGAGAACATGTAGGAATCGCTATTTATTTAGCAATTCCTACATGAATACCGTTTTGCGTGTCCTCAATAGCGAGTCGCTATGATTCGCTATTAGGGCCACGCAAAACGGCCCCATGATGAATCAGGCTGTATGTCTTGGTCTTGAAGGTGACCCCCACCTCCCCACGTGCCAGTTTTCTGATCATAACGCTCCGGTCACTATTTCAAGCACACCGCTTGGATGTATATCGATTTTTTCACTTAAGTTGTACTAATGTGCCACACTAACCATGTTCTATTGTGGCACCACACGTCCACGCTTGTTATATATAGACATCCTCTAACTAACCCTTGTGTAACTATATTGGTCCTATCTAGGGAAGAATAATACCCCCTTGAACAATAATATTTCCATTTACACATTTTAATTAGGTTGCCTGCCCCTTCCTCTCTGGTCCTGAAGAAGACCCCACAGCAAGGGCACGACTAATCCCTGCGTTGATTAGAGGGTCGAAACGTCGACAACCACCTTTCTTGTGTCAACTTCACGCCAACATTATAACATTGATTGTATTTTGTGAAGTATGCCGTCTTGATTTAAACGCCAAATTTTTCGTCATTTTGTTTTGTATTAAATTGTCAATATAGTTTTTCTAATTGACTGATTTTACTGTCACTGATACCTTTCATCATCACATCCTCACTTTATCACCACTTCCCTCCCTTCGCCTTCCTTGGGGCACTGTACAACCGCCAACATTGTTTGATAAATTGTTCTGTATATTCAATATACTTTATCCCATTGTGAATTCAACAGTGTGGATCCATTCAGTGTTTTGGAGAATAATTTTGTGATTTGTATACATTATTTTTCGTTCACACTGGGACCCCTTCCTACTAGATGGAGAAAGAGCAGCCGGGCAGCGGGAGACAGGCGGGCGGGTCCGCGCTAGGAACGAGGGGTCCGCAGAAGATTCGTGGCCAAAGTAGAAACAGCAACAAGGGCAAGTAAGGTCCCGCTCTGGTCCTACTCAGAGCAACCCCCTTACTCCTCCAGACTGCACTAACCTTTCGCCCCAAAGACAATTTTGAGGGCAATTCCAACTAAAAACCCCACGCACACACCTCTCCTTTACCGTTTCTGCAACTTGCACTAAAAGAAAATAATAAACCTTGGCCGTTTCGTAGAAGCTCCTCCACACATACCTCCCCCGCAGAGAAGCACACACCATTTCAATCATTTCTGCTGGAAAAAAATGAATGATTGCAATGGAGTTGATGTTGGTGAACTAGGAAATGCAAAGATCGAGGCCGGAGCTTGAAATATGAAGAATCTCACATAATGGACTTTCCAGGATGGTGTACAGTCACCATGTGTCCCTTACTACTCACAACCCTCAGTGGGTCAGCATCAAAAGGAGCATCAGACTTGCGTTTCCGTTTCTGCCTGATGATAACTTGGTCTTGTCTGTTGAACAGTGCACAAGCACTTTGACGTCTATCCCCATAGGGCATCATTTAGCCTTTGAGAAGAGTCAGTAGCGCAAAGTCTATCAATGTCAATAGATCTCTCATTGGCCCATTGTGGCAACTTGGTGCCCATGACTCTCACAAACATTAAGGTGGCACGGCTTTCACCTGTGGTAGAATGTGGAGTTGACCTGCATGCATAAAGCATAGACTTAAGCACTGATTTAAGTTCAAGCTTTTCCAGTGTAGGGCGCTGAAC
Organism: Lissotriton helveticus; assembly: GCF_964261635.1. Lineage (NCBI taxonomy): Eukaryota > Metazoa > Chordata > Amphibia > Caudata > Salamandridae > Lissotriton > Lissotriton helveticus. Next base: position 577,309,324 of record NC_136072.1, read on the forward strand.
AGTCTTCTTGAGAGTGCTCATAAATCTCTCGACCACACCATTCGCCGGTGGCCAGAGAGGTGTGCTTTTCTGTTGCCTGACTTTTAGATGTGTGAGAAAATCTTTACATTCTCGACTGTTGAAAGGCGGGCTATTGTCAAATTTCAAAATTGAAGGAACACCCCACATAGAAAAGATACTTTTCAATCTCTCAATGACTCTGTCATTGATTAGTTGATGATAGATCTTACCCAAGGGGAAAGCTGGAATCTTCATCAATTATTACTACTAGATGATATCCATTGCAAAGGAGTACAAATAAATCAATTGCAATTGTCTCCCATGCATTCTTTGGAAGATCGGACATGTTGGGATGTGGGGTTGTCTTAGTTGAAAAACAGCTGCACACATGACACGCCTTTAACTCTTTTTCAGCTCTTAACCACACTCCGTCTCATAGAGCGTGTTTCATAGAAACATCTCCACAATGTCCTTCATGAGCCAGTTCAATAACTTTTTATCCCAGTCTCTTGGGTATGACAATTCTCAACCCTCATAAGATGATGCAGACTGGAGTAACTGAAAGCTCCTCCTGCACATTTTTGAATTTCTGGTGTCAAGGTCATCATGAAGAGGTCAATTATGTTTTTGCCACAATTGGTGTGCAATAATGTCATTGATTATCATCAAATCCCTGTCAGTACTTGTGGCAGCAATGATTTGTTCTTCTAATATAGCAACAGGGGTACTAGATTTCACAATGAAGTTAACATAAGCATCAGCCACTTCAGAAGTATTGCTATGACACTGTATTTGCACACATAAAAAGTAGTCAGCAGGGTTTTCATCCTGTTCCTGGAGAATGCACAATCGTATAATCGTACTTCTGCAATCGCAATCCCCCACCTCTCAATGTGAGGGGGTATTTTGGCTTTAGCGTTGCTGAAGATGGTAAGCAATGCTTGGCGATCGGTGATAACTGTGAAATGCTTTACATACAGGAACACATGAGAATACTCACAAGCCCACACCATAGTGAGGCTTTTATTTCAGATTGTTAATAGGCACGTTCTGTTGATGACAAACTTTGGCTAGCATAAGCCACAATGTGCCATGAGGCATTGGGATAGCCAGTTTGATGGGCAAGGATGGCACCCAACTCTGCAGGACTTACATTAAAAACAACCTTTGTCTGTAATTTTGGATTGAAGTATGTCATTTCAGTGGTGTTCTCAATTGCATGCTTGGTTTTATTGAAGCTTTGCTCACATTCATTTGACCATCAAAATTTGACATTCGGTTTCAATTAAGTCTCTCAATGGTGCACTTACAGTGTAAAGACACATGTAACTGGCCATACCAAGGAAATATCTCAGCATAGTTACATCTTGTAGGGGAGGAGTGGATGACAAGGTCTTTTTTTCATTTGGTTTTCCAACTTAAGTACATTATACAAACAACATGCCTTTCACTTTTCCCAACATGTACATGTTCAACACTTAGTTATTTGGCTAATATATCTTCCACCACTGACATTGCTTGAAACATTACCCACCTCCCATGAGACTTTTATATTACATGCAGGTCCATGTCCAGGTTATTCAACAGGAAAGACGTTAGTGGGCCCCACATGTCTTGAGGTCGCAAGGCTGCTGGCAGCTCCTCTGTGTATTTCCCAAGGGTTGACTTACAAAAGGTCATATCTCTTATCCAACTGCGGAGGGCCGGCGCTCTACGTTTACCCCAGCTCATTGCCACCCACCTTTTGGCGAGTAACAGTGCCACTGCAATAAACCTACGGTTTGCTGATTGTATAGGTTTGACTAGCTCTAAAAGACACATCTGGGGAGTACAGAGAACCTGGTCAGACATCATGTTCCTGAGGGGATGTACCGCCTACTCCCAGGACTTGTGCACCGGGTCGCAGTTCCATGCCAGGTGCAGGTAATCAGCCTCAGCCATCCCACATATAGCACAGCATGTGTCCCCTTCAGCCCATAGCACAAAAATGTAATATGTTTGCTGCAGGTGTTTGAAATGAATGATACTTAGGTAACAGTTTGAGGTCAATATCCCCGTCAGTGTGCAGCAGAAATCCCAATCTTCAAGTGATATTGGTGTGTTCAGGGATGTGTTCCAGCGAGTCATCACCAATGGTTCTGATATTGGTCTGTCCCTCTGTGCTGTGTTATAAGGTCTAGTGACTAGGTGTCTGCAGGAGGTGAATGTTAGTAATGTTTGCAGGGTGTTTAGTATGGGTGTTTCTATCGCTAAGGTAGGGCACAGTACTTTTATTGCAGAACTGAGGCAAAGGTATGTAAATGTGAAAATCGGTGTAGTGTTGTTTATATATGATACATCTGTCTGGTCCAGAAAGCACCCTTCTGGATATATATATCCCCCTCATTTCTAGACCCACCTTTTGAAGTAGGGCAATTGCTCTCCCTTCTTGTGTGACCGTGAGGTTTGGGTGATGGCCTAGGGGCAGTGTGGGGGCATATAATGGAAGCTTGCGGGCTCTCGCTCCAAGCATATCCCAGGCAGTAGTGATGAAGTGTATTGTGTTGACTTCTGTACAATTTGCAGCTTTACGGCTGTGCGTCAATACATATCTGAGTGGTATCGGATGTGCCGCCCCTTCTTCAACCGCCAGATGCAGCAAGTATGGTTGTGGGTAGTACTAATAATGTGCATAGTGTGCATAGGTGTAGGTCAGGAGCTTCGAACCTTCCCTGCTCATATGGGAGTGTAATAACTTCCCACTTGATACATGATTGTTTGACCGCCCAATCTAGTGTAATCAGTTGCGTGCATAGCATTTTTTTAAAAAGATTGGGGTAGTACAATTGGTAAGTTGCTGAATAGTCAAGTAAAAAATAAACACTTTATTCGATTAATAAAAATCATAAAAGTATACTATACAAATAAATAATGCCAAAATTACATCAATACAATAAAAACAGTTTAAAAAAGCGATTTTACATAAAACGTCAATTCATTGTTGTTCTGATAAAATCACATACTTATGGCACCATTATATTATTTTCGCCAGTCTAATCTTCCTGCTTCGAATGGATACTACAAGAAAATTAGCAACACCAAACATAATCACTGGGGATTCCATTAGTTGCAAGTGAAGAAGTGCTGGCTTAATTTGTAAGTATCCCTTATCTTTTAAAAGTGGGAGAATAAACTTTTTCCTACCAACGTTATAAAAGGAACAGAAAAATAAAAAGTGCGTTGTGTCTTGGGGTGAGTGGCCATCACATTTGCATGGCACCGCTTCCTCTGGCCTACACCACCCCTTGGGATCAGACAAGAATAAATGGATTTGGTTAAATCGAAATTTTGTTATCAACCATCGATGGAATGGAACCGTTATGGTACTGAGGTATGGTTGAATAGATGGAGACGTAATTAGTAGGAAATGGGCCCTAGCGGTAGGTTTGTTTAATTGCACATGTTCCCACTCCTAGTCTCTAAGTTTCTTAAAATTAGTCTTAACCCAGTTGATATCATCTTTTAACAGCCCTTCTGGGTTAGTAAAAATCTCCGGGCGTCCCAAATCCATAGCGGTTGTCTTAATGAAAGACAACCACTGGATTTCCTTTGATTTCTCCAATTTCATGCAATCTCTTAAAATCTCATGATTCAGGGTGAGTTTAGGGTTCAACCATGTTTTTATCCATAATAAAATAGGGGCTAAGCTTATGATGTCTGAAATATAGCCCATCCCTAGCTCTTGATGGACCGAAAAGGTAGCTGTTGATTGGGGGAGAGCTAGGAGGGCACGGAGGAATTTATTTTCCTCAGTCTTAATAGGCTTATGTTGTTTGTACCCCCATATGCCAGCCCCATATCTTGCAATAGAAATAGACTTAGCTTTGTAAATGGATAAAATTGCTTCACACGGTTTCCCTCCTAACCGTTTAGCAAAACCTAGGATCGCTGCAGAGGACCTTCTAACCGCATTAACTTTGGTGGTAAGTTGTGGGCCCCAGGTACCTCTGTCGTCGAACACAACTCCCAGGTACGTAAAAACTTTCACCCTGGAGATCGCACAATTGTTACAAAAGAAGGTTTTGGAGCTATATTTACTAGAGCCCAGTGTCATAACGTGTGATTTGCCGTTATTAATGACTAGATCCAAAGATTTCATGAATTCTCCAAAGGAGTTTAACAGTCTTTGAAGGCCGAGAGGTGTCCGTGCCAGTAAAACGGCATCGTCCGCGTATAGGAGTACAGGAATGGACGTTCCTCCCATACACGGAATATCAGGAGATGCCTTTACCAATGAGTCTTCCAAGGAATTAATATATAAGGTAAAGAGCATAGGGGCCAGAATGCACCCTTGGCGCACTCCTCTGCCAGACTTGAACCTGGCCGTGCATTTCCCCTCCTGTGTCATTCTTATTGTTGCGTACAGGTCCCTATGGAGATCAGCCAGGAAGTACACCAGTGAACAGTAGTCCAACCCCAGGTCCAATAGTATGGTCCACAACCTTGACCTATTAACTAGGTCAAAGGCTGTGGACAAGTCCATGGAACCCAGGTAGATTGAGCCTTTGGCTGCCACCGTGTATTTATTTATAATTAAGTGCAAATTGAGGCACTGGTCCTCCGTGCCTCTACCGGCTCGAAAACCATATTGGGCGTTTGATAAGATGTCGTTTTCTATCGCCCAGGTCGTTATTTTCGCCAATATCACTTTCCCCAAGATTTTGATGGAAGAATCTAGTAGGGATATTGGCCTATAACATCTGGGTTCACCCCATTGGCCCTTTTTTAAACACTGGAATGATAGTTGAGCAGGACCAGGTATCTGGGGCCCTTGTTACAACTGAAGTATTAAAGACGTTCGTAAGTATTTTGGCCCAGTATTTAGAGTTGATCTTATATAGATCGGAGGGCACACCATCTGGGCCAGGGGCCTCATGGCCAGCAGTTCCCTCTATCGCCTTCTCAACCTCCTCATATGTAAAGGACAATGGTAGCCCGGTCGAATTAATCGAAGGGACCTCAAAGATTTCAATCTCCAAATTACTCCCATAGATTGCATCAAAATGATTTAACCAATCCCTTTCAGAGATATTAATTTCTAAAACGCCATTCTCGGCACCTGAAAATAGCGGATTGTTGACTATTGCCCAAAATTTAGAGCTATCCCTTATAGTAGCCTTATCTGTCACTGCGGCCCAGGCATCCCTTTTGATTTCGTTTTTGCGGGCCTGTACTGTGGATTTATAAGCTTTCCTCAGCTGCATAACTTGCAGTTTGTCCAGAGGGATCTTTTTGAGGGCCCGGATAAGCAAGTTATGTGCTCTGGAACAGTTTCGATCAAACCAGCCCTTACCAGATGTTATTTTGGGCCGGGTTTTCACTGTAAGTTCTTTGGCCACTTGGAGACAGATTGTCTCATAAGAGGCAATAACGTCCCCCCCTGACTTAAGGGGTCCGAGCATACATTAAGTTCAGCACCCACTTTCGAGCTGATGGTATTAAAAAATTTGTCTGGGATTACTTTATTCCACTTTAATCTCCTCCCTTGATCCTTAGGTTTGACCACAATTACAGCTTTAGTAGCAGTCTGTTTATTAAAGAGGGAGATACTATGATCCAGCTCCAGGACCACCGGATTATGGTCACTGTACGTGGAAGGGATGGCATTATAGAAAGTTACAAAGCCTAAAAGGCCCGGAGATATAAATATGTAATCTATAATAGATTCACTCTCCCTGGCTCTATATGTCACCACCCGGTCATTCCTATTAAAAAACCCAGGTTCATACAAATCCATAGTTGACAGGAGATCCTCCAGAGCTTCCCCCTTTAAGGTTATGTTCAAAGTGTTGGGGGATGAGTTAGGAGGGCCTTCCTCATCATCATACTGACAATTTAAATGACACAAATGGACATTAAAATCTCCCATCAAAATATAATAAACAAAAGTGGTTTGACTTTCCATATACGATTTAAAAAATTTAACCAATGCGAAGAGGTGCTCATTTGGACTCTCCCCTACCATAGAATTATAAAAATTAATGAGTAGGAGGGTTGCTGAATAGATATAGGAAGCAGTGTACTATGATCATTTTCATGAGCGCCGCTCTACCAGCCAGCGAGAGGTGCATTTTACTCCACCTATCCACTTGGCTCCCCAGTTTGTCCAGTGCTTTCCTGTACTTCTCACAAATCACTTTCAGGGTCTCTGCGTTTCCACATCCCTAGATAATTCACTGGGTATGTGCTCCACACTAACGGGTAGTCTAATATATGTAGCACCGTAGACTGCGTCAATGGTAGTTTATGGACCAATTTATGCCCAGACCAGAGTATCACTCAAATTTGATGTTTTCTCTAAGTAGCGCTGCTAGGCTATGTGTGGAGTTTCTGACATATAGGACCATGTCATCTGCATACAGAGAGATGCCAATCGGTCTCTGGTGGAATTTCAGTGCCACATTTTTATGCGGTTATCATATTTTACAGGCTAGGTGCTACAGGGCGAGGGAAAGTAAGATTGGGGACAGTAGGCATCCCTGTCTCGTACCATAGTGTATGTGTAGCTGTTCGGACATATGTGCATTAATCCGTACCTGTGCGACGAGGGAGGTATACAGTAGATACACCCATCTCAGAAATGTTTCCGGAACACCTATGCACATTTGAGTGGTAAGCATGAAGGGCCATTCTATAGAATTGAATGCTTTGGGGGCATCTAAAGGTACCACCGCTGCCTCGATATCGGAATTCAGTATTGGAGGTAGGGTCTGCTTCGTATATGTCTCCATGTATAGCCCTAGTAGCTGCAGTGCCAACATGTCTACGAATTCTTTATAAAATTTGCCACTCAAGCTCCCTTCCATTAGGTAATGAGTGAATGACCTCCTCTACTTCTAAGGGCTGCAGCAGATACTCGCGTTGCCCGTCAGACAACCATGCTAAGGCTATGTCCTAAAGATAGGCATTGATGTCTGTTTCCAAGGGGGGCACTTTGGAGTAGTATAAGTTCTCAAAGAATTTTGAAAAAGACCTGAGGTTCCCACGTGTGTCATATTGGTCATTTCCGTCCTCATCTGTTACCTTTATTATGGGCTTAAGTCCGCTGACCGGGCATATCTTCAAAGCTAGTGCAGGCCTGGCCTCCACCCTTCCCATAGGTTCTAGTCACGTATTGTCTACTTATATAGTGCACTTTCCTATGTGCCATGTCATTATATTGTGTGATGTGTTCTCTAATCTCCACCAGAGTTTGCGCTTCCATTCTGTCTCTTGATCCATCTTCAGCATCTGCAGCTTTCACTTTTTCTTTTGAGCTGCCCTCGCATGTGTACCAATACAGATTCCCTTTATTGTGGCTTTAAATGCTTCTCACAGTGTACTCGCCTCATCCACAGCAGATGACAAGGTCTCTACTTTATTTGGACCCAGAGTCATTCCCCCATCAGAAAAGATATGACCAAAAAACTTTAGCTTGTTTTAATGAAACTCACACTTTACCGCATTTAAAGTGAGACATGCATCGCCAAGTATACAACACACTTGTGCAAGAGCTTTATCATGTTCCTTTTGTTTGGATGAAAAAACTAGTATGCCATTACTGTAATTTAAAGCATTTCTGACTGGCTGTAATATATGACGAATGACATCCTAAAACAATTCTGCAGCTGATGACAGTCCTAAACTTATCCTTCTGTATCTAAATAAATCAATATGAGTCAAAAAGGAAGTATTGTACCTGGAACCTCTTCCAGTTCGAGCTGATGATACTCTTTGTTCAAATCAAGGTGGGAAAAGACTTTGGCCCCATTCAGTTATGTAATCATGTCAGCAATATGCAGACCTGGATGTTGTTCTCTTTCTATTGCCTTGTTTACATGGTGCATACCAACGTAGATGTGCACGGATCCTCCACTATCCTTTTTCAACATTACCATCATGGGTGATACCCATGGGGTAGGACCAGTGGATTGCTCAATGATGTCGTGCTTTAATAGAACCTAAAGTTCTTTCTCAACAGTCTCTGTAAAGGAAATTAAGTTTGACAATTTCTTTGCGCCACAGGATGGACGTCCTTATTTATTTGAAGTTGCACTTTCATGGTCTTAAGTATTCAAAGTCCATGAAACAAAGATGGAAATTGATTCATTATCTCATGTTAGGCACCGACAAAGTACTTTACAGAAATCATCCCCATGTCAGCAGCAGTACTAAAGTCAAGCAAACATGCGCTTGATGAAGTGCCTGGCAAGACACTAATTGCCGCTTGTACTTTCGTAATATTGTGCTTTGAAGCACCCCACGTATATACTTTGGTTTTCAATGGAGTTAAACTGGATACTAGAGACAGTTCATTGTACTTTTCCAGTGGCATAATGTTTATTGACGTGCCACTTTGTATGATAAAAGGTATTGAGCAACCATTCACTTTCAGTGTCCTAATGAATTTGACAGTTTCACTTGTCGACTTAGCTTCAGCCGTCATTCTTCCTTGAATGAAGCTAATCCTACATGTGCATGTCGTCCAGCAGTCAACATTGACACCACACACCCATCTTCCTCACGGTTTCTCAACTCTTAGATGAAGAATTTGACAATAATCGACATCATTCAGTTTCCACTTGCCTCAACTGATGTTGCTGCTTGGCCTTGTTGGCGTGCATATAACGTCATGTCTGGACATTTCTGACATCCATTTTGTTTTCTGGATATGATGCCCTTGATCTTGCCTCTATTTTGTTTCCTTGACATTATGCACTTGATCTTTCGCTCGCTTTGCAGACTGTTACAACACGGTTATCGTTCCCCAGTCTTTGCATACCTGTCCAATGGCAGGACATATACCTTTGTGTGAAAAGGAAAATCCTGCCAACATGAAGTTCCATCAACACAAACCTTAGTGCTACAGCACTGGCCGCTCGCTGGGAGCACTATTGTAAAGTTCCAGCCTGACTGCTTCCAAAACGACAACAGGATCTTCGCGCTACAGTGACAAACATTTGCGAGGCCCGACCTGCTCTTCATGCTACAACGATGACCATCCACTGTAGTATGTTTATCTAGGGACCTGTATCGATACTCCTATTTCTGACCCTTGTCCGGTTATAAATCACTAATATCCATACAACGGCACAGAAACCCATTTCATAAATTAGTCATAGCGCATGCTGTCACATTAAGCAAGCACTATTCCTCCAGCCCCCTAGAAAGCACACCGAGTTCTCTAAACAAACCAAGCCTCCAGCAAACCTGGGAAATCCCCGCTGCTATTATTTTGATTTCGTTCGAGAACTCCTGTAAAGAATGTAAGAACGACCAGTTCTTAATGACATCCTTATTGACGTCTTATGTCCATCCTTACGTCAAACCCGGCACCTCTCAGGTATAAATATACCGACACTGCCCTAAGTAAAGACACGGTGGTGATGAACCTGGAGCAGTGACTACTTGCCGGAGAGCCCAGCTGATGCGAGAGCCCACGGACGCTGCCCCTCCCCTTTTGACGCGCTGAGGAAGACGCTGCCTTTCCTCTTGCCGAGGAATCCAGCCTCCAGCGTTTCCAGCTTGCCCTCGCGGGTAACTGGGATACCGAGTCCTGAGAAAGAGATACCAGCCCTCCTGCCTTCTAAATCCCAGGTACTGAACTGACTAAACCCTTACAGAGAATTCTTGAGTCAGATTCTTGGCAAAACAAACTTAACTTAAACTGCTACTTACTTACTCCCTCCCATGTATTAGGCTTAGGTCAGGTACACCGGGGTAGGCGTAGTTAGAAGCACCAGTTGAGTATGATTAGTCAATGTATATATGTATGTATATCTTTTATCCATTTTAAAGTAACATATGGCTAAGAAACCATATCAATGATTTTACAGTATTATTTTATAATCCTGCTTTTACTGTATGCACTTTACTTAACTATAAGTATTGCAATTGTAGCGATTCATTTCTCTTGTATGAGAAAAGAGACTGATCAATAAATAACACCTTTTATTGAAAACGCCCTTCTCTTCTTTTCTCTACAAATCTGGTGAAACTAAGTATGCACGTATTGACTGAGTAAAATAGCTGTCTTTTGTTTTCACATGACTCTAGAGATTTACTCTTGATCAGGGAGAGCAAAGTTGTCATGTTCTATGGTTGTCAGAAACGAAGTCCCTTCTTGTCTATCCAGGGAGGTTAAACTCCTCCTCGCCTATTCGAGAAAGTTTCTAGTGAACTCTGAGCTAGCTGGCACACAAAACTTAAGTCTAATATCGTCAGTAGAAGACCTAGTTAACCTCTGTCCTACGTCTATACTATTGAAGATATTATTCCAATGCGCAGAGCCTATTGGGATAATAGGAACTACACTACCTGGCGCCCAACGGTTTGGTAAGGCGATAAATCTAACGCAAGGCATTAGAGTAACTCAGTCGTGCTTTTTCACACAGACCCTTTCTCCCATAAATACTCCAAAGACGTCTGGAGTGGGTCAAAGGTTAAAAATCCGCCAAACTTAGTAGGAGGAGACTCCTATGTATGGTTTTTGGTTTATTCAACGTTGAAGGATACAGTGTTCCAAAATATTGTGCACCTAATCTTTGTTTCCTTGAAAACCTGATCTGCAACAAAAAACCTTCCTGTCAGTAAAATGTCAGACAGCGAAGGAAAAAGGGAGGCGGCTAGAATAGCAGCTCAACTCCTAGCAGATGACACAAGTCTCCTGCAAACTGACCCGGCGCAATACTCATCCCGGTCAACATAAGAAAAACTATAACTTTAAAACTTATAGAAAATGGACTGACATCGAGAGGTGGTACAGTCATATTCGTAATTGAATAACAAAACAACAATACCAGTACTGCAAATTTACTCTGGGGTGAATGAACTTAACATAGTGAAACAAAACACCATATTGACAAGACTGCTTTTTCTGTCTGAATTAAATCTTTATATTTATAATTTTTTCAGAAAAACATATTTTTCATTTTATATCGCATCAACAAAAAAGAAAATACAAGGAACAAATCAATTTGTTAAATATCACAAATACATTACACAAATTACAAATATACAATGACAATCTCCAATCACACCTTCCATACACTCATTCACCCAGACTCACTAGAGCCACTCATACTTATTATTTACACAATGTACATTTGTACAACCGTTATAACAATGATCAATAACTCTAAATCAAAAGCAACATTGGAATCAATTCCAATTTTTGAAACGTTTGATACTTTTTCAGGTTTCCTAAGGTCGCAAAAGGCTGGTCTACGTGTTTCGAACACCCTTAATAGGGGGTGCTCTCTTCAGGACCACATATCTGAAAGACATAGGGTAGGTGTTTTTAGGGTCAATGCTAGAAGCACATCCTAGTAGTAGCATGAGCGCCAAACACTATTCTTACCTCTGCCTTGTGATAAGAACGAGGTGAGAGGAGAAATCTGCAAATAATCAAACGGAAGAAAAAGCGGTCTAAGTATGCTAAAATCAACACCAATTAGTTTCTGCCAATAACCATGACCGTCGCTTACCAATACATACATTCATACTCACATTCTTAGTATCTTGTATACTGCATTCAACGAGATGTGTTGAGTTAATTAGGTTTGTACCTGCAGGGTGAGAATGGGAGGGACACAGCGTCAGATGTGATTGTTCTCTTTTAATCGTGAGGTAAGGGGAGGCGATTAAAAGAGAACAAAAATGTACATTGTGTAAATAATAAGTATGAGTGGCTCTAGTGAGTCTGGGTGAATGAGTGTATGGAAGGTGTGATTGGAGATTGTCATTGTATATTTGTAATTTGTGTAATGTATTTGTGATATTTAACAAATTGATTTGTTCCTTGTATTCTCTTTTTTGTTGATGCGATATAAAATGAAAAATATGTTTTTCTAAAAAAATTATAATATATAAAGATTTAATTCAGACAGAAAAAGCAGTCTTGTCAATATGGTGTTTTGTTTCACTATGTTAAGTTCATTCACCCCAGAGTAAATTTGCAGTACTGGTATTGTTGTTTTGTTATTCAGCTGAGTGAGGCTTGACCTTACTGTATTGAGCCCAAACCCTCTTTTTGGTTTCACATATTCGTAATTGAGGCACATGAATATCGGCAGACAGAGGTATTCTATTCATGGATAAACTTTCCAGCAGCAAACGCTGTAACAAAGGAATTCCACTATTACAAAATAGAGGAACCTCCGGAAGAGTACACTCCTTTCGAGGAGGTGGAAATACCACTAAAATACCAAGAGCACCTGCTCTGGTTTAAAGGCGCCCTAAAACATAATAACCACATCACCAGGCTCGGTCCACTAGGTAGACCAGGAGCAACGTGGCCGGTTCTAGCCAGCTGCACACCACATCCAGACATTGAGAAAATATCTACACCAGATTTTTTAACACAGCTTAAAATACTGTTTAAAATACATAGACAACTAGTCCAATATGTAATGCGGACTTCAACAGTCCAACCAACTATTAATGTTCCACAGCTGACCCCTCATCAGGGGAACACAAATAAAATCACACCACAGAACATACAGTCCTGTCTAGGCAAGGTACCCATTAAACGGGAACAAATTCCATTCTGGTTAGCACAAAAAATCACTCAAATAGAGGCAGTATTTCCGGATACTACCCCTGTTAAGAAACACAGAATTCTGACTATCTGTCTTCCAATGGGGATCGCACCACATGTGGAGGACTGTGACACTTGGGGCACAGTCTTTGCTTCCATTTACACAAAAACACATGGTGTTCCGTCCATGGCGGTAATACCAGATGTGCTAAAACAGATTCAAAATTAATACGGTCCAGAGCCTGCTTTAACTCTAGGTATGAAATTACTGAAAGACTTCAAGCAGGTATCAGCATTATTGTTATCCAACATAAAAGGAGAAGCAGCATCTGTGGCGATCCGCCAGAAATTGAAAGAAACAGATATAGCAGAACAACCATTTGAACTTGCCAGAATCATAGAAAAATCCAATGAAGAACTAGGAAGAGATAGTTTGGGTGGGAAACCAGTAAAACCCCAACTAACTGAAAATCCTGAAAAGGTATTTATTAAAAATAATCTGAACACTCCAAAAAAGAGCTGGGATGGAAACAAACAATCCACTCCCAAAGAAAAAAGATTCCAGTCCAGAGGAAGGTCTCCTCAGCGGAGAGAAAGATCTCCGGACCAAGGACACAAGTCTCCCCAGAGGGAGCCCTCTGAGAAAAAATACAACCTTAGAAATAGGGATAATTTGAAGAAACCTGATAGATATCAAGATATTGATACATGTCCATCTCGGTCTTTTCAGACTACCTCGCAGAAATCGGAAAGAAGAGGACGGTCAAAACAAAGGGAAGAGCACTTCAAGTCCAAAGACAAGGAACCTGCTCATCAAAGTAAAAAATTACAATTTCCAAAAAAGAAGGTAGCCAGTATTAAAGTAATCAAAAATGCCGAGGATCCTGAGGACACAGCTGAAAAACGGAGAGTGGGCACAGACAATGCTAGACAGCGCAGCAGAAGTGAGCATAGCTCGCAAGATCCTGATGAATCATCTGGAGACAGTGGACACAAATGAATACATTCAAGTGGAAACTGCAGATACCAGAGTTAGCAAACCTCATAAAATATATGAAATAACATTACGTATAGAGGGAGATAAGACTAGGAAAATAAGGGGTCTATTTTGGGATAATCTCTCCAAAGGCTATGACATCCTTTTAGCTGAAAAAGACTGGCCACCGGAGTTTGTCAGGGAGTGCCCTCATGGCGAAGAAATGATTATGCCTGCCTTCTCAAATCATATTCCAATACATAAAAAATATGCACTTGCAAGAAAGTGGGCAGTAGCCCAAGCTCCTGCATTATATAAAAACCATGTGGGATGGGATGAGGACTCTCCTCCTCACAAAATCCAGTTAAAATCTCAACCAACTGCACAGAGGCAGTACCCAATTAAGCAAGAAGCTAAAAAACAAGTCAGGGAGATCTTAGATCAACTTGAATACCAGGGGGTGATTGAAACTTGCACCTCACAAATGAACAATCCTTTGTTTCCTGTCTCCAAACTAGATGATTCATATCGTCTAGTTTTGGACTACAGACACCTAAACTCATGTTGCAAAACTTTTGCAGTACAAAACTCACACAGTGCAGCACTAATGAATAGCATAGTGCACAAAAAATACAAAACTACATTAGACATCTCTAATGGATTCTTTTGTCAAAATATAGCACCTGAAAGCAGATATTTGACCGCTTTCTCAATAAATGGCTCGCAGGATAAATTCTGTCGTTTGCCACAGGGGTTCAAGAACAGCCCAGGATTATTCTCAGCGAGAGTAACAGAGTTACTACAAATATATGATGATGAGGCATTATCTTATGTCGATGACATCTATCTAACAGATGATGACTTGGATACTCACTTGAAAAGAGTGAACACCATAATACTTGGGTTCGCAGCAGAGGGTTACAAATTCAACCTCAAAAAGTCAAGAATTGTCCATCTGACTGTCCTGTTTTTAGGATATAAATTATCAAGTGAAGGCAAAAGCCTGGCTGACAATTTCCTAGAGAAATGTGCTGTAATCCAAGCACCAAGAACGCTGAAAAACTTACAATCAATTCTAGGTTTCCTGAATTTCGGAAGAACTTACGTTCTAAATTATGCAGAGAGAGTTAAACCTCTCTATGACCTAATAAAACCAGATTTAAAAGGAATCAATTGGACTCAAAAACACACAGAAATTTTGAGATATTTACAAACAGACATGTTAGCTAAAACAAAATTGCAAACACGCGATAACACACGCAACCTTGTAATCCGAGTCATCCCAGGAAGATGCGGATTCACATACCTAACCTCTAATGAGGGAGAAACGGTACCAATAGCATACAAATCACATTTGTACACAAAAGCTGAAATGAAATTTAGCCCAATGGAAAAAATTCTAACCGCGGTACAGACTGCTGTAGCGAAAGAAAGAGCCCTAGCACAAGGTAAACAAATAATCATCGTGACACCAGTACCAGCCCTGGAGGCGGTAACAAAGGCAAGCATTCCGAATGCTAAAGCACTACATCCGAGATGGATACAGTGGGCTAATTCTCTTGCTGCAACAGACGTGATATACGAATTTGATCCTAATTTAAAAACACAAGAATTTCTCCAATATGAATATGAAAGTCCTCTGCCGACCGAAATCCTGCCTCTGGAACATTACGGCTGTATAATATATACGGACGGATAAGCACAACCCGCAGTTGGGGGTAAACAAGCTTACAGTGCTGCGTGCGCGATTGTTAAAGGTCGCTGGCACGGAGGAAAATTTAAACCACTGGTCACTAAAACGCAATCTCTAGGAGATTGTACAGCTCAGCGAGCTGAACTACTAGCATTTAAGATGGCGCTTGAAAATACCGATCGCGAATTCCCCACACTCATAGTGTGCTATTCATATTATTGCATTCAGTCTTACAATGAATATTTGCAGATCTGGGTTCAGAACGGTTTTAAAGATGCAAAAGGTGGCACAATCAAGCATAAAACGCTTTGGGAACAAGTAGTTGTTTTACAAAAAGAACTACAAAAGACTCACGTGATACATACACTGAGTCATCAACGTGATGGCGTTCACGTTGCAGGGAATTCATTGGCTGATGAAGCAGCGAAGGCAGCTGTCCAAACGGCTTCCGTAGCTGCAATCACCCGGTCAAAAACAAAAATAGACAGCGAAATATTACAGGCTGTCACCGCTACGGTAAAAGATGCGATAGAAACACTCGCGAAAGGCTTTCCAGTAAAGTACTCGTACATAACTGATGCCAATAACGTTCCATTTGCTCGAATCCCTGGAGTGGGGGATAGGGCAATTCCAAACATGGAATATAGGTTAGGACTCATTATAGCGGCACACGAAGGGCTTGCTTCTGTACATGCTGGCGTTTCAGCCACAGTATCGTTATTAAAACAGAGATACTGGTGGCCACAAATGAGAAGACAAACCAGGAACTATGTTCTAGAATGTGAAATATGTCAAAGAATGAAGGTATCAACAGTGAAACGACCAGCACAGACGCCCCTTCTAATCTCAGATAAACCATTAGCATGCATTTACCTGGACCACTGCGGTCCCTTAGAAAGGGACGGCAACTATAAATATATCATGGTTGCAGTGGATTCATGCACGAGATTCATATGGATGTGGCCCCAGCGCTCGGCTGACGCCAGAACTGTTATAAAAGATTTGCGAGTCTTTATCGGCACATACGCAATTGGCATGCTACATTCTGACCAGGGTCCTGCTTTTAGCTCTCGAGCTTATAAGGAGGCCATGACCAGCATGGGCATTGCATTGCGGTACTCTTGTCCCTTTCATCCTGAGGGAAACGGAATTGTGGAAAGAAAAAACCGTGACATAAAGCAATCTATAACAGCAAAGGTATTAGGTTCGGGAGCTGGGTGGGTCAAACATTTAATAAGTGTCCAACGTAGTCTTAATAATCTGCCAAGAAATTCTCTGAGAGGTCTCAGTCCGTACAAACTATTGTTTGGGACTAGAATGTTAATCCAGGACCTCGATAGTCAAACTTCAGTGGTTAAAGAAAAATGCTTTGATATCAAAGATCGTTTGGCTATTTTACAGGACTTAAATGAAAAAAGAAAAGACCTGAGCAACATAAAGTTGAAACAACAGCCAACAACCACTGAAGAGAAACCACCTGTCCCAGCAAGGCCTGTCTGAATTCCAAAAATCGGGAATCTGGTCAGAGAGAAAATCGCGGTGAAGAAGGCATTTGGGCCTTCTTATAGAAAAGCAGTACCTGTCTTAGCTATCAACGGAACAAGATCAGTTGTACTACCGCCCCTTGCTGGTAAAAAGGAGAACCGAGTTGTATCCATCGACCTGGTTAAACCATAATCATGTGGCCGATAATAAGTAGTAGGCCAAGTGGACTCCCAAGAAGTAGTAGAACACCAAAGTTTGCTACAAACGCAGAGGTTCAAACTGAGAGACTAATCACATTTGATAAACCTACAGTGAATCAACAAGGACTATGCAACAAAGCCATGGAACTCAAACCTCTTGAAACCCAAATCAAAATCTTACATCAAGAAACACCAGTCTACAATGATGTAACCACAGACTATGCTAATGAAACAAAGCAAATTCCAAAAACAAAAAGGAATCCAGAAGCAATTGAAACAATTGACAGAACAGCATCAGGCTACTTCATCAACTTCGATGATTTTTCTGAAGATCCAAGTGAACCTGAGGAACAGCCAACAACATCAAAAACGTTTAAAAACAAAGCAAAGGAACTCATTCATCAACTACAAGAAACCTATCTGATTTCTCCATGGATTGAATTTTGGGTGGCACTAGGTGTATTTGTCCTCATATTTTGGCTTATCATGGTACTATGCTTGGGACATTTCATTGAGGGAAAATATGTTACAATGGACACAGCAAGTCAGAAAATCAACTTGGTCCTGAAACCACACAAGTCTTCACACATCGAGAAAAGAGAACTTTCTTCAGTAAACTTCACAGCCAATCCTATACCCGGTGGGGTAGCATGGGACAAAACTGATTACGAAATCTATGGCCCGGTCGGGCTCTTGAAGTATCCTCATCAATTTAAGGTTTCATTAAGTGACTTTGTAAAATCAAGCACATTCGCTGATAATTGGGACTTTGAAAGTATTAATGATATGATGTCAGATCTAGTGATGTCAGCTAAATTTACAGAACATGATTATTTACAGGGTTCATCTAATTATGACCAGATGTACTGTTACAACCACTATGGTAACCATTATCTGCATAAATCTGCTCAACCTAGAAATGTTTTTAATTATAAGCAATGGGAACATTGTGCAACTCCACCAAAAGGCAGTTCAAAAATATTTTATGATAAATGTTCATACTTCTCAGGGTTTAACACAAGCAATGCAGAAACGTTTTATTTCAAATTGTTAAATAAGACAGGAATGAAAACCATGCTTACAAATACAAAATTAATTCATTCAGAATCATTTTTTGACAAAATGAATACATTCGGTTTTGATTTCTGGAACAATAACATTGAAACTAAAACAATCTGGGGTACAAGAGATTGGCAGGTCAAAGGTATAGAATCATTGTTTAGAGCCTGCATGATCCCAGAACAAATTATATTCTTGAATGACACAATTCAACAGACAACCTGTCTTGGCCTAGCCAAAATTAAAGACTTAAACAAACCGTCCATTCCAAAACCAACACCTGACAGTCATAGCACTACAGATGTTGAGATAGACGTATCCCATATTTTAAACCAAAACAGAACACATCCTGATTGGAAAAAATGGTTGATCTGGCCCACAGACGTAAATAACTGTCAAGATAGATTCCTGAATAAAATACAGGGGTTCACATTGACCAGGCCAGACCCTAGACACTCCCAGCGACAACATCCAGGGATTGTAACTACATACAGTGTAGGAAAACTCTGCCTCGAATGGCTACGAACATCCACACTGGCAGAAATTAAGCAACACTTGACTTTACTTAAAGAAGGTGCTGACTTGCGTGATTTCATTATGGGACCACGCAAACAGCGTCAAAAACGTTTCATAGCGGCCTCTATATATGCAGCTTACAACGAGGCTTGGAAAGTAACTCAAATTGAAACAGCAGAGAAAATACGGGAAATTGACCGTGTTAATTTGGAAAAATCACTTTCTGATGTGGACAATGGGTTAATGACTCTCTCTTCCAGAATATATTCACTGGACAGTATTGTATCATCTGCAATCGATATAATAGAGCAAGACTTACTGATGTTGCAACACAGTCAGTCCCAATTGCGTTCTATTGTACAGCTTGGCTGGACGTTACAAAATCTGCGTTCAGGCTACGTGCCTTGGCGTTTAATCAACACAACGTCATTATTCAGTATCTTTAACCTTACTGATTTACAAATCAGCTTGGCACAAAAGGGTGCGGAATATACAATTCTGAGCATTGAAAAACTTGAGAGATTACCATTGACAATGTCAGAACGACCTGTCATTGAATGGATAATACATGGAATAATAACTATTCCGATAACGACTTTCCAATTTCGATACTGCCAAAAATATATACAGGCAGGCCAGTATGAAAGGTTGGGTAAAGGATACATTAAGTCAACATGGAACTTACCTTATACACACACATGTTATAGTAATACAGGACAGAGTGTATTTCTTAGTGGTAATAATTGTGAAAAATCACTAAGTGGTATGCTTCTGTGTCAGGGTATATCTTTACATGGGGCCTGTGAAGGGACTTCAAATAACCTTTCATGTCACCAGCTCGGCACACCTGCGACAAAAATAGAACCATTCTTTAGAAGACTTTCTAACGGGAGTTACATTCTAATTGTAGACCACAGATGTTGTGGCTTACTGCCAGGAAAACCTTATCTAGTAAGTGTGAGCTCCATGGTCACTTGCTGTGAGCGAGTATTGTTTCCAAATGACGCTCCAGACAGGGAGGGGAAAATTTGGCCCAGTTTGAATATCTCTTCTATTCGAATTGATACTTTAAGCAGAATGAAGACTGTGCTCCTACAGACACCAGTACACTTGACGTCATCAAAAGAAACATATGATCTCCAAGTTGCAAGGACAACGGGAGAAATACATGCATTGTTATCAACAAATTGCCCCCTACACTTCGCAGAAATGTTAAGCGAAATCTTAAATATTTCTGATACACATGGTATCGCGAGTGTATTTAAGACCGTTTTTTCGGGACTGTTAACTCCATTCAAAGCAGTCCTGGGAATATTTCCCAATTTTGTCCATTCTGTCTTTGGCGGACTTCCACTCCTGTTGGGACTCGTAGCAGGCATCCTATTTTTGCTACTCTTGCTTCGTTATGGCAAGCCATGTCACAGACAAGACTCCCGCAACAATGGAAGAAACGATCCTAGCTATACGCTATCGGGACCGCATAACTAAAGTCCTTGGATTAGCCCGGCTAAGAGATCTGAATATGACCTGTTTTCTTTCGTTCAGACCCATATGGCAGGATTGTGTCTTACCTGTATTGAGATGCATGCTATGCGGCGAAGAATGCGTGTTGGACACCTGTCTTACACTACAATCAGAAGTACCATTGGATGCAGATACTTTGTTGGGTCCAGTAAAGGCTCATGCATTGTGCTGACCCCAGCGGCTACCTATCCTGATGACGGCATTCGTGGAGACTTCACCACTACGATTGAAGGGTACTGAAGTACAGGGTGAGAGCAGCATCAACCAGGTACGGCCTTCTGTAAGCAAAGCTGATCGAAACATCACTGAAAGCGAACATGCGCACGACTGCATGATAGCGACATTTTCCAACTTGGTCGAACTTTCACCTGAGGCAGTAGACAGTTTTTTTGAGAGTCTGTCTGAAATGATGTTTTCACCAGAACAGAGAGAGTGACTTTAAGCAAACGTGCACACAGCGTTCCCTGAACTCTGAATTTGGCCTTCAGCTTTAAAAAAAAAGCTGGTGGGAACTTTTTTCCTTCTTCCCCTGAAAACAAAAACTTTTTTCCCAAATCCAAAATATTTACCTTTTGGGCACTTATCTTCTGCTTAAAGTAAAAACTATTCTTAGAGAACAGAGCTTCTATTTTTAGGAACTCTAGAGACATTACATTACCTCAGCCTCTAGCATATTTACAAGTAATTGTATTTATATGTGATGAAGTGGTCTCGCACCTTTTTTTCTGTATTAAGAGCCATTTCATGTGTTATTTTCGCGAATCATTCACGCTGATATAAATGTGCATCCTTTTCTTGAATGATTACACTGCTTGAATGCATACAGTACCTATACTAATTTTCGTGTATTTCGCATATGCCATTTTTTAAATGCAAATAATGTATTTTGGGGTGGTCCGGTATACACATGCACTATTAGTTATGTTTACTATTGCTTAGGTTAGTAAATATGGACATGAATTCGTGGAGTGGGTGTAGTATGTTTATCTAGGGACCTGTATCGATACTCTATTTCTGACCCTTGTCCGGTTATAAATCACTAATATCCATACAACGGCACAGAAACCCGTTTCATAAATTAGTCATAGCGCATGCTGTCACATTAAGCAAGCACTATTCCTCCAGCCCCCTAGAAAGCACACCGAGTTCTCTAAACAAACCAAGCCTCCAGCAAACCTGGGAAATCCCCGCTGCTATTGTTTTGATTTCGTTCGAGAACTCCTGTAAAGAATGTAAGAACGACCAGTTCTTAATGACATCCTTATTGACGTCTTATGTCCATCCTTACGTCAAACCCGGCACCTCTCAGGTATAAATATACCGACACTGCCCTAAGTAAAGACACGTGGTGATGAACCTGGAGCAGTGACTACTTGCCGGAGAGCCCAGCTGACGCGAGAGCCCACGGACGCTGCCCCTCTCCTTTTGACGCGCTGAGGAAGACGCTGCCTTTCCTCTTGCCGAGGAATCCAGCCTCCAGCGTTTCCAGATTGCCCTCGCGGGTAACTGGTATACCGAGTCCTGAGAAAGAGATACCAGCCCTCCTGCCTTCTAAATCCAGGTACTGAACTGACTAAACCCTTACAGAGAATTCTTGAGTCAGATTCTTGGCAAAACAAACTTAACTTAAACTGCTACTTACTTACTCCCTCCCATGTATTAGGCTTAGGTCAGGTACACCGGGGTAGGCGTAGTTAGAAGCACCAGTTGAGTATGATTAGTCAATGTATATATGTATGTATATCTTTTATCCATTTTAAAGTAACATATGGCTAAGAAACCATATCAATGCTTTTACAGTATTATTTTATAATCCTGCTTTTACTGTATGCACTTTACTTAACTATAAGTATTGCAATTGTAGCGATTCATTTCTCTTGTATGAGAAAAGAGACTGATCAATAAATAACACCTTTTATTGAAAACGCCCTTCTCTTCTTTTCTCTACAAATCTGGTGAAACTAAGTATGCACGTATTGACTGAGTAAAATAGCTGTCTTTTGTTTTCCCACGACTCTAGAGATTTACTCTTGATCAGGGAGAGCAAAGTTGTCATGTTCTATGGTTGTCAGAAACTAAATCCCTTCTTGTCTATCCAGGGAGGTTAAACTCCTCCTCGCCTATTCGAGAAAGTTTCTAGTGAACTCTGAGCTAGCTGGCACACAAAACTTAAGTCTAATATCGTCAGTAGAAGACCTAGTTAACCTCTGTCCTACGTCTATACTATTGAAGATATTATTCCAATGCGCAGAGCCTATTGGGATAATAGGAACTACACTACACCACGACGCTTCCCTGCTCCTCGTGGCCCCATCTACTGCAAATGGAACACTTTGCACTAGACTACGAAGGTAACTTTTCAGCTGAACTAACTTGGTCCCTGTATCTGACCTGCTCCATCGCAGTCGGCCTGTACTTGTGACTTTCTCCAGATCTTGAACGACCAGATTACCACAAGAGGCACTTTTGGCTTTTTGTCGCTATTTTCACTTAAATCTTTATAATTACATAACTCTGGTTCCAATGATTGGATTACTGTCATTTTGGCCTTGATTTATTTACTAAACCTTGCTCTATTTTTCTAAATTGGTTTGCGATTTCTTTGGTGTTGTGTTTTCACTTTTTAACTGAAGTGCTGAATAAATACTTTACACATTACTTCTAAGTTAAGCCTGACAGCTCTGAGCCCAGCTATCAGAGGGTTGAGCGCATGTTAATTTTGCGTTTGGCTCGTGCCTCACCCTGATAAGTATTGTGGTTGCACCCCCCTCCCAAGGTAGGGTTCCACCCCCCCCCCAAACAGTAATCCAATTTCTCACAGCTAGCTAATATTGTGGACAAAATATCAAACAGTAAGCCCGTATAGGAAAGTATATATTTACTGTTCTTAAGTCCACAAATATGTACCTTGAACATATACACATTGGTAAGGTACACATATTTAGACTTAGGTATCGAACATCAATATATACTTACCTTTCGATATTTCGTCTGTTAATATTCTGTCTATCTATAATATTAATGTCGGACAATACTCTGTAGTCGATAGTCAGGATTCACAACACCCCATCGTCACCTACCCAGATGTCAATTTCCACTTTCAATTTCATATCTTTATACAGTCAATGAATATAATCCGACTTCATATTTCATGAATTTCAAAGCATGCTGACCCTGTCTGGAATGCTTGATGAGGTGAACTCCAGGAAGTCTGTAGTAATGAAGTCCACACAGGTAAGATGTAGTTTAAGTAGATTTATTGAAGTATTTACATGTAGATATGTTCCTGTGAAGCATGTAGTTAAGCTCTGCAAAGCACCCCCACCAGGAGCAGCCTGCCTGCTGCTCAGCCCATTCTCAACTGTCACAAGTCACCTCTCAGGCACCCAACATTCCAATATGCATCATCACTCCAACATTCCATGCAGCACACAGCACATTCACACTGGGTGAGCAAGGGGTCAAAATGGCTGAACAATAACATGAGAAGGATACTACATATCCCCCTTTCTTATACAACAGAAGCTTAAGTCCTGTACCTTAAATAGGATTTAACAATAAGAAGTAAGGAATAGGAAAAGGAGAATGAACAAATAGGAAAGAGCAATGTGATAGGTGAAAGAAAACGAAGAGGAAGCACAGGGGTAAATATACACAAATAGAAATGACCCATCCTCTCCAACAAGGAATTACAGAAGAGAAGAAAACAGTAGTAATGCATACGAAACAAAAAGTAGCAGAAAGGCATAAACACATAGAAGACTACACTCCAAACACACCCACTGGCCAGACAGGCATATAAAGAAGAAAGACATAGCCCAACACGAACTGAACCCAAGACTACACCCAGACACACAAAATGGAGAAGGAAGGAACTCCTCCTAAACATGGAAGAAATAGGATGAAACTACAATGAGGGAAAGACTGGAAGGAAAACTAACAACCTATTTTAGTCCAGATGCCAAGGATAAATAGAATGTGTAAAATCACGAGGAGAACTGAACAAGAGAGAAAACAGAAGATGAGAAGAAAGTGTAATAGGTATAACTCAACCTCCCCATCTTCAAATTGACAATGAAATAAGATAAGCATAATTTTGCATTTTAAATCGACAATGTAACGTAATATAAGGATAAGATTGTGAGAAAATAACTGAGAATGGGACAGAGACCCATGAGACACACCCCGTGGAAGGGTAACAATGATGTAACACTAGTATGGGAAAATGGGACTAAAACCCATGACCTACCCCTGACATAAGGGTGGCGAGGTAATGTAAAGCTAGAATGTGTAGATGGGACTGACACCCATAACCTACCCATGACAAAAGGTAAGTAAGCTACTGTAAATAGGATAAATCCCCATAGTAAAACAAAATACCCTGAGAGAAGGTTAACAACATGAACCTTAATGTACTGTTAGAAAATGGGGCTAGAACCCATTCCCGTCCCTATTGTAAGGGAGTGAGAAATAGAAAGCAAAAAAAAAAGGAAGAGTAAACACCCACTAAAAAATAGGACCTCCATCCTGTGTGGATACCTAAGCTTCCTTAAGTAATTGCTCAACAAACCAAATACGTAATTCTGTGAGCAATGGATATGACATTTAATGTCGAAGTGTAACCAAACTATATGGCCACATGACAAAAGTACTGTGCACAACTACAAAGCCTCGAAATAAATATCCATGTGAATGATGACTGTAAACTTTCCAAAAACAGACTTGAATGAAAGTGTCTGTGGACTCCACGAGCAGCAGGTAACATAATCGTTTTATCAAGCAACATGCAGTCAAAGTGTGGCTGAAAGCTCATAACCAAAGATGACTGCATATGAAGAGCCGGCGCAGGGTGTATCTTACAGGGGCGGTGCGTCCATTGGGGCGTACGGGCATAGCCCCCCCGCCCGCAGCTGCTCCCTCGGTGTCTCTGAACTTAAGTAAACTCTAAGTTTACTTAAGTTCAGAGACGCCAAAGGAGAACTGACAATCATGTTAGTCAGCATGACGTCGGAACGCCCACCCCCTTCAGAGTCTGAAGTGGGTGGGCCGTCTGGCATCATGTTGACTGACTTGATTGTCAGTCAGACGTCACCAGGGGCATGCAGCAGCACAAGGGCGCATGAGTGGGGACGGAGGGCGAATTTTCGCACCGTGCCCTCTCATGCGCACTTGTGTTTTGACTTGATGGCGCATGCCCATTAGGAGCCCCTCGGGCTCCTAATGGGCGTGCTACGGGCGAAGAATAGCCACGCCCGGCGCTGCTGGCAGTGCCAGAATTGGCTGAGAGGGGTTGAAGGCTGTAGGCGCCAACGGAACGGACTCGGGGCGGCATGGACCTGCTCAGGACCTCAGGTAGGATTTAAAAAATGTATTTTAATACCCCCCTTCCCCCCTACCCACCGCGCGACACCCCCCAACCCTGCGCGACCCCCCCTGCGTGCACGAGCCGCGACTGCCTCAGGGCCTTAGCAGCTGCAGAATGAAGCAGGTTTCGGTGGTGGCGCAAAGTTTCATGAGCGGTGGCACAGGTCACAATGTGTTTGCCAAAAATAAGTTATTTTCTACTTCTTCGCTCAATTTTGTGTGTTCAGCTAAAGCTCTTCCGGGAGTCTGGTATTCTTCACCCTGTTGGGACTATCAGCGATCACAAACAGGCCCACTTCTGAAAAGAGCTTCATCTGATAGGCTTCATTGAGAGACAACCCCAATCACAGCGCCATGAATATAGCTGCATTGACTGCCAGTGAAGAGAGATTGGTGACTTTCTCGGCGAGGTGCTGCTACGTGCAAGGAAGTGTCTAACATGAAGTTCTGCTGCATATCCGTTGGCCTTAGCGAGGCTCTGCTGTACTTCGGTGTTTTCTCTGCAGCTGGGGCACATGTAGGATCATGTTCTGTCCGTGAGACTAGTGCGTGTAGGCTGTAGGGTGTTCCTATAAGTGATGCTCTGCTTTGTATAGTGTTTTATAACAGCGAGGTTCTGTTGTACTGCGGCTGTTTTCCCTGCAGCTGGGGCGCATGTATGATGCGTGTTCTTCTTGTCAGTGATGCTCCGCTCTGTGTATAGTGTCTTCTGACAGCGAGGCGAGGCTCTGGGTACAGTGTTTTGTAAGCGTGATGCTCTGCTCTATCATGTACAGTGGTCCAAGCAGGCCCTGCTGGCGGACGCGCTTTTTCTCAGTGCCTCTTTCTTGCATTCAGTGCTTTCTGTCAGTGTCTCTCTTTTGCATGCACCTTCCACCCATTCAACCTTTCACTCATCCATCCATCCATCCATCCGTCCACCCATTCAACCTTTCACTCATCCATCCACCCATCCATCCTTCCTGCTCTCCACCCTTCCTTTCACTCATGTATGCATTATTTGACTCATCCATCTTTGTGTTCTTCTTTTCACTCATCCATGCACACATTTGCCCATCCATTCTGCCAATCATTCATTCATGTTTTCACTCATCCATCTATCATCCTCCCTTTCTCTCTCCATTCCCCTTTCACTTAGCCACCCATCCTTCTATCCACCCTTCACCCATCCACCCACTCATCCATTTACTCATCCACTCATGAATCCATCCATTGACCACTCCTCCACCCTTTCACTCTTCTATCCATCCCTTTGTCCATCTACACTCCTCAATCACTCATCCATCCTTACATCCACCCTTTCACTCATCCATCCATCTATCTATTCATTCATTCACCCTTTCACTTATCGATACATCAATCCATCCACTATTTCTCTCATCCATCCACCCATTGACTTGTCCATCATCCACCCTTTCATTGATCCATCCACCATTTCACTGATCCATCCACCCTTTTACCCATCCATCTACCCTTCCAACCATACATACATCTATTTACTCCCATCCATCCTTCCACTCATGCATCCATCCATCCTTTCTCTCATTATCCATTCACCCTTTCACTCATTATCCATCCACCCTTTCACTCATCTATCCATCCTTTCACTCATCCATCCACCCTTTTGCCCATACATCCACCATTTTACCCCTACATCCACCATTCCACCCATCATTCCACCCATACATCCACCATTCCACCCGTACATCTATTTATTTATATCCTAAAATAATTGAAGGATTCCCGCCCCCCTTCACTCCCACCCCCTTTGAAAGGCTGGGCCCACTTTGCCCGTGCCTTAAAACCTCTCTGGAAACTTTCTCTCCTTTCTGGGAAGAGCTAACTCTCCCAGGAGGAGGTTAATTCACGGACTTGACAGCTTCAGCTGCAGTGGGAGGCAAGGGGTCTCCTCTGCTAAAACTGAAAGCGTGTCTGTTTGTTTGCTTTCGTTTTTAGCAGAGGAGACTCCTTGCCTCACACTGCAGCTGAAGCTGTCAACTCCATGAATTAACCCCCTCCTGGGAGAATTACCCAGGCATTATACGCCGCCAGCACAGCTTTCTGGATTTTCCGACATTGTCCAAATTGGGACATACAACACGTACCTTTGAGTATGCTCACATTTTGTGAAATACCCGATCAGGACCGGGTTGGAAATATCACCGGTCCCTCAACCCCGCCCTTCATGAACATTTTACAGCCCTGAAGAGTCACGGGTTATCACCCTTCTTGACGAAACACGTGTCGGCTGGTCTCATGTTCCTAATATATGTATTCCAATAAAACAACACAATAAGAACACATCTGTGCGACTCCATCCTTGTTACTTGTTGGGGATCATTCATATCACACTTACTTGTTGTGTGCATCGGACCTTGCTTACAATTAACTACAGGGAAGGAATTCCTCCACCCCTGGCTTTCAGAGTTTAGGGTTCTCTCTGATCCAGTTTCACCAACCACAAACTAACATTTCTCTTGACCCAACCACTACCTGTTGTGCGCCAATCTATTTCTGAATACTCACAAACCCCTCGCAGAACTTTAACTTTTTATAAAGCAGACCCACGTCCACCAAGTGTGGTATGAAATATTATTATAGTTCTTCCAATTAGATAAGATCAATGTTATGCCTAGGGCTTTAAGTGGGAAAACAAATATGGGAGTGCTCTAAAAGGGGCGTGGCACATTTCTTAAAGGGGTGTGGCCTATCTGAGTAGGGGTGTGGTCTAAATCAAGATAACTAGCATTGTGTGCTTAAGAAAATCATGAAATCGCATCCAGCAAAGGATAATAAAATAGGCAAAAAAGTATATTTATTAAGTATAAGCCATAAAATACCAAACACTTTAAAAAAACATGTAAAAATTACTTACATTACTTAGAAATCTATTGCAGGATTTCCCAAAACCCTTGAAGATATTCACTGTGTCTATTTTGCTGGGGTTTCTCACAACAATTTTCTTCAGCAGACCTTCTACCTTTTGCCAGCCAACTCTTTACATACAGCTTTGCGTCAAATGTTTCAAATGGAGGACCATTGAGTTTTACCGATAAGCATGAAGAAATGGTCTCTACAAGAAGACAGGCCCTTGTTGGTCTAGCAATTAGGTTCATTGCGCTGAAACTTCTCTCGCAATCCTCATTACTTGCTGGCAGGGTTTCCATGCAAACTGCTAACTTTTTTAATGCTTCAGGGGTTTTCATTCCACCAAAATCTTTGAAAAGTCTAAAAGCTTGGATAGTATCTCTTGCTAGCAGCTGAAACTCTGAACACAGACCTTTGAGGCCTGAAAATAGAGCCTGTGAGAAGCTGGCCTGATGTATGATGTCTCCAATTCTGGGGGCACCTTATATCATTCCAAACAATCCCTTATGGTGGTGGTTGTAAGTCAACCTTATAGACAGGCTATCCTAGAGGTAGCATGGACTAAGCAGCCTAAAGGCTTAACTCAAGAGGACATGTGAAGCCAGCTGTTTTACCATATGCAATCCTGGAATATCAAATGAAAGGACACCACACAAGTTATATATTATAAAAATATATGTATTTATTCTCAGAATATTCCCCACTACTCTTTATGAGCAATGAAGCACATGCGTTTAAAGAAAAGCACAATATAACATATACAAGTTGCACAGTTATGGATGAGGCCGGTGGCCACTCAAACCATATATCAAAAAAGTGGTATAACAATCACTAATCGATCAGGGGTAAGGCCTAGGGCCTTGAGAATCGCTGGGACTACACTGGACTAACAGCAGTTAGGACGGGAGTAGCCCGCGGGATTCGGGTGCAGTGCAGAAAGCACACGCATGCACCAATGCAAAGTCAATGGTGCGTAAAAGTTATCGAGTTACAGTTTTAAGAGTCTTCCGACTGGACTAGAAGGACAAGACTTTAGACTTAGACACTAGAGGTGTAAACCACTACAGGAGCACCAGCGTTCAAGAGTTACCTCACCCACAGGAAGCGGATGCACAGGTGCAAATATGTGTCGGGTGTCGTCACGAAGATCTATGGTGCCTGGAGATGAAGAGGCTGCAGGCGTCCAGAAGAGAAGTGTCCGGTGTGATCTAAGGGTGGATCGAAGATGTAGAGTACCTGAAAGCAGAGGGGACAGAGTCTGGGTCACTAGCCAGTGACCAGGAAGGAACCAGGCAATGTCGGACGCAATCAGGTCGTTGTCATGAAGATTGTCTCCGCTGCCACATGATCTCTGGGGCATCTAGGATGTCCTGGAGTGAATCACGAGCTGTGCCACAAAGGCTCTCGCTATCGGCGGTGTCGGCTTTAAGATCGGAGTCAACAGGCCTTGGCAAATGCAACCCACGCAGGATTCGAAGATCGCTTCTTACTCAGACCAGCAAGGTCTGAGCGGGAGCTCCTTTTCAGGGGAGCGAGGGCCAGTCTGGAGCAACCAGACTAGCAGAGCAAATTTAAAGGTTCATCGGTACTGGAGCCACTAGCCAACGGGCAAGCGACCGGACCAACGCGTCAAGCAGGAAAATGCAAAAGGGCCCCACGCAGCACTCGTCGACTGTGGAGGGGTGAGTTTGGTCCAAAAGCTGCTCAGGGCTGGAGCTTCTCAGACTCCAATGCACAGCTTCGAGAGAGCCTCAGATGCTGCACGGTCAGTGCTTCGTAGTTTTTCCAAGATGGCCGGCCCCACGCTTCAGGTCGCCTCCACGGGTCTCAGCTCTGCAGGGACTGTGGATCGGGCTGTTAGAAGGCAGGCACGCTGGGTCTTGTTGATCTCTGTTGCTCGAGTTCTGGCGGGAACTGCAACAAAGCAAACGTCGAGGTGCTGGATGGTGCCTGTTTGCACAGGGTGGTCACTCCTTGACCACAAGGGAGATTCTTCAGTCTTCCACGTTGAGTGGGATGTCGAAGGGTCCAGAGTTTTGTTTCATAACTTTCAGTCAGGATAATCTGATGTGCCTCTGCACTGCTCCTACCTTTATTCCAAATCAAGGGGCTGGATTACCTACTAGGTCCCTCCTATGGGTGGGACCCAGGAAGAGGGTGGTTACACCCCTTTTCCTTTGTCCAGTTTCGCGCCAGGACTGCGGCTGGAGTTCCCCAGAACCGGTTTGATTGGCTTTTGCCTGGGGACACCTGGTGCGCCCCAGGCAGTGTCTAGTTTCTTTCAACCCTCCCTGCTACAATCCACTATCTCCTGTCTGGGGTGGTGTGGCACCTCCCTGTGACAGGAAATCCTTTGTCCAGGCCTCCCCTGCCAAGTTTCGGTCAGCAGCAGGAGGTCAGACATGTGTCTGTGGCAGCAGCATCCATTTTGTGATGCTGGGGCTCTGGTTAGGATTAACCGCGTTTATAGTAAAGTTACATGTCTTCTCCATCTAGAAGGGTGGGATGCTATCTCCATCACCAGGACTGGTGAGGAGGTAGTATTCCAAAGTGTATGACACCAAACACGACATGTTTTGATAAAGCCAAACCAAAGTTAGCATTAACCGCAAGGATTATAATGCACTTAAGAGTATATGGTATGGCGGTATCACTGGAACAGCATTAAGGAAATGGTTCCCACACTGCAGATAGGCTCAGCTCATGCTAGAGCACTATCTCACATAAACCAAGCACTCTGCCTCCAGGATTGTAAAGGCCTGCCATAGGAGTGACTGATAGGTGTCTATGTGTCCAGATATAGGTTTAGACATAGGTATACTATATCTAAGCAAGGGGTGAGTACACCACCTTGCCCCAGCTGTGTAAACAGCCAGTGGTGTCTATTTAAGTACCAGCCAGGGGTGGCAAAAGATATGCTGCTGCCCCTGGTAGGCCTTGGATGCACCTATGCCCTGGGCACCTATAGTGAACTGTACAGGGGCTGATAAGGTGTCCAGTACCAAATTGGTGATGTACCTATAGTACATGGGGTCCATTTAAAGAGAGAGCAGATAGCCTGGGGCCCTTATTAGCAGGATCCCAGGCCAACTAAGTCGAAAACCAGCTAAACACAAGGCAAAAAATCTGGGGTAACTATAGTCAGGTATCCACCTTCCTACAGAGACCCCTTTCGAGGCCCCCCTCCCAAAAAAACTGGGGGGGGTCAGCCCCCCACAGCCCCTCCCCCCCCCCACTTAAAGCCCTGATTATGCCTATAGTCAGCAGGAGGTTAAATAGCATTCTGTCCCAAAGAGGTAGGGATTTAAAGATTATTTTATCAGTAGCTGCATAAATACCTAGTGAGACTAAAGTATACATCAGGGAGAACTTGACATTGAAGATATCACCTAGTGTATTTTCAATACCCACCCAAAGATGGCGAATGTGCACAACCAAGAATATTATTTCTAAAGAAGGTTTAGTTGATAAATGAAACACAGAAAGCGTCAGCAGACGACCATGAGGCAAATCACACAGGTTCCCTACTTCTTTAATCAGTGTAATTTCACAAATCCGTGACTCAATATTCTTAAAGAAAAGGCTCACTTTATGCAGAACCACTTATTATAATTCAAATGAATACAATTGGAGCATATTATTGTGTTTGCTGATTAAGACTACCGGTAGTCGAAGGTTATCTTAGTATTCTAGTGTTGAGCGACCAAACTGTCCCTGGTGAATATTGCACGTATGATGTGATTTATAACTGTGCCTAGCTATGTATCAACCTTAGTTCAACTACTCACCTGAAGGGCTTATATGCCAAAATGCTTAATTTGGGGGAAATTGAACAAAGTAATTCCCTATTTTTTAATCGAGGGAGCAGTTCATGAATATTTTCTTGCACATTATTACTTAGGTGCACAAAA
Source organism: Lissotriton helveticus (assembly GCF_964261635.1). Taxonomy (NCBI): domain Eukaryota; kingdom Metazoa; phylum Chordata; class Amphibia; order Caudata; family Salamandridae; genus Lissotriton; species Lissotriton helveticus. Next base: position 577,341,476 of record NC_136072.1, read on the forward strand.
ATATCAATTTGTAAAAGTAAATTTCAGATCTTGAATCATCAAACCAGGACTGTATGATTAAACATTGCATTGGTGATAGTGGAAAATGTGCTACTATAGCAGATTCTTTCCACTATTATCATTTAGGGTTTCGACTGGGCAATTGGGTGTTTCATGGAGGAGTGGCCACTCAAATTCATACCATTAATACAATCCATTAAATTTGAGGCTATTCACTACCACTTTGCATTTTACTCCTGAAATGATATGAGACAACCAGCTATTGATGGTGCAGCAGGGGCAGTGGCAGCGGGGCCCTGATGTGTGAGTGGCCCATCGCACCACAATTCTGTCTTTAAATACCTAACTGGTGGCAGCTAGGCCCATTTTTCTTGCTTGCATTAGGCTCCATTGCACTTTTGCTTCATAACATGCACAATTATTCCTGGCAAAGGCAGATGAGGGTGTGGCTCTTGGGTGGGAAAGTCAAGGGATCACTGCAGATTTATTAGTGTGGGGGAAGATGTTTTGCCACAGAGACAAAAAGTCTCGCGTGTAGAAAAAGGTTTCAGGTAGTGCACACCATAAAAAGTGAGAAATTTACTCAAGACAGAATGAAACCTATGGGGAGAATTCCAACTTAAAAAAAAATCTGCATTTCTTTAGTGTAACCTAGAATTTTCAGTTTATGTATCCTACATTATGCATAAGAGTAAAGTGAATAGAATGTTAGCCATGCAAATAAATGGTCTTTGCTATAATGCAGTTCTACTGCCATTTTTTTGCATCTTCCACATAATCCACACCTGCTATTTAATCAGCAGCTTTCACCAAAATGCTATTAAATCCGCTGCACAAGAGATCCAAGCTCTCCTAACAATCAGTAAAAGTTAAGTCGTCGGTCATATGGATGCTGATTGCTGTTTGAAGCCATTTAAAGCGGTGACAATTTTGTGCCACTGGTATTAACATGCACAGTAGATTGACTGAAGGAAGGGGTTTTATCTAAAGAGAGAAACAAACACTTTTAAAACCTAACAATAATTCAAACATGGCGCAATCAATGATTCCTTTTAGGCCAGGAAAATGTTTTGTTTCATTATGCAAATTCTTGTTTAAGTAACCAACACTTTTCTCAGATCAGTAGTTATTGCAAAATGGCACTCAGGGATTAGAAGGGTCTCAAACATATTGCCTCTCTTTTAAAGGTGTGAAGTCTTGAATCCTAAAGAGCCATCCTATTGAAATACTGAGGTAATAACTATGAAATATAATATGGTCTGTAGATCTGTTTCGGATGGATGGATTTTAATCCAGAGGCCCCTGTAGGACAAAGGTAAACTTGAAGGCAAGTTTTACTGAATAACTGGGATGAGAAGATTGAACTAGGCACACATTCTGTATATTTGGTGTGGTCATGTAGGCTTGTTTTCTGCCACATGCACCAATGTATCTGTTTTATAGACATTGTCTAATTAACGGAGATAGAAAAATGTATCTGTACTTTCATGCGAGGCAACATTATTACCTATCTGTGAATACTTTTTGTTAAATTGCCTCTGCTGCAAGTGTATATTTTTCTTTCTCAGGAAAACGATTTATTTTTATTAATGAGATCTCATATCCCTTTGCATCAATATGTGCTACAAGGTTAAAAGAACGACATAATAATGCTACAAAATGTGGTACATAATTTACTAATAATATTATGAACAATTTACTATTCTTTTAGCTTAGTTTACCTTTTTTGTTGAATAATTTACAATACCCTAATAATTTTCTCGCCCGTTGCGGCTTAAATCCAGTGACCCTGCTTGTAAAATATATAGGGCTCATAGTGAAGTGTGTAGATAGCACTGCTCGAGACGCAGTCACAGAACGTGTACAGCAGTGGGGCCGGGTGAGGGGGGATTTCGACGGACGATGATGAGGGAAAATTAAGTATTTATTTCATTTTCCCTCATTGTCGTCTGTCAAAATCCCCCCCACCACCCTACCGCTCTTACCCGCACAGACCGCAGCTGTCAAGACCCCATAGCTGCCTGGAAGCAGTATAGTATACATATGAATGCCAAAGTAGCAAATACACTTGCACCTTTGTGTGAACATAGTGGCCAGTAGCAAATCACCCCCTCCTACGGAATTACTGGCTTGTAAGGTTTTTTTGTGTTATAATTCTTTATTAGCAATTTTAAAATAAAATAACATCATAGAACCATTGTTGTAATCTTAGAGATTCATGGAACCCTGCTATGTCATAGAATGTAGTGATGCATGGTATCTCATGAATCACTCGTTCCAGAGCTGGGCATCCTGCTTTACAGTTGGTGATGTGCTTATACGCTGTGTTCCTGATTAAACCTATGAACTTCAAACATAGTGTCAAGACCACTTCATTTCAACACTGGCGACGAGGAGCTTTTGCCTGATTGGGGACAGGCAGTAGGCACCGTCAGCACCAACCCCCTGTTTGCCAACTTCATCTTTTGGACTGTACCATCATTGTGGATCTGCACTACTGCTTTCATTATTGTTTTGATGTGCGGAGGCTGTGACATTGACTGCTTCCACCCAGAGAAATGAGAGTTTTGCCTTTGTTTTTATATGGTTAAAACCAATTTTGGATAAGCGCAAGACTGCTGTTTGGAAACGCGAGAGTCACCTGCTCAACTGCCACACCGCAAGCCTTTTCTGAGGATCGAGCTTTGTTCGCTCACGCTGAGCCTCCATCATACTGCTCCACGTCATTGGAATACATCCTGGAACGCACGCTGCACTCCAGCGCGCAATACAAAATTTTCTAGCTATCGCAACAAGAATTTTAGATTCTATTAAGGACACGGAGGCGAGGATTATGCTTTCTCATTTCTTTACTGCACAAACAGCAGCCAATGAAAATTAAACTACAAATGTAAAAAACAACATTTCCCATGAGGCTTTGAACCACGTCTCCAATACAACAACCAATCACAGTGGTAATAAGCATATAAAGTATAGAGACACTAATCTGGCCTCCTCTTTCTTTGCGCGAACAGTCTCGTAAAAGTAATCAAGTCTTGACTCTCAACGGAGAGAAAACAGTTCCTTTAGAAATTCTCAACGGAGAACAATCCATAACACCAAGGAATCATCTTCCGCCAGGAAGGTACAGCCACACAATCCAGCGTAGGCATTCAGCTCTTGTTGGAGTCATCTCCTAAAACAGAAAAAGAAGTTTGAGAAAAGGAGCCCACCACTACATTTCTCACTGGGTGGGTATAAAGATGTAAACAATATAAAGTCAATAACTCAACAGTTACCTAACTGTCCCAACGGGTGGGATAATCCTCGCCTCCATGTCCTTAATAGAATCTAAAATTCTTGTCGCGATAGCTAGAAAATTTTGTATTCTATGGCAGGACCGGAGGCATCTGATTATGCTGGTTCAAAGCTCACCAAACACAGCATCAGAAACATGAGGAATAGGTTTATAATAAAAAACTTTAAACATTGAGTCCGAAGACCAATCAGCCGCCTTGAGGATGTCCTCCAAACGGGAACCCAACAAATAGGCTTTAGAAGCCATCGCACCCCTAGCTGAATGAGCACCATAAACTGAAACATCAATGCCAGCCTCTGACATAATCCAACAAACCCATCTGGCTAAAGTAGCCGCAGCGACTGGTTTGAAGGGTTTCTGAACAGAGATTAGCAGCTGACCTAACTGATCAGTCCTATGTGCAATAGTACGCTCTTCATAGCATTTCAGACACTGCAACACACATAATTTGCTATTATGTGGAAAAGCTGGGTACTCTACAGAGCGTGACATGGTCTTAGTTCGTCGTGTAATAACAAAGGAGACACCCTGCGAAGAAAACATCCTACCAGCCAAATCTAAAGCTCTAACATCTGAAACTCTGCGACATGAAATGAGACACAATAGCATAGTAAGCTTGGCAGAAAGCTGTTTTAAGGATAAATCACCATTATCTGGCCAGGTTTCCAGCAGGTTAAGAACTTTAGTAACGTCCCACAGCGTGGAATACCTGGGCTTAGGAGGGTTAGCCACACGCACACCTTTAAGTAACTTACAAACCAAGGGATGCATCCCCACAGGTTTACCATCGATGTGATCATGTCCAGCAGAAATAGCATATCTGAAATTATTAACCGACCTGTAAGCCAGGCCTGAGGCCGCACATTCCGAGAGAAAATTCAGCACATCAGTTACATTTGATCCCACGGGATCCACCTGTTTTGGAAGGCACCAACCCACCCACTTCTTCCAAGATGCAGAGTATCGTTTCCGGGTGGAAGGAGCCACAGCTTGTTGCATGAAGCTGGAAGCCGCCTGTGAAAGGCCTGCAAGGCATTCATGTCTCCGGAGAGCGTCCACACCATCAACGTCAACTGATTCTGCAGGATTAAGGGATGGCAAGCTCCCACTGGATCCTGCAGAAGTGTCGGGAAAACTGGGAGCCGGAATGGAAGGTCCACAGACAACTCCAACAGTGTGGGAAACCACGACTGAGTCGACCACAACGGGGTCACCAACACTATTGTCGCCCTCTGCCGGCGTACAAATGCCGCCACCCTCGGGATCAGAGCAAACGGGGGAAAGGCATAATTCCTCCGTTGCCCCCAATGGTGAAGGAACGCATCCGTCCCCAGCGCCATCGGATCCGGCCTCCAACTGTAAAACAGGGGAAGATGGGCATTGAGGCGAGAGGCAAACAGATCCATCTGACAGGGGCCTCGCATAGTCATGATCTGACCAAATAGCGACGGATGGAGTCTCCAATCGCTGAAGTCCCGAAGAAACCGGGAATTCCAATCCGCCACTTTATTGAATTTCCCCGGAAGGTATTCCGCCACTACAGAGATCTTGCGATCCAGGCAAAAGTGCCAAAATTCCTTCGCAATGTGCGCTAGCATACGAGACCTCGTCCCACCTAACCGATTGATGTATCTCACCGCTGAGACATTGTCCATTCGAAAGAGAATACAACAATTGCTATTCAGCGGTGAGATAGACCTGATGGCAAAGGACCCCGCCAACAACTCCAGTCAATTTATGTGTAGTGTGAGCTCGTCTGTTGACCATCGTCCACCTGTGGTGAATTCTCCACAGCGGGCGCCCCAGCCCCACTGACTGGCGTTTGACTCTATCACCACATCTGGGGCTGCGCCGAAGATGGCTCGACCATTCCAAGCTGACATGTGCTCCAGCCACCACTGAAGTTCCTCTCGGGCTTCGAGAGAAGGGGGAATGAGGTGGTCGTAATGAAACTTCCTCTGTAAATAAAAGATTTTCAGTCTCTGTAGGGCTCTGTAATGCAAGGGACCTGGAAAAATGGCCTGAATCGATGAAGCCAGAAGGCCCACAATCCTCGCCCGAACATGCAAGGAAATCACCTCCTTGGATAAAGTGGATGTTATTTCCCTCTTGATGGATCTGATCTTGTGAAGAGGAAGGAGGAGCTGAGCTGCAGCGGAGTCTATCAGGAAACCTAAGAACTCCATCCGCTGGTTCGGTACCATGTCCGACTTCTTGGCATTGATAACGAACCCCAGATTCTACAGCAGAGAAGTCGTCCACTCTAGGTGGGTGAGAAGAAGGGACCGATCTTGGGCTAGAATGAGCATGTCGTCTAGATAGACAATGAGACGCACTCCCATCTCTCGGAGACGAGAGATCACCGGTTTGAGAAGCTTGGTGAACACCCAAGGGGCTGAGGACAGACCAAAGGGAAGCACCTTGTACCGGTACCACTGCCCTTTCCAAGGGAATTGCAAGAACTTTTGATGAGAGGGGCAGATGGGGACCGTCAGATAGGCATCTTTTAGGTCCAAACGGACCATCCAGTCGTTTTCCAACAGCAGGTCTCGTAAAAGATGGATACCCTCCATCTTGAAGTGGCGATACGTGACATAGGGGTTGAAGTCTCTCAAATTTAACACTAGGCGTTGGCCGCCTCCTTTCTTCTTAACTAGGAAGACGTTGCTGCAGAAGCCTCCAGGGAGGAAGGGTCCCACAGCAATGGCCTCCTTGGTTAACAATTCTTCTAGTTCTGAGTCGATAAAACTCTGTTCTAGAAGGGAAAAAAGGAGAGGAGGAGGGGGAGAGGCCTGAAAGGGACATTCCAACATCTCTATCTGGTAACCTCGAACGGTCCGGAGGACCCAAACATCTGAAGTGAGGTTCGACCAATTCACCGCAAAGTGACGCAACCTGCCCCCTAACAGAGTGAAGCACACCTGACTTATTGTTGAAGTTCTTGTAACCTCTGTTGACCCCTCGATTATAGCGACCTCTGAAGCCGCGTGATCTTGACGGGTAGAAACCGGCCTGGTCCGGTTCTTGTGTGTATCCTCTGCCCCGTCTAGGAGCGTAGCCCCTTTGAGGACTGGTATTTGAATAGCGGCCGGCCGAGCCTCCTCTACCACGCCCGGCCCTATTAGAGACCTGATGCAACACCCTCTTCAAGGAGGCCTGAGATTTGTTAAGAGACGCAAAGGTATTAACAAATTTAGCAATGTCCTTCACAAAGTTGTCCCCAAACAACTGTCCTTCCGCCAAAGGACCCGGTTCTGATGAAGCCAACTCTACCAACTGAGGGTCTATCCGGAGCAATACTGACTTTCGCCTTTCAGAAGCTAAAGCGCAGTTGGCATTCCCCAGGATGCAAATGGCGCGTTACGCCCAACCAGCTAGGACTTCCGGGTGAATGGCATCCCCCGTCTCTTGAGCCTGAAGGGCTAGTTCCAAGATCTTGGCTAACGGCCCCAAAAGGTCAAGGACCTTATCTTGGCACGCTCTGAGCGCGCGATCAATCCCTTTCTTAGGGTCTTTCTTATATTTTTTAAGAAAGGTAGTCATGGAAGTGTCAATATCGGGTGTGACGGCCACCTTATCGGCCAGATCGGGGCGGCGACACTCGGACTTTAGGTGGGCTCTCACTTCTTTATCAAAACCTTTGCGGAGGTGGGTTTCCAGATATTCCGCTACAGCCGGGGGAGGGACCCAGTCAGAGGACCTAGGATGTACAATGTCCGAAGGGTCAAAAGAGAAGGGAGAAGGGGTAACAGGGGGGGAAGCATGCTTGTGTTTCTTAGTGCGCTTGCGAGGGGCAGCATCAGAGGAGTACGTATCGGTGTCAGTGCCAGTGGTGGTAGTATCAGGGGGGGGGGGAAGGGGGGGGGGACGGGACGGCAAGGCTTTGTCTCCAGTAGAAGACCCTTTGGATTGATATAGCTTATCATAGGACTGGGCGTGGGGCCAGGCCGGGTCAGTAGCCACCTTTTTAGGGGGGGGGGACGGGACTGGTCCTGCTTAGGAAGAGGAAGAGGCTTACCAGGGACCAAAAGCTCCAGTTTCTTGGCTAAGGGAAGCAGGGCTGAGGAAAGGGCTTTATCAAGTTTAGCGTCCAATTTTTTATCAATCAGATCCTCCATGGACTCCCCCTCGTAGTATTCATCCTGGCCCTGGTAATCACACGCAGTACCCTCCTCATCGCAGTATCCGGTATCTGCCATATCCACAAGGAATTGAAAATTCCACTCCAAGTCCCCAGAGGGAAGCACAATTGCCGAGGGCGTCAAGCAGGGGAAGTGCCAGGCACAGGAGCCGGAAATACCAAGAATAAACCAAACTCAGGCGTAAAGTCCAATTCTAGGACTAATGGAGGGAGAAAACAACCCTTATCTGGTCTAGAAAAAGGGTTGCCAAAAATTGTCTCACTTCCCAACTCACTGGGAAGCAAGGGGTTAATGCTGACTAACTCCGATTCAAATTGCGATGGAAAACGCTGCTTAATTGATGGTAAAAGGGCCCTCGGCTCCTGGCCAACTGCGTGAAAGCCCCCTTCAGCAGGGGGCAGAGCGTCTTGCAGGCACTAGAGGCGGGATGTGCGCGTACGCTGACATCAGGCGAGCTCCGACGTGCGCCTCCTTCCCCGAGGGGGGGCCAAGTCCCTCTGAGCCGCGGACCGCGAGAGACGCGGCCGCGGTGTAAAGCAGCGATCGGGAGAGACAGGGGGCCTACCAGCGCAACACGCGCTCATAATAGAAAACTAACCGACTCGGAGTGGGCCAGAGAAGCTCCGCTCTGAAGTCGGGGGGGAGGGGAAAGGAAGCCGATAGCGGCGAGCAAGCAAATCAAACTACAGATGACAACCTGCAAAGAAGGGTCAACAGTGTAATACACACAATGCATAAACAGCAATATTCAACAAATAAACGCCCTGGGCGCTAACCACTACATGAGGCCTGCCTAGAAGCAGAATAAGCATATAACATAAAGAGCACTTATCTGGGCTGCGGAGCAGCAAAGAAAGAGGAGGCCAGATTAGTGTCTCTATACTTTATATGCTTATTACCACTGTGATTGGTTGTTGTATTGGAGGCGTGGTTCAAAGCCTCATGGGAAATGTTGTTTTTTACATTTGTAGTTTCGTTTTCATTGGCTGCTGTTTGTGCAGTAAAGAAATGAGAAAGCATAATCAGAAGCCTCCGGTCCTGCCATAGAATCACTCTGTGACTACGCAACGTGTGGCCATCTTGGATTCCGTTTTTTTTTGTTTATTTGGAATGCATACTGGAATGCACGCCGGACAGAAACAAATATTTACGCTGTGTTCCCGAGGTGTGAAGCAGATTTGAATAAAGTCTCATCTCGTCAAGAAGGACACACTTATCGATTGCCACGCTAGAATCTCAATACACGGTGAGAGATGGCAGTGTTAGAATGCTTTAAACTTTACTCAAGTACAGCAGTGACATTGTTTTTATTACAGTGGTGACATTATTTTTTTTTATCTTTGGAATCTCCAAATGTTTCAGCGGTCTTACCTTACTTTCTTGCTATCTGCCAACAATTTCTACAAGGACTACTAGAGTCAAGTTTGGATTTTAACTGTTGGCACTTCAATTGGTTGCCAACCTACTTACATGTTCATTTTCTCAAGTTGACTTGCTGTTTCTCCACATTCGAACTGTGTTTCAAATATTATCATGGCTGCCACAACAAGCATGTCCCAGCCCCTGGCTTTCTTATCAGAGAAGGGTGAACCGATCCTTCCTTGGAAGAGATGGAGAAATGTATTCGACTCTTACATTGTAGCAATTGGTTGAAAGAAGTTTTCAGCATTTAAAAAGCAAGCTATTCTTCTCCACATTTTAGGTGTAGAAGAAAGAAATATTTATGATAGTATGGATCTCATTCCAGTTAGTAATGGGGATGGAGAGCCAGGTGATGTTCACAATATGTCTATGACTATGTTGGAGAAATATTTCGATCCTCGCATTAATGTTGTCCTAGAAAGGCACAAGTTCTTTACCAGGCATCCTGTGTTTTTGCTCTCTGCACCTCTCGGATGTAAGGTTTGCCCCCGTAGCAGCTTGGTATTGACCTGTTAATTGCATTACTTGCTATCTACCACCTGTATGTGATTATTGTGACAATAACTGTTTCGTATCCTTATCTGATATCGTTACTGGAGCTGTTTTCTCCTTTTCTTCTCGTGATATATCACTTGTATTTGATCTTTGGTTACTACAACTGTTTGGCATTCTTTTTGTTATCGATACTAGAGTATTACTCTACCTTCTTCATATTGTGGAGCGCTCTGATATCCCTTGGGATCTGGTTCGCGCTATATAAAACTTTATAAAAAAAAAAAAAAAAGGGTCCAAGGTCCGGCTGAGCGGGTGGGAAGTTATGTTGCCTCCCTTAAGACTCTGGCACAGACTTGTGCATTAGGTGAGCTCTCTGACTCCCTAGTCGGAAATCAATTTGTGTGGTGCACCAACAGCACCCGAGTTCAGGAAAAACTTTTGTCAAAGAACTCGTCGTTGCCTGAAGCTGTTGCCATTGTAGAGGGTATTGAGAATACTTCTACTTGGGTGAAAGAGATGAGGAAAAACCGTGAGGATAAAAAGGAGGGGCAAGGTGACGTTCATGCTCCAGTGGATTGTGACACCTTGGAGGCTTGTGACAATGTAGCCAAAGTTTCACCTACTGACAAGTATAAAGCTTCGGAGCTGGATACATGCATGCGTGCTCCTCTGAAAGGATTTCTGCCGAGAACAATGTGAAGTTCGTCCTCCTAGTACTAGTAGTTGTGCTAATAACAAAGCCCCAGGGGAATTTCCTAAACCTAAATGTTTTAGGTGTGGGAGTTTCTCACACTTCTCCAACTATCCTCATTGCTATGCCAGAGAGTCAGTGTGCAACAAATGCGGTGTCAAGGGACATTATGCTCGGGTTTGCAAGTCTTCTATTAAAGCTCGTAACCCGGAGAAAGGGGTTGCGACTGTGCGCACTGTGGTTCTAAGTATCAGTTATGATGATGGTGAAGTCAATGCAGGGAAAAAACAATGCCTGAGTGCAGCATCTTAGTAGATGGCCATGACTTTGTTGTACTGGCTGACTCTGGTTCTCCTTTCACCATGGTCGGCAACAAACAATAGGATGAGATTGTGGGGTTGGGCAGCATGACATTGTCGCCACCTGATATAAATCCTGTCAGTTACGGTGGTGCAAAAATTAATGTCCTTGGATATGTTGAGGCTTGTATCCAGTTAAAAAAATAGATGTACTGTTGGTAAATTCTATGTGGCTGAAAGAGTGGACAATTTGTTGGTATGGAGACACCAGCATGATTTAGGTATCATGCTCAATCCCAGCGCAAGAGATCCTAGAGATCAAGTCATGTTGGTGGACTATAAAGATCAAGGTAGTGAGTACTTTAATAGGTTTCCTGAAGTCTTTGCGGATACCATGGGTTGTCTTAAAGGGTTCGAGCACCAAATTGTTCTCAAGGAAAGGGCTGTACCCTGTGTGCATAAAGTGAGAAGAGTACCCAATATGATGATGAGGCCCTTGGAAACTGAGCTCAAGAGACTGTTAAGTTTGGGAGTCAATGAGGAGATAGAAGCTTCAGAATGGTTGACCCCTATTGTTTTGGCCCTTAAAGATGGAGGTGCCAGTGTGAGGATGTGTGTAGACGTGAGGGTTTGAACAAATGGATTTGGGTGAATCGCCAACCCCTGCCCAATATTTCAGAGTCCCTTAGCATGCTCAAAGGAGCCCGGATTTTCAGTGTGTAAGACCTGTCATCAGCTTATCATCAAATTCTTCTACAGAAAGACTCGAGGCATCTTACATCTTTCGTGACACCTCTGGGAGCCTATCACTTCCAAAGAATGCCCTTTGGCTTGGCATTAGTGGTGGCATGTTTCCAGAGGGTCATGGAGATGGTCCTGGAAGGGATACCCAACATCATGTTCTTCCAGGACAACATCTTGGTTTATGGCAAGAGGAAAATAGAACATGGTGAGACACTAACCTGTGTTTCGGAGAAGTTGTAGGAGAGGGGGCTTACTGTAAAGAAACTAAAATGTTGCATTGGATTGAGATCAGTTATGTATCTAGGACATGTGAACTCAGGAGAAGGGATCAAACCCAAGGTAGAGCTTTCTGAGAGTATCGTGAAGGCCCCCACCCCTAAAGATAAGGAACAAGTGAGGTCATTCTTGGGATTCGCTGAGTTTTATTCCAAGTTTGTGCACGGGTTTGCTAGTTTGACTGAACCCAGCAGGGCTTTACTTAAGAAGGGTACGCATTTCCTGTGGTCTGATGACTGCCAAAGAGCGTTTGATAACATCAAATCTGAAATTGGGAGGATGCCCACCCTAGGACATTTTGATGTCAACCGAAAGACCAGCTTAACCAACGATGCCAACCTCAAGGGGTTAGGGGCGGTACACTCCCAAGTTGTGGATGAGGAGGAGAGGGCTGTCACTTTTGCCTCTAGGGCGCTCAGGGACACGGAAGCCAATTACTCATGTATTGAGAGAGAGGCCTTGAGTGTGTTTTGGGCGGTGCAGCACTTTAAGTTTTATCTTTGGGTTGTCCCGTTTTTGGTTAGAACAGATCATCGCCCCTTCGTCCAAATCTTTTCATGCGTTCACAGTGAACATATCACACCCAGACTCAGGCGCTGGAGTGAAGGTCTCCAGGAAAATAACTTTTGTGTACAATATATACCTGGCCCCAGCAACAAGTCCGCTGATTGTCTCTCTCTGTTGCCTGTTGAGTACGAACAGAATGATGGTGAAATTGAGAGTGTATGTTGGGTTGCTGAACCAGCCCTGTCCAGTGGAGAATGGTTGGATGGTGAAAAGAAAGAAAAAACGTGTTCTTCTCTCAAAATGTGGATGAACCAGGGGTGGCTTGACTACTAGACTTTAGATCAAGAAATTAAAGCAGATTGGTCTGTGAGACATGAATTATTCTTTTATTGTGGCAATCTCTTGAGGGGAGACACAGTAATTCCTCCCATTGAATTCAGGGACAGAATAATTAACATAGCTCATGAGGGTCACTTGGGGAGAAGTCTCACTAAAGCTTGTGTAAGGGAAAGATACTGGTGGCCCGGTATGGACCACATGACTGAAAATGTTGTTAAAGACTGTGTGTCTTGTGCTTCCAGCGATAAGTCTCGTATTCCCAATCATGAGCCCTTATCTCCTGTAGAGGTCCCAGATGTTGTGTGGTCAAAATTGGGCCTAGGTAATATAGGTCCTTTCAAACTTTTGCCCTCCTACGAATGTTTTGTCCTTTTGCTGGTGGACTACACCTCCAAGTGGGTGGTTATGAAGTGTGTGTCCACTGTGAACACTGATACTGTTGTTGACTTCCTTGGAGATGTATTTGTGTCTGAGGGTGTTCCTAAATGTTCGGTCACGGACAATGAGGTACAATTTGTGTCTCATGAGATGTGCAAGTTCCTTAAGGATCTCAACATAATTCACCAGAAAACGGCCTTGTATACACCGCAGGCCAATGGTTTGACTGAGAGGATGAACCGCGTTGTCAAAGGTTGTGCTCAGCATGCTCTTGAGTCAAGGTTGTCTTTCAGCAGTGTCTTGAGAGATACATGGTGGTCCCACCGCACTACTCCTAATATATTCACGCAGAGGTCTTCTTTTGAGGGCATGAGGGGAAGAAAGGCTTTTTCAAAGTTAAACCCGTCTTGGCAGCCTGCATGTAGAGATGTGGGTATTTCTGTTGAAACGAGGCGTTCTAGGATTGCTGATTATCAGCAAAGATACAAATTGAGTTATGACTTCAAGATGTGTGTGAAAAGCAAGAAGTGGTGCCTTGGTGACCGGGTTATGGTGAAAAATCCAAGACATACTCCAAAAGGGAATTCTAGCTTCATGGGTCCCTTCACTATTGTTGTGAAGGTTGAAACAGGTTGCATGTGGAGCACGTCTAGGCTAGTGAGATATACTGGGAAATCTTCAAATATGCATGCACCACATGAGAGTAGTTTCTCTGATGGTTATGACTCCTTGTGCGAGAATACCTGCAACAGGAAAGCTGACAGTTCATCTAGTAGGTGTAGAAATCTGCCTGTGCAGCTAGGAGACTATGCACTAAACTAATGCAATATTTCTCTTATACTATGTTTTCCTTTTTGCAGGATTTTTCATCTTTTGTCTTGTTTTTCCATACCGCATTTTTATATTTTGTTTTCGTTGTTATTTGTTTTTCTCCCTTATTGAAAGGGGGATGTGCTGTAATCTTAGAGATTCATGGAACCCTGCTATGTCATGGAATGTACTGAAGCATAGTATCTCATGAATCACTCATTCCAGAGCTGGGCATCCTGCTGTACAGTTGGTGCGGTGCTTATACGCTGTATACCTGATTAAACTTATGAACTTAAAACATAGCGTCAAGACCACTTTATTTCAACACCGATCAACATCGGCCACACAAATACAATGGCCATATTAGACATTACAAAAGAAAAATTGCGTGGTACATGCCTCTTAAAGATTAAAGAGAGTATTCAGGAAGAAGGTGGTAGGACGGGGGGAGAAAGTGAGAGAGGAGGGGGAGGTAAAAGATATGCCTATTCCAGTGTGTCAATTGTTAAACATGTCGTGTTGAAGTGTGTGAGAAAGAGGAGGGGGAAGGTATTGACGTGTCAATACTAACATATAATAGTTGGTTATGCAGTGTCTAATCACACAAGGCCATATCAATAACTAAGCACAAGGGGGAGGAATTATGTCCAGGATGTATAAACCCGTAAGGAGGTGTGACATGCGGTGTACGAAAATGAAGCGTCTCTGGCCTGTATCAACTGTGATATGAAATATAAAGAAGGATAAATGCTCTGTTTTTGAAAGTTGTATTTGCCATGCTGATTGCGTAATATAGGCACGGGGAGGATATTAAACTTCACCTACTTATATTGAACTGTCTCATAATATTTGGGGGTGGTTTAGCCAGTACTAGTCTGTGGAGCCACAATACCAGGAAACCAGGGAGGAAGGGGAGGAAAAAAGAGGGGTAATTTGTGGAAGGGGAGGAGGAGGAGAAGAAGGGGTAACAAGGATTAGTTTCATTGGGAAGGGCAGGAGTGGAGAGGCCTAGTGGGGGATGGAAGTAAAAGAGGGGGATAGGAGGAAGGGGGCTCATGTGTGTGGGTGTGTGACAGAATAAAGTAGAGTGGAGTAAAATCCCGTGATGTCTTGATGGAGTCATGTTGATTTTCTAAGTGGGCTTTCTGTCGCGGGGCAATCTTTATTGTCACTCTCTGTATGTAGGAAATGCCCTCATACCTGGAGGAAGAGGTCAGATTGATCCTGTCAATTGTATTTGACTCATTCATGGGAGGCTGTGTGGATCATGGCCACAAACCAAGCCTCCAGAGATGGAGGAGTCGGCGACCTCCACTGATGCAGGATAAATAGCTTAGCTGTGGCAAGTGCTGTATGGTAGAGTCGATGTTGCGGTTTTGACAACTCTGAGCAACATCGCAGGTCATGTAGAAGGATAGCAGCAGAAGAGAGCGGCAGACACAAGTGCATAGTTGTGCTCAGGGTCTTGCCCACATATGACCAAAAGGATTGTAGCAAGAGACACATGCATATAATATGGGTCATATCGCAAGCCGTATTTGCACATCTCCAGCAATTTGCATGCAAGGGAAGGCCTGCTTTATCTAATTTTATTGGTGACCAGTGCCACTCATGTAGGATTTTAAATATGCTAAATTTCAGTCTTCACTCTCGGGCACCCCTGTCCAGATCATTTAATAGTTCCGCCCACTCCTCTGTTCCATAAGAGATCGAGAGTCGGGCTTGCCATCTGATGCAAAGGGTTTGTAAAAGGGGTTGTGAGAAAAGATGAGGTGGTGAGTACTCCGTAGAGGCCCGACGTGACTCCTTTGTGTTTTCCCCACGTGTTGAGGTATGATAGCACTGGTGAGGTTGGTAATGATAATGGCCAAGGGCGCGGTCCAAGACATTTCTGCAGGCAGCGGCAAACCTGCATATATCTGCATGACTGCAACATGGGAAAGGCAAATTCCTCTTGGAGTTTTGCAAATGTTTTAAAGTCCACTTTATAGAAGAGTTGATCCAGGGTGAGTATGCCCGCCATCTCCTATAGGGGCCATGATAGCGGCTGTCTATTGATGCGTATGCCAGCATTCTGCCAAATGGAGACTTTCTTGTGAATTTGTGGGTGTGAGCCCATTAACCGATGTGCTCGTTGCCAGGCCTCGTGCATGGCTAATAATATCAGATTAGAGGGGTTTTGGTGGCACGTTTCTTGTCCATATGGAGCAGAGAGGCCTATCCCTGTAGATAGCAGGTGCCTCACTATGTGCACCCATTGAGGTACATAAGAGGAATCTGGCAGCATGTATGCCAATTGGCAGAGCTGCAGTGCAAGTGCAAAATGTTCAATTGATTGGATGCTTAGTCCCCCACAAGAACGACGGGCCTTCAATTTCAGCACACCAAGACGGGGCCTCAAGGAACCCCACAGAAAGGATTTAATTTTGTAGTCAATTAAATTCAGTGTGCCCAGGGGTACCTGTACGGGAAGCATGCCCAAGGTGTATATGAAATGCGGGAGGGTGACCATGCGTACGGTCTGTACCCTGCCCCACATAGAAAGCCTCAATGCCTTCCATTTATCAAAGTTGTATTGCATCTGGGTTAACAGGGAGCTCATATTTTCCGCAATCATCCCCCTGTTCCTTTATTCACCAAGACGCTCAGGTATTTGAGGCGCAAGGGTTGCCAGTGGAAGGGGAATCCATGTATTGCCACCTTTGTGGTTCCGTCCGAGATGGGCAGTGCTTCATTTTTGTCCCAATTTATTTTGTAACCAGAGAAGGATTAAAAGTCATTAATTATTTAAAGCAGAGATGGTAGGGAGCTGGGTAGGTCCGTGAGGGTGTGCAGGATATCATCTGCATTTAGATAGAGTTTGGTTTTTCCTACCAGGAGGGGTGCACCCGTGACTGTGGTTGATTGACGTATGGTAGCTGCTAAGGGTTCCATAGTCAGGAGAAAGAGAAGTGGAGAGAGGGGGCAGCCCTGGTGTCCCTCCCGACAAATTGGAACTGAGTCAGAGATGAAACCCCCACAATTTACCCTGGCGCTGGGATTGTCATATAGCAATCGTAATTTAGTGATGAACTGATCTCCCAATCTAAATTGCGCCAATACTTTAAAAAGATAGTCCCACTCGATGCGATCAAACGCTTTCTCCGCATCAAGTGACAATGCTAGTGCATTTGAGTGGAGATTTTTGGTGGACCATAAAGTATGTGCCAGAGTTTGCATATGATTTTTGGAAGAACGGCCTGGTACGAACCCTACATGTGTAAGGTGGAGTAGGAAGGGGAGGACTTTGCGAAGATGGGCAGCCAGAATACTGGCTAAGATTTTGATATCACAATTCAGCAGTGATATGGGGCGGCAGCTGGGGCATATTGTAGAGTCTTTCTCAGGCTTAGGTAAGTTGGCAATCACTGCTTTATTGGAGATGGGGCGTAAAGAGGACGTGTGCTCTGCTTCTCGGAATGCCGCCTGGAGATTGTCAACTACCCCTTCTTCGGCCCATCTATAGAACTCTGCTGGGAAACTGTCTTCATCAAGGGCCTTGTGGTAGAGGAGGTTTGCCTTCGCTTGTGCTATTTCCTCCTTGCTGATCTCTCCCTCAAGGAGTTGTCTGCCCTTGTCTGATAAGCGGGGCAACGTCACCTCTGAGAGAAAAGTGATCATTTTAGCTTTGTCTGCCTGTGCTCAAGGAGTGTAAGGGGTCTGATATAACTGAGAAAATGTGTTTACAATATCTTGGGGACGAGTGAGTGTTGCCCCACTGGCTGACTGTATGGCCGTTATGGCCATAGCGGATTCACTTTGGCGGAACTGCACCGCTAGTAGCCTCCCTGCCTTTTCTCCCTGCTCGTAATGCCTTCCTTTCATCCTTTGTAAGGCATATACAGCCTTTGAAGTAAAGAGGCTGTTTAATGCCATGCGGGCCTGTTCTAAGGATTTACGATGCTGCAGGGTCTGTTTATTTGTGTATAGGCGGGTATAGGACACAATGTCCTTTTCTAGTTCTTTCTGCTGAGCCATTATTTGCCTATTGACCTGTGCCGCATAAGCTGACCCCGAATTGTAGCTTTCGCTGCGGCCCAGAAGATCCTGCCCAAATTCACAGATCCCTGGTTAGTAGTAAGATATCCCTGGAGGTGCTCATGTAGTTGAGATTGACCTTGTGAGGTGCGGTGGCCCTGTATGCTTATGCGCCATCGTTTGCGGCTCGGACTGGCCAGTCCCACCTCCAGTGAGAGGTGAACCAGTGAGTGGTCAGAGAGTGCAGCTTCTAGAATGTGGGAATCTCTGACTAATTGTACTGTCCTCTGGGAAACCAGGAAATAGTCCAATCGGGAAAGTGTGCCGTGGGTCGGGGAAGTGAATGTATATTCTGAGTCAGTAGGGAGAGAAAGGCGCCAGCGGTCCACTAGGCCATTGTCAGTCAATATTAGAGCCCTGTCTGCTGCATTACTTTTGTCAAGGGGGCCTGTTCTATCTAGAACAGGGTGCTTAACCAGGTGCCAATCCCCACTAATGAGATACTGTGAGGCATCTATTTCTACTAGGAGGTGAATCAGTTGAAGAAGGAATTCTTTTTGTTTGCACCAGTCAGGGCATATACTGATCCAACGCAGACAAAGGCTTCTCCTATATGAATTTTTGCAAATGTGTTTCACCCATCTGGATCTATCCACGTCTTGGACAACATGACCGGGAGAGATTTGTGTATGAGGATGGCCCCCCCACATATCCTTGTAGGTGTTGCATCCAGAGAATCTCCCTTTTCTATGCTACTGTGAATCACCCTACCCACCCAGTCCGGGAACGACACGTCACACCACGCCACGCCACAATGAAATTGCAGGCCTGGAGTGATGGACAATGCGATGTAATACATGCAGATCCGGTTCACTACAGTTACTCCCTCCCGTGCATCTACAACGTGACAAAAAAAAAATTTGCTTGATATTGCAAGCCTTCGTCTTGAACCTAATTCCATTTATATTCATTAGATCGTTCTGAGGTTTCTTCTTGAAAAATAGTGGAATTGTTGACCATCACTGTGGCGCCGATCCTTGCCTATGGATGTCTATAGTTGGATTCACAGAAGCGTGGGAATATTGTGACAATGACTGCAGCCTATCCATAGTTGTTTTAAGCTACAGGAAGTCAACTTGACTTTTTATGACTTCAAGGATCCTTTGGAAAACGACAGGCCTCATTATTACCTACCGCCCTGCCTAGGATTATATTACCGACATCTATATTAGTATTTTCTGCAGGTGAAACCTTATTAGGACTGATTGCAGCTATATATATATTTTTTCTTTTTTGTGCCCTGAGGAAGCTCTCAATGTGGGAGCGAAACGTGTTGGCTGATACTCTGATGCAACTGATTTTTATAAGTGAAACATTTTGATCTAATAAAGAAGTGACTTTTTTCATACACCTCTGGTCTAGTGAACTTTGTAAGTTTGTGCACCCCCATCGTTGTTTAACATTGTTTTAATGCTAATCATATTATTCTGTTTCCTTCTACTGATTATTAAAGCACAAGTACTTTACTCAAGAATCACAATGCTTCAATACATATTGAAATGCTTTACTGTGTATTTCTTGTGTTTCTCTTTGGATATGCGTAAGTAACTGAGTGAAAGGGTTCTAGATCTGTTACCACAATTTCCTTGGTGAGTCAGGGTTGTCATGTTCTGAGGCTGCATATCCGTATGTTACCCTGTAGGCTAGGGGGGTACAGATTTTGCATCGTGAGCTAGCAGGACTTAGACCAACATATCCGGATGGTGTGAGTGGAATTAGCCTTGCACAGTTCTGATGGTTATGTTGTCCAACAAACGCACAGTTTTACTTGAGAAAGCATAAGCCACACAACACTATGCGATGTTGTGCTTTGTTTTGTTGTGCTAAGTTTGGCTATCTTATTTTCTGTTAAGCTGTGAAGTGTGGTGGTATTTGATCTTCTGTTACATTATGTTACATTGCTCTTCTAAAGGGCAGTGTTCACCAATGACTTGGCATCTTAGTGCTGTTGCGGCCCTCAGTTATAAATGGTCGTCCAAAGACACTGACCCTAAGTTGGAGTTGGATTTCGGCTCATTTGGCATCATTATTTAACTGGCCAGCTGCTTGGCCATGTATTACTGTGGGGTTCTGTACATGTGTCACAGGTAATCTCAGACAAATGTATTGCAACCCTAGCTTTTTAACATCTTTTAATCACTCAGTGAATATCTCTGACAAGGCGGCAAAGGAAGGTTGAGTATATTGTCAGCACTCACCACCTCTGCAGAATGCCTCTGGTGCATCGATCATCAAAGTGACAATCAATTTAACAGTACTTACACCAACTCATTAGTGTCTTGTAAATGGGATTAGTGTCTCCAATAATCCTGAGGCTTCCTGCAATGCTGCAAAACAGCTTCTCTGTGTGTCAACGCTCTATCCCCAATGCTTCCTGAAAAGGTCACTTTTGTCAAATTGCTGCTTCTAGGACTTCAGTGTTACCCCCAAGGAAGCTTCATACACAAAGGAGACAGAACACTTGGCTTTATAGAAATGTGAGGTCAGTTGTTTGCTTGACTATAACAAGCATTGGCAAAGCCAATAGGTCTCACCTATGCAAGCTCTATTGGTTTAGCCTATTTCTTTTAGCCATGTTATACCGCAGCGCTTGATGGAAGGGGGTAGAAGGATGCAATGCTACTGGTGGAGCTGCCGTCCACAGAACTGGGGAGCCAGGTCCTAGTCTCGGAGTTGGCTCATCATCCTGTGATTATAGGCAAATTACTTAATCTTCCTTTCCTTTAAAAAAGAATTTAAAGCCCTGAAGTATAACTTTTGCTCATGTAGAGCACTTATACCTTCGGGCCGAGTTCAACCTATAAAAATATTATTTAAAAAGAAGAAATAGCGCCTCAATCACAGCGTGAGCAGGGAATGGACACTAATTAATATTAATTAATCTGAACTTGGTTTATGCGCTTGCGAAACAAAAGAAAATGATGCCTCGCATGTTTTGCCTAATTAGAAGCAACAAAGAAAAGCTATAAAGAAGCCAACAAATGGTAAGTAATAGGTGGGCTAAAAGCCCTTTTTTAGTGGGGGTTTTTTTAGGCGACAGAGATAGTAGGCATAAAGGCAGCGCATGTGCTCTACCTTCAGGCAAGACCTGAAACGGGAGAATTACTCGACTCTTCCACACACATATGACACAAAGTTATTTTTGACCTTATTAACAAAAGTGAAACACAGCCACAAAAGACTTCACCCCATGGCTTTCATCTCATTTCTGCTTGTTTTTAACATATAAATCATCATTTGTTTCTGACTTCAAGAGACCACATAAATGCTTCCTACAATGTTGTGCCACATCTTGTGCCTATAGAGCAAAGTGCCAAGGAGCCAACTCAGAGACAGAAAATTCTAGTTTTTAAAATTGCACAACTAGCCATGCTCAGTCTAAGGGGCTAAAGGGTCAGTGCTAAGGATCGTATTCTTGGTTTTTGTCCTTTCTCTCTTTTGCTCTGGACCCTCTTGATCATAGGCATTGATTCACCCTGTCGAGGATTGCCTCGAGGTGGGTCGGCTTCTATGTGACTCCCTTGGAACTTGTTCAGCAAGAACCTCTGGTGTCTCCGGAAGTTTCCTTTGATGGTACTTAGAAACCTCTTTGAGAGCCACAGTTTACATGTGCTTAGAGAAGTGCACTAGTGCTGGGTTCTGGAAGTCATGAAGGATTTTGCTGTTCTTGTCAGGCTGGAAAAAACTCCGTCTTGTGTGGCCATGCTTGTGGGTCTACACACCAAGGCCGGACTGGCCATACTGAAGAGACTGGAAGGGTGGGGGCATTTTTGTTACTGGAGGTGGTTTTGTAGCAGTACAGCAGTTTTAAAAGCACTGCACTGTTCCTTGTATATTCAACATTTTTTCAGATAACAATAAAAGTGCCAATATAACTCTATTTATTAATGTACCTTCGTGAAGGTTGGTTTTGGCGGTGTGGGGGTCCTTGGTGAGGGAGAGGATCAGCTGGGTGTCATCGGCATAGGAGATGATGTTGAGGTTGCGCCGACGGACGACATGGGCGAGCGGTGCCATGTAGATGTTAAACAGAGTTGGGCTGAGGGATGAGCCCTGGGGTATGCCGCAGATGATCTCAGTTTTATCAAAAAACAAGGGGACCCACTAAATGGCTTGGGACCATGGGTATCAATTATTTTCAGAAAACAACGGTCCTAAGCCTAGAAGATTATTTCAACGCAATGTCATATAGACCACAATTGGACACTATATGTACTTTTCTTATACCCAGCCGGGCAAAGAATTTATTTCAAACAATTATTCAATATATAAGTTACAATCAAACAGCAAACATTTGACGTTTGGAGTGAGGCACAAGCCTGTGCCGTACTAGAAATATAGAGGAAGGTTGTGAGAGAGGGTGCAGAAGAGAAGACAGTTTACGTCAAGCAAAGAGAGAGTTTGAGCAAAACTGGATACTGCTTAGAACTCAAATAGGCAATATTCCACAGTGGTACATACATATAAAAATATTTATAAATCAACTGTATGTCTACTGAGCAAAGTCGACGGCGTTTCGATCCCATGCTCAAAATAATGGGATCATCATCAGGGCTTAATAGTTGCCTGGTATAACAAAGAAAAATTTGCCTGTAAAGGAAACAGGAGAAACAGAAAAGCAATTAAATTTAAGTCGCTATTCTGTAGTAGAAAATTCGAAGTCAACTGAGTCACACTCTAAACTTAACATATTCGGAATCGCAGTGCAGTGAAAAGTGCCAGTAATGGTAGAGATGGTCTAAGTGCTGCCAGTGAGTGACTGTCCTGGCGAAACTATTTGAATTGTCACTGTGATAGGAAAGTGCATATTGTTGTCAACCGATGCCATTTTTGTGAGCGTGAGGAAAATGGCAACGTGTGCATTTAGACACTATGCGAGGATTGGGCTGGTGAAAGATTCGATCGTCAAGTGCCGAAATTTATATTGCTAGAAAATGCAGGTGAGGCAGAGGTCGTCTAGTGGTTAAGGTTTGCGGCGAAAGCGTACCCTCTGTGCTAGAATGATCCGAGTGGCGCGTAAAATGATTTCCAAGAAGTCAGATAGGTGGTGGCTGGATCCTCTATGGGGCTATGATAGCTATGGGGGAAACAACAATAATTATAATTGGTCTTTACGGACGCTGGGGACCAGACCTCCTGTGTCAACGTGACTTACCAATTGCTAAAAATGGTTAATGGCGCAATTGTTCGAGGAACCAGGTAGCTCGAGTGGCGCGTGAAATGGTTTCCAAGAAGTCAGATGAGTGGTGGCTGGATCCTGGTGGCTATGGGGGGAAGGCAATATTTATTCAAAATGATCTGGACGGATCATGGGGACCAGACCGCCTATGTCAACGTAACTTACCAATTTCCGAAATTAGGTAATGGCGCGATTGTTCAAGGAACCAGGCAGCCCCGTGTGGGTGCCACGTTGGTTGTTTTTGTTTTAGACCAGCGTTCGATTTGATATTCGATCCGCTGAAAAGAGTTAATGGCGGAAATAACATTAGTGAAGGTGGTTATTAGTTAGCCTCGGTGAGGGTTACGAGTGGGGGCAATCTCACCGTTTTGATAGGAGCCTGTCCGTTGGTGCGGTCGGTGAAATACGCGATCCGCTGTAGAGAGGAATAAGTGAGCGTTAGGAAAAACATCTTGGCGCTTTGAGACGAGTCGCAGAGTAGCCAAGACGGTTTGGGGCTTAGGGGGTTCTTACCTAAGGAAAAATGGTCAGGCAGTTGGCCGATGCACAGGCTCCTCGTAGGTAACGCTGCTTCCTGGTCAGATAGCGCGTCCACGAGATTAAGGGAATTGCGGTCACATGGCGGAGGTCATGTGATCGCGGATCAAACCGCGGCGGCCATCTTGGAGTGGGTTGGGCAGGCTAGTGGGGTGGTGAATAGACCGGCGCAAGTGCAGTGATATTAATCCTGGAAGGTCCCAGGGTGGAAAATAGTGACATAATTTTCGTGAAAACATTTACAGTTCAGAAGAATAAATGTACAGATTATTTAAAAAATAACTGTGAACAAATTTTTAAAAACACATTATGCTTTGAAGCCATGAGAATTTGTTAGGTTTATATTGATGGTATATACAATACCCAGGTACATATTCAAACATAGAACAAAGGGCTGGTGCAAGAATGCAAGTTGGTGCCCAGTATATATTGGAAGTAATGGCATGAAGGAAAAAAGTTTTTGGTGTATTTTAAGTTCAGAGCAGGTTTGTCCAGTCCTCGCTTCTGTTTAAACCAGTCCGGATAGTGTTAAATTGAATTATGGATTTAAGTTCTTCTCTGTTTAATAACTGGGAAAGATTTCCACCTCTTTGTGGAAGTTTGATAGCTTTGAGAATTGTCCATTGAATATCATCAGCTGTGTGGTTCATCTCTGTGAAGTGTTCCACCATGGGAGCATTGGGCGTTCTGCATCTGATTCTGCTCCGGTGCTGGCTGATGCGTGTCTTGGCCTTTTGACTGGTTTGTCCTATATACATTTTCTGGCATGGACATAATACCGCATAAATGACATTACAGGTATTACAATTTGTAAATGATTTCATCTCGAAATTAATGCCATTATGGCAAATATTCTGTGCTTCAATTGTGAATTCACAAACAATGCAGTGCCCGCATTTCACATGACCTGATAATGGTGGTAAACCCCAGTTAGAATAAAGTGTGGTTCTGGGAGCGGGAGTCGGTAAAGCTGCCCTGACCAGATGGTCTTTCAAGTTCTTGTTTTTACGAAATGCGAAGAGGGGTCTCTCGAGATTAAGGGCACCAGCATTTACAACAGACCAGTGTCTTAAGATTGATTTGCGGATTTTGTTGGATACTGGGCAGAATGTAGTCACACATGCTATTCTTTCTTTATTGTCCCTTTGCTTGGGTGTCAGTAGGACATCACGTGGACAATACCACGCCCTTTTTAACGCTGCCTTGACTATTCTTTTGGGGTAGCCACGCATTTTAAGTTTGTCAGACAAAATAGTGGCTTCCTTGAAGCAGTCTGTTTTATTCAAGCAATTACGCCTTATTCTAAGGAACTGAGAATAAGGTAATGAATCTTTCAAAGCTCTAGGATGACAACTATTGTAGCTAAGCAGGGTATTGCGCTCCGTGGGCTTTCTATATAGCCGCGTTAGTAATTCGCCTTCTTGACTGTATATTGTCAAGTCAAGGAAAGCGATCTGGGTTTTACTGTGGGTCAAGGTAAAGGTTAGATCCGCACAATTATTGTTCAGCCAGTGAAGAAACAGGTTCAATGTTGCAATGTCATGGTTCCATACTAAGAAAATGTCGTCTATGTAACAACGCCACAGGGAAATTCCTGCGAAAAATGGGTTGCTGTCAGTTAAGATGACGCCTGTTTCCAGTGCATCCATGAATAAAATGGCTAAGTTGGGGGCAAAAATAGCCCCCATGGATGTCCCCTTGATTTGTTGGTAATATGTGCCTTGAAAAGAAAAAAAGTTCTTGGAAAGATACAGTTCAAGTAATTGAAGGATAAAAATACTTGGAACCCTGTGTGGACGTGGCCGTGTGTCTAAGATTCTTTGGATCACCAATAGGGCCGCTGTTTGCGGGATATTCGTGTAGAGGGACTCTACATCCATGGTACATAGTGTGTTGATGGTGGGATCAAAGGGGTAGTGTTCTATCAAATTTATCATCGCCATGCTGTCCCTAACATAGCAAGCAGTGGTGGGTACAAAATCTTTAATAAAGAAGTCCACATAGGACCCTAAGGGTTCTAGGATCGAGCCGCAGGCTGACACAATGGGTCTGCCTGGCGGTTGGGTGATGTTCTTGTGGACTTTGGGTAAGGTGTAAATCACGGGTATGCGTGGGCTCTTCACATTAAGAAAGCAATGTTCTTTCTTGCTTAAGAAACCTTCAATCTTAGCGTTAGTAGTGAGTTCCATTATGGTGGCTTGAATCTCTCTGGTGGGGTTCCATGGGAGACGCCGATAGTGATCAGTGTTCCCAAGTTGCCGGAGATGATCTCAGTGGCTTCGGAGAGGAAGGGGGGAAGGCAGACGCTCTGTGTTCTGCCGCTGAGGAAGGAGGTGGTCCAGTCCAGGGCCTTCTCTTGGATCCCGGCGTTGTGGAGGGGTGTTCGTAGTGTGTGGTGGCAGACCATGTCGAAGGCGGCTGACAGGTCCAGGAAGATGAGGGCCGCCGTTTCTCCGTTGTCCAGCAGGCCCATTTGCACTAAGACTCAGCTGCCCATAATGCCCGCCAATGCAAAGCTCCGGTGAACTTGCCTCTACGCATTAGAGCAGCAGCCAGCAACGACCAGCAAAGTGAGATCTGTACCTCGTGCTACAGCATCAACAGCTGCCGGTGACCACCAATGTGAAGTTTCCATCAATGACTGTCCACGGCGGATGACCTGATCTTCATGCTACAGCAATGACCGTCCATGACGTCTTAGCGCGGCAGTGACGAGCATCCGCTATTAGCTCTCCATACGACCTCCTCCACTGTGAACTGGACACTTTGCACCAACTTTGATAAGGTAATCTTTTCAGCAGAAATGACTTGGCCCCTGTATCCAGAGCTTGACCCATTGTCGTCAGCCTGAATGTATTACTTTCCCCCATTTTAGCATGACCCTGAGTGGTGTTTTGTGCTTTTAGGTGCTATCCTTACCAAAAACGTTGAAATTGCATATCCTGTTCCATTGGTTGGATTTTTGTTTTTGTTGAGTTATTTTATTTACCACAATTTACTGTATTTTTCTAATTGGTGTGGGATTTTTCTTGTGTTGTGTTTTTACTGTTTGAGGGCTGCATACATGCTTAACCCATTGCCTTTAAGTTAAGCCTGACTCCTTTTGTGCCAAGCTGCTGGAGGGTTAAACACAGGTTATTTAGTGACTTCTGTGGTTCACCTTGACAGGGAACGTGGTTGTTGCTTGAGATTGGTCTTCACCCCCCACATCCTCCCAAAAAATCTACTTTCCTACAACTGGTATGAAAACATGTACATTTTAGTATCAGCCTTGTACACATCTACATCTATTAAAGCCTCATTAAATAAAAAAAAACGTGTTCTGACTCCCTGGCCTGGCAATCCACACCGTTTTTGACCTGGAAGTCGTGATTGTCAGCATTTAGAGTCGCCCCAAAATAAAACAAATTTGCACTTTTATCCACATTTGAAAATAAATGCAGACAGGACTATAGATTTTTTTCTGGGTGTAATAACCTGCAAAAATCAGTAAAATCTCAAATCTGGTAGCATTAAATGTAACATTTAACATTATGTTATGTGAAACCCTAGATAGAAGCAGACTAACAGGTGCCTAGCTCTTCTTGTGGAAAGTATGTGAGAAGACAATGAACATTTAATACAGTGGGGGGTGGTAAAAAGATGGCTTCCCTAAACCTGTATTTCTCACTTTTGTATGGCAACTTCAACGTGTGGCTACACTTACTCGAACAGCCAAGCTACATTTGTAGTGAACATCGGAATGCAAGATGTCAGAACTTTCAAAATGTATGTTAAATTGTAATAATGAAAGGTCTTTGATAAAAAAAAGGATTTCACAGATGACATTGAAAAAATAAATACTAAGGGCAGAATAGTTCTGTCAGAGGACATTTTTGATAATGATGTTCTGACACGCAACCTTCCGCTGCACAAACAAGTGGCCAAGTCTGAAGGGGTGACCAGGTGAGATAACTCTTCATTTCCAGTGCTCCATTCACCCCTCTTTCCTGAAGACACTGCAGGTGGTTCAAGACATGATTTCCATATTTGAGCAGTGCATCAGAGAGTTTGTGCAAGATGGCAAGTCTAAGCTATTTTCTATCAGAATTGGGAATCACAATACCTAGAAAACATTTTGTTCCTTGCCTTTGTCTATTCATGGCAACTCATTCTTCTTCCTCCAAGATACCACATGAAGTTACTTGGCAGTCGAACATCTTCTCAGGTTCCTGATAGGCATTGTCCCTCTCCTCCTCAGATGCCGGCATTCATGGGTCTCCCACAGACAGCTGAGACTCATTTCTTGAGACTACAAACTATTCTTCAACAAGAGAGAGCATTAATCCACTTTAGATCTGTGGGCACTGGGGTTTATGTGCTGAAATCTTCATTGAAGTCTCTTCCTCCTCTTTTTTTTTTAACCATCTTTATTGAGATATTATTGTAAGCGGTACAACAGGCATGATAATCCATGCAAACTTTTCAAGAACATTACAGGCATGATGTAGCACAGTCCTGTAACGGCAATCATACGTGCCTCATGGCTTGGTCGTACAGGTTGAAGTAACTCAACAAACAGTTCTGTCAGCCTAACAAAAATAAATGTAATGCAATGAGTAATAGTAATGTGTAGACTGCCCCGTGACTCCTTTGTGGTGCGGAGAACCCATGCCAATGTAAGGTGTGCAACATAAAAGAATGTCACCTTTGGGCCACAGCCGTGTGATGGGAAATTGGTGCTTAAGGAGGAGGTAAAGGGGAGTGGACCTGTACTGTTGAAGTGGGTCTGATGGGCTATTACATTGTGTGTACAGTTAGTCCAAGATGGTGAAACTGTCCGGTGGTCCGTGGAGGGCTGACAACAGTTGTTCCAGGTTGATGCAATAGGGTGTTTCTACAGTCTACAAGCTTCTACATGGTGGAGCACCATGGCTTCAGCCCTGCTGCAATTAACGGTTGCCGCCTGCCAATTCCCTAAGTCCGGCAGAGTGCCGCCTTGTAGGGAATCACAATCAATCTACATGCCATTAGCAGTGCCAGTTCTAAGAAGTGAATGGTAGCCCCTCTGGACCTACAGTATTTGTACCGACCTAGCAGGCTGCAAGCTAAGCAGTTGTGCCTATGACTCTGGCAAGGGTGTCTGTGATCTCTGCCCAAAGAATGTGTGTCAGTGGACGGCTCCAAAACATATATAATATGTCCACCCCAGTGGTGTGACTGTGTGGACATTCAGACAATTAGTCAGGGTACATTTTGTTTAATTTAGCCGAGTTGAGGTATGCCCTATGCAGGATGTGCTGAATTTATTGGAAGCGAGCATTGCAGGAAATTTACTGAGGGTGTAGCACTGTTCTATCTCATTCCTTCTGTGACAGTGCACAGGCGTTGTCACCCTCCCTAATTGGCCTAAGTGACTCTAGTGGGTCCTGTACTCTATGGCCCGAGCCAACCAAGCGATCAGCCGATGGCCGGTATCTGCGCCAGGACGCTCCTTTGCTGGAGCATCTGTGCGCATCATAAGTGTCCATAGCATAGCATAGCATCAATTGTGTGGAGAGTGTTTGTCAGTGGACATGTGTCAGGTTCTATAGCCACTATGCACTGCAGCCATTCTAATTCTTCCGTCAGTTGCCTTAGGCTAGGAATTGGCCCGCTGGGAGGTACCTGCAGTCTGCCAGTTGGTCGAAGGGAATGAAAGCCCCATCTTGGAAAAGTTCTACCAGGGTTCCCCACCCCATTAGTTCCCAAAGCACCATCCCTCCCAGCCAATGTGTCCCCAGAGTGCCCCAATGGTGTGTAGGGGAATCCTAGGGGCATGCTGTGGCATCACTGACATGATCCGTAGTGCTCTTCTGTAGCTTTCACGTGCCACTCATAGGAGAACATTAGAGGGGGTCGGTAGCTGTTAGAAATGGGGTTTCTGGTTGTCACAGTATGCACCCTGTACAAGCAGGAACCACAATCCTGGTCAGTGTAAGCTAGAAACACACTAAAAGATAACCTGTGCTCACTGTCTGGTATCTTGACACAGAGCAGTCAGGTTTATCTAAAAAGGCAATGTGTTAAGTATTTGTGCAACACACACACATTAACACCACAAAAAGACTCCACCCAGGTATATAGATTATCATATTTGGAACAAAACAAGACTGAAATGGCAAAATCCATTCAGTACAACTCGATGAATGAATTTTAGAAGAATAAGTATAAAAAATAGCACTTAAAAGCAAATATCACTTTAGGGGTTACTTGAGGTTGTGCTGGACCAGGGTAAAGTCAGAGTTTGGGGTGACCCTGATGGAGCCCTGGACGGCAACAGGACCCGCGCAGGCACCAGTGAACAAAGTACCTTTCCTGGTCGTAACTGCGGAATGTGTCTGGAGACGCATCAATGTCAATCCCGCAGTCGAGGGATGCGTCAATCTCTCTAAGCTGATGCGGCAGTGATACATGGTTCCAGTCCATCAGTCTCTTAAGGCGCAGAATTGGTTCCAAGAACAAAGAGCCGATTTTACTCCTGCAAACAGGTTGATGCGTTCGTTCTCCTACATGCAGATAGGAGATGTGTCAATGTCCATGTTGCAAGTATCCGGGTCCACTTGTGAACCAGGCACAGGAGCAGGGGTAGAGACACTGACATCCCTGAGTCTCAAGCAACAGGAGGCCAGCCAACATTACCTTGGAGCACATTTGGAGAAAAGGCAGAGTTCAGCTCTCCTTCAGCAAAGTCAGAGAGCAGCAGGCAGCAGGGAAACAAAAGGGAAAAACAAGCCTTCCAGGTCAGCAGTCTAAGGATGAGTCCTTTAAACAGCACAGCAGTCCTTCTGAAAAAGTGCAGTTGTAGATCTAGAAGTGTCTGATTTAGTGGATAAGGCCCCCAGTTCTTATACCCAAATGTGCCTTTGAAGTGGAGGTGACTTCAAAGCAGGCCTTTGAAGTACACAGGTCCCCTTCTGTGTTGGGTAATCATCCCTTTGTGTGGGAAGCAGGGCACTACCTATTTAGGTGTAAATGACAGATCCCCCCTCTCTTCCCGCCCAGGATGAGCTATCAGAATGCAGATGAGTTCTCGGTAACTCCCACCCTTCCTGTGTTTGTGGTAGTCAATAGGGAGTGCACAAAGTGTAGCTGTCACCCACCCTAGATGTGTATTGGAGACAGGCTGCAGGTACACAGAGCTAAGTTAAGAGGAGAGAAACAACCACTTTCTAAAAGTGGCATTTCTAAAATACTGGCCAATCATTCCAAAGATATAACACATGATGCAGTGACTCCTTTCGAATGAGGAATTATAGCTTAAAAGTGTATTAAGGAATTCCCAGTGTTAGTCTATGAGAGGAATAGGCCGCACAGTAGAGAAAAACAAATGTAGCTGTTTGTCATTACCAGGGCATTCAAAACATAAAAGTACATGTCCTACCCTTCACTTACACAGCACACTGCCCTTAGGGCCACCTAGAGCCACCTTAGTGGTGACTTTTGTATAATAAAAGGGGAGTTTAAGGCTTCAGAAGTAGTTTTAAATGCCAAGTCGAAGAGGCAGTAAACTGCGCACACACAGGCCTTGCAATGGCAGGCCTGAGACAGGTATGACGTGCAACTTGTGTGGGGGCACAAACAGTGCTGCAGTCCTTCTAGTAACATTTAGATTACAGGCCCTGGGTATATGGTATACCACTATACAAGAGATGTATAAGTAAATTTAATAGGACAATTGCATATACACCAATGTTACCATGTTTAGGGGTGAAGCACATGCACTTTTGCACTGGTTATCAGTGGTGAAGTGCTCAGAGTCCTAAGACCAACAAAAAGATACAACAAAAAGAGGAGGTAAGCAGGTATAATGTTTTGGGGGAAGACCACCCTAAGAATGACAGGTCTAAAAGTAGCACTGCCTTTTGGGAGAAATAGTTCCCACACCAGCTTAATCAGTCTCCCTTTGGGTACTATTCCTATCTCTGCTAGGTGTCTCTTCACCAGTCAATGGGTGGGCCACTGTATGAGCCACTTGGTAATAATGCTCAAAGTTCTGGGTGCATAGCTCTCCTCTCTCTACTGGGATCTTCAATTGAGCCAAGGCCAGTCTGAACCTGCCCCTATTCAATCTTTGGTCGTAGATCGGGAGGGATGACGGTCCTCGCATCCATATCAACAATAGGCAAAATCGAGGCAATGGACTTTCACATTTCTCCACCAAGTGTCATCCAAGTGGTAAAGCTCTCACTTGGGCTAACAATGCAGCCCCAAGAAACAATCATAATCAACACCTATGTTCATCCCAAACAGAAACATAAGGCGGTAGAAGAGCTGGAGAAAGTTTTCGAAAAAATAAGGGAAGCCAGTCTGACTGATCTATTCTTGATGGCCGGTGACTTCAACATGCTTCTCATCAGCAAAGATCAAGACAGCGACCTCATTCAAGAACTAAACACAGCATGGGGCATGCTGCCTCAAGGCACCACAAAAAAAGAATACCCCAACGAAGCTCTCGAAAAAATTCCTTTCCCATTTGGAACAACTCAATCTAAGGGCCTTAAACGGTCGCTATGCCGACGACGACCCTCCAGTAGCCAGCTTCCACTCTAACTTGCACTCCTCGCACCTCGACTACATCTTCGTTTCTCTGAACATGTTTTGTTGGGTTTCTTCCTTCAAAATTGGAGCGAGCGACTTCAGCGACCACCTGCCCCTAGTGGCTGAAATAAGACCCAGCTCGAAACTGGAAATTGCGCCCTTTACTGGCCCAGTTACAGATGTCAGTTCAAACTTAAAGCGGCTACGGTGTAACTCCGGCAACATTGACTCCATCAGCCTCACCGCGAAAACCCTTTTTTCTCAAATCTCTGGGTTCTCCACCAAGCTGACGGACGTCTGGCAAAACTTCTGCGACGCCATGATGGGGAAAATGATAGGTATGGCGTCCAAAAACCCAGGACAAATAAAGGGGTCTTCGATCGGGAAACACTTAACCATGGACATGAAAGTACAAAAACGAATAATAAATCAAACCTTGAGACTAATGAGAAAGGATCAGGCAAACTGTAGCTTGCAAACAGTTCTCCGGGAAGCTAAAAAACAGCTTAAACGGATGAAATGGGAAAGTCAAAGGCAAAGAAAGGACGATTTTTGGATAAAACTTGTCCACGAGGGGAAGCAGAAAAACAGCTCCAGGTTTTGGAGAATGGTAAAAAGATTGCAGAACCCTGACCATTTAGGGCAAAATTCTCATATATCTGAGGAAGTATGGACAAAATACCTATCATCACACTTCAATGATAATGACGCTATAGGTGTCACGGCAACAATGTCTCCTGGCTTAACACCTCTAAGGCCTGGAAACGAGGCACAACTCAATTACCACGAGATTGCGAGCATACAGGGAACATGGGAGGGTGATGGAATAAGGCCAACGAAATCTGACTATCCAAAAGAGGAAGAAAGTCTAGCAAAGGACGCTGAGCAAGAGCGAATGAAAATTATCCCAGCATACATCAGTCGGCAAATAAAAAAAGGGAGACCTAATGGAGCGCCAGGGCCAAATGGAATACCATCTATGCTGTATAAATCAGATGCAGATTTTTGGAGTGCATCTCTGGCCCCAATATTCACCAACATAAGCTCCACTTTGACGCTTCCTGACTCATGGCATGGGTCCGTCATAAGTCCTATTTACAAACATGGGAACAAGAGCCATCCAAATAGTTATCGTCTCATTGCTTTGCTTGACGTTGAAGCAAAATACTTCGCAGGACTTATCCTGGAGGAATTATCATCATAGGCCTCCGAAAATGCCATCATTCCCTTCAATCAAACGGGTTTCTGCAAAGGTCAAGGGACCATCACCAACATCATGGCTCTGTCCCTTGTGATGAGTGCAGCAAAAGCCGCTAAGTCACCCTTATTCCTTACATTTATTGATTATTCTGCAGCTTTCGATCACGTCGATCGCAACAAACTTTGGCTGAAACTTTACAACTGGGGCATTACGAAGCGCCTCCTAGATGTTTTAATACTGCTCCACTCCAATACTTGGATTAAAATCAAGCTTGGGGCTGGCACACACGTCTCGAAGCCGATCAGGACGACAAAGGGATTAAAACAGGGTTGCCTTCTAGCGCCCATCCTATTTAATCTCTTTTTAGCGAATCTGCCTGCAGAATTAGAGAAATGCCGTAATCACGCACCCAAGTTAGGGAACATCACTCTCTCAAATCTGTTGTATGCCGACGACCTTGTGTTGATAAGCCGCTCCCAAGTAGGCCTACAGCACCTCCTGAACGCAACCTATGCCTTCTCAGCAAAGAACGGCCTTCAAATAAATCTTCATAAGTCAAAATCCATGACGGTCAATTATAGGAAAAAACTGAATCCTTGCTGGTACCTGAATGGAGAAAAACTTGACAGGGTAGCCTCATATAAATATCTGGGTGCCCTCTTGGATTCAAACAACAACTCTAGATCTCAACCCCATTCCATCCGAGGGAAAGCCACAATGACCTACCTGGCATTAAAATCTTTAAAGGCAAAACTCCCTGATCTCACACTAAAACCCTTTCTTGAAATCTTGCGTGCGAAACTACAACCAACTCTCACGTATGGGAGTGAATCACTTCATGGGAAGGATGCCGAACTGCTGGACACGGTCATAGCCAACTCCTATAGGGCCATTTTCAACCTTCCTACATATGTCTCCCCTGACCAGATTCGTTTGGAATTCGGCATCATCAAACAAACTCTAGAAAGGCGGAGTGCGTATGTAGCAACCTGGTGCAAAAACGTAATGCAATAGCCGACTCCCTAAACGCCAACATATGGTCTGAGTTACTACGGCACCGCACGTCGCCGCATAGAGTTTATCTTTTTGAATCAATTGAAGTCCTAGGTTTGTCTGACACCTGGGAAACGTCTACAGACCTCCAGTCCTTTAAAAAACTGGCTAAAAAATCAGCATGCATCATCTCTGCGATTGAAGACAAGAAAGTCTTAGCAAACAGAGCGCACGGATGGACAACCCTGGGTGGCTATGGTAAAACACAGCCACAAGCATACCTTAACATCGGGATGAAAATACGAGTCAAAGAAAAGTTCTTAAAACTGCGCCTCGGTGTAATCCCGATATTGCCACACCTTCCCCCCTGGGTGAGACCTCCTGCTTTGCAACAATGTCGCCTGTGCAAGTCTGGCACGGAGGATATTGTCCACGTGATATGTATATGCCCTAGACTGAGGGACCTGAGGCGCAATCTCCTGCTTCCATCTTTTAAGTCACATGCTGTACGGACCTGTAGGCAGGCAGTTATACTATGCTTTACTTCTAGCAACACAAAATTTAACTGCCAGGTCGTGAAGTTCTTTGACTCATTAAAAAAAAGACTTGACATCGTTTGAAGTTCTTCACTAGCACCTGAGGACATCTTTGACCTGCTCACAGCAATGCAGTATTCTTTTTTATCCTAATTACAGTTTGGTTT
The DNA here is from genome assembly GCF_964261635.1 of Lissotriton helveticus. NCBI lineage: Eukaryota > Metazoa > Chordata > Amphibia > Caudata > Salamandridae > Lissotriton > Lissotriton helveticus. The sequence goes on from NC_136072.1 coordinate 577,376,126, forward strand.
TTAATGTTGCTACTGGTATTTTATATTTTTGTAAAGATTTTAATTAATCATGCACAAATAAAAATATTCCCTTACCTTACCTATTCCAGATGAGGCCAACGAGCATTGTATGCAGTGATCGGAATGTACTGCAGCGGATGCTCACTGGTAAGTTTGTAAAATAGTACACTAGGCACAGGAGCATCACCATTTTTGGGGAGAGACACTCTCCCCTGTACCAAGAGAGGAAGGGATCACCTAAAGGTGATTTGAGGAGGAGGAAGGTGAAGACCTTCAAGAGTTTTCTGTCTATGAGTTCTTGGGACAAATGGTAGATATTGATGCCCAAATAATGGAAAAGTGGGGCTCCCAGTGATGGACATGAGATCCCACCACAACAGGGCTGGACTGGCTGTAGTGGGCACCAGGCATTTTTCAGGTGGACCGGAAAGGTCGGGCCAGATTAGGACCAGTGGGGGCCATTTTTGATACAGGGGACCGGTTTTGCAGTAGTGCTGCAATATTGGCCCCCTGTACCAAAACCAGCAGTGTTTTCCAAGCATCCCCCCATCTTCCCTCCCCACAGGGCAGGTCCGATTCATGTGGCAGAGCCAGTTTACTTTCCCAATCTGGCCCTGCACCACAACATGATGTGGCAGTAACAACGGGTGGATCGGGAATAAACAGGTATTGGCCCAGTTGATCCCTAGCCCACAGGTGGATCTGATGGAGTCTAAAATCTGTGCTGTTTACATTGATACCCTTGCGGATATCTTTTATGTAGATTAGAACGTCATCAGCATATAAGGAGACTGCAGGAGTTGTGTCCCCAACAGATATGCTCCATTCTGCATGAACGGCTCCATCACCAGAGCGAAGAGCAGGGGAGAAAGAGGACACCCTTGATGCATGCCCCTACCAACCAGTAAGTATCCATTGCCCTACTTTCATTCATGCCATGGGCTTGTGTAGAGGAGCTTTATAAAGCTCTATTGTCTGCCTCTAATGCCCAGCACATCTAGTGTCACAAACATGTACCTCCACTCTAGGGTGTCAAATGATTTTCCTAGGTCTAAGACCACACATGCCGCAAAGGAACAGCGGTGCGGGCTTTCGTCTAGTAGCCTGTGTAACCTCCAGATGTTCAGGGTCATGATTCTATTCTATATGAACCATTTTGGTTCAAGTGAGCCAGGACCGACAGGTGCTCTAAGAGCCATGTCACGATGTCCTTGCTTAGAATCTTGTAATCACTGCCCAACCTTGAGAGTGGTCTATAGGAGGCAACCTCGAGGTGGTCATGCACTGGCTGCTGAAGTGAGACCAGTAGTGCCTCCTGGAGGATCAGGGGCATCCATCCAGTAGTTAGGGCAGTGGCATAGAGTTCTAGAAATTTGGGGTTCATCATTGCCTCATAATCTTTGTAGAACTCAATAGGCAGTCCATCTAATCCTGGAGTTTTACACATAGGGTGGTCTCAAATGACTCCTTGGAGTTCCTGCTCCACTAGGGGGCCATTCAAGTCTTGTCTTTGCTCCAGCGTCTCTGCAGGCAGTTTGACAGAGCATAAGAAATCTTGGATCTGGTACTGATGGTCCTTCGAGAGGGGATTATAGAGCACACAGAAGTATGGGCTAATGGCTTCCTAGATTTCATCCTGGTTGGAATCCACTGCTGTCGGGGAAGCTTGGATAGCAGTCACTAGGGCTGCATCTGCCTCATTTCTCTGTAACCACGCTAAGAGGTGGCCGGGCTTGTCGCCCTCTGCATGCAACCTAACCTGATGAAGTCTCTTCCTCCTCTCTGAGTTTAGAGGCAGTGTGACCCAGAGGATGTGGAAAATTGACAATTCTCTAGCTGAGATGGGACGAGGAGCATAGTCCTTCATCTACTTGGTACAAAAGTTAATTCGTCATGCAGTGGGTATCCCCCCGCTTGAGGCAGCTTCGTGAATATTACATGTAATTGTTGAAGAAATAGTATCTTCTGGTGACAACAAATCATTCGGTATAGCAAAACTATACAGCCTTCTCCTCTACTCCAGAGATTCTCATTGATGTGGGGGTAAGAGTGACAAGAATGGCAGATACATGTATGAAAAGTTCAGTAACTCAGTCGTTCAGCCAATGACTTAGGGCCAGATCCTAGCTTGGCAGAATATAATGTATTTCTTCAGCTTTGCATAGTTTTGTTTACTAAGAGCATCTATTTTCTGAATCCTGTACAACCTCTCTTCTATTTGCCTGGCCACGCTCTTTCTTTGCTCTTTTCCTGGCTTTCTCTTAATTATGATGAGGATGGATCAGAGGTTAACCCAGAGCCCGAAAGGAAACACATTGTGTTAGTCAATATACCAGCTGTCTACGGCTGGAGGGTCATACAGTGGCCAAGAAAGCCTCTAGTGAGCTGGAAGACAGGGAATGCTTTCAGGGCCCGGAGAACTGGGGAATGACTCAACTCAATCAATCAATCAATGATATGTTCACTCTGGTTCATAATCCGATTTAGAGTTTCGTGGGTGCAGGACATCTGCCAAAAAGCAGTGGATGTCCCATCCACCCAATTAAGAGAGAAGAGACATCAGCACTCTGCACATAAAGCAGATGGGACATCTGACTCTTTTTAGCGAATGTCTAATATCAGCTGTAAATCAGACCCTAATACCTCATTCATGCAGAGCAATATAAACTCAAAAAAATCAGAGTTCTTTGTTGATACATTATCACACAGGCTACATTTCATTCTGTCTCTAGAAGCCTTTTCAGGAACTTAAGCAGAAGTTGATCAATGCCCATCCCAAATCTGGTCAATAGAAATCTCAGTTGTTCCTGCATGAAAGTAGTCTGTACAAAGAGGGGAACTTTTTTCTTATCATAGGTTCCAGTATGGATTGCTGCTGCTAAGAAATGTTGCTTTCGAGTAATGTGCTAGATTATGAAGTATTCCATATGCTATGCGTTTCTCTTAAGATCTACCTGAAAAACATGCAGCACTTTAGTCAATGCTTTTATAAAAATGTGATGAAATGTGAATCATGTTGATATATTTAAAAAAGAAAATCAATCAATCAATCATACTGTACTTATATATCATGGCTTATCACTGATGAGGGTATGCAGGTGCTGGGCTTCGGGTCTCAGTCAAAGAGCCAGGTCTTAAGTCCCTCCCTGAAGTCTGCCAATGAGAGAGCTGTTCGAAGGAGGAGCGGAAGGGGTTCCAGTATTTGGCGGTGAGGTGGAAGAAGGATCGACCTACGGTGCGTCAGCGGCATGGTGTCTGTGCCAGAGTGAGGTGAGCGGAGGTTTCTTTGTTGTTGGTGGAAGTTCACGCAGTGGTTCATGTATACCGGTCCTTTGTTGTGGAGGGCTTTGTAGGCATGGGCCAGAAGCTAGGTCTCTCAGGTGCTGGGTGATGTGGGTCCTTTGGGCAGGTTGAGGGCCAGTCTGGCTGCTGCGTTTTGGATCTTCTGAAGTCTTCTGAAGAGTTCGCTGGTGGTGCCTGCATAAAGTGCATTGCCATTTTCCAGGCGGCTGGTGATGAGGGCCTGCATCACTGTTTTCCTGGTGCTAGTGAATTGCCATTTAAAAGTTCTTCAAAGCATGCAAAGCTTGTGGAAGCAGGCTGATGAAAAGGCGATGACCTATTGTTCCATGGAGAGTTCACAATCTAGAGTGTTGCAGAGGTTGCAGGTGTGGTCTTTCTGAGTGGGGGTGGGTCCAAGTTACGATGGCCACCAGGAGTCGTTCCAGAGGGATATGTAGCTGCCAAAAACCAGCATTTCGGTTTTGTCCGTGTTGAGCTTCAGGCAGTTGTCTTTGATCCAGGCTTCTTCAAACAGGTGTGAAAATTGTTTTTTGTCGTGATGGGGTCCCCTGAGAGTTTGAGGATGAGCTGGGTGTCATCGGCATAGGAGATGATTTTGATGTTGTGGTGTTGTGACGATATCAGTTAGTGGTATCATGTAGACGTTGAAGAGGGTAGGAATGATGGATGAGCCTTGTGGAATGCCGCAGACGGTGTGCTTGGGCTGTGATGTGAGGGAAGGAGAGGGATCCTCTGTGTGCTCCCAATGAGGAAGGATGCAATCCATCTAAGAGCATTGTCTTTGAGTCTGATTTGGTGCAGTCTATTGATGAGTATTGAGGTTCCGTGAATTCTGAACCCGTTCCATAAAGGTCATGGTTTCGTTATGAATTTGATATTAGCGAACCGTAACTAGTTAGTGCGGCAAGTATGAGTGTTTTCGTCATGTTAGACTGATGGATTCACTACGTATTTAGGGATTTCGTTCTGAACCCTTGGGTTCCATTTTGTGTATGGCAGCCATTTTGTGGTTGCCCTCACATAGGCCGATGACTGTGGCTGAACAAGTCGTTTAAGTACATGTACACCTTAGCTCCAGTTCGTGCTGACTTCTGTTTGACCTGAGTGAACTGACCCTGTTGCCTGAAACTGACCTTGTTAAACCAGTTCCTGCCCTTTAGCTGATCAAGATTAAGGATCAGAGCACAGGACATCGTAAAGTTCTATTCCACACAAATATGCCTTATCCTACTCTCACCTGTTTCTGCTCCTTTCTTTATGGTCTATTTATGGTTGGGTTGTGGCCTTTTTTATTATGGGTTCGTCCGACCTGTCTAAAGAAGAATGTTGGGTTTGACCGATAATTGATCATGGGCTGGGCAACTGAAAAGTGGGTTTTACTGTCATGCGATACCTTTGGTGTGAATACATGTGAATGGACAGTTTGTAAATATTAGGTATTTGTCTGGAATGTGATTTTTGTGAAACCGAAGGAGTTAGGTCCTTAGTGGGACTGAGGGGGGAGCTGGACCATATAAACTATTGTAACAAAGAAATGCCACCACCCTTGTATCTTAATGAAAAGAATCTATCTAATAAAGACCAAGTGCAACCTCATGAAACTTGGTGCGGTATTTTTATTTATACCAGTTATTCTTGTTTTTTGAATTTATTTTTTGAAATAATTTTGTTAAAGGCAAAAAAAGAAGAAAAAATCACACATTTAGACAATTATACAATATTTACAAATCTAACTACAATACGCTGAATCAAGACAATATCACAAAAAAACACAAGACATTCTATATACAATATGCATCTTCATCATTGTTTCGAAAATTAATTTATAAATTGAACAAACAAAGCGATGTGAAAAACAAGAGCAGGGACCAACGTACAGCGTCTCCAAAATTAATCATTCAATGATATAACTTGCTCTTGTGAGTGTGCCGACGCGTTTCAGGTTCGAGTATTGAATTTTCGAACCCTCATCAGGGCTTTGTTATTCGTCGGTGTGGGGTACAAAAAATAATAAAGTTTTGTTGAAAAGCCTATACACCTCAATGGACTGCCTCCTGATGTGTCAGAATTCTATAGAGAAATACCTATATTTTACAGGCAGGGCATCTTTTCATCTATGGCTCCTTTAGACGTGGCTTCAAGCTTTTGTTTCTAAAGTGGACAAAGCGTGAATTGTATTAAACACTTTTTTTGGGGCTCTTAAGGACAGTGTAACACATGTTTATGCGCCTTATTTACCTCACTGCACAGCGTCTGATGCCTTGCGAAGGGAGGGGATTGTGAATGCACGACCAGCCTAATCAGAGAGAAAGAAGCAATCGGTATGCTATTCATTTTACTGATGGAAATATGAATGTCATAGTTCTGTTTACCTCATACCTTAAAAGTGCGTGTTCTAGTTCTGCAAGGGGTGTTGTCCGTTAATATTTGCACGCCGCTTTTGTGTAGGGTGACCTGTTGTACAAAAAGGGGGGCTGGTAAGTATCAGGGGAGGAGGGCGCCAAGTTAGATAATTTGGGCAACCATCTCGTGTCTTTTCATCAAGATCCTACCTCTCCTGAATAATCAATGCCGGTATTCTTTCCGGGGCACTCACGGAGTTTCAGTCTGCTCGTTGCGCACTGAACGGGAGAAAAAGGGAAACACGGTCAGGAAAGGGATTTATCTCTAAAATGACTGTTACCGCGAGTGGCTCAGAGCGGGAGAGCGTACATACCTTGAAAAGTACGCCGACCTCCTTCACTTGCTGCCTTCGCCATCCACTTCTCGCTGGAGAATGTAACAGCGACGAGTGGCCATTTTGGTTATTTGGCGTGTTTGCTTTGCAAGAATTATGGGATATGTAGTCCCTTAGTGTAAATCTCATGCGCAATAACGTTAATAGTTGCCTACAGCCAGGAAAACAATGACACTGCGTGAGCAGACCCTATCTCACTGTTAGAAAGTTATTAAAAGTTATTAAAAACTGGTAATTCAAATGTGGGCGTGCTTTTGGGCTGGAGAGGTGGCATCTGGAACATTTCATGTGTTTGATTGCATCTGTCAGCATCGCGAATAATCAACCAATCAGAGCCGTGATATTTCGGACATACTGTTAAGCCCTGTCAATGTACTATTAAATTTCAAGATAAGATACGCTTCCTTTTGAAGCAACACTCTGTCAGCCTCTGCTGGGCGCTGTACTGAACTCATTGCAAAAAGTACTGTCCATTTGAAATCATGTTCCCCATGCGACATCTCTTGGAGATGTTCCACCATGGGGGCAGTTTGGACCTTCTTTTTAATTCGGGACCTATGCTGACTGATGCGTAGGTTCACTTGCTGATTTGTCTTGCCAATATAGATTTTTTGGCACGGGCATACTATTGCGTACACAACATTTTTAGTTTTGCAGTTGGAGAAGTCCAAGTGTTTCCACTTGACTCCATGATGTTCAAAATCTTTTCCCTCAATTGTGCTGGAGCACGCAACACAGTTACCACACCTGTGGTGCCCTTCTACCGGCTTCATATTCCAACAGGACAAAATGTCATGTTTTGGTTTAGGCTGTGCCAGCTTAGCTCTTACAATTTGCTGGCCAATACTTTTGTTCTTTTTGTATGCAAAGATTGGGCGAGGGAATGGACATTCTAACCCATCTAGGATGTGCCAATTGTTTAGAATCATTTGTCTCATTTTATGTGTGTCAGGGCAGAAAGTGGTAACACAAACCGGACGGTCCAGTAACTTCTTTTCTTTTGGTTGTAGTAGACATTCACGGGGAGTGAATCGTGCTCGCTTATAAGAATGTTTCAACAATTTTTTGGGGTAGCCTCTATGGGTCATCTCCTCACAGAATATCCGTGCATGGTGGTCAAACTCACTGATCTCTGTGCAATTTCTGCGTATTCGCAATAGTTGCCCGTAGGGTAGATTTGCTTTCAAGTTTCTTGGGTGGTAGCTCTTGTGATGCAAAATGGTATTTTTATCGGTCAGTTTCTTATGTAAGGACGCTTTTAAAACACCCTCACTGCAGCTGACCTCGACATCCAGGAAGGTCATTTTGATGGCACTTGATTCAATGGAAAACTTGATGTCATTGTGCCTTGTATTGATCCAGTCATGGAACGACAACAGATCGGTCTGGCTCCCCTGCCACAGGAGCCAGACGTCATCTATATATCGCCACCACTGTCCAATATTTTCAATGTACGGATTGTTGTTGTGTACAAATCTCATCTCGAGATGAGATTTGTACACTGAAAATATTGGACAGTGGTGGCGATATATAGATGACGTCTGGCTCCTGTGGCAGGGGAGCCAGACCGATCTGTTGTCGTTCCATGACTGGATCAATACAAGGCACAATGACATCAAGTTTTCCATTGAATCAAGTGCCATCAAAATGACCTTCCTGGATGTCGAGGTCAGCTGCAGTGAGGGTGTTTTAAAAGCGTCCTTACATAATAAACTGACCGATAAAAATACCATTTTGCATCACAAGAGCTACCACCCAAGAAACTTGAAAGCAAATCTACCCTACGGGCAACTATTGCGAATACGCAGAAATTGCACAGAGATCAGTGAGTTTGACCACCATGCACGGATATTCTGTGAGGAGATAACCCATAGAGGCTACCCCAAAAAATTGTTGAAACATTCTTATGAGCGAGCACGATTCACTCCCCGTGAATGTCTAATACAACCAAAAGAAAAGAAGTTACTGGACCGTCCGGTTTGTGTTACCACTTTCTGCCCTGACACACATAAAATGAGACAAATGATTCTAAACAATTGGCACATCCTAGATGGGTTAGAATGTCCATTCCCTCGCCCAATCTTTGCATACAAAAAGAACAAAAGTATTGGCCAGCAAATTGTAAGAGCTAAGCTGGCACAGCCTAAACCAAAACATGACATTTTGTCCTGTTGGAATATGAAGCCGGTAGAAGGGCACCACAGGTGTGGTAACTGTGTTGCGTGCTCCAGCACAATTAAGGGAAAAGATTTTGAACATCATGGAGTCAAGTGGAAACACTTGGACTTCTCCAACTGCAAAACTAAAAATGTTGTGTACGCAATAGTATGCCCGTGCCAAAAAATCTATATTGGCAAGACAAATCAGCAAGTGAACCTACGCATCAGCCAGCATAGGTCCCGAATTAAAAAGAAGGTCCAAACTGCCCCCATGGTGGAATATTTCCAAGAGATGTCGCATGGGGAACATGATTTCAAATGGACAGTACTTTTTGCAATGAGTTCAGTACAGCGCCCAGCAGAGGCTGACAGAGTGTTGCTTCAAAAGGAAGCGTATCTTATCTTGAAATTTAATAGTACATTGACAGGGCTTAACAGTATGTCCGAAATATCATGGCTCTGATTGGTTGATTATTCGCGATGCTGACAGATGCAATCAAACACATGAAATGTTCCAGATGCCACCTCTCCAGCCCAAAAGCACGCCCACATTTGAATGACCAGTTTTTAATAACTTTTAATAACTTTCTAACAGTGAGATAGGGTCTGCACACGCAGTGTCATTGTTTTCCTGGCTGTAAGCAACTATTAACGTTATTGCGCATGAGATTTACACTAAGGGACTACATATCCCATAATTCTTGCAAAGCAAACACGCCAAATAACCAAAATGGCCACTCGTCACTGTTACATTCTCCAGCGAGAAGTGGATGGCGAAGGCAGCAAGTGAAGGAGGTCGGCGTACTTTTCAAGGTATGTACGCTCTCCCGCTCTGAGCCACTTGCGGTAACAGTCATTTTAGAGATAAATCCCTTTCCTGACCGTGTTTCCCTTTTTCTCCCGTTCAGTGCGCAACGAGCAGACTGAAACTCCGTGAGCGCCCCGGAAAGAATACCGGCATTGATTATTCAGAAGAGGTAGGATCTTGATGAAAAGACACGAGATGGTTGCCCAAATTATCTAACTTGGCGCCCTCCTCCCCTGATACTTACCAGCCCCCCTTTTTGTACAACAGGTCACCCTACACAAAAGCGGCGTGCAAATATTAACGGACAACACCCCTTGCAGAACTAGAACAAGCACTTTTAAGGTATGAGGTAAACAGAACTATGACATTCATATTTCCATCAGTAAAATGAATAGCATACCGATTGCTTCTTTCTCTCTGATTAGGCTGGTCGTGCATTCACAATCCCCTCCCTTCGCAAGGCATCAGACGCTGTGCAGTGAGGTAAATAAGGCGCATAAACATGTGTTACACTGTCCTTAAGAGCCCCAAAAAAAGTGTTTAATACAATTCACGCTTTGTCCACTTTAGAAACAAAAGCTTGAAGCCACGTCTAAAGGAGCCATAGATGAAAAGATGCCCTGCCTGTAAAATATAGGTATTTCTCTATAGAATTCTGACACATAAGGAGGCAGTCCATTGAGGTGTATAGGCTTTTCAACAAAACTTTATTATTTTTTGTACCCCACACAGACGAATAACAAAGCCCTGATGAGGGTTCGAAAATTCAATACTCGAACCTGAAACGCGTCGGCACACTCACAAGAGCAAGTTATATCATTGAATGATTGATTTTGGAGACGCTGTACGTTGGTCCCTGCTCTTGTTTTTCACATCGCTTTGTTTGTTCAATTTATTAATTAATTTTCGAAACAATGATGAAGATGCATATTGTATATAGAATGTCTTGTGTTTTTTTTGTGATATTGTCTTGATTCAGCGTGTTGTAGTTAGATTTGTAAATATTGTATAATTGTCTAAATGTGTGATTTTTTCTTCTTTTTTTGCCTTTAACAAAATTATTTCAAAAAATAAATTCAAAAAACAAGAATAACTGGTATAAATAAAAATACCGCACCAAGTTTCATGAGGTTGCACTTGGTCTTTATTAGATAGATTCTTTTCATTAAGATACGAGGGTGGTGGCATTTCTTTGTTACAATGGAATGTGAATTTTGGCATAAAAAGGGACGACTTGCTATGTAAAATTCAGCAGTCTCCTGAGAACTCATACCGTGATGACTTCTAGGACTTCTGTTACTGGCTGCGGCCAATAAATTTGATCTTTGACGCCACCAAGAAGTTTCCGTGTCTCTGTATTCTAAGACAGGTGGCACCCGAAGACTTTGGGCGTGCCCCTGGCGCCACTGGGTATTAAATAACCCGGTTCTTCAGTTGGCGCTTTCAACGTGGGGCGACTTCAGCGGTACCGGTCCAAGCCTGAAGATCGTGAGGAGCTTCGTGAGGAAATTCTGGAGGACGGCCACCACTTCATCGACCCTGGCATGTCGAATGTGGACTGAAGGTCTTTTCTGCGAGGCTTCCCGCTTTCCTGACGGCTACGAAGGACTGCTGCCCTGACTGTCGCCCTGTCATGGACCCATTTGTGATGCTTTGTACGGCGAGACGATAGACGGGTCTTCTGGTGGCGTGACTGATTACCTCAGTTAAGTATAAGCGGGTCGCTCCCAGTCCTTAGTTTTTGGTCCTTTGGTTCTTAGTTTGTTTGGTCCTTAGTTTTGATTTGAAAATTGAAATTTCCAAAGCCGAGGGTCTTGTATATTTACGAGTGTATTGGTAGAGATAATACCTTGAAGTTTGAAGCTCGATTAGTAAGCGAAGATGCCTAATCGTAGCAAATTTGGCACTTGGTTTGGTTGTGGTTGCAACAGTAATTCCTGATTGGAAGATTTGTGTCCGATACCTCCGGTTGGAACTCCGACTTATGAGCTGTATTCTAAACACGGTGTGGGCCCCATTACGTTCAATGAAGTATGGGTCCACTACACTAGAAAAGATGGTGTCTTACAATGGCCCCAACATGGTAGCTTTAATACAGAGATTTTAGACAATTTAGAAACTAAATTATTTAGGAAGAAAGCCTGGCCGGCAATGTTTGACTCCTTTCGCCTTTGGCGTAAAGAAGCCAGACAACGAGAAATTAAACAAGCTAAAAGAGATAAAAGAGAAAAGGATGTATCAAAAATGCAAGCTGCTAGGCAGTTTAAAGAAAACGAAGAAGATAAAGCAATTGAGGTGTCAGATAGGCAACGTTGCATGGCCATAGATAAATGTTATCCGGCCTTGCCGTCTTCTCCTCCGAAAGCGATTGAAGATCTTGAGAAGGATCCTTTGATGTCACATTTGTTGAGATTACCACCCCCTTATGCACAGAGTGCTACGGCACCTCCGCAACCTCCAGTTGTTCAACCCTTTGTTGTTCAACCTCCTGCTGTTGCTCAGCCACCTGGTACTCCACAGATGGTTTTACCTTCTCCTGCGCAACCCGCTCTAGGGTCGCTAGCTTTGCTATCAGCTTTGCCTCAATCTCCTTTGCCTTCCGCTTCTGCATCTGAGACTCTTACTGTTCTTATTCCTACACCTTCTTTGCCTCAAAACACTTATTCTCCTGTTCTTATGACTGCTTCTTCTCCTTCTGTTCAAAAACGAATGACAGAAACTGTTTCTAGTTTATTGTCTCCATTGTTTGGTTCACTGAATATGACCCCTGTTTCGGAACGTAAGCAGAGTCGTAGTCAGCTTCCTGGTTCCGAGGAACAGGCTGTGTTGGATTTGTTGGCTCGTAAATGGATTATAAATGCCTCAAGGTATAGTTTGCCAGCGGTTATGGATGTTTTCTTTCAGTGGGAACCGCCTAAGCAAAGGTATGTTTTTAATGTAATGTGTATGTTTCTGCGTCGGGAATGGGAAGATAATGATTTGGGTTTGATCCCACAGGAACTACTTGATGTTCAGTCTGATTTTGCTAAAGGGATGATAGTGGAATCTGATATTACAGATGCCGTAGAGACGATACTGGCTTTTAGATCTAGCCTTCCGCCTCAGACATTGCACGAACCTGATTCCGCTGTTAGGAGAAAAGCGAGACAGTATCCCATGAGAGAAGTTCCCCCAGTTTGGAAGGAAGGGGACCCAAACGCTAATCCAGCTATTCTGCCTCATTTTCAGCGAGTATGGGTACATGTCCCTTGGAAGAGAGCAGAGGTCTTGGCTCTTAAGCAGACCTTACCTGATCCCCGTAAGAATCCTGCTGGCTATTACAAAGAATTGTCCCAGACAGTTGACGCATGCATCATGAATTTGGCAGACATAGATATGCTGTTGGGTAATGTGGTACCTCAACCTCTATGGGCAAAGTTTCGTCATGAGAATCATGTGGTAGAATTAGGAGATACTTGGGCAAATATTATTGCTGCGGATGGTAGACAACAGGGAGGTGCTAAACCTGAACCTTTGGTTACGGAATTGCCAGGTAGAATTATTAATTTAATGAAGACGATGATGCCAGCGTTACGAGTAAATTGGGACAAGTTAGCAGCATGCAAGCAGAAGAAAGATGAGAGTGTGTCTGATTTCTTCACTAGATTTGAAGAAACATTTATAGATCATAGTGGTCAGGATATGAGTACGGGAGGTGGGCAAAGATTGTTCGTAGATAAGTTTGTTTTTAACTTACTTCCTGAACTGTGTAATAAGTTGAAGGATTCTGAGAGTTCTTGGGCTGTTTCCTCGTCGGCCCAGATATTAGCGACTGCACAGTACTACGAGAATAGGGACAAGGACGAGAAAGAAAGAGTAGAGAAAAAGACCAAAGACTTAAAGACAAAGGTTCTTTTGCAGCAGGCGTATCTGCCTCGCTTGAATCAGCAAGAGTCACAGCAATGCCCCCAGTTTTAGCAACCTCCCCCATTTCAGAGACCGCCACAGAACGCTGGGTATTTTCCTCCAAGACCCCCCTTGGGTTTGAATCAGTGTGCGTATTGTAGGGAGGAAGTCCATTATAAAAATGAGTGCCCTGTGTTGCGACAGCGCGCGAGTGGTATGACGGTCCCGAGAGGCCGTGGTGGTTTTCAGCAAGTGTCTAGGGGTAGAGGACGTGGTGCGTTTCCTCAGAACGAACGTTCCTTTCCCCCACAGATTTCTATGAATTGTTTTGATCAACAGTAAATTGCATCTGGTCAGTCGACTCAGTACTATGCTGATGACTATTATGTTGAGAGTGAGAATGCTGATTATAATGATTGCTAGGACAGCCATGGACAAAGAGAGGGAGTAGTGTCGGTTCCAGTAGATCAGAGTGGGTCTTATGTTGCAGTATCCACATCGGGTGTGGTAGAGACTTTTCTTTTGGATACTGGTGCAGCGAAGAGTTCTATCATGCACTCTAAACTCCCTGGCGCACCGTTGTCTGGCTTAACTAATGTTTCAGTAGGATTCTCTGGCGCCCCAGTTCGTAACCCAGTTTCTAGTCCCTTGTCTATTTCTATAGGGCCTTGTGAGTTGGAAGCACCTCTCATTTTAACGACAGGTTGTGGTGAGAATTTGTTGGGTTTAGATTTGTTGAAAAGGTTGCATGCAACATTACGTTGTTGTCCTGCAGGAGTACAGCTTACATTGGGTAAGAAAGTGATCTCTCCGATATATTTGTCTAAAGATCGGCTTCCACCGGAATTGCGTTCTCTCCCTGATACTCTTTGGGCTACTGGTCCTAATGATGTGGGTCTTTTGGAGATTCCACCTTATGTTGTAACGCTTAAAGCGAATGTTAAAATGCCGCGTATTCCCCAATATCGGATTTCTAGCGATGGTGAAAGAGCGCTTTTAGCGATCATCTATGATTTGATTGAGAAAGATGTGATTGAAGAAACGAGAGGTAATGTGTGTAACAGTCCTGTTTTGCCTGTCCTGAAACGCACTGACTCTTCTCAGCCACCTGTTTACAGGTTTGTGATCGATCTTAGAGAGGTTAACAAGATTGTTGTGCCACAGTTTCCAGTTGTTCCGGATATTACTGCTTTGTTGACCTTGATTCCTACTTCAGCTGCCTGGTTTTCGGTTATAGATCTGAAGAATGCTTTCTTCAGCATTCCAATTGCCGTGGAAAGTAGAGAGATTTTTGGCTTCTCTTTAGGAGGCCAAAGCTTCCGGTTTAAGAGAGCTCCCCAAGGGTATTGCGAAAGTCTTTCTATTTATAGCCAGGCTTTGAAGACTCAGCTTGATACTCTTGTGTTGCCTACTGGTGCTGCTCTTATTCAGTATGTGGATGATCTGTTAGTGGCTGCTGATGATGAGAAAACTTGTAAAGAAGCTACTATTTCTTTGTTGCGACATCTGTCGGACTTGCATCATAAAGTGTCACCTTCTAAGTTGCAGTATTATCGCCAAGAAGTGACCTACTTAGGTCATCTTTTGTCAAAGGAGGGAAGAAGGTTGACCCCAGAACGAATTCAAGCGATTGCGCAAATGACTGTACCAAGCACACAGAGAGAAGTGCGTACTTTCTTGGGAATCACGTCGTATTGTAGACAGTGGATTCCAAATTTCTCTCTATTGGCGAAACCTCTGTTGGCTTTGACTTGTGAAGATACACCAAATCCTCTTCCGTGGTCTGACGATTGTCAGAAAAGTTTTTCTGAGTTGCGTGATGCATTGTGTTCTGCTCCTGTGTTGGGTTCTCCCGACTACAGTAAGCCTTTTACACTCTATGTCCACGAGAGAGAGGGTTGTGCATTGTCAGTTTTGACTCAACAATTCGGTGATAAGCAGCGTCCATGTGCGTTTTTCTCGTCAACTTTAGATCCGGTAGCTAGAGCGTTGCCGAGTTGCTTAAGAGCTACAGCGGCTGCGGCTGTTTCTATCCGACAGTCTGCTGGACTGGTGATGGATAATACGTTGATTGTGATGGTTCCACATGCAGTGGATACTTTATTAAATCGGACAAAAACTCAACACCTTACTAGTGCAAGGTTGTCGGGTTATGAGTTGACACTTTTGGCTAGTCATGTGCATATTAAGCGATGCAATGTATTAAATCCAGCAACATTGTCGCCAACGTCTGTGGATACAGATGGTCAGGAACAGCACGATTGTTTACTGAGGACGGAAGAGGAGACGAAGGGTAGGATCGATTTAAAAGATTCTCCTCTTCCGGATCCTGATGGTACATTATGGGTTGATGGTTCATGCTACAAGCTTCCGAATGGTGACACAACTGCAGGATAAGCCGTGACAACATTAAGTACAGTTGTTGAAACTGCACGAGTGAGCTATAATTCAGCACAAGCAGCGGAATTGATTGCATTAACGAGAGCGTGTGTTTTGTTTGAAGGAAAGAGAGTGAATGTGTATACCGATAGCCAGTACGCGTTTGGTGTTGCCCATAGTTTCGGACGCTTGTGGAAAAAAAGGGGATTCTTGACATCCCCTGGGACTAAGATTCAGCAAGGACAGTTGGTGAATGAGCTTTTGGAGTCACTTACTTTGCCGAAGCAGGTTGCGATTGTGAAGTGTAGTGCTCATCGGAAGGTTACGGATGATGTTGGCCGTGGTAATGCGTTTGCGGATGAAGTTGCGAAAGACACAGCAAGAAATCTGATGAGTCGAATGTATGTGGCAGGCCCTGCGAGATGAATTGGTTATGTTGGAATGTGCGAAGATACGATTGAGAGCGTGAAATCGATACAGGCTGAAGCTACTGAAAGTGAGAAGAATGTTTGGAGAGAAACTACGGGTAGATTGGATTCGACTGGTTGTTGGGTTGAATTGTCAGAACACCAAAGATGGATGTTGCCAGATGCGTACGTGCTTGCAGTGGTTACTATGGCACATGGTTTGTCTCACATCAGTGTGAAAGGGATTTGTAGTTGTTGGCTCCAGTATGGCAGAATGCTGGAATTCCCAAGTGTGCGGAGAATGTGGTCAAGAATTTTATGGTGTGTTTAATGTATAATCCTGGCAAAGGAACCCCAACTCCAGCTGGTCACTTTGCTCCTCCGACGTATCCGTTCGAGGTTTTGCAATTGGATTTCATCCACATGGAAAGGTGCAATAATTTAAAGTATGTCCTTGTAGTTGTTTGCGCCTTTTCTAGATGGATAGAAGCATACCCCCTAAAAGATACTACTGCCTCGTCCACTGCCAAAGTCCTGGTCAAAGAATATTTCCCTAGGTTTGGGTTGCCAAGGATGGTATGTAGTGATAACGGAAGTGAATTCGTGGGGAAGGTCATGAAGAGAGTGTGTGAAGGGTTGGGAATTCACCAGAAATTCCACGCTGCGAATCATCCCCAATCAGCTGGTTTAGTTGAGTGCTATAATGGCACGTTAAAGTTAAAGCTGGCTAAGATTCAAGCGAGCACTGGTCTTCAATGGCCTGATGCTTTACCATTGGCACTTTTGTCGACTAGAACTACAGTACATTCCCGGATAGGCCTTGTCTTTGGCCGTCCGGCAAACGTTTGGGGAGTGCCGAGGCCAACGAAGTTCAGTGACATCGAATACCCTATGCTAGTGGACTACTTGTATGACTTGACGACTAAATTGCGTGTCTTACATCAACAGGTTCATGATAAATTGCCGCCAGCTTCTGCGGACCCAGGTCCCATCCTCAATCCCGGTGACTGGGTCCTGGTGAAAAATATTCAGCGGACTAAGAATGATCAGCCCCGCTGGAATGGACCGTACCAAGTCCTGCTATCTACGAGGACTTCAGTAAAGGTTTTCGGGAAGAAAAACTGGATCCACGGCGTACATTGTAAGAGGGCGCCGTTGCCTCTTCCGTACGACCAGTGGGTCCATGAAGGTATTGCAGATTTAGAGACTGAAAGGGTGCCGAAGTTTGCACCGTTTAGCGACGCTAAGTTGGTGTGGAGAGGCTCCGGGAAAGAGGATGACGATGTCCTTCAAGAAGCTGTGCCTGTGTCTCAAAGATTA
Organism: Lissotriton helveticus; assembly: GCF_964261635.1. NCBI lineage: Eukaryota > Metazoa > Chordata > Amphibia > Caudata > Salamandridae > Lissotriton > Lissotriton helveticus. The sequence goes on from NC_136072.1 coordinate 577,393,124, forward strand.
GACACTACTGAACCTGAACTGTTGTTTCAGACGAGGCCTAGAAAAGAGCGTTATAATCTACGTCCTAGAAGCAATGGACTAATAAAATAAATGAATTCCTTTTTTTTTTTTTTGGAACTGAACTCTCTCAGGAATTGAACTCTCTCAGCCAAGAAACTTTTTTGGTATATTTTTGTGAACCACCATCCGGGTACAGCTGTAGGGTCATGGTGTAAAGACTAGAGAGTGCAAGCCGAAGACGCAAGGTCAACGGTTCTGGTTGGTCTAATTGAGTTCCCTGGGCTGACAGAAGCATTCCTTAGCAGAAGAAAACCAACCGCCGTGAACAGCATCAGTTAGAGGATGGAGTTTTTTGAGATTGAGAGAGCCGTTGAGAAAATTAACTTTAAGAAGAAACTGTGTAAAATTATGCATAGCAAATGTTTTCTGATCGCATGTCTTTTGATGTTTTTTAGCATGACGTTAGCTTTGGTGGGTTGGTTTGTATTTTCTCTTCAACTGATTTCTGCACCCATTTTTCAACCTACGACTTTACCTGCTACTACTTCTTTGCATTCTTTTCATACTTTACCTGAACACGAACAGATTAGAGGGTCAGAATTCGTAAATAACTCATTCATACAGTTATTGCATCAACATCAGTTGGTGGTGAACATCACTAATTGCTGGGTGTGTGGTCTTATGCCGCATACTACGGATAGAGGTTTTCCCTATTTGATTTTACCGTTTAGTCAGAACGGGTATTTGTGGGCTTTTCAGACTATGTTCCTTTATGCCTTTGAGGTTTATCCTCCGCGTTTTGGAAGAGAGAACACGAGTAACCAAGCTTTGGTGAAAGGAGTTTTAAACATGAGTAGAGATATCGAAACGTATAAGACTATTCCCAAGGATGAGTTACTAGCATATGTTGGTTGGAATGCAACCGGATATAGTATTAGTCTGGGTGAGAAGTAGAGACGAAAAAGGTCACCTCCGATTTGTATTGTACCCCATAGTGGTCATTTTTGTCTGCAGGGGAAGGGCAAGAATCCAAGCGCTCAGTTAGGGAAGAGTGTTTGTACTCAGACGTATGTCTTTGCGTCTCAAACTTCCCCACCGTTTTTAGCAGCTAAGGGCACGTATTTTGTCTGCTATGATAGAGCATATACATGGTTGCCCCCTGATTTTTCGGGAACATGTTATGTTGCATATTTGTTGCCTCCTACGTACACTGCTGCCGTAGATTACCACAGAACGAGAGTCGTTAGGGGTGTCTTCAGTAAGGAAGATACCACTGGACAAGAAGTGGGAGACTTTTTCAAGGGTTTCCTACCGTTTTGGGGACCTATGGCAAACAGTAGAAACTTACGGCAATTAACGAGAGTGGTTAAATCCACCATAAATGAAACTGCTGGTGCCCTTAGTAATCTGACCGCTGAGCTTCAAGCGGATCGCCTTATGACATTACAGAATCGAATGGTTTTAGATGTCATACTTGCAGATCGAGGTGGGGTATGTAAAGTGATCCAATCGAGTTGCTGCGTTTTCATAGCAGACAATGCTCCTACAGTATACCAGGCCATTTCTAAGTTACATAAGATCTCTGAGTCTATAAATGTGGATAAAGGAGATTGGTCGTTGATTGGATGGTTTTGGGAACTGTTATCGACCTGGGGATGGAAGATTCTGATGATAATTGGGATGGCTTTAGCGATTCTTTTCCTGTTCTGTCTTTGTGTGCAGTGCGCTCCTGCTATATGTGGCCTCTGTGCTACTACGTGTGCAAGGAGACCTGTCCCAAGAGAGGTACTAAGTAATAGGATTATGCTCCAGCAACATCTTGATGATCTGATGAATATAGACCTGGATCAGATTGACGTGAGTTTAGGTTATTGCCTATGTAAGGGCAAAAGGAGGGTCTGAGGTTCCGTGAATTCTGAACCCGTTCCATAAAGGTCATGGTTTCGTTATGAATTTGATATTAGCGAACCGTAACTAGTTAGTGCGGCAAGTATGAGTGTTTTCGTCATGTTAGACTGATGGATTCACTATGTATTTAGGGATTTCGTTCTGAACCCTTGGGTTCCATTTTGTGTATGGCAGCCATTTTGTGGTTGCCCTCACATAGGCCGATGACTGTGGCCGAACAAGTCTTTTAAGTACATGTAAACCTTAGCTCCAGTTCGTGCTGGCTTCTGTTTGACCTGAGTGAACTGACCCTGTTGCCTGAAAATGACCTTGTTAAACCAGTTCCTGCCCTTTAGCTGATCAAGATTAAGGATCAGAGCACAGGACATCGTAAAGTTTTATTGCACACAAATATGCCTTATCCTACTCTCACCTGTTTCTGCTCCTTTCTTTATGGTCTATTTATGATTGGGTTGTGGCCTTTTTTATTATGGGTTTGTTCGACCTGTCTAAAGAAGAAAGTTGGGTTTGACCGATGATTGATCATGGGCTGGGCAACTGAAAAGTGGGTTTTACTGTCATGCGATACCTTTGGTGTGAATACATGTGATTGGACAGGTTGTAAATGTTAGGTATTTGTCTGGAATGTGATTTTTGCCATAAAAAGGGACGACTTGCTGTGTAAAATTGAGCAGTCTCCTGAGAACTCATACCGTGATGACTTCTAGGACTTCTGTTACTGGCTGCAGCCAATAAATTTGATCTTTGACGCCACCAAGAAGTTTCCGTGTCTCTGTATTCTAAGACAGGTGGAACCCGAAGACTTTGGGTGTGCCCCTGGCGCCGCTGGGTATTAAATAACCTGGTTCTTCAGTATGCGGTGGGAGACGGTGTCAAAAATGGCAGAGACGTCGAGAAGGCTGCAGATTCCTCTCTGTCGAGTTGGGTGCGGATGTCATGTGTAGCAGTGATCAGGCCATCTCAGTGTTGTTTTTCAATCAATCAATGCATTTGTATAGCGCGCTACTCACCCGGAGGGTCTCAAGGCGCTTGGGGAGGGGGGGGGGGGTCCGCTACTGCTCGAACAGCCAGGTCTTGAGTTGCTTCCTGAAGGCGAGGTGGTCTTGGGTCAGGCGGAGGTGGGTGGGGAGGGAGTTCCACGACTTGGCGGCCAGGTAGGAGAAGGATCTTCCTCCCGTAGTGGCTCTTCGGATGCGTGGGACGGCGGCGAGGGCGTGGCTGGTCGATCGAAGCTGGCGGGTGGGAGCGTAGAAGTTGAGGCGGTCGTTGAGGTATCTTGGGCCTTGGTTGTGTAGAGCTTTGTGTGCGTGGGGGAGGAGTCGGAACGTGATTCTCTTGTTGACGGGGAGCCATTGCAGGTCTCTCAGGTGTCCGGAGATGTGGCTGTGTCTGGGGATGACCAGGATGAGTCGTGCTGAGGCGTTCTGGATCTGCTGGAGTCTTTTCTGGAGTTTTGCGGTGGTTCCGGCGTAGAGGGAGTTGCCGTAGTCCAGTCGGCTGGTGACGAGGGCCTGGGTGACCGTCTTCCTGGTTTCGGTGGGGATCCACCGGAAGATCTTCCGGAGCATGCGTAGGATGTTGAAGCACGAGGACGAGACGGCGTTGACTTGTCTGGTCATCGAGAGGGAGGAGTCCAGGATGAAGCCCAGGTTGCGTGCGTGGTCCGTTGGTTTGGGTGCGGTACCCAGGGCAGGGGGCCACCAGGAGTCGTCCCAGGCGGAGGGCGATGATCCCAGGATGAGGACTTCCTTCTTATCTGAGTTCAGTTTCAGGCGGCTGTTCTTCATCCACTCGGCTACGTCTTTCATCGCTTCATGTAGGTTGGCTCTGGCGGTGGCGGGGTCGTTGGTGAGGGAGAGGATCAGCTGGGTGTCGTCGGCGTAGGAGATGATGTTGAGGTTGTGTTGGCGTGCGATGGCCGCAAGGGGGCTCATGTAGACGTTGAAGAGGGTGGGGCTGAGCGAGGAACCTTGAGGAACGCCGCAGATGACTTTGGTAGCCTCTGATCTGAACGGTGGGAGGCGGACCCTCTGTGTCCTTCCAGCGAGGAAGGAGATGATCCACTCCAGTGCCTTCCCTTGGATTCGGACGTTGCTGAGGCGCTGCACTAGGGTGCGGTGGCAGACAGTGTCGAATGCCGCGGAGAGGTCAAGGAGGATGAGGGCCGCTGTTTCTCCGTTGTCGAGCAGGGCTCGGATGTCGTCAGTGGCTGCGATGAGGGCGGTCTCGGTACTGTGGTTGGCCCGGAAGCCGGACTGCGAGGGGTCGAGGGATCCATTCGTCTCGAGGAAGGCGGCCAGCTGCATGTTGACGGTCTTCTCGATGACTTTGGCAGGAACCGGGAGGAGCGAGATGGGGCGGTAGTTTTTGAGGTCGGTGGGGTCCGCTGAAGGTTTCTTCAGGAGGGCGCTGAGTTCGGCATGCTTCCAGCTCTCCGGGAAGGTTGCGGTGCTGAAGGAGGCGTTGATAAAGTCCCGTAGATGGGGAGCGATGATGGAGTCGGCCTTGTTGAAGACGTGGTGGGGGCAGGGGTCGGATGGGGATCCGGAGTGGATGGAGTTCATCGTGCCTATGGTTTCTTCGGTGTTGATCGGGGTCCAGGCGCGGAGGGTGGTGGTGGTGGTCGCTGGTGCGGTCGTGGGGTGCGTTGGCTGTGTGCTGAAGCTGTTGTGTATGTCTGCGACCTTGTTGTGGAAGTACGAGGCGAGGGAGTTGCAGAGGTCTTGCGATGGGGTGATGTCGTTGTTTCCGGCGCTGGGGTTGGAGAGCTCTTTGACGATGTTGAAGAGTTCCTTGCTGTTGTGGGCGTTGTTGTCCAGTCGTTCCTTGAAAGCTGTTTTCTTGGTGGTGTGGATCAGTTGGTGGTGTTTTTGAGTGGCGAGCTTGAGGGTGGTCATGTTGTCTGGTGTCGGGTCTCTGCGCCGGGCTCTCTCGAGGGCTCGGCAGTTCTTCTTGGATCTCTTGAGTTCGTCGGTGAACCATGGTGCTTTCTTACTGCCGGGTCTGTTGGGCGGGGTCCTCAGTGGGGTGAGGTCGTCTGCGCAGTTGCTGATCCACGTCGTGAGATAGTTGGCGGCCTGATTGGGGTTCGCTGAGCTGGCGGGAGGGTCCTGGCTCAGGGATGCGGCGAGCTGGTCGGCGGTGATCTTGTTCCAGCATCTGCGTGCAACCTGTTGCTGGTGGTGGTGGATCGTGTTCTTTCTGAAGGTGAAGTGGACGCAGCTATGGTCCGTCCAGTGCAGTCCGGTGGCGTGGCTGAAGGAGATGTCCTTGCTGGAGGTGAAGACGGGGTCAAGCGTGTGGCCGGCGTAGTGGGTGGGGGTGGTCACCAGCTGCTTGAGTCCGAGGTTGGCGAGGTTGTCTAGCAGATTTTGGCCTTGAATCCTGATTGGGAGGGGTCTAGAAGGTTGTTGCTCTCCAGGTGTTCAGTGAGTTTGAGGTTTTTTTCCTTCACCAGGAAGTTGGCAGGAAACAGGGGAAGCAAGATGGGGTGATAGTTGTGGAGGTCGTTGGGGTTTGCGAAGGGTTTCTTTTTTTTTTTTACAGATTTTATTTGTCTTGAGTCACATATAATGCATAGCTCTGAGGCCCGGAATCTTCTGCACACATCAATATATCAGCAATATAATCCTATACATTTTGTTCCTAAACCAACAACACCCCCCCTTCCTCCGTTTGTGCCGACTTTGCCACTTATTCACACAGACAAATCTGAAAGTTACATGCCCAGTCCAGCGAAACACTCCCTCCTTTCCACACATGTGCACCTGTCAAATCGTCGGAAGGGCAGCCCTCTCAGGCGGCGGGTCCAGGTCCAACCCTCGATAATCCGCCCATCTCTTCCAGATCTTATAATGCTTACGAGGGCACCCCTGGCCATAAACACAGGTTGCTCAAGACCCATACAGAAATCCATCCAGTTTTTCCATGCCTCTAACGGCGGAGCTTGAGGCGCCTTCCACGCCTTGGCTATGTCTCTCTTTGCCAGCGTAAAGCCCAACAATAGTAAGTGGCGCTTGTACCTATTGCCCCCTATCCCCTCCATCACATGCAACAGAGCTAATTTCGGTGTGTGTGGAAACTCCCACCCCAAGACCTCTGACATACAGGCAAACACCCCACTCCAGTATCTCTGCAATCCCGAGCACCCCAGACCGTGTGCATTAGTGTACCCTCTTCCATTCCACAGCGAAGGCAATCGGGGGAGCTGATCATGCCCGCCCTCCAAAGGCGCTCTCAGGTGAAGTATGTACGGTGTAGGTATTTAAATTGAATCAGGCGTAAGCGCGTGGAGATTGCTGCACCCCTCGGGCTAGCTACTGCCTCTGCCCAGTCCTCCTCCTCTAAGTCCCCTACGTCTCCTCCCCACGCAGCCCTAAGTCTGTGAAGGTGGGTGGAGCAGTGGTGCACCAGCATTTGATAGATGCGTGACTTTTTTTGTCTAGGAGCTCACCCATAAAAACCTTGGCCTCGAGCGGACAGGGAGAGGCCCTATGTCAGTCAGGTAGGGTATCAGCGCGTGCCTAAACTGCAAGTATTTAAAGAATTGGGAGCGTGGCATCCCGTATTCGTCCTGTAAATTCTGAAAGGACTTCAGGGTACATCCTGCCATGACATCGCCTAATGAGGAAATTCCTATCTCGTCCCAGCCTCCAAATCCCCGCAGGGCATTCAGGTCAGGAAACCGACCATTTCGCCAAAGGGGAGTCTCCTGAGTCAGCACGTTCCACCACCCCATCCTACCCAGTGCTCGCTTCCAGACATAAAAGACCACCTGTGTGGTGGACTGAAGATACTTCCGATGTGGTGCGGAGTACAAAAGGGCGTGTACAGACTCAAAGCCCACTGCATAGGCTGGGTCTCCCCTATCCCCATACCACCACTCGTTGAGTACCAGCAGGTGCGCCGCCTGTAATAGGAGAGTTGCGAAGGGTTTCTTGAGGAGGGGTCGGACCTCTGCATGTTTTCAGGCATCATCATTGGCGATGCTTCACAATCCTACCTTAAGAGAGTGGTATTTGATATGATGTTTGCCCATTTACTTGGTCACTTACTCAGTGTAATATGGGTCTGCCATAGACAACTAGTCTAGTTTCCATAAGTTGCTGCTTCATCAGTTTCATTGCAATCAGAGTTTTGCACCTGCGCAAATAGAGTGTCCTGGGAGAGGCTTTATGCCTCGCTTTATACTCCTTCATTACCCTGTGGCCAAAAGGGGAATTTGAGTTGTCACAGGCACTGCAACTAGATCCTATGTAGTATAAATTGGTAGTCCTACCTTAGTGGTCTCTAATGATATATCCTGTCCACATGACAGAAAAATGGAAAGTGATCTAAGAAATCATATTTAGGTGTCAAACTGTCTGCGTGGGCCAGTGCTTCTTCTGCTTTCTTTTTGTAACTGTATGCTGGGGAGGATCGCACGGAGTTGCTGGTTATTATATAGATCCAGATATTTTTGTTCAACAAGATTTTTGGAGGATCTTTGCGCTGGTAACAAGAGCTGTGGTGACAGTCTGTGAACAGGTCTACCTCAAAGACTACAGGTGGATAGTGAAAAAACAAATGCCTTCACAAGGTGATGAATCAAGGTCTGGAACTTTGGAGGATATTCTTTATTAATTATTGGCGAGTCTGAAGGATGTTCAGTCCTTCAGGTGTCATTCTAGTGGAACAGACAAGGGGTATCATTCTTTACAGAAGTTGTCTAAGTGATAGCACTGGTTATTTAACAGCAGCCAATGCAGCCTACAGAAGCAACAAGAAGTGCTTGTATAAATCAAGGAGATCTCTGCAGGATGCCCTAGCAACAGTTCAGTCTGCTCCTACTTCAGGAATCAGGGCTGCTGGGTGGAGTGGCATCCGCCCATTTTCAGCAGATGCAGGAGGCCTCATTCACAAGTGCATGGCTCACTTATATAATCAGACTGGGATATATGAGAGAAATTTGGTGGCACCAGATTTTTACCAAAAAGGGGGTTGGAATCATAGGCAAGTCCAAAAGGGGGCTCTGGGCTCTGTGCCTGGGCAGGGACACCAGTGATAATTTTCTTCAGCACTTCTCACAGTCTTGAAGTTGTCAAGCAATGACAGAATAATTTTCAGCCTGAAAGGAGTCAACAGATTTGTGCTAATTAGATATTTCAAAATGTAGAAAATTCAGATACTCCTCCTTATAGTTTCACTAGAAGAGTTAAGACATTTACCAGTCGATGGTGAGGTATTTACTGCCCCTCATTTCTCTGGAAGGGATTACCTGAGTGGCGGTGATTTTACTAGTCCCACTTTTCTACACCCACCCTGGGTAGTGAACTGCAAGTGGTGAAAGTAAAAAGTACTGTATGGAAAGGGGTGTGCAGTTCCTCCAAACAAAAAATGTAGAAGATTAAAGTTGCAGGGAAAGGAATGTGCTCCAATAGGAGCACGGGCCATCACACTGACAGCAGTGCAACCCCCCCCCCCCTGATGACTGTCATCCCCATGGCCCCGCCACCAAGATTTGGCCCTTAGATCTTGAAAAAAATAACGATAATAAACCCATTTTACTATCTTTTTATTTTTCAAATTTTGAGGCTGCTGGTGGGAGTACTACCCTCTCCGCCATAGTGGAGGAGCCCCCGCTGGTTCTTAGCAGCAAAAAAAGTGTGTGGTTGAAAGAATTTATATATCACACAAATAAATCACTCTGTTTAAATTGATTCACTCTCCCATGTCTGCAAAAGTCACACATTCAAGTCATTCTGTATTAATCTGAATAATACATGTATTAATAAAATTAATATAATAAGACAGGCTGCTGTCTGCAACTGTTCTGTCAAATGCGTTGCCATTTCCCTTAGCTGCCTGCTATGATTTTCCCTTGCCCAAATTTTAATTAGACATCCCCAGTTCAGATACTATTGTGAAGTGTCAATGGGATTGGAAGCTTGCTAATTTTCCTTCAAATTTATCACCTGCTAGAGGTCTTAAAGAATATGCCACACTTTTTCACATACCCATTTAGAGATTAGATAATCTATTTATGACAGTAGGAACTGTCCCCACTTTACTTTGAGACAACATAGTAGTTTCTCTTTTGAAGAAGCTCAACCACCTCTCAGCCGCTCATTCAAAGTATTTTTAGAAGAATTACCACACTTCCAGTAATGCTTCAAAAGTCATACTTTCACATTTGCAAGATTTTCTGCTTGAGCACTCATATTTTTTTCAAGGTAATTAGGTTTTAGACTGTGAAACGGTGTGGCAGTACATTACTCATCTTTTCGTATGAAGCCCTTTATATCGTGAAAGAAGGCCAGGGAGTACATATAGGGGAAACATCCTTTGCAACAAAACTTTTACAACGCAGTGCTTTTACAACGCAGGTTTTACAACGAAAACCATTACAACGCATTGCGCTGGGGGGCGCTCTAGGATAGGGAATAGATTTAATTTACTATCCAACACCTTCCCTAGTGTCCACGGGGACTGAAGTTGGAATAGTAAATTAAACTATTCACTATCCAGCACCCCAAAGCGCTATGCGTTGTGAAGGTTTGCGTTGTAAAAACTGCGTTGTAACAGCATGCGTGGTAAAAGCATGCGTTGTAACGTCATACATCCAAATATAGTGACCAAAGACTTCTTGGTGTTCTATGACAACATGGACTACCAGATTCTAATTAACAGGTCTTCTTCACCCACTCTCCACGTGTTTCAATCCTTTTTTTTCACAAAAAGTCTAAGATTGTGATTATTATATTTAAAAAATCACTTTCCATCCTATTCCTATAGGACTTTCCACTGTTTTCTGCCTTATAATCATACATTAATATACATCCCCTCTTTAAACTCTTTAACCAAGTTATGGCACTTATGCAATCTGTCCATAAAAGTCACCTCCGCCCATCAAGAAATCCTCCTCATTTCTTTTTCCCCAAATAGCTGTACATGTTCTTAGTGGACACTGGACATCAAAAAGGACCAGCCAGTTAATGTATCTGTGAATCGAAACAATATCATAAGGCTGTCCAAGAGAGACTGCTACCTGCTTGCCACTGAGATTGAGTGACCTTTCACGGTCTTTGCTATTTGCTAAAGGAGACCAATATAGTCTAAGGCTTTTTATGTTTCACATTTTGTTTTCAATTTCTTGTCCTTATTTCAAAACCTTTCAGTAAATGTCATATATGAATACATATTTGTGTGTGTGTATATATATGTATGTATATTCACTGAAAAAAACAAAGGTTACAGGGACATTATAGTTAAGCAATATCATAAAAAACAGTGGAAATTCATTAAAAATAAAGGTTATGGTGGCATTATAGTTAGGTTCAGATTTTACAGACACAAATCCATATAATTTCAGCATTTATAGTTATAGTTAGCTCAAGAAACTAAAACTCGTGCCCTAAGGTAACTATAACTCGTGCCCCCTTGGGGGTGTGAGAGAGTGTATGATGGGTTGGTGAATGAGGGGGTGTGAGTGGCTGTACAGTTGTGTGAGTGGGTGTGTGAGAGGTTTCATGATTGTGCATGTGGGTATGTAAATGCAGGGTGGGAGTTTGAGTGGGTGTGCAAGTGGCTGTGTGGGTCTGTGAGTGGGTATATGAGTGGCTGTATGGGTGTGTGAGTGACTGTGTGGATGTTTAAGTAGGTGTGTGAGTGTGTGGTGAGTGCATGAGGGAGTGTGTAAGTGGATGTGTGGGTCTGTGAATGGGCATGGGAGTGGACACATCGGTGTGTGAGGGGGAGTGTGAATGGGTGTGTGGCTGTGTAAGTGGGTGTGTGGTCAGGGTGTGAGTGCATGTGTTACTGGCTGTGGGGGTCTCTGAGTGGGTGGGTGTGTGAGCAGGAGTGGCTCCTCCGCTACGGTGGAGCAGCATCGCCCCACTGCTTTTAAGCAGTGAGAAACATAAAACTAACAAAGTTATTATCATTTTATGCTTCATGTCCTGCTGCTTTGCAGCGGGTGGGTGGGCAGAGTTTCTCTGCTCTCGGAGCCGGGGAGGAGTTGTTTGCCCGCTCCTAAGTGCGCAATGACTGGTCGGCCCTCTCGGTCCGCAGAAACCGGTTATGCACACTTTACCCGTTCTCCATGCAGGCTGCATTACATCCTGCATGGAGAACATGCCCACCCCTCCAGCCCCTGGCTGAGCACCGTGTCACGGCACTCAGACCAATCCATTATGATTGGCTTAGGGGAGGGAGCCTGGCTGCCTGCTTCCTGTTCCTTTCAGAGTCAGAGGCAGGAGAGCAGGAGCAGAAAAGGCTCGGGACCCGTCCTCATGGTAAGTTTAATTTTTATTCTGATCCCCATGCGACACTTCCCCACATCCCCGTTGCCACCGCCCGCCACCCACGAGACATGCCAGCTGCCACTGCGTTTGAGTAGTTTTGTGGGCCTCAGAGTTGTGTGTTAGTGGCTGTACAGGTGTGTGCATGGGTGTTTGAGTGGTTATGTGAGTGTGTATGTGGCTGTGTGAGTGCCTTTGTGGGTGAGTGGTTCTCTGAATATCTGAGTGTATGTTTCAATGACTGGATGGATGTGTGACTGAGTATGTGGGTGGTTTTCTGGGCTCTGATTGGGTGTGTAAGTGACTATATGGGTAAAATAAAGAAGAAAACACATTTTGTCAAAGGTCAGGCATCAGCTGAAACTAAAAGTTTTGCTAATGTGGGCTTACATGTTTTACAATACTGGTATTTGTAGTTCTAACCTGAAATTTTGGAATTTTAAATTTGAGAACCTCTGAAGCAATTTTCAGATTTGCTGCAAAAATGTGTATTAAGCCGATAAAAGATATTTTAATTGTATAAAAGTACCATGATTTACTTCTACTTTCATTCTCCAGTGAATTAGGTGTCTCTTATTTAGAGGATACTATTAACATGAGTGTGCATTCAACCTGGCACAGTATCTGGAGTAAGTCTGGAACCAAGTTTACTAAAGAGATAATTAAACACTTCTTGGCTCTTGATTGCAGAGAAAATATCCCTTGGTTGGCTCACGTGCAAAGCCTCTAAAATTAAATATATACAAATTTTAGTTTGGATGTTACAGCTATTTTCTTATATTGTAGTAAAAAGGAATTGAAGCTGTTTTAAATAGGCTACATAAAGGCCAGGAGAGAATCTAGCCTGAATTCCAGAATCAACAGTTCACAGATATTTTAGTGGACCAAGGAAACATTTTATCCAAAGTTATTTATTTCTTGTAAATAACACTTAGAACAAAGTCTACCATACAAGATTTTGGTTATGTACCTTCCACTTTTTTGTAGCATTTCCAAGAATGGGTGTATGGAGTGAAAACTTACACACATGCCCTTGTGATGGCATATATGTGCAGTCTACTCAGCACTTTATCCTGTTCTGTAAATTTCTATCAGAACATTTGAAATTGCTTTTTAAAACCGTTATTTGTAAGACATAAATTGTTTTATTTTAAGGATGCTTTTAATCACCTAAGTAAATTAAACGTGGTGGACTTGTGCTTTGCAGTTTCTTCGTTTATTTCTTCTGTAATAAAACAAAGGAAAACATATTCAGCTAGAAAGTTTAATTTGAGACTCACTAAAGGTCCACATCATATTAAGACAGAATATTACATTGATCATTGATGCTGGAATTTTATGTGACCTCGGTTTGTATTCTAGTAATGTAATAATTTTGCACCTAACATGGTCTATTTTTTAATGGAATTGTTAATACATATAAACCTATGTGTATCATGACTACTGTATTGTATTATATTTGTATGCATCTTTTATGGATTCTTAATCCAAATAAATATTTTGAAATTGAATTGACTATATGGGTGTGTGAATGGCTGTATGAGAGGTTGTGTCTTTAAATAAATAATAAAAAAAAATAATAATAATCTTTGTGTAAGTGGGTCTATGAGTGTGGGATGAGTGGGTGTGTAAGTGGTTATGGGTCTGTGAGTGGTATGTAAGTGGCTGTATGGGTGTCTGAATGGGTGTTTCAGTGGTTTTGCTGTATCGGTGTGTGAGTGGGTGTGTAAGGAGCTGTATGGGTGTGTATGTGGCTTGGAGAATGGGTTTATGGGTGCTTGTGTGGGTCTGTAAGTGGTTCACTGAGTCTGTGAGTGGTTGTATGAATGTGTAAGTGGGCGTGAGAGTGGATGAATGGATCTGTGAGTGGTTGTGTGGGGTGCGAGATAGTGTGTGAGGGGGTGCATTTTTTTATCCAGGGGCTGGATCCACAGATGCGTCGCAGATTCATCAAAAACATGGGTAGTATAGGAGGAGGAGCTTCGCGCGTAACCAAGATGGTCGCGTGAGCACAGGGCTCCCCGGACCCTCGCCACCTCCACCGTTTATCCTGACTTCTATCCTGATTTGGACGACGGGTTGTTACTGGCACAGCCCTGCTGATCAATTATCAGTTTACAGAATTTGATTTGGACTTTGGGAGCCGAAGATACGGATCTCTGACTTTTTCAGGCCTGCTCCATGGCATTGCCCCGGGCTCTGCTTCTTTGCCAGCCGGACAGTAATTGAACAACAACGGACTGCTCGAGTCTTGTCGGTTCGGTTGTCTATTTTCGGTTTCGTTTCTCGCCCGAGGACCTCCTTGACTCAGCCTGATGGCCTGTCCCGATCGCCTTCCACTCTACTGTTTTTCGAAATTGTGACTTTGGCCTACTTCGGTTCACTGCCTGGCGAGAGGTGCTTATCTCACCCTTCTCATTGACGCTGGAGACTTGGTTGTAGCCATTTTTACCCGGTACCAGGCTTCCCTCCGAGGCTCCAGATCTAAAATGGCCACCAAGCCTGAGGGTGAAAAACGCAAGACCAAGCCGGGTGTCCGAGGGAGTTCCGTGCAAACAAACGTCATGGATAGATATACCCTCGCTAAGGGCTCGCCGGGAGGACCGACTAAATCCCCAACTACTGCTACAGATGACTCCTCGACTGGTGAGGACCTGTCGCTGCGGGACGTTATGGGCGCCATTTCTGCAATGAAGACTACGTTGGGGCAACAATATGAGGCCCTGTCACACAAGTTAGACACGGTCGCTATAGATGTTAATCAGATCAGGGCAGATCTTGCGAAGACCAACGAGAGGGTTAAGTCCCTTGATCTTAAGACGTCTAGCCTCACAACCAATGTCTCCGACTTGCAGGCCGAGGTCAGCAACCTACGATCCGCCCAGGATTATTTCTCGAGACGCCTGGAGGATTTCGCGAGCCGTGCCCGGCGGAATAACATCCGTCTGATTGGTGTCCCGGAATCATCCGGGGCCTCTTCGGTGGACCTACTGGTGGTGGATCTTGTATTGAATCATCTCGCACCCAAGGGCCTTAGCAAGTTCTTTGCTGTGGAACGTGCGCACAGGATCCCTGGAGGCACGCCGAAACCGGGTGCCACTCCGCGTCCTATCATCGCTAGGATTTTCAACTTTCGGGACAGGGATGCGATTCTACAGGCGTCACGCCAGTCTGGCCCGACTGCTTTCGAGAATGCTACAGTCAGTTTTTACCCAGACTTCACCCAGCAGGTCCAGAAACAGCGACTTGGTTTCCAAGGGGTAAAAAAGAGGCTGAGAGACAGAGAAATGAAGTACGCTATGCTCTTTCCGGCCAGACTGCGTGTGGTCTACAACGAATGGACATTTTTCTTCGACCATCCTGGGGCCGTAAGTGACTGACTTGACTCGCTGACTATGGGGCAGGGTCACTCTGAGAACTTTGGACCTTCCGGGGGTAAAGTAAAAAGTCCACATTTGTAAAGCGCACAATCACCCGTAAGGGTCTCTAGGCGCTGGGGGCCGTCGGGAAGATTAAGCGAGCTATTGCCCAGAGTCACATGGTGCTGGGCTAACCTGCCGCCGGAGTCGGGGATCGAACCGTGGTCCCCAGATTCCAGCGTCAGTCGCCCTGGCCCCCGGCGCCACACCTCTTCCTCGTAGGTGCGGAGGGCGGCCCGGCGGAACAGGAATAGGGATCGTGGCCGGCCCCTTGTCCATCGCATTGACTTTTAACTTTGGTTTGATGCCGTGATTATTGCTGCTGACACCTGGTCACCTTTGGGTGTGGGTGGGGGGTGGGTGCCTCTTCCTCCTTCGGGGTTCTTTTCGTAGATTAGTTGGGTACTAGGGCGACAGGCACACTGCAAGTTGGGGTGGCTTTTTAGTCTCACGCAGGGGTGCGGGGAGGGGGGTGTGATATACCGGGTTTTTTGGGGGGGATGGGGGGGTTGGAGTTCGTGTTCTATAGTTCTTTGCAAGGCACAGTAATGACGAGCTTCTGTTGTACGTTGTCGCACTGGGTGTGGAGTGGGGGCGGGGTTCACTATTGGGATGGGGGTAGGGGACTTCGACTGTTGTGTTCTAACGTTAACGGGTTGGGGGATAGGATTAAACGGGGTGTGGTGTTGCAGCTGCTGCGACGTCTATCCCCTGATGTGGCTCTGCTCCAGGAGACGCACTTGCTTGGCAATACGTGCCACGCGTTGAATAGGCGTGGTTATCGTCTCCTGGCGCACTCGGGTTTCACTTCTGGATCCAGGGGGTGGGCATACTGGTCCGTAACTCCCTCCCTCTCGCTATTGACGAGATCATCCTTGATGATAGGGGACGGTACGCCGCCATTGTTGGGCGCTGGGAGGGGAAGGTCATAACCATGGTCTCTGTCTACATACCACCCTGCCTCCAGACTACTACTTATGCTGATCTGGGAAGAGTGCTCCTGGGAGTCCCGGGGGGTCTGCTTGTGGTGGGCGGGGACTTTAATTCCGTAGTTTCGGGGATGTGTGATCGTTATCCTCCCCGGGAACTTTCCAAAGCTCAGTCCTGGTTGGGCGAATTCCTTGATACTCTGGGGCTCACTGATTGTTGGCGCTTTCTTCACCCGGGGAAATCACAGTATACCTTTCACTCTGGGGCACACGGCAGTCTCTCGAGACTGGACTATGTGCTGATGCCCTCTTCCCAGGCCTCCGCTATACGGGAGGTGAGACATCTCGCTAGAGGTATATCGGATCACTCCCCGGTGTGGTTGGTTGTGGATGCGCAGCTGGGGACGGAGGGTCATGTGGCCCCGATTAACTCCTGGTACCTCCGTGATCCCAAGGTTAGAGCTGAATTGATTAAGACACTTGACCACGACTTTGCTGACAACGTTGGCTCCGTTTCCTCCTCGGTTTCGTTGTGGGAAGCATATAAAACTGTTATCCGAGGCCAGGCCCTCTCTCTGATTAGTAACATTAAGAGGAGTAACCGAGCAGAAATTGTCCGTATTGAGGGTGAAATTTCTGCCCTGGAGGGGGAACTGGAGTCCGAGGTTACCCCGGCCGGGCTACACCTGTTGGGTCTCAAGCAATTTGAATATAGAGCGTTGGTCACAGATGCTGCGAAAGTAATGAGCAGGGAACAGCAGGGACGCCTGTATGATGTTGGTGATAAAGCTGGGAAGTTGCTTGCCTGGCTGGATAAGAGGGAGAGTGCAAGTCGGGTGGTCCCTGTGATTGTGGATGTGAATGAAGTGCTTCTTACTGATCCTGTTGCAATAGTTGAATGTTTCGCTGATTATTTCTGGGGAGTATATTCCCCTGTGTCTGATAGATCTGAGCAGGACTCCCACTTGCTTTTGCGTGACATTGCGCTGCCCTGTTTGTCTGCTCCTGAGAGGGAATTCCTCGAGGCGCTGCCCACGGTGGAGGAGGTGTCGATCGCCATTCGTTCGGTTCGTTCCGGGAAGGCCGCGGGTACCAATGGGCTTCCTATTGAGCTCTACAAACTACTTCCGGACACGATAGCCCCGTATTTACGATCGATGTTCCTGGAATCGCTAGAGATGGGTACCCTCCCTCCTGATCAGAGACTAGCCTCCATAGTAGTGATTCCTAAAGAAGGCAAGCCCCGCGACCGCTGCGCCTCCTATAGGCCGATATCGCTGATTAACGCTGAACCGAAGATCTTGGCCAAATTGCTTGCCAATCGCTTGGTTACTGTTATAGGCGACCTGGTTCATCCGGACCAATCCGGCTTTATACCACACCGCAATACTGCGCTTAACCTCCGGCGATTACATGGCGTCCTCGCGCGGGCGGAAACGTTGCAGGAACCGGCCGTCTTGGCGTCCCTGGGCGCCACTATGGCGTTTGATACGTTAGAGTGGCCATACCTGTGGGCGGTCCTTGCTAAATTTGGTTTTGGTCCGGTTTTCATTAACTGGGTGAAGCTGCTTTACACTGACCCCTTGGCTCAAGTGGTCGTGAATGGTCGAGTCTCTGCTTCCTTTGCGCTGGGAAGAGGTACGCGCCAGGGCTGTCCTTTGTCTCCTCTTTTGTTTGCCCTCGCCTTGGAGCTGCTCGCGGCTTGGCTAAGGTGGGAGCCGTCCTTGAAGGGCATTAGATGGACTCCGGAGTTTGAGGACCGCGTATCCTTATATGCGGATGACATCCTGTTATACCTTACGTCGCCGCGAAAATCGCTAATCGTTCTTTTTGACGTGTTGACCTCCTACCGTAAGAATTCTGGCCTTGTCATTAATTGGTCGAAGTCTTGTGTTTATGTTCTTTCGGGAGACGCTCCTCTTTTGCCCCGTGGCTGTCCTATTGCGGTAGCGCGGGAGGGATTTAAATACCTGGGAATCTTTGTTACCCTAGACCCGAGGCTTCGTTATGAACGTAATTTGTTGCCCCCTCTCCGGCGCCTCCAAGCTGATGTCCTTGCTTGGGGTAGACTCCCTCTCTCTCCCCTGGGAAAGGCGGCGCTGTTTAAGATGATGTCGCTACCCCGGTTCCTTTATGCGCTGCAAAACACACTTGACGCTGTACCTGCTAGTTATTTCCGAGAGATTGAAAGTTTGCAGAGACAACTGTTGTGGGGGGGCCGCTCTCGTATTGCCATCGCTAAGATGACGCTCCCGTGGTACGCCGGTGGCGTCGCGCTCCCTGATATCCGCCGCTACTACTGGGCCTCACAGTTAGGGGCTATTAATCATTGTACCTACGGGCCCTCGCCGAATCCGGCCTTTGCAATGGATAGGTGGCTGCTGCCCAGTGGGAGCTACGATAGAGCTCTCTATGCAAAATCTCCTGGTGGGACTCTCACGGGCCCTACCAGAACGGCAGTCCAGGTTTGGCATCGTGCTACGGCGGCTTTGGGCTGGGCGGACAGGTTTACTCGTGCGACCCCGTTGTACGCATCGGACAAACTTGGCTCCCTTTGGCGGTCGAAGGGGTTTGATAAGTGGGACGTCATCGGTATCAGTAAGGTGAATGACGTGTGGATCAAGGGCAGGGTCAAGACGTTTGATGAGCTGAAAATTGAATACGAGTTGAATGATAGAGAATTCTTCCGGTATGCGCAAGTTCGGCACGCGGTACTGTCTGTCTTTCCCTTGGGCACGGATATACCAGAGGCATCCCCGCTTGAGGATAGGATATTAGATGGGTACGTCCCTGACAGCACGATCTCGCTTATATATAAAAAGTTGATCAACTCTAGGACTGACCTGTTGTGTCGCCTTCGTGAGGCATGGACTAGTGATGGGCTGGAACTTGATGACGAAGATTGGCAGGCTGCGATCTCTTCCCCCAGGGAAGTGGCGATCTCGGCGCGCCTCCGGTTTGTCCAGCTAAAAATTCTCCATAGGATATATGTGACCGGCCCCCGTCTTGTACGCATGGGATTTTCTGAGGATGGACTGTGCAGGCGTGGCTGTGGTTTCGTGGGAACGTTTCTCCATATCATTTGGGAGTGTCCTGTAGTGATGCGATATTGGTCGCGTGTGCATGAAGTTATGAATGAGGTCACGGGTGTGCGGTCGATGCCCGAGGCGAGGAGATGTTTGCTGAACGTTTGCGAGCCGAATGATTATAATGTGGCGCAGCTTCGATGGGTGACCTTAGGTAATATTATTGCCAAGCGAGACATCGCACAACTATGGGGTGCCCAGAGACCGCCGACGGTTCTGCTATGGAAACAGAATTTGGATTGGTGCATGTTCAGGGAAAAAACAGTATATGTTTCTCGAGGTACGCCTCGTAAATGGGGGAAGATATGGTCTCAATGGAATGTCTATCGTGGTGAGATATGTGCTCCTCCCCTCCTGGACTTGGATACGGAACTGGTGTCTCCCCGGCCCAACGCTTCCTCCACGACGAATTAGACATCTTGATTGCTTCTTGTCCCTTTGCCTCCCCCCACTCATATGCTGTGTTTCTAAACTCGCTTTGTAATGCACCTCCCGCCCCCCGCACGATGCAACACTGTATTGTAAAGTAATGCCTTGTTTGTGTTTCTGTTCTTGTTTCTGTATTTTGTCATTTTATTTTTAATAAAAAGTTAAAAAAAATAAAAATAAAAAAAATAAAAAAAATAAAAAAACATGGGTAGTAGTGTTCCCTAATAGGGAAACGTCCGCACATTCGAAAAGTAATGCATATATATTTATATACGTGTAGAATAGAAGGTTTCAAAGAAGTCTGAATTTGGATGCTCAGAATTGCCCTCACAACACCAACTACCCAACGGTGTTAAATACACACAAAGTGTGCATGAGTAAATGAAACAAAAAAAAGGGCTAGCACAGCACACCTCTTGTCACTTAAAATGTATCTGAACATCAATGACATTCTATGGGTATATATAATTCCAATCAGCTTTAGGTGAGAACAGCTGACAACAGCTTTAGTCAAACAAAAGGATCCAAGAAGTATAATGGTCTTGATATTATTTTATTCCAAATATAACTTCACTTATTAGAGGCCACCGAGGATTAAAAAGTATATATCCAACGCAAAGCTTTCCGTGCTAAATGTAGACGGTGGCCTCTAATAGGTGGATTAATCTTGAGCACCATTATACTCAGAAACCAAGGTGACTCCTGTGATTCTCTTACTACACCGACAACATACTAGAGTCTTTCAGCCCACTATCAGACCGGATGCCCGTGATTTACATTCGCATTGCCTTGAAAAAGTCTTTTGTAAGACGAAACATGTGTCGGCAAGTCATGTGCTGAGAATTGTCATTGAAGTTATATTTGGAATAAAAGAATATCAAGACCATTATGCTTCTTGGATCCTTTTGTTTGATTAAAGATGTTGTCAGCTCTTCTCACCTAAAGCTTATTGGAATTATATATACCGATAGAATGTCATTGATGTTCAAATAAATATTAAGTGATAAGAGGTGTGCTGTGCTAGCCCTTTTGTTTGTTTTATTTACGTCGCAGATTCACTTGGGGGTTGCACTGAGTGCCGCGGTGGATCAGCAGACCAATGCGTGTCCCCCCAAAAACCTTTTGGGACAATTTCTTGCCCATGAGGGGTCCCTCAAAGACCCCTTATCAGTTCCATGGGGTCGTGATACCTCTATCCTTACCCCTATGTCCTACTTTTACTTTATTTTCCCCAGTAACCGTGTCCCGAATCACAAAATTGCAGCTGCAACTTTTCTCTCAGGATGAAGTCAGCCAATCAGGGCATTGCTGGTGGCGAGTGGATCCACTATAAACTACAGTGGATCCACAGAGAATCACTGTCTCTAAACATACATAAATCTTTTTTCTTTAATAACTCCAAAACTACTGTACAGATTTACTCCAAATTACAAAAAACACTCTTTCTGGACCAAGATCTAGCTTTCTGCCAAACTAGGTCTAGTTCTGTTCAGAGGTTTGGGCTGTGTCATGAAGAGAATTTCTATGGGACATTGCATGGAGAAAAGAATTTTGGGGCACCCCCTTTTTCTCTGCCCCGCTTGACGCATCAACCTGAAACTTTCCAGATATTAGTTGAAGTGAGTGGCAAACTAGTTATGAAAATTTCATGCAGATTCATCAAATGGTGCCAAAGTTATTAGTAAAACAAAAATGGTTTGTCTATGAAAACTAGGCGCTAACTATAACTACCTACTGATCAGATATAAATATATATATATATATATGTATATATATATATATATATATATATATATATATATATATATATATATATATATATATATATATATATATATATATATATATATATATATATATATATATATATAAACAATCCGTTGCAGGGTGCACAAGGTGAAGGAGTCTTTACCCGGAGAAGTTTAAAACACAAGCTTTATTTATCGTTCCTGCCAGCAAAAAGTCTCTGCATCCCGTCCATTTCAAATAAGCGCCGGACGCGTTTCAAGACAAACGTCTCTTCATCAGCGGCATGTTGGTTTGAAGCTGCTTACACGTTTACTCACACGCACCTGAATTAAATGCTCACCACTATGGGCGTGGCTTGTTACAGAGCCCACTGGCTCTTGTAGTGCGCTATGAATCTTACCCTTGTGGGCGTGCACGTAGTTCCAATTGTAGACACAGTAAAATCCCAGTGGATGGAGGGGTGTAACTGCCGATGCCCTTTGCCCTGCTTTGCGGTCGATATCCTGGTGAGCGGCTGTCATCCCGCACCTCGAACCACTCACTCTCCGCTCCTGTTAATCCCAATGCCGCCAGCATCAGGACAGGACCCACAGCTAGGTGGTGAGCCTCCTTCGCGACCGTGGCCAGCCGCTACTAAACAATCCGTTGCAGGGTGCACAAAGTGAAGGAGTCTTTACCCGGAGAAGTTTAGAACACAGGCTTTATTTATCGTTCCTGCCAGCAAAAAGTCTCTGCATCCCGTCCATTTCAAATAAGCGCCGGACGCGTTTCAAGACAAACGTCTCTTCATCAGCGGCATGTTGGTTTGAAGCTGCTTACACGTTTACTCACACGCACCTGAATTAAATGCTCACCACTATGGGCGTGGCTTGTTACAGAGCCCACTGGCTCTTGTAGTACGCTATGAATCTTACCCTTGTGGGCGTGCACGTAGTTCCAATTGTAGACACAGTAAAATCCCAGTGGATGGAGGGGGGTAACTGCTGATGCCCTTTGCCCTACTTTGCGGTCGATATCCTGGTGAGCGGCTGTCGTCCCGCACCTCGAACCACTCACTCTCCGCTCCTGTTAATCCCAATGCCGCCAGCATCAGGACAGGACCCACAACCAGGTGGTGAGCCTCCTGGTGCTCGACCGTGGCCAGCCGCTACTAAACAATCCGTTGCAGGGTGCACAAAGGGAAGGAGTCTTTACCCGGAGAAGTTTAAAACACAGGCTTTATTTATCGTTCCTGCCAGCAAAAAGTCTCTGCATCCCGTCCATTTCAAATAAGCGCCGGACGCGTTTCAAGACAAACGTCTCTTCATCAGCGGCATGTTGGTTTGAAGCTGCTTACATGTTTACTCACACGCACCTGAATTAAATGCTCACCACTATGGGCGTGGCTTGTTACAGAACCCACTGGCTCTTGTAGTGCGCTATGAATCTTACCCTTGTGGGCGTGCACGTAGTTCCAATTGTAGACACAGTAAAATCCCAGTGGATGGAGGGGGGTAACTGCCGATGCCCTTTGCCCTGCTTTGCGGTCGATATCCTGGTGAGCGGCTGTCGTCCCGCACCTCGAACCACTCACTCTCCGCTCCTGTTAATCCCAATGCCGCCAGCATCAGGACAGGACCCACAGCTAGGTGGTGAGCCTCCTTCGCGACCGTGGCCAGCCGCTACTAAACAATCCGTTGCAGGGTGCACAAAGTGAAGGAGTCTTTACCCGGAGAAGTTTAAAACACAGGCTTTATTTATCGTTCCTGCCAGCAAAAAGTCTCTGCATCCCGTCCATTTCAAATAAGCGCCGGACGCGTTTCAAGACAAACGTCTCTTCATCAGCGGCATGTTGGTTTGAAGCTGCTTACACGTTTACTCACACGCACCTGAATTAAATGCTCACCACTATGGGCGTGGCTTGTTACAGAGCCCACTGGCTCTTGTAGTGCGCTATGAATCTTACCCTTGTGGGTGTGCACGTAGTTCCAATTGTAGACACAGTAAAATCCCAGTGGATGGAGGGGGGTAACTGCCGATGCCCTTTGCCCTGCTTTGCGGTCGATATCCTGGTGAGCGGCTGTCGTCCCGCACCTCGAACCACTCACTCTCCGCTCCTGTTAATCCCACACAGGCTGATTTTACTGTGTGAGTAAACGTGTAAGCAGCTTCAAACCAACATGCCGCTGATGAAGAGACGTTTGTCTTGAAACGCGTCCGGCGCTTATTTGAAATGGACGGGATGCAGAGACTTTTTGCTGGCAGGAACGATAAATAAAGCCTGTGTTTTAAACTTCTCCGGGTAAAGACTCCTTCACTTTGTGCACCCTGCAACGGATTGTTTAGTAGCGGCTGGCCACGGTCGCGAAGGAGGCTCACCACCTAGCTGTGGGTCCTGTCCTGATGCTGGCGGCATTGGGATTAACAGGAGCGAAGAGTGAGTGGTTCGAGGTGCGGGACGACAGCCGCTCACCAGGATATCGACCGCAAAGCAGGGCAAAGTGCATCGGCAGTTACCCCCCTCCATCCACTGGGATTTTACTGTGTCTACAATTGGAACTACGTGCACGCCCACAAGGGTAAGATTCATAGCGCACTACAAGAGCCAGTGGGCTCTGTAACAAGCCACGCCCATAGTGGTGAGCATTTAATTCAGGTGCGTGTGAGTAAACGTGTAAGCAGCTTCAAACCAACATGCCGCTGATGAAGAGACGGTTGTCTTGAAACGCGTCCGGCGCTTATTTGAAATGGACGGGATGCAGAGACTTTTTGCTGGCAGGAACGATAAATAAAGCCTGTGTTTTAAACTTCTCCGGGTAAAGACTCCTTCACTTTGTGCATCCTGCAACTGATTGTTTAGTAGCGGCTGGCCACGGTCGCGAAGGAGGCTCACCACCTAGCTGTGGGTCCTGTCCTGATGCTGGCGGCATTGGGATTAACAGGAGCGGAGAGTGAGTGGTTCAGGTGCGGGACGACAGCCGCTCACCAGGATATCGACCGCAAAGCAGGGCAAAGGGCATCGGCAGTTACCCCCCTCCATCCACTGGGATTTTACTGTGTCTACAATTGGAACTACGTGCACGCCCACAAGGGTAAGATTCATAGCGCACTACAAGAGCCAGTGGGCTCTGTAACAAGCCACGCCCATAGTGGTGAGCATTTAATTCAGGTGCGTGTGAGTAAACGTGTAAGCAGCTTCAAACCAACATGCCGCTGATGAAGAGACGTTTGTCTTGAAACGCGTCCGGCGCCTATTTGAAATGGACGGGATGCAGAGACTTTTTGCTGGCAGGAACGATAAATAAAGCCTGTGTTTTAAACTTCTCCGGGTAAAGACTCCTTCACTTTGTGCACCCTGCAACGGATTGTTTAGTAGCGGCTGGCCACGGTCGCGAAGGAGGCTCACCACCTAGCTGTGGGTCCTGTCCTGATGCTGGCGGCATTGGGATTAACAGGAGCGGAGAGTGAGTGGTTCGAGGTGCGGGACGACAGCCGCTCACCAGGATATCGACCGCAAAGCAGGGCAAAGGGCATCGGCAGTTACCCCCCTCCATCCACTGGGATTTTACTGTGTCTACAATTGGAACTACGTGCACGCCCACAAGAGTAAGATTCATAGCGCACTACAAGAGCCAGTGGGCTCTGTAACAAGCCACGCCCATAGTGGTGAGCATTTAATTCAGGTGCGTGTGAGTAAACGTGTAAGCAGCTTCAAACCAACATGCCGCTGATGAAGAGACGTTTGTCTTGAAACGCGTCCGGCGCTTATTTGAAATGGACGGGATGCAGAGACTTTTTGCTGGCAGGAACGATAAATAAAGCCTGTGTTTTAAACTTCTCCGGGTAAAGACTCCTTCACTTTGTGCACCCTGCAACGGATTGTATATATATATATATATATTACCTACTGGCGGTCGCCAGTAGGTATATATAGTTAGGATTTTTTCTCTATGGGATTTTTGAAAATTCTATGTCAAATAACTTTGGCGTTTGTGGACGGAATTGGCTGAAATTTTCAGGAAAATGGCACATTTTGTTTCTGAGCAGCCCCTGAAAATTGGGGGGGGGGGTTCGTCCAGGGGGGGTCGAGAAAACAGGGGGGTCCCAAAACGTGTTTTTAACATTGAGTTTTCCATAGGGCGGTTGGCCTCACTTTTAGCCCGAACGGCTGAATGGATTTGCACGAAACTTGGCAAAATTGTAGGGACTGGTAGCCCGATGTGCCTTTTGTAGGTCTCAATATATGTGCTACAGTGGATTTTGAGAAATTAACGTTTAAAAAAAGATATATATCTGTAACAGCGGACCGGGCAGCGCTCCGGTTCGCGGACTTTTCGCGCAACGGAGCTTTGTGAAGCGAAGCTGATTGGTTCTCCGGCGTCTGTCAACATTCCAAACAGTCGGTAGCGGCCGCAATCTTGTCTCTCGGTAGGATCGAGAGACAAGAGGAGGCCAAAGCGAAGGGGCAAATGACCATAAGGGGGCATAGTAGATCCTCGCTGACCCCCTAGGTTTGATGTGGAGGTTTTAAAAGGGCCCCGCGGGGCAAAAAAAAATAATAATAATAATAATCGAACGGCTGAATGGATTTGCACGAAACTTGGTAAAATATTAGGGACTGGTAGCCCGATGTGCCTTTGCTAGGTCTCAATATATGTGCTCCAGTGGATTTTGAGAAATTAACGTTAAAAAAAAAGATATATATCTGTAACAGCGCTCCGCTTCGCGTAACGGAGGTTTGCGAAGCTGATTGGTCATTCTGTCACTGGGCTATAGTTGGGCTACATCTGGCTGATATTTGGGCTACATTTGTTTTTTTTGTCTCTGGCGGCCATCTTTGGGCTACATTGGGCTACATTGGGCTTCATTGGGCTTCATTGGGCTACATTGGGCTACATTTGGGCTCCAACATATATATAGGCCAATGTAGCCCAATATATATTTTTCAAAGTTAATTTTCGTAAAAACCACTGGAGCATATATCTTGAGACATAGCAAAGGCACATCGGGCTACCAGTCCCTACAATTTTGCCAAGTTTCGTGGAAATCCATTCAGCCGTTCGAGCTAAAAGTGAGTCCAACCGCCCTATGGAAATGAAGGAAATGAATGGGTAATTTGTAATTAGCAAATAGCTCATCGCAAACTAGGAATGGTAAAGAATCGCTATTTATTCCTTAAAGTTCGCTATTTAGGAAATGCAAAAAACTTTGATGATACATATGGCGGTTCATCTCTAACAAGATAAGAAGCATAGGGATAGATTTATGATGACTGGCGCATCACCAGGGAAGTGTTAGTCATTCTGTGCCGCTGTTCCGTCACCTATGGTGTGCTGCATTTACAATGCGGCGCATCATGGGGCAAAAACAGCACAGATGCGTGATGTATCTGTGCCGTAAAGGTGGCGCATTGCTGGAGTTGTATCGCAAGTGTGATGAAGCTCCAGCAAGGGTCGGGGGTGCCCCTGTCGCAGGGTTTCTGTTCTCACACAGAACTGTGGACAGAGGATTGGAACCTCGGCGAATTAGGGTGCCCCAAAACTCACCTTAGTAATCAAAAACCCCTTAGCAAGCTAGGTACAGTGTCACATTGGATATAACAAACTCTCAATGTTTAGACAATCCAGAATATGAACTTATAGTACCTCAGGATACGTGGAACTCATGAACAGTCGGTCGTTATATATTTCTTAGAAACCAGAACATGGAGTTAAGAAGAACACATGTGTATTTGAAATGTTTATTTACTAATGCCGTCTTCTCAGGCGTAGTATCTTAGATAATACAAGTACACATATTATCAGTAGCAAAATTACCAGCATAGTTACTAGTACATAAAAAGCGAATGGTGACAGTATGTTAACATGCTGTAAATGAATAAGAGTTAGCAACACTTATAAGCAGCCACGGGCCGTGGAGGGAGTTACGGTGGGGCAGGGAGGCGGGGAGGGGGAGGGGCAGGGTGGAGAGGGCTCCACCCTGCCCCTCCCCCTCCCCGCCTCCCTGCCCCACCGTAACTCCCTCCACGGCCCGCGGCTGCTTATATCTCACCCTCCCTAATACACATATTATATTATTTACTAAGAAGGTCTGTTTGTGTTGGTTTAGGGCGTGCCCATACTTTAGTGTCTTAGATTTGAAGGAATCACATCAGCATACACCAGCTCTCTCTTCATGTGAACCGCATCAACTGTTGTGTATGTGTGTTCGGCAAAGCAATATAAAACCCGCCTCATGCCCAGAATTGGCAGAAGCTGCACTTATGTTATGAGTATGAAGTCGTGGAGATCAGACCTCATAACAATTCTGTATCGTGTTGTTCTTGAAACTTCAGCACTCGCTGTACAGATATAGTTTAACAAGCAAAGCAGATAGTAGAGCAATAACATATTATTCCCATGTAAACCACGATGAACTACTAGGTTGAAAGCTAAAGCAACAACTAAGTGTCGTGTGCAGAAGTTGCAAAAAAGGACAAATGGCGTTTAAACCGGTAATGAGCCCATGCTAACTTAACACGGTGTGAAGATATCCAGGACCTAGATGACACCTCCCCATGATCCGGAAACGAACTGAATAAGATAATAGAAGTGCCATCTCATGAGAGCAGATTGCATCTTTATATGTGGACGGTCCGCAAGGTAAAACTTTAAAAACTAGGAAAATTTAATGCTAAAGAAAAATAAAACAGCCAAGTACTTTATCGAGTCTTAAGCCAATAGGCAAGCTAAATAATAAAAACTTGACAAATAAGTCAATGAATTGTCAATGAAATGCTAGTACTCAGCATATCAAACATGAAAAAGGTCTATGACATAACTGTGTATGCAAAATAAGCTGCAACAGCCTCCAATAGGAAGTCACCGTCTTCATCCGAAAAGAGTTCAGCCATCCAATTTAAAAGCGGAAAAGAACATACGTGCTCTCCCAGCACCGGATCCTCTATCACCATCAGAGGACAGCTCGGTGGGTTTTCAAGAAAGCTCTGTTCCAAGAAAGACTGTGTTGCCGCCAGTAAATTCCAGGGACCAATTAGTCCATGCATCAATGCCACAGCCATAATCCTTTCGCCAGGACAAACCAACTCGTGAGTAATGATAGGAGTCATCAGCTGATTAAAGTCGACGTCAGGAGAAACCGGTCCGCAGAGACACAAATCAATGGCTCAATCGAAATCACAGGTCAGGCAGTGAAATACAGGCTGGACACAGGTGAAGTAGGAGAATCGAAAAGATAATCCATATGCCGTGCTTAATATCGCCAACGGCATTGTGCCATAATATTCTAGCATGCGATTGCGGAACAGTGTCAGCAGCTGCAGGGCGGGAGCTTGCACAGGAGGGACATCCATATTTAAAAATGTAAAAAAGCACAAGAGCGTCCGCTGGTAATGCAAGTAAAAATGGGAATCCACGAAGCACAGTGGAAAAAAATAGAATGAAAGAAAGCAGGGATGACTCCAAAGATTTTCTCAAATGAAGTCACGAGACCACTGGTAACAACTTTAAAAAAGTGCGCCAGGCCCTTTGTGGAGGACGCGTTAAAGATAGTCCGAACGATCTTGCTGAAATGGAAAGGAGAATCTGTATTGAAAAGGGTCTGCACCTCTGTACTGGTGTTCGCTATGTGAAGCACGAAAGTTTCACGGGCCGAACTCAAGGCCACCTCTCTCTGAGACAAAAGAGCTCTTATTCTTGCCATGCCGTTGAAATCTGCTCCCAAGGTTGGTATTTGTGGCCAGATTGAAAACTCCCTATGTTCATGTGTGGGAGGAAATAGAACATTTCTGCAGCAAATAACCCGTTCACTTACTGTTACGATAAAAGGAATACTTTTAATTAACCCAGAACAATCTTCATTATTGAGCATCAAATAACTACCATTTTCCAACAACTTGAACGTGGGGATGATAGCAGGAACTGGCGTGCCTTGCAACACGCAAGCCATATTTGGTCGGTGTTTGTTGCATGAACCGTGTAACTGTATGTGCCTACACATTAGTGAATGATCTGGCGTCTCAGTGCATTCCTCTCCATTCAGATAAACTTCTTGATCATCTTTGAAACATCTGTATGTGTATGGAAGCGACCAGACCTCATGAAGAAAAGCACTACCTAAAGGTTCATAACGACCTATTGGTATATATTTCATACAATTTGAAAACTTATATAAAGCAAAAGGCAGCGTTATTAAACCGTAGATAAGGCACGTTGCCAAAAAACCCGCAATCCTCTGCTGATGATGTCACTGAGCATGTCATGAATGATGTAATATGTGACATCATCAGCAGTGGATTACGGGTAATAGTATCTCTAGTTTACTCCCCTATAGCTGTCTTTCTTTTAACATAAGTGTCTGTTTCCTTCCCTTATACTTACTGTTCTTTTTTTTAAAAACATTTTTTGGTTCACTTCCGGTTCGCGTACCGGCGAGCGAACTGGGAAGCGAACTACGAGAAATAGAGGTTGGCACAGTTCCAAATATTGTACCAATTTTTTAATAACGGGGAGGTAGTTCTGAAAAGAACTTTTTTTTTTGTTGTTTTATATTTTTTTTAATATTTTTCTGAACATTTTTTTACTTTTTTTGAATTTTTCTGAACAGTTATATTTTTTTGGGGGTTTTCTTGCAGGGGGCAATGAAAACGATTCATTGTAAAGGGCTCAACAGGAGCAACAAAACAAAAAAAAAGTATTTATTATTTGGGGCGTTTCGTACAAACTTGCATATGATAGTCAATAGCTCTGTTGATCAGAGTGATGCTTCTTTCTCCGTAGCAAATGAATCCATTGCAATGTACGCAGACGTGTTTTACTTCATGAAATCTCGTTTGAATATTTGGCACCATCTCCCTGCCCTCTGGTCCCGTTACTTCCGGTACAACAGATCTTCTGGCCATAATAGGGAGATTATCTAGGTCGTTACGAAACTGTGCAGCACTGTAGTTGTTAGGATGCCACCTAGTCATATGGCGATGCATTGTGTAGTTTCCGAAACTGTATTTTTTGTCGGTCCCTCTGGACAGTCTATCTTGACATATAAGGCAAGTTACGTATCTTTACTTTTTTCTGACCTTTGGGAATTTTAAAAAATTGCCAAATGAAGTTTTCTTTCCGGTGAGACGTCCTGGGCTCCTCAGGCAAAAAGTGCCTCTCTTCGTGCTCGTCGTCCTGTTCCTCTTCTTCCTCTTCTTGCTGAATTATAACTTGAGCAGGTGGTCCACTCTTCCTTGGATGTGGTGGAGGTGGTGGGGAAGCACCAGCTGAAGCTACTAAAGAAGCCATTGCTCACTGGTAACAAAGGGTCTTTCTCTCACAATGATGAAAGTCAGGGTGAGGAAAGAAGGAGGGATTTTCATCATTTGGGAAAAACAATAGTTCTCAACCAATGAAAAGTGTTCATTTTAGATTATATGACCTAGTCTTACATCATTAGGAAACCAAAAGTGAAATGAACCAATGAAAAGTGTTATTACCAAGTCACATGACCTGCTGTGTTTACGTTAAGCGCTTTGCAGGGCCTCTCGGTTTGCTTCCAGAAACCTGTGCTTTGCGACTCGGTAAGCGTACCAGTTCGCTAACGTAGCACGTCATGTGACGTATCACGCGAGAATGCGAAACGTCATGCGGACGGGAGGCGTCATGATGTTGTTTTCTAACGCGGCAGTTGCGGTAAAGAAACGTTTACCGGCTCGCGGTCTATTTCGCGGCATCAAGGTCAGCTAACGGGAAGCTTCCCGATTCGCGAAGCGGGAACGAAGAAAAAAAAATATTAAAAAAAAAAATTATTAATAAACATATAAAATATATTTTTGGATTTAAAGAAGAATACATTTTACAGCTACAGATATTAGCTGTTAAAAAACCTATGAAATTCACTGAAAAAACCATAGGTTATAGACCATATATAGTTAGGAATTAGCATTTACAAAACCTTGAAAATTCACTGAAAAAACCATAGGTTATAGACCATATATAGTTAGGAATTAGCATTTAGAAAACCTTATTTTACTCACACAAAACCATTGAAATTCCATATATAGTTAGTTGCACTAACTATATATCGCGCACCCGCAATCCACTGCTGATGATGTCACATATTACATCATTCATGACATGGTCAGTGACATCACTGATGACATCACTGATGACATCTCAAATGACATCACTGATGACATCACTGATGACATCTCAAATGACATCACTGATGACATCATGACACACCAATACCAGTTACTACATACGCACTCACTGATTCCTACGTCTACACACACATTCACTCATTCACCCATACAATCACTCATACATACAGTCACTCATTATTACAACACTATCATATGCACTCATACACCTATGCAGACACTCACACACTGCCACTCATCCATGGAGTTACTCACACACCTAGTCAGTCCTGTAAAGAATCAATCACACTTCCATTTCCTCATCTATACAGTTAAACACAGAACACCATACTTCAGTGACATCACTGATGACATCTCAAATGACATCACTGATGACATCTCAAATGACATCACTGATGACATCATGACACACCAATACCAGTTACTACATACGCACTCACTGATTCCTACGTCTACACACACATTCACTCATTCACCCATACAATCACTCATACATACAGTCACTCATTATTACAACACTATCATATGCACTCATACACCTAGTCAGTCCTGTGAAGAATCAATCACACTTCGATTTCCTCATCTATACAGTCATCTATACAGTTAAACACAGAACACCATACTTTTCACACATATACTAACACATACTTACTCTCTTATACAATCACTGATACAAGTACACATTGATATGCACAGAGTCACACACCTCCCAGCCAGCCACACACACACTCAGTCTTCCATACATCCACTCATTCTTCAATATGTAAAACATATTTAAACTTTACAAAAACACACAGACACTAGATGATGTCATCAGTGATGTCATTTGAGATGTCATCAGTGATGTCATCAGTGATGTCACTGACCATGTCATGAATGATGTAATATGTGACATCATCAGCAGTGGATTGCGGGTGCGCGATATATAGTTAGTGCAACTAACTATATATGGAATTTCAATGGTTTTGTGTGAGTAAAATAAGGTTTTCTAAATGCTAATTCCTAACTATATATGGTCTATAACCTATGTTTTTTTCAGTGAATTTTCAAGGTTTTGTAAATGCTAATTCCTAACTATATATGGTCTATAACCTATGGTTTTTTCAGTGAATATATATATATATATATATCAAACAAGTCCCACCAGCAGATAGATAGATAGATAGATAGATAGATAGATAGATAGATAGATAGATAGATAGATAGATAGATAGATAGATAGATAGATAGATAGATAGACAGACAGACAGACAGACAGACAGACAGATAGACAGATAGACAGACAGACAGACAGACAGACAGACAGACAGACAGACAGACAGACAGACAGACAGACAGACAGATAGATAGATAGATAGATAGATAGATAGATAGATAGATAGATAGATAGATAGATAGATAGATAGATAGATAGATAGATAGATAGATAGCGCAAGTGAGCGAGAATAAGGAAGAGAGAAAGAGATGTTCTCCTATTTCCAAAACTTTTGCTGACATTTTACACCTGACTTTTCTGCATGATTCCACTGACAGCTTCTTCCAATTCTGTGCTGCTAAATATACGGTATATATGTGAATGAACCAACTATGGCAATCTGCTGATTAACACTATTGATGTATGAGATGGGGTCATCACTCTCCAGAGGCCAAGTCATGATGCTCCTCTTCTTTCTCAACAATAATAAATAACATTTTTCACTTTCATTATTTTTCATTTTTATTGTTATCATTGTGGTTGCTTTACTTCTACTTGTAATTAGGCCTGGGCAGTGAACTCTGCTCTGTTTGTGGAGTTTTCCGCACTCCGTGCTTCACAGAGCACACGGAGTTGTGAAAAACTCGCAGAGCTTTTTCCTCGCTCGTGGAAAGTGAATGCAAACGTCCAGCACTAGACCACCTTCCGGTGAGATTTCTCTATGCGGGTGGTCGCGAAAGATCGCAACTGCTCGTGTTAAGAAACCATCCATTCGCATTGGGGAAGTAGCTGCTCAATTAGGAATTCTGCTCAAGCGGCAGAAAGAAGCAGTGCCCTCTTGCATTGCACAAGGTGGCGATCCCGCTGATTTCCCAGCATGGGACAAATACCCGGGGCTAAAAATCAACGAAAGCGTGCATGACCTACCAAACCCTGCCACTGGCGGAACTCCGTGTAGCGTAGCAGAGTTTTTGGGACACTTCATGAAATGTTTGTCCTCTTCATTGTAAAGTTATCTAAAGCTCAATCACCATGATTGTGCAACATAAAACTGCATAAATTAATAACACATCACATACACTCCGTGGATCTGTACATATTATTTCCGACATGCTGTCTTCATACGCCGACCTAATAAGCAGTGCCATCTTGCCAGAACACAAATTGCAGTGATAAAGTGTCTTTAACAGACCTTTGTGAACGTGGAAGCAGTTGTTTTATTCTATAAACTCAAAAGATGGCTTTCATTAGTCTTTACTGAGAACAACGCATTCCATTTGACCTGTGTTTTAGCAATAAATGAGTGGACGGAGGTTTGTATGCAGGCTGGTTTCCAGGAACATGATTTATTGGGCGACATTTATTTCCACCGGTAAGGCGTAAACATAATTTACAAGATCAGGCCCAGAGGAATGTAATCAATTGGTTGACAAAATTACTCCTGGATGTGGCTAACCAGAAGCCTTTTCTTGGGAATTACTTAGCCTGTCAGTATTTCCCACTTGATGTTATGTTTGGTTGGTAGGAAGCTGGCAAGCAAAATGAACACAAGCATTGGCTTGTGACCGCTTCGGTCATCTGACTCCTGCATGCACCCCTACCCCCACCCCTGAGGGATTTTAGTAGTCAATCCATTACATATTTTGGGCTCAGTATGTGTATGTGTGTTCCACTTCAGGGTTGCTCAGAAATCTGGGCTAATGGTTTAGGCAAGAGGTGATGTTACAACACATCTTGGACATATTTTTGACATTCCTGAAAACATCATTGCTATCCCTGGCAAGAAAATGGTTCGTCCCTGATATATGTTGGGCATTCACGGTATCATGGTGACTTTCTTGCTACTTGAGGCATTATTGTGGTACATTCATGACCCAATGTGGGCATGCCTGACATGTTTTTAGATCATAAACGTATACGCTATAGGAAGGTGCACCAGGAATAAGTCCACATCCAATGTAATTTACAGATTGTCTTCTTGTTTGTTATTATTCAATATAAACATTAATACAAAATCAGACAACGCATTTCGTTCCATATACGCTTGGAACTTCATCAGTGCTTCTTACTTAAAAAAGAACCAGACCGCAAGGCAATAAGAAATGGGTACGTATTATGGTATTGAACATAGGGCCAGATGAAGCCAGATGTTGTTTGCGGTAGCCCATTAAATAACTGTGAAATCCAATGTGGAGGACGTTCCATGTATGATATTGAGGATACTCAATTTGAAAACTATATTCTAGAAAAACTTCTCTATACACTATTGTGAACCTTTTTTAAGCTCCAAGAGTGTATGGAACAAAACACGTTGGCTGATGTTACTGCTTATTGTCAATAATAACAATAAAGAAGACATTCTGAAAATTACATTGGATGTGGAATTATTCCTTGTGCACCTTCCTATAGCGTATATGTTTGTGATCTGGATTACAGTGGCACGAAACGGCGGTAAGTGGCGGAAGGATTGTGCATGAGACACCATTTACTTTTTGTGATCGGCGGTTGAGGTGCAGCCCATACGGTCTGCCGCCGGAGTTTCTGTATGTTTTTAGTTCATCAATGGCAGAATAGTGGTCTGTCCTCAAAAAATTGAGGACATTCATTGTAGCATTCTATTTACTGTTGCTCATTCTTGACATGTAGGCATTTTGGCTAACTTCTGATTGGCTGTTTCATAATAGAGGCCTATACTCTGTTCAACTCTGAGACCTACAAAACCACTCACACACCCACACAGAGACCGACACAGCCAGTAACACATGCACTCACACACAGACCACACACTCACACACCCACTTACACACCCAGAGATCCATTCACACTCCCACTCACACACCCATATGGCCACTCACATTGAGGTTCTGTAATTCTCGAGTCTGACTCCATTTTGTTCTGTGCCACCATTTTGTGTTGCCCTCACGTAGGCCTGTAAAGATAACCTGGCGAACGAAGTGGCCTGGCCTTCTTAGTTCATGTATACATTAACTAGATTTCTTTTTGACTCTGAAATGAACTATAAGAAACTGACCTCTTCACCTGAAACTGACCTCGCAAAGCCAATTTCCCTGATCGATCTTTATCTGAGATTGCCAATCAATGTTCAGGACACCGTTAACTTTTTAGTTTCCTTGCACGTGCTTTATCTTGTTCAGCATCTGTTACTGTTTCTTTTTTTTATGTTTCTTCATTACATGGGTTATGCTTTCAATTATAGGTTTGTCCGGCTTGTGGAGATTGAATTCGGGACATTCCTAATAATTAACTTTTGGGTTGGGAAACTATAAATTGAGTTTTTGCTATGTGATACTTTGTTTGAAAATGTATCTTATTGGCTAGAATTTTGTGCAGTGGGTGTACATTAATAATGTGAATATTGGGTATAAAAGGAGACGTCTTGCCTTAGTAAAATGAGCAGTCTCCTGAGAATTTACACCGTGATGTATTTCTAGGATCGCTGTTACTAGCTGCAGCTAATAAACTTGGTCTCTGACGCCATCCAGAAGTATTCCGTGTCTGTGAATACCAAGACAGGTGAACTCGAAGATCTTAGGCGTGTCCCTGACGCCGCTGGGTTAAACCCCGGTTCTTCAACTGGCGCCCAACGTGGGGCGACTTCAGCGCTACTGGTCCAAGCCCGAAGATTGTGAGGAGCCCCGTGAGGAAATTCTGGAGGACGGCCGCCACTTCATTGACCCCTGCATGTCGACGTGGACCGAAGGTTTTTTCTGCGAGGCTTCCCCATTCCGACGGCTGCGAAGGACTGCTGCCCTGACTGTCGCCCTGTCTTGGACCCTCTTGTAAGGCGAGACGTTAGACGGTCTTCTGGTGGCGTGACAGACATTTTGGTTAAGTATAAGTGGGTCGCTCCCACAACTTTGTTTTGTTTCTTGGTTTTGATTCGGCCATTGCAATAGTCGAAGCCGAGGGGTTCGTATATTTATGAGAGTATCATTTTGGATAACCCCTTGAAGTTTGAAGCAAGACTAGCGAGCTCAAAATGCCTTGTTTTGGCAAAATTAGGAAATGGTTTTGTTGTAGTTGTAATAAGGATTCCCGATTGGAGGACTCGTGTCTGATACCTCCGGTTGGAACTCCAACCTATGAGCTCTATTCAAAGCATGGTGTGGGTCCCATTACCTATAATGAAGTATGGGTCCGTTATACAAGGAAAGATGGTGTTTTACGATGGCCCCAACATGGTAGTTTTGAATCAGGTGTTTTAGATAACCTAGAAGTTGCGCTATTTAAGAAGAAAGCCCGGCCGGCGATGTTTGACTCTTTTCGCCTTTGGCGTAAGGAAGCCAAACAGTGAGAAATTAAGCAAGCTAAGAGAGATAGGAAGGAAAGGAATATGTCGGTAATGCAAGCTGCTAGGCAGTTTAAGGAAGATGAAGAAGATCGTGCGATTGAAGTGTCAGATAGACAACATTGCATGGCCATTGACAAATGTTACCCGGCTTTGCCACCTCCCCTTTCAAATGTGACTGAAGACCCTGAAAAGGATAATTTGATGTCACATTTACGGAGAATACCACCCCCTCATGTGCAGGGTGCTACTGCACCTCCGTTACCTCCAATTGTTGCACCCCTTGTTGTCGTTCAACCCCCTGTTGTTGTTCCGCCACCTGTTGCTTCACAGGTGGCTCTTCCTTCTGCGGCGCAGCCCCCTCCAGGGCCGCCAGCTTTGCCACCAGCCTTGCCTCAAACTCCTTTGCCTTACACTCCTTTATCTTCGACTTCTCTTATTTCTGTCCCTACGTCTCTTTTGCCTCAAAACACTTTGTCTCCTGTCCTCATGTCAACTTCTTCTCCTTCTGCTCGGCAACGAATAACTGAGACTGTCACTAGTCTTTTGTCTCCTCTCTTTGGGTCACTAAATATGACCCCTGTTTCTGAACATTAGCAGAGACGTAGTCAGCTTACTGGTCCCGAAGAGCGGGCAGTGTTAGATCTCCTTGCTCGTAGATGGGTTTCGAATGCCTCCAAGTACGGTCCACAAGTGGTTATGAATATCTTCCTACAGTGGGAGGCACCAAAACAAAAGTATGTTATTGATGTCATGTGTACCTTCCTTCGTCAGGAGTGGGAAGATAATGAGTTGGGTTCAATTCCATTGGAATTGATTAATGTTCAGTCTGAATTTGTTAAAGGAACGATAGTGGGTTCCGATGTTGAGGAAGCGGTAGAGACACTACTCACTTTTAGGTCTAGACTTCCACCTCAGTCATTGTTCGAACCTGACCCTTCTGTTAGGAGAAAAGTGAAGCAGTATCCTATGAGAGAGGTCCCCCCTGTATGGAGAGAGGCAGTTTTGGCTGATGCCGCTCATGGTATTGTGGCTGCACCGGCTCATTTTCAGTGAGTGTGGGTGCATGTCCCTTGGAAGAGCAGACCTTGCCTGACCCCCATAAAAATCCTGCTGGTTATTACAAGGAGTTGTCTCAGACAGTTGATGCATGTGTTATGAATTTAGCTGACATAGATATGTTGATGGGTAATGTAGTTCCTCAACACTTGTGGGCGAAGATCCGTCATGAGGATCAAGTGCCAGAGTTAGGAGATACATGGGTTAATATTACTGCTGCAGATTGTCGGCAGGTAGGAGGTGCCAAACCTGAACCCTTAGTTGCAGAACTACCTGGTAGGATTATTAATTTAATGAAAACTATGATGCCTCCTTTGCGGGTGATTTGGGACAAGTTAGCAGCATGCAAACAAAAGAAAGATGAGAGTGTGCCTGATTTCTTCACTAGGTTCGAGGAAACATTCATTGATCATAGTGGTCAGGACATGAGTACAGAAGGTGGTCAGAGGTTGTTTGTAGATAAGTTTGTTTTGAATTTACTTGCTGAACTTTCTACTAAGTTAAAAGATTCTGAGAGTTCATGGGATGTTTCCTCTTCGGCCCAGATATTGGCTACTGCACAATACTATGAGAATAGAGATAAAGATGAGAAGGATGAAGTAGAGAAGAAGACTAGAGAATTAAAAACGAAAGTTCTTCTGCAGCAGGCTTATCCTTCTCGCCCTAATCAGCGTCAGTTTCAGCAACCCCCACAGTTTCAGAAACTGTTGCAGAAGCCTGAGTCTTTTGCTTCGCGACTCCTGCTAGGCCCTAATCAGTGTGCTTATTGTAAAGAGTAAGGTCACTTCAAGAATAGTTGCCCGATCTTGCTACAGTGTGCGAATGGTATGTCTGGTTTGAGAGGTCGTGGTGGTTTCCAACAAGTACCTTGGGGTAGGGGACGTGGTACGTTTCCCCAGAATGAACGTTCCTTTTCCCCTCAGAATTCTATAAATTATTTTGACCAACAGAATGTTCCGACCGTTCAGTCCGCTCAGTACTACACTGATGATTATTATGTTGGAAGTGAGAGTGCTGGTTTTAATGATAGTTAGGACAGCCATGGACAAAAGGAGGGAGTAGTGTCAGTTCCAGTAGACCAGTGTGGACCTTATGTTGAAGTGATTACATCAGGTGTGGCAGAACCTTTTCTTTTGGATACTGGTGCAGCAAAGAGTTCTATCATGCACTCTAAACTCCCTGGCGCGGTACACAGACAAAATATCGAAAATAAAATATCGGAAAGACAAAATATCGAAGTTAAAATATCGAAGTTAAAAAATATTGGGAAGCAAATATATCGGATACAAAAATATCGTAATAGGTAAGTAAGTAGAAATATCGAAAAAAATAATATCGTATGACAAAATATCGACAATACAAAATATCGTGTAGTAATGGAAAAAATAAATAGTGTAGGAAAAAATATAATAATTGTAAATAAAAATTTGATAAAAAGGTCTATATTAAAAAATTACAATATATTTAATATAAAAATATTTTTAAAAAACATATATAGTTTTAGGAGCGGGTTATTGGGTTTATAGGGGATAAGGGTGGGAAGTAATTTTAAAATAAATAATAAATTAATATATATTTGTAAAAAACTTTTTATTAATAATTAATTGGTAAATAATTAATATTAATTAGTTAATTAATTAATATAATTTAGTACATTATTTTATATAATAATTAATTGGTAATTAATGAATATTAATTAGTTAATTAATTAATATATTATCGTACATAATAGTACACAATTAATAATTGGTAATTAATTATTATTAATTAGTAAATTAATTAATATAATTTTGGACATAATTTTAAATAATAAATAATTGGTAATTAAATAATAATAATTAATTGGTAATTAATTAATATTAACTAGTTAATTAATTAATATAATTTTGTATATATTTTTAAATAATAAATAATTGTTAATTAATTATTATTAATTAGTTAATTAATTAATATATATTTTTTCATATTTTTAAATAATAATTAATTGGTAATTAATTAATATAAATTAGTTAATTATATTAATTAGCTTCATTTAGTTTAATATATATTTTTTACTTATTGTAAATTAATTTGGAAAAAATAATATTAATAATTACATTTATTTCTTTACAGCTAATGTGCTAATATATTAACTTTATTGTTATTGTTAATTAATAATTATTTTGTAATTACATAATAATAATTATTTTTGGGTAAAGGAGTATTGTTAGAGTTCAGGGTCAGTTTTCAGTTCTTGGTTAAAGGGGTATTTTTAGGGTTCATGGTCAGTTTTCAGTTTTTGGGTAAAGGGGTATTTCTTGGGTTCAGGGTTAGTTTACAGTTTTTGGGTAAAGGTGTAGTTTTTGGGTTCAGGGTCAGTTTTCAGTTTTTGGGTAAAGGGGTATTTCTTGGGTTCAGGGTCAGTTTTCAGTTTTTGGGTAAAGGGGTATTTCTTGGGTTCAGGGTCAGTTTTCAGTTTTTGGGTAAAGGGGTATTTCTTGGGTTCAGGGTCAGTTTTCAGTTTTTGGGTAAAGGGGTATTTTTAGGGTTCAGGGTCAGTTTTCAGTTTTTGGGTAAAGGGGTATTTCTTGGGTTCAGGGTCAGTTTTCAGTTTTTGGGTAAAGGGGTATTTTTAGGGTTCAGGGTCAGTTTTCAGTTTTGGGTAAAGGGGTATTTTTTGGGTTCTGGGTCAGTTTTTAGTTTTTGGGTAAAGGGGTATTTTTAGGGGTCAGGGTCCATTTTCAGTTTTTGGGTAAAGGGGTATTTTTTGGGTTCAGGGTCAGTTTTCAGTTTTTGGGTTAAGGGGTATTTTTAGGGTTCAGGGTCAGTTTTGGGTTTTTGGGTAAAGGGGTATTTTTAGGGTTCAGGGTCAGTTTTCAGTTTTTGGGTAAAGGGGTATTTTTAGGGTTCAGGGTCAGTTTTGGGTTTTTGGGTAAAGGGGTATTTTTAGGGTTCAGGGTCAGTTTTGGGTTTTTGGGTAAAGGGGTATTTTTAGGGTTCAGGGTCAGTTTTCAGTTTTTGGGTAAAGGGCTATTTTTAGGGTTCAGGGTCAGTTTTGGGTTTTTGGGTAAAGGGGTATTTTTTGGGTTCAGGGTCAGTTTTCAGTTTTTGGGTAAAGGGGTATTTTTAGTGTTCAGGGTCAGTTTTGGGTTTTTGGGTAAAGGGGTATTTTTAGGGTTCAGGGTCAGTTTTCAGTTTTTGGGTAAAGGGGTATTTTTAGGGTTCAGGGTCAGTTTTGGGTTTTTGGGTAAAGGGGTATTTTTTGGGTTCAGGGTCAGTTTTAATTTAATGTACGCTGGATTTGGTATAGTAATAATTAAATTATTAGAGACCAACATATACTCACATTTAATATACAGTGCAAAATTTCTGATAAGATTGTTACATTATAGTAAGATAATGATACAAATAGTTCAACATGATTGTAGAAACATTATTTATATTTATGTTTCACAAATAAAATGTTATTTCATTACAAAATTCTTTTTATTACATTTGGTTTTATAAACATATTTTATAAACACAATGATAAGCAACTATACAGAAGCATTATTATTTTCATACTTTTTGTACAAAAATGAATATTATTTATTATCTCTTTTACATATTGTAATTTCATAAAGAAATGTAGAAATAACAAAAGTATTTTTTACACTTTATTTCAATACATAAAATATTTATTATGTAAGTCACATATTTTTAACACATTTTTCTATTATTATAATTTTTGACAATGTAGTTATATTTCTAGACATTGTTAATATAAATATTATTCTTTTCATAATATGTATTTATTACATTCATTTACATATTTGTTAATCAAATCATTGTAGGATTAAAGTAAATATTTCTTTACAATAATATAAAATTATTGTTCATTTTTGCATATTTAGTGAAGTATATATATTATATTTTATACTTGGGACTATTTTATTGCATTTGGGTGCTTTATTTTGTAACCGGGTTAGGTCGTTTTGGGTTATTTGGAAGAAGGGCTGATCGCGGTTGGGAGACACTTCACGTCGCTTCAGGTAAGGTTTATTTTATATGTTTTATGTGTATTTTAATGATGTTTTGAGATTAGTGACCTTATATTTTGTGTTGTTGAATGTGAGGGAGGTATGTTTTAGATTTCGAAAACAGATAATTACTTATGGTATATACACGTAGTGTTAGTTAGTTAACTCATTATATATAGAGTGAATTTTAGTCTTTTACGGTATATCTACAAGTGAAATAATCTATTTTAATATGTTTGTACCTAATTACTAGCTAATTAATGTGGGTGGGAATGTCTGTTTTCTATGTTTTTGTCATAGGTGTACGCTACATCGGAAGTTCCGTTTTTTTTTAAAGGAAGTGTTTGTTTGTTTAATTCAACACTGCTTTACAAACACTTCTTTACATTTTTCGGTTTTGCTGGAGCGATTCTTTCTATTTTTCAATTTTTTCGGGTTTTTTATGCTTATTCGATGGCTCTGGATAACGTGGATGTCTTAATTTTGGAACAGTTGTATTTTTACATTTTTTTTTGGGTTAATTTGGCACTACCTGGATTACTTTGGTGGACAAGGAGGTTATTGGATTGACAACATGATTGGTAAGTCCTTGCTTTCTTATTTTGTGTGGGTGGGTAATGTTATTTTTATTATGGAATAGTTTTTTACTTGTTATTTAGT
This sequence comes from Lissotriton helveticus, assembly GCF_964261635.1. Classification (NCBI taxonomy): domain Eukaryota; kingdom Metazoa; phylum Chordata; class Amphibia; order Caudata; family Salamandridae; genus Lissotriton; species Lissotriton helveticus. The sequence goes on from NC_136072.1 coordinate 577,435,263, forward strand.
TTTAATGTGTGCATATATTATAATAATATCTCTATATATTGCATACATTAAATACTTTAGAAGCTCACGTTACATATTTTTCCATACTTAGGTGATACTTTTAGTGTTTTATAACATTTTGGGAATTAATTAGAGTAGTGTTTTGGCAATGATATTTAGGTATTCTATGCCTTTTGTACTAGGGTAAAGTTTAACTTGTTCTTCCAGGTACTTGTGCATTTGTTTATTTTGCTTTGATGTTTTAGGGACAAGTTCAGTGACAGATTGGTCCATTCTAAATTCCTGGTAGCTCTGTTCTTTCTGTAGGCATTTAATGAAATGTTCTAGAGTAGGTTTGGTTCTGCCAGTTGATTGTACAAATGCATTGTGCCAACCTTCCACTGCATTGTTAGTTTTTGAATCTCCGTTAAGGGTACTTCTGTAAACGTTCCACCAGGTTATGAGGAATTTGGGATTTCGTCTGTGGCCAGATCTGTGGAGTCTGCCTACCCAGGTGTCTTCAAAGTAGTCCAGAAATGGACTTAATTTAGCTTCATTTTGTTTGTAGAAGGGGCTGTCTATAAGAATGTTGTAGTGTTCAGCTACGTCTGTTTCAGGTACATAAGCAAGTGCAATGAGTTTTTTAATTTGGAAAGCAAAAGATGAGTTTGTAGCATATTCGACACTTAGGGTAGTTTTTTGAAGGTGTCTCCATAAACACTGGTTTAAATGATAATAGCAGCCTTGAATGCAGGTATGGGGGTGGATTTTTATGATAGTTGAGAGCATTGCTTGCTCAAAATCAAGAATGATACTTTCAGGAGAAAAATCATTAGTTTTTTGTTTAATTATATTTATTAACTCCATATATGTGGAATTATTTTTGTTTGGTAATAGTGCATATAGCAAAGGTATGTTGCAGTTGTGGTAGAGGCCATGTATTGTGTATAATTGGAAAAATGGTTTGGGACAGATGTTAAATGTTCCATCCATCATCCAATATTGGCTTTGCTGCAGTTTAACTAAATTCATACTGGTACCAAAAATTATAAGCCTTTTGTCATTGTTTTCGTTGTCGTAAACTATAAATGGTTGTTTATTTAAAGTTATTATTTGGTTAGCAGTTAAATTTATATCCTGATATGTTCTGGGAGATGGTGTTGTAGAAGTAGTAGCTTTTTTAGTTCGTGCTATAGTTCTTTTTAAGGAGAGGATATTTGGCATTTGAGTTGTGGCAGTTTTTGGGATTTTAGGAATGGCTTCTTTTAAAATGACATTTGTTTGCTTTTGGGAACCTGTACTAGCTTCTTTTATATTTTCCAAAGCTGTTATAACTTCTATTTCAGTAACATTAGGTGGATGATTGTGTTCCCTCGTATACAGTACTGTAGCTTCTTTAGTTGTTGCTCTGCCATAGCACTTGTTAGAATAATATTTACAACATTTCCAATTAACTTGCATGCCATATTGCTTTTCTTGTGTATAAGTGTAACCCATGTAGCATAGTAATAGTTTTCCTTTCTGGCTGGTCACAAATTCGGCTCCTTCGGTCATTTTGTACTTTGTATATCTATAAAATGTATATATAATAGTTAATGTCAAATTAAATGTGATAAATAATCTATGTTAGTGATAAGTAGGAATGTTTATACTTACGTGTTTTTGAATTTACAGCAAAATTAGGAGCTGCTTGCTTCTTTAGTTGGGGATAATTGTTTGTGATGTTGTTGTAGCTGTTATGAAAAACATGAAAGTAGTATATTATTAATTAATGTTTCGGTACATTTGCAATGTTAGAGCTCATTTCTACTACAAAAGTGTATCTTCATGATTCACATTGTGAAGATACTTACATATTTTTTTAGGTTGGTCTTTGCCAGTATAGTTGTTTCTTCAGCTTCTGGAGAGTAGTTTGTAGTGTTATCTTAAATAAAAAAGGAACATATGTATTAGAATAATCACCATGTTGGTATGTTTTTTAATAGATTATCTGGTAATTATGTTCTTTAATATACTTACTTTGTGACTATTATCTGTATTATTCAGAATGTGGAGTTCTGTATTATGTCTGTATATCTATTCGTTGTGTTTGCTCTGTAAATAAACAATATATAATAGAACATAATTAGAACAGTTCTAAATGTTAGTATTGTTTTTCCACATTTATTTCAGTTGCATAATACTTACGTAGTAAAATGTATTGGAGAAATAGTACTGATGTCCTTAGTTCATTAGTAGTGCAGTTTTCAGTAGTAGAATCTACAGAAAAAAAGAAATATGTGGGGCAAAAGTCATTATTTCTGTGTGTTTACATTTATGTGCACATAATGAATCAATGTGAAATTACTTACATAGTTATTAGAATCTGTATTCCTAGGGTTTGTTCACAGTTATTTTGAGTAGAATATTCAGTACTCGTTGTATCTAAAAAAAATAGTTTCATATAATTATTTAGCATGTTAAGTAGTATGAATAGCAAAGGGGCACTGGGTATTTAGCAGGTAAGTAAGTAGTATTAGCAAATAATGCACTTTCTATTTTATTTACTTACTTAGAAGATGTGATAGTAGGTTGATAGTCTGGTTCTTCTAGTTGTTGTGCAGCAATTCGGATAGAGATGAATCTCCTTCAGTGACTTTTGGCAAGTAGTTTGTGCTTAGATTTTAATTGTTTATATAGGGGAGTGTCAGTAGTAATTACTTTGCTATTGGTTTATTTAAAAAATTAGGTTTGTGATTGGTTAGTTAGTATATTTGAATTTCAGTTGTGATTACTTTGTAATAGAAGTGAAAAACAAAAACAAATTATAAAATTATACAAAGTAGTGTAGAATATTTTTATATGTGTAGGTGATATAATTATACCAATAGGACATTTTTGACAAATTAATAGTGTGTCTATAGTATTAATTTAAGTATTGTGTGTTTATTTAGATGTGAACACATATAAAACGTTAATTAATTATGCAAACAGATGCATATAAAAAGTCGATATAGCTGATAATCCGATATTGAAGTGCACGATATTTTTGATGTCGATATTATAGTTAATGTCATTATTTTTTGTAGATAGCGATATTTTTGTTTTCCGATGTTAATGTAGTCGATATAAAAGTAAACGATGTTTTTGTATATCGATATTAAAAAATCGCTATTTGTGTATATATCTAGTTAAGTATAGGAACCCGATATTTTTGATTTCGATATTTTTGCTCCAATATTTTTGTACGTCGATATTGTGAATCTCGATATTTTGTCAGACATTCCCCTGGCGCACCCTTGTCTGGCTTGACTAATGTTTCGGTAGGATTTTCTGGCGCCCCAGTTCTTAACCCAGTTTCTTGTCCTTTGCCCCTTTCTATTGGTCCTTGTGAATTAGAGGCTCCCCTTATTCTAACGACTGGCTGTGGCGAGAATTTGTTGGGTTTGGACTTATTGAAAAGATTGCATGCAACATTACATTGTTCTCCTTTGGGAAAACATCTTACAGTGGGTAAGAAAGTGATTTCCCCGATGTATCTGTCTAAGGATCACCTTCCACTGGAACTGTGTTCTCTCCCTGATACACTTTGGGCTACAGGTCCAAATGATGTTGGTCTCTTGCAGATTCCACCTTACGTTGTTACCCTTAAGTCGAATGCTAAATTACCTCGCATTCCTCAGTACATAATTTCCAGTGATGGCGAAAGAGCTCTTTTAGCGATTATCTACGATTTGGTTGAGAAAGGTGTGGTTGAAGAAACGAGAGGCAATGTGTGTAATAGTCCTGTTCTGCCTGTCCTTAAGCGTACTGACTCTTCTCAGCAACCTGTGTATTGGTTTGTGATTGACCTTCGAGAGGTCAATAAGATTGTTGCGCCACAGTTTCCTGTTGTTTCAGACATTACTGCTTTATTGACTATCATTCCTGCCTCAGCTGCTTGGTTTTCTGTTATTGATCTGAAGAACGCTTTCTTCAGTATTCCGATTGCTGAGGAAAGTAGGGATACTTTTGGCTTCTCTTTAGGAGGCCGCAGTTTCTGGTTTAAACGCGCTCCTCAAGGTTATTGTGAGAGTCCCTCCATTTATAGTCAGGCTTTGAAAACTCAGCTTGATACTTTTGCATTGCCTTCTGGTGCTACTCTTATCCAGTATGTGGATGATCTGTTGGTTGCTGCTGATGATGAAGGGATTTGTAAAGAGGTTACTCTTTCTTTGTTGCGACACCTCTCTGACCTTCATCATAAAGTGTCACCTTCGAAGTTGCAGTATTGCCGACAAGAAGTGACCTACTTAGGTCATCTCTTGTCAAAGGAGGGAAGACGATTGACCCAGAACGTATTCAAGCGATTGCCCAAATGACTGTGCCATTCACACAGAGAGAGGTGCGTGCCTTCTTAGGCATCACCTCGTATTGTAGACAGTGGATTCCAAATTTTTCTTTGTTAGCGAAACCTTTGTTGGCACTTACTCTTAAGGACACACCACACCCTCCTCCTTGGTCTGACAAATGTCAGAAGAGTTTTTCTGAATTGCGTGATGCATTGTGTTCTGCTCCAGTGTGGGGTACCCTCGACTATAGTAAACCTTTTACACTTTATGTACACGAGAGAGAAGGTTGTGCATTGTCAGTGTTGACGCAATAATTTGGAGACAAGCAGCGCACATGTGCGTATTTTTCAGCCACTTTAGATCCGGTAGCTAGGGCATTGCCTAGTTGTCTAAGAGCTACAGCGGCAGCGGTTGTTTCTATACGACAGTCTGCTGGTTTGGTATTGGATAATACATTGATTGTGATGGTTCCACATGCAGTGGATACCCTATTGAACAGAACGAAGACTCAACATCTTACCAGTGCATGTTTGTCAGGTTATGAGTTGATGCTTTTGGGTAGTCATGTGCACATCAAGCGGTGCAACACATTGAATCCTGCTACATTGTTGCCAATTTTTGAAGAGACAGATGCTCAGGAACAGCATGACTGTTTTCTCCGGACAGAGGCGGAAACGAAGGGTAGAGTTGATCTGAAAGATACTCCTCTTACGAATCCTGATGGTACCCTATGGGTAGATGGTTCATGCTTTAAGCTTCTGAATGGAGAGACGACTGCAGCATATGCTGTCACAACTTTGCACACGATTGTTGAAACAGCACGTATTGCACAGAATTCAGCACAGGCAGCGGAGTTGATAGCATTGACTAGAGCGTGTGTGTTATCAAAAGGAAAGAGAGTGAATGTTTTTACTGATAGCCAATATGCATTTGGCGTGGCTCACAGCTTTGGTCGTTTGTGGAAAGAGAGAGGATTTCTTACTTCCCATGGCACGAAAATTCAGCATGGACAATTAGTGAGTGAACTTCTTGAATCACTTACTTTGCCGACCCAAATTGCGATAGTAAAGTGTAGTGCGCATAAGAAGGTTACGGATGTTGTGGGTCGAGGGAATGCGTTTGCAGATGAAGTAGCGAGAGAAACAGCGAAAGATGTGACGAGTCGGATGTATGTTGCAGGTCCTGCCAGATGGGTTGTGGAAGGAGGAATGTGTGAAGATACAACAGAAAGTGTTAAGATGATTCAGGCAGAAGCTACTGAGAATGAATTGAGTATGTGGAAAGAGAGTACGGGAATGTTGGATTCAACAGGCTGTTGGGTTGAGTTGTCAGAGCACCGGCGATGGTCGTTGCCGGATGCATATGTGCTCCCGGTGGTTACTATGGCTCATGGGCTGGCTCACATTAGTTCAAAAGTGATATGTAAGTTGTTGGCTCCGGTATGGCAGAATGGTGGAATTCCTAAGTGTGCTGAGAATTTGGTTAAACACTGCATGATTTGCTTGATGCATAATCCTGGAAACGGAACCCCAATTCCAGCGGGTCATTTTGCTCCTCCAACGTATCCGTTCGAGGTGCTTCAGATAGACTACATTCATATGGAAAGATGCAATAACTTGAAGTATGTCCTTGTGGTTGTTTGTGCCTTTTCCAGATTGATAGAGGCCTACCCCCTAAAGGATAATACTGCCTTGTCTACAGCCAAGGTTTTGCTCAAAGAATTTTTTCCAAGATATGGCTTGCCGAGTATGGTATGGAGTGATAATGGAAGTGAATTTGTGGGTCAGATTATGAAGAAAGTATGTGCGGGTCTGGGTATTAAACAGAAATTTCACGCTGCAAATCACCCCCAGTCAGCAGGCCTGGTCGAGTGCTATAATGGCACGCTGAAGCTGAAGTTGGCCAAGGTGCAAGCGAGCTCTGGTCTTACATGGCCCGATGCCTTACCATTGGCACTTTTGTCCACGAGGATGACAGTACATTCTCGCGAGGCACTTAGCCCATACGAGATTGTTTTTGGATGCCCCGCGAATGTCTGGGGTGTGCCGAGGCCTAAGAAGTACAGTGATATCGAGTACCCTATGTTGGTTAACTACTTACATGATTTGACTGCTAAATTGCGTGTTCTTCACCAACAGGTCCATGACACTTTGCCTTCAGTTTCTGTAGACGCAAGCCACACGATTCAACCTGGCGACTGGATTCTAACCAGGAATTTTCAGAGGTCAAAGAACTTGGAACCAAGATGAACCGGTCCATACCAAGTCCTGTTATTAAGGTGTTCGGCAAGAAAAACTGGGTACATGGTACCCATTGCAAGAAAATACCTTTGCCCTTACCGTACGATAAGTGGGTCCGGGAAGGTGTTGCCGATTCCGAGAGTGAAAGGGTTCCAAGATTTGTACCTATTAGCGATGCACATCTGGAATGGACTCAGTCAGAACGTGCGGATAATGAAGTCTTGCAAGAAGCTGTGCCGCCGTGTTTGAGACTTGATACTACCTATCCAGAGACACTCTTTCAGGATCAAACTGTGCCAGGTAAAGAACGATACAACTTAAGGTCTAAAAAGGACAAATAAAATTTTAATTTTTTTGTGAATTACACTCTTTCAGACAAGAGACTATTTTCTTTTTCTTTTTTGAGCCACCATCCGGGTTCAGCTGCAGGGTCGCGGTATAAGACTTAAGGGGTGGCCCGCGTATTGATGAAAGGTCTGCGGTTCTAGGGACGTCTAGGACGCCTGGACGCACACTTCAGTGAAGAAGGAAAATTGCAGCGAGCAGCACGTTAGAGGATGGAGTCTGTTGTAACTGAAAGAGATGTTGAGAGAATAGATCTTAAGATAAGATTTTGTACATTGATATTTAGCAAATGTTTTATAATATTGTGCTTTTTGATGTTTTTAAGTATCACATTAGCTTGTGTGGGTTGGATTGTCTATGTTACACAACAGACCTCTGCACCCACCTCCCAAACCATGCTTTCTTTCACTACTGTTTCTTTGCATCAGTTTTATACGTTGCCTGAACATGAGCAAACAAGGACATCAGAATTAGTCAACAACTCATTCATACAGTTGTTGCATCAGCATCAGTTAGTAGTAAATACCACTAATTGTTGGGTTTGTGGTCTTATGCCTCATACGACAGATAAAGCTATGCCATATTTGGCTTTGCCTTTTTCTTTTAATGGGTCTGTGTGGGCTTTACAGACCATGTTTATCTATGCAAATGAGGTATGCCCCTTACGTTCCCTTTAAAGATAACTCCAGCAATAATGCCTTAATAAGGGGAATAGTAGCTATGATCCGAGATATTGGTGCATATAATACTATCCCTAAGGATGAGGTGCAGGCTTATGTTGGTTGGAACGTGACTGGAGATAGTACCAGCTTGACAGAGAAGGAGAGACGAAAAAGGTCTCCCCCTATTTGGATTGTACCCCACCGAGGCCATCTTTGTTTGCAAGGTACTGGCCGGAACCCGAAAGCTCAGCTAGGTAAGAGTGTGTGTGCTCAAACCTATGTCTATTCATCCCGGACTTCTCCACCATTTGTGCCAGCTAAAGGCACATATTTTGTTTGTCATGACAGAGCCTACACATGGTTGCCACCTGATTTTTCAGGAACATGTTATGTGGCGTTTTTGCTTCCCCCTACATACATTACTGCTTCAGACTATCATAGAACGAGATATGGTAGAGGTGTCTTCAATCAGGAAGATACTGCAGCACATGAAGTAGGAGATTTCGTCAAGGGCTTCCTGGCCTTTTGGGGTCCTATGATCAATAGTAGGCATATTCGACAGCTTGTCCGCGTTGTTAAAGCTACTATTAATGAGGCAGCAGGTGCTCTTAGTAATGTTACAGCTGAGCTTCAAGCGGACCGCCTTATGACTTTGCAGAATCGTATGGTATTAGACATCATACTTGCAGATCGAGGAGGAGTATGTAAATTGATTGGATCCAGTTGCAATGTTTACATACCAGATAATGCCCCTACAGTATACCAAGTCATCTCTAGGTTGCATAAGATCTCTGAGTCTATCCATGTAGACGAAGGAGACTGGTCATTGACGGGATGGTTTTGGGGAATGCTGTCTAAGTGGGGATGGAAGATTCTGACATTCCTTGGTATGGTTTTAGCCATCCTTTTCTCTTGTTGTCTTTGCATCCAGTGTGGTCCCGCCATTTGTAGTCTTTGTGCTACTATGTGTGTTCGGAGATCTGTCCCGAGAGAAGTAGAGAATGATAAAATGATGCTACAGCAACAATGATGACCTAATGAATATTGATATAGACCTAGATTCAGATTAACATGAGTCTTAGGTTATTGCCTACATAACGGCAAAAGGAGGGTCTGAGGTTCTGTAATTCTCGAGTCTGACTCCATTTTGTTCTGTGCCACCATTTTGTGTTGCCCTCACGCAAGCCTGTAAAGATAACCTGGTGAACGAAGTGGCCTGGCCTTCTTAGTTCATGTATACATTAACTAGGTTTCTTTTTGACTCTGAAATGAACTATAAGAAACTGACCTCTTCACCTGAAACTGACCTCGCAAAGCCAATTTCCCTGATCGATCTTTATCTGAGATTGCCAATCAATGTTCAGGACACCGTTAACTTTTTAGTTTCCTTGCAAGTGCTTTATCTTGTTCAGCATCTGTTACTGTTTCTTTTTTTTATGTTTCTTCATTACATGGGTTATGCTTTCAATTATAGGTTTGTCCGGCTTGTGGAGATTGAATTTGGGACATTCCTAATAATTAACTTTTGGGTTGGGAAACTGTAAATTGAGTTTTTGCTATGTGATACTTTGTTTGAAAAAGTATCTTATTGGCTAGAATTTTGTGCAGTGAGTGTACATTTATAATGTGAATATTGGGTATAAAAGGAGACGTCTCACCTTAGTAAAATGAGCAGTCTCCTGAGAATTTACACCGTGATGTATTTCTAGGATCACTGTTACTAGCTGCAGCTAATAAACTTGGTCTCTGACGCCATCCAGAAGTATTCCGTGTCTTTGAATACCAAGATAGGTGAACTTGAAGATCTTAGGCGTGTCCCTGACGCCGCTGGGTTAAACCCCGGTTCTTCAACATGCCGCCCATTCACTGACCCACACAGTTACTCACACACACACCACACACCCATGTTACACTGATGAGGTTGGCACTGAGGACCAAGACATCTTGACATAGAGGAAGGCTTAGGTCTTTGAATCTTTATAAAGCATATTTCAGTGGAGGGTGACTGGTGTGATCCCCAGTAACTCCCTTGGCTGTGTTATGAGATAATCAGATTAGAGCCAGGGCCGAGTAGAGAGCATTTCAAAGAAGATGACACTCACAATCTGAATTTCCAAGCCTCAGACACTAATTTACTGTCTGGATTTGGACTACAAAGTTGGGAGCCTGAGTTCCCCATTGTGTTCAACAGAACTGTTCAACACCAATACTTTGAGCTGCTACAACCAGGACTGGGTGTGAGGGTCTGCCTATCTCCTAACAGTGTGAAAATCCATCACCCAGGAAGTCAAGAACACTTGCACTGTCCCTGGAGCATCAGCCTTCTGCCTGCCTGCAAAGACCAGTGTGCCCCTTGAGGAGTAGGAAAGCGCCTAAATGGAGTGAGTTGCCTGGTCGAGTGAGGGCTGGTTTTTGCCAGAGCTGTTCAATCTCTAATAGATGTCAGTAACCCCCCATCAGGCTGTCATCAAGTTGAGGGTCATTTCCTGGTGCAGCAGGAAGCATTGGGGCTATCATCGGTGTCCAGGACCTCTGTATGCCAGACGGGGTGACTGGGACTCTCAGGACCAATGACCTCTGCCACTGAAACTGCGGCATACTCACTGTTGTAATTAAGACTATGTGGAGAATCACCCATGCCCATGAACCCTGTATGCCGGGGGGTTAGGACTTTTGGCGCAGTTTCCCAGTAAATCCAACCTCATTGGGTTGCCAACCATGCCTGTGATACCCCATAAGCCAGAAGGGGGCCACTAGAAGTAAATGAGCCATTGTCTGTATTGGAGGCAGCAGCGGCCAGCACAGGTAAACGTGTTGAGGCAGAGCGTGGTTGGGGAGGGGAAGTCGACAGATTACGGAATAGGTAAAAGGAAATAAATAAATAATACCTATTCCATTGTCTGTCTGCTTCCCACCCGGCGCGTCCTGCCCCGCCCCCACCGCGCTTACCTTTGCCGGCCGCCACTGATCAGACGAGTTCCAGTAACCAGAGGAAGGACTCAGAAGCAAAGTTTGAAGTTGCCCTGCAGCAGTGCCACTTCTCCACCAATTTACCAGCTGAACCATGAAGAAGTCACTGTACCCAGAAGCCGCTGCTGCCTGTGACAGCCTCAGCACTCTACCCACCTACCACGGGAGAAAACAGTTGGAGCCGCTCATTGCTGGAACTCTTCTCAAGGCTTGTTAAGACAGGAGCAGGGTCATAGCACCTTTAGGAGACTTGGGTACATTTTGCAGATTAGCATCCAAAGAGCTTAAGCGTTCATGGCCTAAGCCAGAATTTGATGTGTATTGCTAGCATGGTCAGCACCTGTGAGGTCGCTTCCAAAGACCCGCCAGAGGCACGTTCATTAGACTTGAGAAGGAAGGGGAGAGGATTCATGGGTGGAACATGGCCCAGATCACTTCTAAGGCGTTAGCCTTGAGAGTCACTCTGGGGCTTATTTATAAGCTCCTTGCACTGCCGGTGCATCACTTTTTGTGATGCTCCGGTGATGCAGGAGCCTGCTCCATATATTTACCAGGCCCCACTAAGCCACTTTTTTGAGGCTTAAATTTGCCTTGTAAATATTATTTCCTGCATTATAGGGGCATGCAATGGGTGTTGCTGGGGGTGTTCCCAGCAACATCCATGGCTTTTTGACCCTGCCCAAGATTTACAAGAAATTGGACCTCTGGGGCAGTACCAAAAATGAACGCCTCCCTAGGGGAGGTGTAAGGGAGGCTCAACGAGGAGAAATATCTTTATTTGTCCTCGTTTTTCTTTTTCTATGTAGGCTGCATTCTGCAGCACAAACAAAAAGAGGAAACAGCCTCTTGTGATTGTTTTCGTGCAGGAAGGTTTCCCTTCCTGCACAAAAATAATCATCCCCGCATCGGAGACACCCGTGCACCATGGTGCAAAGGTGCCTGCGTCGGCGCAGGGCAGCTTATTGTGCACCAGCGCAGGGGTAAAGGACAGGAATATACCGTATCTGATAGATATGGCACATTCTTGTCCTTTTATTTTGCCGTAGGGCAGCGCAGTAGGAAAGTCTGCAGCACTGCCCTACGCAAAAACTCATAAATGAGGCCCTCTTTGTACATTGGACTGGACAGTGATATTATTCAGGTCCCTGCAGGTATTTTAAAATGTGAGCATATGCATAGCTTGCATGGTTGCACCTGTCTCCCCCTGAAAAGCCTTGGGCTGCTCTACCCGCCCTACCACTGAGGGTCAAATGCTGAAGGTGTAGTGCTGGTTCCAGTTACTCACTGCCCATAGTAAGTTGAGCCCCGGACAGCCGGAGTAAAAAGGCCACAATCGCTACGTTTGGGCCCAGTAACCTCGCCTTACCCCATGGACTTCTGAAAAGGGGTTCTGACAAGTCCTTTCTCCATTGAGCGTTGCACACACCCAATACAGCTGTAATTCAAAGAACCAGTGACAATGGTAGCTTCTCTTATAGAAAGAGTGTTAGATTTCAGAGAACCAGGCATTTCATTTTGAACTTAGCCCATTTTACCTGGCACCCCAGTTACACTTTTGCATGTCCTCGGTGGATAGGAATGATGTTAGCACCTCTGCCTGAAATAGACTAATCTGGACTAACCGAAAATGCTTTCTGCTCTGCCTCGGCCTCCATCTCCTGAATCTACATTTTGAGGCTTCATCTGGAGGTGAGTGGAGAAGCAACGAGTGGAGAAATTTTCTGATTTAACTATCCTCTCTCGCTCCTGTACCCCCATTTCCAGTGTGCGGGATGAGGGGCTTGATTGAGGTGGCGGAGGCTATTAGAGAGTACCTTGATGCTGGTGGCAGAGCGGCTCTGGTGCTATGACACTGTGCCGCACCGTCAACTTTTGGCCCGGCTATCTTACATCGGCATCTCTGGTTTGGTGTGGGAGTGGATTTCATCCTTTCTGGCGAATAGAACACAGCAAGTATGTCTGCCTCCATTCTCCTCAACACCGAGAAGTTTGACTACTGAGGTTCCTCAAGGCTCAACATTGAGCCCTCTCTCTTCTTTTTAATATCTACATGACGCCGCTCATATATCTGGCGGAGGAGATGGGTGCTAAGATCATAGCCTATGCTGATGATACCCAGCTCCTCTTCACGTGGAAGAAAAATGATCTATCCCCGAATGCTGCCAAAAATTGTCTTGCTGAAGTTTTTAAATGGTTAACGCAGACACAACTCAAATGCAGCAAGGAGAAATCTGAGGGGCTCCTTTACGGATCCTTTGCCTTGCATTTTAGAGAGGACATTTGGCCCGTGGGTTACCCATTGCCCAAATCAATGGGGAGCCCGACAAAAAACTCGGGGGTCTGGTTCAGTGAGGACCTCAGATTTCTGCCGCAGATCAATAAATTAGCCGGTGTGTGCTTCGGCACACTGAAACTCCTAAAGAGATTTCTGCCCCTACTGCCCAAAGTGGTTAAAGAAATAGTGACCCGTGCTCTCATCCTCTCACGTTTAGATTACGCCAATGCTCTTTACATCGTTCTTGCTGCATATCAGCTAAAAAAGCTGCAGATTGTCCAGAACGCGACTGCTAGAGCATTACTGGGTATACCTGGCAGGTCTAGCACTAGGCACACTCTGCGGGATTTGCACTGGCTCCCGGTAGACCAACGTGTCTTGTTTAAGGCTCTTACCCTTGCCCACGGTGCTCTCTACAAGGCGGGGCCTCTGTATCTCAGGAGACGCTTTGAGTTCTATGTGCTGTCCAGACATTTACGCTCCACGGGACAATGCCTCGCTGTTATACCCAGGTACCGCCTTGTTAGAATAGGAGGCAGGTCCCTCTCTGTCAGAGCAGCCAAGGCTTTGAACGCCCTGCCCTTCGAGCTTCGGAATATTGGCGACCTTAGGCTGTTCGAAAAGCAGCTACAAACCTTGCTATTCAAGTAACCATCTAGCCTGGTCGGCGCCCCTCTGTCTCCTTCATTTGGCTTCCGCGCTGGGACACTTCCGAGTATCCGTGCGCGTTATAAATGGAGCTTAACATAACATAACATAACATTTAGACAGTGATGGCTGGACTATGCACTATCGCCATGGCAGAGTACATTACTCCTGCCATGGCGAGGGTAGTTCACCCACAAAATTTAGAGAAGTCAGCCAGTCATTCTTTTCATCCCTTCCCTTCTCTTCCTTTTTCAGGTTACATACACATTTATTGAGATGTCAGATGTTTAATCGACATCTCCGCTGCAATGCAGGGAGCCACCGGTGGTTGGGGGCCCTCAGCCACACGGCTTGACTGCTGTCATGACCTCCTGAAGCAGCAGAATGCTTGTGATGCGTGCAGGCAGTGAGACAGCCTGGAGCTACTCTACAAAATTGAAAGTAACAATTTATTGTTTCAACTTGAGTGGGTGGGGGCCATTGATGATGAGCTGGCGAGGCCTCAGATTATGCATCAGTTTAGGGGTGTGTACTCTTCTGCATCCATCTTGCCCCCTTTGTCAGAGTTCAGTATCACAAGCTATCAGGCAGGCAGCAGAGGTAGCCAATCTCAGGAGTTGCTTTCATTGCATTTCATGGGTACATTGTGTTCGCTGCTGAACACAAGCCAGGGGCAGTCTTCCCGGGCCCCAATAACCATGCTGCCCAGCAGCTCGAAATTACGGGTATTTAAGAAAGATGCCTCTGGACTGGAGCAGTGGGACCAAACAGGTGAGGACAAGTCTGTACTTCACTTCTTTTTCTGAGTCCTTGATGGACTCAATGCAGAAAAACAAAGATAGGCGTGGCATATGTGCCACATCTTAATTACTCCTGCCCTCTCCGGCACTCTTGCTCCATCATCTAAGAGGTATAACATAAACTCCATCTCTTTCCAGCCCCAAAGTGAGTGTGTGGGGTAGGCATTTTCAATACAAAGCTGCCCAATTTTCTTGGTCCATAAATGCATGAGTAGATGAGCCTACCCACGTTTTTTTCTATGCATTCTGTGACTTGTAACGTTAGGACTATAAGTCCCAGAATACAAATAAAAAAAATCTAAGTAGACTAGCTACTCAAAAATAGACCGGGTAAACTTGGGAAAGCAGATAATAGGGCTTGAGATCTTCAGGCCAGACCAAATAAAGAAAACTGAAAATTGCAGGACTTCAGCTGCCCTGCTATTATTGCTGATGTAAAAAAAAAAGTAGGATTGATTCCTTGATCTCTGAATATGACCCATCGGAGTATCTTAGTCATTGTATGTAGTAATCACTAAATCACCCAAAATATAAGTGCACCCCTTGCCACTCCTTTCGGTGGTTGCAGCACAACCACTGAATCGAATAAAAAAAGGCATCTCCTGCTGGTCCAAAAATGAAAAGAATTACCAAAGCTGTTATTTCTCCCTTTATCAATACTTATTGTAAAGAGTAAAGGATAAAAAAGCACGTTAAAATGTGTTCCACTGTTTCCCTAATGGCCCCTGATTGGCAATTAAAGTAAACAAAGACCAACAACACTTTGCATTTTGGGATTTGTAGTTTCGAGTTTCTCATATCTCAGCCTACAAAGTGCTGTTAGACAGGAAGTCAGGACTGGCTGATGTCATATGACACGTGCAGCCTGACTGCTAAGGGAGAAGGCACTGAGGAGGAGAAGAGGGAACGTGTGATCAGGAATCCGTGACTTGGGGAGGACCTAGAAGAAGCAATGGCAAAACACTGCTGGGAAGGAAGCGTGCTCTGAGGGCATAGCACAAGGAGAGTACAACAGAGTAGATAGATCCCGCTACGGAGGGCTGTAAGGCTATTAGAACATTCTTCCCCTTGAGGGCAGAATGTTCTCATTTGTAAATCAAAGGCCTCACGGAGCCTTACAGACCCTCAGGCTCAGTGAGGCCATGAACAAGCATTGGAATGATGTAAAACAGAGCAAGGGTTTTTAGTTGGCGGCGCACAGCTACAGGTAAAGCAGGTCATTAAATGTAGAGTTTCCAATTTTTCGAGGTGCAAAGGGGCGAGGGGATAAGCCCTATAACCCCCCAGAAAAGTGCTAACAGAAGTTAGTACTAAAAATGTAAACAGACATGATGCCCATGCACACTCAGATAATAAACATTGAACAATGCAATCGTTGTTAACAGTTTTGGTAGAGACAAAGGTTAGTCCAAGGGTACAAATAAACCGTATGTAGCACGATCAATCAAGCGTTGATGTAGTGTCTTTTATTGTTCAGATGCGAGAAAACCAGCCTTGTTTTTTTGGGTTTTTTTGACACGTGTTTCGTCGTATGTGTTGTGGGCTTACCTGCACACACAAGAAACGCCTTTTGGACGCACCCGTCCTTTTACCCGCTTTATCTAACAATACCAGGAGTCACGTGCCTTTACCCCACCGTGCTTCTTAGTTCTTGATTACTACGGAACAATTACCTAGACTGGATGCTTTGAGTCAGATTCTCACTTGATTTTTGCTTGAGAGTCTCCGCACACGGATTAGACATCTTTTTCACCGGTCCTGGGCCCTGTCGGGTCGGAATTAACACCAATAGAGCGACCTTTCAATCTGTACCCGTCCGTTACAGCCCTGAAGAGTCGTAGGCAGATTGTGCCACATACGACGAAACACGCGTCAAAAAAAAATAAAAGGCTGGTTTTCTGAGTGTGCATGGGCATCATGTCTGTTTAAGCATTGGAATGATGGAGCTTCGGGTTTCTACCAGCCATTATAAGCCCGGAGCACTCCATTGTTTTCAATGGAGCTCCCAACATTCCAATGTTCTAATCAGTGTTAAAAGTGTTGTCACATACTTTATGCATGATTAAATCATGCTGTATCAAGCTTTTCTTATATTTTCTCATTGACGCTGTGTGATATTGTGCCTCCTGTAAAGCACTCTGAAACCCAGTGCAAAAGTTATTGATTGTGCTAGACTAAGAAACCCCAGCAAGGTGAGTGAATCACCACTGCAAAAAGGCTACTGATCACACTAAGTGCCACTGCTTTTGGGGCAATCAGAAAGCTTTTCTTTCAGGCATATATGTACCAGAACTTAAATTAATAATGTGGACTGAATAAGTTATACATGGATTTGGGGGAAACATGAGAGGTGTGCACTAAAAATAAACAGAGGCTTTTGAACATGCTAAAATTCCAACTGCTGGGCTTGTAGCATTGCCACTAAGGCTGCCTCCGGAGCTTGCAGCCACACTCTGCTGAGCCTGCAACCATCCCACTGCTGTGTCTGACCCTGCCAATGTCACTATCCACCTCAACCTATCCAAGTGTGTCCGACTTCTCTGTACCAATGCGGAGATGTGCGCTTTCCATGCTAAGCCTGCAGCCTATCTGCAGCTGAAGTTCATTCTCCCCATGTTGACCTGCATCCTATCACTGCAGATGCTACAGTGAACCCAGCGAGGTACATGGAAGTCCCAGCCTCCACTCTTCAGCCATGGCTATCCCATCATGCCCACTAGAGAATGTGACAGACATGCTGGCTGGCCAACTCCAAAGGTAGAAGACTAGGGAAGGCTAATGAGAATTACAGCATTTTCCTCTATCCTTCCTGATTCAGAGCAAATACCTTGTCATGACTTTTGTGCAGACTATCCTCATGGAATCGAAAACAGGAGATCGAAGGCGGCCATGTCACACATCTGCGTCCGGCATTAATCGCGTGTGGGAGCCGGGATCACATGGGGGGAGGCAGGGAGTTAAATATAATAATACATTTTTTAAAACTTACCTATCCACTGACCGGGTCCCGCGTTCTCTCGGTTATTGCTCCTGCTCCCCTGCCTCCAGCAGGAACAGGAAGCAGGCAGCCTCCCTCCCCTCTCCCAAGCCAATCACAACACTGCAATGGCAACGTTGTGATTGTTCGGGACGGGGCCCAGTCAGGTGCCTATGGGGAGGCCATTTAATCCATGTAGTCTGCATTGCAGCTTGCATGGAGAAAGGGCAGAGTGCGTATGACTGGTTTGGACAGCCCCAAAAGGCCGACCAAACCAGCCATGCTCACTCAGGAGTGGACACACCACTCTTACCCTGCCCAGCCCTGCTCGTAGAGAAGCCCTGCCCACCCGCCCACCAGCAACCAAACACTTCTGCTTTCTCGGAGTGCGAGAAGCAGTACCATTACATGGTAGTTTTACCATTTTATGTTTCTGCTTCTTGCACTGCGAGAAAGGAGTGGGGAGACGCTCCTCCACCCTAGTGGAGGAGCCGCCCCTGTATAAGAGTATTGATCCTTCTTCGGTTGTGAGGAAGTATAAAAACCAGAAATGGATCATGTTATGATAAATTAAAAGATAAATTAAAAAGCCTGTCTTTGAAGTATGTGGGCTGCAGCATTTTCTGAGTACAGAAAAAAGAGGGCTGGGCAGCCAGGATAGCTCTCCAGTTTCCCACGAGCTGCATTCATGATGACTTATACTGCATATATTTAAAATGCATATTTTAAACTCTGTCACATAGTACTGAAGACTGGTACTTGAAAGATCCCACTGTTCAACTTAATTTCATTAAGGGTTCTTATTACTGGGTTCTACATTTCCCTATTTAAGTATGGGCTTAAATGGAGGAAGCAGGCTTCCCACAACCTTCTATAACTGATTGCCTGTTGGTTTAGTAAATGGTAACGTAGACTTCCCCCTGTTCCTAAGAGTGTTTAGCCTATTGACTACCTGAAGACACATGGCCCAAAAATTAAATTACATTGATTTGATTTGAAGTTTCTCGAGCTTGCAAATGCCTGCAGGTGTCTTCGCGCTCGCGAATCCCCATGTAAGCCTCCTTTGAACCATGGATGCCAACAAGAGTTTATACGGTAAGTGAAAACAGCCAGGTTTTTTAAATTTTTGTGAAAGCAAAGAAAGGTTGCTTGACTTTAAAGATACATGGTCATTTCTTTCCCAAATTCACTAGTAGAATACACAAAGCTGCAACCGCCCCATGCTTCTTTCTTAATTTTGGGGAAAATCACAGACCTTGCCATAGCCGATTGTAGAGGTCTTTTTGGAGCATACCACCCACATTTGATTTTTAGCTACTCTGGACTGTCTCCAGGCAGTGTCTTATGTGCCAGACACAATACTTTAAAGATAATCCTCTTTCTTACAGGGAACCAATGGAGTTCAGCTAATGCACCTGCTACGGACTAAGATTTAAGGGTCCTCTTTAATAAGCGACATGCAGCATCTGAAGCTTGTTTAGGATTTTTGCAGATTTATAGGCACAAAGAGTAGCATCTTCCTGAGCAATTCTATTTTGAAAAAACATGAGAAAGTCAATTTATTAATTTGATCCATAAAAGATAACTCCATTGAAGATAATCCCCAGATTCCTTACTGTAGAAACAGGTAAAGAAAAAGAGCCCAGAGACTGCAACCACCAAGATTGATTCCAAAATGTGTTATATTTACCAAATAAGAGGACCTTTGTTTTTTTGTGTTATGCTTTAAACAGTTCCCACTCATCCAACTGACAATAACCTTCATACAGTTATTAAATCGGTCCGCGGTCTCGCTCACGTTATTGGAAATTGATACACAAATCTTTTAATCATCGGTATACGCTACTGTGGCAATGCCAAAAGAATGAACGAGTTTAGCTAAAGGAGCCACATAGATAAATAGTGTAGGGCTACGCAATGATCCCTGGGGTAACCCGCAAGGCAGGGTAAAAGGTTTTGAACTGAACTCCCCAAGGGTCACCCTTTGTTCTCGACCATCTAGGTAACAGAAGAAAAAGTCAAGAGCTACCCCAGAAACACTAATAATTTAAAAAAGGTAAAAACAGTTTAAGAATATGTTATGTGCAAATGGCAAAGGAGTGCTGACCGGACGCAGAGTCATGTGGCTTAAATAGTAGTCTTAGAGGAGGAAGACTAGAATGTCAACCACTCGAAATGGCGGATGCTTGCTCCAACAGGTGATTCTAATGGTCCCACCATATTCGATCATGCAGTCAATAACCAGTACAGTACACCAAGTTAAATAAAGGTAACAACTGTTTAAAAACCTGTTGTGTGCAAATGGCAAGTGAGGCAGAGAGCGTGGGGGCGCCCAAAACTGAACTTCTCTTGAATCCATAGGAGGCATCAAAGGCACCCTTCCTAGATTGGCCGCCAGTTGTGTGGCAAAAACCAGAGCAGACAACATCCGTCTGAATCCTTAGTACTCTTATCAGTGCAGACTTATCATTGAAAACCCAGCCAGCCAATATAGCCAAATTCTATTTTTGGCAATTAAAAGTTGTCCTTTCCTTGATGCTATGTTTCCCGTCCAAATCATAATGCCCTTGTCCAAATCCATCAAATTATGGGAATTATCTTCTTGATGTATTGGAAATGACCCAAAATTCTAACATATTACTCATTTTGGCACCAGGCTTGCTGCCTTTGAATTAAACATCACGTAATTTTTAAAATAATGGCGAAAGTTCCGCACTATTAATAGAGGGTGTTCCCTCATTTGCACAGGGGCGTGCCCTATGCAAATGAGGGAATTATTTTGACTTTGCGCCCGCACCGTATTACAGAAGTGGGCGCAGAGTCAAAGGAGTCCTCAGGAGGCGCATTTAAAAGGTGGCGCACTGTCAGTGTGACTCCTGACAGCCCCCATCTGCAGGGGGAAAAGGGGTCCCATGGACCCCCCAGACATCCCTTTGCAGGCGGGTGCAGTCACTTACTGCACCCGCCTGCAAGGGGATCTCTAAACCCCTTTGAAAGTTCAGGCGTTTGCCGCCTGCACTGGGAAAACACAGAGCGGCTGCTCCGTGTTTTCACATGAATGCGTGCCCTGGGGGCCGAGCGAGTTCGAGGCTGCCCTGTGGGCAGCGCATTAACCATAATGGGGCGCATTGGCATTGTTTGCACCCGTTGCACCTTTTCAAAGGTGCGCCGGGTGCAAACAATGCCAATATGTAATCCAGCCCCTGAAGTCCTATCTGTTTAGACAGATTTTGGACATTCTTCTATAGTCATGTTCTTACTTTTTCTTTCTATAGAATTCCTTTATTCGATCTAATAGAGATCATTCACAACATGTATAGACAACAATCTTCCTTAATAAAGTACATTATACAATAGTACATAATTAGTCCTAGAATAAACGTTATTAAAAAAATTTAAATAATAAAAGGTGGTTAAGAGCATATGACCGTTGACATTAAAAACAAGTATTATCAAAAAAGTCATAATATTATGTGCAAATTATACCTAGCCTGTGTTGTCCTCTGCTCTTCTTTGCGGTTAACAACTTAGACCTAATGCACCAGGTATAAAGCAAGTACAGCGATATGGTGAACACTAACCATTTTATAGAATCTGATCTAATTACTTGCATAGCATCTACTGATCACCTAAGCAAGAAAAGACGGTATAAGATACGTTTTTCTGATCTGTGCATAGCAGGGACAGAAAAACATATAATGGTCTAGTGATTCAGGACTGAGGGTACAAGCAGGGCACATCAGAGTTACAGTAGCCTGAGTCCATCTACTTCTAGTGTAATTCAGGGGTAACGTTCCATACCTGAATTGTAAGTAAAGTGCACATGCCTGTGGGGGTTCAATTTCATCCATGATTACATCAAATAAAGTGTATTTAAACTCTAAAAACTTCCCTGTTAGGGTGCCCTGTGCTGAGACTACATAACAGGACTCCTGAAGATAAGCCCAGAACTTCGGTTTTTGAAGAGATACTGAGGGCCATATTATCAAGAAAGGGCGATACATAATCGCCGCTTTTATCTGCAGGAAACTGCCGCTAAAGCTGCAATAATGGGCTTGATAATATGCGCTTGTGAATTCCCATAGAAGCCCAGGTTCTGGTGTTAACCTGGGCTTCTATGGGAATTCACAAGGGCATATTATCAAGCCCATTATCGCCGCTTTAGCGGCAGTTTCCTGCCGATAAAAGCGGCGATAATGTATCGCCCTTTCTTGATAATATGGCCCTGAGTCTTTCATCAGGGATTTGAGGTCTTCCCACATAGCCTTCAGCCACAATCTCATTAACCAATGCCTCACCTCTACAAACCACTTCACCAATCCTATTGCTTTATCAAGGTTTTGTTCTTCCTCCACAGCTTCTTT
The DNA here is from genome assembly GCF_964261635.1 of Lissotriton helveticus. Classification (NCBI taxonomy): domain Eukaryota; kingdom Metazoa; phylum Chordata; class Amphibia; order Caudata; family Salamandridae; genus Lissotriton; species Lissotriton helveticus. Next base: position 577,456,833 of record NC_136072.1, read on the forward strand.
TACTGGAATTTGGATTTTTCTTTATTTTTAGCTTCAAGAAGGTCTGCTGCCCGTGTGCTTTACAAGTGAAACCCAATGAGCACCAAACACATGGCCCCCACCCCAAGAACCATTCCTCTTTTCCTGCTGATTCCTCACTTTCCGTTCTGTTGGTAATCTTGTCTTCTTCTTTTGTTAAGATGCACTTTGCTTCCTCATTTTCTCAATGTCCTTCCCTTCTAAAGACATGCCTATGTCCCTCTCTCTGGTTGTTATTACAATGTACCTGTCCTCTGTACCGCCTCTCTCTCCTCCACGTTGTCTTCATCCCTCTGTAAATGTCTCTACTTTCAATGCAATCTTACTCTCTTGAGAGCTTCTGTTCAGTGGTTTAAATTTCAGCTTTAAAAAAAACCACTTTTTTGGGCTGTGTGTTTCTGTGGGGCAAGTAACATACATTCAGCATCCTAACTCCTGCCTTCAAACTCAAACTACTATCTTTATTTTTTGTAGTGCTTCGTAAAGCACACTTCTGTGGTAGGAGAGTGCTGCAAATAGTATGGATTTTATGGAGATGGAAGGATAAAATACATTGTGAGGGCCCCCCAAGCTGATCTTGCAGGGAAGCCCCCTTATGTTTCAGTATTCCACTGGGAGGAAGGGAGAAATTAGAGGTGCAGAAATGACAGACAGATATTCATGAAACATAGGCATGAGCCGTAGATAGAGCGACCAGGCGTCCTGGATTTGGCAGGACAGTCCCCATTTTTCATCATATGTCCCAGCAGATTTCACTAAATTTAGCAAATGTCCCAGTTTTTAGAGAGAGTTAACTGGACACAGAAGGAGGCAATCCTGTATGTGCTCTAATGAGGTATTAGTTATCAGCCTTTTCAGAAATCAGTTTAATTTACACAGATGATATTCTGTATAGAAGTTTTGTTTAATGTACTCCCTTTAGTGCCTCGTTGTCTGTGTTCTCTATGATGGTGAGAGATGCCTTTTAAGTTATTCTGAACCCCTCGGTCAATGTGAAACTACAGACCTTCTATGTTGGAGAAATGTCCCAGTTTTTTTGGCTTTCAAAATCTGGTCATTCCTCCCAGAAATCAAATATATAGCAGTGAGAAAGGGAGAAATCAGAGGCACAATGTTGAAACTTGGAAACACCAAAGGCAAGTGGGGAGGCGAGAAACAGAGTGAACAGAGGCACACTGGTGCCTTGAAAATCACAGCAAGGGTGAAAATAGAGTGATCTGGAGCATAGGTCTAAGAGCTGGTGAGAGCAATTGTGATGACCACAATACATAGGTACTGGGAGGGATGGGAAGAGCAGAGGCATAGAGGTGAGAGTTGGATCAAACGTGTAGGGGTGGAAGAACGGGAAAACAGAGACTAAAAAATGAAAGACCTATGAGAGGCATGAGGTGATGTACACATTATTGGAATAGAAGTTAGAAAGAGATGCTTGATACCTCAGATGCACAGGGGAGAGAGAGATAGTGCACGTGCGCAATGGAGATGAGCGTGCAAGAAAGGAAAACACCAAAGGCACAAAGGGGAGCATTAGATGAGAGGCACAGGAGATACAGGGATGTAGACGGGTGAGTGAAAGAGAGTGGCAAAGGAGGCGAGAGTGAGACTGGTTCACAGCAGTGTAAAAAAACCTCAAATGATGGAATAAGCACCAGATCAAATCTGGTGAGAGGGAGAATCAGCGAGAAGGAGTGAGACAGACCCAAGACACATACATGAATAAGCTATTTTAATCCATGCTCACCAGTTATCATTATCCTAAGGGGGGCTTTTTCCATGAAGTCGCCTCGGGAAACAAACTAGAAGAGCTTGCTAACTGGTCATCAATAGACTCCCTCTGTCTGGCAGAATCTGAAAATGTTTTTGTGCTTCTCTATTATCTCCGAGGGTCGACATTTGCCATCAACGGAGCTCTACCTGACACTGTCAGTACAATGAGAATTTGTTCAAATATATTAACATTGCTACCTAGGTTTCAGGGTCTGTTAGCCTCGATTTATTGGCTTTCAATGTATTGAAAGCCAGTATATAGGTAACACCCTTATACCCAGGAGACAAGAGTAAATACACACAGTCCTGCACTTTTCTCAGTTAAGTGCTGCTAAGAGGAGTCAGAATGCAAAGTCTGCTTTTGCTGAATTTTTATGACAACCCTTATTCTTCATAGTCTTCTGAGCCAGTTGGTAGGGGGAAGTTTCCTAACACCATAGATTACTTGCGACTTGCAAAATCTGAAAATATTAACCTGCGATGTTTCCGTACTGGGATGTGTTGTTATGTTATGGCTATCTTTACGGTGCATATATCACCTGGGAGGGTATCCTGGTGCCCTCCAAGGGGGTGTAGACCTATCTAGGATCTACTGGAAGTGTCAAGTTTTAAGTTTCTTATGGAACTCTATTATGGAGCTGGAGTTCTTATGTGGTAAGGAAGGTCATTCCAGGCTTTGGCACTGAGATAGGAAAAGGTACAGCCTCTGGCTTGGCAGATATGGGAGATGTGGGTGAGGTGATGGTTGATCTAACAGAGGTGTCAGGCTAGCGTGTGAGACTGGATGCAGCTATTTAATTTCCCCAAGCCGCTTCTAAAGCAACCCAGCTTTCCAGAGATTCTTTTTAAACTGATGAGACTAATTTTTTATATTTTGTGCCTGTTGGGATTTCAGACTCATTGAAAACATGATTTCGAAGCTCCCAATCTGGAGATTCAGTGAAACAAAAAGCTTAGCCTACCTTCTGCAAAAATATGCTCCTGTGCAGGGAAGGCCATCTTGGAGCAATCTCATGGAAAGCCAGGAAACCCAATTTCCCAAAGGTTTTCCTGGCAAGGCGTTCAGAAGAGGAGAGGTGTTCCACTCTCTGGTAAATTCCTTAGGGTCTGCAATAGCAAGGTTTATAGCTATGGGTCTTCTGTTTCCCTAGTATAATATCTGCTACCAAATAATATATGTCCCACCCATGATTTTTTAAAGAGTTTTTTGTGAAATCATACTCTGTACCTTTTGGTAACTTTCAGGATCAAGCACCTGAGAAAATGTATACTTACAGTGTTTCAGCCTACTCAGGAGAAAAAGCAGAACATATGCACATGGCTGCTTCTTACCCACTGGCATCTTCCTGTGTTAAGTAGGCCAAAGTAAAATATCATCAATTTTATTTATTTATTTGACAAGTGTATAGAGTATAACTTCACCAAGTAGTATTAATGCTCCTTAAAGTTTTAACAACCATACAACGAACCTTAGATTCTTAACTTGTAACAGTCAGCAGTGTCATACCCAAGTAGAGTGGGACGAGAGGGATATCTGTGGTGCGTAGAGATTGTTAAAAGAAGTGTATGCACATAACAAGGGAGTTTCAAGTCCAGTGTGGGAATAATACAAATTGTTAACAAATATTTAGATTAGATTCATTGTAAATAGAAAGGTTATCATCCCATATTTAATAAGAGTAAATTGGTTGCTGTCTCACATGGATTGGTAGAAAGGTCCTTAGCTTGTTGCTGTTCCTGTGAAGGATCTGTTTTCTGCTTGTTTTGTTTAGAACTTGGGTGGCAAGAGTAGAAGGATGGTTTTGCGTCTGCAATATCTGGGGCTCCCAGACAGTGATAGAAGGTTAGCTGGGAAGTTGGATCTTCCGATTGATTTCGTGAGTTAGGCATCCTATTTTGAGCTTCAGCTTGTCGATTTGAAGATCAAAAAATAAACTGCAGTCAATCATGAAGATAAATTGGAGTCAATCGTGAGGCCAAGTGACTTTTCAGTTAGAGCCGAAACATTTCAGAACCCACCAATATTGAGTTTTTTAATTCATTTTTGATGTAGAAACTTGAGGACTCTCAATGTACTCTCAGATGTACACCAATGTTTACCAATTGGCTTCTATTGACAAGAAAGGATTCAAATTAGTTAAGTGCTTGATTACAAAGTCCCAGTATTCAAGTTCGTTTTGGTGTTCAGCTATTAGATGGCCATTTTCACTTTTTAAGCTAAGAGCATCTGATTTTGGATAAAAGATGGATTCTATTGAGGACTGAGTTATATTTTTCAGCGGGTTATCCTATGATTTCTTTTTTTGAGTTAATTGGTGATATTGAGATTTCATGGTGTTGATGTGACTTGGAATAAATAAGTGGTTCTGTTGTTAAAAATATTCAACCTAGTATGTAAACCTTTATGTGCATTGGGCTGGAGGATCGATGCTTCAGGTAGTGAAGTATGAGCAGGGCATCTTAGGTAATGGATAATTTTGATGATTCTTTGCCCCAATCAATATTAAAGTCACCCATATAATCATTTAAATGTAGTATCATTTGTTCATTGGTTAGTTTTAAATGAAGTTGTTTTTGTGCTTTGGATTTACACCAGGTGTGAATAGTAGGTATTGGATGGTGACACCGAGAGTGCTGCATGTAGGCTATTAAAATTGAGCAGTTATTTACTGGTGTTAATTTGTTGGTTAAGAATGTAAAGAATTGTTGGGTAGTTTTCCTTGGAATTGAGTGTTTCTATCTGGACTTGTAATGTTATATCAGGTGGTAGTAGAGGGTCTATGATTTATTGTAATTGTGGTTTTTGCCATAGCTCAATGATACATATTAAGTTGATATTCATATGGCTAATGAGGAAGGCAATCAGCGGGTAGTGAAACTTTGCAGATTTTACATTATATAGAATCCTCTTTATGTAGTTTTATTGTTTGTGATGATCTAAGTTGGCTTAATTTGTATAGGATTCTTATGTGATTTTCAGGAGATAAACCAGTGTTGCTTGATAAGTGCTGCCTTGCATGGTTTCTATAATGTCAATTTATTTTATTTTTGTTTTTTATTTATTAAGTTTTATATAGCGGGAATGTGGCCCATACAGGTATCAGAGGGCTTCACAGTTTTGAGTAAGAGGGATACAGTATTGGGAAGAAAAATATTCATTACATAATTATGCAAGACACATGCAAGACTCATTTAGGTATCGGAACTCTTCACATAAGGGTAGGGCGGATACAGTAATGGGTGAGGAACATTCCAACACATGTATGTACAATGCATGCGAACGATGTTCTTCCCAGGTATATAACCATGTCACAAGTCAATCAAGATGGCCGAATAGAGGGCAGTAATGGAGTCTAGAAGGCAAGGCTGAGTCAGGCAGGAAATTGAGCATTAGGATTTTTTTCACTTCCTTTTTGAAGGAAGCAGTGGAGGAGATTGTACGAATTTCCGGAGGAAGAGAGTTCCAAATCTTTGGGGCCATGCCAGAGAAGGTTCTGTTACTCTATCTCTTTTTGTGGAAATTGTGTGGTTTCAGGAGCATTGTACTTGCACTTCGTGATGCCCTGAGGCCCCCTGATAGTTCTAGTTTTTGAACCAGATAGATGGGGGTCTTGAAACGAAGGGCTTTGTGCATCATACAGGCAATTTTTGACTGAATTCTGGCCTCGTAAGATAACCAGGTTAGGAATTTTAGGGCTGTGGATATGTGTTCTTTTCTTTTTGTCCCAGTAATCAGTCTAGCTGTGGCATTAAGGGAAGCCCTTAGTGGGGCCAGGCTCTGTTTGAGGAGACCACATAGCGTGGAGCTACCGTAGTCTAGTCTTGGCAAAACTAGAGCTTGCCCGCCAATTTGAAGTCTTTCTGTGGAAGGAATGGTTTGAGATTCCTTAGTATACTCAACTGATGTTTAGCTCCCTTGGTTGCATTGCTGATATGGTTCTTCATATTCAAGTGCGTGTCTAGCATGATTCCTAGGGATTTAGCTCAGTCAATAATGTGGGGGGAGCAGTTGAAGGCTGTGAGGTTATTTATCCAAAGGTCAATCTTGAAAATGTGATTAGGGGGAGTGATGAGAAGGAATTCAGTTTTGGATGTGTTGAGTATGAGGTAGTTCTCAGTGAGCCAGTTTAGAGTGTTCATCAGGATTGAGTTGAGTAAGATGATGTCTTCTGGGGAGGTGATTTTCAGATACAGTTGAGTGTCTTCTGCATACATATGAGAAAGAATGTTCGCGGAGTTCAAGGCATTTGCTAACGGTTCCAAGAATAAATTGAACAGGATGGGTGATAGAGCGGACCCCTGTGGAACCCATATAGTTATTGTATGGGGCTGAGAAAGAGATTGATTCATCTTGATTCTTTGGGATCTGTTTTGAAGGAAGGAAGTAAACCAATTCAATACCGACCCTGATAAGCCCATCCTGTGTTCTAGAGTAGATAGTAGTTTGATATGGTCACAGTGTCAAAGGCAGAAGATAAGTCAAAAGGGAATCAATAAGCAAGATTCATCATGGTCTAGGAACTTTAAGATGTCGTCCATGATGTGAGTGCGTGCAGATTCGGTGCTGTGCCCTCTTTTTTGATAGCACAACTTTAAACTGGCCTGTGGGGAACAGTGTTTAATGACTGACTGCCTGTGTCCAAGACTGTGGTAGGTAATATTTGGGAACTGTCTGAGTCCTGGGAGTAAAAAAAAGTGCAGAGCGTCAGTGCTATGCATGTTTGTAGAATACCTTGGTGCTAATTAGACCATTTTAGACTTGTTTGGATTTTCACACTATCTTAAAAAGTGTGGAGCTTAGGTGCTATGCTCATTTGTTGAACAGATTTATGGGTAATAAGACAGCTCTCAACAAAACCATATGAAAGCTATTAACTTAGTTTCATTAGAGCTTGTTCAGATTTCTGATGGGATTGAAGAATCTGTATGCTTGTGGATTCTGGCCATGGATAAAGAGCTGTTGTTTTGGACAAAGCCACAGCTATGCAGAAAACAGTTTTCTTGTAACAACTCTCAAAAAATATGCTAGCTTCCTTATTTGTACACTCTAACAGTCAACAACCTACCCCCTAAACAACCATGTAAAACAGCAGATATTTAAAAAACCTGATATAATCATCCATCTGCAATATCCTTCACAAAGTGTCATGGAGTCTAAAATGCCACCCATGTCCTATGAGAGGCATATCTCTATAAATATTTGCTTTGTTTTTATATTGTCCTGGAGTACAAATGTATCCCAAACTGTGTCAAACCTAAACTTAATTTTTGTGTGACTTCTTTCAGACATTTCTTGACTTTACTGCTTCCATTAGACTGTGTAACCCAAAAAACTATTGCAATCAAAGCCACGCCTGGTCTCCTTAGAGATTCCTGCAGCACACTCCATCTGCTCCCTGGCACAGGTTGCTTTTTAGGCAACCCTGCAAATCTCCTCAGGCGTTATTGTACACTTGGTCCTCAAAATACTGTTTATGCAAATAGGCAGTGCTTAATTTGAGCCGGCGTTTGCAGGTGGGACCCACTGGCACTTATTTTTCCAGACCATTGTTATTTTTCCACATCACACTTTTACCCAGAGAAAGAGAGAGAACAATTGTAAGGGAGAAAGAAGAAGTAAGAGAAACACATAAAAAACTGTGCCAAAGAAAGAAAGTTGGGATGAAAAAGAACCTGAACAATGAGATAATAGGGGGAGGGAGTGTCTGGTTGTGGATGAAAGAGGCGTGAAGTGGAATCAAGACTGCACAGCCTTAGCGTTCGGCAACCCGACCTTCGATAGTGCTGGACATGGGCTTCTGTGCACAGCTTTGTGCACCAGCACTTACTCATTCACAAACTAAGCACTGTAAATCAGGTGCGCAGAAGACATGGTCCCAACTAGCCATTGTGCTTTTAGATTTTATAAATATTTAGTACAGTCCCAGCATTCTTCCGTTGATGTGCATTTCATGCTTACGAACAATCTTCAGAGAGAAATATTCCAAAGCTTTTCAAGGTGATGATGTACAGGACAGGTGTCCTTAAACCCAGGTCAGCCTGGAGAGTAAAAACCACAACCCAACTTCACTATTGGCATATTGCTATGTGAGAAAGAAAAGGAGAAACACCACATTTTTGAAGATTCATTACAAAATATTATTCCAGATTTTTGGTGCACTTCTTGTCAGTCAGTCAGGATTGGTTAATTCTACCACCTAGCATTCTATTCTTAGGAAGCGCAGTATTTAAACATATGCCATTGTTTTATGTTCACATTTGGTCATGGGTATAGCAAATGGCGATGCAGCGCGTGCAATGTAATTCGTTTTATTTATTTATTTCCTTAAATTATTTCCCTTCGGCCGTATGCCGGAGTTTACTACCTCCCATCCTGCCCTTCTTCCGCCCCTTTTCACAGCACTCCCTCGAGGAGCTGCTACTCTGTTTGTGTGTGTGTGTGTCTGTCTGTGTGTATATATATATATATATATATATATATACACATATATATATATATACACACACACAAGACACGTAATACTTGCCTGCAAAATACTTACATATACATGTTAAACTTTTACCACACATATGCCTTCAACAGTCATGCCTTTACAACAAAATTCATTGTAAAGTCATGTATGGTGAAAGCAAATTTGTTATTAAATCCTGCATGGTAAAGGCATGCTTGCTGAATACGCATACATGGTAAAGCCTGTGTGGTAAGGCATGTGGGGTTCAGCCATCGTTATAAAGGCGGTTTCCCATGTGGAAGTACAGAGCAAATGGGTAATTCTTGTCTTGATTCCCTCAGATAGGCAGAGTTACACTAGACCTTGTATTTCTATAAATCACTTTATAGGGACAGATGGAAAATTAACCTGGGCTCTCTATGCACTGAAAGGGCCAAATTGCAGAGTTACTTTCATTGGGACATTTCATGACTTTTTAAGTTTTTAATTTTAGCATGAATATTCGTTCTGATTTTTTTTATTGTGTTGACTTTCTTTGTTTTGTGTAGCAAGATGATCTTATGTGTCCAATTACAATGTTTTTTTTCTGGCTCTACGAACTAGATGGTCGTCATTAATCTATGTATAAAAGTTCCTAGTAGGCAAAACATTTTTAAAAAAGCTTAGTGAATATTAGAAAAGTGTGGCGGTATGGCAAAGTTACAGGCCATTATATTCCCTCTTCTAATAAAAAAACAGTTCTACCCTTATCAAGGCGTACGAGGCTAAGATATCTCTTCCTGAAGTTGAACCCATGAATATATGGATGCAATAACTGACGTCTACTCAGCAGAAACACCATATTCCTTCATCATGGTAGGGAACACATAAAACAAAGAAGTCTCAGCTTGTTGTATCATTTATTCACTCATTTTTCCTAAGAGTATGCCCTTTTCCTCATCAACACTGACGAACAGGCCCAGTAAATTGAGGTTTTCTTTTTTCATCTGTTTTATGTTTTTCTAGTTTATAGACATCATTAAAAAAAATAAACTTTACAGTAATACATTAGTTTTTTCTTATTTTGTTCTTTAAAAAAAGAAGTAGGGAAAGGAAGAATAACGCACGAGATATGACTATGTGTATACCCATATATGTATATATAGGCTAAATATATATATACATATAGACCGTGAAATGAGGGGTACCAGACTAGCAACACGGTTTGTGGAGGCGAATGATAACCAAAAAAAAATAAAAGTTGCTGGAAGAAAATTCAGAAAAGGACAATCAGAATATTTGAACAATTTCACGCTGTCTTGCTTATTTCCTTTAAGTTCAATTAAACAATGAAAGGAATAGAAAGGAATATAATTCAAACAAAGCAATATTTTCTTCTTTCTTCAGCTATCCCCTTGTTAAGTTTTGTGTATTTTCAAAGTCATAGCAAGTCTTTGAGACAGACGCTGAAAAGGCGGTTAGCTCCCCTGAAAAATGAACTACACTTTTGACTGTAGATTGCACCAGTGGAGATGGCCCAATGGCTGTTAGAGGGGGCGATGCCACCTTCCTCTTCTTCACTCCCTTGCTCTAATGAAGATGAGGAATCCGAACAAGAGACCACAAATGGTTGCCAAACAGTGTTGAGCACACGTAGATTTTTAAGAACAATTTTCATAAACCTGTTTCCTCAGCTCCTTCAAGGCAGTCCTGGAGCCAAGGTAGCGAGATGCACCTCTTATTCACCTTCTTAACACTCTTCCATCCACCTCAGAGTTTCTTGAGGCTTGCATTGAGGTTCAGCACTTTGAGATGCCAAAAAGCACTCGTTTCTATCTCCTATCTCCTGTCGCACTGTCTCCGTCACAGTTATGGGTCTTTCTCAGAAATTAAGGTGTCCTCCATGGGGAAAAAAATAAACTCGCAATTTACTCCACTCCAAGACACAGCCTATGCTTGCATGCCCTCCCGCTTCATATTGTCTCTTGGTAACTCTGAACAAGGTGCGTCCAGTTCTAGGTTTCGGTTTTGGAACTTGGCGGAAAACCAGTTTTTTTGAGTTTGAGACCATATATTTGCAAACATTCTTCCCCCTCCCCGACCCCAGGCTGTTTCTGTTGCTCTCACATTCTTGCTTCCAGATTTTATAAAGCCAGTTTGAGGATTAGGAAAGAGAACGCCGCCAAAGATCGCCAGCCGTTCAGCTGAACACCATGTGACTTCTCGTCAATGTAGCTCATGATGTCCGTCGTCAATTGCGTCTAGAAGATAAAAAGAGAGAGTTAGGTTCCACAAAGTGATGCACTTCCCAGCGTCTGCTACCATGTTTCATGGTCTAGAAGATACAAAGAGATAGGTCCCACTCAGTGATACAATTCCCACCTTCTGCTTTTTTGTGTTTTTTAATTACCATGTTTCATGGTCCCAATAAAAGGTTCAGGTTATCTTCACAGCTACTTCCAACATGAGAAATCTGCTCACAAAACTATGCAAGGTATTTTAATTTTCTGTTGACATGCTTTGATGTTTGGCTACATTTTGTGCTATGCACTGGTGCGACTGAAGTCATCAGCATCACTTCTGCAACTAGGACACATGCAGTCGTGGCGGGTGCAGGAAAGCACTGTGGGGAGGTGGAGCTGGGCCAGGCGGGGGGGGAAGTAGATAGATGACGGAATAGGGTTTATTTATTTATTTAATTCTACCTATTCCTTCATCTGTCGACTTCCCCCCTCTCAACCCGCCCGCCATCGGCCTCCCCCACCGCGCTTGCCTGCGCAGGCTGCCGCTGAACACATTAAAATGTGGAAAATGCAGGCGCTCATCACAGACATGTGCGTTTGCCCAGGCCCTAACAAAATGAGCTACAGATTGGCTACGAACGTGCTGTAGGCAGAAAGAATTTTCCTAGTCAGTAATAGATGTTTGGCCGTTACACATCCTGCATTCATTTGTTGGACTACAGGGTCCCCAAAAGTAAAGCATGGAGCCTCACTGGGGTCATCCAGGACCTCTATGGCTTATTGTGTCCCACTGTGGAGCGTGCTCATGGTCAGACGATCATAGCTAGGCTTGCGTGAAATTAATATTACAAAGTCATAATCCTGTATAATTTAATTTAAATAAGTTTTTTATTTTGTGTTTTCTCCTTGTAGCTCTTATCATTCTTATGGAATGTTAGTTTGAGTGGAAAATGTCTTCTGAAAACTGTGAAACTGGTGTGTACTGTGGCTGAGACATTTTCTGCTTGAATGAGGCTACAGCTGGTATCTCGCGTGCCTTTTTAAAAATGTTTATGGGAGATAGTAGAAAAGGGCAATTGCATAACACATAAGTTTATATAATTTCACAAATATTATGTTTATTATATGAGGAGAAATTTGGCCTGCACCCAATCCTAAGTATACCTATGAAAGTTTATCAAAATTAGAAATACATATTTCTAAATTCAGTGAGTGGTATCGGGGCCCCTTTGTGTACAGTGAGCAGAATGTTGGTCTCTACTCGATATATACCACAATTACTTTGTTTTAGTTAGTTTCAGCTCCGGTACCACGCGGTTCAGGTTAGGCAAATGAATATGAAGGAGGAGGGTGTACTGTTTACTGCTGAGTTATTAAAAGGTGGGCTGAAGGTGCAAAGATGAACTGGGCACCTTGTGCTTTCAAAATGTGCATGTATTTATCTTCTATGAATTAATAATTTGAAACATTTGCACAATTTCACAATTACCTTTAGCTTAATTTATAATGTGAATTTGGTACTCAGTAGCAGTGTTCGAAGTTGTTCAATTTGTAAGAACCTTTCCCCACATTTGCATGAAAATCAGGACATTCACAAAAGTTTATGTAGGATCCATCAACCTCATCTATCACTAACTTTCAATCTACAATGAACTTTATTAGTGGCTGGATGAATGCTAATCAACTCAAATTAAATCCAGACAAAACAGAGTTGATTCTTACTGGTGGCGTGACTAACCCGTGGAATTCCAGATTTTAGCCTCTCTCACTAGGGAGCCCCCCTGTCCCGGTCCTGTCAGTAAAAAGCCTGGGAATTATGATCATTAGTGATCTCTCTATGAAGGCTCAGGTTAGTTCGGTGGTGTCAGCATGCTTTTTTCATCTGCGAAGAATCCGGAAAATCAGTAGATTCCTCTCCATCGAAGCCCTGACCCAAGTGGTCCTTGCCTTGGTCATCTCGCATATTGACTACGCCAACTCCCTCTACCTGGGTATTCCTGTGTATCAAGCACACCGCCTGCAACGGGTTCAGAATCAGGCAGTCAGACTCATTCTTGGACAGCCAAAGCACTCTCACGAGAAACCACTGTTGAAAAGTATGCATTGGCTACCTATTCCCCAACGCTGCTTGTTCAAGCTGGGCTGTACTATTTACAAAGACTTATCAGGTCGCGGCACCGCTTTCATTGCTCTAAACACCCAGCGGTATCTTCCCCCCCCCCCAGTGATCTACGCTCCTCCAACAAGAATTTGTTGGTATCCCACTCTTTTAAACGGAAAAAACACGGCGGTCTTAGATACACTACACTGGCTCCTCAATTCTGGAACACCCTCCCCCCTTACCTGCGCACGTCGGATTCCTATATTCAATTTAGGAAATCACATAAAACCTGGATTTTCCGAAGAACCTGGTGTCTGCTGGGGCAGGGTATTGTCCCTTCTGGTCTCACATGAGTAATCCTCACCTAGCTGGCTGCTTTGTAGAGGCATAGTTTTTATAAGAACTTCTTGCAGTACCTTATTGGCTACTGTGCCTCCACTAATGCTTACAATTCCAACCTACTTAAAATCCAGAAGAAGTCACTGTAGCTGATTTGTCAACCATGAAAGATGCAAGTTAAATAGATGGGTGATGATATGTAAAACAATAAGTCTTCAGACGTTCTGCTTCATCTCTCCACCTCAACCACCTTGGCCCAGTTGTCTGTCAAATTTGATATCTCCCCCAATCACTTCTCCTTTTCCTACTCAGTTCACAGCCTACTGGACAGCTTATTTGCTTCTTAATAAATCCAATAAATAATTATCAATCTTTCTCAAGACTCAGTCTGGAATTTCCCTGTATTTCAAAAACATGGTAATGCTCTATAACACTAGTGCCCATGTTGCTGTATGTATTACTGAATTTGCATTTAGCATGCTCCTGGTTCATTTGATACTGGTGATGGCATTGGGGATCCTCCATCATTCTTCTTCGACTCTTACACCTCCTTGCCTTCCTGTCACATTGTTTATATTTAATTTCCTCTACTTTCCAAAACCATATACCCTTTAATTTGCTGGTTGTGTACCATCTATTTAACCCTTTCTCTTCTTGTGAGAAAATGTTCACTATCATTTCTTCCTCTTTTCCCATTTCTTTCTTCTTGCTGACGTCAACTTCCATTTGCACATCACTCAAGATACTTTTTTTCTCAAATGCATTCTGTTTCGGTTTGTAAATTATCTTCCCCCAAGTTTATATCCACCACATATATCTAAATTGTATCATCTATCAACTATTTTCAACATAATGGTCTCCTTTCATCCTATTATTTTGATGACCATTTCCTTCTATCTTGTCCTTGTTTGTTCCATCTTCTGTTTCGTATGGTCTTCCATTGTCTTTCCTGTACCATGATCTTGCACTTCTGTGACTTCAACACTAGCCTTATCTCATTCCCATCAAATTCTTTTGGCCTAGCCATCCTAATCAGCTGCCTCAGCTTGTGTCTTGGCCATGCACCCTGCATTGGATATGCTTTACTCTTCTGTCTCCTGCCATTCCTTCTTATAAAGATCTCCATCTATGGGTTACTCCTACCATCAAAACTTCTCTAACTGTGGACCACTGAGCAGAAAATATTTAGAAGAAGTCTCATGCTCCTCTCAATAACACACATCAGTCCTCTTCACTCTTTCTATCACCCTGATCCACCTTCTTTTAATTAACAATATTACTAACAAATCATTACTGAGTTATCAACTTAGCTTAACTTCCATTTTCCTTTTCTCAGCGAATACCTTTTTTCTTGCCTTTTTTCTTTCCCATTTCTAAACTGCTGATTTTGTAAATTACTTCAGCTCTTGAATTGATATGATTTGAGGTTCCTTTCTTCAGTCTTCGTCTAGTTCCTTGCTTTTCTGTCACTACGATAGTTTTTGTAATCACCTGCCCTTCTATCAGTCTGTTCTTTATTCTCTTTCATGTGCTAATCCTATGGCAGTTCCCCCTGGTCTTCTTCCCACATCCATATTCCTTCTCCTCCTCCCCAATAACACTGCCCTTCCAACTCCTGACAAGGAACGCATCAACAACAATGCGCACAACAGCAAAGAGCTCTTCAACATCGTGAAGGAACTCGCCAACCTCAGCTCCAACGACATCCCGCCGTCGCAAGACCTCTGTGACTCCCTAGCCAAATTCTTTCACCGCAAGATCACAGACATCCATGACAGCTTCAACATCCAGACCCCAGCGACAGCGGCCGACACCTCAATCTCACCACCCTCCAGCCACACCAGCCTCCTGCTCTCCTGGAACCACATCAACGACGAGGACACCATCAAAATCATGAACACCATTCACTCCGGCTCGCCATCCGACCCCTGCCCCCACCACATCTTCAACAAAGCAAGCTCCATCATCGCACCCCAACTCTGGAAGATCCTCAATAGCTCCTTCAAGACCGCCACCTTCCCAGAGAGCTGGAAATACGCTGAGATCAACGCCCTACTCAAGACACACAAGGCAGATCCAAAGGACCTCAAGAACTTCCGACCCATCTCCCTGCTCCTGTTCCTGGCGAAAGTCATTGAGAAGACTGTCAACAGACAACTGACCCACTTCCTCGAGGAGAACAACACCCTGGACTCGTCCAAATCTAGATTCCACAGCAACCACAGCACCGAAACCGCCCTCATCGCTACCACAGACGACATCAGGACCCTGCTGGACAACAACGCTCCACAAGTGAAGATTTGTGTCTAAAGCTCAAAAAAGCACTGACACTGATATAAATTTACCTTGCTCTGAGTGTGTGGGTCATTGAATTTTCCCCTGTTTGCAACCGTCATTCCATACATGGCAACTGCAAATAGGAATGAAGGCACAAGAATTGTATCCACAATCAGGGCAGCCCTCTGAATCTGAGGTGGAGGTGCTGTGGTGGGTGGTCCACCACCAATGAGGTTCTGAGGGCAGTGCCAGGTAAGAACTTGTCAATTTTCCAGAACCTCTAATTGAGGTGGGGGACTGCGAATGTTGTGAGGCGGGGCATCCGGCAGTTTATGGCAGTCTGGTACCGGTTAAAATTGAATAACTGACACTTCTGTCGGAAGGAGAAACTGTAGTATATTACCTCATTTCCTGTGCGCAGAATCTAAGACTGGTAAACCAGTCAACAGTCCTGCTGCTTTTGACAATCGCGAAAGCATGCATAGCGCAGCGCACAGCCAGGCACTTACTTCTGGAATGCAGGGACTCAGCTCTTGGGATTTGTTGTGCTTTAGCCCATATTCCTAAAACATGAAAAGAAAGGAGATAAAAGAATATAATTACAATACAATACTTGGATTTCCTGTGCTTAACTTCTTTCTCATTGCTAATGGGTGAATTCTGGACAGTTTCCCAGTAAACCAGAACTTAAATCAATGCAGGAGTGGCAGCTAATTACGCCATCCATTAGAATATATGGAATGATGCTGCGCTGGTCAAGCAGCCCGGAAGGGTTTAGAGAGGGATAAAGTGGGATAATATTTTTCTTAATGGGTGAATTTTAATACAAAGCATTGGCAACCTTGTATGAAAGTGTACCAGCCAGGAAAATGATTGGAGAGTTCTTCTTCCACCCCAATGACAGGACAGGAAACTTCTTCTTTTGCCCTAGAAAGGACCTGAGTGGGACAAGCCACGTCCCTTTTAACCACGGTCCTGGGCCTACAGAAAGTATGGGGAACCCTGCATCTATCCCAATCACATAACAGGAGAACACTGACTGGACCCCCTATTTTATTCTGTGGTGTTGAGAAGTTATGATACCGCTTTGGGCGCCTTAAGTGTGGCAGGGTATGCTCAGACGTGAGTCCCTTGCTCTCTTTGCCACTGGATTAAAGCAAGCCGGGCTGAAGACGGCTGTAATGCCAGAAACCGGTCCTCGGAAGCTTGTTTCCGGTCCAGAGAAGGCATGGCTTGGCAGTTCGGGCTGGACTGTTTCCATGAGGGACAGGGCCAGACTGATTTGCATATAGCCATGTCTGAACTGGGGTGGCAGAGTGGGCTAAAGAATGGTGATGGATCAAACCCAGATCTTTTGACTGGGTGTGAGTGTTTGATTGGTTCAGATGCTCCGTCCATCACCACCCCCTGTTGTACCGCTTTGGCCGCCTTAAGTGTGGCAGGGTATGCTCAGACGTGAATCCCTTGCTCACTTTGCCACTGGATTCAAGCAAGCCGGGCTGAAGACGGCTGTAATGCCAGAAACCTGTCCTCGGAAGCTTGTTTCTGGTCCAGGGAAGGCATGGCTTGGCAGTTCTGGCTGGACTGTTCCCATGAGGCACAGGGTCAGACTGATTTGCATATAGCATGTCTGAACTGGCAGAGTGGGCTAAAGAACGGTGATGGATCAAACCCAGATCTTTTGACTGGGTGTGAGTGTTTGATTGGTTCAGATGCTCCGTCCATCACCACCCCCTTTTGTACCGCTTTGGCCGCCTTAAGTGTGGCAGGGTATGCTCAGACGTGAGTCCCTTGCTCACTTTGCCACTGGATTCAAGCAAGCCGGGCTGAAGACGGCTGTAATGCCAGAAACCTGTCCTCGGAAGCTTGTTTCCGGTCCAGGAAAGGCATGGCTTGGCAGTTCAAGCTGGACTGTTCCCATGAGGCACAGGGTCAGATTGATTTGCATATAGCCATGTCTGAACTGGGGTGGCAGAGTGGGCTAAAGAACGGTGATGGATCAAACCCAGATATTTTGACTGGGTGTGAGTGTTTGATTGATTCAGATGCTCCGTCCATCACCACCCCCTTTTGTACCGCTTTGGCCGCCTTAAGTGTGGCAGGGTATGCTCAGACGTGAGTCCCTTGCTCACTTTGCCACTGGATTCAAGCAAGCCGGGCTGAAGACGGCTGTAATGCCAGAAACCGGTCCTCGGAAGCTTGTTTCCGGTCCAGGGAAGGCATGGCTTGGCAGTTCGGGCTAGACTGTTCCCATGAGGCACAGGGCCAGACTGATTTGCATATAGCCATGTCTCAACTGGGGTGGCAGACTGGGCTAAAGAATGGTGATGGATCAAACCCAGATCTTTTGACTGGGTGTGAGTGTTTGATTGGTTCAGATGCTCCGTCCATCACCACCCCCTTTTGTACCGCTTTGGCCGCCTTAAGTGTGGCAGGGTATGCTCAGACGTGAATCCCTTGCTCACTTTGCCACTGGATTCAAGCAAGTCGGGCTGAAGACGGCTGTAATGCCAGAAACCTGTCCTCGGAAGCTTGTTTCCGGTCCAGGGAAGGCATGGCTTGGCAGTTCTGGCTGGACTGTTCCCATGAGGCACAGGGTCAGACTGATTTGCATATAGCCATGTCTGAACTGGGGTGGCAGAGTGGGCTAAAGAACGGTGATGGATCAAACCCAGATCTTTTGACTGGGTGTGAGTGTTTGATTGGTTCAGATGCTCCGTCCATCACCACCCCCTTTTGTACCGCTTTGGCCGCCTTAAGTGTGGCAGGGTATGCTCAGACGTGAGTCTCTTGCTCACTTTGCCCCTGGATTCAAGCAAGCCGGGCTGAAGACGGCTGTAATGCCAGAAACCTGTCCTCGGAAGCTTGTTTCCGGTCCAGGAAAGGCATGGCTTGGCAGTTCAAGCTGGACTGTTCCCATGAGGCACAGGGTCAGATTGATTTGCATATAGCCATGTCTGAACTGGGGTGGCAGAGTGGGCTAAAGAACGGTGATGGATCAAACCCAGATATTTTGACTGGGTGTGAGTGTTTGATTGATTCAGATGCTCCGTCCATCACCACCCCCTTTTGTACCGCTTTGGCCGCCTTAAGTGTGGCAGGGTATGCTCAGACGTGAGTCCCTTGCTCACTTTGCCACTGGATTCAAGCAAGCCGGGCTGAAGACGGCTGTAATGCCAGAAACCGGTCCTCGGAAGCTTGTTTCCGGTCCAGGGAAGGCATGGCTTGGCAGTTCGGGCTAGACTGTTCCCATGAGGCACAGGGCCAGACTGATTTACATATAGCCATGTCTCAACTGGGGTGGCAGACTGGGCTAAAGAATGGTGATGGATCAAACCCAGATCTTTTGACTGGGTGTGAGTGTTTGATTGGTTCAGATGCTCCGTCCATCACCACCCCCTTTTGTACCGCTTTGGCCGCCTTAAGTGTGGCAGGGTATGCTCAGACGTGAATCCCTTGCTCACTTTGCCACTGGATTCAAGCAAGTCGGGCTGAAGACGGCTGTAATGCCAGAAACCTGTCCTCGGAAGCTTGTTTCCGGTCCAGGGAAGGCATGGCTTGGCAGTTCTGGCTGGACTGTTCCCATGAGGCACAGGGTCAGACTGATTTGCATATAGCCATGTCTGAACTGGGGTGGCAGAGTGGGCTAAAGAACGGTGATGGATCAAACCCAGATCTTTTGACTGGGTGTGAGTGTTTGATTGGTTCATATGCTCCGTCCATCACCACCCCCTTTTGTACCGAGAAGTTATGATACCCCATACACCTTTTGGACAATCCCCATTTTTCCACAAAAAGAGAAGGAACGACCCTTCTTCAAACAAAACACGATAGATCCCTTGTTCTATCCAGCAAACTTGTTTCGATAGGCATCAGGGCACTTTACAAAAGCACATTCATTTAATTTAGTTACATTTTTGCCACATTCCTATTTAAAATGATTCGAGTTCCGTGGTGTAATTATGTTAAAAACAAATTGGAGGCAGTTAGTCTGGCGATTTTCCCTGCACTCTTTTCAACGAAACTGGAAAAATACATCAAAGATGGCCACGCAGAGTTTCTTACTGACTGTTGCCAGAGCCTTCCAGCTAATTACATGTGGAGCCTAATAAGTTGAAATCGGAGAAAAAAAAATGGCAGCATCCTATGTGGAGTGGCCTTCGAATTTGTATGGTCTCACCAAGACCTTTGTTATTAATCTCCCGTTAACGAGCATCCAGGTGGGTGGATTAAAATATTTTGCCAAAGTCTATGTGATAAGGGTGACCAGACATGTAGTCGCCAGTGCTCTTTGCAGCATAAATCCCCAAAACATTGACCTATCACAGAGAGTTCCTATACAGATGCGTACAAGTGACTACAAGTACCTGGATTGGAGATGCTCAAAGCCTCGTGGAGCTTACTCAAGCCTGCCACATCTCATTAGGGTTGCCCAAGAGTGACTGACTATCCGGAAGACACAAATCATGCGCTTTCTCCAAGAAATGGTGGGCAGAGATTGACTGGACTGTAATGAAAGGTGGAGATGTCTCAGAACAGCTGGATTGGCAGTACTGAAACACTCAGGTTTCACACAGTCAGAGTTTTGTTACTTAAGGCCTATAGGGTTAAGGTAGAGACAGTAAATTATCAGGTGACCGTCAACGATGTTGGTTTGGTGCAATCCCATATATCACTGATATGTTCTGAGTAGCATGGAGGGCTTCGGTAGATTCAGCGACGTGCCAGGTAAGACCCTGACAAGCCATCTGTGTATTTTTCTTTATTTTTCTTTCTCTTCTCAGGGTTCTGTTTTATTTTCTCTTTTGATTTGTTATTGCTCTCCACAGTTTGTTTCCTCTTTCTTCCATTTTTCAACTCCTTCGAGCTCTGTGCACTTTCTCTTTTTAGCTTTTTCTGTCTCATATAACTTCATTTGCTCTTTTTCAGTCTTCAATTTATCTTTTGTCCTGTTTCCCTCCCATCCCACTTATGTGTTACACCTCTTTCATACTTTTTTCTCTTTTCTGTTCGTTTCTTCACATCATCTATCTCCCTCACTCTCCTGTATCACGTTATTTTTCCTTTTCTCCTTTCTGTCTTTTTCTATGCTTTTTTCCCCTTTCAGATGTGTTGTTACTACAGAATCTCTTCTGCATATTACTTCTTGCTTTGTTTAACTAGCTTCCTTTACCCGTGTCCATCTCTCTGTCTCTCTTACCTCTTCCTTTTGATCGGTTTTCCAATACTCTCACTTTGCTTGTCTCTTTCTTGTTCTCCTATTTACCTTTTACCTCCTCCACTTTTCCTTTGGTTTCTTTTCATTGTGCTCTGACATTTTCATCTCTATTAGTTCTCTTTCTTCATTTCCAACCCTCACCCTGTCTCATTTATTCTACATCTTGTTTTGCCTCACTCTTCCTTAATTCACTGTCTCATTCTCTAGATTTTCCTCCCTTACTTTTTCTAATTCCTTCTCTTGTCCATCTCACCTTTTTGCTTCTTCGTCCTTCTATTGACTCTCACCTCATTCTCTGCTTGTCACCTCACACTCCCAAAGCCCTTCCCCTCTCTGTTCTCTCTGTTCCATCTCCATTTCTCAGTCTCACTTTAACCTCGTCTATTTCACTCTTTCTGATTCCTTCCCTCATCTATTTGGCTCCTTAAGTCTGTCTTCTATCTCAGTCTTTCCTGCCCTGCACCCTCTCTCCTCTCACCTCTTTCTCTCCCGGTCTCATAAAACTCACAAACACACTTTCTTTGTCTCTCGTTCTCTCTTCGTTCAGCCTCCCATTCTCTATCTTGATTGTCTCTCTTTTCTGCCTTTCCCGCGCATTCCTTTCTTTTGCTGCTTACTCCTGAAGTCTAGCACATCTCTCGTCGCCTCTCTCCTCTCTCCAGCCTCTCCCCCTCCACACTTGACTGCACATTTTCCCATGGACCGCCAGTTCCGATAAGGAACGCACGAGGTGTCTGACTCTGAACAAACACGAGGGAGAGAGCGGCTCCCACGAGGAAGGGGCCGGTGAAGCGTTGTGACTCGGTTATTCTGCTGCTGTGCCAGAGATAAGTCTGACCGACCCGAGGGACAACATGAGCCCGGTCTGCGAGATGCCCGGTATGTGGGATGCCTCTGATTACTGGTATATGATTGGGGTGAGTGCCAAAGCCATCAAAGCCATGCGTCAGGCAGCAACAATCTAGGAAAAGGCACAGCTGGTACACCCCTGCAAAAACCGAGCAAGGAGATAGACGATGGATCCCCCTGCCAGCTATCCACAGGAGCTAGCCTCTGCAATCATGGGGCTTCCCCATAGTGCTGGCTGCTCTGCAAACTACAATAGGGGCAGATGGAGGCAAAGTGACCCTCTGAGGGACTACTAATGTAAGAGGGTATTTACACATTCGAAATAATGCCTCATTTTAATATGGTCCAGTTAGATTGGATTTGCAACTGTGTGCAGAATAATAATACATGTTTATTTTACATGAACAAAGCCTTTCTCTCTCACTGTGTTGCTGAGTGCTTTTCCTTGATTGTAAAATTATCACAAAGAAGCCCAACCGGGTTGTCTGGAATGTTATAGTTTGTGTTCTGTTAAGGAAGCAGTGGGCCAGATGTGTTCCGACCGGTATTTGGAAAATGAGATGTAGGTGGGCATTTTACTGATTCGGTAATTTACCGAATCGGTATTTTAAGGAATCTGTAAATTACCAATTCCTTAAAATACCGAATGGGTAAATTACCGATTTTGCTATGTAGGGAGCACCTCATTTCCCCTTTTAGGATTCGTTATTTACCACCAACTACAAGTTGGTGGTAAATAATGAAAACCTTGGAAAAAGCATTTTTTTTTCCAACACTGCCATGTTGCAGACATACATGCCCTTAGGGCATGTATGTCTGCAACATGTGCACCCATACACAATTGAGGGGTGCAACAGGGTGTCAAAGTGACACCCTGCCACCCTTCAATGTTTCCCCCTTGTACCGAATCGGTAAATACCGATTCGGTAATTGGCATTCATTCCTATGGGCCTCCAGGCCCATAGGAATGAATGGCAATTACCGAATCTGTATTTACCGATTTGGTAATTACCGCAACTTACCGATTCGGTAATTTTTTCGGTAAAATTACCTACATCCCATTTGCCTGTTCTTAAATACCGAATCGGTATGATTCGGTATTTAAGAATAGGTAATCTGGGATTACCTACATCGGGCCCAGTGTTTCTTTAATCTGTAACATTTCAAGGTTTCTGGTCCAGACTCTCTGGGGTAGATTTTCAAACATTTTTCTCTAGGTGTCACAAATGCGACGCTAATCAGCACAAAGGGGGCAATTTTCAAACATTTTGTGCTGGGGTATCTTCACAAAAGTGGCACTAACCAGCGCAAAATGTTTTTACCAATTTTATTTCCAGCGCAAAACTTGTTTTGCGTTGGAAAGTACCATACAAGTCGAAGCATTGCTTTGCGTTACTTAGTGCCAAAGGGGTGTTACACGGGTGGTACATGGGTGTTACAATGCAATCACCCATGTCTTTGATGCAAAACCCTAGCTACAAACAATTGAAGACAGGGTTTAGCGCCAAAAGTTAATGCCATCTGAAAGGAGGAATTAGGAGAAATGTTTTAATTTCTCCTTTCCTTTCCTACTTTGTATTCTTGCTGCACTGTGCAGTACACATACAAAGTGGGAAAAGTGTTTTAACTTGCCTCGGCACCGTATTTTTTACAGGAAGTATACCCTTCCTCTACAAAACAAATAGCATCTATTACCACGCATGCTAACACAATGCGGGGCTTAACAATGAAGTCAATACCACGACTGTGTTGTTACCACAAGTTCTATTACAACACAAATCATTACAACGACTTGCTTTAGGGAAGCACTGGACCTTGGAATAGTCCAAATTACTATTCTAACTCCAGTCGGTGTATCAGTAAGGAAAGTGTTGGACTAGAAATCCAACACCAGTCCAACACCGCATTCCCTAAAGCAAGTCATTGTAACAGCTTGCGTTGTAATGGAACTCGTGGTAACATCGCAGTTGTGGTACTGAGTGCGTTGTAAAGACACTACGTTGTACTGCCTGCATTGTAATAGGCCTGCCTGCCTGATGTTTCCAGTACAAAAACTATGCTAGACTCAGGCACGTACCTTAGCGCTATAGCCCTAAGGTGTGTGCATGGCGCATGGCAGCTGAAATCAGTGCCGGCATTAGGGAGAAGGGAGGAGAGAGCCATATCTCTGTAGATATGACACTCTCCTGCTTCCTCCTTGTCATGCAATGCAGTGCAGAATTTTTGGCTGCTGTGCAGCATTGCATGACTTCTTTGAAAATCTGTCCCAAAATGTTTTTTTACCAATTTACTTTCCAGCGCAAAACATTTTTTGCGTTGGAAAGTTAACCTACAAGTAACACAAAGCAGCAGAAAGCATTACCTTAAGTTACTTTATGCCAAGAAGGTGTTACATGAGTGGTACATGGCCATTCCTATGCAACCACTTGTGCCTTTGGACGCAAAACCCTATCTACAAACAATTGTAGACAGGGTTTAACACCAAAAGTTAACTCCAAATGAAAGGAGGGCTTAAGAGGAGAAATGTCTTCATTTCTCCTTTCTTTTCCTACTTTACATACATGCTGCACTGTGTAGAACAATTCCAAAGTGGAAAAAGTCTTCGAACTTGTCAAGGCATAGTATTTTGTACAGGAAGGGTACTCTTGCTGTAAAAAATCTATGCTAGGCTCAAGCATGCACCCTGACCGTTTGGCTCTAAAGTGTGTGCCTTGCGCACAGCAGTTGAAATTAGTGCCGGTGCTAGGGAGAGGGGAGGAGTACGCCATATCTATATAGATATTTATTTATTTAAAAGATTTATAAAGAGCGTGGCTACCAAACAGGGCTCTCTTCGGCTCCCTCTCTGTCTCGCAATGCAGCGCAGCCTCTTTTGGGGCTGTGTTGTGTTGCTTGTGTTTTTTGCAAATCTGGTCCTTTGTATGTTATTCATTAGCTGAACACAACATTGTAATGCTGCTTTACATAAAATGTCAAATCATTCCCTTAAATTGCTGTGCAGAAGCTAAGCATGTGTATGTGTTTGTTCTCTTTCAGAAAATCCTTTTAGTATAGATGCAAATTACAGTCTCTTTATGTGTACTTGTTCAATAGCAGTTTGCTAGCTTCCTTTCAATAGAATGAAAAGTAATAATTTAAAGGTTATGTCTGTTACTATGAATGTGCAGAAGAAGCTCATTGTGCAATGTTTCATTTTCTGCTCACTTCCTCTCGGTAGTTAGATCATGTATTCACAGTGGCAGCTGGCTTGTACCGAGGGTCATGGGGCACAAAAAAGAAGACAAATGTACTTACCTCATCAGCACGACGTCCTCCTCCCTTGGGTGTCTTCCAGGAAGCTTCATATGCAAGAAACTGCACTACCCAATCCTGGTGCTGCTCTCACAGCATGAAAGCAGCCATAGGATTGGAAAGAGCAGGCTCTCCCAGCGCTCCTAAGAGCACTAGAGACCTACCCTTTCTCCCCAGCTGTTTAAGACAGCTAGGTTAGAGAACGTTAAACTGCTCATGTATGGCTGGCCAGTTCAAGTTGGCCAGTGTTAGACCTGGCACCATTGGCGTGGGTCACCTTTCCATTTTTGCTGTTGCCTCGTGTACTTTTGCCGTTAGTTAGATGCTTTAGGCACTGTGCCACTGCTATCCAGTGCCACAGTGCAAGTGCTCCCTATTGTAAATTGATGTATTAACCAGTGGTTCCATTTTTGGCTATTTGGTTTACTTGTCAGACCCTAGTCTAGTGCACTCAGTGTGCCCAGGGAGTGTAAATCCAAATGCTGCTGGTGGGCCTGCAGCACTGGTTGTACCACCCACAGAAGCAGCCTTGTAAAATGTGTCTAAAGTCTGCCATTGTAGAGCCTGCGTGCAGTCCGGTACTGTCATGCTTACTGGGTAAGTGCACCCACTTGCGAGTCCTTAAACCGTCCCTTTTCTTAATATCAGTCACCTCTATGGTAGGACTATGGGCAGGGTGCATTGTAAGTATAAGGTAGGACAAGCCCTGGTGTGTGTGACATGTCCTAATAGTGAATTACAGCCATTTTCTTTTTTCACTACTGCAAGGCTACCTGTTCTCCATAGGCCAGAATGGGTTGTTAGATTTATTACATTTTATAATCCTAACTGACTCAGAGAACATGATAGAAATTCGAGTTTAGTTTGCCTGAACTCAGAATGATAAAATACATCTTTTAGTGAAGTTGGTATTAACATTCTGAGTTTGCAAATACCACTTTTTGAAAATAGGTATTTGCTTGTCTAACCTTTCAAACCTGCCTCTGCTAGGTTGTGTATTCCTTTGTCTGGTTTTGTGAGTGACAGGGCTGGGGGATTCCAAGAGACACGATGAGTCAGCCCAGTGGTGAATAGAGAGATCTGCATCTAGATGGGAGGGAGGAGTTGCACCTGAACCTTGAATAGGGTTGTGCCTGCCTTCCACAATGCTGGCTCCACCTCCTGCGGAGCAGCTGATGTCTCTGCCCTGTACACTGAAATTAGAGAAGGAGTCCTGTAACCAAAGTGCTCCAGGACTGTACTTGCCTTCCACAATGCTGGCTCCACCTCCTGTGGGGCGTCTGATGTGCCTGCCCTGCACTGTGAAAGGAAAGGAGAAGTCTGATAAACAGAGTGCTTCAGTTTGGACTGGGCAAAGGCCCCTCTCCCCTCAGAGATCATAATTTGGGGGTATAAATATTGGGACCCTGATCCCATGAAATTAGATCACTTTTGGACTTCAAGAAGAAACCTTTACTGAGGAGGGGAACCTGAAGAAACTGAGGAGAGACTATTCCCAAGCTGAAGTGCTGCTTGGGGGATTGGCCTGCAGTGGTTGCCTTACTGCCAAAGGAAGGAGAAAAGAACTTTGTGTACTTTGCTTTCAACTTGTGAAGGATTTTCAAGGGCTTGGAAAAGAGCTTGTCTCCTGCTGAAGTCTCATGGACAACAGACTTCACCCCCAGCGTCCCAGAGTTCTTTGGAAGTGCCTGCTGATGTTTTGGGCCTTCTGAGGGACTGCGTGTGGCAAGGAGCTGGAAGGGCGACTCTTCGAAAAAGAAGCGTTTCGCCGTCGCTGTGCCTGCCCTCGCAACTCCGAAGGAGGGTGTCGCTGCTGGAACTGTCACACTGCACCGCATCGAGAGAAGCGTGCCGCAACGAAGAGGAAACGTGTCGCCGTCGTTGCTGCTGCCGTCGCAACTCTGAAGGAGGGCGTCGCCACTGTAGCTGTCGCATTGCACCGCATCGAGAGAAAAGTCTCACAATGAGGTCGGAGCGTGTCGCCGTCGCTGTGCCTGCCGGTGCAACTCCGAAGGAGGTTGTCGCCGCTGGAACTGTCGCACTGCACCGCATTGAAGAAAAGTGCCTTGCATTCCCGAGAAGCGCGCTGCTGTCGGTGCTGCTGCCGTCGCATCGTGGATGTCACCGCTGTAGTTGTCGCAACGTGCGGAAGCTTCATCCATCGTGGGAGAAGAGTGTCACAAGTGGAGCTGCAGCCGTCACATCGCGGAATAAGGGTTTCATCGCTGCAGTCCACGCATCGAACCGAGAACTTCTCGCATACCCGAAGAAGCGTGCCGCATCCGAAAGATCTTCACATCTTTATTTCTTTGCACCTGAAGTTTGCTGCATTTCCCTCGCTGCGACATTGCTTGTCGTGGAAGCGCAAGTCAACCTAAGGTACATTGATGCAAAGTGTTGCATCTTAAGAACTGAACTGAACTAAGCTAAATCTACCATCTTAAAGTAACAGTATTGTGTATTTTTGTCGTTTATGGTCTTGTGGTAACTCTATATAAAGTATACTTATTTTTTATATAAAACCTTGTGTGGTGCCCATCTGTAGTGTTGTCACTGGGTTACTGTATGTGGTCACAAATGCTTAACACACTGCCTCTGAGATAAGCCTGTCTGCTCGTGCCAAGCTACCAAGGGGGTGAGCAGGGGTTATTTTAGGAGTGTAATCCCCTTATCCTGACTAGAGACAAAGGTCCTTATTTGTCACAAGTACCTACCTGTGCCAACTAGAGACCCCCAAATCTAACAGCCAGCCTAACAGACATGCACATTTTAAAGCGCACAGCTCCCTGCTGCCACTCTGCAGCACTGGCCCGCCCCGTCCTGCCACTTAGTTCAGGAGGGGTTGCTGAAATCTAAAATGGTAATAAATAAACTTTATTAGCATTTTATTTTTTATCTCTGGGGTTTGCGGGGTGACGCTCCACCGCTCAAATGGAGGAGCCGTCCCAGTGTATTTATCTAACCCACATACAGAAGCAGAAGTCCCTGGGTTCTGATTGGCTGCCAGCTCTGATATATCAAATGCTGACTAGCAATGAAATTACTTCAGTTTTATTTTCTAAACAAATGAATCAGTATATTCATAAAAATAAATTAAAATAGAGTAAAAGAGCGTTTTAAGGCAGCGCAATTTGGTGCCTGATCCTCCCCAAAAAATAAATAACAAATGAAACATTTTTCTTTTTAAAAAAAATACCCTGTTGCAGAGATTGGGGGCAATGGAGGAGTGGGTGGATGAAGCAACTGAAGCAGGTGGGGAAGGGAAAATCAGTACACAAGGGATAGCAAGTCCAGGGGTGGGAAAGAAGCCCGCGAGTGAAAGTAATCACAACAATATCACTCACATACAGAAGCCACAGACTCTGGGTACTTATTGACTGCTAGCTCACGCACACCTGACACTGACTGGAAATGAAGTTGCTTCAGTGATATCTACTTAAAATAAATTAGATGAATTGAATTTGGTTAAGTAGACCTATGTTAGGCCTCGGATATTAAGGCAGCTATTACCCTGACTTAAAGTAATTGCCATCTCTTTGGGACTAGGACAAATGTGACATAATGAACGCTTGCTGTGCCAAAGTAACACTTAAAATCTGGTCGACATAAGTCCGCTTCCTCCATTTTAAGAGTAATTTTTCTTCTAGAGCCTTGAGGAACTGTGTTGCACCAAATTAAAGAAACTATTCTTTATTCAGGCAATCGCTCCCGCGGCTCTCTGGACCTTATCTTCCCCAACCCTCTCCCCTCTCCGCTCCTACTCTTTCCAGCTTCTGTCCTCTGCCATCACCTGCCCCTTCCCCTTGTCCCCACCCTGTTTCTCAGTGAACCTCTTCCCTCGACACTTGAGACCGAACTATTTTGTCTGATGCCCGATGGAGCTACCTGGTTTAGCTATAGGGGAGATGGGCCATGGATTCCCTCCTTGGTCATCACCTACCCAGTCGGTCATTAGACAGACTTCCTTTCGTCTCTAAACTTGTCTCTTCCCTTATCCTCACTTTCTCACCTCCTCTACCCCCACTACTTTTCTCTCTTCTTTCTCTCCTCTCCTAATGTAGTGCTGATTGCCTGATGTAATGTGTAATTATCGATCTTTTTCTGTTATATTGTTGAACCACATTGTTGCACTTCCCTTCGTCTTTCCTGTCCTCTCCTCCCGCATCCTCCCCCTATTTTATGTCTCTCCTTCTCTCCTCTCTCAATTTATTGAGACTGAACTATTTTGTCTGACGCCCGATGGAGCTACCTGGATTAGCTATAGAGGAGATGGGCCGTGGATTCCCTCCTTGGTCGTCACCTACCCAGTCGGTCTTTAGACAGACTTCTTTTCGTCTCTCCTTATTGTCTCTTCCCTTATCCTCCATTTCTCACCTCCCCTGCCCCCTCCACTACTTCTCTCTCTCCTTTCTCTCCCCTCCTAATTGTATTGCTTATTTTTTGATGTATTGTGTAATTTGTTGGACTTGTTCTGTTACATTGTTGATTCTCATGTAAAGCGCTCTGATACCTTTGGGTCTAGCCAGTGCTATATAAAATTATTTTAAATAAATAAACACATCTATTTGTTTTAACGTTGGAGGAATATACAACAAAATAGGATAATACAGGAACAGAAACTTCGGTATTATAACCCCTTTCATGTATTTAGTCCGACCAGTAACAGCCAATGGTGCATTCTTGTTTTGGCAAGTAATTGTTTTACTTCTGACCATTTGCTGAAAGTGATAGGTAGGGTCCACTTCTTTTGGAAAAACTGCACCTTAATGTTCAGTGTTCCTGGTTGCATACTGTGACTGTTCCTGGTTTACCTGTTACAAATTCCTTGACATTACTGGAGTCTCTGAATAATTAATTTTTGCCCAAAAATTATTGAACTGTGAAAGGGAGCTTGCAGTCAAGATGTGGGGGAATCAGTTATAATCAAAAGGTAATCTGTTTGTAATGTGGTCATTACCAGGTTCGTCAAAAACCTCAACAGCAGCATCATACGATAGTCATTGCCTCTCCCCTAAATCTAGAACTTCTGGACAGACTATACTGAGTGGTTCTAAAATTCAGCACTCAAAAATCTTTCATGTTTTTCCAGGAAGGCCATTTAGGTCTGAATTTTTCAAATGTTTACATTTTGAATTTATTTGACTGTTCCTTTATACTATAGAAATGTATAGCTTCCAAGCACTTCTATTCTTGCTTGATCGAATAAGGCAGTATCAAATCTGCTCCAGATCTTCACCATGCTGCTACATGTACCGCTCCAGGTTCTAAATATATTGTCGATAAACATCTGATAAATGATATCCTCATTGCTTCATACACCCTATATATGTTGCCAGCTTGATTTAATTAAGTAAAGGTTATTTCCAGTGTCTTTCCTTCCCACTACCATGAGATGGATTTCCCACATTGCTAAATTCAAAACATCTCTTCTTGGTTTGCAGCAAGTTTCACTTAGGCTTAGCTATTTATCCAATCTGCATATTGGTCTAATTTAATTTTAATTTCTTTGACAAGTAAGTAGGGGTTGAATCCGACTTTGCATCAAGACAAGCTCGCAGTAAGGGGCATATTATCAAGACAGGCGATATTATCGCCGTTTTAGCGGCAGAAAACTGCAGCTAAAACGGCAATAATGGGCTTGATAATATGCTCAATGGAATTCCAATTGAAGCCCATGTTAGCTGTCCTTCACGTTTAATATGGGCTTCAATTGGAATTCCATAGAGCATATCAAGTCCATTATCGCCATTTTAGCGGCAGTTTTCTGCCGCTAAAACTGCGATAATTTTATCGCCTGTCTTGATAATATGCCCCTAAATGCTCTACCTCACAATCAAATTTGAGCTCGCACAACCTGCAGGAAGCTGATTTAACCCCTTCGCTGTTGGCCCGTTTCCGCCGCTGTGCGGTAAACAAATGAACAGGGCGGGGCCGTGACGAACCCCAGCCGTCATCAGCACACGAGCACCGTGGAGCGTGACGGCTGGGGTTCGTCACCAGCATGCGAAGGGTTAAACGCTAGAAAATTCACAAGCATTTGCTAAGAGTTGCTTGAAAAGTTACAGAAAAGGTCAATTGAGACATTTCTTTTCATGTTATATTGAGGTTTATGATACACCTTAAGAGGTTCTGCTCTTCCTGGCTAGACAGGGCAAACATACATGTTTTAAAGCAAAACAGTGAAAACCTGGAAAATAGAGCACTGATATGTGCCACTGAGTTAATCTGGGATAGGAAACTGGCAGCAGACGTGAGGCCTAAATCCTGTATCCTGTGTCGGGGTAGGAGGGTGAAGACCCGCTAATGCATCATACACTCGTGATGAGAACCTCTGACTCGTTCCCTCCACTTGGTAATCGTCAGAGAGTATACCTTCTGTCTCCTTTCTTGACAATCCTCAGTGTGAAGAACTCGTGCAAACTTCTCCCTTCCACTAAGTCATATCTGTGAAGACATTATGCCACTTTGCCTCTGTGTATTCCTGTCTGTGTGAATACCCTTCTGTTCCTCTGTTTTTTCCTTCACTGTTTTTCTGTCTGTCCCTGTACCATAAGATCCCTCTGTTCCTCTGTTGCTGTCTCTCTGCCTCTGTCCCTGTCCATCTGGTTATGTCACGGTCACTCTTTCTCTGCCCCTTTGAGTCTGTCCTTTCCTTCGCTCCTTGTCTCTCTGTTAACTACCCCCATCCCTCCCTCTGTGTTCCTGTCCCTCTCACCTTCTCCCTGTCTCTTCTTTATTGATTGTCCTTATGCCTCTGTCCCGTTGCCTATGTCACTTTGTACTCTGATTGTCCCTCTGCCGCTTTCTCTCTGTTTCTGTCCCTCAGTCTCTGCCCTTGTTTCTGTGCTTGTGATATTTTTTATAGAATTGACAGTTACAGATTCAAATGTGATGATTTATGGCCCCTGTATTGATCAATGGCGATGGACTGCGTCTTTCCTCTGCCTTTATTCAGGCCTTCGGGAAGGATATTATTTTTAATCTGTCCTAATATTCGCAAACATATGGATTGTTTAAAAATACAATAGGGTGAGACAAAAATAGGGATGTATTTGTTGACTGCTCATGCCTTGTCCAGAGACAGGGATAGTGTCTTCTCCCATTCCCTCACCTTGTCCATGTGCAAGAGTGTGTGTTTAGCAAAATTGAAAGGAATGGCAGCTGCTAGGGCCCTGTCTTGACTATGGTGGGATGTATTCATGTCCCCAACTTCCCCAAGGATAGCAATATTACTTTACCAGCTACTCCACCTTGCCCAAGGGCGGTGGCATGACATAACGTGTATTTGTAAAGTGTACATTCATCTCGTTGGCATCTTGGCACTGGATAACAGATGTTAATTGTAACTCAACTCAATGGTACTCGACCTCAGATGGATGAAAGGCTGTGTGGACACACCAGGATTTGAACCTATGACCAGGAGGTCACCCACAGGCCCCTGCAATAGATGCATTAATCTACTGAGCCACTAGACCTGGCCTCCTGCTCACCAACTCGCTTAAGAGTGTAGAGAGTTAAAAGAAAATACTAGAGCGAAGCAGCTGGCATCTCTACCAGGGGTCAGTCCACAATTGTGAATGCACTCAGTTCACAATTGTGTAATGAGCGCTGGGAGAGCTGTCAGGTGCTCAGAGCTCTCTCAGCCCCCATAAATGTGAATCACACACAGGGATAGGTGTCAACAGCTCCCTGCTCTCCCAGCACTGAGTTGTGATCTGAGCCTCACCACAGGCTTCATACAGCTTTGATGGGCCAAGAATGTTGATTGGTGAAAGCTGATAGGTCGGGAGAGAAAACGTCCCTCCTCTCATGGTGGACTAAATGATCCCTGCACTTTCACAGTGAGGTTGGACTAGTAGATAGATCAGCCTTCGCCCTTATTCATGCCAGGAGAAGTAACTGAGCAAGGCAGTGCATGGGGAATGAGGTGGTCAATCCACACGTTAAGCAAAGGAAGGGGTAAAAAGATACCACCTGCTTTTTTTTAACCCTCAAATCATTTGGCACTTTGAAACTTTAGGAGAAGGGCTAGATTGGCACTGGCAAAACTAATCACTATGCCGGTGCACATACAAATTATAACTGGGCGAAATTTAAATTATGCCAGTGTAGTTCGCATCATTTTAGGAATTTTATGTTACGCTTGTTACGTCAAATTTTCTCATTCATTATACCACTTTGCGTAATTACATAGTATTCTCTGCACAAATGTACTGTGAGGGAGCCATTCATGGTAAAAATACACTGTGAACGCAAGGAAGCAACAGAACACAAGGTTTGTGGTATGTGGTGCTTTTAGTTTTTTGCACCATTTGTTTGTGCAAAATTCATGTGAGGATCGTTTTTGTACTAAACAATTTTGCAAAATGATGGAATTCCATTTCACGTAATTGTGTCAAAAGGTAGCATAATTACCCTAAAACAAATTACAATTTCACAACCTCCTGAATTTAATACAAATTGTCCTCCAACCTTTGGGAATGGAGGAAGGCTATGAGGTCGAATTCCTCCTCCTAAACACTTAAACCTGACTGTGAACTGAAGAAATTTAATCAACTTGCCCTTGTATAAATTGTAGGGCTTGTGTGTAGTTCCCTAGACCTGACACTACTGGGAAAGTGGGATTAAAAGCCTTTAGTTCGTTTTGTTAGCTCCACTGCCTGTTACATAGGCCTCGAAGATATTTGAAGAAATGGGTTGACCTCGGGCCAACCCACCTAGGCATCATGTAGCAGCAGTTCTCTGATATTTTGCTTCTTTTTTTGTTGTTTTGTTTTTCCTCTCTCATTATGTTTGTGGATGTGCATGAAGTGGTGCAAGGGGACTGAGGGTCCACTGAGCATGCACCTAAGAAGCACATGACATTTTTTTAATGTTCATTTTTTGCGATGGATTCTCTTGGCCTGATTTATATTTTAGGGGAGAGGGAATTCCATTGCAACTGCGACAAAGTTCCCTCCACACCAAGACTATGTTCCACCTGCCTGATTTAAATTTGGGCGGGCCATAGTTTGACAACAGCAGACACTACTCTTTCTTCACCGTGGTCAAACTCCCCAAAAAGCCCGACAGAGAAAACACCTTCATAGGTTTGGCTATATGTCTGCCTGCCTGATTTATATGAGCAGACATATAGCACGTTGTCAATGCCTGTCACTGCCAGGAAAAACCTGGTGGCAAGAGGCACTGAAAAGTGTTCAACGTCCCACTCACCATGGGCTAAAACTCCCATGGTGTGGGGGGCATTGCTTTTTTTTAATTTTCAAAAAGCAAATCCAGTTTGGAATTTTCTTTTTCAAAATAAAAAAAATTGTATTTTTCACCTATAGCTCCGTCATGTTTGATGGAGTCGTCTGGCAAAGTTACAATGCATTGGAAGGAACCGCTGTGACAAGTGTTCCTGTCAATTCTTGAAATGTCTGCTGGACTAGCACCTCCATCACACTTTATCACTGGAATCAAGCTCTATCTGGTTGATGAGCCCTAAGCAGGGCAAAGCCAGCCCTAGATTGCTTGTGTTCCAGGTCAGAGAGGACCTGGCCTGGCAACTCGGGTTGGACTGTTCCCGATAGAGCAGGGTCAAGACTGATTTGCATATTGCAGAATCTACACTGAGGGAGCATGGTATGCAAAATAACGATGGACTGGGATGCAGCCTGAGTAATTACCAGTGACTGAGATTAGTTCAAGCTTCCATCCATCACTTTTTGTATACTTCAGTGTGCCATCTCTCTCTCTGCACTATCTACTCTAAGTCACATGCTTGCTTGCCTTAATCCCTAACATTGTATTTCTGCAAATTGCCGACACCTCATCTCAAAGATCACAACCTCTTCTTTAAAAGTCATGCTTCTGAAACATAACAATACTCAATTTCCTGCATCGCATCTATTAATACTTCCAACCATCTGGATGAATTCAGACACCCTCCCACTAGACATCACACCTAACACATATTAAGTTAATTAATTTAATCTGCCACATGGAAAAGGGATTCAATGCATGGAATGTTATTTTAAGAACACAAGACTAATCCCAATAACCAACAATAACCACAGACAAAAACACTAACATTGGGATCTAGAGCATTGTGCTGCATGGTGTAAAGCACTTCCAAGTCTCATCAGGGGTAATATGCCCCATACAAATGCAATTGCAATATGATCAAATATATAATCCACCAGAACCACATTAAAATGAATCCTATAACACTGTTATCGGGCAGTCGATTGTAATTCATATAGACTGCATAATAATTTCTTTATACTGCTTGACATTCTCACACTCATAAGGAAAAGCTGCAACGGGTCATTCCCAACATCCAGTACTGTCCCAGTGCACAGTAATAAAAAGCCCATCATTACTGAACAGGAATGGAGTAACTGATGAGGTCTGCCTTATGCCGCTTGCTAATCGAGGTACATACTAAGACCACTTCTTGACATCTCACAATGACAATCAGATACTGGATGATATTCCCGAAGTCCATTCCAGCAGTTTTCACTAGAATATCTTCCTCCAACCTATGGCTGCTCAGAACTGTGCACTTTAAACAAAACATCTCAGAATGGAAATCCCTGCGTAGTAACTTGCTAATTTGACTATGATGATGAGAAAGGAATCAATAGGACCTGCTGAGCTGCTTCTCTCCCACACTTTTTCATCCAGCACACTGCTATGTGCAGCGTCCCATAACACAATAACCACACCTCAGTGGTCATCACGAACGAGATGACAGCACTTCTACGATAGGATTTAAAAAAAAGACAAACACACACTTGCTTCCCTTGTAGACGAACACTCCACATATGGGTGGTTAGCGCTATGTAAATATTGTATAACAATATACTGGAATTCTGATTAAACAATGGGTGAGGTAAACCTATTCTGAACGGGTTGACACAATCATTCTAATTATAAAACCCATATTTAAAAGGGACACATAAAAAACCACTTTCGATATGTCATACTTGACCAGTGAATTATTTTCCATATTTTATGAATTCCTATGCAATATCGATTTTATACCAAATGATCAGTCTTTTAACGCCTTAACCGCGGTGGCAATTCCGCCGCAGTGTGGGCGTTCTAATGGGTGGGCGGGGCTGCGATGGCCAGCGGTCGTTTGCAGCACCAGGGAGGGAGTGCTCCCGTCGGCCGTTGGCCCACGGGAGCACGGAAGGGGTTAAATGGGCCGGTACTCACCGGTACTGAGTACCAGCACTTCCGATTGTTTTTGTCGTCAGTACCGACACTTCTCTGTAGCCAGGGAGAGTACCGGTAGCCTGATCCACGAAACGGCTGGCTCAGGTTAGGTTTCTGCTCCAGGGCAGAGGCCGCTCTGCTTCCGAGGAGCTTGTAATTAACTTGGCTGAAGTATTCTTTTCCAGAGTTGCTGGTGAAGATTTCAGAAGCGCACATTTGAATGTCCCCAAACTTCAGTGGGATTAGAGGGCTTCTGTCACGCTGTGATTAACAGGACAGGGTCTCTAGAGAGACCCCGCACTGTCAATCAGGTGCGCAGCGACCATTCAGGTGAAAGTGCCATCATGACTTTCATTTTGTGTTATGAGCTAATCTGTGTTTTTTTTTACATAAAAACATTTCTCATGTGTTTTAATATGTGCTGCAACTGGTACAGAAGTCTCTATGTATTATGATATTTTGCCCTTAGCCCCGGCCAAAGCCCCACCCACTTGCCATACCTATTTTAATGAGTACCTGCACTTATTTTTCCCCATTTACAGTACTGCGAATAATGCTGTTGGCCAGCGGCCAGGGATGTCCAAGATGTGGCCAAGTAGCAGCCAATGATGTACACATGTTTTTTTCATCCCCTAAACTGGCTTCATTTCTTCAAGACGTTCACCAATTCATTAATGGTGCTCTTAAGATCTCTGTGGACCTATCTCCTGAGATGGTAATAACTGGGTGTGAAAGTGATTGTTTGCTTACTAGACCAGCTCATGAATCTGCTTTCCTTTGTATTGCTATGTCTGTATTCCGTCTGAGTATAACCTCTGAATGGATTATCCCTATCCCCCTACCCTTATTAACTGGAGAGCAAGGATTTTAGCTCTTCATAATCTGGAATATGCTGTGTTTCAAAGAGGGGGTAGGAGGAGGTGCGAGAGGGGATTGAAAATATGGGCACCATTTATACGATGGCTGAACAATTGAATGATTGAATGGGCTTTTCTTTTTTTTCTTTCTTCTTCTCTTCTTTTTCCCTTCCTTTTTTTTTTGGTTTGGCCACAGCGTTTTCATGAGATGTTTCATGCCCTACTTTTATGTACCTGACCCTAGTTTTTTTATCAGTGATAGCCAGCTATAAATTTCTTGGAATTTTTTGTCTTAGATTTTATTTTTTCAGATATTTTGCCATGATATATCATTTGCTATGATATTT
This sequence comes from Lissotriton helveticus, assembly GCF_964261635.1. NCBI lineage: Eukaryota > Metazoa > Chordata > Amphibia > Caudata > Salamandridae > Lissotriton > Lissotriton helveticus. The sequence goes on from NC_136072.1 coordinate 577,493,776, forward strand.
GAAAATTCTCTTCTCAAGATGAACAATACATTTTAAAAAAAAAAGCAAATAATGCTGTGCAATAAAACCACCCAGCATGCAACGTGCTGTATTTAAATTCTTCGATCTCATAGATGTATTGAAGTAGAGATGTCCAACGCTCCCCCACTCTGACAGACAGGGTTACAGCACATATGAAACGCATTTTTAATAAACAAGCAGATTCTGCTTGAACGTTCTCTCTGGGGCTAAGATACCGTTGAATGAGAAATTGAAATAATACATTTAAAAAGTACGAATTTGCTTCTCTCCCCGCAGTTTTCCAGCTCTTTATTTCTGTGCTCGTGCCAACTTGCAATCGTAAAGGTGGAGACATATCTGATGTAGGCCGTGGAGATTTTAGGAAAGGCCAAGCCTGGGTTGCGTCGGATGCCTTGAGACCGCCCGCTCCGTCCCCAGACCACAGTGTGACGCATTTGTATATTTTATTCATAGTATTTCTTTCCTCTCTTCCCAGTATACTTTGCAGTTTTTCTCTCAGCATCGTCTTTACTCGAACAGGATGATACCCAGGGGGTTACACCATTGCAGAGAGGCCATGTCTGGCTGCGTCACTGTACGTCTTAACAGTCACGGGTGAACTTAAGTGTGCTCTGCGAGTGGGTGTATTTCTATACGTGAACAGATGCCTGTGTTCTAGAGGCTGTCCGAGGGAGCATGTGGGTAAATGTATGTGTGTGAGAGTCTTAGATTGGTGTGTCTTGAAGTCTGCCTCGGATGAGAAGGGTGGTACGGCTGCTTTGTACATCAAATAGTGAGCATTTAAGTGAGTCATTTTTTTGTGGACAGGAGGGTTACGTGTTCAGAAAAGATGCATGTACAAGTTCGGGTGACCAACTGGCATTGGTGCAAATTCAGGACGGTGAGTGTAAAAATTCAGGACAAAGGGTCAAAATTCAGGACAAAACTTCCAGACAATTGGATACATTTTACAGACACACCAGAGGTCGCGCAATAGTATATAACTAAGCCAAGCCATATCCAAACATATTCAACCATTTGCAAACCTATCCATCATGTATCCTTCCATCTATCATTTCACTCATCCATCCCTTCATTCATCCTTTCACTCATCCATCCATTATCCATCCATCCACCCTTTCACCCTATCCATCTGTACACGCATCCATCCACTCTTCTTCCCATCCATCCATTCTCATCCATCCAACCTTTTACTCTTTCACCCATCCAGCCATCCTTTCACTTACTCATCCATCCACCCAGTCACTCATCCATCCACCCATCCTCCCTTTCAGTCATCCATCCATCCTCCCTTTCTCTCTCCATCGACCCTTTCACTTAGCAATCCTACCTTCCATCCATCCACCCACCCACCCATCCATCTACTCACCCACTGATGCATCCATCCATTGACCCTATCACTCATCCATCCTTTCTATCCCTTGCACTTATCAATTCATCAATCCATCATCATTTCACTCATCCATCCACCCATCTTTTCACTCGTCCATCCACCCTTTTACCCATCCAGCTACCCTTCCACCCATACATCCAGCTATTTGCCTTTTCTCTCTTCCATCCTTCCACTCACTCATCAATCCATCCATCCTCTCTCATTATCCATCTATTCAATCTTTCATTCATCCATTCACCCTTTCACTAATTCATCCAGCCAGCCATCCAGCCATCCCTTCACTTGCTCACTCGCCCACCTTTTTATATTAATTTTGAGCTGAGCCTTTTTGAGAAGAGGCCCATCAAGAACTTCACCCTCGCTGCAGGAGCCATTCCAGGACTGGGACAGAAGCCATTCAGGGCGGAGACAGGATCCACCACAGGGGGGACAGGAGCCATCACAGGTGGGGGGACAGCAGGGGGGACAGGAGCCAGCACATGGGGGACAGGAGCCATCACAGGAAGGGGGTGGTGGGACAGGAGCCAGCACATGGGGGGACAGGAGCCATCACAGATGGGGGGGACAGGAGCCATCACAGGAGGGGGGGCTCAGGAGCCATCACTGGGGGGGGGGGGGCAGGAGCCCTCACGGGATGGGGGGATAGGAGCCATCACTGGGGCGGGGGCAGGAGCCATCACAGGGGGGGAACAGGATCCACCAGGGTGGGCACAGGGGTGGGCATGCAGTATTCTAGTATCATCTTGGTCTCTTCCAGGGTGGGGTAGGGCTCCTCACCCCCTCCTGGACTAGACAACGAGAAGACAGGCTCTCTGTCCAAAATGTTAGTTTTGCCCCCCCCCCCACACACTGATGTACAGTACGTAAAGGAGATACTCCAAGAGAACTGATTTAACTGATTGTCCTCCATACTTTGTTCATCAGTGTGGGTGCGATTGTGCCATTTCTATATTTTATTACATTATAGACTGCATGTTTGAAGAACCGAGGTTTGCTTACAATTTAAACCACGTGCTGCCTTGGGGTAATCAGGGCAGATTCTAGGATGTTTGGGGCCCTGGGCAGGGGAATGTGTGAAGCCCCTCTAAATTGCAGAGACATGACGCATTCAGGGCTGCTTGCATCTGAATAGATGCCCCCTGCTCCTGAAGCTGCAGCCCCTCCCTCTCAGTCACCTTCAAGCACCTCTTAACAGGTCATCAAGGGCTGGAGGCGTGAGGGTTGCCATCCCGCTGTGCCTCTCCAATGCTGCTGGGTATCTGAGCTTTGGTACAGCATCGGAGTCAAGAATGGAAGTGGGTGGAAGCTGTGCCCGGTTAAAATTACGGACAAATGGCGTCCGTTAAAAAATCCTTCACGGACAACGGACAGACGGCCGAAATTACGGACTGTACGTGAAATTTACAGATGGTTGGTCACCCTAGTACAAGTATGCCAGCATTGGATGGGCATTATACATTATTCTAGAGTGTGTATCTTTCATCTGCTGTCTTGTAAACCAGAAAATGCTTATTTAATTCAGATGGTTTTTCTGACGTCATCTTAAGCTCGAGAAATAGCTCAGAGCCTCGTATGTTTACGGAACCTTTTTTTAAAGTTTATCCAATTATGGTGTCAACGATGGTAGGCAAGAACAGGATATGTGTCTGTTTGCTTTTTCCAGCAATTGCTTTGAGTTGGCTTTGTGTATTAACACATATTTGCAGCTTTAAAGTGTTAATTCATACAAACACGACAAATCACAACTCTGCCCTTCGACATGTTTGTGTTTGGATGCGCTAGGCATACACACATTGCCAGTGCTTGTTATTTTTCCTTAGTGTGTCACTCTGTTAGGGCTTGAAAGCAGTGCGTCACTCTTTTAAAATATCATTGCTTTCGAAAACATATCCTGCAGCCAAGACACATATACATAAATTATTTTAAGAAAAAATGCTAAATACATATACTGAAGACAGACTTGCCAGAAAACTAAGGCTATCAGTAGCCCGAACCTATGAATGAGCACCGAAAGTAAAGAGATAGGGTCTCATTTATGAGATTTTTCTGTAGGGCAGCGCAGCAGTCCTTCCTGTTGCGCTTCCCTACTGCATAAAAAAAGGGCGGGAATGCGCTGTATCTATAAGATGTGGCACATTGCTGTCCTTTTCCCCTGTACCAGCGCACAATGGGCTGCCGTGCGCCAATGCAGGCACCTTTGCACCATGGTGCAAGTGTGCCTGCGTTGTGGGGATGATTATTTTTGTACAGGAAGGGAAACCTTTCTGTACAAAAATAATCACAAGAGGCTTTTTCTGTGCAGCACACATAGAAAAAGGAAAACCAAGGAGAAATAAAGATATTTATCCTCGTTCTGCCTTCATTTACATCTCCCCTGGGGAAGCGTAAGCTTTTGGCACTGCCTCAGATTTATGATTTCTCATAAATCTGGGGCAGTGTCAAAAGGCCATGGGTGTTACTGGGGGCATCCATGGATGTTGCTGGGAACGCCCCCAGCAACACCTGTTGAACGCCCCTTTAACGCAGAACACTGTGTTAAAGGGACTGATATTTATCAGGCCGTATTAAGCCAAAGAAAGTGGCTCAGTGCTGCCTGATAAATATCACGCAGGCTTCTGTGCCACAGAATGTCACAAAAAGTAACCTTCTGGAGGCACAAGGAGTCTCATAAATGAGGCCCATAATATTCCCTCAATCAGGGTTATTTGTCTAAAACACAAACGCTCACTTTCATAACTTTCCTTAGCTCTCCTAAAAATGCTGCAATTTGTTGACATTACCTGGCTGGCTTCTTACTGTTGCGATATTGCCGTCTGGCACGTGGATTTACACTTGGTGCTGGGAGTTAAAACATCCCCCCGTAAATTCGGGAAACATTGACATTTGCAAGGGTGGAAGAAGTATCCTGACATTTCACGAGCTATTCCCCCAGTATTTTTTCCAGCCCACCCATCCCAGCTATGGGGACTATTTCATAATGCAGAATACCAGGCCTATGAAGGAGGACACATCTTGCTCAACAGATGTTTCGGCTAAGGAGGGGCAGCAAATTGAGGTAAAGGCTGGGTGTTTTGGAGAAGTGAAAGGGTCGGGGTGGCCACACGTACAGGCCATTGCACCCGAGAGGTAGCAAGAATGACTACCTCTGACTGCTAATGACTGCCCAAGCAATACCATCTTTCATTAAGTCTCACTTACCAGACGGTGCAAGCTGTCCTTTGGTTAAAAGACCTTTTGTCATGTTACAGTGGGCTTAAAGCTCTTCCTGTTTTTACCACTGGTTGGCTTGACTGTCACTCTCATTTGCTTGCTTGCTTGCTTTCTAGTCATCAGTTTTTTTGGGCTTTACTTCCAGACCTTGTGTTTGTCTCTCACCTGGAGCATGCACAAATTACTTGTTTCCCTGCACTGCTCTCTTTTGAAACCCTACTTTTTTCTTTTAGTTTAAGCAGTCCATGAGAGTGTATGTGTTTTCCAGCAGTCTCCCTTGTGTACCGCTCTTCTCTCTTCTGCTGTGCTCTGTGTGGCTCTTTCTTGCCTATATGCTTCTTCCCTTCATTCTCTGTAAAGTGCTCAGCCATGTCTGTCTCTCCTAGGGTTGCTTTTTTGCCAGGTGTTCCCCCAAACAGCTCAATTTTCCTCTTTCTCTCTCTCAAGCCTGTGTGCTTCTCTCCCCCTTGCTCTAAGTTCCTCCAGTTTCCCCCCTCTGTACTTCTCCCTCGATCCGTGCCTTCCATGTTGCTTCTTCCGCCTCCCTCTCTGTTGCTTCTGTCCCTGAGTTGCTTCTCCTCCTTCATTGCTTTATTCTCAACCTGCGTCCTCTGTGTTGCTTCCCCCTACCAGCGTCTCAAAAAAAGAAAATAATGCTTTTGCACTGTTTTAAAACTAAATGTACTCCGCGATCCAAGTCAGATACGTAAACAAGAAGGAAAAAACCATCAACATTTTGTAGGCACATGCATGTATGTTGCACATGCCTACAAAATGAGCCCAGTGGATGTGCTATAGCACCTTTTGTTTTTACTCTTTAGCCATGCTGCACAGCATTGGGGATGCTGTACAGCATTAATTAAATCCAATTGGTAAAACAAATAGGCCCATAAGACAAGACCTGTTGGCTTTGCCAATGTTTATTTTCAAAGTTCAACAATATTATACTTGACAAAGCTTGTGTACTTATTTTAAAATTAAATGAAGTTGAGTCAGCTGAATTTGGCAAAATCAAATGCTATACATACACAAACGCCCATTTATATGACTTGCAGAACACATGCAGAATTATATATGGAATAAATTACGCTCTGCCTTACATTATCAAGATATTTATTGCAAGTCACCAAGGAGTTATGTAACCATATAGAAGAACGAGACTGAAGGCCAAATACCTTTACAAGCTCATGTATCTACAAGGTGACTCGGTGCATCATTTCACTGTACATGTGGGTATATTTTATTCCTTATAATACATGATCACACCATCACCTTTCCCAGAAATATATCATTGTTGTGGCCTCTTCCTCTTTCATATGGATAAGTAAAGTTGCAAATACGAAAATAATTGCAGTGACAAATTACACACATGGATATGCAACTAGTATAATGTTTTACAAATATTTGAGCAGTTTAATTATACTTCAGAATAATTATAATACTAAAATAGCCATAACACATAAACATGCTGCCATCAATGGCTCCTTTCTGCTAACTGCTGTTTATTTATGTAGTTTATTTCTGGAAAACGGTTCAGAAGAGCTGAAAAGTTAATGCTTACTTTCTTTGTTGAAAGCAGATGTAATTCTGCTTTTGAAGTGCTCTTTACACTCTCTGCTGGCACTGGCAGAAGGCGTTGCAACCTCACAACTCACTGTAACAATTTATGCTGTTTCAGAACTACATAATTTTCCTATTATAGGTGACCAGTGATGTCACAGCCATATTGTAATAAGAAAATCAGAGATTTCTTTATTTTAGTTTTCTATAGAAGGATTATAGGCTTCCATGTATAGGTCTTATATAAAGCTATTTTCAAGAACACACATTCATTTTTTTGGTTAAAGTTAAAAAGGTGATGAGTACAAAGCCTGTAAATGAAGTAAAATGTTCATCTTAATTACTGATTGTTATTAATTAACTTACTTGTTCTTTATTTTTATTACCCTTTCTAGCTTGTTTTGGTTATTTGTGGTTTAAAACCAATGTTTTCATTTAAAATGTCTTGTTTGATTATCAGATTTGATTTGATTTTGGAGGGCTGTACTCTCACGGTGAATCCTACTTTGTTTTTACAATGTACACTACATATGGGACCCGATTGCTATGATCACCTGTGGACTCACACGCAGTGCAAGTCATAATCATGCCGGGGTATACTACCCCGGGGATACCGTTCCACCCAACTCATAACTGGCCTCTTAAATGGATTTTCTTTGGGACTATTGTGATGTTAATCCTGTAGTTATACATCTCTGAATAAGTAAATTTGAAAAGTGTGTTGTTGATAATGCCATATGTAGACCGACACAAAACTATGTATTTCTTGGTTTTTTTTCAACACACAAGTATGCAATTGGTAATTATGTTTGAAAGTTTCTAAAGTACCTTTAAAAAATTAGTTTTTTTGTTGTTTTATTAAAGTCACTGTTTTAATCAAGTCTCCAAATGTCTGTCAGTCATTTGGTTTAAAGAATAATTGCCACGTAAACACGGGTTCTTATGGGTAGAGGCAACAAGCAGCAAAGCTCTATTTGTTATTTCTTAATATAGAGTCCTCCTGGATTGAACACTGGGAGCTTAATGTGCCGACTAACCCAAAAGGAAAGTTTTTGTCTGGTGACAAACTATTGATCCCTAACCAGCCATTCAGAAGGGAGCCTCAAGAGGGTGGAGAAACCCTCCAGGAACAAAAATCCTTAGACTCTACTGATAGTGGTTCACCAGTTGAGACATGGTACTTTCTTAGAAATAACCAAATAATATAGCCGTTAGTGGCCGCCGTAGGGGGCTCTACCGGCCATTAAAGGCGCGCTCCAGTGTTAAAGGCCCAAACCGAAGGCGAGGGCCTTTAACAAGGGAACTGCCTTTAATGGCCGATAGGGCCCGCTACGGAGGGCTCTAAGGCTATTACAACATTCCGACCCTAGAGAGAAGAATGTTCTAATTTGTAAAACAAAGGCCTCATGGAGCCTGAGGGGGTTGAAATCTCCTCGTGCTCCATGAGGCCTATGTTCACAGCTGTTGCTGTGAACAAACATTGGAATGTTGATGCTCCGGCTTTTACTTGCCATTAGAAGCCCAGAGCACTCCATTGTCTTCAAAGGAGCGCTCAGCATTCTAAGTGTTCTAATCTATCGTAGGTTGGAAATCACTGGTGACAATAGCAGAACCAACACTGACAGTCTCTAGGTCTAGGTTTAGATGTCACAAAGAGGTAGATATGTGTGGAAACACTTGGTACACTTTGCCCCTAAAGGGTTTGAAATCTCCACTAATCAGATTCCATTTTTGAGCATGTTGAGCCCAGAGCATGCTACTTTGACCTTTATCATCATGGATCTGTTTGGTTTACTTCTCTACTCTAGGCTTGTACCAGAGCTGTGGAAGAAAGTCTCTAAACCCCACCAGATACTAGAGAAGTCTCTATGCGCTCAGGAGACTAGCACATTTGAAAAGGAAAGCTATGCATAGAAACTTCCCAGTGGCGTAACGAAGCTCGAGTGGCCCCTCCTGCAAAGTACATGGAGGGCCCCCCTCTGGACATACTCGGAAGTTCTCAGGCCAGCCTACTTTTCTGAGGGGGCCCCCTGGAGCTCGGCCCACCTGCACTGCGGGGTCTGCGGGGCCTTTGTTACGCCACTGAAACTTCCCAGTCCCAAGATGTCACTTTCAAAGACCTATGCCCTCTGTGTATGGGTGAGGGGCTGCTAACGTACTGCACTACAGATTGGTGTATAAGCAGTCTGCTTACTGGCAAACAGAATGGAAGTATTGTTTTCATGTTTGAAGATCCATTAGCACTGAAAACATATCCTAACAAAAGAAAATGATAATTTCTCAGTGCACTATCATAGGGGCTGTGGCAGCTAACCGATCCCTGGTTCTTAATTTTACTCATTGACAGCCACGGCCCGTGCAGGCAAGAGCTGTGGTGCAGAGGGGGGGGTATTTCAACAGACGACGATGGAACATTAATTATTTATTTAATTTTCCCTACTGGTCGTCTGTTGGATCCCCCAACCTGCTCCTGACAAAAACCTTAACCCTGTCCTTGTCAGCATCCTTACACACCAACCGTAAACATAGACCTGTTCATAACTCTGTTTAAATCCTTACTTTGCCTTCTTTCAGAACCTAGAATGTATCCTTAGAATACTATTTAACCTAAACATTAACTTAGAAAAATCCTAATACTAAACTAAATCATATATTTACCCTAACACCCACCCTTGTCCTAAGCAAACCTTTTCCTTTATAACTCCTTTTCCCATTGACTTCAACAGTAATTAAACCATTTGCTGTGCTGACTTGTTGTCAGTTCTTTGCGGTGGATTCTCTGTCACAGCATTCATTTTCATTCTATATGTGCCAAAGAGAGAGGTGTCTCCGAGATCGCCTATGTTAATCTAGGCCCCTTTGCGCTGATTGTGGACCATTGTGGTGAACACGAGTCGTATCAGCCAGACAGTTTACTGTGTTGTAGACAAAGGCTAGATGTACCAGGGGTTGTGCAGGCGCTCGCGCGAAACCAAAGCCTTAGCAAATAACTTCTAAAGCGGGTACATGTTTACCTCTGCCTGTGGTAGGTGCTGTCTTTAAATTAAGCACCACATCTTAAACTGAAGTTGTATTTGTAATTATGTGCCAGAGGCCAGCTACTTAGACTAGATAACATGCAACAGAACAAACACAATGACAAACAGCAAGGTTGTGCAGGCAGCATCCTAGCCTGAAATGTGGCGTTTCGGTTCCTACTTGCACTTTATGCTTCTACAAAGACTTAATGTCTGATTTATTGTATGGGGGTCTTTAGTTTGCCCGCCAGGGAGACAGAGGACATTACGTCCCTACCTTCACACAGACAGGGCAGTTAGATTGTCCTTCCCTACAAACAGACAAGTCATTCAGATTGTCCTTACCTGCACAAAGACATGATTCTCAAGTGGCCCAAACCAACATACAGACAGAACCCGAAGTTGGTGCTTTCCTGCACACAGACAGGGTCATGTTGTGTGTGGCCTTAGTTACAAATAGACAAAGTTCACAGACACCAAGTCCCAACATAAAAAGAGGGAGTCCTGGGGTAATTCTTCGATAAAAACAGATAGGGTTTTTGCTTGTTTCTTATATGTGCACAGAGCTGAAGTCAGAGATGACCCTTATCTGCATTGGAAGGTTTCTTGTCTGGTTCACAGGGCATGCAGACAGGACCCGGTGTATTCCTTACCTGTATAGATGCACATGTAGTGATGAGACTGTTGTCGTATATGGTGTTGCTGTCATTCAAGTCAGGAGGCAGCGCTGGGCTTTCTTCTGTTTTGGGGGGCGCAGTTGCCACCGGGGATGGGTGTTTCGGTGCCAGGTTGACATCTGTACCATTTCCAAAGGCCTGAATGGAATTTCCTACAAAAATGAAACATCAAATGAGGGGGGGAGAGAAGGAAATTGAAATATAGATGGTGTTGGTAGAGATAATTATTTTCATTTTTAGATACATCAGAGACTGCCCCTTTTAGTTGTAAAGGTTTATTCTGATATAGTGTCTCTTTTTGAGGGGGTTGGGAGAGGGAGGAGAGGAGTTAAAACCTGAAATAGAGTTTAACCCTTTATGAATGGGATAGTTTGATATAAATTCTGTCCACATAAAGGAGCACAGCCTAGCCCTCCTTCCTGTAGAGGGAGGGATTCTATTCTCATACAGAGAATCTCCTCTTCAGAGGGGGCTTCTATAGTGATAAAGAATGATCTTTGTCATAGGGGAGGGTCTATCCCGATCCAGAATTTCCCCACTTCCTTGGATTGGAGATGAGCTACTCACCTGATAATATTTGAATTGTGAATAATTTTTGGTGGGGAGACTCCTTCATTACAAAAGGCCGCAGTGATGATGTTGGACGTGAAGGATTAGGTGAAGGTTTACCCTATCAAAGGGACTTATCATTGGAGAGCCAACTAAACCCACAGTGGACGGCTCCAGGAGCAGGTGGGAACATGATGGAGTCTTCTGATAGGCCAGTTCCTCTTCAGTTTCTCTAGCTTGTCTCCATTTGCTTTACAGTGCAAAACACCCTAATTCCTCTCATTTTATTCTCCTTTTAGGTCTCACTGCATACGACCCCTAACAGTTCATGGGACTGCTTGATCACCACTCATAGCAGAACTCTTCATAAATCCTGTAGTAAATGCTGTCTACACATCATGTGTCTACTCAGCTCTTACAGGATGTGGCGGGATATGTCTCCTAACACTGGAGGTGTCCTTAGACATATCTCGCACCCTGCCCCTTTCACACCTCTCAGCTTGTGTCTCACACGTCTCCCCCTTGTTCCCTCACATCTCAGAATTATACTGTTAAATCTCTGCGTTTGTATCCATTCACATCTCTCATCCTGTGCCCTACATATTTCTAATCTTGTTCCATCACATCTCTCATCTTGTACTCCCTCTCTGCCTGTGTCCCCATCACATCTCTCTGAATGTTTCCGACTAACATCTACCAAGTGTTATCCTTTCAAATTTGCCAGATGTTGCTCTCTCACATCCCTTGATTAGTACTCCCTCAACTCTCTCAGTTGCCAACCACTCCATCTCACAGCCGGTACACCCTTGCATCTTTCTTCATTTACACATCACATCCTCTCTACAACACCGGTCCAGCCTACCTCAACGACAGACTTTCCTTCCACGCACCCACACGCCATCTCCGCTCCGCCAACCATGCTCTCGCCACCATCCGCCGCATCCGCCGCACCACCGCCGGAGGAAGATCCTTCTCACACCTCGCCACCAAAACCTGGAACTCTCTACCACTCCAGCTACGCCAGACCCAGGACCTCCCAACTTTCAGGAAACGCCTCAAAACATGGCTTTTCGACCAGTAGCATCCCCTCTCCCCAGTGCCTTGAGACCCTAACGGGTGAGTAGTGCGCTTTATAAATATATTGATTGATTGATCCTTTAGTGTCTATCCCCTTACATCTATGTGCTAATGGCCATCACATATCTGTAGTTTTACACGCTCATATCTCTCTGCTGGGAAACCCTTACAGCTCTGATTGTAAATTTAATTGTAAATGCTCTTGCATCTTTCTGCTGGTGCCCCTCACACCTTTGATCATTAAGGTCTTGAATCTGTGTGCTGGTGACTCTCCCATCTCAGAATGTAAAGCCTCATACACCTCTCTGCTGTTCCAGACACAAGGGTCTTCAATGCTAGTCATCCCACACTGTCCCAACAGCGCTGAGGCTTCCATGTTGGAACCTGTGCACGCCTTACATTGTAATTAGTCGTGCATCACCTATACAATCGCGAACGCTAAATGTGAAGAAAAGTTTTCTTTTTCTTACTGAGGCATGGATTATCCATGAAGTCTTTCACAAACTTCTCACAATCTTCCTCCAGGTTTCCACTCCCCTTGCATGTGCACCAAGGGGATACGGTGAGGCTGGCAGTGCTAGATTCCACGTAGTTGGGCGTCACGTCAAAGCCTAGAGAGAGGGGAAAGGATTACTGAACTGCTGCCAGAAGTAGAACCTAGGATATAGATTGGGGCTAAGAGATGTCTCATATGTCACACACTTTAACATCTGTTTGGACATGGCATCAACCACTTGGATAAGGTGAGCTGATCGCGGATCAGGAGGAAGCGCTAAAAGTCCACACATACTAATGACACTTAACAAAATAAAAACATAATATATAAACACATAAACATGAACATAACTTAACATTGAGCAGTCAGAAGGGTTTTGCAGTTTCTTTCTTTCGTACTCTCCTGGGTTCCACCTCCACTCTCCCGCTCATTGTCTAAGAGAAAAGAGTGGGTAAAGAAACTCACCTATGAGGCCAGCGTAGGAGCCCAGGCAGGCCTGGTAGTTGTCAGTAGGGCAGCTGCTGGGCGTGAGGAAGGACGCCAGGCAGTTGGAGTGATAGTCCGCAAGCCTGGACCTGGATTGTGGAGACACAAAGGGAGACATAGATGGAGCAGTGTTCATGAAAAGAAGGGAACAGCAGGTAAAGTCAACATTTTCAACAGTTGAGAGGACCATCTCTCCTGTCGTTACTGGTCACTAAACAGAGTCTGTGACAGATCCTCAAATGTGTATTGTGTTTGTATAAGTTATTCGCTGATTCATTGATCCTGTAGTGGCCAAATGTTGCTGATTATGGCAAATTTGACGCTACTATTCCACCACGTCTCCTCCTTGGCACTCAGCTGGCTTATTGGGAAGTGAGGACCTGCCTTCAAAGCCAGGAAGGTGGAGGTTGAATCAACTCAGATTAAACCTTGAAGATGTTTGCATTCATACACATTTTTAAGGCACTGAAACATAGTGTGCCTTTTGAATTTATCTGGTTAGTTCAATAATTGCTTCATTAACGATACCTACAATTCTTCATAATTTTCGTTATTATTCTAATAAATATAGACTTTTTTGCTTCGAATTATTCATAACTGGTTATCATAATTTCATTGTAATACTGTCATTTATTTCTACAATGAATGTGACAATAAAATAGATCCTCCATAATCAGTGTACACATTTTTCACGTTTTCATAATAACGTACTGCTGATTTCTGAGTTCCTACATAGCTTTACTCAGAGCCGACACATGTTTCGCTCGGGAGATACTTACTTGAAACATATTGATAAGTAATTCTTCAGTGTTTTCTATTAGAATACTATTTCCCATTGAAAAGCACGAGCTTCACAAAGCTGAAAGTCAGGATCTGCCAACTGAAATCAAGTTCATTTAATAGGTGGCCATTGTACCACAGCCCTAATGGATTTCACGATCCAAACTTGATGTAAGATTGACTTTGCCCCAGCCACATATTTGTTTTCAGGCATCAGGCATTGCCTCTTATGCCTGCTGGAAGCCACCAGTAAGCAGTGAATGTAGCAGCATCAGATTGAATACGAAGTAGGCAATTTCACAATACCTTAAAATCCTAACCAAAAATAGATTTACTATTCTTTACTCCACATCTTCATACATTTATGATATATATATCGTCAAGGTACATATATATTGAGTTAAGTACTGAAACTCTGCATGCACTTACCAGTAGATATTTTAGTCCTCGATATTTTGTTTGTGATTTTAAGACATCTCGATTTTGCTTACTCAACATTTCGTACCTACACTGCAAACTCATTCTGGTCAGTTTTCATTCTCCTGCAGATTCACTTCTCTAAGTGCCCCTTCACTCCTTAACAATCAGCTTCCATGTTACCGGTGTAGGGAAACTTGACTACATCGTTAACCGAGCACCCACAGGTGTCAGAGTCAATCATAACTACTTAAAGAGACTCAACCATTTCTATAGAACTTGGACTCTGCCTATCACACATTTACCCGCACCCCCCCAACCACACTCTTGTATCTATGTCCTACCATTCTCTGTCTCACTCCTTTAGCTTCACTACATGCCCTAAGGTAACGGCAAATACACAATAAGAGGCCCACTCCAGCCCTCTTCCACAACATCACAACACAAGCCACAAATGCCACATAAAAGCCACTTCCAAACAACATACTACCGGTTCCCAAAAGTGCTTCGGTGACTCATCTGGGGTATGAAGCACTATATGAATGGGACAAGAATTCAGTACGAGGCAACTGATACAGGGAATAAGTCATCATGAAATGCGGTTTTGGATATAAACTATTCTGTATAGCTTTGTTGTGAGATGTTAGCTCTGTACTATGTGCAGTGACCACTGGCGGGCTGATTTAAAATCACAGTGAGCTTTCAGTGACCAAGTGGCATCTGACTGCATTCGAACTACTGAATAGTGTAGTAAGGGATCTTCAAAGACCTACTTATTCAGTTGTCGTAGCAGCTGATTTACTTTCACATTTTGCATAATTAAAACAAATAATTTCCCTTCATATTTTGAGTAATTTAGTGCTTTTGTAAAAGAAAAGTGAAGCCAAACTAGCAGCTTCAAATATTTTGTTCGCTTGAAAAGAAAATCCCCTTATTTTGTATTCCCTTTTTACTTGTTAGCATTAAATGGTATTCCAAAAAGATATATACAAATCTCACAAAATATATTACACTGTTCTTTTATGCACATATATAATTTTTTCTTACGACTGAACCGGAACTACTGATTATAACATATTGTCTAATGCTTATAACGACATATTACCGAACCTACACTACATCTGATGCTGCTCAAACAGAAAATAGACTACATGCTGTGACAGAATTCTCTAAAAGAGACTGTGAAGGTTCCTACTCCCGACAGTGCTGCAAGGCCATACTAATGCCTGGACAGCAGTATACACATCTAACATAACATTACATAACATTACAAAATCCTGTGATAAGAGCCAGTGTTTGTCATAGGCCTAACACTCTTTTAAGATATAGGGGTGGATGGAACTCAAAGACTTTTACTGCCGAGTTCCATAAAAGCCCCTGAGATTCCACAGAGTTCCATGAACGGCAGAATTCTGGCAAGTTGCTCTGCTCGCACTGATTTTTACCACCGGGAGCTTCTACTGTGCTATAAAATCAGTGTTGATGGCACCACGCGATGCACCATAGGATGGTGATTCTTTCTGCTGCTCAAGTAGATTCTCTACTGGAGCTTCTGAATTCTTATCACGAATGGTAGTGACCTGCTGTGACTGCCCGCGTTGAGAAATCATGCTGGGACTCGTCCTAGCGCTCACTTTTTCTTGCTCACTTCTGCCAACTTAGCGAGGGCGAACCACGCACAAGAGGTATTCCACCTGGTGGTGATTTGCAGATTTTTTTCGGAACTCCGTGCTCCATGCAGAGCACGGAGTGGGCAAATCTCTGCAAACTCCAGTGGCAGAGCAGAGTTTCCCGCCCCCCTTCTAAGATGGATGCTTCAGGCTCTTCTGCTCTCCCCTCCCACCCACCACCATCCCACCGGAAGCAACCATGTCATGCATGGAAATGAAATTTCTGATGGCCAGCATTCCCACAGTCAACATAGTGAGTATCAGGGGTTCCACGTTTGGTCAACTAGTGCCAAAACTGTGGAAAAGCTTCAGAAATTGTTCCATGTCAGTTAGGAGGTAGCAAAATGTTACTTTTTTTCTCTAACTATAAATCATTGTGATCTCACTTACCCAAACTTTTATTGGACCTGAATAGGAGGCGGTTGAGTTCTGGACTTCCAGTGTTAAACAGTGTAAATAGTGATAGCCAGCATGCCACAGAAAAAGTATGCCAATGGCCCTAACACAAGCTAATAAAATGACCCGCCTTCTACCAAGTTAGGCAAGAAAAGCAAGTAATAATTGCGGTGGAGCTGGCCTCTCACACCTTTGAGTGGCCTCTCAAACCTTTGGGTCTGATGCCAATGCACCTGCAATGCTTCCACAGTGGAAGTGGGTCAATTAGTTCCTCAGCGCAGGTGTTCCCTTATAAATGCACTGTCACAAATTGGCCAGGCAGGCCCATTCCAGACCCTCCTTCACTAGAAAGTAAATTTACATTTTAAATGGCTAGTATATCAACAAACACAGAAGTGTTTGTTGGCAGATAACACATTGATAAATACATTCACCAGCAAATACCAATATAAACGTACATATTGCTAGAAAGAAATGTAAATAAACACTGTAAGTGAATACCATTTACCATCAACTAAATTGTGACTCAAATATTGGAAAAGTGGAGCAAGGAGATGGGGAACATTCCTTAAAGTATATGGGCTTTACCTGCTGCAATGTGTCAAGGGAATAATGTCTTCCTAAGTACTTGAACATCACTGCTTGGTTACTTTGCTATGTTTGGATTGTATCATTCCCCCACTTAGTGAAAGTATCTCTTTTCCAAACAATATTTCAATATGCAATAAGTATAGAACTGCAGAAGGATATCAATAAAGTCTCACAGTGCATTTTTGTGATACCTGATAGAGAAGTGGCTGCTCTCTAGCTGTACTGTCCATTAACCATAAGAGGGATCCATTATCAAAGTAGATCATTTTAAGAATGTAGGGGTATCAAGTTAAACAATGGTTCTGAGTGTACTATGGAACATGCTTTTCTGTCTTCATGTGCATAAGTACTTCACCCCCAACAAATACATACTTTGTAATGCCAAGTATGACCAGTTGGCAGAGGTGAATGCCCAGATTTCTTAACGGTACTATTCTTTATAAGGTCTACTCTTTCTTATCCCACCCCTTCATCTTTGAGGTTGAGTTCAACCTGAGACAGAGGCTCCATTTTTTGTCTCTACCTTATACAAAAAATCATTAATTAAAACCAGGGATTAACTACCACTAGTCCATCTTCCGCAGTTCCCTTTTGCATCTAAGTAAGCATTATTCATGGGTTGAATGTCGGAATAATATATACATAAATATAGTCCTCAAGAAATATCATAGCTAGAATATCAAGGACCGCAATACCATGAATATAATTGTATAAGTTTATATTTAATATTCTCAAACCCACATCTATGTACCTTCAAGACATAGCTATTTATTATTACTAGTAAGTAATCCAGGCTTACCACAATATTCCTCTTCCTACAGCAATGCAAATGTTGAGTGACATGGAGGGAACATCACTTCTGATGCATCTAATTTATTTCAAATAGTATACAGACATATAATTACATGAGAGTGACATCTGACATATTTAGTTCTCTCTCATCATTTATCAGTGGTGTGTCATAAATTTGTGTATGGTGAACGATTTAACAGCTGTACAGTTCTCAGAAATTGATAATTCCCTGAAATCAGTCTTAGTTGCGGCTTAGGCATTGCTTTTTGAATCTTTAGAACCTTATAAAAAGAAAACAGACTGGAAAAACAGGGTGTTGGTTCCAGCTGTCGTATACAGATATCCACAAAACATCTAATTGTACCTAGATCTGTTTATTCAAGTAAGTTCATAATAGGGATTCTGGGCCCCTAGCCACGCTAGGTGGCATGCCTCATCACCGAGCCCGCTCTTTACCCCCAAACTGCTGTTTTCTTAGAGGATCGGCTGCAAGGCTGAATAGAGCACTTATGTGGGGGAACATATGCGCCGCTATCACATTACCCTACTTACAAATGGACAGACAACAGAACAGGTATAATTAACCCCTTGCATGCATCGGGCGGCCGCCGGCCGTCCAACGTCACGCTGGGCGTGTGCGGAGGACGGCCGGGGGCCGTCCGAACCATGCCCACGCCATAAATCTCCCGCACCGTGGCGGAATTTCCGCCGTGGTTAAAGGGTTAAACAAACAAAACCTATTCCATCTGCTATCGACTTCTCCTCCTGCCATGCCCCGCCCCATTGCACTTACCTATGCTAGACGCAGCTGCTCATCCGTCCATCTTAGGAAATTTTAATTTGAAATGATATTTAGGAGGGGTAGAGTGCAGGTCATGGTTTACAGTTGATACATTTCCATCTTTTTTATCCTACTTATTTTTATGGAATGTTAGGCCACAGCATCCTAAATTTGTGATTATGCCAACACAAATGTTTGCATGACTCAGTGTCTCAAACACATTGAATTGGCTGATCCAGCAGCTTAGAGATGACATGGTACATTTACGGCCCTGGTGGCCTGCGGCAAAGGTCACACATAGGTTCAATGATGTACTCCTATCCATATAGACGGCCCATACCCGCTGCACATTGAAGTAGTGCCGCAGATCCCTTGCATCTCATGCAGCTGCTTCCTCCCTCGGCAGCTGGCTCTGGCAGCAGGCATTATGACTGAGCAGCTATATCATTTATTACAGGTCTTTAAAGAAGTCACAGCTGGACTGTAATAATAAGGAAATAAGAGATAGACTTTTATACATGATTGCAAGCTTCCATGTATGTTATTATCAACAAATTGTTTTAAGATCAATGGGAGAAAGATATTTATGTTCAGTCTTTTACCAAAAGTTCTGTCTGCCAAAGGTACACCATTAGTCTAACTTTTCTAAAATCCCCCAAAAAATTTATGAAGTTCACCTAATTTCTGGCATTCATAGGCTTTTTCTTTGACACACTGCTTGGTACAGACACATTTCCTACAGAGTGTTTTGGAAAAAGCTCCAGACATTGTGGGACCGCTTCACAAAGGCATCCATGTGTACATCACGTAGTACCACAGGAGTAGTAGTGACATACTCATAAATGCTTGTGGGAATCTGCCCAAAATGTCCAACTCCCTATTAACAACAGTGCACAGCCCTTTCTTTACTTGAACTGATTCCATGTGAGAAACGTCATAGCATTCCAACGCTACATCGGTGTCACAAAGTCCATATACATGTTATCGTATAAAATCTCCAATCGTAATATTTGAGTACAAGTATAATTATTCTCAGTATTAGTACCCAGCATTAGATCTTTATGGCAGATCTTCGTTGTGTAGTGTAGGGGGGGATAGGTTCAAGATACAAACCCCGATAGTCAGCCCACCGCTTCCATATCTTTGGGTGTTTCTGGGGGCATCCCGGAGCTTTGAAAATTGGTAGTTCTAGCCCCATGGAAAAGGCGAGGCCCCATTTCCAGGCCCCCACAGATGACGGGTAAGTCGCTTTCCAAGCCTTAGCGATGTCTCGCTTAGCCAGAGTAAGACCCAGGTAAGGCAGATGTCTTTTGTAACTGTTACCTCCAATTCCTTTCATAATATGAAGCATAGCTAGGCGCAGTGACCATGGAACATCCCACCACAGTACCTCAAAGAGACAGGTCAGCACCCCATGCCAAAACCGCGATAAAGCAGTGCACTCCTATACATTGTGGAGGAGAGTGCACTCGGCCGTTTTGCAGTGCAGACAGAGGGGGGATGCAATCATCTCGGCACGCCAAAGCCTAAAGCGAGTGAAATATACACGGTGGAGGTATTTAAATTGCAGAAGACGAAGGCGTTCATCAATGGCCGCACCGTGCAGGGACTCAAGAGCCTCAACCCAGTCGTTCTCATCAAGTGGACCCAAATCTTTCTGCCAGGCGTCTCTAGTCTTGTTAAGTGTGGTGTGGCTATTAGTGATCAATGTGCAATATGGTGCTGTAATTTTGTGTGCATTCATCTCGCCCAGGAACACCTTGGCCTCAATGGGATTGAAGTTAGGAATATTGTCTTGTGTTAGATAAGGGGAGAATACGTAATAAAATTGCAGATATCTGTAGAATTGCGACCGTGGCATCTTGAATTCAAATTGTAGCTCCTGGAAGGATTTCAGGACTTGACCATGGAGGACTACGCCAGTCGTTGAGATACCAATGGCATCCCAGCCCACAGACCCCTTCAACTCAGACAATTGTGGCAGGAGGCCGTTGCGCCAGAGAGGAGTCTCTTTCGTCAGTTTGCCCCATCATCCCATCCTACGCAGTGCCAGTCGCCATATCACAAAGACCGTGCTGGTTGCGGACAGTAGCGATTTGAGTGTCGCGCTCCCCCACTGCTCTTTGAGCAGGAATTTATTGTTTTATTTTTCTCAGGTTCGGGGCTGGGCTAGGGTGGGACGGTTGGAGGCACAGGGGAAGGAGTGGTTTGCACACTCCAAGTGTGCATGACTTTTTGGCAGGCCGTTTTGGCCCGGCCAAACAGTCATGTGCACTTTGTATGTTCCCCACCAGGCTGCATTACACAGCCTGGTGGGGAACATGAAAACGCTCCCAGTCCCCATTTGAGCGCTGATCCACAGCGCTTAGAACAATCATAGCACTGCATTGCAGCGTTGTGATTGGCTTAGAGGAGCCTATCACAATGCAGCAATGCAGCATTGTGTTCGGCTGTGGGAAGCCTGGGTGCTTCCTGGTTCTAGGACTCCCAGAGAAGCAGTGGGAAAACGGCGATTGCGAAAGAGGTAAGTGTTTTTTTTTTCCCTATTCTATTTTGTCCAGTCCCACCCCGCCCCTCCACCCTCATTGCCTGACAGACGCCACTGCATCTTAGATGCTTTAGGGAAATTCACAAAGAAATGTATCAGATATGAAGCAGTACCACTTCGCATACTCCTAAATACATTTGTATAATGCCCTCAAAATTAAGGGTGTGCAATTTTTGATAAAAAGACGCATTTTGTGCAAAATCTTTGTGTGAAAAACACAATTGCTACGAATAGCAGCTGTTTGCATCCTGGTTGTTCGCATTGTTCCAGCACTCCTGTGCTACATTTTGGCCACAAACTGCGGCATACTGCGAGGACTGGCATTTTGGGGTAATTTAAGTCATTTCTCATAAGTGTGCTCTGAAATTCCCAAAATGACGCAAATGATGCCAGCATAGCCTTATTTTCACCTGGGCTGGCTCAAAATGTCCAAGCACTTGTCAAAGGAGCACAGTCCGTTCTATTTCTACCAATTGTATATGAATATACCATGAGAAGTCCCATTATCTTCCCATCTTAGATCTTTTAGGGCCAATTCACAAAAGCAGTTATGAGTACTTGAAGAACTACTGCAGTTGTGCTACTTGTAAATTACTTTGTGAATCGTCTCCCATGGTTGGACAGGCCAAGCTGCCCTAATGTGCAAAGATTCTGGGGCAGATTTACAAGAACTGGCGCATCTCTGCATAATAGCTGAGATGCGTCAGCTAAATTGCGTGACGGAATAAAAGCCTTGCTCCAACATGTATGCGTCGCATTTACAATGTGGCGCACCGGTGCGCAAGGATAGACAGATGCGTGACGCATCTTTTGGCGGAAAGGCAGCACATTGCTGGAGTCGTGCCACAAGGAAGACGCAACTCCAGCAATGGTCAGGAATGCCTATTCTCATCATGCTGCGTCACTCCTTATGCCTGCTTCAAGCAGGCGCAAGGTTTTGATTCTGTGGCGTCATAAAAGTGACTCAGTGAAATCTTGTAATTTCACTGCGTCACTTTTACGAGGCTTCCTTGCGACAGAACACCCACCCTGCATACATTATATCTGATACAGGTATAATGTAGAGCAGGGCTTAACTACTTGACGCTTCTCCCTAGATGCGTCACGTTGTAAATATGTCGCATTGTGGCGCATTGATTATGATGCTACTGCATCACAGAAGTGATGCAACGGCGGCGTTAAGTTGACGCAAGGGGCTTGTAAATCTGCCCCTCTTTGTTTAAGGGATTGTATAGTACAATATTACCAGATAAAGTGCAGACAGCTTTGGCGAGGGACAGACACACTCAATTAAATTTGCGTTATTATGTCGAACAAGTGGAAATTATGTGATTATAAAAAGAGAAAAAAATGAGGGTGTGCAGTGCAAGGTGTCACCCCAAGGTCGAAGAGATATAGGCATAGATGCATCAAGCTAAACACCGCTCAAAAACGACCGGTATTTTTGCATTTGGGATAAGCTGCTGCATAGGGCAATTACAGCTTTTAGGGTCAGACAGGAACCCAAAGCAGCCACCCGAGCTTCAAAAAGAAGTGTTCGAAATTCACAAATCATGAGTCAAGTCTTCTCGATAAGCTGTTAAAGTGCCGCCTATAGGTGGAGGAAAATGTGTGACACTTTTTACCTCACAGCAGGAGAGTAGCTATGTCAATTATTAGACCACGTTTTATGGTATCTTTGCACGGGCTATTGGAGTTATCCGACAAAGGAATATCTGTTAGGGAAAATAGTGGCAAGTGGTGCATTTAAGGCACTCATTCCATGATTATGAGGCTGGCAGATCAGGATCGCCACGTCGACAAATGTGTTTTTCTACTATTTTGTTTTGTATTTATTGTTTACCTGGTGACAGGAAACTTTTTTAAATCAAATCTTATTATGTATTTTTATGAAACTGAATTTATCGTATACAGTAATGTATTGTAATAAATAAACTATGTTTTTTTAGAAATGTTGTGTTGTTAGCAGTTCTTAGCACGCCACTATTAGTTGTTATCTATAGGTATCTCGTTTTTTTGACATGCTGATACTAGGCTTTTTTGTCTGATTTTTTTGGCTATCCATAACACTACCCTACAGTTAGGTCGTGTTGGGAATTTAATTCCACTTTAGGGACATTGCTACTTTCACTAAAGTTCCATCCCATCACCGGACCTGATTTTACTGGGCTGTAACTCTACCCAGCAAAATCACATGAGACTTTGGCTGCAGGAGCGGCCAAGCCTCGTCTTGCACTTTTTTTCCAAGCAACAGATCAGCATTCAATGCACCCATCTGCTAGACATAATCGGCCACTTACCTGTCCTACTCCCCACAACTGCCTCCTCTGATCCCCACCGCACACATCAGCCACGCATACATTTACCACATGCTCACAGAATATGGTAAATCTATGAGTTAAACCCACAGAACTGGGATTTCCATGTGTTTTTATGACGAGTAAAGCTGGTTCTATATGGTAATTCACATTCCACGGGGTTCAATTTGCCCAGTACAGGTGCAGTATTACTGCATGCTAATGTAAATGCTGCATGCAGATGTGTGTGTGTGTGTGTACATGTGTGAGATTAAAAGAGAGAGGAAGAGATACAGAGAGCAAGAAAGAAAGAGGCCACAGAAGCCAGGTACTACTCCAAATCCACTGAAATGCAAAGTACCTCGGATTTAGACTTTGATCTTCAGGCATTATTGATGATATATATTCAAGAATATTTAGTTCAGTATCCCTTGTATAGCTCACACAGAATATAATATTTAAGCAGTGTTATTTCTTTAGAATAATTGATAAAAGACTTCATTCATGTTATCTAAAAAGGCCTAAAAATATATGGAGATGTTAGGGCACTTCTAAGTCTCCTGATTTAGGGCTTGCAGGTTGAGTTTAGCAGAAAGGTACAGACCTCTTGTAAGTTAAAGTATGAAGTTGGCTGAGTCAAAAGGGAAAGCCTGCGTGCAGAAATAGTAGAAGTTGGGCCCAGGTACCTGGCTATGCAGGTTTAAAGCTGACTTCAAAGTTTCAGAGGGAACTAATCCTTTAAGGTGCATTTTATTTTTGCAGTTGTATATATCGCTTACTTAGCCCAGAGGAGTTATAGTTCTCTACATTAGCATCGAATTGCATGTTTTTATTATGCAGGGGAGGTTAAAGGATTTGCCGAGAAGGACTTGTTCCTGGTTCCCCGTTACAAAGCTGCCTGCCTCTCTCGTTTCATTGAGTACACAGGCATCCAATATGGTTGACTATATTTTATTGATCTTAGCCTGCACATCCTCTGATCAAACAGGATGTTTTTCTGTAACTCAGGACAGTCTACACAGGGATAGGCAG
The DNA here is from genome assembly GCF_964261635.1 of Lissotriton helveticus. Classification (NCBI taxonomy): domain Eukaryota; kingdom Metazoa; phylum Chordata; class Amphibia; order Caudata; family Salamandridae; genus Lissotriton; species Lissotriton helveticus. Next base: position 577,517,566 of record NC_136072.1, read on the forward strand.
GCATCCCATTGCTTGAGTACATGTGCAGCTTTGATCATACAATTTACAAAGAGAGAGACAATATACAGTCTGTCCACTGGGTGCAGAAAAAAAGACCTGTACCTCATGACTACTGATCAGTGCTTACCAACCGTTAGTTGCATCATGGCTGGAACATGGGGAGCAGAGCCATGTATGATAAAAAGATGTATTACTAAGATTGTGCCCCTATATACTAACTTCGCAGTAGCACTCGGTTGGTGCATCATCCGACCGGGGATTCATGGCACTCGCCTCCTCCAAAGTTGCACAGGAATACATACTGGACTGGTTAGTATGAGAAATGTGTGTGTGGGGGGCATGTATAACCCACACTATGAGGGCCGGATCGGCCCTCATAGCGTGGGTATTCTTTGACAGAACCAGGAAATCACTATCTTTGTGAGTACTGGTGCGTTATGAGGACTGGTCCTGGTAGTGTGTTTAGGTACTTTCGAGCGAGTGTATCAAAAAACTAAAAGTGCATTAAATTTGCTTTGGCCCGCTTTATAACCCACCCTACGTTCAAAGCATGTGTGGAGTTAGAATACTAATTACACACTTCATTAAGGTCTATGGCTAGTCCTCCTAAGAATAGGTGTGTGTGTGTGTGTGTGTGCGTGCGTGTGCAGGTGTGTGTGTTCGCTCCAGACTCTTTGACTGCATGCAATCATTATTTTCAAAATAGCTACTGCTGTGCTCATTTGCTTCATCTTTTGCATAGGCCATGCACTAAGTTAAAGTAATCCATTATGGCCACCAAATCGGCCATGTTGGTATAAAATGCAGCCCACGCTGGTCTCAACTCTCAGTAGTTTTGAAAAAGCCCATCACTAGGTATAAAAGACAAATTCATGCTTTTCCACAAACAACCTAAAACGTGACTGTTCCCCAGGTAACTTTGTTTTGTGTTTGCATTCATCTTGTAAAACCAGCACCAAAATAATGTTTGGCGGTTGTGTGCTTAAGAAAGCCTCTCAAAGTACCATAAAGGAGCTAGGAACAGGGGGGCATATTACCAAGGCAGGCGATATGAAATTATTGCCGCTTTCGCGGCAGTTTTCGGCCGCAAAGCGGCGATAATTTCATCGTCCTATTAGCAAGCTGTCGCTAACATCAGTTAGCGACAGCTTTTAGTTGATAGAGAGCGGTTTGGGGCCCTCTTTGCATGTCAGCGATATTTATCGCTAATGAAATGCAAAGTGGGCGTACCCAACCTGGTAGCGACTGAAAGCAGTCGCTAACATCGCTATCACCTATTATCAACGCAGGCGTAGCGATGAAAAAATTCACGCGAAGCGCGAATATCGCTGAAAACTAACGCCTGCTCAGACCACTTCTTAACCTGTATATCCAATGGGAGTTGGTTATTCAGGTGAAGACCCTATTGGCGTTAATGCCTGAATATCGCTGGATTTCCAGCGATATTCACGCATTAAGCCGCTATCGCCGGATATTTTATCGCATTGGAGATAAACGTTGCTAATAGCACATTATCTCTGCGATAAAATCCGGCGATGCACGGCGATAGAAAAATTGTCGCTAAGCTTATTTAGCGATAAATATCGCTAGTTGTTGATAATATGCCCCAACATTCGCTGTCAAGCTGCATTAAAAAATAAGGACTTTTTTAGCCCAATTGCCCAGCGCTGCCTCCCTCCAAGGAGCAGTGTTGTCAACCACACACCATTTGTATCGATAGGGCTGAAAAACACTTACATCTGTTAGTGACTAACACAAACTGATGCTGTAACTCTGGAATTAGAACTGTCTCTGGAGACTGCTAGAGCAGAGGGGCATTCTTTCCTGACACACAGCTTGCCATGTCTTTAAATGAGAGGTTTGCACACAGACGAGGACGGTGGCAGCAGAAAGAACATGACAACTCTCAATAAGTGTTTTATTGATTTGCCTTCATTCTGGCCTTTTGACAAATGCGTGAGCTCAATGAAATGAAAGCTGATAGCTTCAATTTGAATCACAACTGAGGATCAAGACATGTATGAAACTAGTGAATGGCATTACAAAATGATTGGTGGGTGTCTGGAATATAAATAAAAGGCCTCAGGACAATTGAGGGCGTACATTCGGAATTGTAAATGAAGAAGTGACATTTAAGCGATTAACATCTCAAAGGCATATGCCATTGTCATGTATATTGTGCACAGTTACCCTGATTTGTGGCATCTAAGCACTGCGAGGAAGAGAACAGAGTCAGCCCAAAGAAAAGCACGTGATCAATAATTAACCATTTAAGGATCACCTAAACGCAATAATAAATGTGCACACTAGCTGAGTGATGTAAGTGAAAGGATGCCTTGGATACAAAGTCAAGAAATGAGGAGAAAGTTGGAAAACCTAACTCATGTGGTACATGTTGAAGCATTGACACCCCAAAGCAAAAGAGTGCATTTATTAGGGCAGAAGGGTGTTGACCCCTCCCCCCAAACCCATGAGCCACCACAAACTTTACTTTGATGTTTTTAAACTTCTATTTTTCTGCGACTCTCTGGTCCATCGGGGGATCAGATAACTTCCTACTTGAGGGTGGCGTGGGACTTGATTGGCAGCTGGGAGGTTTCCGACGAGGGATAGAAGTAAAGTGCGCATGTCAGGCTGGACTGGTGTCTTAGTGCGGCCAGACTGACATGCGCACTTGAGGTTTCTCTAACCTGCACAATGTTAGGCAGCCGGGGCGCTCACAGACACAGGTCCCGGTCTCCTTAGGAGTGCTTATACCGCTCCAACCAGTCCTGGTACTAATTTTGTTGTTGTTTACTAACATAAGCAACCATAGGAGCAGCATCTGGATTGGGTTCAGGTACCAGGTGGTAGGGGTCTAGACCATGAAAAGGCAGGGGCGGTACTTTCACATAATAAGGCCAATCACCTTGTGGTTTTATTTTGAAGCCATACAGTTATTGGTCATGTTCTTCTGTGTCATGCGCTGTGACGTGGCACTCTTTGCTTCCCACCATTTCCTCCGGTGTACACTCCTCCAATATAGGAGCTGGGTGGAGCCTCTGTGTGTAAAGGTCATACCTGTGGCCTACATAACAAATGCTGCATGTGTTGCTACAGTTCCCCCCTGTTGCTTGGATGATGCAGAGCGGACACCTCCCTCCTCATTTGACCTCCTAAGAGGGCCCTGGGCTGGGCCAGGATTTGTGTGATGTTTCAACTTTTTCTTCAAATGGAGATCCAATGGTGGCAGCAAACAAATGATGGAGGGAATGCTGATGATGCAAACATTCTCACCCTGTCAAAAGATCTGGGTTAAATCCATCGTTCTTTTGCCCACTACTTCACCCCAGTTTGGACCCAGCCATATGCAAATCAGACTTGACCCTGTGCCTAATGGGAACAGTCCAGACCGAACTGCCGGGCCAGGTCCTCCCTGGACCAGAAACAAGCATCCTTGGACCAGTTTCAGGGTATGTCACTCTTCATCAGCCAGGCTAGATTGAATCCAGTGGCACAGTGAACAAGGGATCCAATGGTGGCTACAGGGACAGCTGTGGGGAAAAAGGGGTTAAAAAGTTACACTGAGTGGTGGAGCTATAATGTACCACACAGTAGGTCAATGATTAATTATATAAAGGCAGCACTGACAACGAGAAGTAGTTAGGAGGTAGCCTGGGGTGGCCTCAGCGTGGCAGCTGAGTACCAGAGGAGGAGGCCTGGTTGTGACCTAGTCGGGGGCTCAGAGAGGTTGTTACTGGGCCCTACACAGGGTAAGACAGACACATCGCGGGCAAGTAACTGTGCTGCGTGTGTGTGTGTGTACTAAGGACTGTGTGTCCTTTTCAGCCCACGTTATAGCACATCATAAGTCAGGTAGTGCCGCCTTACCATTTTCAGAGTTCTCCAGCCGCCACAGGCCTCAAAGTAGGTCAACAGAAATAACCCTGCCAGAGATGTGTGCATTCATGGTCATGTACTGTAAGCTTGTGGTGGACTTTTTGTATTTTTCTATTGCTGATGAGCATTCGAGTTTTGAAGATACTTACATGTAATAACATATTGACGGCGAGAGGGCCTGGTGACATCATAAAACACAAGACCAAAGGTGGAGAGGTTTGTAAATAGCACCCAAAACCTGAGCTGTCAATGTAGGACCATATTGCAAACATTAGCCATTATTATGCGTTTATATTACAATCCACTTCTTCATTTAGGCCTGCAGTGTGTGCCTGGATCCTATAGCTCCAATGTTGAAAAGGTGAACTTGCATCTCAGTGCACTTAGATTTTCATTATATGGCATTGCAAGGATACAGCATGCAGTAGAGTACTGCAAAGTATAAAAACTCCCTTTACAATAGAGGATGCTCACCAGCTTTAACAGGACCCGTGTTATATATAAGTACATTCCCTGAAATGTATTCTCGGTTGTTATGACTACCTGTAATGTAAAGCTAAAACTTTTAGAATATATCAGTGCCACTAGTTACAAGTCACTTTTTACACTACTATGACATGATTTAGAAAGGCTGAAATGGACTCTCATAGTTAGAAACTCTAGGTGTACTTAGAGTCAAATTCACATTTCTGAGCCATCCCAACCTCACATACACAATTGTGGGCGGTGGATTACTGGTTCAAAAAGCCTTCCACATACTGATGATTCCTTTTGCATACTATGAGCCTCTTTGTGCCTGCATTAGGTCATAACTGAGCAGTTTTTTTAGGTCTTGCCACAGTATGCTTAGAGTCCCCTCCAAATTGCTTATCATTGATTTACTTTTTTGTTCTTATCATCTGCCTGCTTCTTCTTCTATGACTTGCTTTTTCGTCTTGGGTCTATCCATCCGTTGAAGCATAGCCTCTTAATACTTCTTTTAATTGGCCAGTTTACAGTTATAGTATTACTAAACATACTACAAAATGCATTTTATGAACAGGCCTCTTTTCCTGTATTCACCCCGTTAGTGCCTTTGTGTCTCTACTTCATGTGTGTGATCTTGCTCTTACAGCTTGTGTGTACCTGCCATAGTGTGTTTTTTGTTAAGCCTCCAAGACAGAACAAACTGTCGGGTTGCAAAAGATCTTTTATGCCCTTACTAAAAACATACAGGGGATTACAGCCCACCCACCCATTGCTTACCATCAGTTAGCTTAATTGTTACGCTTATTTGCTTGCTTCTTATTCAATCGCTGGATTTCATCCTCCCAGCCTGTCCATCTTATGTTTATCCCTTCCCTAGAACATAGCCATGTTGCAATCTCTCTGACTGACTAGCTTCTATCCATTCACTGCTCGTATTAATGGAACTGCGTTTTTCTTTTCCATTCAGCACTCCACACAGAGTGCATGGGATTTCTAGCTATTTCCCTCTTTTGTGTTACTTCCCTCCTAAAACATCAACCCCCACCACAGTATTGCTCCCCACCCTCCCAGCTTGTTTGCAAAGCATAGCAACAGGGATATTTCCGATTGGGTATAGCTGAAGACCAGAGTTTAAGGGTTGTTTTTTCTCTATTGCCTACATGCCACATATTCCATGAAAGCACAAGCTTTGGCACACAAAGTTTTGTATGGAGCTGGGGAAGGGAGACTTCCTGTACCGAGCCTACTGGTTTCGTCGAAGAAGGTGTACTTAGCATGACGCTTCTCATGGAGGTCCCTGAAACGCCTCCTTGGGCTTTTGCAGAAGACCACATTTCTGAAACCCCTGGAAAGTATTTGGACCTAAGGAAGTATCCCCCTTTACATTCTGATAGCACCGTCCTGTTTTTAAATTTTATTCAAAGTTTCCTGATTGAAAAGTATTTGGAAAATAAGCCATGCCATTTGTAAAGATTGAAAACATTCAAGTCATTGTACAGTTTTCAGATACCATAAGGTATGTGTTTGTTTTTCCTCAAGTATTTTGAAAGGCTTTCTTAAAACTTTTTTATTTAACAATATTTTATAGACTACACTTTGACAAAGCCAATAGCTCTGTAGTTGCACTAGATAGGTAAGATCTATTGGTTTTTCCAGTGCTTGTTGGATACTAGTTTCTTATGTGGTATAATTCAGAGTTGATATGGTTGGACCGGGGCCTTAAAACCTTCCCCCTCATCTTTGCATTATATAATAGTTGCAATGTTTAATATATTCCTTAGATATAAAATTTGTTGTGCCATATATCTCGTTTGGGATTTTTGCATCTTTTTTTATACTTTTGAGCAGTACTTCACCTGACCGCATACCCCTTCTTTGTTTCCTAGAATCGAAGCTTTGGATTTATTTGTTCAGGGTTCTCCCTCTTCTACCTTCTCAGTCAATATTTGAGAAGAAATGTAAGGTAAGGGTGGCAGGCAAATGACAGCAACATTGCAGAATTGGGATCTTTGCAAACAGTGTGCAACAATACAGTTTTAAAATCACCAAAGCCTGGCTAGAAGATGTAGAGCACCCAGTATATATAGAGCATGGATTTGGAGATGGCATTATGATTTAGAAAGAAAAATGTTGGAGTTAAATGGATGCTCTATACAATAAAGTCTGCTGCGAGTCAGCCTGCCATTTGGGAGAATGTACTAGGAGGGGCTCTGCTAGCTCCAGCAGATGAGTCCAGGTCACAAAGCTGGGTCCACTTCCATCTCCAACCACCCCAATGAAGTGATCCACTAGACTGATGCTGAACAATGAGCCATTCCCCTGTTCTGTTCCCACCATTGTGAGTCAGACCCCCTTTGATCCTCTTTGAAGCTTCTCTCTGGAGTGGTGAGGGAAGGCCATACACCATAAGAAATAGACCACATTTCTTGAAGACCAGTAGCGGATAAGTTTAGCTGTGGATTCAGAAAGTCCAATCTCAAACACCTCTGACCTCCCTGCGAACCTCCACCACCCCACCCCCATGTCTTCACCAAGATGACTAAGGTGTGCCCGCTATTTGACCGCCACATCCCAGTAAAACTGTACCACTGATATAAAGTGGACCGGGTAGGCACAGAAAGTATGACAAGTAGAAAAGGATACAAGTGGTTACAATGCAGACCCAAAGGGCAGAGGAGGATTTACCTTCCTATTCGTCTAAATCCACCTCCATGTTCATCCTGGTTTTCAGTAACATCATCCTGCTAGTACTTGTCCCCTTCTAAACTCCTCCTCCCCTTTTACTAACCATTGCAAAGTGCCAAAGTACCTACTTCAGAGAGAGGAATATTGACAATTAAGAATGCATTCCTGGGCCACTTTGAGGCATAATGGTTGATGTTCTTATTAGTATTCTCCCTAATCACCCCCTTGCAGTACCTCTGCAACAATCTCTCTCAATTCTTCAGCAACAAAATCACTGCCATTACAGCAACTTCAAACCTTAACCAGACCTCACAGACCTTGATGCACGGCTCCGATCTTATCCTAGAAACCAATGCTATGCACATGTCTAATCATCATGCCCCCAAAAACACGCTGCCACTATACACTCCATCCACTCAGGGGGCCGATCTGACCCCATCTCCCACCATGCCAATTCCAGAAGACAGCAACATATCAGTTCCCTTCTTATACCCATTCTCAATTCATCCATCTCATCTGTGACCTTCCATGATGCTTAGAAACATACAACTGCTCTCCGATTGCTGAAGAAACACTCTGTAAACCCATCAAACCTCATAAACTACAGACTGATTTCCCTGCTACCATTCCTGACCAAGGTCCTACAGACAATCAACAACAGACACCTCACCAAATACCTCAACAAACACAAACTCCTCAACAACACTCAGTCTGGCACTGTACATGTCAGACCCCAGCAAACATAATCTGTGGAGATCTGCAAGGCTCCTCTCTGAGCCCAACTCTCGTCAAAGCATACATGATTCCACTAGCCAGCATCATCTGCTTTTACAACATCAACGTCCTCTTTTATGTTGACTACACCTAACTCATTCTTTTCGTCATAGACAAGAGACTTAGTATACAGATCAAGTGTGTTGCCTGCATGACGGAAACCACCCACTGGATGAAGACCAACTGGCTGAAGGTGACAACTAACAAGACCGAAATCAAGATCTCCAGGATGAGCATTTCACTGTGGGACTTCACCTGGTGGCCACCAGATCTAGGATCGATACCCAACCCAATCGCTGACGCCAAGAACCTCAGGATCATCATCAACAGCTAACTTAAAATGACTGCCCATATCAACACTGTCATTGCCTCATGCGTCCGTAACCTGAAGATTATGATGAAGATTTTCAAATGGCTCCTAATAGGCACATGGAAACCCATTATAAATGCCCTCATTACAAGCAAGTTGCTCTACAGAGACACTGTCTAAGACAAGGTCAACAGAAAACTCACAAGAAGGCAGCATATCATTCAGAATTCAGTGGCCAGAATAATTCTCAACCTCCAACTCCACACTCACATCACACCACACCTAAAGGAGCTTCAATGACTCCCCACCAACAAACAAGCACAATTTAAACTTCAAACCGACACTTTAAAGACACTGGCCCAGGTTTCCTCAACAATTGCATCTCTTCCACAAAGATCCTAGCTACCTCTGCTTTTCTGGACTCCTACTTGCACATATTGCACGCATATGGAAAACTAGATCCGGAAAACCAGATCAAGCCTTCTCCTACACGCTCCTAAAGTGTGGAATGACCTGCCTCTACTCATACAAGCCCCATTCTCACTTCTTGAACTCTGCAAGAATTTTGGGACCTGGCATTTTGAGTAATTTTACTAGGCCTTAGGCTTGGCTAGGCTCACATCTGCTCAGTGTCAGGAGACCATAACATCAGCACAATAATTAATTTAAGTTTAATAATTTTAAATATGGGGCAAAGGTCAATACCCACCGTCAATTCCATCAGATTATACTGTTGTACTCCTTATAAAATATTTTTATAACCCAATTCCACTCATAGAAAATATGGAGATTTTTGGGGGTAATGGTAATTTTTATTTTTGATAACTCTTCTTGTGCGAGTAATCATCTCACATGGTTCAGGAATTTCATGTAACACATAAACAATTGCAAGATGCCTTCATTGTCAGAATAAAGATTCAATCTTGGTCCTCAGAAAGTCTAGCTGGCATCTTTGATACATTCTCTGACAGTGTCATTGACATAAAGCCCTTCAAATGGGTGCAGGGATGAATTATTGATTGTGGTTCTTGCGTGCTCTGAAGTAATGATGTTAGAGAGTAGATCGTCCAATTATCAGTACTCCAGACAATGCAGTAGCCCAAAAGCATTTTTATATGATCTCTTTTGAACTGTGCAATATAAAAAGATGACATTAATGCACCTTAAAATACCGAGTTTTGATTGTCTGATAGGGCTCTCAGGATTGACAATGTCCAGTCTTACACAAATCTAACATTTTTTTAACCAACTCATTTAATGTGGATAAGACAACCTTAGTGGCAAAAACTCATGCATGATTTGTGATTAACTCAAACCAGTCTCTGCAAATCCAGCCTTATCTGAATGCCCATTTCTAGATTCAAATGAAAGAAATATTCTTAAAAATAAGACTGGGCATGAATCTAACTAAGGAGGGCATGCTGACTTGGATCCAACAATGGCTAAGTACTTAATGTAGTCTGTGTGGATGGCCACGTGAAAAATACGCTGCACATTGTTAAAAACGTTATTCCTTAACCGCATGCGTGCGGGCGGAATTCCGCTCGTACGCTGAGATTTTTTAAATCGCACTTTACGTGACGAGCTGGGCTCGTCATGAGCGTGCGAGGAGGCTACGCCATGACGAGCCCAGCTCGTCATCAGCGTCGAAGGGGTTAAGGTTGGGGCAAGATCAGCCCGTCAGGCTCTTATTTTATGCCTATAAGGCGAGTCAATTACATTGGTGTGTCAAACGATACACTTTTTCGCAAATGCTGGAAAATTCTCCCCTGTGCCACATGATTTATTACTCAAATATTAGATATGAATTTATTTTGGAAATTCAAGCATTTTTCTCCAATCGACAGCTTATAAATCCTGAAAATACATACATTTTGATCTCGAATACATTCTTTTCAGTTTGTTGGGAGATATACATTGGACTGTTATTGAACAGTTGCCATCAGAAAGAGGCTTATTTGAGAAAGAACAAAGATGGGTGTTTCGTCTGGGCTCAGATGTAACTGGGTTGAACGACTCCATTCCATGGAGCCAATTACGCTAAAAAAAAAACACTACGTTGCCAACTACGTTAATAACTGAAAGCCAACTACTTTAGTAACTGGTAACCCCTGATACCCTACTGTATGAGATCTTTGCCAAAATTCCATATCTAGGTAAACATCCTCGTTATCATTTATGCTGTAACTATACCTGCAGCTATAACTATACCTACTGCCTAAGGGGATTTATGATCAAAACTTCCTGAACAATGTGAGTTTTTCAGTGTATTTTCTCAGTTCTTTTTCGAGCCTTAACTATGTTGGGCAGCTCCCCCTAATGTACTTTCCATATCTTGGGTTAACTATATCCTTGACATCATGGCCGATTTATGCATGGCGCCTATAAAACCCTTTTCGAGCCTTAAACTATGCCTGACAGCTCGATCCTATGTACTTTTCCATATCTGAGGCTATACACAGCGTCTACAACCTGATTCGCGCATGCGCGAAGCAACAGACACTGTGCTAATGCCGTCAGAAGGACACTGACGCGATCCACATGCGCGTCGGTCTCTCACCGCTCTCCCGCACATGCGCACTTGCACGGGAACGCCCTACCCGTTGCGCGCAGATGCGGCACAGAGACTAAGGGTTAGGTCCCGTTATGGGCTTTTTCCGCTTTCAATCAGTGGCTAATTGAAGCTAGTTAGACTATAAAAAGCCCGCTCCTGACCAAACGAATTATTCGTCGGAGCCGCGTGGAGGGGTAGGAAGCCAGACAGCCCTAGGAGTAACCGTGAGTGTGTGTGAATGTATGGATATACTGAATGATGTGCAAAACCTTCATCAAAATCGAGGAATTACAATATCTTGATCCATTTCCTTGAATACCTCACAGGTTGCCATAACGGGTAGAACGGACCCCCTCATCACGCTGTGGCTCATGAGGCCATTTGACCTCTTTCCATAAGTAAGCAACACATCAGTGTCAGAAACTTCGCCCTCAAGGGCTTATCAGAAACTATGAATGAATGTGTGTCCCAGTTTATATGTTGTTCGGTTTTTCTGTTTTTTCTTTTTCTTTTTAGGGTTCCTGGACCTTCACTTTTGTTCCTTGTTACCCTTCTGTGTATCTACACAGTATGAGTCTAAAAAACATGTATTACCCTGTTTTACATGACTTTTTCTGTTTACAGGTGTCTTTAATCGCCAATTGGGCGCAACGGACCTTATATTAAACATAGATAGGTACATTATCACCTAATCTTTTTTGTAGAGCACACTTTTAAATCTACACACATGTGAGTAAGGTGGGGATAAGTAGTGCACATCCTCGTCCTGAAGAAGGGGTTCTCTAACTCCGAAACATGTCGACGCACTAACATGGTTGGGTTACCCTAATCAGTAAACCACAACCACTTTTGCACTCTTTTTAACAATACCAGCCGGAGACTAAATAAAAAAAAAATTCTGTACTCACGTGCCAGGTATTTTTTAACCTCCCACTTTCACCTCACCACTCACATCATTTACTCACACACACCCAACACATAGTTCACAGAAAAGTGCTCCTGCGTAGCCGTGAAGTCGTAGCACGCCGCATCCCGTAGAGGTTTGCGAAGACCCCGATGATGAAGCATGACACCAAGGGGCCTGTTGGTGTGTGAGGGGTATTTTAACAACACTGGTTGTTCCCCACCATTGTGGTAACAACCGCAATCCACCTAGTGGATTCCATTTTGTTTATAATAATTGCTAGGGGAGACAGAATCCACTATTCCCTCTCCCTCCCCCTTCTGTTAACGATTATAGTTTCTTCTGCTTGCCTGGGTCTGCTATGCATAGCAAGAGGAGCATGGAAGACCCAGCCTAAACAAAGGCAGAGTGGTCACCATTGTGGCCCTGCAGATGACGGGTCACCAGGCAGGATTGAACTTGGTAACCAAAAGCAGCGCGGGCAAAAATGCTCAAACCAGCCTTGCTCCTTTCTTATCATTGTGAAATCTCTCTCTTTCGATCCAACCATTCCTCCTCTCTCCTTCTCACCTCTCGCTTTGATTGCTTTCTCTCTACACTCTCTCCCCCTTTCTTTCTCTTGAAGCCTCCTGTGCTTACAGTAATTAACCAAGTAGAGTTGGGAAAGTGACAGAGGTTCCAGGAGCCACTGTGAACCGGCCTCCAAGGGCTCCAGCCCGCTGGGGAAATGCCCGGTGAAATAAAAGGCCTATCCGGCTCCCTCCCCAAGCTCTAAATGAGGCCTATATGTTTTGTTTTTACTGGGGAAAAAAATGAGGCTGAATTGAGCGTTAGGCTCTCCAAATAATAGCCAAGTGACAGAAATGCAAATCCACTCCTGTAATGCTTGGCAGAAGCCGGGCTGCTGACAATACACTTCGAACAAAGCCGCAGCGCTAGGAAATGAGTAAATGCCGTTTCATTATTCTCTTTATGCTAATTAGGAACAAGACTTATGTTTTCACTGACACGGAAACATTTTAACTCTGGGTTAAAATCAAAGTGCTTTAAATTAGCGCTGGGACAAAGTCAGTAAGCTTTGAAAAGTAATGAAAAAAACACTAATTCAAGTGCATAGTGCACTCAAATACACCCCCTCTTCCTTTCAATGTGTCTGCAAGTAAACAAACTCAAGTCTCCTGCTGGCAGTAGATAGAGGATGGAGGGACACAGGCAAAGCCAATAGGTCTCGGTAATCTGAGAGCTATTGGTGTTGTCAATGTCTTTTAGACATGGCTGAAAGTCATGCAAACAAGTAGTGGCAATGCCAATAGGTTTCGCATTTGTGAGAGCTCGAATTATTGGCACTGTAAATGACAATTTCTTTTACCCATGTGTTTTGGTTTGGTGTGGAATGGATTTGTGTGGTGTGCAGTGGAATTATGTGGTTTGAATTGGAATTGTTAGTTGTGGAATTGTGTGGGGTTGAATTGTGTGGTGTGGTGTGGAGTGGATTTTTGTACTGGAATTATGTGGCATGGTGGTTAAACAGAGGCGGGTGCAGCACAGAATAGATAGACAAGAAGACAGAGAGGGATAGGTACTTTGTGCACGAAGTGGTGGATGAATTCCAGACGGAGGAGCAGAACGAGTGTGTGAGGAAAAGAGAAAGAAGAGGAGAGCAGGCGACAGATGCACAAAGAGGGAGCGCTTGTGTACACAGAAGACACCCCAAGAAGAGAAGGAGAGCATGAGATTGAGGTATGGCAACCTTGAAAAGGCACAGGAAAGAAACTGTGCTCTAAGACCTGAAGTCAACCACATGAGAGGGACGGGAAGAGTGTGTGAGGGGGCAAGAGAGAGGGGTGAGAGAGAGTACAAGAGAGAGAGAGGAACTGGTTGCGCTTTCTAAAGAAACCTTATTAACCTTAAAGTAAGGCAGGTGTTCAGAGAGGAAAAGACCAACCACCCACCAGCTGAAGATGGGGCGCTGAGGATGGGCACCACCCGAGAAAGGCATGTGATCCAACAGAGAGAGCACAAAAAGTGATGGGCTGTGCACATCTTCCAATTTCCATGAATAAGTGAGAGCAGCACCGAGATGAATGGGAAGGGCAGCTAGAGAGGGGGCTGAGGGGGGACGAGAGGTGGATGAGTAAACACCGCAAGGAGGTACAGTAAGGTGGCCTGTGTGAGCAGGTAGTACAGAGAGGAGACAGGGAGTTTGAGGGAGGGAGGGATAAGAGAGGGTAGTCAGAGTGTGAGATGAGAGGGGCAGTGAAAGTCTGAGGGAGAGATGAGAGGGCAGTGGGGCACCTGGTCAGACCCAATCGCTCCTCTGCCGTCTTGATTCGTGTCCTGCTCGTGTTGCTGTTTGTTCCGTCGCTCCCCTGCCCCTTGTAATTTTGCTCCGCCTTTTGTATTTTGTGCCTTAACTTTGTTGCTGTACTTGCCCTGTTCCTATTGTATTTTTTCTTGCTCGCTGTACTTGCCCTGTTCCCCTGACCCACCCCGCTGCCTGCCGCTGCTCCCCCGCGGCCCCACCCACGCTCCCTCCGCATCTCCTCACCGCTCCCCCCCCACTCGCCACCCCGCTCCCGCCTCCCAGCTGCCCCTCCCTTGCCCCGCCCCCCCACTCTCCATTTATGGCAGAGTGCATGCGTACGCACAGCGTTGACGCGCAGCGAGCGCGCCGACTGCGCGCCGAAGGCACGCCAAAGGTAAGCCCGTCTGCGCCCGTCCGCGCCTGGACCGCGCCCAGCGCCAGGACCCCTGGCCCCCGACGACGCCAGACCACACGACGGACCTACGACGCCGCCTCCCTCCACGCACTCAACGCCGGCCAAACCCCCGCCTGCCACCAAGCCACCCCGAAACGCACCCACGGACCCTTCACCTGCCAAGCCTGCAAATTCACCTGCCTCCGGACCTGCACGGCACCCACCAAGCCGAGCACCAACAACAGCCACCTCAAGTGCATCCTGCTCAACACCCGCTCCGTCCACAGACACGCCATCGAACTTTGGAACCTGCTCGACACAACTCCACCAGACGTCGCCTTCCTCACAGAAACCTGGATGAACGCCTCCTCTGCACCCGACATCGCCATCGCCATCCCAGACGGATACAAGATCACCCGGAGGGACTGCGTCAACCAGACTGGAGGAGGCATCGCCATCGTACACGAGAACACCATTCGCATCACGACCGACTCCAACGACACCTTCTCCGCAGCCGAGCACCTCCACTTCCAGATACACACCGACCCAAAGACGACCCTCAGAGGCACCCTCGACCACGCACACAATTCAGCGAAGACATCACGGACTTCATCAGCCCGCACGCCCTCCCCTCCGCTGACTACATCCTCCTAGGGGACCTCAACTTCCACCTGGAGAACAACAAGGACCGCAACACCGCCGCCCTGCTGGACAACCTCGCCAACCTCGGACTCAAGCAACTGGTCAACACCCCCACCCACTACACCGGCCACACGCTTGATCCTGTCTTCTCATCCAGCAAGCACATCACCTTCAGCCACTCCACCGGACTTCACTGGACCGACCACAGCTGCGTCCACTTCAGCTTCAGAAGAACCACAAGCCACCACCACCCGCAACAGGTTCCTCACAGGAGCTGGAGCAAGATCACCGCCGAGCAGCTCACCACCTCCCTCTGCCAGAACCCACCCGCCAGCACAACGGACCCCAACGAAGCAGCCCGCAACTTCACACAGTGGCTGACCGCCTGCGCAGACGACCTCGTGCCACTGAAGAACCCTCCCAGCAGACCCAGAAGCAAGAAAGCCACCTGGTTCACCGACGAACTCAAGGACTCCAAGAAGAACTGCCGCACCCTCGAGAAAGCCTGGCTCCTCGACCAGACCACAGACAACATGACCACCCTCAAACAAACCACCCGCAAGCACCACCAGCTTATCCGCGCCACCAAGAAGAAATCACTGAAGGAACGACTGGACAACAACGCCCACGACAGCAAGGAACTCTTCAGCATCGTCAAGGAGTTCTCCAACCCCAGCACCGGCAACAACGACATCACTCCTTCACAAGACCTCTGCAACTCTCTCGCCTCGTTCTTCCACCGCAAGATCGCCGACATCCACAACAGCTTCGGCGCACCATCCACGCACCCAACCACCGAACCAGCGCACCCAACCGCCACCCTCCGCACCTGGACCACGGTGACCACCGAAGACACAGCCCGCACGATGAACACCATCCACTCCAGATCTCCAACCGACCCCTGCCCCCACCACGTCTTCAACAAGGCCGACTCCATCATCGCACCCAAACTCCGGGACATCATCAACATCTCCTTCAACACTGCCACCTTCCCGGAGAGCTGGAAGCATGCCGAGCTCAGCGCCCTACTGAAGAAACCAACAGCGGACCCCACCGACCTCAAGAACTTCCGCCCCATCTCGCTCCTCCCTTTTCCTGCCAAAGTCATCGAGAAGACCGTCAACAGACAGCTTTCCGCCTTTCTCGAGACGAACGGATCCCTCGACCCCTCGCAGTCCGGTTTCCGAGCCAACCACAGCACCGAGACCGCCCTCATCGCAGCCACCGACGACATCAGAACCCTGCTCGACAACGGGGAAACAGCGGCCCTCATCCTCCTGGACCTCTCTGCAGCGTTCAACACTGTCTGCCACCACACCCTAGTTCAACGCCTCAGCAACACAGGTATCCAAGAGAAGGCACTGTAGTGGATCATCTCGTTCCTCGCCGGAAGAACACAGAGAGTCCGCCTCCCCCGTTTCGATCCGAGGCCACCGAAGTCATCTGCGGCATACCTCAAGGATCATCACTCAGCCCCACCCTCTTCAACGTCTACATGAGACCCCTTGCAGCCATCGCACGCCAACACAACCTCAGCATCATCTCCTACGCCGATGACACCCAACTGATCCTCTCCCTCACCAGAGACCCCGCCACCGCCAGAACCAGCCTACACGAATTCATGAAAGACGTCGCCGAGTGGATGAAGAACAGCCGCCTGAAACTGAACTCAGACAAGACGGAAGTCCTCATCCTGGGACCATCGCCCTCCGCCTGGGACGACTCCTGGTGGCCCCCCGCCCTGGGCACCACTCCCAAGCCAACAGACCACGCATGCAACCTGGGCTTCATCCTGGACTCCTCCCTCTCGATGACCAGACAAGTCAACGCCGTCTCCTCATCATGCTTCAACACCCTACGCATGCTCCGCAAGATCTTCCGATGGATCCCGACCTAAACCAGGATGACGGTCACCCAGGCACTCATCACAAGCCGACTGGACTACGGGAACACCCTCTATGCCGGAACCACAGCCAAGCTACAGAAAAGACTCCAACGCATCCAGAACGCCTCCGCCCGACTCATCCTGGACATCCCCCGACGCAGCCACATCTCCGGCCACCTGAGGGACCTGCACTGGCTCCCCGTCAGCAAGAGAATCACATTCAGACTCCTCACCCACGCACACAAGTCTCTCCACGACCTGGGCCCCAAGTACCTCAACGACCGCCTGACCTTCTACACGACCACCCGCCAGCTTCGCTCTACAAGCCTCGCCCTCGCCGCCGTACCACGCATCCGAAGAGCCACCGCCGGAGGAAGATCCTTCTCCTACCTGGCGGCCAAGGCATGAACTCCCTCCCCACCCACCTTCGGCTGACCCAGGACCATCTCGCCTTCAGGAGACTACTCAAGACCTGGCTGTTCGAGCAATAGCGGACCCCTTCCCCCAAGCGCCTTGAGACCCTTCCGGGTGAGTAGTGCGCTATACAAATGTTATGATTGATTGATTGATTGATTGATGACAGGGTTGGTGGAAGTGCAAGGGAGAGATGAGAGGTGGCAGTGAGTGTGGTAGACAAAGGTAACTGGGGTAGTAGGAGTGTGAGGGAGATATGAGCAGAGCTAACCAGAGACATTACACCACCTATATTAAACACGGACACACACACTTTTTGGAGAAAGATTCTATTAGAAGGTGGTTCTGACCATCTGAGTGGCCCCGATTTTTTTGCTTTTTGAATAACTAATTGTTGAGCTTTTACTGTGGGAGAGCCTCATAAGTTGGGACTCACCCACAGTGAACTCATGATGAAAGAGACTGCATGTGGATTTTACCAGTGCCCCTAGTGAGAGTAGGCCGCTGTGCAGCAGACGGAGTAAGGGTCACCGGGCTGGTTACATGCAGACACATGTGTACATGTCTGTGCACATGCGTAGGGGCTATGAGGGGGAAATTCATGGTGTGCGCAGTCCAGTAGCAGGTACAGACGGAATGGTGTGGCAGGAATTATGGAGAGCTGTGTGGTGACATGGAATAGGCTTTATACTATGGGAAGAAACATGTAAGGGAAAGTGAGTGTGCTTTACTGTTTTCACTGAAGGAACACTTCATTATTCTCCTATGAATATGGGGCTCACATTGGGAGTTTCACTTCCCTAGGGCCTACAATTTCCAGACACGCACTAAAGTACACTGTAACTTATGTGAGAAAAGGTATTCTGCTGAGTCCCAAGCCATATCTGTGCTGCTTATGGGTCATCCAGAAATGTCATATTTCTCTGACTCAGCTCATGACCAGAGCCTGGCTGGGTGTGACCCTGCCAGGCTGAATTAATGACCTCCCTCCCCAAACTGTATCATCAGAGACCTATCCCTTCACGGAAAACATTCCAAGGGCAACGGTCTCCTCTCCAAGAGGGAGAGAAAGTGGGTGAAGCTGCAGGTTATCCATCAGCAGCTGTCACCTGGTGCCATGCACCAAGCTGCTCTGGAGAGAAGGCGGCAAGGGGGAAAAGGGGCTTTTCAGAGACTATGTGTCATGAGACCCCTGGACGACACCATTTTGAACTATCCCAGAGGCCTGGGCAGGAAGGAGGGAGCAGGGACAGAGAGGTGATTTGTCGCTGCCAGATAGGGCAGCAGAGCCTTCCTGCCCCCCTCCAAATTCTTTTAAAAGGTTTTGAACAGAAAGAGGGGCTTTCTCTGGGGTGCGGTCGGCTGAGGAAGACTGGTGCTGGAGCCTAGTGCCACAGACAGTTGGAAGGAAGAATCCCCTGACTATCCCTGGACCCTGAATTGCACCAAAAGGGGAGTCCATGACCAGTGCGCAGGAGCCTGGGCCTCTGCGCAAGGAGAATATAGGCCTGGGTGGGGCGCCAGGAGAAAGGCTGGCACAGGGAGCCTACGAGGACAGCTCCTTGCTGAATTCACCCTCCTTGAGACCAAGAGGGCAACAGAAAGTGCTCCCAGTGGCTGGGGCGCACCACCAGGAGCAAAAAGAGGGCAGGCTGGCAAGAATTGGTCCCCTTGGGGCTGAGATATCCCCCTGAGATATGCCCCCCAGAATGGAGGTAACCTTTGACCTCTGGCTAGCCTGACAACAAAGCGCGTGTGGCTCCGCCCCAGGTTTTGACTGGGCCCCCAGGGTGTGTCAGGTCACGGGGGCTGTCCCCACAAGCCTCTAGGGCTCAACCAGGCGCCAACTGAATCCAGTGGCTGGAACCTATGTTCGTCAGCTGGGGGTGTATTGGGGACTGCACCAAGGTGTGAAGTATGTTGCTGGACATTCCTGCTAGGTTGTCTGGCTGTATATACTTAATCCTGTGAGTATAACTGTGATGCCTTTTAGGGGCTTTTATTGCAAAGCATTATCATAGTTATCAGCTATGATGAGTATCGTCATTTTAAGTGATGCTTAAACATGTATTCTGGCTGCTGCGTTAGGTGAAGAACAAACCAGACTGTTAGCCCTTAAGATGTAAAGGTGTATACTGTATGGTCAGTATGAGAGGCTCAGTCAGGGTTATGTGTCACCATGGCAGATGTGCCCATTTTAAATGCTTGTTGAGATAAAGGGGATGGTTCGCCACTGGGACGGTGCCAGTGGGCAAGGCCCTCACTCTAGGTTATGGTCAACCTACTGCATTGGGGGCAAGATGATGCGCATACATGGGAGTGGTGGTATTGGGCCCCACCCCCCCGTGGGAGGGGTGGAAATGTTATGCAATGTCACAAAGTAATTCCAACAGCTTATGTATATTTGTAAATTGCTGCATAGTATTAAGTAGTGTGTGTTTTTAATAACTGTACTCTTCCTTTTATGAAGCAAAGTACAGGCTGAACAATCAATTATTGAGTGTTATTCCTGCGTTGTGGTAAATGGCAATTACTAGCCCACACCACCTCCCTTGAGTAAGTTTTAGACTGCTCTGCAAAGCTACCCTCTGGGAGTCAAGCGCTACAATGGGGTATTTGGTTCCCACCGAAGGACAAATTTAGTCATGGTATTTGTGCAGGCCTATCAGATACTGCTTCGTTTTCCAGCAGATTCAAAAATCGTTATTGAAAAATGAAGCAACATTTTATAGTTATCTTGTCTTTGAGACTGTTTTTGCAACATTGTTTTCAGTCTGCGTCTGACTGCACTGCGCTCACGATACAGTATTTACAGAGTGTGTTTTGCGTATGTGGTAAGCACATGATAGCAATTGTGCAGGATTTCGCCAAAAAACTTTCCACAGGCTTCCAGTCTGCTAAATATAAAGGTAGCAGCAATATGACTTATCATCTAGATTACCAACACTCCTACTGGAGTGGAAATACAAGTCACTTGCACCACAAGTAAATGGCAAAACTGAAGAGTCTGTTTTGCGAAGTCACATTATGGCCATTCTCAAATGGTAGTGCTTACAGCATCTTCCACAAGGGAAACTTTTATCTAGGTAAACAGAGAAACACAATAAGTCTCAGAAAAAGTCGTTTATGATTACTGATTACGGTTCCAGAGGCTCAACGTGAGTGAAGTTTCACTCAAACACCATTCTGGTCAGAAACAGCATGCAATCGTTCAATATTGAAACTGTCAATCCTGACCTGGAAATGATGTGATAAAATAACACTCGCCGACGGAGCACTATGGTGAATGCGGAAAACACACAGAGGTGGAACATAGTAAACTTAAGGCTCGCAGATGGTTTAACATGAAAGAAGCCACTTTGAGCTGTTGTGAAACAGTAGATTTTTGTGTAGTTTTTTTTTTTGCTTGACAAAAGATGGCAATGTTTTGTGTTTAAGCCAGGTGGGAGCAAATAATGTAACTTTTACGTCTTATCCACAATAAAACTTAGGGGCAGATTTACAAGCCCCTTGCGCCACTTTTGCGTCACTTTTAACATGGGAAAAATGATGCAAAAGTGACACAAGGGGCTTGTAAATCTGCCCCTAAAGGTGCCAGACTTTCAAAAAGACAGAAAAGTCAGCAGTTTAAAAAAAGTAAATATTGGTCTTGTTGAGAGCCGTTGCCTATTTAGGGACCTAAAACACTGAAAAGCTTTGTTCATAATGTCTTGCTTCATTCTGTTTTTGAGAACTGGGGATATGATAGGATTTGCACAGATCTTCATCACATTATAAAGTCGTTACGGAGGCGGGGTTATGGCCAGCTTGTACAGGAAATGACAGGCAGTGTCTGGACTTATCTAACCCTTCACTCCCCGCTCTGACCAAGAATCATTGCAACCTGAGCCTGTGCGAATTCCTTGCCATTTATGAAACATCAATGGAGTGGGGGAGGAGTCTGCCATGAGATTGTATGCAAATGAATAAAGCTTTGTTTCACAGTAAATGCAATAACATGGAAATAAAGTAGCATGGGGAACATTGACGTCATGGGAAGGAAAACAAGTAATACAACTTTTAACTCACCACAGAGGATTCCACAGCGAAGACAAAAACAGAATATTGGTTGGTAGGGCTGTACAAATTCTCATTAGTCCAGCTCTCCTCTTCCCTATGGGCCTCATGATCACAGCTGTCAGACTTGCAGGGAGGGGACATACATAAAAAACACTGGGCCATATTATCAAGAAAGGGCGATACATGATCGCCGCTTTTATCGGCAGTAAACTGCCACTAAAGGGGCGGTAATGGGCTTGATAATATGCCCTTGTGAATTCCCATAGAAGCCCATGTTCTGGTGTTAACCTGGGCTTCTAAGGGAATTCACAAGGGCATATTATCAAGCCCATTATCGCCACTTTAGCGGCAGTTTCCTGCCGATTAAAGCAGCGATAACGTATCACCTTTTCTTGATAATATGGCCCACTGCTCCTTGCCACACACAATTTGCCCAACTACGTTTCACTGCTAAGCAGCGACTGATGGTATGATGCAATGCATGCACCTATATTTGGTTAAAATGTTTAATTCAGACCATGTGTGTGCCCCTATGTGTCTATATATGGATGTGTTAACACAAAAGTGCATTCAAAGTCAGATGCAATCATTTTAATCATTAGCAAGCGTTTACACATATATTTTATTCAAACGGTTTTCAATAGGGGCCCCGCCAGTTTAATCTGTACCCACCCCCTAAATATAATTTTTACTGACATCACGGGATATAACCGATTGGAGCAGAAAATGTCTCTCGGCCCTTGAAAATACTTTTATGGTTTTGGCCAGACATTTACTACAGGAGCCAGTCTCAGGGGGGCAAAAACTTAGGAAAACAGTTTTAATACCCATAATAAAAAGTTGTTCTGAACCTAGCAGGCCCATGTTCCAACCAAAGCCAGCATTGTGTGCACAGTCTGGCACAAGTCAGGTTTCGTAAAATAGAGAATGAATGGCTAGTGTCTGTCATAGAGCACATTTCATTTACTTCAGGGATCGTTAAACGCCTTTAGAAACAAGCACGGGCTTCCTTTAACAGGGTGAAGTTAGTTATCACAAGTAACCTTGCACCACCCACAAAAGTGATGCAGACAAACAATAGTGAGCTAAAAAAAGTCAAAGGAAAGGCACGAAGAATCAATGTTCCAAATAATTAAAAACAAAGCTGCACACCATCAGGGTTAGATTTGAATCAAAATTCGGCCCTGGCACACCAAAAAAAGTGCCCGACATTTGCATGTTGCCATTCCGCAAAACACTGCTTCAGCGAAGTTTTTGGAAAAGAAAAGAGGTGGGAGGCATGTTTTATTAACTTCACTTAGACTTAATTAGTTCACACTGCTGAGCCACACGTGAATGCAAGTGAGACCACTTCTGCTCAGCCCCCCTGCCCTGCTCAATCAGCATACATTAATGGGCTGGCCCGGCGAGAGAAAGGTAGTGATATCGCCCATCTGCCTCTAGAAAGGCCACTCAGGCATCCACTGGGCGCTGGCGGCATCCTACCAGCACAGACAGCCCCCAGGCTGCCCAAAAAAGCAGCTCCCACAGCTGGAACTCCGCTACCAGCCCTTCGTCCATTTCCCGAGTGCCCGCGTTACCAATCCGATCCTGCAGACCATGCAGGGTCCAGGTGGAAACAGTACTTGGTAAGAAGTGAAATATGTTTACTGGGGGGTTCTGGTCATCAAGTGTATAGCCCAATGGAAAGTGATTCTCTCGCATCCCCTTTGTATTGATTCACCGCCCTCTTAGGTCCGATGCACAGGCATGCAAATACTTAATAGTGAACACATTCCCAAAAATATCTTTCATTCTTTGACTTCTTTTGCATTAGAGGAGGTGCCCAAACACTTTAAAGAATGTTTGAGGCAATTAAGCTACACACCTAAAGTAATACAGCCCTTGCTATAATGATTGTGATGGACTGTAGGAGTCTCTCATGGCCAAATGTTCGTAAAGGTAGGCAAGTGATACGCAAAGCTCCACCAAACGGTAAAAAATCTCAGCAAGCACGCTAAAGTTCCGCAAACACGCAACGTTGCTTGTTCCGCCCATTCGTGATGCTTATTTCCTGTTCGCAAACGCTGTTTGCATGCTCGGGGAGAAATATCTTGCGTACACGCATTTTGAAAGTGCAAACAAGCAAAAATTCAGCGAAGCCACGGTTTGCGGAATTTTGGGCAATTCCGCATTCTCCGCGCAATGCAAAATTACCCAAATTCCGCAATTCAGCCAGCGGAACAGAATTTACTGCCCAGGCCTACCGCAGACCCTTGGGGTGGCGCTACCTTGCACTGACTCCTATCCCCTAGTCTTCCTTCACTTTCTGCTACCAATGCCTCGTTGAGTTTCCAGGTCAGAAATAATTAAGTACAAGCACAACCCCTTTGTGACCAATTCACTTTGCCAAATGGCTGCAGCTGCCTGAAAGAGTAAAGTTGGAGACTGTGGGTGCGTAGAGTGCCAGGGCCTAGAGGAAGGAACAGGACTGAACAGACCAAGAACATCTGAGAAAGGCACAACTGTAGCCTCCATGGGAGGCGAGCACGTTAGATTCTGCTTGCATAGCTGTCTAGGGACCCAGCATCATCCGCCACACCTTCAGTCTGTCCTGATTTTAATACAATCGCAAACTGCATTTTAGGACTTACAGTTTCGCTTTTATACTTGAGAATCTGGAGTGAAACATCCCAGCATGCAAAGTACTGGAGAATAAAATGTCATCCATGGCATTAGGTGTCCATGACACGAGGCCACTTGGCAGGCTGAACTTGTGTGCCAGCAAAAAGGGAGACAGGTGCTGAAAGTGCAATTGAGCTTGATGGTGATGTTTTAATGTAGACCTCTGGCTAAATAAGCAACAAAAGCATAAAATGACTCAAGGGAGTCAACTTGTGCAAGAGGCTTTTCACTGAGTGGCATTACATATTGCCCCATTTTTAGTAACATTTAATCAGTCTAAGCTAAAAACATTTTTTTTGTTTAAATGGGAAGATTTTGCAACAGATGATCGAATCTGTTGCAGATGTGGCAAATTTATAAATATGCAGAAAACGCAGCTGCTGCAAATTTGCATAGTTCCAGTGGACTTGTTCATAAGGCAGCAGAAATGTTGTGCAAATGCAGGGAAGTTTGAAAAACAATATGTGGGTGAAATTTGTTGACCTTTCTGGAGCAGGCTATGGGGTCATGTGTCTCTAATACAGGTGTCAATAGGTAAAATGCAAAATGCGTATGACACCTAAGACGATCACACAGGATTGTGCAGCCCTGTTTATTTTGTTGAGAGGTAGCTGATGAGCTAAATTTAGTGTTAGTCTGACAATGTTAATCTGACAATGTTATGCTTTTTAATGGTTATTGTGTTGAAAGACTATATTTTTTAAGTATTAGGACCTATGATGAAATTATCTTTATAAGATTTTTAACATGTTATTAATTATACGTTTTTAATTGTGATGATGTTTTGACAATTGATGTGATATATAACTTGTAATGAAATCAAGAACGGAGGATCTGCTGACGAGTGTTATGTTATGAGTGTAATATTGATAGGACTCTCTTTGTCTCTTATATCAAAAAAGTCCTGCCACATCTCACTTGCCCATGCAGGCCCCTTACTTATGCTTGATTGTATGTCCCTACATTAACATTGTAAAAGGTTTAATATTTGTGAATAAACCACGTTTAATATAATTAGGGCTCCCGGTTTTATGGTATTTATTTTTTTGCCATTTCCGTCTGTATTGATCC
The DNA here is from genome assembly GCF_964261635.1 of Lissotriton helveticus. Lineage (NCBI taxonomy): Eukaryota > Metazoa > Chordata > Amphibia > Caudata > Salamandridae > Lissotriton > Lissotriton helveticus. The sequence goes on from NC_136072.1 coordinate 577,542,574, forward strand.
ATATTTATTTTTTGGGCATTTGTTCTGTATTTATTCACGTTTATTTTTGCCGCAAGCAAAATACGATGCTACAGCTAGTATTTTTCCGCATTTATTTAAATTGACAATGCACACCAGCGCCCGGTTGTTATTGATCAACACAATACATTCATCTGAAAACTATGAACCAGTGGGTTCTTGTGTTTGGAGTGACAGACACTTATTGAAGTATTATTGAAGTATTATACCTCTATTTGTATCCAGTATGCTTATGTAACATGCACACTTGTCACTCTTTCCTCTTGTAACGTATTGTTTGCTACCTCATCTTGTATCTTGTTTACTGTTGTTACTTGCACAATTGTCACTTTTTCTCATGTAACGTAACGTTTGCTCTTGTAATATGCACACTTGTAATTTTCGCCTCATGTCATGTTACTGTTCCTATTCTGAAGTGCTCTGACACCTTCGGGTAAAGTCTGCGCTATATAATAACGCATACATAAATAAATGCCTTGCCAGGGGGCCTAAGCGCAACAATCTGGAAAGCCTGTGCCCCTCCTAGCACACACGCAGGCACACAAGCAGACACTGGCCGGTGCACCTACTTCTTCACTTCTGGGCAATGGGGGCAATTTTATGAGCACCAGTTACGTTACAAAAAGACACGCATATATAGTGATGGGGCAGTTAAGTGATATGCCCAGGATCCCAGGATGTTTAGCCGACGCCCGAACTCGGGGGCATATTACCAACGTTAAGCGATATTTATCGCTAACGATGCTTAGCAACGAATTTTTTAACGCTAAGCATCGTCAGAAATTATCGCAGATAAACCTTGCTATTATCAAGGTTTATCGCAAATGCGATAAAAAACGGCCGCAATGCATGAATATCGCTGAAAAGTCAGCGATATTCATGCATTACCGAGCTAATGCTCTTAGCCATGTTATCCACCTCCCATTGGATAACATGGCTAAGAACTGCTCAGGGCAGGTGTTAGTTTTTGGAAATATTCGCGCTTAGCGCGAATATCTCCAAAAGTTGGGAATAGGAGATAGCGATGTTAGCGACTGTTTCCAGTCGCTAACATCTTGGCACGCCCACTTTGCATGTCATTAGTGATAAATATCACTGACATGCAAAGTGGGGCCCAAGATGGTCGCTATCTCCTACTAGCTGTCGCTAACTGGTGTTAGCGACAGCTAGGTAATAGGGAGATAATTTTATCTCCGCTTTCTTGGCTTTTAAAGCCAAAAAAGCGGAGATAAACCCCCTTGATAATATGCCCCTCGGTTCCCCAGACCAGGAAACGTAAAACACCCCTTTCCAGGAACAAAACAACACCCTTTGATGCAGAGGTCAGGGGGCACTGGACCTTATGCCATCTGCCGGGGCCCATTTATGACTCCGATGTCACCCGCAGGGAATGTGCCATTTGGTGGAAAGCCTGTGCCACTCCTAGCACACACGCAGGCACACAAGCAGACCCTGCACACAGGCAGACCCTGGCAGAGGCACAAGCACGCACGCACACAAGCAGACCCTGCACGCACACAAGCAGACCCTGGCAGAGACACAAGCACAAACGTACGCACACAAGCAGACCCTGCACGCACGCACAAAAGCAGACCCTGGCAGAGACACGGAGGTGGATGGAATTTATCTCACTGTTGAGAATCCACAGAACCCAGACCCCTAAGAATTATGGAAGTGCATCTTTCATATCCCAAAATGGAAACACGGCTGGGAATGTTTCTGAATACTCTCTACTTACGTTCCATGCATTTTGTTTGAAAACCCGTCTACATCTTCTTCCCTTCTCCTCCCCTCCCCCTGCTCACATCCCTTTTGCAACCACGCACGCACACAAGCAGACCCTGCACGCACACAAGCAGACCCTGGCAGAGACACAAGCACACACGCACGCACACAAACAGACCCTGCACGCACGCACACAAGCAGACCCTGGCAGAGACACAAGCACACACGCACGCACACAAACAGACACTGCACGCACGCACACAAGCAGACCCTGGCAGAGACACAAGCACACACGCACGCACACAAACAGACACTGCACGCACGCACACAAACAGACCCTGCACGCACGCACACAAGCAGACCCTGCACGCACGCACACAAGCAGACCCTGGCAGAGACACAAGCACACACGCACGCACACAAGCAGACCCTGGCAGAGACACAAGCACACACGCACGCACACAAACAGACCCTGCACGCACGCACACAAGCAGACCCTGGCAGAGACACAAGCACACACGCACGCACACAAACAGACACTGCACGCACACACACAAGCAGACCCTGGCAGAGACACAAGCACACACGCACGCACACAAACAGACACTGCACGCACGCACACAAGCAGACCCTGGCAGAGACACAAGCACACACCACGCACACAAGCAGACCCTGGCAGGTGCACCTACTTCTTCACTTCTGGGCAATGGGGGCAATTTTATGAGCACCAGTTACGTTACAAAAAGACACACATATATAGTGATGGGGCAGTTAAGTGATATACCCAGGATCCCAGGATGTTTAGCCAATGCCCGAATTCGGTTCCCCAGACTAGTAGAGAGGATTAAAAATACTAGGAAAATTAAAATGAACAGTGTGAACACCGGGGGTGCAACAGCCGGTGCTGCGTACGTGGGGTGGGGAGGGAGGGCAGGAGCCTAAGGTTGCAGAGGGACAGAGAGAGGCAGGAACGACTTTTAACGCGTATCGATCTGTCCCCTGAGGCCACATACGTAGGGCACATACACCTCCCTTGAAAGTGCAAATGGCGGTGGGCTGGCGCAGGCTAACTCCGGCGGTGGGCTGGCGCAGGCTAACTCCAGCGGTGGTCTGGCGCAGGCTGACTTAGGGCGGCGTAAGTCCTGGATTCCTGGAAGGCGTCTTTTAACGTTGTGGAGGCAAATAGGAACAACAGGCAGGTGAGCCCCCAAAATGTAGGGCAAATGTTACCAGGGCGGGGCTGGAGGTATTAGCACGTCCACACTGTGACGCTTTAAAACAACCAGGATTGGCTCAGTGGTAAATAAATAAATAATACCCTATTTTTGAATGTATAAATGAATAACAGATAGCTCAATAAATAAGAGTCAAGATTCGAGGTAGTAGGAGTTTCGCAGGTTTATTACAGCATAAAGGACAGGAACAGGACAACCTGCATAGGAATAGGATGGCAGGGCCCAGCAGCTGCCGGGGCTGGATCTGGGATGAGCGCGCTAGCATTTAATAACAATACACAAGCATATATAGTAAAACAGTTGCATTACAGTACATATGATAGGCGGAGCAGTGGGTGGAGCAAAGGGTGTGACGCGTAGCAGTCGCGAAAGATAAGGGTGAAAGTGGGTGTAACAGGGCGTATACATAGACATGTGATGCAAACGTAACAGAATATGTCATGAATGGGGCGGAAACCATGGAGGGGGCTACCTAAGGAGCCAGGACCTCTAACCTGGTGGTGCGCGCAAACTGGCAATGACGTGTTACTAGGAGAAGCTGGGGGCTATGAACTCTGTGCTAGGAGCAGAGACTGAAGTCTGGAGAGTCAGGGCGACATGTACCTAAACAGTATCTAGTATCTGATGTTTAGAGAACATGTTGATATAAACTAGAAGTCAGGAGGGGAAAGGCTAACAGACACTAAGACTGGACCATGCATTATTCTACATGTAGTGCGTGATGAAGAATATTAAATGACCATTAAATGCAGTATTTCTCTAACGTGGAGACGTGAAGGCTAGACAATGACGGAAACTATCGATGCGATTCAGTAGCTTTAGGAATGCAGAGAAGGAGGACTGAACTGATAACTGGAATCATAACATATTCTTGGCAGACTCAGAGGCAGAGCCAGGGTGAGCCGGGCACTGCGAGGCAGGAAGTAAGTGAAGGGTCGAGGATACAGGTGGGGGCTGTATCGATCCTCAGCGAGGTTTCAGGAGACAGGAGCTGAATCTGGTGTCCAGGCCCTTTTGAGGCCTAGAAACGGGGACTTTATAATGGAATAACGTGCACACTGAGAAACGTGGCAACGTAGCTTTACATAGACCTGATATTCGTAGTATTCACGAGAACTGGAAACTGACATACTAGAGGTGGACACAACTATAATTGCGTCATTAATCGAACATAGGGAATGCATATGCATATTTAATCATGCACACATAACATATGATGGATGACACGTAGGGACACAGAACATGGCAAAATTTACTTTTCCACATTCCCTCCTTGTCACTACGTTTCCATCAGGAAACATCAATATTCATGATACCATCTATCATTTCATACAGTATCATTTGCTCGTCTCGAATTATCCTGGAACGGGATTTAGAACGGGGTTTGGGATTAGGAATACAAGAGGTAGCACAAATGCCGCAAATCGCAGGGCCACATTGTATACAGAGACAGCAGCTGAATATGATCGCTACTGCAATACCTAGGAAGGACAATATTTTCCATCCCCATGCGGAAATTATATTCCAGAACCAACCGGACCATGTCCAGGTGCCTGGATCTTGGTGTATCAGATGGGCAATTTTATGGAGTCTGGTTATAGCTGAATAAACAGACGGCGCGTTATTTGGAATGAAAATGCAGCAACTAGATCCGATGACTCTACAGGCCCCGCCCCTATCGGCCAGTATGACGTCAAGGACGAGACGATTCTGTAAAACGACAAATCTCATAGCAGATTGCTCTTCGGTTAAGTTACCTAGAGCAGAGGCAGTCTCATTTACTACAGCTTCGAGGGTTCTGGTTAACCTACGGATCAGTTTACTATTCTGGATAGGTCCTATAAAGAAGAAGAAACCTCTATTGAAATCTGTATACTGTTCTAGAGCAGTTTCAGTATAATCGACAATTGGGGACTCCCTTCTATGTCTAATGTGTACTAGATGTGTGTTTCTGTGATAATCAGATGGGGCTAGGAAAACAGGTGGCAGTAGGAAGGCAATGTAACAGGTTCCCTCCCAATCGAGGGGCAGACGAACATATGCAGTTTGACCACAAATAAAATAAGAATGACGTGAAGCTTTGAAAATAGATTTCCCACTGTCACTATACTTGACAATAGTAGTACAATCACTATGTCCTACATGTACAGAACCATAACTTCGGACACATAATTCGCCTTTGACTGGTAATACTGAAATAGCAGGTAAGTCTAGAGTAGTATCAGACTGAACATTCAGGACCATGAAATTCGAAGAATAGTTACCTAAATTATACACTTCATTTTCTAGATCTAAACCTGTTCTGTGGGGGAGACCTTGCTTGTCTGGGAAACATGTACTGTTAAGAAAAGACATATCTGTTGAGGATGACGTTAACGTGGACCATGCTCCACACGAACCATTATGTGAGAATGGATAAGGAAAAAGTGGCAGAACTCCCTTCGGTGTCTGGAAAGGGGGGAGTCGACCACACACCCAACAATTAGTGGCATTGCTGGTCTGGTGTGAGTAATGTAACATGCGGATAAAGGAATTATTTCGCATAGCGAGGCGGTAAGAGAGTTCATGGGGAGGTAGGTCACTAAACATGTGCTCTACAGTAGCATTAGAAGACATATTTACATGAGGAACTGGAAGATACAGGTAAAACGCATAACTGGTGCAGGAAATCATAATGCTGAGAAATAATATGAAACTTAGAAAAACGATACATCGGATTGAGTTTTGACTAACTCTCTCACTATGGGGGTCTATTTTATACATGTCAGAAACAGTCTAACCGTTTCACCTAGGGGAGGACTTAGACAATCAAACTGACTGACTTATTTTACTAGACCGGAGTTTTAACTTATACTCCTGTTGCGGAGTTTTCTCTAACAGGGGGGGTGTAGTAACATTGTCTTTTGCGGGACAGTCCTTAAAAATGGTGCTTTGGCAATCCTTCAAATCCTGGGAAATGTTCTTTAAGACGGGTTTCAGTCCATAAAACTTTTTTATATGAGAAAGGTGCACCCAGCCTTTGCGACCTTCCAACTTCACGGCTGTACGGGTGGTGAGGAGGACCTGTCGGGGCTCCTTCCAGCGAGGCTCCAGCGGACTTGATCTGTCAAAATTCCTCACCAACACCATGGATCCTGGAACGATTTCGTGCGGTGCCACCTCGGTATTGTCTGGAAATGCGGCGGCAACCTGTGAACGACATGAGTTGAGGGCAGACATCAAGGAAGCTAGGTAATCTGTCAGCATATTACTTGAAACATCGGTAATACTTCGGGGTCTAGGAGTACCCCACATATTTGGGGGGCGGCCGAATACGACCTCATACGGGGACAGACCTGATCTGGAATGTGCGACCATGCGCATATAAAATAAAGCGACTGGTAGAGCTACCAGCCAGTCCACACCTTTTTCTTTGCATACTTTGGCGATACGGATTTTCAGAGTCTGATTATGTCTCTCTACGAGACCGGCTGCTTCAGGATGGCGTACACAATGAAACTTCCACTGGTACCCCAACAAAAGGGAAACATGCTTCATGAGTTCAGATGAGAATGGCTGACCGTTATCAGAATATACGACTCTAGGGAGTCCATAACGGGGGAAGAACTCACGAACCAACTGCTTGGCAGTGGTCGCGGCTGTGTAATCTGGGACTGGATATGCTTCTGTCCACCTGGACAAAGCGCATACAACTACAAGGACATACTTGAAACCTCGACATCGCTCCATCTGAATATAATCCATCTGGAGGACTTCAAAAGGGTGGTCAGGGGGCTGGAATCCACCTTGTTCCACCGGGACACTTTTACCTGGATTAAACTGACAACATATCATACAGGTACGGACTTTCTGCTTGGCTGCAGCTCGTAAATGCTTGTTGAACCAAATGTTCTGGATACTGTCTAACATAGCTTTTTCTCCTAAATGTGCTGGACTATGTGCGGTATTAATAATGACTTGAACCATAGAGTCGGGGAGAAACCATGTTGCTCTACCCTTCGTTAACCATCCTTGATCTGTCTGGACCCCTCCTTGTTCGGACCATTTCTTAATTTCTTCGGGAGTAGCATGTAACTGTATGTCTATGACATCTTGAGTAGGGTCCTTAACTGTCATACATGTAGTCGGATCTGGAGTATGTGTCTGATTAACTGGAATGTCTGGAGTCTGTGCTGTAAGCTTGGCTGTGCGATCTGCTAGATCATTACCTTGGGAAATAATGTCAGTAACTTTCGTATGTGCTTTGCATTTCATGATAGCGATAGATGTCGGTAAGTGTATGGCATCTAACAGAGCTTGAATAAGGAGACCATGCTGAATCTTGGTTCCATGAGAAGTCATGAAACCTCTCTCCTGCCAGAGCACTCCGAAGTCGTGTACGACTCCAAATGCGTAACGTGAATCCGTGTAGACATTAACTTTCAAGTTCTTGGCGTGTATGCAGGCTTGTGTCAGAGCAACTAGCTCTGCTGCTTGAGCGGACAGGGTGTCAATACGGTGTGTCTCAATAACTTCAGTGTCAGTAGTCACTGCATACGCGGCGACTAGTTCTCCTGTACTAGTTCTCATGCATGAACCATCCACATAAAGTGTCAGGTCGGGATCTGGTAACGGAGTATCTGTCAGATCTTGTCTTGGCTTTGTCGTAATGTTAACTACTTCCACACAGTCATGTGTGGCAGAATTCGAAGTAACTGATGGTAACAGTGTAGCAGGGTTCAGGATGTTGCAGCGTCTGATTTCTATGTGTGGCTGGAACAGTGTCAATTCATAACCTGTTAAACGTGCAATTGTCAAGTGCTGAGTTTGTGTTCGGTTTAAAAGAACTTCCACAGAGTGTGGAACCTGTACTGTCAAGGTATGTCCTAAGACTATGGAATCACTTTGCCTGATAGCTAGTGCTGTGGCTGCAACTGACTTGAGGCACGCAGGCAGAGCCTGGGCTACAGGATCTAATGTGCTCGAGAAATAAGCACATGGCTTGTATTGTCCTGCTTGATCTTGTGTGAGAACAGATAATGCTGTACCTTCGCGTTCAGTAACGAAAAGTGTAAAAGGCTTACTGTAGTTCGGTGTCGCTAGAACTGGAGCTTGGCATAAAGCTTTCTTTAACTCATTGAAACTAAGTGTATGTTCAGATGTCCAAGGGAGGACAGTCGATACGGCTGCCTCCTGTGTCGTTAACTGTATCAGTGGCTTGGCTACAAATGCATACTGAGGAATCCATTGTCTGCAGTAAGAAGTAAGGCCGATAAAAGCACGTACCTCCTTCTGGGTCTTGGGCTGTGGAAGACATGCTATTAACTGGATACGGTCTGGTGTCAACTGCCTACCCCTCTTGGACAGTAAGTGTCCTAAGTATACCACTTGCTGGACACAGAATTGAAGCTTAGAAGGGGACACCTTGTGCCCCATCTCGGCTAGGAAATACAAGACTGTAAGGGATGCTTGCTCGCAAGCACGTTCAGAACGGGCTGTGATCAGGAGATCATCGACATACTGGAACAGGGCAGTGTCAGTTGGCATGTGAATGTTGTCTAGTTGTCTCTTAAGTGCTTGACTGTAAATACTAGGACTTTCTGTGAAACCTTGAGGAGCTCGTGTGAACATATAGCTCCTTCCATTTAAACAAAATCCGAAAAGGAACTGGCTGTCTGGATGAATGGGAATACAAAAAAACGCGTTCTTGAGGTCGATTACAGTAAAGAACGTGGCTTCGGAATCAATGGCTGTTAATAGGAAAGAGATGTCTGGGACAACTGGGTACTGAGGAATAATACACTTATTAAGCTCTCGTAGGTCAATCACTAATCGATATACTGGGGGTGCATTTGGATCAGTACGTTTCATGACTGGAATGATCGGAGATTTACATACATTGGAGTCAGTTTCTACAACCACTCCTTGAGCAATAAGCTCGTCAATAATTTTGGATAAGGCTGCTACAGCCTCAGGTGGCAATCTGTACTGTCTGATTCGTGGTAACACTACACCTGGCTTGAGAGTCACACGATAGGGTGTGATTTGCATATAACCAACATCAGTTGGACCTTGCGCCCATAGATGCTGCGGAACATTAGACAATCTTGAATCAAAATCTCGTAATACATAGTGACCCTTAAAGTCACGTAGGAACAATCGTATTCCCTCTGGGGAACAGCATATAACTGCACCTAACTCTTTCAGTGTCTTAATGCCTAATAGATTTTCTGGACATGACTTAGTAAGTAACAGATCAGTAGTGCGGGACAATGGACCTACTTCTAGAGAAACTGGCTTTGAGATCTCATTTACGATAGGCTTTCCTGAAAATCCAAGGGAAACATTTCTTGAGCCTGAGAGCGGAGCCCCTGGAACTTCGGCGTGACTAATTGTGGTCCTACTTGCCCCTGTATCAATCAAAAACTTTCTGTCTTTCCCTAATACTTGACTATGAACATAGGGACCTTCTTGATCTACAGGTATCTCGATGAGAGGCAAGCCTACCTCCCTCTCTAGGCTGTTTCATGAATACTGTTGGTACTCTGGATACTCAGACTGTGCATACTGGTACATCTGCTGTGTGACATGCTGTGTTGCAGCGATAGGCTGCGGTGCTGTAACTGTCTGTGGTGCATTCTGTAACTGAGGAGTCTGTGAAACTTGTTCTTGTCTAGGCGGACGTGGTCTTTCTTTAGTCTTACCAGTAGCTATGTTGTGTTTCAGAACTGCACACTCGTTTATAAAATGACCTGGCTGTTTACAATAATTGCAATTCCCTTTAACGGGAGCTGCAGGATGACTGGCTTGATTCGGACCCCTCTTCTGACTGTCTTGAGGAACAGATTGTGCAACTAGTACTTTCATTTTCGTGTCTTTCATACGTTTTCTTTCATGTTCTTGCTCTTCTCTGATTCTATTCTGGTGGTATTGGAGCATCTGCAACATCTGGGACGGGGTATTAGCTTGCCAGGTACTTTCGACTTTCAGAACTCGATTTTTAATTGGTGAACTTGAATTCTCGACTAATTTAGTAACAAAAAGGTGAGGGTATGACTCACTACTTGTCTTGAGGCCACTGTTGATGCTAAAACATTTCTCGAATCTAGAATAAAAATCACTAATATCTTCGTCTTGTTTCTGTTTACAGGCTGAGATTGCATCCCAGTCTTCTTTTCTAGTTGTCAATAATCTAGGTAAAACTTGTATTAATAATTCTGGTAATTCTTTACATTTATCTCCGAGACCGGTACCTGGTACTCGTATCTTATCTTCAGCTTCTAGGACTGCCCAATCGATCTTTTTCTCTCCCACCTCCCAGTCTTTTTCCTTGAGCTTTTCATACACCCCTGCGGGCAGCAGAACCTTTAACATTTTAATTATATCTGGATACGTGTATTCTCCCATACGGAGCATGTCTTTTAATTCTCTATGGAACCCTGCTGGATCTTTATCATGACAGGGAATTAATTTCTTCATCTCCAGAAGTTCCATCTTTGTGATCGGAGTGTATACAAACACTCGCTGCATTTCGCCACCCGTTCCTCTAACTGGGTGGACTTCTCGTAACGGATTCTGTCTGTCTATGTAAAATGGTTTACTTTCCGGGGGTGAGACATGAACAAAATGCGGGTTCAGAAACGTTCTATATTTGTGGCGCTGTTCTAGAATGACACTAATTAAATCGGTACCTAGACCTCTCCATCTATACTGGAGTAACTCGTTCAGGATATCATGTAACGGACCTGGATCAGAATGTTGACCCTCATACAGAGTAATGAGGTGCTGAATCATATACATACCCACCAGTCGTTGCTCGGCTGGGGGCATTTTCAGAAACATTTGTGCCACTATTTCGTCTGGAAAAGTGGTAGAATCAGTAATCCATCGGACTGCTGATCGGGCTAGTTCTTGTTCATGCATAGTACTTAACTCACTGTAACCGATTCGTGATTTCAGAATGTGATCGGTAGCTTGAAATACTTGTTCTAGAGAACCTTGGTCTGGTACTGGATGATGGAACGTAGACTTGGGTTCTAGACGTAAATGGCGATCTGGAAATCTAGGTTGTCCTACATACGCTATTCTGGCGGAATTCTCGTCGTCTAACTCTTCAGTATCAGAGTTACTTTCTTTCTCGTTTACTTGTGCTGCTTTACGTTGTTCGTGTAACTTTATTATTTCTTTACGGATTTTCTTGTACATACTCTCCATAGCACCGATAGTCTTGTGCTTACCCTCGGCTATACTATTACTCCACTTCATCAGGGCTTTCATTTCGGCCTGATTTTTGGACGGGTAATCTTGTTCTCTTATTAGACAATTAATCAGAAACTTTAATATCATGAGCTGGGTCTCAGCTTTCCTTTGGGACATGACATCACTAATACTTTCTGGATCTTCCCCTGTACGGATGAAACGATATATTCTGTCTAGATCTTCCTTCATATCTGGTAGGGTGACTAGATACTCGGCCACATTTCTTACGCGTAATGAATATAAAACCATATCATCTTCGCCTGGGACTGGGTCATAGCAGCATTCGGCAAGGGATTTTCTTATTTCTGCAACAGACAGTCTGGGCGTACGTTGTGACGCTTGCATATGTAATTCGGCTGCCGTTAAACGCTTATGTGGCGGCGGGGTTCGAGGAGGACCTCCTCCTGCGGCCCCTAGACTAGAATCATCAACTGATGCTTTTCGTCCTGGCAGGGTGGGAAATTGGAATGCGGGCTGGACTTGTATGGCGGGCTGGACCGGGGGGACCGTAACAGGTACTGCAAAGGGTGCCCCGGTGTCTGGAGGAACGGGAAGTGCCTGATTTACAGGGACTGGTGGAGCGGGAACAGGATTTGCATATTCTGGGACTGTGTCGTCCAAATAGGACGAGATGAAAATATCAGCTGCGGTTGGTTTGTGACGTAACTTGATCGGAACTAGTGGTGGCGGAAAATTACTGGATGCCTCCGGGGTCGCTTTTGGCAAGCCCTCAGCAAGAAGAGGATACATACCCCTAATAAGGGCATGCCTCTGTCTGTCTGACTGTTCGGCTTTGACTTGTTCACCTATCTCGATTAGTTATTTTTCTTGTGCTCGTTCCGAGGATTCTCTACTTAATTCTGACTTTCTGATTTCTTTTTCGGTTCTTTTATGAGCTTCTTTACGCCATAGCTCGATGGCATCTTTCTGTGATTGTCTGGCTTTCTTTTTCCATAATGCCTCTTCTACTCGCATGATGCACTCGGCATCCCATGTACCCGATACGGGCCATCTATACTTTTCTTCTAACTGTTTTGTATACTCTACCCATAAATCTAGATATAGTATGGCACTTATGCCATGCTTCTGATACATAAAATGACCTGGACTGTCCCTAGGCGGGACAGGAACTGCTGCTTCCAGCAGACCCTTTCTAGTTTTTAACTGACGTAACTTTGAAAACAGCGGCATGACTGAACTATAATCTGGACACAATACAATACACAATAAACACGAAAATCACTTCTCACTCATACCACAACATCAAGATACATGAAGAACATTATGAATAACAGTTCGAACAGAATACCACCTGGAATACGGAACACAGAATATATGACTTTATATGAATTTTCTCGAGAACAGAACTGACTGGAACAGAAACTAGATGCACTGCTGAAACAGTACGAAACTTACCGGTCTCATAAAGAGACACGTCAGGACCCGCATCCACCGAAGTGGACACTTCGTTTGTGTGTCTGGGTACCACCAACCCACGGACCAGAGTCAATTAGATTGACCCTGTCTAGATACTACCCCAGTAATGGTACTCACCGGGCAGCAAGAACGGAAGGCCTCGGACTGGACTGGACTGCTTCGACGACGGACAACGAACTTCGGACTTAAGTTACGGGTGGACCTCCGGATACCTCGGACCTTGGACTCTTGGCTTGGGCTCTGGTCGGGACTCGCCGCATTCCTCCACCGCCTCGTCTGGATGCTGGACCGCCTCCTCCGTCTCCTCCGTGGGCCTGAGGGATACTTGAAGCAGAAATATCTGCACGTGCACGGTATGGTTCCGTCACGGCTGCAGAGGGTCAGGGGGCCGGCGTGGCTTCACCGGCGCGTGGGGAAAGGGCAAGTCCCTATTCGGGCGCCATTATGTGGTAAATAAATAAATAATACCCTATTTTTGAATGTATAAATGAATAACAGATAGCTCAATAAATAAGAGTCAAGATTCGAGGTAGTAGGAGTTTCGCAGGTTTATTACAGCATAAAGGACAGGAACAGGACAACCTGCATAGGAATAGGATGGCAGGGCCCAGCAGCTGCCGGGGCTGGATCTGGGATGAGCGCGCTAGCATTTAATAACAATACACAAGCATATATAGTAAAACAGTTGCATTACAGTACATATGATAGGCGGAGCAGTGGGTGGAGCAAAGGGTGTGACGCGTAGCAGTCGCGAAAGATAAGGGTGAAAGTGGGTGTAACAGGGCGTATACATAGACATGTGATGCAAACGTAACAGAATATGTCATGAATGGGGCGGAAACCATGGAGGGGGCTACCTAAGGAGCCAGGACCTCTAACCTGGTGGTGCGCGCAAACTGGCAATGACGTGTTACTAGGAGAAGCTGGGGGCTATGAACTCTGTGCTAGGAGCAGAGACTGAAGTCTGGAGAGTCAGGGCGACATGTACCTAAGCAGTATCTAGTATCTGATGTTTAGAGAACATGTTGATATAAACTAGAAGTCAGGAGGGGAAAGGCTAACAGACACTAAGACTGGACCATGCATTATTCTACATGTAGTGCGTGATGAAGAATATTAAATGACCATTAAATGCAGTATTTCTCTAACGTGGAGACGTGAAGGCTAGACAATGACGGAAACTATCGATGCGATTCAGTAGCTTTAGGAATGCAGAGAAGGAGGACTGAACTGATAACTGGAATCATAACATATTCTTGGCAGACTCAGAGGCAGAGCCAGGGTGAGCCGGGCACTGCGAGGCAGGAAGTAAGTGAAGGGTCGAGGATACAGGTGGGGGCTGTATCGCTCCTCAGCGAGGTTTCAGGAGACAGGAGCTGAATCTGGTGTCCAGGCCCTTTTGAGGCCTAGAAACGGGGACTTTATAATGGAATAACGTGCACACTGAGAAACGTGGCAACGTAGCTTTACATAGACCTGATATTCGTAGTATTCACGAGAACTGGAAACTGACATACTAGAGGTGGACACAACTATAATTGCGTCATTAATCGAACATAGGGAATGCATATGCATATTTAATCATGCACACATAACATATGATGGATGACACGTAGGGACACAGAACATGGCAAAATTTACTTTTCCACAGTCACTTGAAGACCCTGAGCCAATAGGTACACAGTATGTCCAAGTACGTCACTGGAAGGAACTCCCAGCATCGGAGCAGGGCACGGCAACTCTGAACCAAGGCAGCAGCATCGCAAAATTTCCTCGTTTACTCGTATTTTTCCATTTCTACATATAAATACAGACAAAGGAAAAATACTTTCCCATCTGTATTTATATGTAAAAAATCCGTAAAAACGGAAAACCGGGAGCCCGAGATATAATATAGGAGACATTTTGTGACTGATAATATTAAGCAAGGTAATGTAAGATTGTAAGTCTTTTCAGTGCACACCGATTGGGATAAGATTGTATACTGAGAAATTATAGAACAAAAGGGAAATTTGTTTTATTTTTTATTGTGTTGAAAGAAACTTCAATACAAATTTTCCATCTTAAAAAATACCTAAATACTAAGGGGTTTACACTTGGGAGGCTGTGTAAGTGCTCTCATTTTAATAGCAGTAAATGTTATGTTCATCAGCAACTGACAGCAGACCTCGTGCAACAATAGCAATATAGGAAAACATCTCTTTGTTTCCTTGATAGGTCATACACAAAAGTTGTTCTGTTTCTGATTGGATAGTTTATTTTGAGCGATGATTATTTTGCTTAATCAAAAAACTGGATTTTAGTAAAGGTGGGGAGTAGGTTATGTCCATGGCCAGTGGGACTCTTAGAATTCACCAGTTAGAGATAGAAGAAGGACTTGGGCAAGCGGCTCTCATATAGGTGATTCCTTTCGTACAAAGATGTCACCATTTCAGAACTTAAGCCTTCCGCATCGAATACAACTGATTTTTTAGGAAAAGAACCATTATGGTGTGTATTGGTAATAGTTAGGAAAAAATTCAGTTTCTCTGTGTGTGTATAATAGAATATGAATATTCTTTAATATATTAATTGATAATTATTCTCTGGAATTTAAAATGTAATAAAGAAAGACATTTTATAAATGTTGAAAATATGACTATTTTTTTGCACGCTTATTTTAATAACAGAGAATAGCCGACACTCAACTTAAAGATGGCGGCGTGTACAAACCACCGTGAGGTGCTCCTCTCGAATTCTGTGTCCGGTAGCAGGGACTGAATGTGGAAAGTTTTCTGGAACCAGAGGGTGTGCCCTGCCTCTATGTTGCACATCGGTAAGTGTGCTGTACAAGTAGCCGAACTGCGGCCAAGATGTCCAGTGAATCCATGTTCTTGGAGCAATAGTGATATTCGCTTGCAGCAATAGGGAGTGCTTTGGTGCCGTACCTCGGCAGACCTGCCTGCTTTCAGCTCAAATTATGTCATTATCATGCAGAAGGGTGAGACTGGGCCAGGGGAAAGTCAGCGCTAGAACTAGGATTTAAAGGCACAGGCACTTCTAAGAAGTGCTCATTGTAAATAACAAGTTAGCGATGTGGGGTAACTTACAGGGCTGTTGACTTTGAGACTGGGGAACCGGGTTTGAATCTCAACATCGGCTCTACAAAAAACATGCCAATAGTTACAAAGAAAACGTAACTCATAACAAATAAAATTAAACAATGGTGAATAGAAACCATAAATAAACATATGTGTAGGGGGACATGTAACAGGGGCAGTGGCCATGAAAGTGAAAACACACCCATAGCATTGTTTCACCAAGAAAAGAAAGGAATTTAGAAAGGGACCTGAAAGAACAAATGAAAAAAGGGATGGGCGTGATGAAAGCCCACAGAGTAGATACAGCATGTCTTGAAGAGCTGACTCGGGTGTCTCAAATGGAAGGAAGGATAGAGGCGCTCAAGACAGAGGCCTATTACAGAGCACAGCCTGAAGCCATGGAGAGACGTGCCAGCCTCTGTTCAGCTCACGAGCACAGACAGCAATTATAAAAGTTTGAGCTAATCCTACTGTTCGGTGTGTGTCTGCAGTGTGATTTACAGCCTGAATGGTGCCACTCACGAGTGTGCCTCTAAAGCCATTCTTTGCCCAGCACTGTAAACAATATCACAAAGTGAAGCCAACAAAAGATAAGGCTGTGAGTGGGCTGTGCTATAAACAACATGTCTCTTTGAGAAAGGGCTAGCCATGACCCACTAACCGGATAGGGGGTGTAGCAAAGGGCTTCAGGCAGACTGCTTCTACTCCAAAAAATGAAGGCCAGGCACCTGAGGCTGTGGTCAGAGGGGGAAAATAATCACCACAGACAGGAGGAGATGACCTGTGATGATAACCAAACAGGATGTTGTGTTAAACTTACACTTCAAATGGGCCAAAAGAGAACCCCTCTGATCAATGCTGAAGACTGTTTTCTGTGGTATTACTGTACTCTGAGTCATTGCAGGTGCATCAACCATGAAGCGCATACAGCCTGAAGATGGTAAAAAATACAGCCTGCCTTCTTCCAAAAATAGTATAATAACATACTTTGCACTGTAATTGCATTCCCGTTTTCAGCCTCACAGGACACACAACTGCTTCCATAGATGCCAGAGTGCAGTGAGCCAGATGCAGGATGATATGGCTATTTTGCCTCTCGACACTTGCTCCTTCCAGACATGGATGCATATTTAAATAGACAAAATCAGGGGCGGCTCTAGGCTCATGGCGGCCCTGGGCAGGGAGCGTAGGTAGGGGGCTCCGGAAGAGGGGTTCCGGGTGGGGCGGAGCGCGGAGGCCAGTGAAGAGGGGGGGGGGGGGTCAGGGTGTTTGGAAGTGGAACAGAGCCAGAGGCCGCCAAATCCCTGCCAGGGGCCGCCACGCAAATATGTATCCATCTTCAGAGGATTATTATATTAAGGATATATATTGGCGTGGTGGCCCCTGGGGTTTGGTGGCCCTGTGCAGGGGCACAGCTTGCACATGCCTAAGGCCGCCCCTGACAAAATAGAATCACACGTTGCCCGACACTCAAAATACCAACTGGATTCCTGTGAAAAGATACGAATGTGCACAACACAGAGATGTGGGCCAGTGGTTTAAGAGATTGGCCCAAGCCCCCTTTATTTTTATTATATTAATGTACGTATTATTTTTCTCAACTGCAGGACACTGGCAGACAGCTAAAGTGTGTTTCATGCAGACCATAAAAAAACGGTTTAGAGACAGTTGTGGTTAATCAAAAAGCAAGTGCATTTAGTGGGCATGTGCAGTGCAGTAACAGCAAGTAATATGGCATAATGCACAGTTTACGCTACCGGAAAAGGAAAGTTGAGCAAGCCAGATGAGAGGTGTTGGGGGCTAGGAGCAGCTTGTTATGATAGAATCAGAGTAAAAGAGCTTGTTAATGTTGATGTGACAAATATAGAGCAGTGCAAAACCCTGCTCCCCACCCCCTCCAGCCAAAAAGAATTAAAGAGGGTTCCTCTGTATTAGCGCTTCATAGCACTAACATTATCTCAGAGTAGCATAATAGAAAAGTTCTAAAAAGGCCAGTGATTTTGTGGGGAAAAGTCGTTCAGGGAAGTCCTCCATGATGAAACTGACATCAGAATTCGAAGAAGAATCACCTGAATATAGATTATGATGCTGTAAATGCACTGAGCCGAAGAGGAAATGTGGAGGGTATTTAAGCGATTTCAAAATCCAAATGTAAGAGAGCTTATGTTGCTTACGTCTTCCCTTTTTTGCTCCTCTTTTTGATGTCCATTTCATGGCACACTTTACTCCTCTAGAGCGAGTGAAAACACGAGCACTCGTGAGGTGTGCTGAAAAACAAAGAAAAAAATAGCTCCTGAAAACGGGAGCAGCGAATGGACACAAGTACTTGGTCCATGCTCTGGGGAAAATGCCAAACAGAGGAAGAGGCATGACGCATTCATGCTATGGACAAACAGGAACGAAGGAGACGAGAGCGACGATGGACGGAACAAATGGTAAGCCTATTGGTGAGCTGAAGCCTGCTGAGTTGTAAATGACATGTCTCTTTGAGACAGCGCATGCGCTCTCTAGCTGAGACCTTAAAATTGACAGTTGCAAATGGACAAAAGAATTTTTTTGTTGTAATTGATCTGTGTGCAAGGAATCTTGAGAGGTTGTCTTTCTAACTTTACAACTACACTACTTACGTAACTACAGCTGTGAGACATTTGGGAATACATTGCAGTAAAAGTCCAGCTAAAAGAAAGGCATGTGGGAGCAAAAAAAGACACATAACATACAATATACAGAAAATGTGGCTTCTCTGCTAATTTTTATGAAAGTGGCTAACTTTATAACTTAACAAATTTTTGAAGGTTATCAGCTGCACACAATATCAACTGCTAAAATGTTCTTTCTCACATCAGAAATAACAAGCAGGCATGAAGTGTTGATTTCCAGCTGTCATGATGTGATTAGATCCATAAAGTTCACTCTACAAATGACAGAAGTAAATACAAGATACGGTTCATAAATTAATTCCTCTTTCCATCCTTCAATTCTGTTTTTTCTTCCATCCATTCTTCCCTTTTCTAACATCCTCCTATTTTATTTTGCATGTCGAATGCTTCTACATATTCACTATTTACCTTTATTTTTATCTCTTTTTCTTCTTACATTTCTCTGTTTCCCTTCCTTGTCTTTGTTTCGCATTCACTTCATCCCTCCATTCATTCAGAGACTTTCTCTGTTTTTTTTAAAACGCTTATTCATCCAATTCTTTACTTTCTTCTTCACGTTCCCTTCCACAATATTATTATCGTCCTATTTCACTCCACAGCCCTGTGTTGTAATAGAATCATGTTCAGTAGTCCAAAGTATATTAAGATATAGGTTTATGTAAGTAGTTATGATGTAGATAACATGAAGAGCCCCTCCAGGTGCAGCCTTCCTGCTGATCATCCCATTCTCCAACTGACTTTCTCAGACCTTCATATTCCACAGCATCACCACACCAACATTCCACAAGCCCTGATCCTTTACGATTAATATATAACAGGCATACCTTATTACAGTTTATATTGTGATGTACACCATCTCTGCACTAAAGTTTGTGATTTGTTGCTTACTTAGTTTTGCAGTAGTTGCCAATGTTGTTCCAGTGTTTGTAAAGAATGTAGATATGTTATACCTGCTCCTGAGCCAGTGTGACTGGGGTTATGGAATGTTGGTGTGGTGATACTGTGGAATGTAGAGGTCTGAGAGAGTTAGTTGGAGAATGGGCTGAGCAGCGTTAAAGGCTGCACCTGTTGGGGCTCTTCGTGATATCTACATCTTAACTACTTAAATAAACATCTATCTTAATCTACTTTCGACCACTAGATATCATTCTATTAGAACACTCAGCTTCCAACATTCTCAGGCAAAATGACATTTGACCGTTTGGGTGCTCCCTTCCTACTAGAAACGAGGCTTTTCTAAGTTAGTTTGTTGAATGTATTCGTTATTTGTAGTGGTTATGTGATACACCTGTCTACAATTGTCTTAAAATAGCACAAGTCCTGCTTTCTCGTTTCTCTTCCCTTGGTCGAGGTGGTGAGGTCACCTCCAGAACAAACAAACTAAAATTCAATCAGTGACAGGTATTTTCCATGCACATTTTCTTTTCTGTGTCCTTAAACGTGACAGCATTCCCCTGAGTTTCCATCATCCAGCTAACTCCTGCTATGCCCCACAGACGCCCGGGATAGAAACGCAACAGGTTCCTCTCTGTTGGCAGGATGGATGTCCCTGGAACATTCCCAAGAAATTCTCGAGCCTTCCTTCAAAGGCTCATGGAGAGCACGAGAATGACAAATGAATACCAGCTCAGGGATAGCCAACATTGAGTTTGCCTAACGAAGCTCACAACTTCCATAAAAAGCTGAGAACAACCAAACTTATGTTCATATAAGCCGAGAACAATCAGACAAGCTGAGAACAAGAAGAAACACATTCATAATGCTGAAACTACCCAGACAAGCGAAGCACAAGTAGAAACATGTTTATCCCGCTGACAACTGCCCTCAAAAGTTGAAAACAAGCAGAGGCATGACCATATCGGGGAACATCCATTACGACGCGGTGTTTACACCGCACTACCATTACAACGCTGGTTTTACAACGCAAGTCGTTACCACGATGTTGTATCGTCATTCACACCGCAGCTCTGCTCCTCGCGCCACGGTGGAATGTGGGAATTTGGAACGTTCTATGTTGAGCAGCGTTCAGCTGCTGGCTGAAGGTGGCGGGCGCGCTGATGTCTTGTTGCTGAGTTAATAAAAGCTTCAACACCGAACTGAGTCTCCACTTCATGTTGTGGCTACAACACACGACTTGCGCTGGTGGGCGCTCTAGGCTAAGGAATAGTAGATTTACTATTCCAACACCTTCCCTACTGTACGTAGACTGCTGTTGGAATAGTAAATCTTACTATTCCTAAGTCCAGCACCCTACAGCGCAAGTCGTGGTAACGACTTGCATTGTACAACCAGCGTTGTAATGGTTGTGCGGTGTAAACACCGCGTTGTATTGACATACAACCGTTCGTATCACTGGGAACTGCCCAGAAAAGCTGAGAACAAGAAGAAACATATTTTATATTGCTGAAAACTATCCAGACAAGCTGACAACAAGCAAAACATGTTTGTACCACTGAGAAGAGCACCAACAAGCTGAGACCAAACGAAAACGCTCATAGCTCCAGCTGAGAACTGACTAGAAGGCTGGAAACAAGAACATTATTTATACCGCTGAGAAGTGCCCAGACATGCCGAGACCAAATGGAAACATGTTCACAGCGCTGAGACCTGTCCAGACAAGCTGAGCACAAGCAGGAACGTGCTCCCACTGCTGAAAACTACTAATTCAGGCAAGCTGAGCACAAGCAGAAACATGTTCATACCACTGACAACCGTACAGACAAGCTGAGAACAATAAAAACGTACTCATGCTGCTGAAACTACCCAGCCATTTGAGCACAAGCAGAAACATATTGGGTCCGATTCACAGGGCTAGCTTAAGACAAAATCCTAAACTTACTACCATTTTGGTATTCACAGAAGGCACTTACTCATTTTGGTATTCACAGAAGTTAGGAGTCCTAATTTAGGACTCCCAAATGCCTTCTGTGAATACCGAAAGTGTTAAAGTTAGGATTTTTCTCAGTTTAGGAGTAGTAAAGTAAGGACTCCTAACTTTAGGACTCCTAAACTGAGAAAAATCCTAACTTTAAGACTTTCGGTATTCACAGAAGGCATTTAGGAGTCCTAAAGTTAGGACTCCTAACTTCTGTGAATACCGAAATGAGTAAGTGCCTTCTGTGAATACCAAAATGAGTAAGTGCCTTCTGTGAATACCAAAATGGTAGTAAGTTTAGTATTTTTTCTTAAGTTAGTTCTGTGAATCTGGGCCCATTCATACCGCTGACAACTGTACGGACAAGGAAGCCAAGAACAATCAGAAACGTGCTCATGCTGCTGAAAACTACTCAGGCAAGCTGAGCACCAACAGAAACATACTCATCCCGCTGACAACTGTACTGACAAGCTGAGAACAATCAGAAACGGGCTCATACCGCTGAAACTGCCCACGCAAACTTATCACAAGCAGAAACGTTCATACTGCTGAGAACTGTGTGGGCAAGCTGAACACAATCAGAAACTTGTTAATACACGCTCAGAATTGCTATTTCACACAGGGATTTGCTCATCCATCACCACTAATTAGGCTACCACTGGTTTGTCCTTTCATACCCCAAGCACCAAATGATGTCATTAGACAGGATCCCCAGGGTCATTAAGGCAACTTCAAGAACTTTCTTACCTCTCAGTGCCAATTAGGAAGCTCTTGAGGGACTATGGGTTGGGCCGGAGGGGAGAGGGGTGCGATTCTAACCTGTGCTGTTAGTGGTGTCAAAGAAGAATGCATGATGCTACTTCACTACCCCTGGCATTTTGGAGAATTGATGTCCATTGGCTCACCAAGTTGAGACCTGCCTGTAAACTTTGCGCACCGTCAGGCATATGTATGATCTTTCTAGGCAAAATCAGAAAAGCCCAAGCAAGAAAATCACAGCATGCCCCGACAAGCTAATAAATACCTGGCACAGCTAAGGGTAGCCCAAACAAATCAGGGTCCTGTCAGACAAGCTCAGAACAGGGAGGCCAAGGACAAAACTGCCAAACTCTACATAAGAATGGAAGCACTCCGACAAGCGGAGAACTGAAAACTGATCCAAAGACAGAAGAGACAAAACAAACTCAGAACTGCCAACAGAAGTCAAGAACTGACCACCAAGGGCAAAAAATGTGAGGCCTCATTCTGGACGGAGGTGCCTTCTTCATTACAGTACAGTACAGTACTCAGAACGACCCAGAACAATTGTGAACTGCTTGGTACAGCTGGGAGCACACCACTCATAGGCTCTGAACCACCATTCCAATGCATCACCTGGACAGATAAAATCATAACTGCTAGGATACCCGTGAACCTTCAGGATAGAGTTTATAAGTACCTGTGCAAGCTGGTCAAGGGTACCGGGATCAGGGATGCTGATTTTCATCAGATATATGGGAAATCTCCTTTACGTAGGAATTTGATATGGTTTGCATTTTAATGAAGTGAAATCAGAAAAAATGCCTGAAGACCAAAAAACCCAACAGGCACAATGGAATGTTCAACAGAAAGCAGCGGTGATCCACGTCTGAAACTGAGAGTCTTCATCGGAGATGCTGACCCACTGCGAAAGCACAAAATCGTAGGAATGGATCTGTTAGGGAAAAAGACAGCCAATAGCCAAAGTGCAAGATAAAAAGTGAGTGAGCTTAAGCATGGATACAGTGTTCTTTGGACACTATTCAGCAGGGTGGAACGTGAAATTGGTTGTTTTATCATATTATCAAAGTTGCAATATAGATCTGCACTTACATTGACTCCACAGTTTTGACTAGAAACATATTGCTGAGGTTAGTATATGTGGAGTTAAGTGTATATTTCCCTCTGTATACTTACCTTGACAATATGTTGGTAGTCAATTTTGAGCAGTCTATACATGGGATTACCAATATTATGGAGATCCATAGGTTGGCATATACTTCTTAGTGCTATTATAAATTGTTTTCCTCAAATAAAGTCAGATGCCCCTTGGAAGCACCCCTCTGCTTTGATGCTGCAAGGCTTTGCTTCAAATAGTAGGGTGACAATAGCAAGTCCGCCCTGGGGAGTGACAACGGTGAAATGTATGTTGCAACACTTAAGCTCCCTTGGTGCTTCCTTTCCTTTTAGTAGGACGCCAAAGCATCGAAGATAGTCTGAAAAGTGGATAGAGGATAAACATCTTTTGCACTTCAACTATTTGAAAACATATTCTCAGATTGGCATTTTCTCATTCTCCTGAGGCCTAGTCCTCACCTAAGGCAATCCCTGTTGGCCCAGCGAATGTTCATGTTAAGGAGTATATATACCATTTGTCTGACTATTGACAACTGGTGAGGAGGCCTGCCTTTTGCATCCTGGGCCAAGTGAAGAGGATTTTGAAAGGCGATAAAATGGGATGCATTCCCAAGTGGTAGAAGGGTGTGTGTACCTTCACTTTCTTTCAAAACTAGAGAGCAAGGGATTGCAACTGGGGCGTCCAGCTTTTCACTCCGCACAGAATAGAGATCTCTGGAAGTGCACATTGAGGAAGGTCTCGAAGCTCCCTAAGACTTGGTGACAATAGAGGAGAGCATGTGGCCTAACAGCCAAAGCTGCCGACTTTGGAGCTGGGAAACCAGGGTCGAACCTCTGAGAGAGCACAAGTTTGGAAAAAATGTATAAGTACGCCATATTTACAAGCACGTAGTTAGTTAACATGTACTTTGCACCAGAGTGTTTATATTTAGAAGTGAAATACACCGAGTGTCTTATATTCAGTGGTGAAATGCATAGAATGTTTAAAGTAGAGTAACGATAATCATAACTGTGTGAGACTAATGTAGAAATGTTTGGGATGAATATGAAAACCTCATGTTCTCATGTTAAAGGAATAATGTAAGAGTTGAATGTAACAAAAACCCAGTATTTTGTGTAGGCCTCATGGCAATTCACAAGCAAATCTAAACGTGCTGCTAAAATAATGTGAGACAAGGTTGACATGGTTCTTTCAAAATGTACTATTGAACTTAGGGTTAAAAGTATATGCTTTATAGATGTGTTATTTTAGAAACGTATGCTAGTTAAGAATGTTTGCTGTTTAAATCAAGTTAACGTTTTAAGAGTGCAGGAACCTGCTGCATGTAAATCAAGTAGGCCAGAGCCGATAATGTCATGTAGTTCCAATCGTCATGTGCTCGTTAGAGGAGAGGTCGTGAGGTGTCCAGTATGAAGCTCTGAGAGTGTTTTATGGCCTAAGATATGGTGAAGTCTGGAATTTGAGGCCCACTGCAGGAAGAGCTGTATGCAGGTGCGAGGGTCCTAATCAGCTCGAATGAAAGGGACTTTGTTCAGTGGCGCCTTGCGCAGGCCTGTAGGAGTTTCCAGGAATTTCAGGGGGTATCAGCGCACTGAAGAAGAAGCCCGGGAACCAAGGTCAACTTTAACGAGGGTCTTCAAGAGTACCATCATGGAGTTTGCCGCGGAAAGATGTACCACGTGAGGGGCGTCCCGAGGGGCGTTTCTATTGGAAATGTGATTTGGTATTAGGGAAAGTGACCCGGGAGGAGAGCAGAGCAGATGATTTTGGGAGCCTAAGGAAGCGGATGGGTAGGCAGATAGGCTGATCAGGAGAGACCCATTATCAGAGAAGAGAAAAGAGAAGTGCGTGATCTTCTTAGGAAGTCACCACGGCTGACACCTAGAGGGTTAAGATCTTGTTAAGTAGGGATGTCATTTAGTATAGTGTAGGGACAGACTAACTTTAATTTTCTTTTCTGTAATGACTTTGAGGTTGCAACTTGTATCCATTTTAGCAACCCTGATGGTATTCGAACTTGTACTTATTATTTTGTTCTTCAGACTCAGACTATTCAAGAAGTTCATGTTCATAGTGATTCCGATATACTTTTTGAATCTCATTTTGAGAAGTTTGTATCTTCAGTTATCTTTGACTTTATATTAAATCTTTAAAACTTAATTTTGGTCAGTGGTCATTTAGAGTGGTGTAAGTTCTTAAATTGATTGTTTACCTCGAGATTACCTTTTACTCAAGACAGGTACCAACGATTCAGTCGACAGGAAGAAGGGATTTGGCAAGATAATTAGTAACCAGTAATCCCGCGTTAGCAGTTGGTAGCAGAGTGAGGATGGTTATCTTCTTGAGGAAGGTAATCTAGAGAGGTTAGTTTACCCCAAGGCCCGAGACGTCGAGAGACGAGCAGCGGAAGAATCGTGTGCCGAAAGGTGCAGACGGTGCGAGAAAAGCAGCAGTATCGGAGAGTGAGTATAAAAAGGGTCATGCGTGAACAGATTGCGGTGTTTTGTGTTGTATTTGTATTGTAATGTCTTGCGGAGTTGAATGCCTGTAGTGTGAATGAGAGAAGGTTGTGAGCGCGCGCAACCTGGTAAACTGGTAACCTGGTAAACGGGTGTACTGGTGAAATCTTAAGTTCAGGCCAGAGCTTAAGTGGTTTTGGGTGTATCGAACATCCAGGGTAGTTGTCGACCATAGTACGGAGGTCACGAGGTACCATTGACCGCCGTGGATCCAAGATAGGGGGAGTGTAAGAGTGAGTGTATGAGTAACGGACGCTGGTCGAAAGTTACTGCGTGTGAGTAACCTATCGGAGAAGGCGATTGTCTGGAAGTAAACGGAAAGACATCTCGCCAAGTTAGGGTGACAACTACAGAAAGACTGTGGGCGTACAGTCAAAGAAAGGTGATCGCTTGGACGGAAGTAATCATTTTTCAGTGTATGAATGGGATGCGTGCATGACCGAGGAGACGAGCTGAGAAAGGAGGGGAACTGCTGCGAAGGGGGACGGGTGACGTCGGCTAGAGCCGCGCTGTGATTGAGCGGTTGGTGTGACGTTAGCTAGAGCCGCGCTCTGGTTGGGCGGCTAGAGTGACGTCGGAGGAAAGCCGCGTACGGATAGGCCAGTTAGTGAGAACGGCGCCGAGATTGGTGGAATATCATCAGGAAGTAAACAAACGCGGAGAAAAGAGAAATCATGAAGTGTTTTAAGTGCTTGAAAGGGATTTTTAAACGTAAACGAAGTGAACATTATTACGGGGAAGAGGCTCCCCCAGAGGGTACGCCAGCTCATTATATGGCAACGAATGTGGGGCTGCATACGATATTATGGATTGGGGCTTGGAATAAGCTTACGGAAGGAAATGAGGAAATGCAGTTCCCAAAGTACGGAACGTTTAAGTTAGAGGTGTTACATCGGCTAAAAGCAACCATGTCCTCATTGAAACCTTCACCTAGACCAACACAGTTTGAGGCTCTTAATGCATGGATTAAGGCTGCACACGACCGAAATTTGAACAGGCGTCAACAAAGGCTGACGCGATCGGTAAGGGCAGTGCGAGATTCCAAATGGGATGAGGAGGAAAAGCGTTGGAGGGTACAGGCTATTGAGGTGGAGAAAATGTATCCGATGAGGGAGGTGTCAGGAGGAGGAAACCTCATGGAAGAAGACGAGGAAAGCGAGTCGGAGGACAATCTGATAAACAGATTGTTAATGGATAGACCACCTCCGAGAGTGGGATTGATAGAAGATAGAGGGCTCGCAAGGGAAGATGGGAATGAGATAGAGGGGTATACACCACTCCCTATATCGGAATGGACACCTAGCAAAGGCGGAGAAACACCTCCAAACAACACTGTACAGAGTGTAGTGGGAAGGTTTGTGGTGCAGAAAACGCCAACCACAGAAAGGGTTGAGTCTGTGGGATTGCCAGACGCTCTTCAAGTGCCTGTTACCATAGGACCCATAGTTTCGATCTATAATTCTGAGAGAGATAGAGGGGAACAACAAAGGCAATTGGATAGGGAAAGGATTGAGATGGAAAGGAGGAATAATGTGACGAATGCATGGAAACAATTACCAGGTTCGGTAACGTGGAACACCCCATTAGACACAACTGTCGGTCCCAATTCAGAACAGGGAGGTCCGAGAGGACCAATGGATCTAAGGGGACCGCGGCCAAGATCTTTTTCAGAGTTAAGAGCTGATTTGAGGGAATGGGACGGGTCCATAGTATCTCCGAGTAACAGGACAAGAACGGAACCAGAGTGGGAAAGCAGGGGTAACGGGACTGTATCTCATTGTGGGGCCAGCGAAAGCAGTCAGGGCCGGGAAGGCCAAAGTCAAGAGAATAGAGGGGATGCAGGTCCTACAAATCAGAGAGAACAGTCGGAACAAAATACTAGGATTGTAGAATGTGAGGAAATGTCCCGTCTTTGGGGGAACGGAGGAGATGAGGCGGTACGGAATTTTCAGAATAGGTTTAGGTGCCTTCATCATACGCTTGGGGAAGACGTTCAACATTGGAGAAAGGAGAACAGCGATAGGTCCCGCCACGCCTCGAATACTCAGGAAGCACAGGGAAGTAGGGAAGAAAGAGGGAGTAAGAGAACCTCTTATCCTCAATCCCGTGAAACTAGCCAGGATGGAGAGAGAGAGGCTGGGAGGCATGAAGGAGTGTTTCACCACCCACCCCGAGAAGACGGAAAGGCATGGGACTTAGAGAGATGGGAACAGGGGAGGACTCCCTATAATTCACCAATACCTAAACGTAGATCTCGGAGCTGGGATGGGAGAGATGCGGATGGAGGAGCTAAATTGAGTGTCTTGAAAGCTGAAATAAAGGCAAAAAGGCTTGATGTTACCAGTTTAAAGTCAGATGTAGATGAGATAATAGATGGAACATTGCCTTTGGAGAGGATAGAATTGTATGAACAGGATGAGTTATTGTTCATGGCAAAGGATATTACTAGGAAAGCTAGAGCGGTTCATGAAAAACTGACCGATTTGGCAGACAAGTATGCCGTGGATTTGTCTAGGACAAGGGCATTACAGAGTAACCACAGATTACAGTACGCAGACCAAGATCTAGATGAGAAGAGAACTGCTGGATTAAAAACACACATAAGAGAGCTGGTAACAGGGATAAGAGTGTGGAGAGAACTGGATAAATGGGAAGAAAGGTGGTCGAAAAAGGGCACAGTTAGGCGAAGTACAAATGTGATGACCCCTGAGGGAAGGGTAATGCAGATGGAGGCATTCCCTTTGCGAGAAATATCAAATGGAAATTATGTACATGTGCCCTGGAGTAGAGGAGACTTAGCCGCATTTACCAACTCATTCCCGAAGTTGCGGGACAACCCAGTCGAGTGGTATAAGCAGGTAGAGAGGTTTGTTAAAATTTCGAAAGTATTGTGGATAGATTTGAACACGTTGTTTGACATCGTGGTCCCATCTGATCTGTGGACCCCTTGTAAGACTAGTGTCGAATGGCCAAATGCTGAACCATTGAGAGATGTTCGAACTAATGGACCAGCTGAGATAGTCATGCGAAAGTATGAAAGGGTAATAGCATGGCTGAAAGATAAGGTACCACCACAGGATATAGATTGGGTAAAAATAGACCGAACAAGGCAGGAACCCAAGGAGACAGTTCACGAGTTTTATGAAAGATTATTGAAAACATTCAAGCAATACAGTGGACTAGATGTAATGGATCCCAAAGACATAGGGCAGTTCGTGTCAAAGTTTGTATTGGGGTTGAGACCTGATATTTGTTTGATGATACAGCAACATTTAATCTGTTGGCAGAACAAACCACTAGATGAGATTTTACGATATGCGAGGTACTGCAGTGACGAGATAGATTCTAAAGCCAAGAATCTAAAGGAGAAATTGATGGTGGTGCAAATGCAGTCCGCTGGGAAGGGTGGCCAGCAGAAGCAGGGGATGGGACGAAAACCAAATGGTCAGAACAAAGATAATGAAGAAGGGCAGAGACCTAGGATAGACTTTGCCACTTTAAAGAAAACGACCAAGTGTCATCTGTGTCACCAGGTGGGGCATTGGCGACGCGAGTGTCCCTTTAACCCTGAAAACGGAGAGCAAGAAGTAGAAGAGCAGGTCCAAGAAGACACAGTGCAAAAAGTGACAGTCCCAAGCAGTAAGGTGGCCAAAGGGGGGACTTCGGCTCCACGGGCCCAATTCCCACAGCCACCGAAGATAGCAGCTGGAGGAAAGGTCTTTAAACAAATGCCTCTGTTTATCGAGGAAGAAAAATGTTATTACATTGATCCATTGACAGGACAACGGGTGAGCAGTGAAGAAGACTGTACCCTCGGGGCAGTTCTAGAAGTGGATCAGAGAGGGCCATTTGTTGAGGCAGAAGTGGCAGGGTGTCCCACTACGTTCTTAGTGGACACTGGGGCTACTCGTTCGACTCTGAGATCAGCGGTGGTTCCAGACTTGCCGATGTCAGGGGAAACAATTCAGGTGGTAGGAGTCGCAAATAAAAGAATGACTAGTCCCTTGACAGAACCAGTGTCTGTGAAAATTGGAAACCACATGAACGAACATCAGTTTGTGGTTTGTGACTCGAGTCCGGTATGTCTGTTAGGTAGGGATTTGTTATGCAAATTGAATTGCACCATATACTGCACCCCACAAGGAGTGGAGGTACAGACTACCGACGATGATGCTACCTTTAAGGTGGCCAATTCAAAATTCTGTGTAGAACTATATCCTACTCTGACTGTAGAAGATCTTCCACAAGACTTAAGAGATGTAGTGGCGTCAGAGGTGTGGGATTTCACAGGAGAAGATATAGGATTGATTAAAGGGGTAGAACCGGTAAAAATTCTGGTAAAACCAAATGTTGAGTTTCCAAGAACGCCTCAATACAAATTGTCCCAGGAAACGATTGCAGGAATAAAGCCTGTGATCGAGTCAATGATACAGCAGGGAATACTGAAGGAAATCGTGGGCAGCCCTTGTAACTCCCCGATTATGGGTTTGCAGAAACCTAGTGGGAAGTTTAGGATAGTTCAGGATTTACGAAAGATTAACAACATAGTCGTTTCATGTTGTCCCGTGGTACCGAATCCATCAGTGATATTGTTTCAAATACCATGTCAAGCAGAATGGTTCACAGTGATAGATCTTTGCCAGGCTTTCTTTTCAATCCCATTGGATGAAGAGAGCAAGTACCTTTTTGCGTTTAAAATGGAAGATCGCGTTTTAACATGGTGTCGAATTCCACAAGGATTCACAGACAGTCCATCCATCTTTAATCAGTTGTTGAAAAAGAATCTTGAGAATCTAGTACTGCCACAGAACTCGGTTCTGGTACAGTACATAGATGACCTACTTGTTGCGTCAGAAACAGAGGAAGCTTGTAAAGTAGATTCAATTGCCTTACTGAATCATTTAGCTGAAAATGGACATAAGGTATCTCCGAGCAAGTTACAGTATTGTCTGACAGAAGTACAGTATCTAGGGCACAGGTTAGAAAAAGGGAAACGTAAGGTGTCCCCAGAGAGGATTGAGGCGATAATGAAAATGAATGCGCCTACAACTCAGAGAGAGGTTAGAATGTTCCTAGGAATGGTGGGTTACTGCCGACAGTGGATAGTTAACTTTTCACTGAAAGCAAAGCCCTTACAGAAACTGACGCACAAGGAGGTGAGTGATCCGGTACCATGGGATGAAGAATGTCTGGTGGCGTTTTTACAGCTGAGGGACGATTTATGTCGTGCTCCGGCTCTGGGAATGCCAGATTATGAAAAGTCGTTTTCACTCTATTGCTGTGAGAGAGAGGGATGTGCTTTGTCAGTCTTGGCACAGACCCACGGTAATGCCCGTAGACCAGTTGCATATTTTTCGGCTACATTAGATCCAGTAGCCGCAGCGTTGCCCGGATGTCTCAAATCCGTTGCTGCAACGGGTGTCAGCATTGAAAGGAGCGAAAGTATTGTAATGGGACATCCAGTAGTAGTGTATGTACCGCATTCAGTTGAATTGTTAATGACCAGGACGAAGACGCAGCATCTGACCAATAGTAGGCTCACGCGTTATGAGCAAGTTATACTTGCCGCAGAAAACGTGACTCTCAGGAGATGCTCTGTCTTGAATCCTGCTACTTTGATGCCATTACCTACTGTAATAGAAGGCGAAGGATGTGAAGACCACGATTGCCTTGATGTGACTGAACTATGCACGAAACCCAGACCAGATATAGTGGATGAGCCATTGTCTGACCCTGATGAGATTTACTTTGTCGATGGCTCATGTTTAAGAGACGATACTGGTCGGTTAAGAGCAGCTTATGCTGTTTGTACCATTACTGGAGTTGTGGAAGCCGCTTGCCTGGAAGGAGTACATTCCGCACAGGTAGCAGAGATTATTGCCCTAACTCGTGCCTGCATAGCAGGAAATGGAAAGAGAGTCACCATCTACACGGACAGCCAATATGGTTTCGGTGTGGTTCATGATTTCGGGCAGTTGTGGTCTCAGAGGGGTTACATGACCTCCTCTGGTTCGCCCATTCGAAATGGAGAATTTGTGAGATTGCTGATAGAAGCATTACAAGGTCCTGTTGATATTGCAGTGGTGAAGTGTGTAGCTCATACTAAGAATACAGATTTTGTGTCACAAGGTAATAGAGATGCTGATGAAGTCGCACGCTATTGTGCGGAACAAAGTTATTCTTTCTCAAAGGTGGAAATAGAAGGTGCAGAAGAAAAGACTGAATTAAGTATGATGTTAGAAACTGTAGACACTTGGGAGGATTTAAGAATAATGCAGGAGAACGCACCTGAAAAAGAGAAAAAGGCATGGGAAATAGCAGGCTGTGTGCGAAGTGAAATGGATTTTTGGGTTTCAGCAGATGGGAGAGCTGTGTTACCTGAAGAATTAGCTAATCCCATGGCGAGAGAAATACATGGTCCAGTACATCTAGGAAGGGATGCTATGATGAGAGTTTTTAGGCAGACTTGGTATTGCCCGAAATTCAGAATAGCAGCAGAATCAGTATGTAAGCGATGTGTTACCTGCCAACAACTGAACGTAGGCAAACGAACACCAGTCACACTGAGTCACATTGGGAGGTCAGGGGGGCCTTTCAATAGAATGCAACTAGACTTCATCGAAATGCCAAGAGTCAATCGCCTTCGGTATGTGTTGGTGATTGTATGCGTATTTTCCAGATGGGTTGAGGCATACCCTACACGTAGGTGCGATACACTCACAGTGGCTAAATTGTTGCTCAGGGAGTTGATACCGCGCTTCGGGGTGCCTGCCTCTTTGGAATCGGACAGAGGAAAACATTTTAACAGCGAAATAGTGAAGATGTTGTGCTCCACGCTGAATATCGATCAAAAGCTGCATTGTAGTTATCGACCAGAGGCTTCAGGAATTGTGGAACAAGTGAATGGCACTTTGAAGAATAGATTGGCTAAAGTAGTGGCATCCACATCTTTGAGTTGGCCAGATGCTCTTCCATTGGTGTTCATGAGCATGCGCAGCACGCCTGATAGGAGGACAGGTCTTTCTCCCCACGAGATCCTGATGGGGAGGGCCATGAGACTTCCTACAGTTCCAACTACTGCTCTATTGAATATTACAGATGATCTGATCTTGGATTATTGTAAAGGACTGTCTGACGCCATCCATTCTGTGTCCCTTCAGGTGCATGCGGCTGAAGTTCCAACAGCGAGGAACCTGTGTCATGACCTGAACCCAGGGGACTGGGTCCTGGTTAAAAAACACGTCCGGAAGAACTGCCTAGATGTTCGCTGGCGTGGGCCCTTTCAGGTAATCCTGATCACGAACACCGCGGTGAAGTGCGGGGGGCTGCCAAATTGGATCCATGCATCCCATACTAGAAGAGTTCCAGCACCTCTAGAAGGAACAGCTCCCATCCCAGACGAAAGCCCGGAAGTGGAAGAAGAGTCGCAAGAAGGGATTGAGGCAGCTGAGGGGGTGTCGGAAGAAGTTGGGAACGCATCGGATTCAGAAGAAGAGCGAAGGCAGGACGGCAGTGAGACAGAAGACGCAACTGAAGGAGAGAGCAGAAGTGAATACGACTCAGACTCAGATCCGTATCGGAGCGATCAAGAACCAAGTGGGAGGACAAGGAATAGGAGAATAAGGCTTGGAGCTGCCACTTGGCCAACAAGAAGAAGAAGGCTAAGTTTGAGGTCGGCCCAAGAAGAAACGCTTACTCCTATATCCGAAGACTCAGATCCAGAAGAAGATATCCAGGATCAAGCCGAGGAGGGTCTTAGAAGATCAAGTAGAGTGCGAGTGCCTAGCAGAAGATACTCTACTCCCGACTGGACCTACCTTGTTGCAGATGTCTGGGAGACACAGAACAGGGAGGATCAGGGAAGTGGAACTGATCAGAACTGACCCGATCATCACAGTGCAAATAAAGTTTCTACTGCCAGGAGCGGAGACCGAAAGGTTGCTGACACTCAACATCGTTCATCCTGCTCTCCTGAGTGGAATAAGAAAATTGCTTTTAGAGACAGTTGAGTTTCCAGTTTGCTGTTCACGATATCCAATATTGGAGGGAACTCTTCTTCGTTTGGAAATGCTTGAACGAGTAGTAGAATTGCTAGGAGTGCTTATTGTTGTGGACTAAAACCATACTACGAATGTCTTCAAAGGGGTGCAGATCTGGAAAAGTGAAGAAAGTGATCTTGATTAGAACGGACCCCTTTGTAATTGTGGATATAGAACTGATAGTACCAGGATTAGAAATTGAAAAAACGCTAACTCTCAATTTCGTCCGTCCACTTGTCTTGAGCGAAATAAGGAGAATAATCCTAGAAAAGGTTGACTTTCCATGGTGTGGTACGAATTGTCCAGAACCTGAGGGAATGATACTTCGGATGGACATTTATGAAGAAGTAGTGTTACTCCTTGAGTCATACATAACTTCAGACGAAAATAAGACTTTTGAAAAGAAATTGTAAACTTGTTGCAAGATAACCTAGCGCCGAGTGGAAGAAGAAAAGTGATAGGGGTTTCATTTTAGTGGATGGAGAAGGGCTAGGGTTGTCTATTTTCTACTGGACTTTGAACTGTTTTGCGGAAACAAATTGTCAAGCTTCCAAGTGTTTCAAGAAAGACATTGCAAGAGAGAAAGACTTTGTTTGAAAAGAAGAGGAAGTGAATGCTGGAAGATAGTCGAAAACTACACTGTTTGAGAACATGGAGGCTGGCAACCCGAACCGCAGGGCAAAATGTATAGCTGTTACATTTTTAGGAGTAGTGGTTTCTCTTATAATTTTAGTGGTAACTGTTTCATTCCTAGCGGGACACGAAGGGGATGGAACCACAGTTAAGGAGGATAGGGGAGTGTCAACACCGAGAACTACCACAGTTAAGGAGAAGGGAAACATCAATGAGAAAGACAAAGCGTTGTTAGATGCAGAAGTAAAAAGGTTACACATGGATGAATCACAGGGGAATTACAAGTCAAATGCTTATGCTAAGTTGCTTTATGAATATGTTGATGCCATGGAGGTAAAGGACTGCTATGTATGTATGCAGTTACCAATTTCGGTGGAGGAGGGTATCAAATACCATCATCTCCCGTTGACATATGGAATAACGTGCAGTTTATTGTTAAGTATGTTTTATGGACGAGACGGATTTGAGTATTACTTCTCGAATTTCGACTCGACATTGCCAGAGGTTCCGAATTTCAAGCATTTGAACAAATGGGACTACTACAAAAGCGAAGACAGGTTACACAAATGGTTTATTCCATGGAGAACGTTAGATACTTCACATGCTCGAAACAACAATCTGACTTGTCAAATATCAGAAGTTGAGAAAAAGTTTATAGCTCAGGTAGATACTAGATACAGAAAGCAGAAGGCATTGAAGGCATCAGGACAAGGAGAAACAGATTGGACCAAGGAAGAAAGGGCACAACAACGAAAAGGTAGTATTGGTCCAATTGCTTTGGATAAGGAGAAACGGGGGAAACTGTGCATTCACAGGAGTTACTCCTACTATGAAAACGTTTATGTAGGACAAGTCAATTGCGAACATGCTTTTCAATTGGAGTACTACTCTAAGAACTTCATGAAAGGGATGCAAGCAATACCAAATGTATATTTTGTATGTGGAAGATATGCCTATGTGAAGTTACCAGATAATTGGTACGGATCATGCTATCTGGCTGTTGTCTTCCCTAAAATATATCATGTTGAGAATTTAGACACGCCTAAGAAAGAAATATCAACTAGATGGAAGCGAGGGCTGGGTGCAGCAGAAGTAGTTGGAGATGTAATAGGTGCTGCATTCCCTTTCTTAGGATTGATAATGAATGACATTAAGATCAGGAGGTTAGCTACAGTCGTAGATAGACTGTCTGCCAGTACTGCAAGATCCTTGATGCTGATAGAGGGAGAGATGCAATCGATTAGGGCAATGGTTCTTCAGAACCGACTTGCTTTAGATGTTCTGTTAGCAAAAGAGGGAGGAGTCTGTAGGGCCTTGAAGGTACAGGAATGTTGTACTTACATTCCAGACAATTCAAAGCCTCTAGAGAAGTATATACAAAACATCACTGCCATACACTACGAAATTGAGGACCTGGCAAAGGTAAATGTGTGGGAAAAAGTAGGCCATGGAATGGGTAAAGTTGGAAGTTGGTTTGCCAACTTAGGAAAGGGTATCGTTTGGTACATATTGAAGCCCATCATCATAGTAGTGATTTGTGTAATCACTTTGTGGGGATTGGTGTGTTTGTATCAATGGTATAGAGCAAATAGGTTACAGAGAGCTATGAAGAAACAGGAAGAAGAGTTGACAGCGATGCAGGACACTCAATATAAGAGTCTGAAAGCATTAGAGAGTATGAAAAGAAGTGGTACTGTCTTGACTTCACTTTAAAGGTTCTACATTTTTAGTGTCATGGTGATGATGACCCCTGAAGGTCATCAAAGGGGGGACTGAGAGAGCACAAGTTTGGAAAAAATGTATAAGTACGCCATATTTACAAGCACGTAGTTAGTTAACATGTACTTTGCACCAGAGTGTTTATATTTAGAAGTGAAATACACCGAGTGTCTTATATTCAGTGGTGAAATGCATAGAATGTTTAAAGTAGAGTAACGATAATCATAACTGTGTGAGACTAATGTAGAAATGTTTGGGATGAATATGAAAACCTCATGTTCTCATGTTAAAGGAATAATGTAAGAGTTGAATGTAACAAAAACCCAGTATTTTGTGTAGGCCTCATGGCAATTCACAAGCAAATCTAAACGTGCTGCTAAAATAATGTGAGACAAGGTTGACATGGTTCTTTCAAAATGTACTATTGAACTTAGGGTTAAAAGTATATGCTTTATAGATGTGTTATTTTAGAAACGTATGCTAGTTAAGAATGTTTGCTGTTTAAATCAAGTTAACGTTTTAAGAGTGCAGGAACCTGCTGCATGTAAATCAAGTAGGCCAGAGCCGATAATGTCATGTAGTTCCAATCGTCATGTGCTCGTTAGAGGAGAGGTCGTGAGGTGTCCAGTATGAAGCTCTGAGAGTGTTTTATGGCCTAAGATATGGTGAAGTCTGGAATTTGAGGCCCACTGCAGGAAGAGCTGTATGCAGGTGCGAGGGTCCTAATCAGCTCGAATGAAAGGGACTTTGTTCAGTGGCGCCTTGCGCAGGCCTGTAGGAGTTTCCAGGAATTTCAGGGGGTATCAGCGCACTGAAGAAGAAGCCCGGGAACCAAGGTCAACTTTAACGAGGGTCTTCAAGAGTACCATCATGGAGTTTGCCGCGGAAAGATGTACCACGTGAGGGGCGTCCCGAGGGGCGTTTCTATTGGAAATGTGATTTGGTATTAGGGAAAGTGACCCGGGAGGAGAGCAGAGCAGATGATTTTGGGAGCCTAAGGAAGCGGATGGGTAGGCAGATAGGCTGATCAGGAGAGACCCATTATCAGAGAAGAGAAAAGAGAAGTGCGTGATCTTCTTAGGAAGTCACCACGGCTGACACCTAGAGGGTTAAGATCTTGTTAAGTAGGGATGTCATTTAGTATAGTGTAGGGACAGACTAACTTTAATTTTCTTTTCTGTAATGACTTTGAGGTTGCAACTTGTATCCATTTTAGCAACCCTGATGGTATTCGAACTTGTACTTATTATTTTGTTCTTCAGACTCAGACTATTCAAGAAGTTCATGTTCATAGTGATTCCGATATACTTTTTGAATCTCATTTTGAGAAGTTTGTATCTTCAGTTATCTTTGACTTTATATTAAATCTTTAAAACTTAATTTTGGTCAGTGGTCATTTAGAGTGGTGTAAGTTCTTAAATTGATTGTTTACCTCGAGATTACCTTTTACTCAAGACAGGTACCAACGATTCAGTCGACAGGAAGAAGGGATTTGGCAAGATAATTAGTAACCAGTAATCCCGCGTTAGCACCTCTGTGTCGGCTCAGCATTCTGTGATTCTGGGCAAATCAATTAATCTCCCAGCGCCAATCAAAAATGAACGTGTCCTTGAAGTAACTGGTGCTCATGTAAAGCTCTCTAATACCTTCTGGTCGAGTTTGCGATATGAAAAGACAGCTGTGATTTGAGTATTAGAGCTTTGATGAAGCTAGAGGAAGAGGGGCATGGGTTTAGGTGGTGCTTCAGGCTGCAGGGCCGGCCCAAGGCATGTGCAAGCTGTGCACCTGCACAGGGCCGCCAAACCCCAGGGGCCGCCATGCCAATATATATCCTTAGATACATATTTGCGTGGCGGCCCCTGGCAGGGATTCGGCGGCCTCGGGCCCCCTACCTACACTCCCTGCTCAGGGCCTCCGTGAGCCTAGAGCCGGCCCTGCAGGCTGTGAGTTATAAATAGGGAATATTGCAGCTTCGGAGTCAAAGTCAACAGGCACAAGTAACCTTTGACTTGGGTCATCCACCTTCCTGACTGTCTCCTACCCCAAAAAAGAGATTTATATATTTCAAGTTCACTTATCTCTGGTGAATTTTTTAGACACTCTTCACCATGGATTGAAGGCGAATATCCGTGTCAATAGGGAAGGGGGGTGTACTCGCTATTTTGATTCTAAGCGGGGGGTAAGGCAGGGGTGTATCCTGGACCCTCTGCTTTTCACCCTCTACATAAATTCCTTAGATAAACATATGGAAACGGCCACCCAGGATATACCCCATGTGGGTAACTCTGCAGTTCCGGTCCTCCTCTATGCTGACGATGCGGTCCTGTTGGCCCGCACAGGACTGGGACTGCAGAGACTTTTAGATTCCTTTGGTGGATTTATGGAATCATTAGATCTGAGGGTGAATAGTAAGAAATCCCATGTTATGGTGGTTGGGAAACGCCCAAAAACATATAAAACACTGCCCTTTTCTTGCAATGGTGTAGTTCTATCCATTGTCCCAGTATTCACGTATCTTGGTGTCATTTTTGATCTAAAGGGAAGCTGGGCCCCTCAAATTAATGCGAAATGTTTAGCGGTTGCTAGATCATCCTCTGCCCTAATGGATTTTGCAAGGCGGCTGGGATCCAGGCCTATGGAGGCACTTTTATTTATTTATAAATCCAAATGCCTATCCATAGCGCTGTATGGGGCCTCACTATGGGGCTATTTACAACAGGATAAACTACAAAAAACGGAGAACAAGTTTCTAAGGACACTGCTAGCCGTCCCTCAATCCACGCCCGTGTTTACAATACATACGGAGTTGGGACTGAGCTATATCTCCGATCTCATACGTTTAGCCCCAATAACGTGTTGGGCTAAAACCTGGATTAATAAGGAGATTTCACTGAACCATGCCATTTTAAATGATGTAATGGCTCTTGAAAGAGCTCATAAAATACCCTGGCTATCTTATTTTAGAGATGTCTTTGCCAAACTGGGGCGTCCAGAGCTTTATTATTCCCCGCACCTGTTGCAAAAAAGTGATTTGAAGTGGATAAAGATGAATTTTATGAGGATGGCTGAGCAAGAGTGGGAATATGTGGAAATGAATAAACCTCTTGTCAGATTTAATTATGTTTTAAAGACTACCCCACATTTAGAACCATACCTCAGAATTGTATCAATACCATTTCATCGACATCTCTTAGTTAGATTTAGATTAAATATTATTCAGTATACCTTGGGCATTCCATGTGTGTGGGGGAAACCAGACCTTACACCTCCCTGTAGTTGTGATAATGTCTCTCCCCAAACCCTTTTGCATTTCATTATGTTTTGTCAGCACTTTTCTGATATCAGGAAGCAACATCTAGTGCCATTACTAAGAGAAGCAGGATTCATTCAAGTTAAACCAGCACTGATGTTTTTACAAATGCTAAGCACTCCGAAAGTAATGTTTGGGGTTGCTAGCTTTCTGGTGGCTGCTGTACGCAATAAGAATAAAAGAATGGCATTTAGAGCCTTGGAGAATTGATTATATCCCTCTGCTAAATGAACTTTGATGCTTTTTAACTTTCAGACATGCCCATTAACAACATTTGCTTGTGTATTTTATATCCGTTATATGTATAATACTGTGTTTTAATTGTGATAATTTTTTAATGTTTTTAATATTTCTGTATAATGTATTTTTGTGATCTGCTTTTATGATTTTTATTAATCGAAATAAAGTGCTATTGACTTGACTTGACTTGATATTTCAAGTTCTGATAAGAAAGACAACCCAATGACCTAGTTTATCACAGTATGGTCTGCAAAGTGAAGCGAAAAAGGTTTCTAGACCTTTGCATAGGCCAACGCGAACCACAATGACCACCAAAATATTTCTGGGACATTCCATAGGCACCCAGACCCTTTGTGCGTTGGGGTCATCTGCCCATGTTCAACCCACAATGGATAGCAGTTAAGTAGTGTTTGATGCAAGTTAGTGTTCTTGCCAGGCTACTCTCATGGTTTTCTTGAATATTTGTTAAATCCAGACATCAATACTTATTCCTTCTTTTCACGGGGCAGGGGCTTTGGGGTTTAAAATGCCACACTGCCTCCAATTACCATGTGACTTCTTTTTAGCCAAGCTATTAGTATAATAATGGAAGATACTTGGTGCCACCACTAACATGGCTACTTTGTAGCCCACAAGCATGCTGAAGACGAACCCCAGAAAAGAGTATTAATGCTGATCTGCTGTAGTCAACAGTCTTAAAATGCTGCTTCGATTGTACTACAGAATATCAAGATGAAGAATATTAACATACAAGAATACATGGGACAGACTAACGAGGGACAAAATATTGAAAGGTATAAGGGCATATAAAAAAGTATAGCTTTACTATTCCTTACTCCACATCTGCATACCATGAAGATATATGTACCGCATTTGGCTTGGCACAGAAAATCTAGACGTAATTGCCTGCCAATGTTTAAAAAAAAATGTTGTCCTCAATATTTAGTGCCATTGATATTCTGACTTCACTATTTAGTATGTACACCTGCAAATCAATTAATCTCCCAGCGCCAATCAAAAATGAATGTGTCCTTGTATACGATCCAAAAGGTGGCCCCAGCATTACATCCAGCCTATGA
Organism: Lissotriton helveticus; assembly: GCF_964261635.1. NCBI lineage: Eukaryota > Metazoa > Chordata > Amphibia > Caudata > Salamandridae > Lissotriton > Lissotriton helveticus. Next base: position 577,583,257 of record NC_136072.1, read on the forward strand.
ACCAATTTACAGACGATACATATGCAAAAACAAAACGTTTGAGGCAAAACATAAGTGATGGGCAAAGTGTACCATAGTAGGAGATGTGAGGCTGTGACACAAAAACTGTGACTCCCATAATGTGAGTCACAGAATAATGGCTTGATTTAGTGCTTGGCAGCAGGTACTCTGTCAGGGTGGTGGAGGACATTACAGGGGCGGCCTTAGGCATGTGCAAGCTGTGCACCTGCACAGGGCCACCAAACCCCAGGGGCCACCACTCCAATATATATCTTTAATATAATAATCCTCTGAGGATGGATACATATTTGCGTGGCGGACCCTGGCAGGGATTTGGCAGCCTCCGGCTCTGTTCCACTTCCAAACACCCTGACACCCCCCCCTCTTCACTAGCCTCTGCGTTCCGCCCCACCCGGAACCCCTCTTCCGGGGCCCCCTACCTACGCTCCCTGCCCAGGGCCGCCATGAGCCTAGAGCCGCCCCTGGACATTACGTGGTTAAAGAGAAACCACGGTTACGGCGGGGCCTCTGAAGGTACCAAATGTTTGGTGGATGGCTGGCAGCGGTTTTGATGGTTATCCCCCAAACGTTTTGTTTTTTTAAAACTAACCACTAAAGCTGGAGTTTATTTCTGAAGCACAAATAACTAATGACCCCATCACTTATCGAGTTTGTGTCTCTGGGTGCGAGGTCTTTATTTACATTTTTCTATTTACCACTGTCAGGTTTTTTACGTTGGAGACAGAGAGAAAAAAGGACATCAGACTTTCTTTAATTCCGAATAACCCCATAATGGTTTATAATGTGTCTTTGGTTCTTGTTTACTTTGTATTCTTAGATCATGGCCAGAGGAAGCACATTTTCTTTTAAGCTCTGTGGAATAGTGTGTGCCTTACACACTCATTATCCGTGTGTCTCACTAGAAGGCACTTAAGTTTTAATACTTCATGCTGTAATAGGAGGTGGAAAAGGTTTGGGTTTCTTTTAAAATATAAATGCTCTCTTTAAACAGCTTCTCCCTTGAGAACCGTGATTGCGATGTAAGCATAAGTAGTGAAACAAAAGTTTTCGTTTAAGAAAGGAATCATTATTTCTACCCTGTGTTAATTACATTAAGACTGCTGCAGACAAAACAAATTCAAATTGAGATGTCGATACAATTTAATCTAATTTCACTCATCGGTACCTGCAAGATTGCCAACAACTTCGTAAAAGTGTTTAACGCTCTGCAGAACTCCACGTGAAAACTAAAAAATTGTGGACTGTGACCAATTTTGGCTGATATATTTCTTGCCGAAAATTGCAAACTATGCAATGGAGGATGGATATTTGGTGAGGACAGCAAATTTGCAATTGTGTGGTGTCAAGCCCGGCATGTGGGGTGTCAGGGAGGACAGCGGCTACTGTACCCCAATCCTATCGAAACTTGATTTCAGGGTAGTGAGGGCAAGCAGTCACCAGCAGCTAGTTTGGAAGGCAAGAACTCTAAATTCAATAATTATACACAGTAACTCAATTTCCAGCCCAGTGCTTGCATTTTTAGTAGGGAAAGTAATTTTAATCCCTCAGCAGAACCAAATACTAGACAATCCAATTTGCAGATGCATAATGTTGCTCCTGATGAAGATTGCTCCACTCCCCAACCACCTGCCCCCATTCCTGGTGGATGATACCCCCTTCCTCTGCAGAAACTCTCTTCCCGCCGAGGGGATTATATGCCAGCAGTCTCTAGTAGAGATATGAATAAGGCTCAGGTGCGGGTAATGTTCCTGCGCATGTTTCAATATGCAATCAGTCGCTTTGATCTTACCCCCATAATGGTTGTTGGGAGAATAAGTCTCCAGTCCTTTGGGATTGTGCTGTACCTCTCTGCATGGGCTGCAGCCTGAGACTTGTAGTACTCAATTATTGTCTTATGCCCAGTCATGGAGGGACTTTCAGCGCCGCTCTTCTCTTGGGCATGTGTGGCGTATAGATGGAATGCACTCAGTGGTCCCTGGCTTATCAATCCTGGCTTCTTTGCTAGTTGAGGCCCTCGTCTGTGCTGATGCAGACAAATCCTACAATAAGGCAGTTGCAATCCTCTTCTGGGTAGATGTGTACTTTGGACAGCTACAGCTCTTGTAGGCCAAGCTGCATTCCCACAGTAGCGTCACGGCTTCTCACGCCATCTGCAATGCTGAATGATGGCCCACAACAGTCATGGGGCACACAAATGGTTTATCCAGGGCATTCTTTCTGGTGCAGTTGTCAACAGGAACCATGGCAGGCATCCGAGGGACCCAGCTGCAGCACGGGTCATAACTGGGCTCTTTCTCAGGCACTCTGTTTTCACTAGGTGTTCTCCATGTTAGGATCGTGCTGGTCTTCTTCTCCTTGGCAGTCTGTTCTCCTGCATGGCCACGCAAACTCTTTCCCTCTCTCTGCAGGCAGGCAGGCTTCTAGGCACTAGGCAGACCCTCCGCTCCGCCAGCGAAACATGCAGACTTCAAGTGATGTCCCCTCACCTCTGGAAGACTGGCTGCCACATTTAGAAGCCGTTTAGATATATGACACTTTCCATTTAGTGCATGCCTCAGAATTCACTATTTTTTAATCGGGGTGGTTTCACGTAGTCCACTTTCTATTTCGCACTACCTGGTTCTTCAAACACACCTCTCTTCCGTACACTTACGTTTTCCCGCAGAGACCCGCCATTTGAGCGAGGCTACATGACCGTTTGGGTAAGATTCACTCTTTCCAACTTTGTGTGGTACACTTTTCTTTGTCACCAAAGTAATGTGCACAAACTGGGTGCCGGCTAATGTCGCTCAGTTTCTGAAGTTGTTTGTTCTTCAGGCTATCCTTTACCCCTCACGCAATTTTCCTCGATCACTTTCGGTTTTCGTTTTTACTTCGGCTCCTTTATTCTTGTACCCACGTTTCCTCTGGTTTCTGTTTTCACTCCGTTTTCCGTTTAGTTTGCTTGTAAATTGTGGATTCACTTTATCCTTCAACTTCATTCATTTTATGTAATTTGAACCACTTTAGAGGTCATTGCTTCCCCCCCCTGAAACAGTGTTTGGTTTCCTTACAGATTACCTACATTCCCCTGATGAAGGGACATCCGTCCCGAAATGCATTGGGATTTGGGACCTTGAAAAATATTTTGTGAAAAACTACTGTGATGAATCACTTATTGAACACTATTCGAGTCTATATGCTTTGAATATACGACTCTTTGGAGTAAAACCTTTTCTGAACTACAGTTTGGTTTGTTGAACTCGAATAAATTTTGAAAAACTCAGAGGTTTACACCTACGCAGGAGCACCGTCAGGATTCAGTGTGGGAACCTCCCACACTCCCATAGTACTACTCTTTACTCCACAGTCCCTCACCTGCCAGAAGGGACATTCCTGCGGCGCCCAGAAATGTCACACTTGAATCTAGGATTACTGATTTTGAAGTCTCCAAAAAACTCGGTGTGCCACACCACCCCTCTTTTAGACCCAGGAATAAGCCAAAATGCTACCCCTTCCCAGGAGAGCCATAACGAGGAGGAGTATCTTTTTTCCTTGTTACTTCCTCTTTCTATGTGTGCTGCATTTTGCAGCACACATAGATAGAGGAATATGGCTCAGGGGATTGTTTTTGTGCAGGAACAGGCCACTTCCTAAAAAAAAAACTACCCTGCATGCAATGCAGGCCCCTTTGCACAATAGTGCAAGTGTGCCTGCATTGGCGAGGCAGCCCAATGTGCGCCAGCTCTGAGGAAAGGAAAGAATGCACCATATTGTAATAAATACACCACATTCCTGCCATTTCCCTGTAATAAACTGCAGTGTGGCAAGGTGACTTGCTGCGCTGCATTGCATTACTTTCTCATAAATACGGCCCTCAGCCTTTGTGTAAAGTGATACTCATCACCACAGGTAGAACTGAGGCTTTCTCTAAGCTGGAGCACCCACAACTTGGGCACAATGAAATGTGAGGTTTCTACATCTACCTGTCATTAGCCTTCCGAAACAGTAATCAGAGCCTGACAAAAGGGCAGGGATGACCTAGAAACATCCTTACCTTGAATAACAGAAACTGCTGAACCACCCTTTCACCCTTACCATCAACCAAATGAAAGTGCTCAGGAAGAACTAATCAGCAGCCCATTGCTAACAAAGTAGTCATGGAATTTCCTAAGGTAACTCTGTCTCCAACCTCTTCACTTCAGCATTTGGAACTTTATATCTAGCCACAAGAATATAGGCCATACACTTCCACTGTCTGGGGAAGCCGTCCTCATTCTCCATCTTGTAATATGCTAAACCAGGAGCATCCAAAATGGATACTACTGGCTTTAGGACTGAGGCTCATAAACACACAGGGCCTGATTCACATGCACTTTTGTATAAATCTACTATTTTGTTTGTATTCACAATCTACTAATTTAATTTTACTAACAGCAATTGTATGACTGCGGAGACTCTGCACATTAAAAGATAGGCCTGTCCTCCACAGTCATTAAATTACTATTAGTAAAATTAAACCTGTAGTTTGTGAATACCAAACAAAATAGGAAACATACACAAAAGTTTCAGTTTACCTTTGTGAATCAGGCCCACAGAGTCTTTCTGTCATGCATATATTACTTGTATACTATAAACGCACTTGACATACACACAGGATATTACCACAAAGTTCTGAGCTTAACATAACAGCATAACTTTTACCTGAGAGGGATCAATCTTCCTCACTCTCACCTCACTGACATACACAAAAACAGTCTGTCCACACTAAGGATTCACAAAACATGGCATGCTGCCACCATCACTTTATTTGCTTTACTAAAACAGGCAAAATAATATCCTTGGTGTGAAACTTCAGGTCACGGGAAAGGTATTTGACCCCCCATTCTCAAGGGTAGACCGAGGCCTCTAGATACACACTATCTTAGCCACCATGGCAAAATAACAACTAAAATTACAGATTCAACAGCAGTTTGGCAATCAAGCAAAGGTTGATACACATCACCATGCCTGGGGCATTCCCATCCCAACAAGTGGAAAATGCTGTTGCTACGGAATTGCAGAATTTCACTGGACCTAGTTATGTGGTAATGAGGAAGAGTGATAAGAGAAACAGCTGGGGTACACATTAGATGTAGACAGGGCTTTCAGTGGGCCGGGTCTCACCGGTGCTGAGCACCGGCAGTTTTTTAAAGGGGGCCTCGAAACGGGTCTCTATCGGGCTTTGTTTTGTGCCCTTGCACAGGCGATCCATTTTTTTCCGGACTGCAGTGACAGCAAGCATATCAATGTGTGCGTGCTCACACTTCTCACTCCTCACTAGTGGAGAAGTTAGGGCATGATGTCATGCTAGGTGAGCGTTGTAGGACAAGGGAAATCCTTTAAAGAGAGTCATTTTCACTATTTTCACTCTGGATTTCCCATCTCTTTTTGAAACTCAGGAGCAGCAACATTGTTGTGGTGTTACCAGGGCTTTAAGTGGAAGCTTTTTCAATATTATATACAAGCCATAGTTGCTGCTTATTTATCTTATGCAACTAACAACCGTTAACAAAGGCAATAGTCCTGACGTTTTAGGTATGATTTTACTTGTTGTGTTATATATATGGATGCACTGACAGAAACAGAAAAATACAAGTAGGGCGGACAATATGCTAAGCACAGATTTTTAGCTTACATGGTTTCAAGCCACACCCTTAATTACATTGGCCCTGCCCCTTTGAGAGACGTCGCCACACAGTATTTTCATCCCACTTAAAGCCCTTGATGTAGATCTAAATGAGACTGCACTAAAAAGGCAGCAGGAGATCCAGACAGGCAGTTTCTGGTTACAAAGAGCAACAACAAAGAGGGTGGGCTGGCATACAATGAAAACACCCCAGGGGTGAATTAAAGATTTAGAAAAGCAAGGATATGCAATGTATAGACTGACAACTGAGGAACCCAAACAAGAATGCCATGAGGAAGCATTTGGGGGGCATTATGGAGACAATGAAAGGTAGTATGGTTGCAGGCAAACGTCTAGACAGGAACATTTCGAAGAAAAGAGGCTGAGAAGGAAGAAGACATACTTCACAGTCAAGAAGCTTGTGTGAACTGCCACAAACAACCTTCTAACCTTACATCCTTCAAACACTCAAAATGTGTTGTGTTAAGGCAAGAGTAAAGTGCAGATTGTACGATGTTTCCGTGTGACTTTTAGGTTATTTGGCAATTTTGCTAGTTTTTTTATAACAAAAGTTGCCAAATTTGTCATTGCAAATCTGGCAATGATTAAAGAAAATAAACGTGACAGCAAAAATGACGCAAAGGGGGCAAATAAAGTAGCAGCAACATTCTTTCTGCAACTCACGATGCCAGAACCATGTCATCCCATTCTGGCTACCCTCAGGCCTAGGCAGATATTGTAATTCCTGCTGCCACTCAGGGCAACGGAAATCCTGAGTGAGTGACAAGGGTGTGTGTATCAAAATTCTCTGTAGCACACATTTCCGTCCACCTTGGGCTATACACATCCTGCTCTAAGAAATGGGTGGCTGAAAGCGAGCCTTCACCTCAGGTAATCGAGAAACTCTGTCTTTGCTTCCTGGAGAACAACAATGACAACAACAACACCACCCTGCTCGACAACCTCGCCAACCTCGGACTCAAGCAATTGGTGTACACCCCCACCCACTACGCCGGCCACATGCTCGACCCCATCTTCTCTGCCAGCAGCCACGTCGCCTTCAGCCACTCCACCAGACTACACTGGACCGACCACAGCTGCATTCACTTCACCTTTAAGAAGACCACATCCCACCACCGCCTGCAACAGATCCCCCGTAGATGCTGAAGCAAAATCACCGCAGATCAGCTAACCACATCACTGAGCCAGAACCCACCTATCACCACCACTGACACCAACGACGCAGCCCACAACCTCACACAGAGGATCGTCAACTGCGCCGACGCCCTTGCACCACTGAAGAACCCTCCAGGCAAGCACGGCAAAAGAAAAACAACATGGTTCCCCGACGACCTCAAAGAATCGAAGAAATGCTGCCGAACCCTCGAGAAAACCTGGCGCCGCGAACAGACGACAGAAAACATGACAGCCCTCAAGAACGCCACCCGCAAACACCACCAGCTGATCCGCACCACCAAAAAGACATTGTTCAAAGAACGGCTGGACAACAACACACACAACAGCAAGGAACTCTTCAGCATCGTAAAAGAGCTCTCCAATCCCAACACCAACAGCAACAATATCACACCGTTGCAAGACCTCTGCAACTCCCTCGCCACGTTCTTCCACCGCAAGATCGCCGATATCCACAACAGCTTCGGTGCCCAGACTCCTCCCCCAGCCACCGAACCAACGCCCCCTACAGCATCCCTCAGCACCTGGACTCACATCAGCACCGAAGACACCGCCCACGCTATGAACACCATCCACTCCGGCTCTCCTTCCGACCCATGCCCTCACCACATCCTCAACAAAGCCGACACCATCATCGCTCCCCACCTACAGAACATCATAAACAACTCCCTCGCATCCGCCACCTTCCCAGAGAGCTGGAAGCACGCAGAGATGAACACCCTACTGACGAAACCCACAGCGGACCCTAAAGACCTCAAAAACTTCAACCCCATCTCTCTTCTTCTCTTCCCGGCGAAAGTGATCGAGAAGATCGTCAATAAACAGCTGACCGCATTCCTCGAGGCCAATGGATCCCTCGACCCATCCCAGTCCAGATTTCGAGCCAACTACAGAACCTCATTGCAGCCACCGACGACATCAGGATCCTACTCGACAACGGGGAAACCACCGCCCTCATCCTCCTAGACCTCTCAGCCACCTTTGATACAATCTGCCATCGCACCCTAATAACCCGCCTCCACAACGCCAGGATCCAAGGTAAAGCCCTGGACTGGATCACCTTGTTCCTCTCTGACAGAACCCAGAGAATCCGCCTCCCTCCCTTCCGCTCCGTGGCCACGAGATCATCTGCGGCGTATCCCAAGGCTCATCGCTCAGCCCAACCCTCTTCAATATCTACATGAGCCCCCTCACCACCATCGCACACAAACACAACCTCAACATCATCTCATACGCCGACGACACTCAGCTGATACTCTCTCTCACCAAAGACCCAGCCACCGCCAAACTCCACCTCCAGGAAGGAATGAAAAACGTCGCTGAATGGATGAAACTCAGCCGTCTGAAACTGAACTCAGACAAGACGTAGGTCCTCATCCTCGGACCATCCCCATCCGCCTGGGATGACTCCTGGTGTCCCACAGAACTGGGCACCGCACCGACACCCACTGACCACGCACGCAACCTGGGATTCATCCTGGACTCCTCTCTCACGATGACCAAGCAAGTCAACGCCATCTCATCTTCATGCTTCAACACCCTGCGCATGCTCCGTAAGATCTTCTGGTGGATTCCTACCGGAACTAGAAAGACGGTCACCCAGGCCCTCGTCACCAGCCGCCTAGACTACGAGAAAGCCCTATACGCAGGAACCACAGTCAAACTTCAGAAAAGACTCCAACGCATACAAAACGCATCCGCACGACTCATCCTCGACACATCCCACCACAGCCACATATCAGCTCACCTGAGAGACCTGCACCGGCTCCCCGTCAACAAAAGGATCACGTTCAGGCTCCTCACCCACGCACACAAAGCGCTCCACGACATAGGTCCCGAATACCTCAACAACCGCCTCACGTTCTACACTCCAACATGCAAACTCCACTCCGCCAGCCTCGCCCTCACCACCGTCCCACGGATCCGCAGAACCACCGCTGGAGGATGATCATTCTCCTACCTGGCGGCCATGACGTGGAACTCCCTCCCCGCCCACCTATGACTGACCCAGGACCATCTCACATTCAGGAAACACCTCAAGACCTGGCTCTTCGAGCAGTAGCGGCACTGCCCCCATACCCTATTCCCCCCCCCCCCCCCTCCCCGAGCCTTGAGACCCTCACGGGCGAGTAGCGCGCTCTACAAGTGTATTGATTGATTGATTGAATGAAGTTTCCATATTTCACCTGAGTACATGGGTGAAGCTTCTCACTGCGCCCACGCCTACCTGTGTAATGTAATGCCACACATTATACTAATTTGCCAACACTGCAATGTTTTATTTGACACTACTGTTGGCATAAAGCACTTAAAAACTCCAATATGACAACCAAGCAATTTGTGAGAGGGGAGCTTCCACTCGCTCGTCAGTTGTTAGACAAAACGATGAGTACGGAGTTGCTGAACGCGGATAGGTCGGAATTTTTGCATAGCTCTCCGAGGGGTTTCTCTCACGTGCCTGTGCAAGCCTTTGGAAAGAGTATTTATTATCTCTGTGACGGATCCGGAGATCTATTACAAAAATCCTCAAAAATGTCTCTCAAGTCAGGCTTTCCATATCCATGCCAAATATTCGGGTTATATCAACCGAAATTCCTGAAGGGGTTCGCCCTCCTTTACCGACGTTGGAATGGCCTGCTCTTAGGATGTCGTCATTGAGTTGAAGTTCAGTACGTGCTTCAGACGCGCTCCTTCAGAGTCACTAGCCAATCCCCTTCGAGCCCTTGAGCTCCTATTATTGGATGACGTCTCCCTTCCGGGTGCAGGTGTGTGGGTGAAGACAGTTAGTCCGTTTTCACGGCAGCTATTACCCTTTCCCAGCTCGCTGCCTGCCTCGCGCTCTCTTAACACAATAAGAAGTCAATTCACGATGAATAATTAAATAGGGGTCTTTCATAAGTATTGACTCGACGTGACAGCAAGTCCATAGCGAATCAGGGCTTGCTTATGTAAACACAATCTCTTGTTCAGCTTAGTTAGCAGTTCAATGGAATGGAACAGCCTTCCAATTAGAAGCCTTGATGTCGTCATTGGCCTCTTGGGTCTTCCTGCAGCCTTCAGCTCCACCTCGTTTTATTGCACCCCTATTGCAGTCCTGGAGACAGCGGAAATCACAGCACCCTAACTTGTTCCTTAGAACTGCATTAAGGCCTTTACATCAAAGCAATTCTGCAAACTTAAAGGAACAAATCTTTACTGCTTTGCACGTGCCTCTTACAACACCTAATGTGAAAAGTCTGGCCTGCACCACTGCTCTACTTGCAGGGCTCAAGTTGGAGGAAATAAGAGGGTGGGCCCCGTAAATGGGTGTGGCCTCTATAATTAAGAGCATGGCATAAACATTAAACTAAAATTCGCATAGTGTGGTGCCACCCTTTCCATATGTTTGCAGAGAATCAATCACATGTGCAACTCAGTTTAAAGCATGCACTATACAAGAGGAATACGCTGCCTGAAAAAACACATACTGTAGCACAACATCCTGCAAATGGCTAAAATATTTAATTGTTTCAATTCTGACATTTTGGGATTCTGAATTAAACATTACCAAGGTCTGAGGAAGAGGTAGTGGCCTTAATAGCGTCTGAATCACTCCTGTTCTTCCCTTAGCACAACTTTATTCTGCAGTCCATGTTGGACATTTACACCTTTTTCTCTCAACACCTTTCTGAAGTCCTCCATCTGCATATCTCAGACCGCATCTCTTTCCTCGTCAGTGCACTTTTTTCACTCTCTCTTGCATTTACTGGGCGCTGGTGCAAGCACGGAAATGGCACATTTGACTGCTGTTGAGAAAGTTAAGTTCAGCGATTTGCAGGGTTCGGTGGGCGCCTCAATTTCTGGGCCATTGTGCCACTGCATCTGCTTCACCAATGATAGCCTCGCCCTAGCCCAAACACACAATGCACACACTCACATGCAAGCCCTGCATTTTCGTTTTTTTTCCACTTTACAATATTTTGACACCTTTGTGTTTCCTTCACACACATTTACATGGAATCACAACTGCAACTGGTATACATGACCTTTGTACTGTATGCTTTGCAGAGAGGCCTAGGATTGGATGACCATCTATTCGGGACACGTTTTTGACCCAGTGACAGGCACTGAGAGAAACTTGCACTGCCTCCATCCTCAGCTCCAGAGTTATCAGTCATGGCCCGTTATAAACACCTGGGGATGTATTATGTTTACGGCTCACTTCCCCTGTTTGTGCCATGGCGTACCTTTCAAATGGTGCACTGGGTGCAAACAGGGATGGTGGGCTTATTAGAAAGAATGCGCTGCCCTCAGGGCAGCTGCAACCTTTTTCACACTTATTGTAGAAATCCATCACTGTTTTTGTCTGTAAAGTTAAGGAGTTGAATACATGGCCTGAAAAGCAGGGGCGGCTCCTCCATTAGTGCGGAGGAGCGTCACCCCTCTTCTTTCTCGCAGTGCGAGAAGCAGAAACATGAAATGTTTTTTAAATACCATTTTATGTTTCTACTTCTCACACTTTGAGAAAGCAGAAGGGTATGCCTGGTTGGGGGCGGGCGGGTGTGCGGGTCAGGGAGGAGTGGCTTGCCCAATGCTGTGGTACCTGACTGTTTGGTCGGTCCTCTAGGGCCGAACAAACCAGTCATGCGCACTCTGACTTTTCACCTATGTAGGCTGCATGCAGCCTACTTAGAGAAAATGGCCTCCCCATAGGCACTCGGCAGGGCGCCGTCCCCATCAATCACAACACACCCATTGCAGCGTTGTTATTCGCTTAGGGGAGGGGAGGGAGGCTGCCTGTGGCTGTTTCCTGTTGGGAAAATGCGAGACCCGGCCAAGAGCTGAGGGGGCGCAGGACCCGGTAAGGTAAGTTTTAAAACATTTCAATTAAACCCCACGCCTTCCCTGTGAACCCGCGCTGCCCCCCCCGGCCGCCACCGCCACCGCCCGCGAGTCATGCCGGCCGCGACTGCCAAAACGGACCCATTTCCATGTCCATTTTTTATCTGAAACCCAGAGGTACCTGGCCCACTTTAAGTCTTTTCTGCTTGTCCATGCAATGCTGAGACTGGAGGAGGGATTGGGAGCCAGAAGTGCAAACAGCAGCTTCCACAACAATAAAGCAGGACCTGGACGATATAACTGCACTACCTCTTCCTAATCACATCGTGCTGCACATTTTTAGCATGAAGGGAAAAATATCAAGGCTATATTAACAACTAAGCAAAGGTGCTTAGGCTCTATCATGCACTGGCACCCCCTGCAGCAGAAAGTAGGTATAGCGGTTTCAGTAACACAAAATAAAAACTGTCAAACCTGTGCTGTGAGCTGGAGCCATCAGCGAGGAAGTGTGAGGAGAGAAGCATAGGCAGGCACATGTACAGGATGTTACAGGAAAGTCACTGATCTCCTCAGTCTGCCTGCCCTGACGAAAGATAATTTTGCTATCCAACTCCAGTTATTGTCTACCACCTTTGTCTCCTCCTGCATCCATGCCACAGGTTTCGAGATTGAATAGCCTTGTGCTGGCTCGGTCCTCCCCCCTCACTACTGCACCCACAATCCTCAGTAAAGTAGAAAAGTAGAATGATAGCCCTCTCTTACATTGGTCCCAAAGAGCACACTTTATTGGCAGACTATGCTGTGGCATTTGGGCTCACAAAAGGATGAGCATTTCTACCACTTCCAAAGCATGGGCCCTTTTTAGGTTTTGCCTAGCGAAAGCTGCGCTCTGCGCAGCTTTTCGCGCAGGCGAAATCCTGTTGAGAACTGTAGGGTGCTTTGGGTCGGCCCTCGTCATTGATTGGCTGGCTCCGTAAACGGAGCCTTGCCATTGGACGAGGGGCCTGTCCGTCAATGCCGGACCAGACACGGGGGCGTTCCTGACATTCTTTGCCTTTTGCCGACGTCACGCGACGCCGGGAACGCCCCCGAGTCTGGTCCGGCATTGCCGGCACCTCCCTTGCTCTACTGTCATCACCACAACACTGCGCCCATTTTATCCCAAGCTAAACACTCGGAGAGGCGCAGTGACCGGGTCTTTGAAGGCCGCTCTCCCAATGAAAACAAGTTTTCTCTCCGAGTCAGCACGAGCAGGAAGACGAGCAGCGCGCCTCCCAGCTGGCCTCTCGCATCAGCATCCAGAGCTGCCCTGCGCGGTGTGTAGCTTCAGTGGAGCTTCAGAGTGCAGAGTGGAGCTTCAGAGTGGAGCTTCAGAGTGCAGAGTGGAGCTTCAGAGTGGAGCTTCAGAGTGCAGAGTGGAGCTTCAGAGTGGAGCTTCAGAGTGGAGCTTCAGAGTGGAGCTTCAGAGTGGAGCTTCAGAGTGGAGCTTCAGAGTGGAGCTTCAGAGTGGAGCTTCAGAGTGCAGAGTGGAGCTTCAGAGTGGAGCTTCAGAGTGCAGAGTGGAGCTTCAGAGTGGAGCTTCAGAGTGCAGAGTGGAGCTTCAGAGTGGAGCTTCAGAGTGGAGCTTCAGAGTGCAGAGTGGAGCTTCAGAGTGGAGCTTCAGAGTGGAGCTTCAGAGTGGAGCTTCAGAGTGGAGCTTCAGAGTGGAGCTTCAGAGTGCAGAGTGGAGCTTCAGAGTGGAGCTTCAGAGTGCAGAGTGGAGCTTCAGAGTGCAGATTCAGAGTGGAGCTTCAGAGTGCAGAGTGGAGCTTCAGAGTGCAGATTCAGAGTGGAGCTTCAGAGTGCAGAGTGGAGCTTCAGAGTGCAGATTCAGAGTGGAGCTTCAGAGTGCAGAGTGGAGCTTCAGAGTGCAGCTTCAGAGTGCAGAGTGCAGAGTGGAGCTTCAGAGTGCAGATTCAGAGTGGAGCTTCAGAGTGCAGAGTGGAGCTTCAGAGTGGAGCTTCAGAGTGCAGAGTGGAGCTTCAGAGTGGAGCTTCAGAGTGCAGAGTGGAGCTTCAGAGTGCAGAGTGGAGCTTCAGAGTGGAGCTTCAGAGTGCAGAGTGGAGCTTCAGAGTGGAGCTTCAGAGTGCAGAGTGGAGCTTCAGAGTGGAGCTTCAGAGTGGAGCTTCAGAGTGGAGCTTCAGAGTGGAGCTTCAGAGTGGAGCTTCAGAGTGCAGAGTGGAGCTTCAGAGTGCAGATTCAGAGTGGAGCTTCAGAGTGCAGAGTGGAGCTTCAGAGTGGAGCTTCAGAGTGCAGAGTGGAGCTTCAGAGTGCAGAGTGGAGCTTCAGAGTGGAGCTTCAGAGTGCAGAGTGGAGCTTCAGAGTGGAGCTTCAGAGTGCAGAGTGGAGCTTCAGAGTGGAGCTTCAGAGTGCAGAGTGGAGCTTCAGAGTGGAGCTTCAGAGTGCAGAGTGGAGCTTCAGAGTGGAGCTTCAGAGTGGAGCTTCAGAGTGCAGAGTGGAGCTTCAGAGTGCAGATTCAGAGTGGAGCTTCAGAGTGCAGAGTGGAGCTTCAGAGTGGAGCTTCAGAGTGCAGAGTGGAGCTTCAGAGTGGAGCTTCAGAGTGGAGCTTCAGAGTGGAGCTTCAGAGTGGAGCTTCAGAGTGGAGCTTCAGAGTGGAGCTTCAGAGTGGAGCTTCAGAGTGCAGCTTCAGAGTGGAGCTTCAGAGTGCAGAGTGGAGCTTCAGAGTGCAGATTCAGAGTGGAGCTTCAGAGTGCAGAGTGGAGCTTCAGAGTGGAGCTTCAGAGTGCAGAGTGGAGCTTCAGAGTGGAGCTTCAGAGTGCAGAGTGGAGCTTCAGAGTGGAGCTTCAGAGTGCAGAGTGGAGCTTCAGAGTGGAGCTTCAGAGTGGAGCTTCAGAGTGGAGCTTCAGAGTGGAGCTTCAGAGTGGAGCTTCAGAGTGGAGCTTCAGAGTGGAGATTCAGAGTGGAGCTTCAGAGTGGAGATTCAGAGTGGAGCTTCAGAGTGCAGAGTGGAGCTGCAGATTCAGAGTGGAGCTGCAGAGTGCAGATTCAGAGTGCAGAGTGGAGCTTCAGAGTGCAGATTCAGAGTGGAGCATCAGAGTGCAGATTCAGAGTGGAGCTTCAGAGTGCAGAGTGGAGCTTCAGAGTGCAGATTCAGAGTGGAGCTTCAGAGTGCAGAGTGGAGCTTCAGAGTGCAGATTCAGAGTGGAGCTTCAGAGTGCAGAGTGGAGCATCAGAGTGGAGCTTCAGAGTGCAGAGTGGAGCTTCAGAGTGCAGAGTGGAGCTTCAGAGTGGAGCTTCAGAGTGCAGAGTGGAGCTTCAGAGTGCAGAGTGGAGCTTCAGAGTGCAGAGTGGAGCTTCAGAGTGCAGAGTGGAGCTTCAGAGTGGAGCTTCAGAGTGGAGCTTCAGAGTGGAGCTTCAGAGTGGAGCATCAGAGTGGAGCTTCAGAGTGGAGCTTCAGAGTGGAGCTTCAGAGTGGAGCTTCAGAGTGGAGCTTCAGAGTGGAGCTTCAGAGTGGAGCTTCAGAGTGCAGAGTGGAGCTTCAGAGTGCAGAGTGGAGCTTCAGAGTGCAGATTCAGAGTGGAGCTTCAGAGTGCAGAGTGGAGCTTCAGAGTGCAGAGTGGAGCTTCAGAGTGCAGATTCAGAGTGGAGCTTCAGAGTGCAGAGTGGAGCTTCAGAGTGCAGAGTGGAGCTTCAGAGTGCAGATTCAGAGTGCAGAGTGGAGCTTCAGAGTGGAGCTTCAGAGTGGAGCTTCAGAGTGGAGCTTCAGAGTGGAGCTTCAGAGTGGAGCTTCAGAGTGGAGCTTCAGAGTGCAGATTCAGAGTGCAGATTCAGAGTGGAGCTTCAGAGTGCAGAGTGGAGCTTCAGAGTGCAGATTCAGAGTGGAGCTTCAGAGTGCAGATTCAGAGTGGAGCTTCAGAGTGCAGATTCAGAGTGGAGCTTCAGAGTGCAGATTCAGAGTGGAGCTTCAGAGTGCAGATTCAGAGTGGAGCTTCAGAGTGGAGCTTCAGAGTGGAGCTTCAGAGTGGAGCTTCAGAGTGGAGCTTCAGAGTGGAGCTTCAGAGTGGAGCTTCAGAGTGGAGCTTCAGAGTGCAGAGTGGAGCTTCAGAGTGCAGAGTGGAGCTTCAGAGTGGAGCTTCAGAGTGCAGAGTGGAGCTTCAGAGTGCAGAGTGGAGCTTCAGAGTGGAGCTTCAGAGTGGAGCTTCAGAGTGGAGCTTCAGAGTGGAGCTTCAGAGTGGAGCTTCAGAGTGGAGCTTCAGAGTGGAGCTTCAGAGTGGAGCTTCAGAGTGCAGAGTGGAGCTTCAGAGTGGAGCTTCAGAGTGGAGCTTCAGAGTGGAGCTTCAGAGTGGAGCTTCAGAGTGGAGCTTCAGAGTGGAGCTTCAGAGTGGAGAGTGGAGCTTCAGAGTGGAGCTTCAGAGTGGAGCTTCAGAGTGGAGCTTCAGAGTGGAGCTTCAGAGTGGAGCTTCAGAGTGCAGAGTGGAGCTTCAGAGTGCAGATTCAGAGTGGAGCTTCAGAGTGCAGAGTGGAGCTTCAGAGTGCAGATTCAGAGTGGAGCTTCAGAGTGCAGAGTGGAGCTTCAGAGTGGAGCTTCAGAGTGCAGAGTGGAGCTTCAGAGTGGAGCTTCAGAGTGCAGAGTGGAGCTTCAGAGTGGAGCTTCAGAGTGGAGCTTCAGAGTGGAGCTTCAGAGTGGAGCTTCAGAGTGGAGCTTCAGAGTGGAGCTTCAGAGTGCAGAGTGGAGCTTCAGAGTGCAGAGTGAAGCTTCAGAGTGGAGCTTCAGAGTGGAGCTTCAGAGTGGAGCTTCAGAGTGGAGCTTCAGAGTGCAGAGTGGAGCTTCAGAGTGCAGAGTGGATCTTCAGAGTGCAGAGTGGAGCTTCAGAGTGCAGAGTGGAGCTTCAGAGTGCAGAGTGGAGCTTCAGAGTGCAGAGTGGAGCTTCAGAGTGCAGATTCAGAGTGGAGCTTCAGAGTGCAGAGTGGAGCTTCAGAGTGGAGCTTCAGAGTGGAGCTTCAGAGTGGAGCTTCAGAGTGGAGCTTCAGAGTGGAGCTTCAGAGTGGAGCTTCAGAGTGGAGCTTCAGAGTGGAGCTTCAGAGTGCAGATTCAGAGTGGAGCTTCAGAGTGGAGCTTCAGAGTGCAGATTCAGAGTGGAGCTTCAGAGTGCAGAGTGGAGCTTCAGAGTGCAGATTCTGAGTGGAGCTTCAGAGTGCAGAGTGGAGCTTCAGAGTGGAGCTTCAGAGTGCAGAGTGGAGCTTCAGAGTGCAGAGTGGAGCTTCAGAGTGGAGCTTCAGAGTGCAGAGTGGAGCTTCAGAGTGGAGCTTCAGAGTGCAGAGTGGAGCTTCAGAGTGGAGCTTCAGAGTGGAGCTTCAGAGTGGAGCTTCAGAGTGGAGCTTCAGAGTGGAGCTTCAGAGTGGAGCTTCAGAGTGGAGCTTCAGAGTGGAGCTTCAGAGTGCAGAGTGGAGCTTCAGAGTGGAGCTTCAGAGTGCAGAGTGGAGCTTCAGAGTGGAGCTTCAGAGTGGAGCTTCAGAGTGCAGAGTGGAGCTTCAGAGTGCAGATTCAGAGTGGAGCTTCAGAGTGCAGAGTGGAGCTTCAGAGTGGAGCTTCAGAGTGCAGAGTGGAGCTTCAGAGTGGAGCTTCAGAGTGGAGCTTCAGAGTGGAGCTTCAGAGTGGAGCTTCAGAGTGGAGCTTCAGAGTGGAGCTTCAGAGTGGAGCTTCAGAGTGGAGCTTCAGAGTGGAGCTTCAGAGTGCAGCTTCAGAGTGCAGCTTCAGAGTGGAGCTTCAGAGTGCAGAGTGGAGCTTCAGAGTGCAGATTCAGAGTGGAGCTTCAGAGTGCAGAGTGGAGCTTCAGAGTGGAGCTTCAGAGTGCAGAGTGGAGCTTCAGAGTGGAACTTCAGAGTGCAGAGTGGAGCTTCAGAGTGGAGCTTCAGAGTGCAGAGTGGAGCTTCAGAGTGGAGCTTCAGAGTGGAGCTTCAGAGTGGAGCTTCAGAGTGGAGCTTCAGAGTGGAGCTTCAGAGTGGAGCTTCAGAGTGGAGCTTCAGAGTGGAGCTTCAGAGTGCAGATTCAGAGTGCAGAGTGGAGCTTCAGAGTGCAGAGTGGAGCTTCAGAGTGGAGCTTCAGAGTGGAGCTTCAGAGTGGAGCTTCAGAGTGGAGCTTCAGAGTGGAGCTTCAGAGTGGAGCTTCAGAGTGGAGCTTCAGAGTGGAGCTTCAGAGTGGAGCTTCAGAGTGGAGATTCAGAGTGGAGCTTCAGAGTGGAGCTTCAGAGTGGAGCTTCAGAGTGCAGAGTGGAGCTGCAGATTCAGAGTGGAGCTGCAGAGTGCAGATTCAGAGTGCAGAGTGGAGCTTCAGAGTGCAGATTCAGAGTGGAGCATCAGAGTGCAGATTCAGAGTGGAGCTTCAGAGTGCAGAGTGGAGCTTCAGAGTGCAGATTCAGAGTGGAGCTTCAGAGTGCAGAGTGGAGCTTCAGAGTGCAGATTCAGAGTGGAGCTTCAGAGTGCAGAGTGGAGCTTCAGAGTGGAGCTTCAGAGTGCAGAGTGGAGCTTCAGAGTGGAGCTTCAGAGTGCAGAGTGGAGCTTCAGAGTGCAGAGTGGAGCTTCAGAGTGGAGCTTCAGAGTGCAGAGT
The DNA here is from genome assembly GCF_964261635.1 of Lissotriton helveticus. NCBI lineage: Eukaryota > Metazoa > Chordata > Amphibia > Caudata > Salamandridae > Lissotriton > Lissotriton helveticus. Next base: position 577,601,547 of record NC_136072.1, read on the forward strand.
GGAGCTTCAGAGTGCAGAGTGGAGCTTCAGAGTGCAGAGTGGAGCTTCAGAGTGGAGCTTCAGAGTGGAGCTTCAGAGTGGAGCTTCAGAGTGGAGCTTCAGAGTGGAGCATCAGAGTGGAGCATCAGAGTGGAGCTTCAGAGTGGAGCTTCAGAGTGGAGCTTCAGAGTGGAGCTTCAGAGTGGAGCTTCAGAGTGGAGCTTCAGAGTGCAGCTTCAGAGTGCAGAGTGGAGCTTCAGAGTGCAGCTTCAGAGTGCAGAGTGGAGCTTCAGAGTGCAGAGTGGAGCTTCAGAGTGCAGAGTGGAGCTTCAGAGTGCAGAGTGGAGCTTCAGAGTGCAGAGTGGAGCTTCAGAGTGGAGCTTCAGAGTGGAGCTTCAGAGTGGAGCTTCAGAGTGGAGCTTCAGAGTGGAGCTTCAGAGTGGAGCTTCAGAGTGGAGCTTCAGAGTGGAGCTTCAGAGTGGAGCTTCAGAGTGCAGCTTCAGAGTGCAGAGTGGAGCTTCAGAGTGCAGCTTCAGAGTGCAGAGTGGAGCTTCAGAGTGCAGAGTGGAGCTTCAGAGTGCAGAGTGGAGCTTCAGAGTGCAGAGTGGAGCTTCAGAGTGCAGAGTGGAGCTTCAGAGTGCAGAGTGGAGCTTCAGAGTGTCAAGAGCAATGCCAATAGCTCTAACTTTAACAAAGGCAAAACCATTGCATTGTAAATGCTTGTTATAGTGTATTCCACCAGCCATCCTCGTCCTCGCTTATGCCACCTGTTCACACACGGTGTGCCCTCTCAATATCGAATCAACAATATCAATGGGACAGAATAATGAGTACAGAATATCAAAAATAAAATATTGACAGGTAAGTAAATCTAGTTTTCTATACTTAACTCCACATACAAGTACCTTTGTGGTACACTTATCTTCAGGCAATGTAAATATGGCGCTATGAATAGTAAATCTATACTTGTCTATAAGTGCTTACCTTTCAATATATTTCCCCTCAATATTCTGTCCTCAATATTAGTATAGCACAATGTGGTTGGTGTCGATATTCAGTAGTACAGTCGTCACACAAATATCCACCATAGCTGTCTGGTCTGGTTGTAAACCTGTAAACGCTTTAGGAGGTTGTCTTTACTTTTTTTTGTTACATGATTTACTTGAAGCCCTCGATGTAGCTTTCCTGGGAAGGTGTAAATGTGTGAACGGAAGGGCGTTTGCTATGCTGTTTCTTCTGTGAATAAAGGGGGCAGCACATATGACAGGGTAAGATGTCCATCTGAGTTCCCACTCTGGACACATGTACACTTGCTCACACATATAGTTACATTTGAGTTTATTACAGATTAGATGCAACAATTACTTTACGCAGGTACGCAGGTCTCCTAATCGTCACAAGGGGCCAGGTTTACTAGATGTTGTCCTTGCATCATGCAAGGTGATGCGAGGCAACACAAGCCCTTACCTGGGATTTACAAGCCACGCAAAACCATCTTGCATGGGTCTTCATGGTTTAGTCAATTCAGAGTAACGCAAGCCAGCACATATTACTACCTTGTGTTACCCTGCGTTAAGGAGGCGTACCATGGGTGGAGTAAGGGCATTCCCATGCATCCAACCATGGACTTTGAAACAGTCTCATATTTAATGAGGTTAGTTAACCTGGTATTGTATCAAAATGGTACTCCTCCCAGGCATATCGAGGAGAAATATTTTTATTTCTCTCCGTTACTTCCTCTTTCCATGCGTGCTGCATTCTGAAGCACACATAGAAGGAGTAATATGTCTTAGATTCTTTTTGTGAAGGAAGGTATCCCTTTCGTCACAAAAACTGTCCTGCTCATAATGCAGGCAACCCTTACACCATGGCGCAAGGGTTCAGATTTTGGCACTAGGCAGAACACAGTGCACCAGCACAGGGAGAGAGCAGAAATTAGTCATATTTAAGTATATATGGCACATTCCTTCTCTCTCCCTGTCACTCAGGGCAGCTCTGCAAGTTGTATTGCTGTGTTGCGTGACATTTTGATAAATGTCTCCATTTTCTTTTCAGTTTGATTTTTATCATACTGATTACAGGAGCAAAACACTATTAATTATTGCTTTCATGCAGGAAGGTGTCCTTTCCTGCACAAAAACAATCATCCCTGCAACGCAGGTACCCTTACACTATGGGGATAGGGTGTCTGCGTTGGAGCACAGCTGCTGTTTGTGCACCGGTGCAAGGGAGAAGAACAGGAATGAGCAGTATCTTGTAGATATGGCACATTGCTGGCATTTCATTTTGACACGCGGCAGCACAGCAGGAAGGCTTGCTGTCCTTCTGTGCGTCAAAATATTGTAAACGAGGCCCTGAGGATAGAGGTTTTGGGAGTTTACTGTGTCTTAGATACTTTGACCCTCTTGAACTCTCCGAATCACTTATAGCAGCCCAACCCTATAGTGTGACCAAACATTTTAGGGCCTGATTCAGAGTTTGAAATTGAACAAAAATTAATTCTACCAGCCATTGTGGCAGATTTCCTTTGTTTGCCAAGACGTCAGAGAAAAACACGTGCATTCAGATTTCTATGAAAATGTGGCAGAACTTTTGTCTACCAAAGTGATTGTTCTACGATGAAAAAAGCCGTTATGAGGAGGAACCTGAAGGTGGAAAGTTTCCCAGTTCTGAAGCAACGGTGGGTGAATATCCGCCACCAAATGTGGGAAGTTGAGGTTGATTCCAAAAGTGTGTAGATTACAAATGCAAACATACCTAGTCTTGCTGGTGTGCCTTTTTTCCCTTTCTAACCCCTTCTTTTCTCTGTTACTTTCCCTCTTCCCCTTAAGTCCATTTGTCTCTCCTTTCCCTTTTCCAGCTAGTTGCCAATGTCTCTTCATCTCGCAATCCTCCCCACCTCACTTTATTTTCTATCACTAAGCTCTACCCTTCTTTTTTTTCTCTTATGCCATTTTCCCATTTGCTCTTCCTTCCTCATCTTCCTCCCATCCCCCATCCTCACTCTCTATTTCTTCATTTTCTCATTTCCTTTCATGACTTTGCTTCCTCTGGTCTTTTCCTGCTCCGTTTCCCTCTCCCCCTGGCTTCCGTTCCCTTATTCCTCTCTACTTCGCTTTTACGGTGCGCTATTTATGCCCTTTCCTTCTTCACTGTTCTTGTATGCTTTACATATGCTACATCCTGCATCCCCCCCTTCCCTTGATTCAGGCTCTGTAGCTTACCACTACCTCTGTGTTAGTTTTCTCTCTCTCATCTTTCTTTCCATTTCCCCTCTCTTGTCTTTGTGTCTTTCTTCTTACTGCTTACTCTTCCTTGGCACTCCTGGTTGATCTCTTTCCCCTCTTTCTCTCCCTCTTTTCCTCTTTCATTCATCCCCTGTTTCACTTCTCTTTTTTTGTCTCTCTTTTCGTTGTCCAGTGGCAAATATATGTGTGTGTCTGTTTGTGTGTCTGAGAGAGAGAGAGACAGAGAGAGACAATGGCGAAGAGAAAGAGCGAGAGAGAGAGAGAGTGTTATAGCGAGAGAAAGAAAGAGAGAGGAGAACAAATGAGATGATAGCTAGAAGGATAAAAGGAAGCGAGAGAAAGAGACAGCAACTCAATATGTTTTGGTAAAATTAATGAAAAATGTAAAGTCCTCCCCCCCACATGATGAGAAAATATTGCCTTTGGAGGATAGTAAAGTCTTAAAAATTCCCATCCTCGCTGAAGCGTGTAAGAGCCGATTATTTGTGCTCCTGACTTGCTGATGTCGGAAGAAATGTCCCTGCGCTGCGGATGCTGCCGTCAGCGCTTTCCTCTGGCCCCGGCCTCCGCGCAGCTCACAGATTTGCAGGGAGTTTGTTGACCGAAGGTTAAAATCCTCCCAGGACAATAAAAAAATAGACCATCGCGGAAAGTAGGAGCCCCGAGATGGGATTTTTTCACTTCAACACAGAATTTATAGTAAAGTGAAGATGGCAGAAGTGCAGTACATTTTGGAATGAGCTGCAAAGGTGGATGGAGTTTTCTAATATGAGGTGCCATTAGGAGAGGTCAATCGAGCTGGGGCAGAATCAGTCACATGTCAAGCACGTCTGACATACAATTGAACTTGTCCCCAGTCCTGCTGGACTTTGAGAGACACCAGTCGCTGAGGAGGGGCATTGTGTGTTCCTGTGCGTTTCTACTTTTATTGCCTCTGTGCTTTTGATCTCTATTATTGTGTCCCTACTCTCTGACCCTCATCCTCTCTTAGGGCCCGATTACGAGTTTGGTGGTCCTGGAACGGGCGGCTATGCCACCGCCCGCTCCAGGACCGCCTAACCCGCGTGTGCACAGCCCACTAGGTTATGACGTTTTTTGGCACTGGCAGGCAGTTCTTTGGCGTTCCCACGGTGGTGCCTTTGGAATAGGCACTGCAATGGGATCCTCAAAGGCACTACCTGCACAGCATGGTGCAGTCCTTGTCGTACAGATATTGGGGTGGATGCACACAGGGGGGCACAACATGTGCCCCCTCTGCAAGCTCTCCCTGAGGCAACAGGGGGCCCTCTAGGGCCCCCTTTGGTTTCTCTCCGCCACGGCTTTCATGGAAGCGGAACCACAATAAAAACTGTGGCAGAAAGGAAACTCGTAATATGCTTGGATTGACGGCAGCAGTCCCGCCAAGCATATTGTGGCCTCAAGACTGTTGCGTTCTGATCCCTGACAGTTGCGGCAGTGCAATCGCGGCCTGACCACCCAACTTGTAATGGAGCGGGCGGAACGCCAGTGCAGTGGTGGCTGGACTGCCACTGCCGCGCCCCCATGAGTCTCCTCGTCCTCGGACCCCAGGCTCGTGCCTTGGCATATCTACTTAATTTGTGGGATCTTACTCTGCTTGTGTGTGCCTGCTATAGCTGATTTTTAAGATCAAACCCATCACACAGCACAAGCTACCTCAATGCAAAAGACCTATTGTAGGTAGGGATGTAGCTTAGTTGTAAGCTTCTGGCAGGGGTGGGTTAGGGGAGTGGGGTGTGAATCTCAAATTTCCCTACTAAAAAAACAATGGCTCACACCTGGTGAATGGGAGAGGTAACCAAGGTCTGGGATGGAATGTTTCCGTGAGGAGCAGGTCAGTATTGATTTGCATTAGGTGGGCCTCTGGGGCTGGTTTAGAGTTGGTCGAAAGGTACTCCACAGCAACAGCAACGAAGTACCCTGTCTGATCTACTAAAGGTCTGTGCTCTGATTTTGGGTCTGAATTACTGCACGTTTTTTGCCGATGGAGTAAACTATACGCCATCAGTGAAACACTTCCTCCAATGTTCCAATGAAGTAGGTGCTGTCAGAGGTAAGCCATTTGACCGTCCACCCAGTGTAATGGAAAATACAATTACTCTGGAGTGAGATATTTAATACAAGTGGTATATATCTCCTATTCTGCCCTTTTTTTACTTGCCAATACGGAATAGCATTTGGAATCAATATTTAATACACCAAATTCCACATGTTCTGTATTTTTGACTGGCCTTTTCCACCAATACATTTTGGCAGGTTTGAGCTGCTGGAATTTATCAGGAGAAGACTGCAAGCGTGTGATTATTTTCAGGAAACTCGTAAATTCTGATTCCTGTGCAAACCCAAGTTTACACAGGGATCATAATTTAGCCCTGCGCTTGTAACCAGGGCCTCTGTGCAGTGGCGTAACAAAGGCCCCCACAGCCCCTGCAGCCACCACAGCCCCCGCAGTCCCCACAACAGTGCGGGGGTCTAGCACCAAGGGGCATCCTCAGCACAGTACCCTGACCTGAGAGCTCCAGATTGAGTCCTGAGGGGGGGCCCTTCAGGTACTTTGCAGGGGGGCCACTCAAGTTTTGTTACTCCGCTGCCTCTTTGGCTCTGAAACCACCGATATGTGTCTGTTTAATGCATGCCTCTCAAGGGACCCTCGTTTGCTTGAGCCATTCTTTTTCAAAGAAAAGGTAACACACTTTCTACCACTACATGCCAGGGTAGTCATTCACCTTGCAATACATTTTCAGTTGGACCAAGGGACGTATATTTTATCTATATCTCTATGTATGTGCTTGTGCACTACTTAGGCCTGTTCCTCACCTGTGCTTTTAAATAACTGACTGTGTCCTCATGTGTTCAGCCTGTGTGTTTCCTTTGGGTATGTGTGTACCAGTTCCTTTCCTGTAGTTGTCCTGTCTTTGACTGGCCATGGTCTCGTGTCTATGTTATGCACCTGTTCTCTGCCTCTGTGCGCCTGTTCCTTCAGTACATCTCCAGAGTCTCTGGTCAGAATTACTGGTGAAGTTAGACCCAGGCCCCTTTCTGATGAGTGGTTGTGATTGGTCAGCAAAAAGGCTATGATTTCCAAAACTTCAGGAGTGCAACTTGAAGGAAAAAACTGCTGAGCTAAGGTTTCTTGTCAGCAGAGCAGAGAATGGGTCTGGGCGCCTGCGGATAACCCGGCCCTCCCTGCCAGTCTCCCCCCCCACCACCACCGGTTCGGACAATTCATAAATCATTTTTTAAGTAGCCACGGAAGCTGCTTCTTAACCCCACAATGTACTTAAGGTTTCAATGAAAACCCTGCAAGATATGCTCAGCTAGTGCTGCTGCTCAAGGCCCTGAGCAGGCCAGTGGGCTAAGATCTGTGATATAAAAATATGTGCCTTAAATCTTTCTTTGAATTATAATAGACCTTACTTTAGATCACAGCACAGACTGAATTGCCCCTGGTACTTAAATAAGAGGTTTAATTATTACCAAACTCAACCGAACCTGTTTTGTCAACATCAGAAAGATGAAAGGCTGAATGGGTCCTATAGGGCTTCGACTATGAGAAAGGGTACTTGTGTCTATTGCACTCTGTGCAGCTTTCGTTATGCACATGAAAATCACTAAGTGGGCTTGAAAATTAGGCATGCCCAGTGGCTTTATCAGAGGAGAGGTCAGGCAATACTGAATTGGTTTAAACTCATTTGGGCACTCTCAAATATTTATGCACGTGAGTTTTATAACATGATTTTCCTGCCCACAGACATGATATATGCGTTCATTCACTTATTCATTCATCAACTAATGCTCCAAAGGTATTTGAACAAAAAAAATCGAGGTTTAAATATCGGTTGCCGAAATAGCAGAGGAAAAATATTGTGATACAAAAATATCAGGATGCAGAAATATTGTTGCCAAGAAAGTCGATTTTTTAGGTAAGTAATATAGCTTTCACGAATATCTTTGCTGTTACTTACGTTTTCAATAATATAGTTGTAAAAAATCTAATTTTCAATTATGTTTATGTGTGTTAGTTCATATATTAATTTTATGGGTTATTGTTTGTATAATTGTTAATATAATTTTAAAATATAGTTTGCAATTTGAAGTGAATTCTAATTTTTATTTTATTTGCCTATAGTCATTTATTTTGTCATAGCTGGTTGCTAGGTTTGTATGGGTGTAGGGTGGGAAGTTAATTAATTTTAATGAATTAATTAGTAATGTATTATTAATTATGAAATGTATTATTAATTATGTTAATTGTGTAATCATTATTTGTATTAAGTTATATATTATGAGTGGACTGCTGGGTTTGTAGGGTGGGAAGTTATTCAAGTATAATTGATGAACTAATAATTAACAATTTATTGATACTTACTTAATTGTTTATTCGTTATGTAAATTCTGTAATAATGCTGGGTTTGTAGGGGTGTAGGGTTGGTAGTTAATTATTTGTTAATTAAAATGTAATTAGTTATTAATTATGTTAATTTTGCTACGTTTATTTATTTTAATTATATTTATATGTGGGTTGTTCAGTTTGTGGGGGTGTAGTGTGGGGAGTTCAATAAGTGATAAAGAATGGCTACTTTCCATTTGGGATTTTTTGGTACTATTGTGGTATTTATTTTTACATAGCATTGCTGTCGTGTCCATTTTGGATACTCTAAGATTGTCATCTTATGGTCCGAATTACATCTATTTGCTCAGATCTAGTACTATTGTTTTATGAATGCTTTTATGCAACATGTGAAGGGTCATTGTTGGTTTTACTCTTCTATGAATTGTCTTATTTATACTTTTATGGCATGTTTTCTGAAATAAAGTTATTTGAATTGAATTGAACATTTGACTGTGTCTCTAAAATGAAACTGGATGAGTATTAGTTGTTCTTTATGTATTAAAGACCTGAGAAAACGTTTTAGTTGTGGTACACGATTGAACTGACCTGCGGGTTATAGAACCAGGAAAGTGCTCGGACATGCCATTGTGAGTTTAAACCTGTGCCACACTCTCTGTGATTATATAATCCCAAAAGAATCCAAATTAAAACCCTGTGCTTGTTTAACCTTACTTTGTGGAGTATTACATTTTGACATGTAATAAAAGCAGTGGATTGGACAGCATTCATTGTCTCTGTTGTGTAACTATTTGATATCTGATTCTCTACCTCAAAACCCCACAATACATACCTGAGAATCCTTCAAAAGCACATCTTTGCTAGCTTGAAAATCAAGGTCACAAAAGGTGTTCTTGGCTCCCGGCTCAGCTGCGGCCGGTAGATAAGGGCAAAGGATTGGCTCCCTGTCTGTTTCCTGGGTTTCTGGCAAGTCAACTTAATTCTGTCACATTAAAAAACAATCAATTCAATATGTATGTCCCTCTATTTCTGGTCTAATCTGACCCTCTCTTTGAGGCACAGGCACCCAGGCACATTTGGGAGGCCAAGTGTTCAGGTGTGAATCTTCACGTATTTTACACTGGGCATTGCCGGGTACAGCCCTGGGGCTGGGTGCCTCGCACACGAGGTAGAGTTCGGGCATAGAGTGGAGCCTGTGACGTCACTGAAGCTTGAAACTCAGGCGCATTAGGCTACCGCCGTGGCATTCATAGTATGCCCGCGGGCCGCCAGCGTCCCGGCAGGCCTTCCTTTGCAGCCCGCGGACCTTGCAGGTAATGTACCCATGGCCCCCCATAGAGAGAGAGAGAGAGAGAGGAGAGAGTGAGAATGGAGGGAGCGAGTGGAGAGAGAGAAAGTAGAGAGAGAGAGACAGTGGAAAGACAGTAGAGAGAGAGAGTGTGTAAAGAGAGCAGAGAGAGACTGACAGAGACTGAGATACTGACTGACTGAGAGACTGACTGACTGAGAGACAGACTGATAGAGAGAGACTGACTGAGAGACTGACTGAGAGAGAGACTGATTGAGAGAGACAGAGAGAGAGACACTGACTGACAGAGAGAGAGACTAGCAGAGAGAGAAACTGACAGATAGAGAGACTGACTGACAGAAAGAGACTGACTGAAAGAGACGGACATAGAGAGAGACTGACTGACAGGGAGAGAGAGAGACTGACTGACAGAGAGAGAGATAGACTGACTGACAGAGAGATAGACTGACTGAAGAGAGAGAGACTGCCTGGCAGAGAAAGAGACTGACTGAGTGAGAGCCTGACTGACTGACAGAGAGACTGACTCAAAGAGGCTGACTGACACAGAGAGGAGAGAGAGTGACTAACTGACACAGAGAGAGAGAGACTGACTGAGAGAGAGAGATTATCTGATAGAGAGAGAGTGTGTAAGAGAGAGAGAGAGAGAGAGAGAGACTGGCTGACAGAGAGAGAGAGAGAGAGAGACTGGCTGACAGAAAGAGAGAGACTGACTGACAGAGAGAGAGAGAGAGAGAGACTGACAAAGAGATAGAGTGACTGACTGATAGAGAGAGAGAGACTGCCTGGCAGAGAGAGAGACTGACTGTGTGAGAGCCTGACTGACTGACAGAGAGACTGACTCAAAGAGGCTGACTGACAGAGAGAGAGTGACTAACTGACAGAGAGAGAGACTGACTGACTGAGAGAGAGAGATTGTCTGATAGAGAGAGAGTGAGAGAGAGAGAGAGAGAGAGAGAGAGAGAGAGAGAGAGAGAGAGACTGGCTGACAGAGACAGAGACTGACTGACAGAGAGAGAGAGAGAGACTGACAAAGACAGAGAGAGACTGATAGAGAGAGAGAGAGAGAGAGAGAGAGAGAGAGAGAGAGACTGACTGACGGAGAGAGACTGACTGACACAGAGAGAGACTGACTGACTGACAGAGAGAGAGAATGACTCAAAGAGAATGACTGAGAGAGACTGACTGACAGATAGACTGACTGACTAGGAGAGACTGACAGAGAGAAAAAGAGAGACTGACTGAGCGAGAGACTAACTGACAAAGAGACTGACTGAGAGAGAGACTGACTGAGAGAGAGACTGACTGATTGCGAGAGAGAGACTGACTGACGGAGACTGACTGAGAGACTGACTGAGAGAGAGAGACTGACTAAGTGAGAGTGACTGACAGAGAGACTACTGAGAGAGAGACTAACTGACTGAGAGAGAGAGAGAGAGAGAGACTGACTGCGTAAGAGACAGACTGACAGAGAGAAAGAGACTGACTGACAAAGAGAGAGAGAGACTGACTGATAGAGAGAGACTGAGTGAGAGAGAGCGCTTGACTGACAGAGTGACAGAGAGACTGACTGATTGAGAGAGAGAATGACTGAGTGAGACTGACTGACTGACTGACTGAGAGAGACTGACAGAGAGACAGAGAGAGACTGACTGACTGAGTGAGAGACTGACTGACAGAGAGACTGACTGAGAGAGAGATACTGACTCAGAGAGAGACTGACTGAGACTGACTGACCGAGAGAGAGAGACTGACTGAGAGACTGACTGAGAGAGAGACTGACTGAGAGAGAGAGACTGACCGTGAGAGAGAGAGTGACTGACTGACTGAGAGAGGGAGACTGTGATGGAATTGGGGTCAAAGTGTGTATGAACATATGCAATACCTCTTAAGATTGCTATTGTCTGCTAATAAAAATGTATTATGAAAATGTGCTCTTTGTAGTTACATCAGCTAGTGAAATACAGCATTGTCGCATTGTCTAATGTTTTGAAAACAGGTTCGATTTTTTTTAAACCCTAGCCCCGCTCCCCCACTGACCCCACCCTTACCTATGCAGCCCTCGGCCACAAACCACACTGTAATTTTGGCCCCCGACATAAAGTTTGTGAGTACCCATGGGCTACAGCCTATTTCGAGGCTGCACCTAAGTAAATCACAATAACTGCCACTGCAACGTCCAGACGTTGCTCACACTGGGCCTTTTGTCCTGGCTATCCCATTACACTTTTACTATTTCTAAATGACCAGCATTTAACAATTTTTAACGGTACTCACTGAGTACCTGTATACACCTCGGAAGCATGAATGCCTGTGAGGGCGATGCTGAGTATGGACTCATGACCAGTAGATTGTAGCCAGGTTCCAGCAAAAAAACACTTTACTAACTTAGCCACATTCCTGGGTTTAATGCCATCACAATGCTTGCTCACATGTAATACACACTGATCTAATCTTACCTCCTACCATTTTCAAATTTCACCAGCCTCCACTGGCCCACTTTGCAGTGCCATAGCAGGCCAGGCACTGGTACTTGAGTGGGTAAATGTCCCAATCAATATGGTTGGGGCCCAGTATCCCCTCCCCTGCAGACCCCTGGCGGGTTCTTTTGTGATGGTGGAAATGTAATTTCTGTGCAGGCAAGTCAGTATTGATGCCAATGCTGGGTCTCCAGTGAAACATTACTCAGTCGTTAGCAGTAGCGGTTGGCAGTAGTTGTTTCTGTAGGGCGGTGACGTGGGCAGGGGGAGGGGCAGGGTAGGGGGTAGTAATGTATGGATTACGGAGTTTTACAGGTAAGTAAACATTTGGTGATGCAGTGCGCGCAACAAAATTCATTTTATTTATTTAAATGTTTACTTACCTGTAAAACTGGTCATTAGTGAGATTTATTTAATCCAGGTCAGGTAGTCTAACAGGTCTGTGATCAAGCAGGGGCGGCTCCTCCGTGTGAGCAGAGGAGTACCGCCCCACAGGCCAGAGCTGAACAATCAAAATGGCAATAAATTGTATTTATTACCATTTTATTTTTCAGCAACTGACCCGCCCTGAACTGAGTGACAGGATGGGACGGGCAGCAGCAGCATGGAGCAGCGCGCTTTAAAATGCACATGTCTCTTTGTCCGGCTGTCTTGGGACGGCGAGCTAGACATGTGCATGTTAAAGTTTTCTAACCCCGCTGCCTTAGACAGATGGGTTAGAGAAAGCCAAGGCCTCCAGTGCTTTTGAGAGCGCTGAGTGATGCTGCTCCAACCAATCCTTGCGCTGCTCTCAAGCTGGTTAGTGCAGTTTCCTGGGTCCCAGAGCATTCGTGGAATTGAGAGACGACGGTGGAAGACATTGCGTCATGCCTCAAGGTGTTATATTTTATTTTAATTTTTTGCGTTACCCCGCCCTACCACTTTCAGTACATGGCAGCCGCTACTGGATCATAGGGCAGTTATAGGACCCCTAGAAAGGTTATGCAGATACAGCTCAGGAAGGAGGAAGGGACCAACCATTAGTGAACAAGTGAAACCCGCAATTTTAACGGACGGGGGGGCTCATTTAAAGACAGGATGGGCTGTGAGTTCTTCCGCCCACTCAGCTCTAAAACAACCCTGAGAGCACATCAGACACTGTTTATGTAGATGAGCGCATGATTTATTGCTGCAGAGAAAGAATGCTCCAGGGTACTATATTGGCTTATTACATGAGTTTCTCTTGAGCGGCCCATAAACGGTACCATTGCCAAAATATTGAAAAAATTGTGTATAACAAATTCTTTGGACCTATTAGTGTTGCGAGAAAAAGCCTCCGGCAATCCCCACTGGAGAAGGTTGGTCTTGCTGGTTAAGTTTTCCATCCCTGCAGGATGGATTAGTTTAATTCATTTTGCAGACATGCTCTTTGCTCCTGCTTCATCACTCTCAGGGAGCAGGAGAAGGCACTTGTGAATCAGTCTGGGCCACCTTTATTTTCTAGGAAGAATATTGGTACTTTTCATAAAAACTTCACTCATTAAGCAAAATGAGCTTTGCCAATGACCAGCATGAAAACCCTGCATAAGGCGTTACCTCACCTACAAAAGCCTTGCAAGAAGCTTGCACATAGTATTTTTCTTACAGTCTGTTAAGTATTTTGGGGGCATTGGGGGCATCTTTAAGGTTTCTCAATTCCGGCAAAACATTTTCTTCTCAAACCTGTCTTCCAGCACAAAAATTTAATGGACAAGCATAAAAAGGAGAGGGAAACATTTTCGTTCAATATTCAAGACCATTAATCAAAATAATGTCTGATTACAAAAAAAAAAAGAAAACACCCGAGTTCTTTAGGCATGCAACTGCTTCTGTTCCATACTTCGGTGGACTTATTGGTGTAAAATATCCCAGTTCCTTTACTGTAGTTTAACTCTGCAAATAACGGGTGTCCAGGTCCTCTCGGATTGACTTTGCAGTCTGGATTGGTTTTTAGAAAGTCCCAAACCTTTATCAAAAGTCCCAGGGCCGGACTGGCTACCGGGCATTTTGGCATGCTGCTGAGCTGGGGGCTGATTTTGTTGATGGGGACCTGTGTGTGCTGAACGAAATTCGTTTAGCTTTGTTTATTTCAAAGCACACGCAAGTCTCCATCAACGAAATCAGCCCCCACCGAAGTGAAATCAGCCCCTAGCTCGGCAGCATTCCAAAACACCTGGTAGTCAGTCCGGCCCTGCAAAGTCCTATGGCCTTGCTACTTTTGTGACTCACGGATCACGTATCGACAGCACGTCAGCCCTTGAGTGACTCACCTGCGCTTGCATCCGCCCCGCCATGCCTAACAGCAGCCATTACTAACACATCCCCAGGAGCGGAGGTGCTCAGAGGTAATGCACTGATGTCTGTCTGCGGCTCATTTGGTGATTCCCAGGAGTCATGCCTGAGAGGGTACTCCATCATCCCAGCTCAGACTCTGTCACTCACAGGCTGAGCCGCGCTGAGCTCTGGGAGCAAGAGGGATGGGATCATCCCGTGCAGCACTATACAAACTCCTTATGCACATACAGAGAGTGTTGCTTCGCAGAGAGAGACCGTGTCAGAGAAACAGAGAGGATAGGAAATTGAAGCTGAAAATTTAGCAACAATTTTCAGGAAAGACACAGGCAGGGCTCCTGGTTGCCGCACGCGAACCAGGGGTAAACATCCATAACAACGCGGGCATTACCCCGCACTGCTATTACAACGCTGCTATTACAACGCAAGTCGTTACAACGACTTGCGCTGGAGGGCGCTGTAGGATAGGGAATAGTTTAATTTTGTATCCAACACCTTCCCTACTGTCAACGTGGGCTGGAGTTGGAAAAGAAAATGAACTATTCCACTATCCAGAGTCCCCCAACGCAAGTCGTTGTAACTACTTGCATTGTAAAAACTGTATTGTAATGGCATGCGGGGTAAAAGCCTGCGTTGTAATGCCGTACAACTGAACCAGGTGCTATCGATCCTCGTACACTAGTTTGCAGCAAATTTTGGATCATGATTTGTCCTACGGACATACTAGAGAACTTACAGTCAACATTTCAGAATAAAAGGTCCAGTATATAAGTCTAAGAAATGGGAAGACTCACATCATGGTGGTCTATGCGCGTCCCTGGTAGAGAGGCTTCAGCCCAGTGGAGAAGCAAGCGTGCCACAGGCTCTAATGCAAGCAAGGAATGGCCTGTATAAGTTAGTAAAAGTCAGGCATAATTTTGGTGCACTGGTCCCTCATACCCTAGAACCAGGTGACACTGCACCTGTTGCACTAAAGATACATCTATCCTCGATTCCACCCTTTTTTTTCCTGGGAATGGATAAAAAACTGCAGCAATAAAGGTCAACCTAAATACTTTCTGGCGACTTATATCCTGGCCAGGTGTAAATAACTGGCCAGGATATAAGGCCGACTACATACTTTGTTGTAATGCTTGACCACATAAACACTATGTCGATGACAAGCTAGAACAGTATATTGACTTCATACAATCTCCACGAGAGAGAATGCTTTATCTGAAGTTCAGGTTAGGGGTACACCCGCTCAACGACTTGGTAGCAGGTTGGAAAAAGAACACCGTGACATCTGCTAATTGCCCTGAATGCCGGGCCCCCAACTAATCCGTTCCCCATTTCCTCTTTGCTTGCCCAGCCTACGGGGGCGCAAGGAGGAAATGGCTTAGACCAATTTGCAAAAATAAGGGCTTTGAGGATTACAGAGTGGCGCTGCGTACTTTTAGAACTGATGCCTCTTCCCTCTCCTTGGTTTGCGGGGTAGCCAAATATCTGGGATGCGCCTGGTTGACGCGTACAAAGCTGCTTAGCCATGCTAAGAGCCAGGTCGTCTAGAGTCCAACGCTGGTTCCACATTGTTATCTCTAGGAGATGAGTTTTATATGGTTTTTATTGTAAATACTTTTGTAATGTACATTTTATATATTCACTTGTAAGTAATGACAGATTTTTATAGAATTGAATCAAGTTGTCCTACTTTTATGATATTTTATATTGAATAAAGTATACTACAACAACTATGTAGGGGTAACATGCTATTTATAATCTCTGAGAATGAGAGATCTAGAAAAGGGCCTGTAGTCATTTTTGACTTTAGGCCCAATGCTAAACAAGTCCTAAAAGCCCATAAAGGTCTGGTCTGGTATTAGCACTACAGTCAGTCACTCTGACACATTCAGAACTTTTTCCGGAGTTTGGGAATAAGAGGCAGAAGCAGTCTACTGGTGGTATTTCCCCAATGATACCGTGCTTGTAAGGTTACCTAGAACCTGTAAATGAAGTAATTATGTAACCTGTAACTTGCTGATCCTCATGTAAAGCACTCTGATACCTCCGGGTCTAACCAGCGCCGAGACGCCCATGGGCATTTGTTCGCGCTCAATAAATGTTATTAATAAATAAATAATAAATGAACCAGTGATATATAAAACTTTGCAAATAAAAATAAATCAAATAAATACATTTCCAGATTTGAATATTGGGTACAAGAATGAGGAATAATGTGTGGTAATTTTACTGCATACTTCTTCACTTTAATTTGTGTTTAGTTTTTACGAGCCATTTGGTGCAAAAAAACACTAACGTTTTTTGTATGACGTGACGTTTATATATTTCGTCACTCAAAATCCTGGGAAGAGCCATGTAAGCACAATGCAGGGATACGATGCCCTATGAACAACCTGTTGTGATATTGGACCCTTTGAAATTGTAGCAGAGATACTAAAGCATGCAAAGAATTTGTAACCATTGGGGTGGGAGTAACTGATGCAATTCTTTCCAGATTAATTTCTCATAATTGTCACAAAATTACTTGCAATTTTGCATAATAAGGCGAGAAGAGTAATCCAGAATGTAGTGCTTTTTTGTTAGTTCAAAATGCACCTTGGAATCCAAAATGGGACCAAGAAAACATTTGGTGCTAAGATACAAAGCTCTAAATGCTATAGGGGACGAAAAACAATACCCAGCAGCCACACGTTCTCTGTTAGTTCGTTGTTCCTGTGCTCCTGCGGTAGGATTTTTGCCCAAAATTACTTTCAAGTACTGCATAATTTTGGTAATTTCACATCACAAGAGTAATGCATAGTTACGGAATTACTCCAACTTCCCTGTAGTAATTACAATTTTGCCTAGGCCAGGTAACCATACTAGGATATGGAAACACTGCTTAGTTATATTAAGCCTATAAACTCTACAGAGATGCACTATACTGTAATTCTATATGCTGCAAACATTTTGGAAGGATGAAAAGGTTTGCAAACACCCTGAAGTGATGATGCATTGTAAACATTTAACAGGGATTGCATGCCTGATTAACACTGTATGTGGTGGCGTAAACCTGTCCACCAAACCGACAGTCCATCAACTCTATTAGAATTAGGTGGTCAGGTGGGCAGATATGTTTCTGCAATGGTGCCCCCACTCGGTCTGCCAGTCTAATGGACTTGGGGCTGTTGGTGTACGTACCTCATTAGGACAGACATTCCTGTGGCATATTTTTTTCCAGTTTAAGACCCCAAGGAAAAGCATGGTGGTCACAGACAAAGAAAAAATATTCCGGCATCCTGGGAGAAATCTTCCAGGGTGTCAATGTCATTATTTTTTTCTTTTATGGAAACAAACATCCCCTTTAGGAGTTTTGTATTTGTAATACAAAAGAGTTTGCACAACAGTCGCACCAAAAATGGTGGCCCTTCAGAAAACTATATGGGGCACATTATCTAGGGAATTTTCGCCGCTTTAGCGGCCGTTTTCTCTATTGCCCTATTAGCAAGCTGTCGCTAACTGCTGTTATGTGATAGCGAGCGGATGTACGTTAGTACAACGCGATCTTTTAGATCACGGTACTTTACAATGCTGCCTTTACAACGCAAGTCGTTACAACGACTTGTGTTGGTGTGCGTGGATTGTGGATTATTATAATGTTATATTCTAACACCAGCCCACATAACAGTAGGGAAGGTGTTGGAATATAAAATTACAATATTCCTTATACAACAGCGCCATCCAGCGCAAGTCGTAGTAACGACTTGCGTTGTAATGGCATTGTTGTAAAGGTACTGCGGTGTAAACACCGCATTGTAAACGATGTTCCCCATAGCGAGCGGTTTGGGGCCCGCTTTGCATATTAGCGATATTAATCGCTTATGACATGCAAAGTGGGCATACCCAAACTGTTAGCGACTGAAAACAGTTGCTAACATCGCTATCGCCTATTAGCAAGGCAGTCGTAGCTATGGAAATATTCGCGCTAAGCGCGAATATCTCCAAATACTAACACCTGCCCAGACCAGTTCTTAGCCATGTTATCCAATGGGAGGTGGATAACATGGCTAAGAGCATTTTGTCGCTAATGCGTGAATATTGCTGTATTTTCAGCGATATTCACGCATTTCGCCGCTATCGCCGGAAAATATATCGCTTTGGAGATAAACGTTGCTAATAGCACGTTATCTCAGCGATAAATTCCGGAGACGCTCAGCGATAAAAAAATCATCGCTAAGCTTATTTAGCGATAAATATCGCTACTTGTTGGTAATGTGCCTCTTAGTACCTTCGGAGGTGCTGCTGTGGTGATAGTTCCTCTGAAGAACTGAACCAACCGCCAGGAGGTGGCGATCTACAAATAATCAGAGTACTTCCCTCTGCTGTCCTGACCGAATGAGTGCAGGCCACCAGGGTCTTACACTTAGATTGATGTCTGTCTCTACTAACTCTACCATTACTGAGAATCCATTACTGAGATCTACCATTACTCAGACTCTGGGAGCTTTACGTGATAATGGACATTACTACGACTCCATTACTGAGACCTACCATTACTGAGACCATATACGCTTTACATTAAATAGACTATTACTGAGACTTTGTTATTGAAATCTGCTGTAACTTTGGCTCTATACTCTTCGCATTAAAAATACATTTACCTTTTTACAACCACACGTTTTTTTTAGAATTCTAATTCTGTGATTTTTTTAAAATATGTATCACTTTTAGTGTATTTAGTTTTAAGTATAAATATAAAATGTAAGAACTGGAAAAAACATAAAAAGGAACATGACGTACAAGCTGTGTGAGACGTAATCACTTTATGGGCCTCATGTACAAAGATTAAAAATAAGAAATTGTAAATTGTGACTAATCGCGAATCACGAGTTATGATTTCTTATTTAGAACGTGGTAAAATGGATACGGTAAAAATGGGCGCAATTTACGGACCAACTGCTTCTGAATACATTGATATTTTGCGAATTGACCTATGTACTAATAGGTTGGTTGTCAAAATGCAGAGTCATAATGGTTTAAAATTCGACCTACTTCATTGATATGTATGAGGTAGGTCACAAATTGTGACCCACTACGATTAGCCACAACCACGGACCACTATGTCTGTGATTGCTTTTGAATAAAGCAATTTTTTTTATGCAGCCTATTTTCTGTTAAGGAAAATGGGATGCATTTAAAAAGAAATGAAAAGTTACACAAACCTTATTTAGAACAGGATCACTGCCTACTGCCTAAAAATCGTTTTTGTCAACACCAACAAAAGATAAGGGACCCCAAGGGTGCCCCTTACAGTTTGTGAATGGCTTACCACCTTCTTTCAGTTGGGCGTATCAATGTTTTCTAACCGGATTTCGGTCGCAAACATTAGTGCATACCATAAGGGAATAAGTAATCAGTATTTGGAAGGGACACCTTTTACATGCCCTTCCAAATAGCGATTCCTAATGGGTTCCAAAACGAACTTAACGATTTAGAAAACCTTTTCCAAATTGTTAAATGTGTTTAGTATATTTTTTTAAAAAAGCATTTTTAGCATTTGCAAACCCAAGGATGTGCAAAATCAGAGGTTTTGCAAACACTTAAACCCTCTGTATGTGAGGCCTATTAGGGTTTGCGACCATTAAATTAAAACACTTTGGACCTCATTTATGAGGCTGTGCGTCACTTTTACACCGCCGGTGCGTCACTTTTTGTGACGCACAAGTGGCGCCAAAAAATGCGCCTTGTTGCGCCATATTTACAAAGTGACACATCTAGGTAGATGCGTCACTTTGTAAACCACTGCGACACATTATATCTGCGCCAGGTATAATGTATGCAAGGGGGTGTATTGATGCAAGAAAGGGTCATGGAAGTGACGCAGTGAAATCTATGAGATTTCACTGCGCCACTTCTAGGACTCAAATGCGTCAAAATCTTACGCTTGCCTCACAGCAGGCGTAAGACTGACGCAATCCCTTTCACATGGGGCTTGCCCCATGTGAAAGGACACATTGCTGGAGTTGCGTCACTTTTGTGACACACTCCAGCAATGCGTCACTTTTGCGCCTACAGATACGTCAGAAATATTGACGTATCTGTAACTCCTTGCGACATGATGCGTCATACTGTAAATCACGCAGCGATGCGTCACTTTTCATAAATGAGGCCCTTTGTACACGAGACCCTTAGTTATTTATTTGAATTGTCACTGTTTTGCCCAATATATCTGCTGATTGTGGCGGAAGGCTGTTTCCTGGCACTTGCTTCCCTCTATTGTCTTGAGACAGGAATCACAAAAAGTACTGAATGGGTGAGTTTATCATTTCATGTGCATTTTTTAAAGTAAACTCCTACTTTCGGAGTTTCATTGCCACCCGCTGATTTTACTAGCCATTTTTAGCAACTTTGTCCTACAGAACATACTTACTGCATTGCCTGTTTTGACGGTTGCTTTCTTTGGAGCTTGGCATTTCAGAATAAAAAGCGGTCTCACCTCCATTCAAAAAAGTGCTATCTTAGATTTCTCAAACATGGCTGCCAAAGATTTGTTACTCCTCAATCTAATTGAAACTTTAAAAGTTGAGTTTGAGGAGCCCTAAAAATCCTGCCCACCACATTGTATGCAATTGGCTTGATCACCATTCTGCCCACAGCCTGAGAGACATCCAAATCCCTGCCCTCAGTACAGCCGCGGCCGGTAGTGGGAGTACCGGGCGGGCGGTGATGTGGGGAGGGGGAGGGGCAGGGACGGGGGTAGTAATGTATGGATTATGGACCTTAACAGGTAAGTAAACAAATAAATAAATACAACGAATTTCATTGCGCGCACTGCATCACCAAATGCGATGCAGTGCGCGCAACGAAATTTGTTTTATTTATTTATATGTTTACTTACCTGTTAAGGTCCGTAATCCCTATAATACTATCCCCCACCCTGCCCCTCCCCCTCCCCACGTCACCGCCCGCCCGGTATTCCCACTACCGGCCGCGGCTGCCTCAGTAGTAGATGCAGCTGCAAGGTATTTACATTGTACAACACAACATAATCTCTTATACAGAATGAAATGCAATCATGAAACATAATTCTATCCCTAGATAAAAGATCCATCAAAACTGCTACCCAGTATGATATTCACTCAACCTGCCCTAGAGGGCAAATAGGGAATTCTCCAGTAGGCTTGTTGCACGAGGGCTGCCTTCAGGGCATACTCAGGAAGAACTGAAAGAAGGCAGTATGAACGGAGTTCCTTCAGCCCCTATAAATACCACTGAACTCAGCCAGAGCCTTGACTGAGTCAAGCAGCAGGATTTCAGGCAGTAGCCAAAAATAATAAGCCACCTCTGAAAGCATTCAGCTTTCTCACCCTATGGAGCACCTTTGCACATCAACTTCAGAAAGAAAATTGGTGTATTTAGACGGGAGAGCTGTAGTGCCACAGGCTATGATGCACAGAATGAAGGCTGAGGCTGAGGTAATGCCCAAGTGCGCCACTTCCAACCACAATGGTTGGCATACTGCTCCATGCACTGTCTCTTGGGCTCAGTGATTAACTTGTAAAAAAAAAACAAGTGCCAGGGCCCTCGTCAGGAAGCCACCACAGTTTGCACCACCAATTGCTACTGGCATCGCTACCAATGACAGTACATACACAACTACTAACCATCACACTTCTGCAAGTGTGACTTTTTAGACTGTTCAACGCCCCCAAAGCTTTAGAATGGATTGGGCGGCTGGTATTAGTTGTTTTTCATGTCTATTGAATTAGTAAACAACTGTTTTTCTGCTCATCTTTTAATTGCACAAACAGCGCCACCATGTGGCAGCTGCCATAAGTGGCGGTGTTGACAATTAAGTGCCAGTGCTGAGCATCAGAAACCACCGGCTCAAATTAAGCACTGCTTGGGTTGTCCATGAAGAGCACAGAGTAGGTAGGGGATTCTAGGGGGTGCTGATGAGGGAAGGCTGATAGAATATTGGTTGCAAAAATATTGTGTGAATATTGTGTCAAAATTATTGAGGGCCAAAATATCAAGAAGGTAAGTGCAGACAGGTAACTATGGATGTATTATACTTAACTCCACATCTATGTACCTTGAAGATATATATATATATATATATATAACCAATGTACGCAGATGTGGAGTTAAGTATACTAAAACTTTGCTTTGCCATAGAAACTTACAATCACAATATTTTTGTTCTCGATATTCTTGACACAATATTTTGTCCACATAATATTTTTTCCTCTATATTTTGTCCATACACCGCTGAGGAAGAAATTATCGGGACTGGCTTGGCAATGGTGCAGTTTTATAAACGGAGACACTGGGGATAACAAGCAGCACAATGGTGTTTTCCAGTGTGTTCTTGAGGAAGCCCCATTGCAGAAGTCACACTATTTTGTCTTGACATAAATGTGATTTACTAAATGATGAATCCTGGAAAGTAAAGCCCAAATCATGGAAGGTAAAAAAACACAACCAACAGGTTAAATAAAGAAAACCTCTCTGGTCACTTGACATTTGGACTGACCAGTGCTCGTGGCATCATCTACAGGTTTATGATTTGTGCACCATATTTTTAGGATGGAAGATTGAGCACCGCGTGTGGAAATGATAGACTGGAAATGTAGAACAGGCTTGGAAGTACTAGACTGGAAGATCAAATAAAAACAGATGATGAGGCTTACAAGTCCTTGAGCAATGTAACAGGCACTTGATGTTCAGCCTGGTTGCAGCGAAGTGGTGAAATTAGATTGGAGGGCGGTATTTTGGCAAGTAGTGGTAGGGCTCGAATCCCTAGGACTGAAGAATAAGGAATATCCAAGTTGGAAGTATTCAGTGGCTCTAAGGAAGATGTCTACTACAATGAGCCACAACTCCTAGATTCCTTGTGTAGTTTTAAATCCAATACCTGAGAGGAAAAGCAAAGTATAGAAGCAGCTTAGTAAATTGAATTTAGGCCCATCTTGTAATTGTTCTCACTACTTTCATATTATTGGGGAAATGCGAAGGATTTTGAGATAAGATACACTCAGTGAAAGATCGGTGTCCTGTGCAACCAGATGGTGCGCCCCACTGCTACTAAAGAAATCATAACTCCAAGCACCAAACCCACAAACACCTCCTCATCAAATGGCAGAAAAAACATAAGATACTGGGGAGCGAACTGAGTGTGAACGTTACATGTGCCAACACAAGCAGACAATGGAATCAAATAAAATTCTGCTCAATCTTCATGAGACACAACCAATCAAACTACCTCACAAAGTCTGTGCAGCAACCTACCAAACTTATATCTTCAACTGTAAATGAAACTATTTAAAATCCTTCCAACTTTGTACCCTATCAAATTGCTGCCCACACAAACCAATCAAATTCTTGCCAACACATCATAACAACCAATCAAATCCCTAACCAAGATACAAATAATCAGACACTTGTCCTGTTTTGATATGCTACCAATTATAATTCTGCTTTCGATGCTGTATGGAAGTAATCCAACACCCACCTCATTGTGAAATACTGTCAATCAAAATCTGCCTCTAAAGTGAGATGCTACTTGTTAAATATCTTCCCACCATGTAAGACGTAACCAATCCAGCTCCTGCCTTCAGTGTGAAATACAGCCAATCAAAATCCTGCCTGCAGTGCCAGAGGCATCCACTTAAAATACTACCCATGAGCTGGCAGTGTAATGTTCATCTAATCACTTTGGGAACTGCATCTAACCATGGTATAAAAAACTGAGCCCTTAATAATCCACCCTGGATTTCAGCAACAGGACCAACATCCTCTATAACGGAGAATGTTTTCTATATGATTGGTTTTGGTCTGTGTATCTAAAAAGTGCCCTGCCTACATGATGAATCTGTTGTCCTTTTATACCAACCAATCACTTACTTTACAACCATGTGAAATGACTATCCATCTCAGCAATGACTGCTCAGAACAATAGACTCCCATTAGGCATTGCTTTTGGGCCATCCATTAGCTGTTATTCTGCTGACACCTGTTAAGTACTGTCAATGGGTACCCATTACCGATTACTCATTACTTCCATTGAATGCTACTGATTTGTCACCGCGCTCCCATTAGCGTCCTTTCGCGGTTCGTGATAGCAGCTGCAGCGTCTTAGCTACATCTTGAAGGCGTTCCAGGTTTCAGAACAGAAGTAGACAAAGTCACATTATGCAGCGACCTTTGACAACAGCTTTATCAAAATGCAATCCAACTGAGGGAGCAGGAGTAAATATAGAGCCCCCACAGCTCTATGCCGACAGTCACTTACAACTCTCAAAAAGCAAGGATAAAAAGGTACACATATATAATAGAGTTTTGTGCAAGCAAAACCAGGCTTTGAGTCACTGAGCAGCCCTATAAAATTCTCTTATTGGCAGTACATTCTCTACAAATGCTTCCCTTCAAGCTCACTTTCACTTTTAGCCTTTCGCCGATGCCTTGAAAAGTAGCGATAACAAGCATTTGCAATGCAATAGGTCTCGCATTTGTGAAAGTTTGAGCTATTGCATTGTAAATGACACCTTTTATTTATTTGTTTTGTTAATCAACACATAAATAAAAGGCATTGTCATTTACAATGCTAATAGCTCAAACTGTTGTAAATGCGAGACCTCGGCCGCCATTGTCCTGGGCTACTTGGAAAGGGAAAGCGCGCATGACATGCTGAATGTGGCAGGAAAACATGTCGTGCCTGCAGTAGGAGAAACTCATTAAAGAAAATAGTGCTTAGAGACTAAATAAGACATACCATGTAACAACCGAAGTAAAAGGAACAGTCCTCATGGGAGGTTAAAAATGAAGACAAGGCGGAACCAAGGAGGGACTAACAAGCCTATTAATGAATCAGAAGCCATCATTTACAAAGGACAATGACTCAAGCCAATGACAAATATGGGCAAAGAGTGGGTGGGGCTTCAAGTCCATACTCGAATAAAGCATGCCTCGCAGAGCAGCACATGCGTTGCCCAGGCTCGACCTAAAAAGCTCTCCTTTTACATTAAAAACAAATACAGAGATACATAAAGGTGTATTATCATTTGGCGGACAGTAAAATAAATCACCAAATGTGTCTGTCTGTCTTGGAGCCTATTCTGATCAAGCAGCAAAGTCTTCACAGATACAGTATTTCTTCTTTTTGTTCTCTATTTAGAACACAACTGACAAGACCGGTTTTGTCTCAAACTGAAGCCTTGAAAAAGCCCCTTGCTGAAGAACACCTTAGAGTGTAACACGTGTTCATTGATGCTAATGGAATGTGACCTTCATTCCCTCTATCAGCTTTCTCCAACGAGTAACTCATGAGCTACTGGTAGCTCTCCAGCTACCTAGGCATAGCTCCCTGGTGTGCAGACCAGCATAATAAATGAGAAACATTTGTTTGGTTAAATTAGTGTATGTATATCAAATTGAATTTAAGATGAAAATATGTGCATTTTCTGACCTTACAAGCTGATGTTTGGAGAAAAATAGATGAGTTTCCAAAATATATTTAAAGGTGATCTTTGAGTGATAGTTCATGTGGTTTTCGGAAGACCTATTTTTATTATTGCCTTAGTGCCCATGGCATTGCAGCAGTGGCTTTTACGTATCACTCATGTATAGGCATTCCACATAAACAAAATCTTTTTTTACATTACTGCTGGCAGCCGTGCCTGTTTAGATGAGGTGATCACTGCTCGAATCTTGCATAAGGTTGCCATTAATGTAATCCTGTCTGATGTGGTCACTATTAAAACACTAATAATAGTAGCAGCCTGGTATGATTGTCATTCAACATAAGCAGCTCTTATTACAGAAAAGGTTGGAGATCCCTGGCCTATATCAACTAAGGACAGAGAATCTGAAACCTGAATCACAGCTCCAATATGTAACCCACTACAACAATAATCAGTCACATATATTTGAAGATGTATTTGGACTGCCTAATAAAAAAAGATATTACACCTTTGAATATCTGAAGCGTTCTGCTTCACTTGTTGGGGTGCCTAGAAAATCTGTGTATTAGGGTAAATTTCACGCACAAAAAGATCAGTTCCCTCTCACAAGTTATTGCAATCAAATCTGAGGAACTAAAGGAAGAGTATCTAACTTCTAGGACCCTTTACTTCATTTACATTTGCCTATGGCCACTAAGGGCCATATGTAGGTAAATGGCATTTACCGAATCGTAAATACCGAATTTTACCGATTCGGTATTTACAAATCGGTAAATGCCATGTAGGTAATTATTCTGTAACAATTACCGAATCTGAAAGAATCGGTAATTACCGATTCGGTAATTACCGAATCGGTATTTGCCATTGATTCCTATGGGCCTTGAAGCCCATAGGATTCAATAGCAAATACCGATTCGGTAATTACCGAATCGGTAAAATTACCGATTTTACAAGGGGGACAGGGTGTCACTTTGACACCCTGTTGCACCCCTGTTTCTGGCTTGTGTGCCATGTGACACACAGACATGCCCTTAGGGCATGTCTGTGTGTCACATGGCACAGGTGTACATGCACAGATGTGCATGTACACAGGAATTCGTTATTTACCATGCAATAATATTTCATGGTAAATTACGAATTCCTAAGGGCCTGTGGCACTGTTTCCAGTGCCACCTACATCCCATATTACCGATTCTGTAAATTTACCGATTCGGTAATTTACAGATTCGGTAAATTTACCGATTCGGTAAATATACAGAATCGGTAATATTTTGGCCACCTACATCTGAAACTCAAAATACCGGTCGGTAACGGCCGAAATCGGCCGTTACCGACCGGTATTTGGCCACCTACATATGGCCCTAAATGTGCATCTTTGGCCTTCTGTTTCAGAGGAAGGCAGGAAGTCTCTACTATTTAGTGTAAGGCGTCACAGCTTAAGTTATTGCCGCATTTTATAAAGCTTTCAGAAGACACCAACATGATACCCTTATATTTTCCTTTGCGAGCACATTTATCGTGCTAACTGCATAATGAATTTCTCTTTTACTGAACAAAGGTTTCCCGTGCCTGAGTACAACATAGGACCCTGAACATAGCTATCTGTAGATCTAATTACCGTCCAAGAAGGGAAGAGTTGTCTTCACCTGAACGTGACTGTCTCATCATTAGGGGTCTGCAAAGTTCGCCCATAATTCTTGCAAATACAATCATTTCCCCTAGTAGTATTCAACGTTTTCTGCATGTGGGTTTTGACATAAATCAGGATTAAGGGCCTTTTAAGTTGTTGCCAGAACAAAAAAGGTTGCCCATATCCATCCAGTTTCATAGTTGCTAGGAAAACAGTTTTAAAGTTAACTCAAGAGAAAACAGCTCACAATTTTGAGCACCATCTAGCACCTACGCGAAATTTTGGCGGTTTTGGGGAAAGCTAAATAAATGGTGCATAGAAAGGAGAACAGCCATAACAACGCGGGGATTACCCCGCACTGCCATTACAAAGCTGGGATTACAACAAAAATCGTTACAACGACTTTCGCTGGAGGGCGCTGTTGGATAGGGTATAGTTTAATTTTCTATCCAACACCTTCCCTACTGTCAACGTGGGCTGGAGTTGGAATAGAAAATTAAACTATTCCACTATCCAGCGCCCTCCAGCGAAAGTCGTTGTAATGACTTTCGTTGTAATCCCCGGGTTGTAATGGCATGCGGGGTAAAAGCCCGCGTTGTATTGACATACAACCCATAGAAAAGCAGGAATCTATGCAAACGAGAACAGAAAATAATTGGGATCTACGCAAAACTTTACTTGTGTACTAAAAACTTTGCACCTCCCTACCCGAGATATGAATCCATTTACAAACACATGCATTTGGGAAGATCTCTCCCCTGAACACAGATTTGTCAGACCTAAGCAGGTTTTATGTCCATATGGGACTCTGAATTTGACTGCACTTAAAGTCTCTATGGAATTGGGTTTCTCGTTGGCAGGAAGAGTTGTTTCCACACCATTACACACTCTATAGGTCACATTTCTAATGGTTATAGAATTGAGACCTATCATTAGCAATTGTGACTAACTTTATCCCCTCCATTGATTGCTTTTGCAATGACTAATGTACACAGTGTCCACCAGCTCACTTACTTGAACCACCATTAATAAACTGAGCATGCATACTGAATGTAAGAACGCCCCCTGCTTTTTCAAGCCAGATGCTTAAGAACAGCAGTTTATGATAGGTACAGTAAATAGACGGTGGCCTCCCAGCCCAGCATGACTCAGCAGCAAGCTTGCTTATTCATGCGTCGTGCTTCCAGGTAAGTCCCTTTAAAGACCAAACAGGCTAAGATCTGTTCAACCTTCGATCACAAAAATGCCCCTGAAAAATATTTCAGACTAACAATAGGGTAGATATCATATATCATAGGCAGGCAGGCAAAGGCTGAAATGTTAGACCTTTAAACTAGTATGTTAATTTAGTAATCATTAACTATATTGTTTTGTTTGCAGTAATCTAAAATAGGCAGTTGCACTATCTGGATCTTTGAATAAAAGCGTTGTACAAAAAGTATGTGAGCTAGAGGCAAAGGCCCGGTGAGATTGTGCATGACAGCACAACACAAGCTCTCATCGTCCTTGGATTGCTAAATCACCAGGGGCTAGATGTAGGTAATTTCTATTTACCGATTCCTAAATACCGAATTTGACCGATTCGGTATTTAAGAATCGGTAAATAGAATGTATGTAAAAAAAATCGGTAAATTTTACCGATTCTGTAATATTCGTTATTACCGATTCGGTATTTACCGAATCGGTAATAAGGAATACCTTCCCATTCATTCCTATGGGCCTGGAGGCCCATAGGAATGAATGGGAAGCCATTCACTATTACCGATTCGGTAAATACCGAATCGGTAATAGGGGGAGCATATTCAAGGGTGGCAGGGTGTCACATTGACACCCTGTTGCACCCCTGAATCGTGCATGTGTGCACATGTGGCGCACATACATGCCACATGGCACTTTTAAAAAAGCACAAAATTGCTTTTTTAAAGGTATTCTGTATTTACCACCAACTTGTAGTTGGTGGTAAATAACAAATCCTTAACGCAAAAATGCACTCATTTGAGTGCTCCCTACATAGGATTTAAGGATTCTGTAATTTACCGATTCCTTAAATTAAAATAGCAAATCGGTAAATTACTGAATCCTTAACCCCTTCCATGCTGATGACGAGCTCAGCTCGTCATCAGCGTTACCTACCGTGTGCTGATGACGAGCTGAGCTCGTCATGTAACGCGGTAATCTGAAAAATGCCGCACGCATGCGGTTAAATCCAGCCTCCTGCATCACAAAGGGCTAAATACCGGTCGGTAACGGGAAAATTACCAATTTTAGGTCGTTACTGACTGGTATTTGCCCACCTACATCTAGCCCCAGGACTTCAAATAGATCACACCTGGTTATATTTTGAATATTGTGGGGCTTACACATTGCTTTAAGTACTAATGACTAGACCAGGAGATAGCCATTAATGGATAAGAACTGGTCTAAATCATTTCGATTTTTCTTTCAGAGAGACTCATTCAGCAGTCATTTTGTTTTCACGAGCTAATATCCCAGACAGTCTCATAACATGAACACATATGATCACCCATCGCCAGCGTGCCACCTTGTTTCTCTTGAAGACAACCCTATCTTCTGAAGGCCAATCATGTGGAAGAACTACTTTATGTGCTATGGTTTATCTATCCATTCTAATCCTTCTTTGCTGCTTAGTCAAGAAGAAATGAACAAAACAGACCTTCAGACCTTTTTACGTCGGTGTGAAGGGAATATCTCAGATCTACATCCGAGTCAAAACACTCTTCTATATTTTAAGTCATAGATACATATTTTAAGAAAATCATATACATGTGCTCAAACATATAACCTAATAGTCGGTAAGAGGCTATGGAGTTCCGATGACCTCTTTGAGAGGCAGCTATAAGGGTCAATGAGTTAAGATCACAAGTTCTCTATTTCTATCAGAGAACACACATTCTCCTTGCATTTTACTATGATTTTTCTTCTACATCTTCTGTTCCTTTTTTCTATTTTTTCCTTTAGTTATGTATTGTTCATGTCCATGGCTCTCCATCATATTCACCAACCATCCCTTGTGGCACGGCCATCTGGAAGGTGGATCTACCTAGGTTTTCTATGTATGGAAAGTTCTTATCTATGCAAATTCATCCGTAAAGGGAATGTTAATTTATGTTCTGGAAAATATCTACCTACATAACTAACTCATTTCTGACATATAGAGGGATCATTTTCCCAAACTGCATATGTTAGTTTCTCCAATGAGTGTTTGGTGAAAAAACTAATTTTCAGTGAGTTCAGGAACTCGCAAGTCCAGAGAGTTTGTTACATACTGTTACCCTGAGAAATAAAGAAGGATGCTGGGTACTCTCGCTTCTCCTCCCTATCCTAAGCAGTAAAGCCACAAGGTGAGTAGTTAGGGTGAGTATCTGGAAACTGGCGACAATGACTCAAAGCCGTAACAGTGAATGGATTACTTGGGATGTACGTTGTTACAACACATGCTTTTACCACGCATGCTTTTACAGCGCAGGTTTTTCAACGCAAGTCGTTACAACGACTTGCGTTGGGGGGTGCAGTCCCCGTTGATAGTAGGGAAGGTGTTGGATAGTAAATTAAACTATTACCTATCCTAGAGCGCCACCCCAGCGCAATTCGTTGTAATGACTTGCGTTGAAAAACCTGCGTTGTAAAGGCACTGCGTGGTAAAAGTTGCGTCGTAAAGGATGTTTCCCGATTACTTGTGAACTGCACATTTTCTGAGGACCTGAAGACACCATATACACCTCTGAAATATATGTTGCCTTTAGTATTCAAAAGGGTTTTCCTATACTAAACACAGCATAGGTCCTTATGGGTCAGATGCCCATTTGAGCTCTCTTCAGGCTTATGCACACAATGGGTCGCTGAGGTTATGCAGTCCCTTTTCACCATAACATACCAGAGAAAAATAATGAGTTTGGAGATTGGTTTTGCTTGTCTCATACATATGTTTGCATATGTGCACAATCGCAAACTCACCCTACTTCGTACCTAATCCGCGCAAGTAAAGTATTTACTACCACGACAGACATAATTAACTGCTTAAATATTTTTTCCAATTCACAACAGTTGTACCCTATTATCTCAAAGTAGCATTTTTAAGACTGCCAGCTAGGGGCTGACCCCTTAAATGCAGCAGCATCCCCCCCCACCCCACCAGCGCTTTGAGACCCTCACTGGTGAGTAGCCGCACTTTACAAACCCCTGATTGATTAGTACTGCACTTGGTTTGAGTTGCCTTACCGGCAAAGTGGGTCAGTTCGGCATAAGTTGCGCAGTTCTAGGCAGTTGGGCTTGTCCTTGTCCTCATAGGAGCAGCCAGGCACAATGGTCTGTCGACGCCGCTCAGCACAGGCCGGGTCTTTGCAGGAGCAAAAGAGCAGCCTGTAGGTGTACTCACTAGGCACCCGGTCGAAGAACTGTCTCAGGGCCTTATGGCACTTGCGGCGATTGCAGCTGGCGCTCATTGTCTTGCTGCAGGTTGAGATATAGACAGAGCGCAGTTTCTTGCAGTTGTCGTTAAGGTTGCAGGCTTTGGCAGCATCCAAGCAGTGGTTACTTTTGGAGGAGGTGGGCTCCATGCCTGTGGAGACATAAGAAAGAAAATGGGTCAGTGGTGCATCAAGGCGAATAAAAGGGAGAAAAAAGCAGGTGGGTGAGTTGTAGATGGGGGTCTTTCAAAGGTTGACATCTTAATCTAAACCTCACACCTGGATAAAGGGGAAAAATTATGACCAATCCGAGATAGTGTTCTGTTTTATTGAAAATGTAGATTAAATCAAAGCTGCACAGTGCCTCTTAAAGCGTTTTGTAGAGGACAGTGGATGTTCCACACTAAAACAAAAGAAAGTAAATCCAATTGCTACAGTTCAAAACAGAAATAAAAACATCACTAAATAAAATGAATAGCAATCAGGAGAATAGTCCGATGCAGTTGTAGATAGGTACCGAACAGCTTTTGGATACTCAGAGAAGAGCGCTTGCTTTCTGGTGGCAGAGGCTTTAAAGCAACCCTTGTGGTCAGGGGCGGCTCCTCTGTTATGGAGGAGGAGCGTCGCCCAACTAGGTGGCAGCAGGTTTAGCCATATTAAAAATAAAATTATAATAAACCAATTTTATTATCATTTTATTCTTCTTACTTCCTGTAGGCTGCCAGCGAGCCGTGTCATGGGACGGGGTGGGGCCATGCAATCTATGTGCAACAATGGGGAGGAGGGATAATGGGTGCTACTAAGGGAGCATGGCGGTTTGGCCGGTCGTTTTAGGCTGGCCAAACCGGCATGCAGACCTACCATTTCTCCACCCGACTGTACAACACAGGCGCCCAGGCACTGTCTGAGTGGCAAACCAGGCCACTCTGAGCAATAGCAGCACTGTTCTCATGGTGGAAATAGTATTCCCAGCATGAAAGCAGCATCAGGATTGACATCTGGGCGCCTGCACAGTGTGCACCAGCCCTGGAGTCGAGGATCGGGAGAGGAGCAGTGCGGCGACCGCAACGGCAGCTAAGTAATTTTTATATTTTTATGTATTTTGTTGTGTGTGCTCATTTTTGTAACACTCTCCCTTCTTCACCCCCCCTACTGCCTACCGCTTCGGACCCCGAGCAGCCGCCACTGCTTGTGGTAGCATATCCCGGTTATACTGTTATACCAAGATGGAGGCCAGAAGAGATAGAGAGGGGCAGAGAGAGGCAGAGAGAGGTACAGTAATACATGAAGGATGAGATTCAGGCTGATACTGATGCAGAATGAAAACCTGGGGGAAGATTTACTACTTCTGGCGCATCTCTGCTAATCAGCAGGGATGCGCCAGAAGAGTTGTGACGCATCTGCCTACCCGTGTGCCACCACTGATGCACCGTATTTACAATGCGGTGCACCATGGCGCATGGATAGGCAGATGCGTGTCGCATCCCCCGGTGGAAAGGCGGAACATTGCTGGAGTTGCGTCACAAGCGCGACGCAGCTCCAGCAAGGCTCAGGTGCCACTATCCCTAACATGCTGCATCAATCCTTATGCCTGCTTCAAGCAGGCGCAGGGTTTTGACGCAACATGGCCTTAAAAGTGACTGAGTGAAATCTTGTAGATTTCACTCAGCCACTTTTAGGAGGCGTTCCTGCGCCGGAACGCCCCTCCCTGCGCAGGAACGCCCACATGTGGTGCAGGGCTTTACAACGTGACACATCTCCCAGATGCGTCACGTTGTAAATAGCCCGCAGTATGGCGCTGGCTTTGCGCTGCCGCTGCATCACAAAAGTGACGCAACGGTGGCGCAAATCTGGCGTAAGGGGCTTGTAAATTTGCCCCTTGGATTTTCAGCTACATCCCATTCAACAAAACACATCAACCTTGCTGCTTTATTTCCATCAATTCACTCCTGGGCTTGGTTTTTGCTGTAACAGAACTATAGGTGGACAAAAGAGCAAACTTTTTTCAAGTTAAGTTTCATGAAAATATGTGACATTTTGTATACTTACAAAACACGTACTTGACTGGTTTCTTATATGTAAGTTCAATGTGAGGCCATACCATCTCAATCAAGTTTCACATGGTATACAGGAGTCTGACTGGTTCGAGAAGAAAATGTCTCACAGATATGAGTTTAATGTGCCCGCAAGATATTGTATGGTAAAACCAGTCCCCTATGGGTGAAAGTTACTAACAATCTCTCACCACCAAAATAACAAGAAAGTTTGTGAGATTTTGCGTATAAAATTCATTTGGCCAGGCCTAACCAGAAAACGATCATTTGGGTCTAACTGCAAGGAGAATTGTGAGAACCAGAATATGTGGCAAAGTCCCACATGGAAATGGATAACTCTCACAAAAGACACAACTCACATCAATTATATTTGTGAATAAACTTTTTGGTTTCTATCAGAATCAAAACTGAGGGAGCAACTGGTAAACAGCTCAATAAGATAAGCACCACTAATGCAAAACCTTGCCACTTGGTCAAATATTTTTTACTATATGAACCTCCAATCCAAGTTGGTCTATGTAAGCACTGACTATGATTGAAGACCCCAATCATTTAATGTGTTTGTTTGAAAACAGTTATATAGGTATCTGACTGTCACATACTACTTGTGTAAGGACTTAAAAGATAGGAATGCAACCAGAGTGTACTCCCAGGCCAGCTAGATTGAACCAGTGGTGAACAATTGTACACACTGTGAGGACAGTGGTGTATTACATGGTATGGTTGTGTAAACTTACAGTGTAATAAACTCACAAAGCCGTCATGGGTCTAGTCAGGTTTGTTTGTGACTTTGAGCAACAAGGATTAAACTTAGGAACTAGTGTGATGTATTTAGAAGCACCAAACAAAGAAAGAAGAAGGGCACACAACACAAAAGGAACCCAACACCAATTTGTAAAAATTGATTCTACTTTTAGGAATTTGTAGACACCAAGAAGAGCAAAATCCACTGGAGGGTTCTGCAGATATAGATTTGCAAGTAAAATTCAGCTTTGTAGTTCAAAGCAAAAACCAACAATGGTAACCATAAAGTTTGTAAAAGTTTGAAAATGTTGAAAGAATTGTGTTTTGTTACTCCGGCCTGAACTAGGCTACCAGTTCCAACAGGTTGAAGGTACCTGGTCATCAAAGCAGTCTCAAGTTCAGTTCCACACTGTACCTCAAGATCGTCACAGACTTTAATGGAGAGTTCCTGATCAGGGCCGGACTGGGTACCAAAACTGGCCCTGGCAAACTGCTCAGCTGGCCCCCCTGGGGGGGAGAGGGGAGAGGGGAAGTGCAGCCCAGCTGTTTGTTAGGGCTGGTTTCGGACGATTTTGTTGCAGGGTCCTGAAATGGCTGGCCCCTGGTAACAAAAATGCCCTCCAGGGGCCCAAAACCGGCCCCTACCATGGCGGCCCACCCTAGAAATGCCTGGTGCCTGCTACAGCCAGTCCGGCTCTGTTCCTGATACTGGGGATTCAGTAAGCTGAGGATGCTGAAAGATACTCTGGGTGCGATGCGGCTAACGGGGGCCTTCCTGGGCGTTATTCCTCAGTCCACAGGTAAGGTGGTTCGACTTTGGTCCCAGGGGTCAGAGTCCCTTGAGTCCTCTTTGAGCCAGTAGAAGCACAGCTGCGGCTGGGTTATGATCTCCGGTCTCTGCAGTCCACCGATATTCTTTGGTGCGGTCTAGTGTCCTTCTTTGGTGACCAGTCCACACTATAATGACACTCCCGGGTCAATCAGACACAGGTGCAACTTTTGAGTCTTCTTGGCTGCACTTCGGCAGTCAGCAGCAATTTCTTGCAAGTGGCTACTAACTGTCCAAAATGGCAAAATTCACCATTTATGGCCCTGGTGCTGGAACAGGGGGTCAGTCGACTGACCCTTGGAGTCACTACTTTGGCCTGGACTCAGGAACAACGTTTTCAATTCAACATACATTTTGTAAGGGGTTAGATCACTGGCACTAAGGTCTGGTTAGCAGGCCTCGGTGCCCTCTCAGAGTCAAAAAACTAGTAGCCAGTACTTCAAATGAGGCAAAAAGTGAGAGGGAGCAGCATGCAAAACGCCTGTTTCCTCGCACAAATGCTTTCAACAGACATTTGCACTGACTAACTGATACCAAATGTAATTAATGTAATGTTTGCACTGATGATTAGGGCAAATCTTCTTGTTTAAATGAACATTATTGCATTTGTGATTCACCTGTGATGCTCCTTGGTGAGGGAGGGGGCTTCAAACGCAATCTCAGCCAACATTTGATTTACTTGAGCCACGAATGGCAGTTTCCACCTACCCTTTCTGAGTCTCCAGCAAGGTTAAAAGAGGAAGAGGAGCTGTATGGATCCCAATCCAGGTGAAGAAAAGAGGGCCTAGGTGGGACTCCCCCATTTTCTGGGCACTGGGGCCACTCCAGACCTTTGCACACAACCAGGGAGAGAGCCGAGGAGTGATAGCCCATCACACCAACTCAAAACATTACATCCTTGCATCACTATGTTATTTCCCACACCGTAGGGCACCAGTCCCTCTTAGAGTGGGTGTGTCAACTACCCTTTTAGACTTGTGGAGTGGGGGCTTCACATTTAGACAAGCTAATGAGACCAAGCGACCTAGAATCTCATTGTGGCCATGAGAGGTCACCTGGACAAGCAATAAGTGGAAGAAATATGTATGATTTTCATTGTGTATTATATGTTTTATGAAGTCCAGCTATCTGGATGACAGTGGATAGCAACCCTGTATGCATGTTGCTTTGATCAATTATCTCCTGGTAGCTGACGACCCCATGGTGGTCCCCATGGAATCAGAGACATGGTTTGTTCCATAATAAACACCTGGATATGACTTGGACCCAATAGTCCAAGTCATACCAACTGCTCAGTGTCCCTGTTTCTTTCTGGCACAATCAGGGACAGTGTACCCTATTACAGATAATGCACTGCCCACAGGGTAGACACAAACTTGTGGCTGTCACAGTGCAGTGATAGTGTAACAACCCAGTTAACTGCCCACTTAATCCCCAGCTTTCTTGTGATAAGAATTCAGCGCACAGCAAAGTTACTGCTTTGTTGGAGGTTCAGATAGCAAAAAGAAAAGTGGCAAGGTTTTTTATTAGTGGCTCTTTACGTGAGTCCTCTCGCCTCCATCGCACGTCAACACAAACTCAACATTATCTCTTACGCCGACGACACCCAACTAATCCTTTCCCTTACCAAAGACCCTAACTCCGCCAAAACCAACCTTCACGAAGGCATGAAAGAAGTAGCTGAATGGATGAAACATAGCCGCCTAAAACTCAACTCAGACAAAACTGAGGTGCTCATCCTAGGATCTTCCCCCTCCGCCTCGGACGACTCCTGGTGGCCTTCCGCTCTGGGCA
Source organism: Lissotriton helveticus (assembly GCF_964261635.1). Lineage (NCBI taxonomy): Eukaryota > Metazoa > Chordata > Amphibia > Caudata > Salamandridae > Lissotriton > Lissotriton helveticus. The sequence goes on from NC_136072.1 coordinate 577,638,158, forward strand.
CAGCACCCACACCCACCGACCATGCTCGTAACCTTGGCTTCATCCTAGACTCCTCTCTTTCGATGTCCAGACAAGTCAACGCAGTCTCATCCTCCTGCTTCAACGTACTTCGCATTCTCAAAAAGATCTTCCGTTGGATCCCCCTCGAGACAAGAAAGACTGTCACCCACGCACTGGTCACGAGTCGATTGGATTATGGTAACACACTATACGCCGGAATCACAGCAACATTACAGAAAAAACTCCAACGCATCCAAAACGCATCAGCGAGACTAATATTAGACATCCCTCGCCAAGATCACATCACCGGACACCTAAGAGACCTCCACTGGCTTCCCGTCAACAAAAGAATTACATTCCGCCTTCTCACCCACGCACACAAGGCCCTCTACAATCTAGGACCCGAATGCCTCAACACTCGACTGTCCTTCTACAAACCCACCCGCCAACTAACATCGTCCAATCAAGCCCTCGCCGCAGTCCCGCGCATCCGAAAATCCACCATGGGTGGCAGATCCTTCTCCTTCCTTGCCGCCAAGACTTGGAACTCACTCCCCACTCACCTCCGCCTTACTCAAAACCACATCTTCTTTAGAAAAGAACTTAAAACCTGGCTATTCGACAAATAATGAACCCTTACCCAAGCGCCTTGAGACCCTCTGGGTGAGCAGTGCGCTATACAAATACTTGAACTTGAACTTGAACTTATGGAACAGTTTACCAGTTGCTCCCTCAGATTTGCTTCTGATAGAAACTCAAAAGATTTCCCCCCAAATATAGTTGATCTGAGTTGTGTCTTTTATTAGAGACATCTATTTTATTGAGGGAGTTTGCTTTGTAATATGAAATGGGGGTTCAAAAGGTGTCATTGTGTGTTTCTTAATGTTTAACTTTTTATTGTTTTTTAAAGTAATAGTAAAGTTGTAAATCGCTATGCTTCTTTCTTGGTAGAGCAGAGCTTTCCCTTCCTTGACTAATAATTACTTACAAGTAGAAATACAAATGGCGCTGCAGAGTAATGAAAATACATAATTGTCTCTATCATGCAGAATTTTACAAAAAGTCACCTTAACTCATGGAAACACACTGAGGCCCATATTTATAAAAAAATTCATGCAAAGCAGCTAGCCATCTTGCTTGCTGATCTGCGTGAAAGGGCAGAAATGCTCTACATTTGCCATTATACAACACATTCATGTCCATTCCTAGTGATGGTGTACTTTTCGCTGCCTAGCCCCAATGCAGGTATCCTTGGGTAACGTTGCAAGGGTGCCTGCTTTGCCGAAAGGGTTGTTTTTGTGCAGGAGGGGCACCTTCCTGCACTAAAACAATAGTTTGAGGCAATTTCCTCTTTCTAAGGGTGCTGCACAATGCAGAACACTTAGAACGGAGGAAACAACGAGGAGAAATAAAGGTATTTCTCCTCATTGCGCATCTGCTGGGGAGGAGTACAATTCTGACACATTCCCAAGTCTACCAGTGTCAGAAACCTGGGAATGTGTCCGAATGCATGGGTGGGTGAGTGGGAACACCCACGCTCCATCAATAGCAGGCCTCCCTGCCACAGAGTAACACAAAACACACAAGTGATGGACGGAATGTTGCACAATGGCAAATCATTCATCCCCAGTCACAGATCTGGGTTTAATCCATCTGTATTTTGCTCACCAAGCCAACCGGTCCTTGGATGCTTGTTTCCAGTCCAGGGAGGACCTGACTTGGCAGTTCGGACTGGACTGTTCCCATGGGGCAGAGGGTCAAGGCTGATTTGCATATGGCTGGGTTCAAACTGGAATGGCATGGTGAGCAAAAAAACGATGGATTTAGGCCCGGATTTTGTACTGGGGTGAATGTATGAAATTGTTCTGCATTCTGTCCATCAACTGTTGTTTTTGCACAGAGTAACACAAGGCAGTGACTTGCGTTACTCTAGATTTATCAAGCCATGCAGGGCCATGCAAGGTGGACTAGCGCGCCTTGATAAATCTCATTTAGGTTTTGCGTCGCCCCTGCGCCCCCCTGCGTGGCGCCAGGGTGACGTAAAACCTTGATAAATTTGAGCCTGAATGTGATTTGTCTTTGATGATGGAGTGAGTTAGTTAATGGAAACTACTGGTGTCATGTCTCAGTGATTGGCAAATAGTTTCATTAAGTATAATGTATACTATATTGAATGTTAGATAGTTTAACTGAAGCAAGGATATTCTTTTTTATAACAATTGGATACAAATTTTGATATTTTGATTCTGTCATTCGTGCGTCACAGTAACATAGCAGTATGGGTGGGGAAATGGGGAATAACAAATGGCTGTGCCATAGTGCTCGTTGTTCTGTCATAGACCCCTCTCCAATGCAAATAAAGGGAGCATGACTGTAGTGGAGCCTGCTTCTACCATCTTCCACGTCCCTCAAATCTGCATTTATACATTTGTTGGCATGCAGACAGTTTTAGGCTTCGTAAAGATACTCGTTTTGTATTGGAACTGTGTGTTAACTTAGCAACATGACCCACATTAGGGTGCTTTAGAAGCGCTTAAAAGTACGGCTTTTAACTCCTACTAATGACTTGTACTTTTTATTTCCTCCAAGTTCTGTTTTTCTTTCACAGTTCTGCCCCTATGTAATGTGCAATTATTTTTGTTTCCCATACTGTGCCCCAGTGGTTGCTGCAGATCTTTTCACCGCTTGAGCAAAAATAATGTAGGCATGCAAAAGTCAGAGAAGGGATAGGTCTGCCTGAATTGTGGCACGCCGCTGTAATACAAATCAGGGCCACAGGGTTCTTGATATTGCTTCACAGAAACCTATTAAAATATTTTAATTGGTTAGTAGTAAAAGAAAAGTTAGGTGACATTTTATTAATGCATTTGCCACTTGAAAGACCTGTTCCTTTTACACAATGCTTGATGCTGTGTTTAACCAATTTTAAAGTGGTTCTAAATATTGCACAGGGAGACTGAAGTTCAGAGAGGAAAAGTGGCTTGCCCAGGATCACACAATATGGTCAAGTGTAGAAATCAAGATTGGAATGCTGGGGCCTCATTTATGAGGCTGTGCGTCACTTTTATGCCGCCGGTGCGTCACTTTTTGTGACGCACCAGTGGCGTAAAAAATGCGCCGTGTTGCGCCATATTTACAAAGTGACGCATCTAGGTAGATGCGTCACTTTGTAAACCCCTGTGCCACATTATACCTGCGCCAGGTATAATGTATGCAAGGGGGGAGTATTGACGCAATAAAGGGTCCTAGAAGTGACAGTGAAATCTACCAGATTTCACTGTGCCATTTCTAGGACTGAAATGCGTCAAAATCTTACACTTGCCTCACAGCTGGCGTAAGACTGACGCAATCCCTTTCACATAGGGCTTGCCCCATGTGAAAGGACACATTGCTGGAGTTGCGTCACTTTTGTGACACACTCCAGCAATGCGTCACTTTTGCGCCATACAGATACGTCAGAAATACTGACGTATCTGTAACTCCTTGCGACATGATGCATCATACAGAAAATATGACGCATCAATCATGTCGCAAGGAGGGCGCACTGAGAAGTGACGCATCGCTGCTTTCACGCAGCGATGCGTCACTTCTCATAAATGAGGCCCCTGGTCTTCTGGCTCCACAACTAGTGGTTTAAACATTGGACCAGACCACAATAAATGAATCTTCAAATTCAGCCCTGTAAGTACTAAAACAACTATAACATGTGCCTGTCATTTTAATCATTTGATTTTTAAGTGACAAATAATCGAGAAATCGTTTTACAATTTACATCTCATCACTTCTGAAGGATGCATGCTCACAGAACCGTGATAAAAAAAAATCTTGAGGGGGGGGAATATAAGGTACACAGCACTTTTCATTATTATCAAAAGACTTGAAATATGTTTTAAAAAATGCACCACATATTTCAAATATGTGCAAGAGATTATGAATAGGCCTGTGCGATATTGCAACATTTGTTACAATTCTATGAAAATAGTGAAAAATTATGGACAATTTTGTGAAATAAACATTTTGCTATATTTTGCGAGAAAGTTGAAGACGCTGACATACATTGCATTCACATGTCATGCAAGATGCCAGCATGAGGACACTTTTGAGCACAAAATGTCTCCCATGAGTCAGTGCCTAATCATGTGATCAAACAAGTCTGTTGGCGAAGAAAATTATGCACATTTTCACATCCATAGGACTAGCCCAGAGTATACTAAAGTATACAACTACTGTCCTATAGTAAATAATTAGCAGATATATGGAAGATACTTCATGCCAGACATAATAAAGCAAGATGCCTTTTCAATACACAAAATAAGCATTATATGTCTTAGTTGTTCAAGAAAATAATCAAAGCATAATATTATGAATTTATTAAATGATTTTTCTGAATTACAAGACTCTAAGGTAAAGGATAAATACCAAGATGGACATGTGTCTAAGAATGAAAATCTGCACATAAAATAATACCAATGGTTAAAAAGCATGGCATAGAAAGTTAATTTTTTCGGTTTGGGAATATTTGGGAACCTTTGCCTACTGTAACGTTGTCGAGTTTTATTGAATTGTTACCATCTTTATGGACTTTCACAAGAATGAAAAAGTTAAAAGAATTGAAAAAATCTGATTGAATTCGATTATTACAGAAGAAAAACCGAACATAAGTACATTTTAACAAACTTGTTTTCTCATAAAAAAATAATTTCATTTAAAAAAGTTTTTTTGCGGAAAACTCTTCCACAACTTTATTTTGTTGCAAGATGTCCCTTCCCGCCTCATCAAATTGTATGAAATGCATAAACTGTGCAACCTTGTGAAGTGTAAAAGTTTTTTATGCTGCCCTACATAGGTAGCATATAATTTCTTTAACCTCTAATTTTTTTTAGGACATCTCATTTTACAGCTAACCAAGAAGAAGCTGAAGCAGAGGAACCCACTGACTTACAGTGAATTTGTGGTCTTAAACTTAAACAAAGGATCGCTTGGTATTCATGACTAAGCTCAGGCAATTTTAATTTCTGCCAATGCAATTTGTGTAATTACAGGAATTTTGTATTACTTTTCTTATAGGAAATGCCCCAAATTCCGTCATGAAACCACATCGCATAATTACCCTGCCATGATAAATGACTGATGCCAAATTATCCCGTTGCAATGAAGGTTTATACGTCAATGCAAATTATCTCTTAAACAATGCTTGCAATACTGATTTCATTACCTTCACAAACACCTACCACATACTATTCTTCGAAAACATCTTAAGAGACAAGAAAATATTTTTAAATCCTAAATGTTGTTTCACATAATTGCACAGAAAAAACACTGAAGAAACAAGTAGATCAGACGCTTTATTCACACAGGTCTTGCCATGATTCTTGTTTTAATGCTAAAAAAAAATAAGCTTAAAGGGTTTCATTTAGAGTTCAGTGGGCGGTTTACTCCGTCGCAAACGTGACGAATATCCCGTCAAACGTATTACAAATTTATTATATCCAATGGCACTTGTAATATGGCAGACGTTTGTGACAGAGTAACCATCAGTCACACTCTGAATCAGGCCCAAAAGTTTTATTTCCACATAGAACAAATTTGTGTCAATAGCTTGCCAGTCACAGATGCACCACTGAACAACCATCAGATCATTTGGTCAAGCGCTAGCAAAGTATCATGTTTTTTAGAGGATTAAGTGTGTGTATTTGAGTCCCAATTAGTGCTTCCTTTGAGATTGTACAGCTGACATTTACTAGAAAAGATGCTTGCTATAGATACTTCATTGAACACAAAAAGCTCCCTTTGTGTGTTGGGAATAAGTTCCCTGTGACATCTCTGCCTTGCATTGATCTCCCAGATGCCTCTTCTTTCGAATTAATGACAAAGGCTTTCCCAACTGCCTGCCAAGTTACTATGTTAACATTGACTGCAGACATAGTAACAACATGTCCAAGTCTTGCAGACAGATCAATTGTGGTTCTGAGTTGCTATGAATGCACAGGAAAGATTTGCTGAACCAGCTAGTCTTACTGTGGATTAGCATTTCAATGCAAACCAATGCTACAGACAGGCAAATGTAGCAAGAATAATGGAAACATACATGTGAACAATGTGTGCAAGTCAGCGAGACTACCATGAATAACTAGGTAGACTAAAACTACTGCAATATTAATCAAACTTTATTTATAATAGGAGCAAAAAAGTTACAATAACAGTGGAGACTTTGATTCACTTATTCCATTCAGCAACTATTAGGGATGTTGAACCTTTTGTAGACGGACCCTTTTGTATGAAAATCCCCAAAGCATTTTATTTTACTGAAATTGGTCAACTGACAACAGGTTTTCCTACACCGTTGCACATGTGACAGGCCGAACCAAGATGGTGGGCAAAGCCGTCTCATCTGATATTCAAACAAGGCAATGTAAGACCTGAATTCTCTCTTTCAAGGGTTTCCACATCTATTCTATTAAATAATGGGATCACTATCCAGAGTTGATTGGGTCAACATCCTGCCCTATTTATTGTCCAGTTGCACTTTGCAATATAAAGGTAAACCACATTAAGGGGATCATTAGGATGGCGTCCGTCCGCCACCCCAGAGGAGGAGGGACCGTCCGCAGTGGCAGCGGCGGTCCCTCCAGTGCATCCTCAATATTTAACATTGCGGCGGGTGCTGCTTGAAGCAGCACCCGCCGCAAGGTTAAATATGCATGCTTAGCATTTGCATGCACAAAGCGGCAGGCACTGCGCGGCGCCTGCCGCTTCGTGCACGCAAATGCAGGGGGGTACCATAGGTACCCCCCATGTGCACCCCCCACTCACCCTGGGGGCCCGCAACGGGCCCCCAAAGAAATCACCGTATGCCTTTCCACGGCGGAGAATCTGCCGCGGAAAGGCATCTGTTAACCCCCATCCTAATATGGCTGGCAGTGTCTGATAGACACCACCAGCCATGTTAGAGCTTTTCCACCGCGGTCGGAAGGCGACCGCGGCGGAAAAGCTGCGGACGGATTTTGCGACCCACCGCCATCCTAATTTGGCGGTAGGTCTTTTGTGCCTCCCCAGCGGTTTTCCCGCATCCTCCGGGGCCGGCGGTGGCTTCCGCCGGCCCGGAGGATGCGGAAAAACCGTGATCCTAATCGGCCCCTAAGTATTAATAGGGTCAAGGAAAAATACTGACTTCTATCATTGCAGGTTGGAATTATAAGAACATTGCCATAGCAGAATTTGTAAGGAAAAGTGGAACTAACATGTGAGAAATTAGATTTGTCCACGTTCTAACATCTAGTACTTGGACATCTGCTGCGTGGTGAGACTCCCTAGCAGAGTTTGACACACTGTAAGTGCTGTGTAAGTTGGAATATGACCCGAAACATTTAATACCCAGTTTTAAAGTTTTTTACCTCTACATCAAGGCTCATGTTTAAAAAATAGCTTTCAAGAAGCCCTATACAATTAGAAAGAGAATTATTATTAATGTTCTTTTGAACACTAAAAAGCATCTTGCTCTAGGCTACCATCATGGTTATATTGCTAAATATATTCATACAAGGTTAAGGTTTCACTCTGGTTTCCTTCATCCTTCGTGCTCACCTTGTGCTGTGAGTACCCAGAGTGGTACCTTATGACAATGCAGAAGCAATGCTTAGTTGGTGCCGGCGGCTGCAGGTGGTGGACAGCACCATTTCATTCCTTTTTTTGAGACCAGGACTTACTTTTGTTCAACAGACCTTTACCCAAAGGGAGAGACATGTGGAAATCGGCCAAGAAGAAGGAAAAGAAAGAAAAGAAAGCAGTGACAAGGGGAGAAAGCAGCCGCGACCCGTGTAGGGAGTTACGGTGGGGCAGGAAGGTGGGGCGGGGGAGGGGCAGGGTGGGATGGTGCCAAAAACCGGAATATGGATAATTGGAGGTAAGTTAACAATTTAATAAATGAAACGAATTTCGTAGCGTGCCCTGCATCGCAAAATGCGATGCAGGGCGTGCTACGAAATTCGTTTTTTAAAATTAAATTGTTTACTTACCTCCAATTATCCATATTCCGGTTTTTAGCACCCCCACCATGCCCCTCCACTGCCCCACCGTAACTCCCTCCACGGGCCGTGGCTGGGAGAAAGCAGAGATGAAATGGGCGAGAGCAAGAGACAGTGAAGGGTGGTGCAAGAAAGGCATGAGGTAACCCCGTAAAGAAGTTAATGTTCCCCACGGACAGGCACAAGCCTGGCCATCAGCCTTGTCCCACCTTCAATAACCCATCTAAACAGTCCTGCTGACATTTTCCACATGCTCAAAGCAGATCGAATATAGAATTTTGTTTAGCCTAAATGGTGAAACAGCTGCTCAGAACGCACTAAGTAAATCTGGTGCAAGCAGTTATTCCAAATTTAGGGTGGAAAAACAGATAATGGCTCAACTTTGCAGCAGAGATGCCGTCCGGTAAACTTTATCCCAGTCCTCCGTATCTTTGCTGCAAACTCGGGCAAACCTCTAATGAGGCCCTATCTGGACAGTAGTCACTGGAAGGCGGGCGGAGACTCTTGTCTCATGCACTGAGCAATCCTGATGCGGGCCTAATCGGATCATATATTTGGCAAGCTGGCAAACACAGCCTCTGCAGGTCAGAAGACGTTGGTGAATCATCTGTCGCTCTTGGTGGATCCACTGTGGAATAAGTCTTGAAGTTCCTTACAGATCTCCAGGGATTTTCAGATTTTCAGAGACAATGGCTAAAGAGTGCAGTAGGAATGGGGATCCTGGTGCTGGGATGAGGGCACTGAACCAATCCTTAACTTATACTTTACACTTTAAGATGTCTTGGTCACTCACTGTCAAAGGCATCATAGAAAAACCTTCCTTGGACTAAAAAGAGCAAGATCCTGAGGTGGAAAGGTGTGTGCCCTCCAACAATTGACCATGAAATGTCATACAGGGATATTTAGCTCTTACCTTGGGAAAAGGCACGACAAGCATTCTTTGTTTCTCAGAGGGAACCCTCATCGGGAGCAAAGTAGGTAGGTCTAGCTCAGCACATGTTTGATGCATGCACACATCTACCATGTGCTCTAAGTGGTAGAACGAGATCTTGAAAAACGAGGGCATCTTTCTAGATTTTAATCAGGCATCAGGTAGATATGACAACCTTGTGTACCCGAAAATCTAAACAGTATTGAATATCAACCTCATAAACTCCATAGAGGCTACAAGGTCCCAGGAAAAGCGTACGCTATATAATCCTGACAGTGTGACCCTTGTTTCTGTTACACGTGCTCAGAATGACCACTCTGATGGCTCACTGAAGATGAAAACATAAAGGATGTGAATGGAAACCATATGAATGAAGCACTAAACTTCAGAAGAAAGGACGGGGCACAGTAAGGTATTGGCGGTATAGGATTACTGATCTTTGCTTTGTATTGCATGTTATTGACTGCAATGACAGACTGGCTGGACTGGTCATCGTACATTTCCCAGGAAGGCTTGAAGAGTGGGGGGCTAATTTTGCTAGTGGGGGATGTTTTTTTTTAACAGTTTTAAAAGCTCTGCAAAGTTCCTCGTATATTTAGCAGTTTTCAGGCAACAATAACAGTGTCAAGATAACTCTGGAGATTCAATTAGATGCTCGAGAGGGATTATAATTTTGTCTAGTGGCAGTTTTGACTCATCTGAGATAGTACAGAGGGCTAATATGCCTGCTGAAAATAGCCTGTACCAGACAGATCTAAAGAACAACATTTTATGTGCATATCTCAGTGGGTTACTGCTTTTGTCACAGAGATTCTTTTGTTACTGTGCAGTTCATAATTTACAATAGTAATCTAGCACAGTGAGCTATGAACTGCCATTCAAGAGCTGTATGCAAGCTGCACGATACAAGTTAGAAAGTTTTGTTTCTCAGTCTTTCATTATCCTGATGTTGCTAAAAAGGATTGTTTGTCAAGAAATACACTAAAACACACGGAAGGTACAGAAGGTCTCAGAAATACAGAGGGAGGCCTCCCTTTCTTCCTGAGCAGTGGCCAGGTGAGGTGAGGTGAGGTTTTCTCTCCCCACAATAAGGGTGAGTGTCTTTCAAGTGTTCATAGCCATATTATAAAGACTATAGAAACGAGAGTTTGCAGTCTGTGCACTTCTTTTTGTTGACATAATTTGTCCATGTCTCTGTTTCTGTCTTTTGTATTGTGTCTATGCAGGAGAAGATACACTCTTTTCAGTTTGGAAAGCAGATGTAGATCCCACTTTCACATCACTTAAGTAAGTGTTGCAGTAGCACCATAGGTCCTGACGAAAGCCCTTGAGGCTGAAACATGTTGACCGAATAACAACATTGGTGGGTAGCAATTCCTTACATGCTATCAGCATACTGTTTTTAACCATACCACTTTGATGGTCAGCCCTAATAAAGTATTTCATGACATCATCGTAGGTATTTTTAGAATCACTTGGATTATTTTCCTTTTCTTCTTCTTTTTCTTTGAGCACTGCAACCTCAACCCCTCCCGCTCATATACTGTCATCTGTTGGTGAAATGTTCTGGGTCCATCACTAGGCAGTCCTATGGATTGTTTCCAAGGCAGACCCTAGAGGACACCATTTACCAACATATACCCAGATGACGAGATTCCACTTATGAGTGGGCTGATGGGTATCTTTTTCCTCTCCTTGTGCATCTTCTCTTGTTTTTGTTTTCTTGGTTGTTTCCAGATTAACTGTGTATTCTGGGCATGTAAAGAGGACACTATTAGGTCCCAATAGAGAGATTTGCTATTTTCTTTTCTCTCCCTCTGTATTTCTGAGACCTTCTGTACCTTCCGTGTGTTTTAGTGTCTAGTTGGGGGACTAGGTACCAGTAGGTCTATAATAATTTTTTTCCCCTCGGACCCCCCCTTAACCGTTTATCTCTCTGTCAAGAAATACATTCTTTTTATTAAAGCCAACCATAACCACTGTGTTATGTTCTGTTTCGTGATTGTGTGCTTCTCTAAATCAAGCATTCTTAAACAATGCCTACCAGTATGGATGGCGTGAATCCTACACCTTGTACTCCCCTTTGCCTTATGTAACCTTTTCTATACACTGATTTACACATGTATGATTCATTGTTTCTGTATGTGTGATGTAAGTGCTCCAACACCTTTACACTGGTAAGAGAGGTGCTATAAAACAAATGAAATGCATGTGAGAGATAAGAGGCTCTGTTGGAGGGTGATAGTGGGGAATTCATTGAAGTGCCTCAACAGAGACTCTGGTATCCTGGTGCACAGTAAGTTCATAATTTACTATGCTTTATGAGCTAAAACAATTGAATATATAATGACAAATGTGTTGGAGAATGTACTATTTTTCCCAAATTGTCTTGGGGGAAGACAAGGAGCAATGCAAAAGACAGAACACAAGCAGCTGTTATTCATGGTACTTCTGTCTTTTTTGCACTTTTCTCCACACAATGGCTTGTGCTTGTGTCCTGAGGACACAATTTCAGTCATGGCAATGGCTGGTTAGTGGTCCTGATGTGTCTCTTACACTGGGGTATAACCTTTGAAAGGAAAACGTGAAAATGTGTTTCTCACTAATGAAGGTCTGGTACAAATCCCAAATCATTTGAACTCATTGGTGTCACTTAAACATTTCCTGAGAGAAGAAAATTTTAGGGCAAGGCCTTGGGCCATGAAGACTTTACATGAAGTAGCATCATACACACTCAACTAATCATGAGGGTGAGGGGAGGTAGCTTAGACAATGACCATCTTTCTGACATACAAAGTGACAGTCGAAGGTGCCTGTTATTGATGGCTCTGTGGACACACCTTTGAGGTGCAGTGGTTAATTTGCACACAAAAAAAATGTATTCGGTGGCTCACAATTTTACCTAGGAACCCACAGACAGTGTTGCCAAATGATGAATACCATGGACGCCTAGTCTTGATTTCACCTCATGCCTCTTTCTTCCACTTCCGAGTACTCCCTACCTCCTTACCTTTCTTGCAGGTTCTCTTTAATCCTTGCTTTTTCCCTTTGTCACTGTTTTCCTACTTTTCTCCTCCTACTTTCTCCCATTTATGCCTTTCTCTCTCTTGCTCTGGCTCAAAGTCTGACCATGAAAATGATGTCCCAGTCCCAGAAATAAGTGCTCATGCTCACCACTGGCAAACAACGGCACAAATGAAGCACTGGCGTAGATATAGTGCCATGGACCCTGGTGCAAGCAAGGCAAATGTCCCTCACCCACTGGCTGGATGGTAAAATAATACTCTAAATTGGGAGCATTGGGACCCCTGATATCACAGAGCCTCTGTTGGCCTGCTTCTGCTGCATAGTTGATAGACTCTCTGCTGAAATGAAGCCCAGTGTGTGAAACACACAACTATAGCTTCTGCAGTGCACTAGAGGAGAGCTTGAAGAACTGATGGGTCCTTTATAATGGGGCTAATAATAATCCTAAGAATATAAAGTGTTTATATGGCATCCCCCACAGACTGAATTATCCATTCATTATTTATTGTATTTATCCACCTCAATGGTACTCTCTGAGAGGGGAGTGCAGGCATTGGACTGTCATCTCTGCAGGACAGCCGTGGCGCCGCAGAATGCGCCGCGTGACTCTGCATCAGTGTGAGCCGCAGGACAGCAGCATCTGGGCTCTGAATCCCAGCCATCAGCAGAACCAAACTGGGAGGGAGGGATGAAGGGGAGGGAGAATCATATGCTGAACTTTTTGTCAAAATGATGAATTGCCTCGAGAAGCTCAGGTGCTATTTTAAAGCCAAACTGGGTCACCTGACTGCGCAAGTTTTTTTTTCCTGCGGTGTTTGTTGGTATTGTGTCTGTGCCTGCCACCACAGCCTCTCACCTTGGAGGTCTGCTTCTGTAGACCCACAGAAGGGATTGTTTGTCACCCTAACAATCCATAATGAATGCCAATTCTTTAGGGATTTAAACAAATACAGTGCAGTGCAACAACCAAAGTAGCTGTGCTACCTAGTGCAAGAGGAGAGAGCTGCACAGAGCTGTCTCTACAAAATAAAGCCTTCTGCAAGCTCCCTGTGCTAGCACAAAAGCTAGCTGCATAGCGCCATGCACAGACCTTAGCACTACAGTGCAAATGTGTGTGTGATGTTTGGCCTAGTTCATGTGCTGGAATTATACAGTTCCAGTACAGCACTCACTTGCAATATGTGAAATGCTAAGAGAATACAAATATGTCTCCAGTTCTGCACCTTATCTGTTAATAGGTGTTATTTTTTATACACAAAGTCCAGCCTCCCAGTTTTAGAGGATAGGACTTTGCATCAAAAACCATGCATGGTTGTGCTGTAATTGTCAACTATCACCCATGCAACACCCCCTTGACGCAAAAAAAGCTCAAAACATTATTTGCTCTAATAAAAGGCACTTTTCCTGAGCAAAAAAAGTTGCCAAAAGTACATTCTCTAACTAAGACTTTGCGCCGGCTCACAGTCTTGCTAAATCTTCCTCTTTGTGTTTGTATTTACGAGCACAAAATATATGCGGTAGGGAACCTTAATTGTGCGTAATCAGTATACACTCCAGAAGAATTCTTATGTCGTAGCAATCAAGAGCAGAGATGATTTGCAATTCTCAATAAAATGGTGACACATTGCACCCATGCTCATTCCGAGTCGTCAATACTAATCCTGGCCAATCAACCTCACTCCCCACTTTAACATTCTCATGCTATTTATTTTCAAATCAAATCAAAATCGAATAGAACTTTTAAAGTGCACGGCCACTCTACAGAGTGTCCTGGCGCTAACGGATCATCGATCACTGATCTCTCATGTGGAACATGAGGTAAAAAGCACAATTAAACAGCCAAGTTTTTATGCTGCATTTGAAAGTTCCTGTATCCTTAGTAGTACCCAGCAAGGGCATTCCAGCCCAAAGTGTCCAATTCTGAGACGGAGGTACCTCCCCATTTCATCCTCTTTAGCCATAGGTACCACCAACGACAGTGCGTCCGTGGAGCATAAAGTTCTAGGCGGATGGTAATGTGAGAGTCTCTTGGTTAGATAGCTGGGACTTAGGCCATTGAAGGCTCAATGGGCCATCACCAGTCCCCTAAACTTCACTCTCTTCCAAATAGGCAGCCAATGCAGTTCCTTGAGATGTGAATATTTTGAGTTGATTCTCTGAATGTTTGGCAGGAGCCGGGCTGCAACATTCTGCACCAACTGGAGTTTCTTGAGTTGGTATGGAGGGAGGCCCCAGTATAAGGCATTTGCATAGTCCAACCAAGAAGTTATAAGGGCATCGACTACCATCTTCTGAAATGGAAATGGAAGCAGGGATAGAAATTTCCTCAGGAATCAGAGAAGACCGAAACAGGCCCCAATTACACTCTCCACCTGTAATTTGAAGGACAGATTGTTATCAAAGTTCACTTTGAGAATCCAAACCACTCTGACAGGAATAGGAGGGGAAAGAGCAGAGCTAGGCCAGAATTCACCTCTCCAGGAATGGGGAGGGGATCCAAAGACAAGAACTTCAGTTTTACTAGTGTTGCACTGAAGATTACTCCAGCACATCCACTGGAACACTACTGAAATCCATGCTTCCAATCTATTCTGGGCAGTAGAGATGTTCCCATCCCAGTTTAAGAGAATCTGCATGCCGTCAGCGTAAGAGATGACTTGGATTCCACCAGGGCTCCCAGGGGCGACATATAAACATTAAACAATGTAGGACTCAAGGCAGAACCCTGGGGAACCCCAAACTTAAGAGGCTTGGATTTGGAAGCGAATGGTGGCATAACAGATTGGCATTTGCTTGACAGGAAGGAGCCCAGTCAGGCCAGCGTGGTTCCAACCCTCCCGATGTGCCACAAGCATTGCATCAGGATAGGATGGGAAACCATATCAAATGCCGCAAAAAGATCCAGTGGTGGAAAAAGCTAATTATTAAATAAATTACAATTTTAGGAACTTGGGGTCTTGCCAAGCAACCACTACAACTAAGTCAAAAGGTGACAGTTACGGTCAGAATGAGGGTTGGGGTGACCCTTACAGTTTCTAGAAACAAATAACATAAGGGACACCCGTGGCCAGAGATTGTGCATTGATTCCTTAGTATTTTAAGACCTTGGCATTAGGTCTCTTGCTAAGAACCGGGTAAAGCAGTTTACGAAGAGAGGATCCTATTTATGTGTGGATTAAGGCTAGCATGAGACTTATTGTTAGGGTTTGGATTTGCTGTGTTTTATGTTGCAGGTTCTGGTTTGGCTTGGAATAAGCATTAGATTTGGTAGAAAGGGATGACAGGTTTATAATATAGCCTTATAGCCCGACGTAGAGGGCTATACCGGCTATTAAAGGCCCTCTCCAGCGTTAAAGACCCCGAGGGCCTTTAACAAGGGAGAGGGACTTTAATAGCGGCATAGCCAATCTACGAAGGGTTATAAGGCTATTAGAACATTCTGTCACTAGAGGACAGAATGTTCTAACAAAAAAAACAAAGCCTTTTGGGAGCGTGAGGGGATTGGAATCCCCTCAGGTTCCCTGAAGCCTTTGTTCACATCCAGAGCTGTGAACAAAGAAACATTGGAATGTTGGTGCTCCAGGCTTATACCAGCCATTATAAGCCCGGAGCACTCCATTGTTTTCAATGGAGCTCCCAACATTCCAATGTTCTAAATAGTATTTGTATAGGTTTTAGTTTAGTAAAAAATATATATATATATCTTCTGAAGAAACTACAATTCTTGGGTCATATTATGGATATGAGGCACTGATCCACTCTGCTTAAGTCTGTGCACCGGGCACAGAGTGTAACAGTGCCGAGTGTTACAACCAATGAGCTGCTCCCCGTGCAGATGCTAACGTAAGCCTGCAAAGGTAACAGCACATTAGTGAAAGATGGATCATCTTTTTGAAGGAGCTCTTCAGCTTTTCAGTGAGCAGACAGCAACATGGTCTGCATGTGAAAGGGGCAGCAGAAATCCCCCTGCAGGCGAGTATAGTTAGTGCCACACCAGCCAGCAGAGAGAGGTCTGGGGACCCATAGTACCCACTTTTAAAGGGCCTTCATGGGAGGGCACTCACTGTGCACTACCTCGAATTAGATGGCATATTCCTCAACACAGTCTTAGATCATCGACTGCCTCGTTGTTGGTTATCCCCAGGGTGAAGACCGGAAAGTGGGGTGGAAGAAGTTTCTTCCATTTGGCCCCTAAACTTTGGAATACTCTGCCTTTCAACCTGAGAGGCCCAACTATGACAACTGTTTAAAAAGGCGCTTAAAACTTTGTTGTTGGCGCCTAATTCCTAGTTTCATTCTACCCCTTCTGTTTCAGGATGTGACAGCTCCAGCGCTAAGACGCCTTGGCATACATGCGCTTTACAAAACCCCTATTTCATTTCATTTCAATGTGGTGCACAGTCATTGCACCCTATAACAGCTCCTTTGCCTCTGCACCCACTTCTGTAACACTGCACAAGTGCAGAGTAAAAGGGTTTCCTCATTTGAATGGAGATAAGCCCCATGCAAAGGAGGGAACCCCCCACTTTATACCATTCCAGCGCACTTGTAGCACAGCCACATTTTGTTTCACCGAAGAATCTACACATCCATCGGTGCCCCTTTCTCTAATACCATAATATCCCAGGGGCACAGAAAGCAAGGGCCTATGCCCATTGCATCCTTGGGTACTTTGTGAAAAAAGGTCCTTCCAGAAAGTGCCTGAGCATGAACTAGTCACATGCTAGCAGCGCTTGATTTGCAAAATAAATAAATAAGTGTAAGGGTCGAAGTTTTTTTTAGGAGCCCAATGCCTTTGCTGGGAAATACTGGACTTGCCGAATATGGCAGCTATCTGGTGTTGCTTGTGGAGAAGTGAGGCTCAATGGTTAGAGCGGCAGACCCTGATGCAGAGGTCGGCCCGGTCCAGGGTTCAATTTCCGCCTTGGCGGGTCTTGGGCTCAATTTCCCCGGACCTGATAATTCTCGCCTCGGTGCCTATTCTAAGCATGGGTCCCGCTCTGCAACTCTGGGCAATAGCTTGCTTAACCTCCACACCGGCCCCAACAGCGCTAGGATGCCTGGCTTCACCTTGGGGGTGCCCAGGAGTGGGCACTTCACAGGGAAAGGCCAGGAAGGGTTCCACAGCGGTATGTGTACAGCACCTTGAAACCCCTTCGGGGTGATACGTGCGCTATATAAGCACTACATTTACATTTACATTTTTTTTTTTTTGCTTCTATCTCATCCCTCTTTCTTCCATTACCCTACACCTTCTGTCACTCTTGCAAGATACTTCCCATCCTGCTTTCTCCTTGGGGCAATGTTTTCCAATCTTTCACTTGTCAGTGTTTTCCTACTTTTACCTTTCTCTTCCTTTCTCCCTTTTCTCCTTTTCCGTCTCCTCCTCTCCAACAAAGTCAGATGATGAAAAATAAGCCAAGGTCCCCAAAAATGAGTGCCTTACCGCCCTTTCAGTGGCCTTGGGCTTTCTGTAAACCTTTTCCCATAGGCCGGCCAGCCTCTGTTGTATTCAGTGCACTCCTATGGAGCTCTATGGGAGTTGTTCTCTCCTTGTTGGAGATACTTAATGAAACAAAGAAAAGCAAAGTAGCAATCGACCAGCAGCCTCCCCTACTCAATCTCGTGTAATCCCTGTCTCATGCAGCTCAGAGGCAGGCCTGGGCGCCCCCCCACCTCCGGAAGGGATCTTCTGTCCCTCATCCAATATTTATACAAACCGCTTCCTTGTGTGGGGGAAGAGACTGATATGGCCCATTTCTGCACACACAGGCATTTCTAATGAACCACATGCCTGGCCTGCAGCTCTTTCTGCCTTTCCCATACTGAGACCCAGACCCACAGCTCTGTCAGAGCACCTCGAAAACAGCCAGCAGCACTTACCGCTATGGTGGGCTGTAACACGTATGCAGCTCAGCTCTACCAATGCACATTATGGCACATGGACACTAATTTCTGACACTCAGTGCTATTGCACTGCTGGTGCCCTCACTCAGCTCCATTGATGCACCTCAAAACTAACCTCCAGCACTCACTGCTGGTGGGTGCTGACACACACACAACTCCACCAATGCACCACAAGACCAAACTGGGCAATCATTGCCTTCAGGGCGCGGATACACACACACACACACACACACACACACACACACACACGCACGCACGCACGCACGCACGCACACACACACACACACTGGTGCACCTCAGGACTTACCTTCAGCAATATTTATTTCAGCCCTGACACTCACACACAGTTTTCTCAATGCTCCTCAGAACTGACCTGTAGCACACATTCCTGTTCCAATGCTGTTACACATATACAGCTCCCCCACTGCACCTCAAAACTCATTCAAAGCACTCACTGCTAATCTAGTACTGATGGTCAAACAATGGGGAATATTTACAAGGGCATTGAGCAACCGGAGAGTCACTTTTTCCAGCTCTCCAGTGGTGCTATGCCCTGCTCCTTATCTACAAGGTGGCGTTAAGCCACCTTGCATGACTTAACGCAGCCTTGTAAATATGGGACTCCTCGCTGTAGTTTTTTGCGCAAAGGGGTTTGCAATGGGTGTTGCTGTGGCCGTATCCATGCAACACCCATTGCTTTTTGATGCTGCCCCAGCTTTACAAGGATCTGTAAATCCGAGGCAGCATAAAAAACTAACACCTTAATAAAGGAGGCCATTCAAGTAGCGCAACAAGGAGAAATACTTTTATTTCTCCTACTTCTTTGCTCTTTTTATGTATGCTGCAGAATGCAGCACACATAGAAGAAGCAACATGCCATTAATGATTATTTTTGTGCTTGCAATGCAGGCACCCTTGCACCATGGTGAAAGGTTGCCTGAGCTGGTGCTAGGCAGTTTTTATTAGCACCGGCAAATGGGAAAACACAGAGTGCATTGTATTCTTGTCAATATGGCAAATCCCTGCATTTTTTAAGGGCGGGGCGCTGCCACATTGCTTACAGCTCCGTGTTGCACCATATAGTTGTAAATATGCCCCAATTTTCTACTAATGCACCCCACTCATCGCTTGTAGAACTGGGACGTCCTACCTTGCAGAACCCTGAGATTCTGCACAGGTCTGCCAATTTACCACAGCTCTCAACTGCGGTAGAGTGTTCCCAACATAGCTCTCCCAGTGCACTTCTATTCTCCTCAGTCCTGCTCTGTAGACCCTATATTATATTATGCCACATGTTTTACATAGGACAAAGAGTGCAGTATCCTTGGCCTCTGGCTGCTTGAAGAATTTGGGCAAACAATTGCGGGGTTTCATATCTACAAGATCTCCAAGCATGAGGATGGGGAATAATTGGTCCTCTCAGTCCCAATTGAAGTCTGGGTGTTATGTAGTGGTGGCTCGCACAGATAATGCTGTGGGGTGGCGGGGTAGGGGGGGGGGTGGGGTGGGGGGGTAGTGGAGTGTGACATACGGCGGGAAAGAGGAGAATAAATAAATAAAATCAAGTAAGTGCTTTTATTTATTTATTTATTTACTCTCCACTTTCCCTTTGTATGTCACACTCCACTACCTCCCACCCAGCCCCGCCCCGCCGCCCCACAGCGTTACCTGTGTGAGCCGCCACTAGTGTTATGGTGTACAGGGGAGGGTTTTCCTATGGATGTGCTCCATAGGGGATTTGGGAGTTATGACCTTCGACTATAAGTTGTGTGCCTGTCAATTACGTCACAGGTTATAAGAGTGGGTGTTGCCTTGTAGCCTTGCGCTTGTCTCCCCTATGTGATACCAGTGGATTTATGTAAAGATGAAAGCTGCGAGCTTCCAAATCGTGGTGTGGTGATTGTGACTTTTAGGACTGCTGTTATCCAAGACCTTTTGATTTTACTAATTCCTTTTTTTACAGACTCTCTATTAAGCCATATTCCAGGTACTTTCAATAAGTACTTCTATATTAGTATTTTTCAGGGATAATGACTCGAGTAATTTTTGTACCCCATTTACTTTTTGATCCTCCTTTTGTATGCTGCACCTCACTTCATCTCATGCTCTACCACTTTCCTTTGCCCTGATGATGCTAACAGCAGCGGGCTCCTCGGCAACCGGGGTGGAGCGTCGCTTCACTGGCTCAGAACAAGCAGCAGAAAAATAAAATGATATCTTATTATTGATGTATTTTTCAGCTGCTAGCTTTGTCAAGCATGTGCAGGGAAGTGCGGGCCGGGCCATGGGAGAAAAGAGGAGTGGAGTGCACTTATAGGTGCGCATGTCAGTTTGGAGGGCTAACTTAGGGCGGCCAAACAGACATGCTCAGTTAGGTTTCTCCAACCCAGCTGTATTCCAGAGGGGGGGGGGGAGAAATGGCACAGACTCCCTGTCCCCGAGCGAGTGTTAAAGCAGCCCTCTCAGGTCCATCCCCGTGCTGCTCTCATGCAGCATGAGAGTAGCGCAGGCATGAGAGCAGCGCAGGGATTGGATGGGGAGTCCCTGATGTTGTCCCACGTACTGAAAGGAGCAGGAAGCAGAGGACCACTGAGGCGCGAGGCAGCCGGCAGCATCAGATATGTTTTAAAAAAATTATTATTCCCCACCCTGCGCTGCTGCCGTGCCATTTTTTTATTGCCGGCAGCCACGACTGCCTGCTAAATTGTGGGAGGTTGTAACGCTGTCAACAGAACACTCTTGGCTCACTGTACATACTGAGAACCAACTTTGCTTTATTTACTGATGCTGCTACTGGAGAAATACAAAGTGTATATTTCGACTGATTTTTGGTTTGGCCATATTGTGTTTACTGACTTGTTGCCTACAGTGATACATTTTCATAGGAATTGTTTGATTAATGATGTTTATACTAAAATTATACTTATTCGGACACTCTTGCAACTTCATGCTTTTTCACTTAGTCACTGTATTCGTGTGATTATCTTTCTTTTCCTTTATTCCTTTTCTGAGTTTCACACTCATGTTCAAAAGCTCATGATAAAAAATAAGTCATGGTCCCCAAAAATGCATGCTGGAGCCACCACTTGCCCCCACCAATGCTAATTCAGGACTGAGATAAGGGCCTAAGCAAAAAAATCCATAGGGCCTGAGCACATTTGTTTGAATGGGAGGATCCGGTTTTGACATGTTCAGACCAAGATTACCAATCTAGGCTCCTTATCTTGAAGAGACACCACCCCCAGCCCCTACTCAATGGAGTGCGAGGCTACCGTAGTAAAACGGGGAACAGACCGGTAGAGCCGCCTCAACGGCCACTTCCTTTCTTTTCCAGGCACTATATTCTCATTGGCGGCTCTGAGCTTTGAGGTTCTTTAATACTGCCAGAGGGTGAGGTTTTCACCAAATTAGCTTTCTGTTTTACTGCATGTTTGGCTGAAATCTGGTATTATTCTGTTTAACTCGTGTGGGGCCACAGACAGCTTGGGAATGTAAAACCAAACTTCTCATCACATCCCATGGCACGATCTTCATAACTATACACTGATGCCACAGTAACTTCCTTATGCACAATGGGGCAGATTTATGAGGCCCTTGCGCCTCTTTGCGCCGCAATTGCGTCACTTTATTTGACGCAACGGCGGCGCAAACAATGTGCCCTATTTACAACATGACGCATCTAGGAGATGCGTCACGTTGTAAAGCCCTGCGCCATAAGGAGGCGTTCCTGCGCAGGGGGGGGCGGCGTTCCTGCGCAGGAACGCCTCCTGAAAGTGGCATTTCACTCAGTCACTTTCAGGCCAGTGCTGCGTCAAAACCCTGCGCCTGCTTGAAGCAGGCGTAGGTCTTGACGCAGCATTGTGTAGATGGGGCACCCCCGAGCCTTGCTGGAGCTGCGTCGCGCTTGTGACGCAACTCCAGCAATGCGCCACCTTTACGGCACAGATGCGTCACGCATCTGTGCCGTTTTTGCCCCATGGTGCGCCGCATTGTAAATGCGGCGCACCATGGGTGGCGGAGCTGTGGCGCACTGTGGCGCACATTAACTGGCGCATCCCTGGGGATGCGCCAGTTAACATAAATCTGCCCCCATGTTTTGAAGCACATGTTATCATTTACTGAATTTCACTGCAGAACACACAACCCACTTCCACATCCTCCTACCAGCTCTATCCCTCCCTACGGGCACCTTTACAGGCAAAGACTGTCCCTGGACCACCTCCTTGGTCCATCTCATCTACTGCATGAACTGCACATGCGCATGTCAGCCAGGCTCCTCTGCTCTCCTTCCTCCCATTGCTGACAGGCAGCGATGGCTGACATGGACCAGAGCTCAGCTCACATGCGGTAATCACATGACTCTGAAGATAACATGTGGGTGTGTTATCAACAAAACAGGTGGTGGCAAAGGTGTAAATGTAAATTGGGGAGATTAATGGTATCAGCTATACATTGAAGAAGACTCAGCGATAAGTCTGCCGGTATTTACCATGGATTGGTTGTGTTACGAGGAAGGAGCTACACCAGGTGGGTGCAGATTGCTAGGGGGTATTTGCTCACAGTGTCTATGAAGACTCAAGGGAAGGAAGATCCCAGTGTTGATGTCAAGAGTTACTATATTTATACCATTCCATATTGTAACAAGTGCAGACTCGGTTGACATCATCTGATGGATTTCAAGTTGGGCTCTGTTTGAGTTTGTGTGATTCAGGAGCGGCCCGTGCAGGTAAGAGCGGTGAGGCCAGGTTGGGGGTGATTCGAAAGACGACCACGAGGGAAAATTAAATAAATAATTAATTTTCCCTCATTGTCGTCTGTCGAAATGCCCCTCCCCAGCCCCCCACCTCCCCCCTGCCCATTGCTCTTACCTGCACGGGCTACAGCTGGTGTGATTCAAGGTAGAAGCTCGGTTGGTTAAAGATACCGTTTGAGGATCATTTCATTTACGGTGCATTAGAAAGGTGCCTAGTTCTTTGGGGATTGGTCTGATGCCTCTTTGAATTCTTTCAGCACATAACTTTCTGTAGGCAGATGTTTAGGAAGGTGAAATAAGTTTAATAGTGTTAGCATCCAAACATCAGTAAGATGGTTGGTGGTCATGGGTCAGATGATTCAGGCAGTCTACTGGATTGTGCTCCTTTTAGTAGTAATAGGTTGTGAAAGATTTCCTGGCATCAGCTCAGGGTCTGGTTTGCTGACAGGTCAGGGGCTGGGCGAGTGTGTGAGGTTATGCTGCAAGTGTTGTTGCTCACTATGTCACTGGAACCAAGCTGCACCCTATTAATGAAGCTCATATATAAGTCAAAACCCATCTGCAGCTGCTTGTGTTCCATTTCAGAAGTGACCTGGCCTGGAAGTTCGGGGTGGACTGTTCCTATTAGAGGTTGACCAAGGCTGATTTGTGTATGGCTTGTCCCTGTCTAAGGTGGCATGATCAGCAAACAAAATGATGGTTTAGAATAAGGTCCTGAGAATTTACCAATGACTTAAATCAATTCCTTTGATTGTGCTAATCGGGTTTTGGAGTTTAGGGAATGCTATCTGCAAGTCTATGACTAAAATTCTGATTATTAATTGTTTATCTAGTTTGTTGAATAATTCATGATATAGAGGAGCGCACATGGTCACTACTGCTAAAAGGCTGCTAGAGTGCACAATTGCAGCCGCGGTCGGTAGGGGAGTACCTGCCGGACGGTGACGTGGGGAGGGGGAGGGGCAGGGTGGGGGTTAGTAATGTATGGATAATGGAGGTTTGCAGGTAAGTAAACATTTAAATAAATCAAACGAATTTCGTTGCGCGCACTGCATCCCCAAATGCAATGCAGTGTGCGCAACGAAATTCGTTGGCAGAATGTCGCCAGTCCAGAGGTGTTCTGAGTATATGGTGTCATAGATCCAGTACTTATTCCCATTTCAGCCTTTGAAGTAGACAAACTTCAAAGAACTGTCTTTGTAGTGCCCCAGACACTCGACAGGGGGTGGAGGACAGGTATAGCCCCATTGATGTGTCATTGCCGAATCCTCCCACATCTCTAGCTCAGGAAAATCCATCAGCCTGATGATGGGCCATCAGGATATGAAGCGTTACACAAGAGGGGGGTTTACCCAATAAAGTCACTGGGACCTGGGTGCTATATAGTATATATAAAGAGGGGTCCCAGTAAGAGGTATCAAAAGTACACAGGAAAAATTCTTATATATTTTTTTTCAAAATAAAAAGTAAGGAGAAAATAAATTAACACACTGTTATTTAATCACAACGTGTTTTTAAATTGCATATGTCATTCTGGCAACACAATTGTTTAAGTGCCCGGGAAGAGAAGGGTGGGATGGGGTGTTTGTGTGAAAAAGGAGGGATGTGCAGAATTGGTCATAGTGCAAGCAATAACATCAAAGCATAAAAAACGCATGGAACAACATCGATCTGGCATTCTGCTTAATATCGTCTGATACCAGGGCCCAGTGCTTATTGATGATTTTTTTAATAGCATTACTCCTGGTGGAGAACGTGGTCACACAGATCATATGCTCAAGGCTTTGGTTGTTATTCTCTTCCGGTTCAAGGAGTATCTCACGAGGATTATACCAGGCTCTCTTCCAAGCTCGCTTAACGAGTCTTCCTGGGTATAGAACGAGGATAGAGACATGGTAGTTCACTAGTTTCTGGATTCAGCTAAACCACCGACCATTCTATCCCTGTGGAACCTCCCACCTTTCGTGGGACACAACAGATGCGGGTCGTGCGCAGCATGCACAACTACTATTCAAACCAAGGAATTTACCTATCAAGAGCGAACCTTCACATTGAAATCGCATACCAATTGCAATACTACCAATGTAATTTATGTGATAAAATGCCCCTGCGACCAGGTATATGTGGGACAGACGCAGCAAAAAGTGAAAGCTAGAATTTTACAACATGGGAGCAGGATCTGCTGTGAGGTACCTGGGGCTCCGCTGGTAGACCACTGCAAAAGACAGGGACATACTCCTGATGTTCTGAGATGGCTAGTCCTGGAAAAGGTCACATTAGGCCCAAGGGGAGGGGACATATCTTCGATCTTGAACACCCGTGAGTCTAAGTGGATGGCCACTCTGGACTCAATCAACAATGGCTCGAATGAGGCAGACAGTAGTAACGCACAATTGGCAATATTGGGACGGTAATTCTCATACCCAGACTTTATCACACTCAGTCACGCAGGACAAACTGATCTGTGGAGGTCCCTATGACACTCTCTCTTGCAAGGGCACACTGGTTTCGAATTAAATCCGATGCACTGTCACTGCCGTTATCTTTTCTTGCTTTTAGAAAACGGTCGCTTTCCCCCTCCTGTGTGAGAGGTGCGCAGCGAGCATTAAATGTTCAACTGCGTTGACCGAATCGTGATTGATTAATTCTATGCCCTATTATCTCCCACAAATGTCTACCGGAAATGTGTACTTATTGGTTCACAAAACCTGGGTGAAAATGAGAAAATGTGTATATAACGTCTCTAGAACTTGTGGGCCATTATGGTCTGATCATATATACAGAACTGTTGTCTCGCTTACACCCTGCTGTTCACGAGGTGCGCGATGTTGTTATTGATATAATTTTGGTATGGTAGGATAACCACCCTACCTGCCTCTTTTATATGGCTCCCACACAATCTTAAAAATAACTAAATGGATACTTGTAAACGAAGTATGCCTCTACCGCCTGAGACACCTTGATAGGGATTTAGATAGAACTCTCCCAAATTTGAACATTTTTGACAACTGTATACATGCGAATCTCACTTGAGTACCTACTAGTCTTTTCTCTATGGCCCCTTACGCGTGACGTCATGGCACGCGTTTACGCGTCAGCTTAACAACGCTGTAACGCGGGTGCCGGCCTCACTGCTAGACCGGAAGACGCTGCGTGAGGACCTGGAGATCTCCTCTTTTTTGAGGTAAGAACTATGGGCTACGTACACGCCATGTACGGGGAATACCATGACACACGAGACAGGTTCTATAATCGCCCCTACTTTCCTTTTTAGTTTACGACGACCGTGGCTGCGGCTTGTTCTTTATCGAAGCACGGCCTGAAATTGACCCGCCCGTGCATGTGAGTTGGCAGTTATGCACTTCCTTGTACGTTTGTCTGTACACCAATTTTAATAACTGTAGTTACTGTTCAACCTCCGTTTTCTATATTCCTCCATGTAGTACCGAGACGATCATGATGGGATCGGACTGACTTTATTAGCAAGGATCGGTATGCCTTTCTGAGCCCCCTTGACAAGTGAGGGATTGTGCACGCTCTCCGGAGCCGAGTGGTTTTGAGTCATTTGTTAGCACATTAGTTGCGAGTCATACGCCCCTGTGTTTTTATACCCTCTGTAGCACTGAGATGAACATTAAGGCATTTGACTGAAATTGACCCCGAGGAGCTTGATAACTCAATTAATAAGTGAGTGGTTTTCCATGCTCCACCCTGCTAGTTTCTCCAGTATTTCAAGCGATTGATCCTGAAGTACACTATCACCCTGTTTTACAGGTTTTTCTACGTTCTCCAGTTCCCCGCTGGAGCCGGACGGCCCAACTATTCATGGTAAATAACCAGTGTTTTAACGTGTCAGTCTGCGCCTCCAGCGCGGTTTTAATACATTTTCTAATTTCATTATATTCAGACTTATTTCACTTCATTTTCACAGAATTACATACCCCTCTTGATCCCCCCTGTCCTGATGAAGACCCCGTCTTAAGGTTTTACGTATACCTACCTTTTCGCTTTGGGGTCGAAACATCGACTTCTACAACCCCACACCAGCCAGCGCAACCCACATTTAGATTATTAACATTAGCATGGTGTCATGTTAATTTGTAGAGCATTAGCTGCTCCACCTTTATATACTGGCTTAGTGCTCTGAAGCCAGATCGATGTTGTTACATGCATTGTTTATGCTTTGATGTTATTGCTTGCACTATGACTAATTCTGCACATCCCTCCTTTTTTACACAAACACCCCATGCCACCCTTCTCTACCCGGGCACTTAAACAATTATGTTGCCAGAATGATATATGCAGCTTAATGTTGTGATTAAATAACAGTGTGTTAATTTAATTTATTTTCTCCTTACTTTTTATTTTGAAAAAATATATATAAGAATTTTTCCTGTGTACTTTTGATACCTCCTACTGGGACCCCTCCTTATATATACCATCAGGATATGAAGGGCACACATCAGCACTCTTTGTGTGTCTGTCTAGAGTAAAAGCACAAACAGCCCAACTGTCATTTTGACCTAGACGTGTATTCAGAGATAGGCAGAGGCACAAAATGGCTAAAGTAAGAAAATGCCAACTTTCTAAAAGTTGGCTTTCACAATTTGATTATATACAGCTTTCTGCTGTTGACACAATTTAACAATAATCACTGTTTGATGTGAAGAATTGTATTGATGTGCTGCAAAACAATTGACTTTTTAGGATCATTCTCACTGAGGATATATGCTTTCTTTTTTTCTGGCTTTGACTTCTTTTTTCTTGCTTTGAGTCACTTTTTAAAAAACACTTTATTGTTACTTCCATATTGCATGTGGTTTTAGATAGTCTGTTTTCCCTTTCACTTACTAACTCACGTCGAGGCATATATTTCACTCGGCATGACTTCTTGTAACCTTTGCTTAATGGTGGACTCAGGGTTTGGTTTCTCAAGCAATGCCCACAACATACACTTGTGTATACTCCCCGCATTTAGATTCACAAGGTTAGTAC
Organism: Lissotriton helveticus; assembly: GCF_964261635.1. Taxonomy (NCBI): domain Eukaryota; kingdom Metazoa; phylum Chordata; class Amphibia; order Caudata; family Salamandridae; genus Lissotriton; species Lissotriton helveticus. The sequence continues at coordinate 577,665,795 of NC_136072.1, forward strand.
AATTGTGGGAGATTATGGGCGGGATACTGTACCAGTATGGTTTGTATTTGTTTTCTGATCACTTTTTTGCTTGCTTTACGATTGTCAAAGAATTTGGATGCTAATAGACTACGGTTATTCGCTTACCAGATTTGCCATTCCATTATAGTTACAAGGTTGGAGTTTTTGTATTCTATGCATGTGTTCCCACTGGTTATGAAGGAAGCACTCGTACATATATTTTTGAAGATCACACACTTCTTTGCATGATTGGGAGTAATTTTTTGTTCTTTCAATTGCCTACTAAGCGTAGCTTGACACGTTCACGCAGTCATTTGGCAGCACAGGTTTCACGTGTAATTGATGCTAAAAGGAGCTTGAAACAGAGGAGACACTACTATCAATTTGTTATTTTTTCCTTTGTGTAATTGACCATATGCATGTGGATCACAATCATATTTACTTTGTTTATTAGACCATGATTTTCTAACTATGAGGTTATAATCAGTCTGATTTGTTTGTTATATCAAGAGTTGTTTTGAATATACTGCTGTTTCAAATGATGTATTTCTGTTTATAGATACCACTGATGAAAGGCCGGGTCGTGGCCCGAAATGCATTGGGTTCGAAAATATTTAGGAATCTTCATGAAAATATAAGAAGCACAGATCAATTGGACGAACTCACATCAACCATGTTGTCTTAATAGCATTTATTGGACTACCCTTCATTTAATTTTGTACAATTTGGAATTATCCATGGTGGTACTCTTTGGAATCAATGATTGTCTGTCATTGTTAACAATGTTGAATTAAGTTACACTGGGTAAGACACCTTCGAGGGGGACACGCTAGTGCACATGGTGTCTAGACAAGTAGGTACAGATATTATAAACTTTTGAAAAATTGCATTTTCAGACCTGCAATTTAAAAACCAACTCCACTAAAAGATGTATTTTCAAATTGTGAGTCCAGGCAAACCAAACTCCAATTTTCTATCAACTCCCAATTGGAAGATACACTTGTAAGATGTTACAAGACAGCTCCAATGCTAACCTATGGGATTGATAGGCCTTGCTGTAATGGAAAATGAAATTAGCAGTATTTCACTATCAGGATATGTAAAACACAACACTACAAGCCCTACCTTTTAAACACACTGCATCCTGCCATGGGGCTACCTTGGACCAACCTTAGGGGTGTCTTGTATGTAATAAAAGAGAAGGTTTGGGCCTGGAAAATGGGTGCAGTTGCCAGGTCAACAGGGCAGTTTAAAAAACTGCAAACACAGACACTGCAATGGCAGGTCTGAGATATGTTTGCAAGGCTACTTGTGCGTGGCACAATCAATGCTGCAGGCCCACTAGTAGCAATTGATTTACAGGCCCTGGGCAAACACAGAGCACTATACTAGAGGCTTATTAATAAATCAAATATGCCAAAACCAATTACCTTACATTTTAGACTTAGAGTACTTGCACTTAAGCACTAATCAGCTGTGGTAAAGTGCCCAGAGTCCTAACACCAGCAAAAACTAAATTTGGTAGAGGATCAAAAACAGGAGGTCTGGGATCAAAAAGGCAGTGGAAACCATGCCAAAAGATTCCAGGTCTAACAAGGAGCTAATTAAGGATGATCAGTATACTAGTAAGAACAAGGTAGAGCTAGGTGACATTTTGTCCTGTTTGATATATGTGTCTGTGTTATGATGGGTATGTGAGGGTAATTATTTATGAGAGCAAAGTTGCATTTAGGGGCACTGTAAGGGAGGTAGAGGGCATTGCCTTCTTTCTTTGTGGTGAGAGAAGACAAAGTGAAGAAGTCAGCCGCGGCCCGTGGAAGGAGTTGCAGTGGGGCAGAGGGCGGGGCGGGTGTGCTAAAAACTGGAATATGGATGATTGGAGGTAAGTAAACAATTTAACTAATAAAACGAATTTCGTAGCGTGCGCTGCATCGCATTTTGCGATGCAGGGCACGCTACGAAATTCGTTTTATTAATTAAATTGTTTACTTACCTCCAATTATCCATATGCTGTTTTTTAGCACCCCCCACCCTGCCCCTCCTCCGCCCCCCCTCTCTGCCCTACCGCAACTCCCTCCACGGGCCGCAGCTGGACGAAGTTGGTTTCATTTCGAGTGTGAAGTGTGAAAAGATTTGTCTTAATTATCTTGTTTGTGCTGTGTTCTTGAGAAACAGATCGGAGATCTGGTGTGTGGCGTTCAGGTCATCCCATAGAGTCATAGATGATCCTGGGAGGTTCCAGCGTTGAGGTTGGTGCCCCTTCTTATGCTTGTTTCAGTCTAAGCATTTATGACATAGGTTTGGTTGAAGTGTGTGCTGCAGCTTGTCTCATATAAGGAGTGTTTAGATGTGTTGTAGATTGTCACATTTAGTTGGGATAACGATGAGTTAGGTTTCCTGGGGAGCAGGTGGGGGCCTTTTAGGAATCTGGACTGAGGTCAAAATTGTGTTGTTAATCGGAGCATCATTTGCTTGTGAAAAGGGTCTTTTGGTTGAAAGGTGTATTGCACGGGTCTATAGGACAAACTGCTGTTGTGATCATGAGGTGGTTGGTTAATAGATTTCAGCTGTTCTTCAATTAATTGGGTTTGTGGGAGTTGAGTGGCCTTTGTGTCCTTGGTTATGCAGGTGGTGATTTGGTGAGTGTTTGTCTGGACTGAAAGGTCCATTAATGAGTAACTTGATTGAGGTCATCAGAGTGTCTATGCAATGGGTTAGTGGTCATTGGAGGGAGTGGGCAAGTGTTAATGGTAGTTACTGTGGTTCTCTACTTTTGATGATGAAAAGGGTGACTTAATAGTTGAATGTGTCATTTGGTCACTGTGTTGGTGTGATATTTACATATCAGTAGGGGAGCTTGATCTGTTGCTTTTTATGTGGTTGGTGAATGGTTATGGCCGTAGTTATGTTAGTGGGTGTGAGTATGGTTATGTGTGCAAGAATGCTTGGAGAGTTCAGTGTGAGTAAATGGTCATTTGGGAGTGCAAGGAGTTGTTTTGGATTGCTGTCATCAAGAAGTGTGTGGGCTGGCATAGTTTTGCTCACGAGTGTTGTAAGTAGTGAGTTCTTAGGTGGGTTTTATGGGGTACATGGGTGGGGCTACATTGAAATGGTCCTGCTTTCTGTGTGATGGTTTAATGTACATCATTGCAGTGAACTCCTGACTAGGGTCTAAGTTTTCTGAACCTAGCATACAAGAATCTAAATCATGGAGTATGCATTTTAAATATGACTCACAGCCAGCCGCGGCCGGTAGTGGGAGTACCGGCCGGGCGGTTACGTGGGGAGGGGGAGCGGCAGGGTGAGGGGTAGTTTTATGTATTTATATGTTTACTTACCTGTTAAAGTAAACAGGTAAGTACAGGTAAGTAAACATATAAATAAACAGGTAAGTAAACATATAAATACATAAAAAGAATTTCGTTGGATGCACTGCATCACCAAATGCGATGCAGTGCGCGCAACTAAATTCATTTTATTTATTTATATGTTCACTTTCCTGTTAAACTCCGTAATCCATACATTACTACCCCCACCCTGCCCCTCCCCCTCCCCACGTCACCGCCCGGCCGGTACTCCCACTACCGGCAGCGGCTGCTCACTGCCCTTAAATCCTTTATTTAATAAATATGCCTGGACTCTGGTCGTGATTAAAATCTGATCTAAATTACCATTCTGAGCCCAGAATGCAATTTTTCTTTGATGGTACGACCATCCTTTCTCTGAATGGAATCAGCCAGCAACTATAATTCAGGAGCATCACTATTGGGCCTGTTATACATGCAGTTCGTAAAAAATAAAACAGCGACTGCATGCCTGTACTCAAGGACACTTTAGTGCCTCACTATGAATGTTTTATCATCCTAAAAGCCTTCTTCCTCACTCGGAAACCCATTCCTGGAAAAGTCTCGATATTCCTCGTTAGGAAACAAACCCGCTCCCCCCCAAGTAGTCATAATCTAGTCAAAGTCACCAGCAGACGCAGGAAAACTCCCAAGGCGAGCACCATTCACAGTTCAGGTAGCATTGCTGAAGTAAGCTCTCCCCACAGAAACATCTATTCTTAAATAAAAATCTGACCCTCGGGTCGCAGGAAAAAAATATGCTTTGGGCGACCGAGGGCTTGATGTAAATAAAACACGAAACAACGAACCATAGTATGGCAGACCGCTTATGCAAATTGTAGCACAACTTTTAAAACTTAGAAACAATGGATCTATGTGATAAATACTTCCTCAAAAGTTGTGACTTGTAATAATATCTATTTTGGAGGAGAATATTTTTGGGAAATGACAAATCGTGGACTTTATTTAAATGTTAATAGGTGTCATTTATGTTTTTTAAATACATTTTTCTTCCTTGCAATATTTCCCCTTTCAGTGCTGGCACTGGATTTGTTAACGAGAGTCCCAGATTAAGTTAGGGTAAATGCTTTATGCAAGACAATGTTTTAAACTCATATTTTTAGGTTTGACCTCAATGGTGCAGTATACTACAAACAATATCGAGTCCTAAATATCATTGCACAAGAAAATTGTTCCTACTGTCTTGCATATGTTTGGTACAGGAAGTGTTTCCTTCTAGAACTAAACTCTATGGGGCACATGCATCATTGTAAATTGCATTCGCAAATGGTGCGAATCGCAAAATTCGGCCGTTTGCGAATGCAAGTTCAACTTTTGGGATGCATCATCATTTTTGTACTTTTCGCAATTTAAGAAATCGCAAAATTGCGATTTCTTAAATTGTGAATGCATTTAAGGAATCTCAAATTGAGATTCCTTAAATGCGATGCATCAAACTTAAAAAATTAGCGATTTTGCTAATAAGGGGAGCAAATTACCATGAAGTTGACCTTCATGGTAATTTGCGAAAACTTTGAAAAATGCACTAAAGTGCATTTTTCAAAGTTCCATTTTACACACCCACATGCCCTTGGGGCATGTGTGTGTGCAAGATGTACTTATAGGCAGATTTCAAGGGTGCAACAGGGTGTCCTTTGGACACCCCTGCACCCTTGAAATTGCATTCTCAATTTGCGATTCTCTAATGGAGAATCGCAAATTGAGAATGTCTTCTCATTCATTCCTATGGGCCTCTAGGCCCATAGGAATGAATGGGGAGGTATTCCTTAATTGCGATTCTCAATTAGAGAATCGCAATTAAGGAATTTTAAGAAATCGCTATTTTTTTTGCGATTTCTTGATGCATTGCAGTTTGCAATTCCTTAATTGCGATTCCTTTTTTTTCGCAATTAAGGAATCGCATAAAAAGCAATATTGATGCATGTGCCCCTATGCCTAGACAAATCTTTACATTTTTCAGACACTCCATGGGTGATAAACACTGCATCAGGCACACACGTTGTGAAAGGTTAAGAGAAATTAAAAGATTTCTACTACTTAGGCTCTGATTACAAGTTGGGCCGTTAATTCTGTCCCATGCAAAAGTTTGTTTTTATTTAGAGCATCCAATAACTATCGAGGGCTTTAAATAAACCAACATTCATTACATTTTGACAGGTCAAACCTGGCGAACTTTAACACAGAAATGTGTACAGTATTTGCCGGACCAAGCTTTTTTTGTGTTACACACCAAAATCTGCATGTTATTTCCCAATACTCTTGAAATAGGTGCTATTTATCACACCTGATTAATAACAAACCCCTGGGTATCGTACTTTCCAGGTGTGATAAGTAGCACCTTTACTTGTAATCAGGCCCTTGGTGTTTGCCTCAAGTTGGATTAATTTTTTGACACAAAGCCTTGTCTAACATTGTTGCATCAGAAACCATGGGTGGGAGCGTGGAAATGCCCATGAACCACCATTAGACTGTCACTTGATGCAAAGTAGCACAAAGCACTATTTCCTTTACTTGAAAGATTGCTTTCCAGAGCAATGTTTTGCGCTGGAGGATAAATGGTTTATCAATACTTTTCTCCAGTTTGCGTATTCTTGCATAACTATGAGCGCATTTCCAGCGGCACTACGTGTTGATAAATTGTTCCCTATAAGATCTGCCTTCCCGTTAACGGTTCTCACACTCAAAGCACCATGGACTTAAAGAAGCCTGTGGCAAATACCCTGCTCACCAGTGCAGGGCTATGCTGTAAAACAGCTCCAGTGTGGGTCTTATTTTTCAAGCCGTCCTGCCCATAAGATGGCAGCAGCAGGAAAACTACCTCAGTTCAAATTAAACAAGCATTGGCATAGCCTATAGGTCTCGCTTTTGGGACCTTATAAGTATATTAAGTGTTAGGATCCCCTGATATCGCTGTTTATGTCTGTTTTCTCGGTTCTTTCATTTATGCCCTCTACCGAATCTCTTCTTTTATCGTGTTTACTTCGCCTGTTCTCTGTCACCTTCTTCTCTCTTTGGGAATTACACTGTTCATCTTCTCTACACCTCTTTCTATCTTATGTCATCATTTTATTTTTCCTTTCGTCTATTATTTCCTTTACGTATTTTACTGCTAATCTCTTTTCTCCGCACTTCGTTTTCTGCCCGCTCCCCCGCCCTTTTCACATCCCTCTCTGACAAGCACTTTTCATGCCTCCACGCCCTCCCTCCTCAGCAGGCGCTCTGACCCGGGCTCCCACCTCTGGCAGTTCTTATCTTTGAGCCTGTGCACCTTAATAGAGAAAACGCAACTTTAAAGGCAGGACTTCAGGGAGGCTGACATAATGTAGTCAACAACCCACCCAGCTCCCCGCACTGTAAGCCTTTTGATGAAACCTTGGTGACATCTGTATTCCTTACAGGGAGATGTTGGTGCTGTTAATTGCTTATTGGCCTTTACCAGAACAGTGAAGATTTGTATTATATTGGGGGTCTTTTGCTGTTTGCCCGAGTCAGTCACTACTCACTGCACCCTACCTCATTCACGGATTGGTCTTCATTCACTGATATACCCCTTGCTTTCACGTAAATGCCAACTATTTTAAAATGGAATCTTTAACAAACAAGCATTGGCATAGCCAATAGGTCTCGCCTTTGGGACCTTATAAGTGTTTAGCCATGCACTAGTTGATGTTGTTGCACCAAGGATATTGTGCTGGATAACTAAACACTTATAAGGTCCCAAAGGCACTACCTATTGGCTATGCCAATGCTTGTTAGCTTTGCTCTTGTTAGTGGTGACACTTCATGTGATGTTACCCATGATCAAGCAGTGAATGATATCTGTCAGCTCCCTATCTGATTGTGGTGACGTGATAACAGTGACTTCCAGATGGGCACACAAGCATAATTTAAGCTGCTTGCAGTGCATCAGCACTGAGTTTGGAACCAAGAGTCTAGGGTTCCTCTTGTAATTGCAAAAAGCATCTGTTCATCAGTTGAGCTATCATCAAATACAGGGACTTGCAAAATGTCACATATTCTCCCTGGTTTGTTTATGTTCACCTGCAAATCTCATATATGGGGATAGCACCACTCTTCTGGTAATGGGCTGTGTCAGAACAACAACTGTGGCAAATGTACCTGAGTAGGTTAATGCTTTATCGAGTTGGAGCACCCTCCTAGACTGTGTGCTGGCGGTCTCTCATTCTCAGGGGATTTCATGAAGACAGCGCAGACATTCCCAACATTTCTCTTATCAGAAATGCAACTTGGTGGTCATGTGAGGAAGGGCTTCTTGGTTTTCCCAGTTGTTTTCATGAACACTTTTGATTAATCTGAAGTTTTCATCGTGTTACTAGGACCCATAATGCACCACGAGAACTGTCAGCTTTTGCACATAGTAAGTCACTGGCATATACATGCTTCATACAAATTACAAATGTTCTACATTTTATATAATTAGATCAAATTTCGAAATGGCAATTTTATTGAAATAAACTTTTATACGAAAATGTTGTTCCAGTATAGAAAAAGAATGAATGCACATAGCTCAAGTCCACCTTAAGTCACTAGGAGACTTCATCATTTGATACAGGCCTATCTGTTCTTCCTCTAGTGTCACAACAATCACACATCTTCCAATAGTCACGACAGGCTCCTAGCACTTAGGACAGTCTTACAGCAATCACTTGAGTCTCTCTGCAACCACAGCAGTGTCCTTGGGCTCTCATCTGTTCCCGTAAACTCACACTGCTCCCTCAACTCGCAGGAGCCTCCCTGGGCTCACAGAAGTCTCATTCAAGTCACAAGTCTTCCTGAAATGACACAGGTCTTCCTACTGTACTACTCCCACCAATTTGCACCCCAAACTTCCCTTAATAGGAAGCACATTTAAAGTTAGAAAATTGCAAAGTTCGACTAAATGGAAATAATTATCCACAACAATCATCCAAGAATATGACCGAAACATTAAAATACCGTGCATAAGTGAAAGAAGTTTATCTGCAAATAACATGTTAAGTCCATTGAGTAGCCCCCCAAGGCATAAACTTACTACTCCCACTATGCAAATGAACTGCAAATCTAGGACTGCGTGACGTCAGAACGTGACGTTATTAGCACCATCTTAATTTTCACATAGCAGTCAACCACAAGAGTATGCAGTCGATTTATAGCAGATGCTACCATAAGCAATGTGAGTGATGTGCATATTATCTAACATGGGAGTATGGCAGACTAAGTCTGCCATTCCCAGGACTCTGAGGTCACTAACGAGTTAAACATAAATCTCTTCGATGAGCGCATTAACCCACCAAGCTACTTTTCCAACGGAACTACTATAATTCTCTCCTGGTGAGGTGTGTGGATTTTTGCCAGTCATTGAAATAAGACTGACACTGTATAAAGGCGTGGTTTCTTGGTTTGTGGGCAACTGTGTGAGGTGCAGCCAAGACGTGGCCACCATGACACACATTCGCGACCCACAATCCATGCATTATGTTGCGTCATGTCTCCGAGCACTCTCAAACCTGAGCAGTGCCCAGTGTATTCGATGGGACAGTTGGCCTGCCGCTCACTCGGGACAATGTCGCCCAGTCCAACCTGGCAGCTGAACAAACAAATGACGAACTGTAAACTACTGTCTTTTAAACATTTAATCGCAACTGCACATTAACCCCGCATCTTTTCTAACACCAACAAGCATGGATGAGATGATTAGCATAGGATGTTCATCAAACAAAAAAGGTAAAGATTTACCAGTAAGGGTTTTTGGTGTGGGGGTATGTAAAAGTACGTTTTAAATGCAACAGAGGTGTTTAATGAAATTTAAGCACAGTTTTCAAGCATGAAAACTAAAAGGGTTCAAGTGACTGAGAAGCAGCACCCTGTCTTTAACAAATACAAGCGCGCGCTGCAGCAGGGGGCGGGGGCCTGGGGGATTCCCTTGCGGGAGCGTGCCACCATATGGCGCTATGCGCTCCCGCAAGGAAATCGCCAGACGTGCACGAATTGCCATCACAAGCAATGCAATGCGTGCACGTCTTTGCAGGGATAGCTGTGTCAATGGCATTAGGTCTCTCTCCTATGCAGTGCATGCACGCTGCGTAGGCGAGACCTAAAAAGGGGGGGCGCTGCATGCCATAATGAATCTTTAATATGCAAACACTCCTCCACATTTTGTAGGCGGTCGAAACATGTCTACTGTGTACATATAGAAGGTGGAGGAGTGTTTGATTAACTCAGGACATTTCCCTTGGCTGTTTACCACACAGAGAACTTGAACTGTTGGCTTTGGGAACTCTTAACAAGGCAAACATCCCCTCTGGGGCCTCATTCAATGAACCTTAAAAGCTCAATCCGAAATCACAACTACATTGGTTAATGAGAGTATTTTTGCTTGGACACCATCTATTATTGTTTGTAATCGTGTAATGTATATAGCCTTTATATTTTTCTAGGTGTGTGTTTTGCAATATATTCATGCTTCAATCTCTGTGGAGTGCTTTAACACTAAATAATTGATTGAAAATAATAAAAGAAACATACCGGTTCGGCACACTGGTTTGAATCAATAAGTGGATGAATTAATGTTTAATTTATGGCAAGTGGGGGCATTCCCTTTTTTTCTTGTTGTTGTTGTACTTGATCCCTCCCCCATGAGCCTAAACAGAATCAAGTTACAGCGCAATGTAGGAAAAAAGTATGCCAGTAAATCACGGTTCATAGGAAGCAAACTTCAAGCTGTTGAAACACATAAAACTGCTTGGTTATGTGTTTTACATGTTTGATAGCAATTCACCGAAGGATCAGCCCCAGGCAGCTCTTTTATCACACTGCTCTCTGAGATGCAGGCTCTTCCAGCCATCTCACCTGGCATGTCCAGATCATTAGCATGCTGTTAGCTATCCTGAGTGCACCAGCAGCCATACTGTTTCTGCTCAGGGCACCAGATATATCTGGACAGGAAATCACTCAAGATGGCTTTGTAACACTGGCACCGTGCTCGCTTTTTTTCTCGGTGTGAATCTCAAGCCAGCTGGCACTCTTCATGCCTGGTGCCAGGTGCCAGCATCAGCTCTCTGGTCACTGCTCTTGACGCCGGGTATCTGTGAGATCGATGTCGGGTTGGATGGGTTTCCGTATGCCGTGTTGGCATACCATGCACTATCCCACTGCCGCCACTTCAAATCAGCATCAGTGCGGAAGGGGAGGGCACAAGGCGCCATTGGCATCATAGCTGCTGATAGTTGCAAAGGCGCTCCCAGACCATATACGGTTCTTGTTTCTCTGCCCGGCCCGCCTTCTCCTTTCCACACCCATGAAGACCCACTGTGCCTGCCACAAAAAATATATATTCCTTCTGATAACTTTCCACTTCCCCCGGGTAGTTATTCCAACATGTTGAGTATGGAGTACAGACTGATGAAGAATGAGGAATGCAGAGTGAGGATGAGTGATGAGAAGTTAGGAGTGAGGAATGCAGAAGAGTTCTGAGAAATGAAGACTTTAGTATGAGGACTGAGGGGTGAGGAGTGAGAGGTAGGCCTGGGTGGTAAATTCCGTCTCGCTCGCGGAATTTGCGGTATTTGGGTAATTTCGCGTTCTGCGGAGAACGCGAAATTGCCCAAAATGCTGCGTTCCGCGATTTCGTGAAATTTTTAGCTTGTTCGCGTTCTCAAATGCGTGTTCGCGAGATATTTATTTCCCCCCGTGCACGCAAACAGCGATTGCGAACAGTAAAAAAGCATCGCGAACAAGCAATTTCACGTGTTCATGGAATTTCTGCGTGTTCGCGGAGATTTTTTACCATTTTGCGGAGATTTGCGTAACGCGATTCCACAAATTCCGCCCACCCCTAGTGAGAGGTAAGCTTTAGGATGAAAGGATGAAGAGCTAATGATGAGGACTGAGGGATGGAAGTGAGTGATGAAGAATGAGAAGGAAGGGGTGATGAGGATGATCGCTATGGGATGAGAAGTGAGGAAAGAGGCTGGAGGAAATGAATGAGATATGAGAAGTGAATGAGGAGCAGTGATGGATGAGCAGTAAGGACCATTGAGAAAAACTAAGAGATGAGGTGCAATGGGCGAGAAGTGAGGAATAGAAAATGAAGATGAGAGATGACGGATAAGAAGTGAGGAATAATGTTTGAGGAAAGAGAAATGAGAAACAAGAAATGAGTGAGGGTGAGGATCGAGGAATGAGGATGCTTTAAAACAGATTCTATACTGCTGCTTTGCTTCTGCAAATATGGTTGTCGAAGTGCGTGGTTGTTGTTCTGATCTGCATTAGTGCGCAGGAGCAGTAAAGATGAAAGGGGACTCTCCCCTAAGCTGACTTGCCTGCAGTCGCGGCTGGCATTAATCATGGGTTGGGGGGCATGGGATCGTGCGAGAAGGGAGGGGGGTAAGGGTTAATTTAAAAATAAATTAAAAACTTACCTGTCCGCTGTCCGGGTCCCATGTTTTCTCGGCGCTTGCTCCTGCTCTCCTACCTCTGGCAGGAACACATTGCAGGCAGCCTCCCTCCCCTCCCCTAAGCCACTCACAATGCTGCAATGGCAGGATTGTGATTGGTGGGGCAGCAGCCCAGCAAGGGGCTTACAGGGAGGCCATTTTCTCCATGTAGGCTGCATTGCATCCTGCATGGAGAATGGGCAGAGTGTGCATGACTGGTTTGGGCAGCTCCAGAGGGCCGACCAACCAGTCATTGCACCCTCAGGAGTGGGCACACCACTCCTCCCCTGCTCGCAGAGCAGCCCCGTCCACCATCCCGCCCGCAACTATGAGAAGTTATTACTATTTTATGTTTCTGCTTCTCACACTGCGAGAAAGCAGTAGGGCGACTCTATTCCGCCCTAGTGGTGGAGCCGCCCCTACTTGTCCATGGCTCTCACATAAAGGAGCCTAGTGGCAGGTATGGGAGAAGGGCTGGCAAGACCTGTGTTTGCCCTCTAATTAGTGGAAGAGGGATGTGTATGAGACATCCCATATAATGAGAGGAGTTCGAGGTATCAGCCCAGCGACAAATGCTCGTCCTCAGTAGGGTGACTGGGTCAGGTCAGACACGTTTTAAGGCAAAGGTTAAGTGACCTCTGGCCCAGGAGCCTAGACTCTCATGAGGGACCCTGATAGAGCCAACTCTGTTCTGCAGAGCGCCGACTGATGAAATTGAATAATTCTTAAACAGACTCTTTTAAATACTGTTTTCCTTTCATTTTATTTTATTGTGGGTGATGCACGAGAGTCTATTGTAGATATTTTACAGAGAAATGTTGTGTTTATATGTTATGCAACATTCATTAAAAAGTTAATTTTTTTATCATAACAGGATCCAGAATATGAGAAATGAGAGGTTGTCACAGAGATTAGTTGCAGTAAGATTAATGAGCTGCTGCTGTGTTACAATACTGAAAACACACTTCACTATCCCTGAATATTAGATGTAATGACATTTAGAATTTGGACCAATGTGCCTGGGCACTGTCAGGGACCTGGCCAGAGAGGGCATGAAAGAGCTGAAATTGGATCATAAATTCAAAGCTGTTCTGAACAGGAGCTCCCAAAATACTTTCAGCCCAGGTCCAAAAAATCCTTAAAATGTCCCTTGGTCAGGCTTGTTAATTCAGCTATCTGAGAAAGAAGATCTGTTTATCATCTTGTTGTGGTCTGGACTACAGATGCACTTCACAGTAAGTCAAGTTGACGTGGCAATGAAGTGTTAGCATGGGTGTGCTCATAGCGTGGTGCTGGAGTTCCTAATTTGCAGCGAGACAGACCTCTTCTCAGCCTGAGTTTCTAAAGAAGGCTGCACGCATGTTCTCATTTTCCACTGCATGTTTTCCATCACACTTTAAGCCTCATTTTCCGCTTGCTTGATTGGCCCCACTGAGGGTTCGGAAGTTCCACTCTGGCAAGACTGCAGCAGTGACTAATATGTGCTGTTATCCTAAATGCACAGAAGTCGGTGTCTGAAGGCCTGCCTCAACTCAGCATAGGCCCAGCCACGGCTCGTGCAGGGCGTTACACCGGGCGGTGACGTCAGGCAGAGGAGGGGCAGGGTGGGGGGTTGTAAAATGCGGGATATAGGCGATGTCAGGTAAGTACCCCAAAAAAAAAAAAACGAATTTCGTTGCGCGCGCTGCATCAAATTTTGCAATGCAGCGCGGGTATCGGAATTCGTTTTTTTTTCCGGTACTTACCTGCCATCATCCATATCCCACATTTTACAACCCCCCACCCTGCCCCTCCTCTGCCTGACGTCACCGCCCGGTGTAACGCCCTGCACGAGCCGTGGCTGCATAGGCCAAGCTACACCAATCTTATTCTGAGGTACCTCCCAAACTGTGTGTCCTTTGGCAAGGCACAGCTACCATCCAAGATGACCCTTCCTTGGCAAAGACAGTTGTCATTTGAATGTAAAGTACATCTTAAAGAGATTGGTGCTTCTATAGTTCACCTTAATGAAAACTAGGACAGGGCTGGACTGTGAGCTAAAAAAACAAAATGTTAAGAAAAAATTGGTCCTGTCGGGGTTTCAATTACTTACAACAAATATGAATGATTTGCATAGAAAAACAAATACAGATATAACCAAAATTTAGAATTCAATAATGTATTAAGAGAAAATCAAATAATCAAGGCTGTCGCAATTTACAATTTCAATTGCAATATGAAATACGTGTGTTATATCTTTATTTGGTTTTCTTTGCAAATCATTCATATTTGTATTAAGTAAGCTGTTGCTACTTGTCCTAAGTAATTGAAACCCCGACGGAACCAATTTTTTCCTTAAAACACGTATATCCAGGTTCTGAAGGACACTGGGTTGCCCATTACGTTTACCACGGACTGCGAGCTAAAAGCAACACTGGGAAATGTTTGCCATACAAGCCACACATCTCAACGTGCAGGGGTATCGACCCTGAAACTCTCAGTTGGCCTAGAAATACCCTCTGCATGGCTCTGTAGGGCTTTCACCTGTGCCTTGTACTCCCCCAGTGCCGGTCACTGTAGGTTTACGTTTGTTCAGCCTCAGGACACACAGCAATCCTGCATTTTTAATGCTGAGTGTCTTCTGTGAAGTGTTTTTTGCCCCAGAGTGGGACTTTATGCTCTGGAAGAGCACACCAGGCGCATCCTTTCTTTCTGAGAGTGACTGCTGTCATCTCACTGCACTGAGAAGAGCTGGCAGCGGTGGCATCACAGGTTTACAGCAGAAGGAGCAGGCCTTTTACCTCTTGTCTTGATGTTGATAGGCAACGAGCAGGGCTTTAAGTGGGATGAAAAAGCTGGGGGGGGGGAGGTCTCTCAAAGGGGCGTGGCCGATGTAATTAAGGGTGTGGCTTAAAAACACATCAGCTAAAAATCTGTGCTTAGCATAGTGTGCCGCCCGAATTTGTATTTTACTACTTTTGTCATTGCATCCAGATAGGGAATGCAACAAGTAACATTTGATCTACAACAAGCTAGGACTAATGGCTTTGTCAATGGTTGTTAGTTGCATAGACACACAAGCACCAACTACGGATTTGTTGTATATATCACTGTAAAGGCTGAAGTTCTGACATGATGAGGCTATGAAAGCACTATTCATCAAATGCAGAGAAAGGTGGTACTGCTGCAGAGTTAAGATTTGTTTTTCATCCTGAGGGTGAGGGCAAAAATGGAGAGTCCGACCGGGACCTGTCTCGACACCTGCTTTTTAACCGGCAGGACCCGGCCCACTTAAAGCCCTGGCAACAAGTAATCGGTAGTTGGGGTTGGGTGTGGGGCACATCCGTAACACCAGTGCGGGTTTCAGCTGGGCTCTGGTGAGTGAAAAGAACAAGAGGTATGTTACAGCAATGGAAAACGTCGTGAGGGGCAGCTCATATCCGGTCGCGGTCCAAGCGCAATGCATTTCAAAAAGGAACATTCACTCTTGTATGGCACCAGAATTCCCATTATAAAGTAAGACCTAAATATTGCAAGAGCCTGTGGCATTACAGATAAACTTTTCATGTCTCAGACTCTTCCGGTGAAATGTGTAGTTGTGTCTACAGTAAAGGACATCTTCTTTATGAGATTCAGCACTGGATGGCCATTGATGTATTCAATGTTACTGTGCTACGCCTGAATTCTGAGACAGTAGTCTAGTGG
Source organism: Lissotriton helveticus (assembly GCF_964261635.1). Lineage (NCBI taxonomy): Eukaryota > Metazoa > Chordata > Amphibia > Caudata > Salamandridae > Lissotriton > Lissotriton helveticus. Next base: position 577,681,279 of record NC_136072.1, read on the forward strand.
CGGCTAGTGACCATTAAAAGTGGTAAGCATAATCCTGAGCTTAAATTCCAGTGAGTACAACTCGCTCAATAACTTGAAGGGTTCAGTTACTTTTAAATACTCTTGCTTAGTTTCACTGACTCATGCATTCTCACTCATTTTCACTCTGACCTACTCAGTCCCACTGATTCTCAGTTACTCTCAATCAATCCCACTAAATTTCAGTCCTTCTGATTGACTCAATCTCACTCTGACTCACTTAGTCTCACTCATTCTCCCTCAGTTTCACTCAGTCTCATTCTAACTTATTCATCTCGCCCAGTCTCACTCATTCTCACCTAATTTCCCTGATTCTGCTCATGGCTCACTCATTCTCCGTGATTCACTCCGTCCCACTCATTCTGATTCAATCAATTTTACTGTGACTCAATCATACTCAGCCAGGCCCACTCTTTCTCAATCAGTTTCACTCACTATCACTCACTCTGACTCACATAATCTTACTCTGAGTCACTCAGCCTCACTTAGACTCACTCAGTTTCAATCTCTCACTCTGACTCACTCATTCTCACTCATTCTCACCTAGTTTCCATGAGTCTCCCCATAATTCACTCGTCCTCTCTGATGATTCACTTAGTCCTACTCATTCTGATTTAGTCTCAATGTGGCTCACTCAAACTCAATCAGTCTCACTCACACTCAGTTCCACTTAGTCTCACTCATTCTGACTCAATCAATTTCACTGTGACTCAGTCTTACTCATTCACAGTGAGCCTCAGTCATTCTCACTTCGTTTCCCTCATTCTCACTTACTTGCTCGGTCATATTGATTCTGATTCAATTAATATCACTCTGACTCATTCATACTCAGTCAGACACAACCATTCTCACTCACTCTCAGACTGGCTCACTCTGTGTCACTCATTCTCTGACTCACTAAGACTCACTCAGACTTGATTCATTCAGTCTGAAGCACAGTATAATTCAGTTACATTCCCTGTTATTCCTGCTCTCTCATTCATTCTCACATGTACTGACCCTTCCTATCATTCTTTGTTCTCACTTTGACTCACACCTTAGCTGACGCTCTCACATTTACTCAAAACTTACACACACAGACAGGCTCATATATACACACACTGTCTCACGGGCATACCTTATCACATACATACACAGTATTTAAAAGTATTTGTTACTTGCATTGCTGCCTGAGTTCGTATTACAGAGAGTGCCCTGGGGGCGCAATGGGCGTTTGCACATAAAGCCCCAGTGCTATCTGCAGGGGGCGTTCCCTCATTTGCTTGGGGGCGTGCCCCATGCAAATGAGAGAATCCCTTTGTCTCTGCGACCGCACTGTATTACAGACACTGGCGCAGAGGCAAAGAAGCTGTGAGGAAGCACACTGACAGTGCACCATCTAAATGGTGGTGCGCTGTTAGTGTGCCCTCAGAGAGCAGCCCTCTGCAGTGGGTAAAGGGGGTCTTATGGACCCCTGAGACATCCCTTCACTGACTTCCCCACCTGCAAGTAGATCTCTAATCCCCCTACAAAGTGCAGGAGGGTTGCCTAATGCACAGTGAAACACGGAGCGTCTGCTTCAAAGCCACTCTGTATTTCACTTGAATGTGCTTTACCATAGGCTGCACGAGTTCGCATTTGCCCTGGGGAAGTGCATTCTAGGTAATGGGGTGCACTTTCTTTGTTTGAGCCTGGAGTACCTGTCTTAAGGTGTGCCAGGCACAAACAGGGAAAGTGTACCCTAATACATAATATGGCCCCTGGGGCTGTCTCACAGAGAATGCACGAGGGAGCAAAGGGCGTGTGTGCCTGCTTTGCGCACCCCAGGGCACTTTGGTGTTACAGAAGGTGCCACTGATGCTTGTGCGGCGCCTTTTGTAATAACAATAGCGCTGGTGCATATAAAGCACCAGCGCTATCTGCAGGGGGTGTTCCCTCATTTGCATAGGGGCATGCCTCATGCAAATGAGGGAATCCCTTTGCCTCTGCACCTGCGCTGTATTACAGGCATGGGCACAGAAGCAAAGAAGCTGTCAGGAGGCACACTGGCAGTGCCCCAACTAAAAGGCAGTGCAAAGTCAGTATGCCCTCCGAGAGCAGCCCTCTGCAGGGGGTAAAGGGGGTCCGATGGACCCCCCAGATATCCCCTATAAAAGTGCAGGCAGGTTGCCACCTGCACTGTTTAAACACGGAGCGACTTTAAAGCAGCCGCTCCGTTTTTCACCTGAATGCGCTGCCCTTAGGGCAGCGTGAGTTGGAGGCTCCACTGGGGGCATTGCAACAATAGGGTGCATTTTCAGTGTTTGCTCCGGGTGCACCTTTTAAAAGGTACACCCGGTGCAAACAATGAAAATGTGCCTGTACTGTAATACACCCCCAGCTGCTTTTTATAACTTGGGACACCTGAAATTAAAACCTCAAACCTGCGCAGTCGCAGATTCGAGGTCTTAGTTTCTGCTCATTCACCCCTCTCTTTCCCAGCTCAGTGACGAGCTGGAAATGGGTGGAGAAACAGGATGATTGACATCTAGCCTTGGGCACTGCAGGACTTAAGCATGCAACGCCTTTGGCTAACTTTAGCTGAGCCGCTTTAACACGTCACAGATTGGGAAGCACTGAGGCATGCCGAGGGCCAGAGGCAAGGTCTGTGTGTTTCACCAACCCAGGATAATCTCTGCTGGCTGGATCAGGTGCCTTTGTGTGCCTCAGCCAGACATCAGACATTCTCACAAGCAGAGCTGTCTTATGCTGCTGCTGGAAGGCAATTTCTTTTTATACCAAGAGTGAATAAAAGATTATTTTTCACTCTTGGTATAACAAGGGGGATGTAACCCTGGAGCCCTAATGGAAAACACACAACTGCTCTAGTCAACCGTGGCCTATGCAGGTAAGAGCGATGGGGCTGCGGGCGATTTCGAAGGACAATGATGAGGGAAAATAAAATAAATAATTAATTTTCTCTCGTCGTTATATGTCGAAATCCCCCCACCCCTTCCCGGCCCCACCACTCTTATCTGCACGGGCCGCAGCTGGTTCTAGTAGTCTACAACATCTTCCAAGCTACCCTAAAGTCAAATGACTTGCTGCTCAGTTTTGGGTCCAATGGGAAGGTGGACGAGGACACCAGAGGTAAATGTCCCCAGTAGGCACCACAGGAGCCCAAGAACCGCCGGTGGCCTTAAAAGCTCCAATGAGTTCCCTCCTCTCCTTAACCGCTTCCGTGCGGCGCCGATTTCGCCCCTGTGCTGGACATTCCAGAACAGGGTGCGGTCGTGACGGAACCGTTCCGTCATCAGCACAGCTCAGCCGTGACTGATGATGGAACGGTTCCGTCACAAGCATGGAAGGGGTTAAGGGTTTGGAGGGGCTCTGCCCCTCAATTTCTTAAAATTGAGGCAAAGAATACACAACTCCCTAAAAAATATTGGCAAGCATGCCATTTTTCAACAAACATTCCTAGAGATAGATTTTCACGTTCTATTACAGTACATCACGTTCTGGCACAGTACCCAGGAGCGGTATTTAACCCTGCTCCAAATCATGAATGTGTGCAAGAGAAAACCGGATGCGACTCATAACGCTGGATCTTTCCCAGTTATGCAGAGGTTGTACAGCTTTCCACATCGCCATCTTTGTTTGAAACATCGTGACTTTTGCAATAATTCATAATGCATATATCCTGTTTTAATACAGAGCAGTTCTGTGTAAGATATAATTTGCAGGAAACAGCTGGGCGCCCATTACAAGTTGTTTGGAGTGGCCTTCCCAGAGATACTAATCTGGACAAATCCAATTGGTCCAGTGCCATTGTTTCTGGAGATAAAGCTCTGGGTCTGGAAACAGGGAACCACATTGTACTGTGTGTGGGGGTCAGATTTACAAGAAACTGACGCAACTGCAGAGATGTGTCAGTTACCCTGCGCCTACTTGCGAGACCCTTGTGCCACCATAGATGCGCCGTATTTGCAACACGGCGCACCATGGCGCAAGGATTGACAGATGCATCAGAAATTCTGATGCATCTGTCAGCCCAAAATGTCACGCATTGCTAGAGTCGTGTCACAATCACGACACAACTCCAGCAATGCTTAGGGAAGGCCTATACTTAGAACACTGCGTCACTTCTTACACATGCTTCAAGCAGGCGTAAGATTTGGATGCAGTGCCATCCTAAAAGTCGCGCAGCAAAATCTACGCTGCGTCACTTTTACGAGGTTTCCCTGCGTGGGTACACCTACCCTGCATACATTATACCTGACGCAGGTACAATGTGACGCAGGGCTATACAACGTGACGCATCTCCCTAGATGCGGCACGTTGTAAATTTGCCACATTTTTCACGCTCCCATTGCATCACAAAAGTGACACAACGGCAGCGCAATAGTGTCACAAGGGGCATGTAAATCTGCCCCTTGGTCTGGAAACAGTGGGCCTGGTTTTCCTAGATGCAGATCTGCAGGGACTGTGGAAAGCTGCATTGCTTGGCCCCGACCACACATTCCAGCACCAGGCAATGCTCACTCCAACCCAACATTGCAAGCCCACTCCTCACCCCCTGCCCCTTACCACGCACAGCCACTGCAATTTACCACCATGTCAGAGCAGGTGGTAAATGTCTGCAGTAAATGTCCAAGAATGGGCACTTATGCGAAAAAACAAACACTTCAGAGTCCATCAGGTTAGTCTCCGTTCCAGAGAATTTAACTCCTTATTCCATTTGATTCACATGGCGATACTAGCCGGAACCATTAATTTCAATGACAACTGGCAATTTATTCCCGGCATAGCTGTAAACTGCATATGAAGCTATATGTCTTCTTAACCGATTTTGGTTCCAGTTTAGGTGCCAAAGTTGGTAATAAATCTCCATTAATTTGTAGTTTTATTTTTGCTTGTTTCGTATTTCATTGTTTATGTCTGTTAGCAATAATCGTTAACCTTTACGATGCGTCGGAAGGCCCCTTGCTGTCCGACGTCACGGTGGGCGTGTTAGTCGGACAGCCGGGGGCCGTTCAAACTGCGCATGCACCGCATTTGGCCGCACCCCGGCGGAATTTCCGCTGCGGCGAAAAGGTCAAATGTCACAATGCTACATTGTTATCTCGAGGCTGGAGGATATTCTGTGGACTGAAAGGAAGAGGTGTGGCGCCGCGGCTAGGGCGACTGACTCCGGAATCTGGGGATTACAGTTCGATCCCCGGCCCCGGCGGGGCAATAGCTTGCTTAATCTTCCTGACGACCCCCAGCGCCTAGAGACCCTTAAGGTGATTGTGCGCTTTACAAATGTGAATTATTATTATTATTATACACCCAGTTTTTTTTCAAGTAGCACTCCAAACTGGGTACCTAATTTGGGGAGGGGGGGCAAATCTGCGCACCTTATCAACAAGATCCTTGCCGTACATAGTCACTCAGGGTAGTATCTTTAATCATTTGCCCGCCTGTAAGGAACTCAAAAAACGCAACTGAATGCTTGGTCCCAGTGTAAACTCTTCTTGGGATGACTACTTTCCATTGCTGGTCCTATTGCTTATTACCATTGAGTCTGTGAGTTTGCTTCATTGCTACATAACGCTACTTGTTTTGGTACTTTAGAAATTAGTTCGAGGATAGGCTCTTTCTACTACTTGCCCTGTTGATTGTTGTGATGCAGGGTGTGAGTGTGGTTTATTTCTAAGTCGGTACTTGTAGTTGTTGGTTGGTACCTTGCAAACACTTTCAGGGATCTCACCATTGCTGGATTGTTGTTTACTATCACATAATCTGTGGGTTTGGTGGCTTGTTGCATCAGCCTATGGAATTTTGGTTTGTTACCTTACAGACACTTTTGAGGAGGTACACTTTCCATTACGTGCTGGTTACTGTCACTGAGTCTGAGGCAGTGGAGTGCTGGACAGGGTCAACAGCAGGCTTGAAGTCTAAGTGAGATATGAGATGTAGCTGATATGCGGACTGTTGACGCATTGTGATGTAATATTCTTAAAAGAGTTGCATCGTTAACTCTTTTCTAAATTGGAGCAGCATGGGAGCAGTTCTGATTGATTTGGGGATGTTGTTCCAGATCTTGTGTGCATAATTGGAAAAAGCTTGTTGTCTTGTTTTGTCCTTTCTACATTTCGTAGTCTGCAGTCTGATGGTGTCCTGGCTGAGGGTCTGCACAGAATCACCAGAGATGGTGACCTCACCTGCAAGATAAGTGGGGTCCTGGCCATGAAGGCTTATGTGGAAAGCCTGAAACCATGGCATTAACTCTGCTCTTCTGGACCTAACTTGGACACCTCTGTGCAATGAAATCCTACGTCATGCCATGCATCTTTTCAGTGTCTGCCACTTTCTTTCTGACTCTTTCAGGCCCAAAGACGACACTATATACATTTAATATGCTGTCAGCAGGGCTGTTCCTATATTTTTCCCTCAATGGGCTCTGAGCAAGGGTTACAAATGCGACCCATTTGCAGCACGCTTAACATTCCATGTGAGTCCCATGTTCCCAACACTCAGCCGTGCCATGTCTTCCGTGGCCCCCTTTTAAAGGTAGAGCCATTCCCCGGTAATCCCCACAGGCAATTACCTCTGCGCTGGCCCGGCCTTATTATCCACAAACAACAAGGAGAAGCTCATTTGCTTCAATCACTCGGGCTTCTGCTCGGCGGCTCCCACGGGCCTTGCAGCCACTGCCTCATTAGAGAGATGCTCCTTATGCAAGAAGAAGCAGAGATAGTGCATTGGAGGGGCGGGGGAGTGAGAGATGCCTGAGAAGTGGGACTGAGAGGTGGAGGCACAGCAAACAATCCTCCAGCCCCAGGAGGCTCGCCTTGGAACTTGTGTGTACTGTATGACTTAAAGGGGTTCGACAAAAGCAAAGGTTGGCTGGAGCATGGACAGCTCACCTCTCAAACTATGACTCCTCTGAACACATTATTATGTGCAATCTACTGCTCCGTCCTTTCTCTTTCTGATTTTAGCTCTATCCCAATAACGGCATGAAGAATGAGGCTTTCATAAGACCAGGAAAGGCAGCTGCCATAGGGCGCTACCTCTAGGTGGCGCCAAATTACAAGAAAAGTTCAGAAAATTTGCATTTTCCTGCCTGAGCCATGTGGTGCCTGTCTATGGGTGTAGTTGATCGTTTTCCTTTGTGTGCTCCTTCTAGACAGTCACACACAATAGGGAGCTCAGGTGTGCCTGGATGGCCATCTCCGATGGGATGGGAGAGAGAAACTGGGCCCGCCCCACTTACACTTACATAGGCTGTGTTTTGCCCCCACTCAAATGTCTGCATATCCCCTGTAGTTGGTGAGGAGCCAGGGCAGGGAAGTCAGGGCACCTGTGCACTTCAAAGGCATGCCTTTAAAAGCATCTCCTCTGTTCAACAGCACAACTGGGTATAAATACTGGACCTCAGACACCAACTCTTCAGTACATTTCTGGACCTGTCGATACTCTGTCAGAAAGACGACTGCTGTGCTGCTGAAAGGACTGCCACTCTGCTGGACTGCTGGCTGGTCTGAAGGACTACAGTCCGGCTGTGCTGACCTGTTGCCCTCTTGCCTTGGTGAAAAGGACCGGACCTGCATCAATTTAACCCAGGACCATTGAGTGACTCCAAGGGCTAGCCAGCTGGCCTCCTGACTTGAACCTCAGGGATAGAAGGCTCCAACAACCTCAAACCCAGCCCCTTGAATCTGCCATCTACGAGTCTACCCTGCCAAGTGGTGCTTCCCCAGTCCTTCGAAGTGGGCCTAGGGTGCTCTGCCAGCCTCTGTGGATTCAGCAAAACAGATGCATCTCCTCTGCTGCACTGTGCAACCCAAGCAGAACCGACACATCTGCGTGGTTCTCCCTGTCATAAAGACCCACATCGCATCACAAGCCTCAATAAAACTGCCACTTTATGACCCATTCTCCATGGAGCTCTTCCCATCCCTTGTCATGTCAGCCTCGAGGAAGACGAAGGACTTTGTATCGCAGACCCGCAGCTCCACAGACCCGATGCATCACCTCAGTACCACAGCACAACCTTGACGCTCGACTTCACATTGCAAGCCCCTGTCAATAAGATCCTTGATGACGACGCAGGACCTCGCATTGCAAACTCACCACATCTCAGAACCAGCGCATCACTTTGGCTGCGTAACGCATCTCCAACTCGGACCGTTGCAACGCTCTGCAAACCAAGATTAAGATACTTTGTTCAGGGGGCCTAACTGGGTCCCTGTAGCTGGACTACACTTGTGACTTTGTCCTGGTCCGTCATGCCTAGATGTCCACAGTTGGCGCTTTTGGCTTTTTGACTCTATTTTATTGAAATCTTTAAAATTGCATATCTCTGATGCTACTGATTTGATTTTATCATTGTGGTCTGTTAAGTCATTAAAAATAACTCTGGTTTTATAACTTGGTGTGGGATCATTTTTATGTGGTGTTTTTCATTTTATTACTGTTTGAATTAATGTGCACACGGGAAACATCCTTTACAACGCAACTTTTACCACGCAGTGCCTTTACGACGCAACTTTTACAACGCAAACCATTACAACGCATTGTGCTGGGAGGCGCTCTAGGATAGGGAATAGGTTTAATTTACTATCCAACACCTTCCCTACTATCCACGGGGACTGGAGTTGGAATAGTAAATTAAACTATTCACTATCCAGCGCCCCAAAGCACTATGCGTTGTAAAGGCATGCGTTGTAAAGGCATGCGATGTAAAAGCATGCGTTGTAATGTCATACATCCGGTGCACACTCTACATGTTGCCTCTAAGTTAAGCCTGACTCCTCTGTGTGAGCTACCAGAGGGTTAAGCACTGATTAAGTTAGAGTTGGCTTGTGCCTCATCCTGACAAGGATTCTGGTTGTTGCTTGGTCAGGGCTCACTCCCCAGTCAACCAACAACCCAATTTCTTACATCGGATAATCAAACACAAGAAGTAGCGCAAGCAGCACACAAGGGAGAGAGCACCATGTTGAGAGGATCTGGTATTTGGTGGGGGAGAAGTACACGGGGGAGAGAGACGGAAAACACATGCTCCCTCATAAAGTGCTTAACCAAAAAGAAAAAACTAGTTCCCTAAACATGAGCACTGGAAGGATACAAGTCAGCCAATTACAACAATGCTAAAGAGGTTATTTTCCAGGGCGTGGGCAAATACAAGAGGAAGGCAAGCATGAAAGTGACAATAAAGCCAAATAATAATAAGCACAGGGCAGGTTGTAAGCCCAATGTAAGTTCACCATTGATCTTTTACAATTTTGACAGCTTGCACTATCTGGTTGGTAAGCCATAACAGGCACTCATAGCTAATTCCACACTCAGTCAAAATTGCTTGATTTTGGACAAATCATGTTTTGTCCTGCTGCCTCTGTTTCCTTATCTGCCAAATTCGGAATTGTGTAGTAATGGACCGAACAACAGCATAACATGCTCTTCAGTAGCAGCTGGCAGGGAACGAGAATGGAGGGACAGGGTGTTTGGGGGGCATGGGGGTGTACAAAATAAAATAAAATACAGTTATTTCCTCACCGCCGTCATCCTTCGTCGTCTCTCTGTAGCCGCCGGAACCAGGAAGCCCGGAGGCTCCCTCCCCTAAGCCATTCACAATGCTGCAATGCAATACTGTGACTGGTCTGAGCACCATGGCTCGGTGCTCAGATGGGGAATGGGAGGCTGGGCATGTTACCCAGCAGGCTGTGTAATGCAGCCTGGTGGCTAACATGCAAAGTGTGTGACTGTCGGGCCGGCCAAGCAGTCATGCACACTTTGGAGTGCAGCAACCACTCCTCAGTCACTCAGTCACAAGAGGCATGTGAACTCGCATACAAGCCTTGTATGCGAGTTCACATGCCTCTTGTGTGTAAAAAAGGTCAGAGACCTATCAGAGCAGCAGATGAGGAGAAAGAAGCTCCTGGACACAGGAACTGCATGGGGATTGCGCTCGTGAAAGTGAAGGATGCAGAGGCCTCTATCCAGCATCACAGCTAATTTTTGACGGTAGATATGGGGAGAAAGCACACCTGCCCAGCCTCGACAAAGCTCACAATTGTTTTTGGGCTGATGAATGCGTTACTGAACTTGAGCTTCAACTCGGTCACCTGTTTTATTTATCTTATCTGTAAGTGCTTCCTGTTGAGGTTTAATTTTTGTGACAGGAGCATCGTGCCAGAATGAACCCTGCCCTTATTTATCCAAGAAGACGCCATCGTTTTGTGCGATACCTCTACTCAACTGGAGTACTTTCTACTGGCTAATCAGTAGGTGCTACCTCTTCGGGTAAATGTATAGTGCTTTTCCTACACTACAGCTGCGTAAAGTGCCAGAAGAGTTGTCTCCAGTTACCATGTGTGTGTTACTATGCCATCGCGCCGAAGGGCGCAGGGGTCCCTTGAGTGAGCTGGGCATAAAAAAAAAATCTACCCGCTCGCAAATTCGTGAATTTTCGGCAATTTCGCGAGATTCGCGGATCGTGAAATTGTCAAAAATCCACACATTTCGCCAGCGTAATGGATTTTTGGCCCGTGCTT